>NC_082683.1:30272676-31472676 GCF_949987515.2 Delphinus delphis
TTGTCGAACAAAGAGAAAGTCTTGTCTTCAAATCAGAATTCCTCATCAGCAGAGGAATAATTCTCCCCTGATCTTAAAGGAAAAAGTCAAAGGTTTTATAAAGCACTTGCCTAAGTTACTCGTCTGAGCCCACGAACTATCACAGAACAACAGAGAACAGTCTCTTCTCTTCTTTCTCTAAACTATCTCCTGAACTGGTCCTTCCTTCTCCTTCCCACTGTTATCGTCCTCACCAAGATGACAACCTTCTAACTTGCCCTGAGTCTCTCCTCATTCCAGTCCAGCTTCCACGTTGTTCCCAGATTTTTCTGCTCAAAAAAACCAATCTAATGGTACACTTTGCTTAAAGAACTTTTATTGGCTTTCTGCTGCTTAAAGGACAAGGTTCCAATTTCCAACATAACTTTTCAAATTTCTCTGACCACTCCCCCTCCCTTACAAGGCACACCCATATACACTGGTTTCCTCATTATTTCCTTTCATCGTATTTTACCTTCTTGCTTGCTGTTTCCTCTACCTGGAACATTTTTATCTCCCTCTTTCTACTTAGAACACTCAATCTCAAGGTATTACAGCATGTGTCACATTATACTGCAGTTATTTGTAGCCCTGAGCCGCAAAGTGGGCTTTTCGAGGGCAAGAGGCTGTGTCATATTCACTAATGTATCCAAAGATCTAGCATAATGTCTGGAAACCAACAGGTGCCAATAAATGGTGAAATAATGGTAAAAATAACATCAGTACATAACGAGAGCAACATCTAGAAACCATTTTTGGCTGGCAATGGCTGGAATTCCAAAGACAAGAGTGCCACCTCCTGGCAGGGAAAGCAAAATGCTCTCAAAGGAGGGAGAAGTAGTGGGCACACCTGTGTCAGGGGCACAAATCTGCCTCTCAGTCTTCTTCAGAGGACTGGCAACACAGACTGCTGCCCACCCTAGCACAGCGCAGGTTTACTGTGGAGAATATAAGCGCCCCCAGTATCCAATGTCTGGCTAGCCTCCTCTTATCAAAAGCAGTTGTAACAGAAGGAAACAAAAAGATGAACCTTAGTTTTATAAGCTATTACATAAGTGGTCCTCAAACAAGGGCACAATGAAAACGTCCATGGCAACTGACAGAGACACGCAGACAGCTATCTGAGCCAGAGCCACCTGCTCGCTCAAAGCACCATGTGAGCACTTGTAGAGGCAAAGGCTCAGAGTGGTTGAAAACTACACAAAGCAGACAACCAGAAAGGGTCCTCCGCAGGACTCCCAGAGACACTGACCACCTTCTCTGGATGAGTGGTGCCCTTTCCTCCACCTTCTCTTCCCTGAAAGAGTCATTTCCTCCCACTTGTCCCTTCTTTCTCTCCGAGATAAGCATCGTGGCCAGGTTAGGCCTTTTTCTACCCGCAACCCCCACTTCAGCTTCTTCTTGAAAGAATATTCAGAAAGGAGCAGCTCACAGCCAGCTCTGTACCGCTAACCTCCCGGCCCTAAGAAGTTTCACACAATCTTGTGAACACGTAAGGAATGCCTTTTCAGAATAAGTCACATCTGAAAAGCTACTCTTATCTGCCTTTTGGGTCACCCCTGGGTATACTCCAGAGCTCAGGCAAAGAATCTGGATACTAAGGGGAGTCTATTCTCTCTGCCTAGCCTCATGGGATTGGGCAACCTTGGGAATATCACCTAACAACAGACACCTAAGAACAGAACAGCACCTCAATAAAGGGCAAAGTACCCTGGGAGAACCCAATTTTCTGCTGAAGTAGTTTGATATGTATCTTTCCTCTTGCAATCCTAAAAAAAAAAAAATCCTACAAATTCATATTTCTCTTACTTCCCCATCTTGTAGCATTTACAGCCCTCAGCAGAGTCAGTTACTCACCCCAAGAATCTCTACATATTCGTAGATCTGGGCTTCTAGGAAAGCAATGTCTTTGTTCCTCTCAGTGTCTCTGAAAATAAGAAAGAAACTGTATCACTCAAGGGTTCTTTTACCCAATGCCCTGTTCCGTATATCTGGGAACATTTATTCCATGGGTGCATTAAAAATTACAAGCATGTGAGAAATACCACGTTGTGAAAGCAAATGCTCTGTTCAGCTCAGCACTCGCTGATAGAAGTACTGAGGTTATTTCTTAGAATGCATGGAAGCTTCCCCTTTGACCTCATTCTAGAAGGTGAAAGACATATCCAGGTATTTAAATTTCCATGATTATAACATACAAAGGAAATGTGGTACAGAAGAGCAAGCTCTGGAACCAGCAGACTTGGGCCCAAATCCTGACCTTGCTCCTTAGTAACTGTGAGATAACAGACACACTCCATAACTTTTCTAAGTCCTTATCTGCAAAAAATCAGGAAAACTTTTTGGGATTGTTTTGAGAATTAGGAAAACCACATATAAGAAACACCCTGTACAGGGCTTCCCTCGTGGCGCAGTGGTTAAGAATCCACCTGTCAACACGGGGACACGGGTTCGAGTCCTGGTTCAGGAAGATCCCACATGCTGCGGAGCAACTAAGCCCGTGCGCCACAACTACTGAGCCTGCGCTCTAGAGCCAGCGAGCCACACCTACTGAGCCCGCAGGCCTAGAGCCCGTGCTCCGCAACAAGAGAAGCCACCGCGATGAGAAGCCTGCGCACTGCAACGAAGAGTAGCCCCCGCTCACGGCAACTAGAGAAAGCCCGCGCGCAGCAACAAAGGCCCAACGCAGCCAAAAATAAATAAAAATAAAATAAACTTATTTAAAAAAAAAAAACCTGTACAAACTGTCATTAGTAAAAATGTACTTAGAAAAATAGTTTTGAACCTACTTAGTTTCTATAAGCTACAGAGGTAACAAAAGGTACCCAGGGCACAGTTTCAACTTTACAGACATCACCCACTCTCAGTCAGCTGAGTACAGACTGCCTTTGGTTTATAATAACAATGAGAGCACGCTCTGCCATTAGCAGAGAGAAAGAGCTGACTGGCTCTCGATGGGTCAATAGTGGTGATAAAACAGGCTTTAAAATTTCTGTTGTGGTAAGAATTCTGCATGGGAATAAAAACTTTAAAGTGTCAGCAGAGGTGCGGCCCCAGCCACTCACCGCTTGGTGCCCTTTGACTTGGGATTTTTGGCAAACAGAGAGGTGTCGAGTGACTCCAGGGACTTTCCTTTGGTGCTGAATAGCCTCTGGGCTCGCTCTTCTAGGGTCCTAAGGAGACACAAGGGGCAAAGGAATTCAGGACTAGTTTATAGGCCTGCTTATCTTTGCAGTGGGGGGGTGACAGAACAAGGGAATCAGAGCCACTTAGAAGATCGTGAAACACCCAGTAAATGAGACAGTTCTGATAGAAAAACCAGCCTCTTACCCGCCACACTTCAGGCCTAAAGCTAAGAGTGCAGATTTCAATCTGTCCAGACCCAGGGAGGCCAACTCCTGTATGAAAGAGACAAGTTACAATTTTATATAAATAGACTTGGAGAAACAACAAATGCTGAAACTTCATCTTTGCAGGCTGGGGTGTGGGTGTTCCTAAAGCTGTGGCAAGACCACACATTCCACAGCCAATCTCCTAGCAGTACGCCCCAACTCTCCAAAGAGGCCTTGGGGGGTTAAGTTCATACATAACCATACTGGTAGTGTTCCATTACCTCCACTACAGCTTAAGATGGTTAGAATTTTTAGTTTATAGTTTTCAAAGAAGTTGGATACACTTTTTATTCTTGTTATCTTTCTACATTCTTTGTAGATGCTTGGACCCAAGAACTGATGTCTTATAAGTTTATCACATTAAAAACAGGAGACTGAGTGATCCCTCTGAGGAGTGAACAGGCAAGACCAGCACAGTGGATAAAGAAAATATACCTCCCAGGAGGAGAATGCAGAGAGGTCAAGATGGGCTCCGGCATGGGTCAGGGCACTGCTTGTCTCTTTCTGGAAAGAACAATATGATGTTTATTAATACCCAGGTTTAGAATGAAGGCAAGGGAGTCATCTAAAGTACAGGCACACCTCAGAGACATTGCAGGTTTAGTTCTAGACCATCACAGTAAAACGAGTATCACAATAAAGCAAGTCACACGACTTTTTTAGCTTCCCAGTGCATATAAAAGCTATGTTTATACTATACTGTAGTCTATTAAGTACACAATAGCATTATGTCTAAAAAAACAATGTGCATGCCTTAGTTAAAAAATACTTTATTGTCGGGGCTTCCCTGGTGGCGCAGTGGTTGAGAGCCCACCTGCCAATGCAGGGGACGTGGGTTCGAGCCCTGGTCCGGGAAGATCCCACATGCCACGTAGCAGCTGGGTCGTGCACCACAGCTGCTGAGCCTGTGCTCTGGAGCCTGTGAGCCACAGTGCTGAGCCCACATGCCACAACTGTGGAAGCCCGCGTGCCTGGAGCCTGTGCTCCACAACAAGAGAGGCCACCGCAATAAGAAGCCCGCGCACCACAACGAAGAGTAGCCTCTGCTTGCTGCAACTAAAGAAAGCCTGCGAGCAGCAATGAAGACCCAGTGCAGCCAAAAATAAAATAAATAAAACAAATAAATTTATTAAAAAAAAACTTTATTGCTAAAAAATGCTAACCGCCACCTGAGGCTTCAGTGAGTTTTGGTAGTAACAAAAATCATGGATCACAGACCACCATAACAAAATGAAAAATGGCACTAATAGATTTGCCTGACACAGGGTTGCTGCAAACCCTCCATCTGTAAAAAAATGCACCATCTGAGAAGTGCAAGAAAGCAAAGTGCAGTAAGATGAGGTGTTCGTATCAGGTGCTGGTTGGCCCCTTATACACATGTATGAATGACAACCAAAAATGCCTACAAGAGCAGAGCAAAAAAAAAAAACAGATTGAAAAACTCTCCCAGAGATTTCAGGAAAACTCAAGTCTGTCCCCAGGAGTGAAAACATAAAGATTTCTAGCATATAATTATATCAGTTTTTGGTCAGTAGGAACCACAGAGCAGTAATGACATGGTTGGTGAAACTCCTGGGCCCAGCCAATGGCAAGTGGGCCCTGACAAATCTCTTTCAAAGTACACAGAGAAAACCCAGCATACTTGGCAGACAACATCTCATGGCCACAACTGATCTCAAGGGATCAGCACCTCATGCCCTAAAGCAGAGGCTCAAGATTACAGTAAAATAATTAGTTTACGTCCCTGGCATGTCCTCCACCCACACCCCCACTGGAGCTCACCGGCCATCCAGGAAAAGTACCATTCTCCCACTTCTTCTCAAACTCATTCTGAATTTTCCCAAAAAGTTCATTCTGATCTTGGAGAGGTTTCACTCTATCTGTGTAATCCTGAAGGTACTCAAGCAGCATCTCCAGATATCTACAGAGGAGTAAATAACACAGAGACAGCAAGGTTTCTATTTTTGATATACTGTTATGCCCTGTAAAACATACTTACAATTCCAGTGAAACTAGTTTTTTCAAGTAAAAATACTACTTTAAAAAATGAGCTTACAATTGGCTTTCTCCTAATATGTCTTTTTTTTTTTTAAACATTTATTTATTTGGTTGCATCAGGTCTTAGTTGCGGCAGGCAGTCTCCTTAGTTGTGGCTCGCTGGCTCCTTAGTTGCAGCTGGCAGGCTCCTTAGTTGCGGCATGCGTGCGGGATCTAGTTCCCGGATCAGGGATCGAACCCGGGCCCCCTGCTTTGGGAGCATGGAGTCTTAACCACTGCACCACCAGGGAAATCCCTCTCCTAATATGTCATCTTGATTCTGACCTTTCCTATCTTCTTTCATCCTCATGATACAATTCCAAATACTAAAGTCTTAACTCACATTAAAAGATTTTAGGTAAAAAGAAAATGAGAAAAAGAGAGGAAGGTAGAGTACAGATTACTACCCAGGGGAATAACAACACAAACAAAACTTAAATCTATACATCAGACCCAGGCACTTAACTTCAATCACAATCTGAGAAAGTCTAATTTTTTCCCATTCAACTCCAAAGACACAGAGCCACCTGGATGGGAGACTTCCTTCTACAATGAGACAACATTAAGAACAGTATGGGTCTAAGATCGCGGACGTGCCCATAGACACACATTCTTCCAGAGCCAGAGTATTATGGTTTTGAAACCATGTCATTCAAAATTCCTATCCTCCAATAAACCTGGAAGTCATTCATATATGCCTTTCATGCAACAAAATTCAAAACTGCCCTCAAACCTTCTCATTAAACAATCTTCTAGTTAAATCCAGTAGAGGCCTAGAAACTAGTAATGGCTACCTCTTATACTCTGCATTCTTCCTTTCTTTAGGAATGTCAAACAACTGGTCGAAGATTGACAGGTAAGTGATATAATCCAGCTTCTGGAAAGAGAAAAGAAATGACAAGAGATTCAGTTAGGTGTTTGCACCAAGTTGCAATATAATCTCCAATAAATGAGATTAACAAGGCCCAGCTCACTTTAGTCTTTCCCCCCCCCAATATTTAATTCCCGCACTGAGTGTTAATTCCACTGGACTGAGCAGAATATGATACACAATTAACTCTGTGAAATAAAGATCAAGTCAATAAACCATAAGCTAAAAGAAACATCTGTTGAACATTAGCATTGGGTTGGCCAAAAAGTTCATTCAGTTAGTGAATATGTTTTTCAATAAAGTTCTTCGTGAAAATGAAAAATGTCTTTTATATTTACTTAAAACCAAATGAACTTTTTGGCCTACCCAATACATACAGGGCACCTGTTTAAAGACTGACACCCACTACATCCTAAAATAAGGTCCCAGAAGGTGCCATTTGTTCCCTCATTCAATCACTTACTGAATACCTTTGGACCAAGTACATGGATACAGATGAGAACAAGACAGATGCAGGACTGTACTCAAGGAGCTTAAAGTTTAGTCACAACTTTTGAGACATGTCCTCACAACCCCAAGAGAAATTTCATCATGTATTTCCTTGTGACCCTGAGACTGTCACATTAAACTTCAGCTCTTATGGTAAGTTATTTTCTAATACCTTTTTAAAGCTATTAAATAGCCCTCCTGGCAGAGATTATGTTTTTGTATCTTTCATGTACCTACTACTCTGTGTGCCTAACACAGAAGCTTGATGTGTACTTGTGAGTTTAAAATTTTTTTTTATTTTTACAAAAGCAAAATAAGCTTGTTGTATTAATAAAACAAAATTTATTGATAAGTAAAATATGCTTATTGTATTGGCTGTAGAAACCTGACTTTCACTTTGAAAAGTGTTTCATTCCAAGAAAGCACATCACCTCTTTAATACTAACATAACGGTTCCAGAACACAAGGAAGACACTCTAATAGTTTCAGGTCTAGTAGTCCCAGCCCAGTGTCCTGACTCACCCCTAGAATCAGAGCCACCCTCCCCTCTCCTGGGTCTTACCTCAGAGGCCTTCAGGTTAATGTATTTGAGGTAACAGTCATGGAGATCAAGGTAACGACCATATCCCTCTTCATCTGTGAACTCCACCAAATCTGAAGGAATCAGACGTCAAGATTCAGATACTAAAGACCACTTTCTTGGACTTGGCTTTTCAAGTGGACTGCACTGTTTCATAATGCAGCCCTTCACCCAAATATCCTCCCTCTAGTCACAAAGTGAACAGACCTCGCTTTTCCAGGCGAGTGAATTTAAGCTGGGCTAGCACAAAATGACTATTTTGTCCAAGGCCGATTCAGGATGACAATCTAGTCCAGACTCTTCTCTAGTCTAGCAAAGAGGAAATCAGTAAGGGAACCTGGCTATAAATTTCTCTGGGGCCATTTTCTAGGGCTCTGAGGGCAAATCTGAACTCTGGTCATTAACCTGTACTTCTGCTACTGCTGGATAGAAACATTAAACGCTACTTACTTTGTGCCTCTTCACTTGGATTCTCTCGAGCCTTCAGGAGCTCCTCAAATTCCACTGACATTGGCACACAGATCTGATGGGAAAAAGAGGAGAAGCTCAGGTGGCTTTTTCAGCGTAGAAGCTGCAATATCACAGAATGGACTATATAGAAAGTTGGATTTCTAACACTATATTTGGCCTGATTTTTCATTAGGAGCTTTCTTCTGTTTTCTAATTACCTTGCTTTTTCCTTTTCCTTTTTGCATTGTTTAACTAAAAATTGCTGAAATAACACATGCTCACAAAAACTCAAATAACACAAAAAGACAAAATGAAAAAAAAAATCAAGGTTCAGGGCTTCCCTGGTGGCGCAGTGGTTAGGAATCCACCTGCCAATGCAAGAGACATGGGTTCGAGCCCTGGTCCGGGAAGATCCCACATGCTATGGAACAACTAAGCCCGTGCGCCACAACTACTGAGCCTGCGCTCTAGAGCCCGTGTGCCACAACTACTGAGCCCATACGCCACAACTTACTGAAGCCTGTGCACCTAGAGCCCAAGCTCCCAACAAGAGAAGCCACCACAATGAGAAGCCTGCACATCACAACGAAGAGTAGCCCCCGCTCGCCGCAACCAGAGTAAAGCCCACGTGCAGCAATGAAGACCCAACGCAGCCAAAAATAAAATAAAATAAGTAAATTTATATGTATATTAAAAAAAATCAAGGTTCCCTTGGACTTCCCTGGTGGCATAGTGGATAAGACTCCGTGCTCCCAATGCAGGGGGCCTGGGTTCAATCCCTGGTCAGGGAACTAGATCCCACATGTGTGCCGCAACTAAGAGTTCGCATGCCTCAACTAAGGAGTCTGTGTGTCGCAACTAAGGAGCCCACATGACGCAACTAAGACACCTGGTGCAACCAAATAAATAAATATTAAAAAAAAAAGGTTCCCCTTTAATAATTCTCCTGGGAATAGCTAACCACTGTCAACAGACCTTTTTCATTTTTTAAATTTTTTATAAATTTATTCATTTATTTAATTTTTGGCTGCATTTGGTCTTTGCTGCTGCATGTGGGTTTTCTCTAGCCGCTGAGAGCAGGGGCTACTGTGTTGCGGTGTGCGGGCTTCTCACTGCGGTGGCTTCTCTTGTTGCAGAGCACAGGCTCTAGGCGCATGGGCTTCAGTAGTTGTGGCACACAGGCTTCAGTAGTTGTGGCTCACAGGCTTCAGCAGTTGTGGCTCACGGGCTCTAGAGCGCACGCTCGGTAGTTGTGGCACAGGGGCTTAGCTGCTCCGCGGCATGTGGGATCTCCCCGGACCAGGGCTCGAACCCGTGTCCCCTGCATTGGCAAGTGGTTCTTAACCACTGCGGCACCAGGGAAACCCAACAGACTTTTAAATGTCAGCCATTCCCAAACTCTGCTGCACATTAGAATCACCTGGGAGAGTGCTAAAAAATCCTAATGCACTTGATACCAAATTTAATCAGAAGTGGTGGGGAGGGCTTCCCTGGTGGCGCAGTGGTTGAGAGTCCACCTGCCGATGCAGGGGACGCGGGTTCGTGCCCCGGTCCGGGAAGATCCCACATGCCGCGGAGCGGCTGGGCCCGTGAGCCATGGCCGCTGAGCCTGCGCGTCCGGAGCCTGTGCTCCGCAACGGGAGAGGCCCGCGTACCGCAAAAAAAAAAAAAAAAGAAGTGGTGGGGAGGTATCAGTACTTTTTAAACACTTCCAGATTCAAATGCACAGCAAAATTTGGAAACCACTGCTCTAGGTATTTAAATATATATATTTGTGCAAGTACATACAGGCAAGTGCAAGATTATTATTTTGTTTCTTACATAATTAGACTTATTTTTTTTTCCCTTAGTATATCTTAGGCATTCTTCCAATCATTTATTTAACCATTTATTCCTCATCACCTTTCTATCTGGGCTGGGATAAGGTTAACACACCAGAATGGTACTTGTGCCTTCTCTCTCGGTTACCAAAAGACTTAATACTCTACCTTCCAAAGGGGATGAGGAGACATAGGTAGGTGTGTGAGTCCATTCATGTACCTCCACTTAACTTCAATAAATAGCCTCTACTGTCCGGTATTTTCAGTCTCTTCATTTTTCCATCTGCTCCTTGAAGTATGTATGCCTTCCCTATTTTCCTTGTGATCCTCCTGCTTCTCCTCTCCTTTTTTCTGCCAGTCTTTCAAATGCATACTAAACACTCCACACTACTGTAACCTCATTATCTATTTGTGCCTCTGTGACCAGATTGCCACTCCCACTTTTTCAACAGAGTAGCAACCCTGGCAGTTATCAATCAACAACAGCTGAGGGGCTTCCCTGGTGGTGCAGTGGTTAAGAATCTGCCTGCCAATGCAGGGGACACGGGTTCGAGCCCTGGTCTGGGAAGATCCCACATGCCGCGGAGCGGCTAAGCCCGTGAGCCACAACTACTGTCTAGAGCCCACGTGCCACAACGACTGGGGCCCGCGCACCTAGAGCTCATGCTCTGCAGCAAGAGAGGCCACCCCAATGAGAGGCCGGCACACCGCAAGGAGGAGTAGCCCCCACTCGCCGCAGCTAGAGAGACCCCACGCACAGCAAAGAAGACCCAACACAGCCAAAAATAAATAAATAAAAATAAATTTAAAAGACCTATGCAGTAAAAAAACAAACAAACAAACAAACAAAAACAACAGCTGATCCCAGTAACTTCCTTTGTGAAACTCGTTGGCTGAGATTCAGTAAGACATTACCTGGAGCTGCCATTTGACCTGTGATGGATGGTTTCCCAGGCTCCTTTTCAGTTAAGTACCTTATTAAGAGTGTGCCCCAAGGCACACAGAAGCGGACAGTCTCCCTTCACACTGTCTCTCCCTCCCAGAACTCTATGATCCATGGCTTCAACCATCAAGTACATGTGGTAATTCTCAAGCCCCAGTCACCTAATTTCAACTGCTCATGGGACACTTCTACCTACATATAATATCACCTGAATATCTACATACATAAAAATTCATTTCCACTACAAGTGGCTTACCTCTTTCTTCCTTATTTCTATCAAGGGAACAACTTTTTAGTTACACAGTCATAAAAGCTCAGAGTAATCACTGACCTATCTCTCTCCACTTCTCCTACAGCCATGCCTCGCTGCCCCTTCCCCCAGAATTCCTTTGGTCAGCTGTGTATGATGCTTAATGGATTCTTCAATAACTGAGATGGAATCCCTGCTCCTTATCATTTTACAATATAGTGGGGCAGACGTTCATTGTCATAAAATATGACAGAATCATAAAGATAGGAAAGATTAATTGGGGGAGTAAAGTAGACTAGGAAGGAATTTTCATGAAAGAGTAGGCCTCTGGACTGAATCATGAAGGTGTAATGATCACTGGAAGCGAGTAAAGCCTTTCTGTGTTAGTTGGATCCTCTAGGTAGCAGATTTTAAGACAGAGTTAGGAGCGCAAGTGGTTTATTGGGTGGGTATTATCCATTAAAGATAAAAAGGAGAGAGGAGGATTGGGCAGGGAGAGCCCAGACCATGATGAAGATAGGACAAAATCTGGACCAACCCAATGAGGAACTCTGGAGCAAAGATTACTCACTAGAAGAGTCTCACAATGGGCAGAAATAACCAGGCCACGGTACCCACACTGTGCTCAGTCACTGGTTGGGGGCTGCCCAGGAAGAGAATGGCCTTAGCTTAAAGCTGAGGGAGATCCTGAAAGCACTGGAGTTGCAGGATGTCACCTAACTTCGCTGCTTGCAGCTAACTGGCGAGTTCTTTTTTGAAGGGACACCTGAGTGGCAACCTCCACTTTCCTTACACCTTTCCTTTGTATGCTCTTTGGACAGGTTTGGAGAAAATACTTTCTGAGGTCATACCTCATTTGGGTGCTTCCGGTGGAATTCCTTTATTTGTTTGAGTCTATTATAGAATTCAGCAAATTCATTGGGTCCTGAAATGGCATTGAGCTCCTCCTTTCGTAACCTGCAATTTCAGAAAAAAAACCAGAGAACACGGAACACAAACTTAGTCCTTTAACCATGGCTCCTCAAAAGCAATAATTCCTGGATTGGCTGTGACTGTCACTTACCCATCCTTATCATCATACAAATCCCTCAGGTTCCCACTGACTTCCATATACCTCTGAAAGGCAAACACAAACCCATCAGGATGAAGCAATCTGTACAACTTAGACCCAAGCAACCAACAAAGGCTCTCTTGTCAAAGCCCAGGGAAACCTCAAGAGATATGGTGTTAAAAGTTCTTGTTCTTTCTGGTACCTTTAACAGACAGCACTGGTTCCTAGTTACTTTTTAAAACAGGTCATTTTGAAGATTAAGTGATGTGATTTGAGGGGTGGCAGAAAGTTCGTATATTTAACTTTCCCTAGAAGTGTCATAAAAGAGAGCCATTGTCACCCTTTGGTAAACAGCAGTTCCCACCTAAGACACTCAAAGATAAAAGGGCGGTCCAAGATGATTTTCACTACTTCAAAAGGCTTGACTGAGGAGTACACAGACTAAATAAAACATCACACAGTTTCTTTTGGATTCGAACTCAGGATGGTATGAGTACGTAGTCCCTTCTCCAAAACTTTTGGGACCAGATTTGTTTCAGAATTTGGAATTTTTAAGTTCAGGAAGGTACTGCATGCAATATCCCTAGTGGAATCTGGAACACATGTTAATAGTTCTGCAGTGAAACTTACACATTACTTATTAAATGTGATAAAGACCATAAAAAGCCTCCCATCTGTTCAGATCAAGTCAGATTTTTGCCACTAAACAATTACCAGAACAAACAAATAAAAAATCTTTTGTTTTCAGAGCATTTCAGATTTGAGAATTTAGATAAGGGATTAGGGGCTTGTAATATTAATTATCTCCCCCAAATTAGAAACTCTGTGATTAGGTCTTTTATTCTTTTCTAAACAGATTTCAAACATGCAAGAGTAGAGAGCATGGTATAACGAACCTCCATTTACCTACCACTTAGCTTTAACATAAAAACGTATCAGTATGTTGACTTTAATTACTTTTCTAAAAGTAAGAAATTGAACTATTATTAGGAAAATGCAGTGTGGTAGGCAAAAAGTACTTCAAATGCTTCAATACAGTGTTCTGGGAGGAAAACAGTAATACACAGCATTCTCTTTTGGGGAGAAGGGAGAGTACCTTCTAAGCCCGAATGGTTGACTCCTGGTAACTACTCATTGCACGTCCATGGGATACAGAATGCTCTAAGGGGCATCTTTCCAAGTAATTAAGAATGAATAAGAGTTCCCCATTCACAGAAGCGAGCAAGGGTGGTTAAGCACCCTTTGGCAGGCATACGAACCCTCGACTGGCCAACCCGGTTACCTTCGTCCAGGGCTCCAGGTGACCCCCCCCGCCCCCTTCTTCCAGCCCATCGCGACCCAAAGAGAAGTGGACAGCGGGGCACTCACATCTTGCATGGCCCTTGTGCGGTGGTCAGAATTGATCTGGTCCCGGAGCTGAAGAAAGGCAAACGGTGACACAAGACACCGTTAGTCGGAGTTCTGGAGTTGGAAAGGCCGCCCAAGGGCGGAGCTTATCCGCTCAGGTCTTAGTGGCCCAAGCAGAGAGGCCTCTGGGCGCTGGGCCCGGGGGAAGGTTGCCTAGGCCAGAGCTCGGGTAGGGAGCCCCGGGAAGGGGCGGGCGCGGGGCAGGTCTGAGGACCGAAGAAAACTCTCAGAGGTTGAACCCGGGCATGGGGCCCAGCCTCAGGGGTAGCCCCTGCCCAGGCCCCACTCACCGTGGACTTCTTAGTGAGCATCTCTTTAGCCATGACGTCCATGAGCCGTTCTTTCTCCTCGTGATAGCGCCGCTGCTGCTCCAGAATTGTCTCCATCTTCCTTCCTCCGCCGCCGCCTCAAATCAAGCTAGAACACCGACACCGCCGGAAACAACTCCTGCTGCCTTGCGCGCCCGCGTCCCTAAGCGGCGCGTCCGGCGTCACCTAAGTTCCGCGGCTGCCGGAAGTTCTTCGGGGACTCGAGGAAAAGTGAGCACCGCAGGAGACCCAGTCAGTGCTATGGAGACGGCTGCAGTGCCCCTGCTGGCCGGGGGTGTGTGGCGCGATGCCGAACGATTTACAGGTGCCTCTAGGGGGCATACAGAAATCCACCAGCCTGGCAGTAAGGAATCTGACCTGGCTTCCTCGGCCGCTTGGCCGGGCGGGTAGGGACCTGGACTGAGTAGTTGAAGAGCATGGATGAGAGCTGGGGAACCGGAACTTGTGTCTCCGGCTCTCAGTGTGACCTGTGACAACGTTTTTTCCTTCTCGAGACATCGGTGTCCTTGTCAGTAAAATGGGGATGATAGCGGGTTTCTTTTCTTCTTCCCTCCTTCCCTCCTTCCCTCTCTCTTTTTCTTTTTTTTTTTTTTTTCTTTTTCTTTTTTGATACATGGAAACAACCTAATTGTCTATCAGCAGGGGACTGGTTAAATAAAATATGGTACATTCAAGCAGTAAAATGCTATACAGCTATAAAAAAATGAAGCAAGTCTATATGTCCACTTCTAGGTGGAGAAATGAAAACGTATGTCCATGTGTTCAGACATTCATAGCACCATTATTCATTATCAAGAAAAACAGGGCGTAACCCCCAAAAGCCATTAACTGGTAAATGTACAAACCAAATGTGGTGTATCCATACGATGGAATGTTATTCAGCAATAAAGGAATGTTACAGTATGGATGAACCATGAAAACATCATGCTAAGTGAAAGAAGCCAGACACAAAGAACGACATTAGTGTCTGTCGGGATGGCAAATCTATAGAGACAGGAAGTAGATGAGCGGTTGCCTGCTGCTGAAGGTGAGACCGGAAGTAACTGCAAAAGACGCAAGAAATCTTTTGGAGGTGATAGATATGTTCTAAAATTGGATTGTGGTGATAGTGGCACAAATCTATTAAATTTGCTGAAATTAATTGAACCGTACACTCAAATTGGGTGAATTTTATGGTATGTAACTCATACCTCTATAAAACTGTTTAAAAAATCTGTATGAACTCAAATGGAAATATGGCCACACAGAGTGAAAAAAGCTAGAGGCACAACAGTGTATATAAAAATAAATACACAAAGAGATTATTTCTGGAAGGATATCCAAGTAACAGTAAACCATTGTTGTTTATGAGGAGACAGACTGGAAGATCTGGTATGGTAGGGACGTTTTTCTTTGTATATGTCCAAAGTACAGCATGAAAAATTTTTCATAACATATACATGCATTACTTTTTTAATTTAAAAACTTTTCATTTAAAACTAAAAATGAAAATACATATTTGCACATGCCTGCTTAACAAAAAAGAACTAGGAGGTTATAATCTAACAAGGAGGGCTTCTCTGGTGGCGCAGTGGTTGAGAGTCCGCCTGCCGATGCAGGGGACATGGGTTCATGCCCCGGTCCGGGAAGATCCCACATGCCGGGAGTGGCTGGGCCCCTGAGCCATGGCAGCTGAGCCTGCGCGTCCGGAGCCTGTGCTCCGCAGTGGGAGAGGCCACAACAGTGAGAGGCCCGCGTACCGCAAAAAAACAAAAAAACAAGGGGTTATTAGTGATTTACCTTCCCTTTTTGGAATTCTCCAACTTTTCTACAATAAGCATGAATTGCTTTTTGTTTTTTAAAGTTTGAAAAATAACAGAGATAATGACTTTTGTCCTGCCTGCTCATGGGGTGCTGTGAGGGTCATGTTTATGTCTAAAAATTTAAGCAAGACCTCAACCTTAGGGAGAGGACCCCTGGACACAACTCCTCCCCAGAAGTTTTTCCTGCACCTCTAGGAAAGAGGTAAGAAATTTCTTTTCTGGATTGCAGAGACAGCGCGTGTATCTTTTGGGGGGTAGGGTGGGTGGTGGGTAAAGGTTTGGGATCTACTGTATTTCATCGAATATGAGACAATGTTAAAGCCACCATTATTTTACGGTCGACTAAGAAAGAAAGAACAAAAATTGTTAACTAAACTATGTCACACTTGATTAGACGCTGCGTCTGGGTTTCTGAGATGTTAAATCTGAAAGATGTTTATCCTGAAATCAATGACACATTGTTGTACTTGCACATCCCTTTCCTCTTTGGCAGGTGGACCACCTAAGCACCATTCACCTGATGCCTTCCTTCCCCGAAAACCTTCTCCTTCCCCATTCTTTCAAACCAGTCACCAAGTCCTGTCTTTTCCATTCCTGCTGCCACCTGTCTCATTATCTCTCACCTGAACCACTGCACTAGCCTCCTAGTCAGTCTGCTCATCTTACCCCTCCAATCCATTATTCACGCTGCAGCGGAGTGATCATCTCACACCCCTGCTTAAACATTTCCACGGGCTGCTTTACCCGCAGGGTGAGGTCTGTTTGACTTGGCATTCGGCGTTTCATGACCTGGCCGCTGCCTGACGTTTTAGTCTCTTGGCACTTCCTCCGAATGAAATTACTTGCTGCTTCCCCAAAGCACACCATACGTTTTTTCAGGCCTCCAGACCTTTGCACTAGCTGTTTTCTATGCTTGGACTACTCTTCCTCAGCAGGTATTTATTGAACACGTAGTAAGTGCCTGAAGCTGAGAGTGGAGGGGTGAGCAAGGCAGGCGTGAGCCCAATCCTCAGAGGCTGGTGGAAGAAAGAGACAAAAAATGTCGACATACAATCATCAATTATAAGCACACATGGTGGGCATTCGTAAAGGTTTGTAGAAAATGTCAACCGCGGCTTCAGAAAGTTTAGGATTCGAATTGGGCCGGGGAGGCAGTGTGGATCCACCTATGTGACTTTGGGGAACTAACGAGTGGAGTCTCCACCTCCGTGAAATGGAAAAACGCCCGCCCCATAGGATTTCTGGGAGGATTTCTTTTGAGATACATATAATCACGCGGTTCTGCCGGACCGGAGGGCCCCTCCCGCAAAGGGCGCCGAGGGTCCGCCCGCCCCGCGCGCGGGCCCCCACCCGGGAAGGCCGCTGGCGGTACGTGAGCGCCTCAGCCTGCGCCGCAGCCAGCGCGCACGAGTCGGGCTCCGACGGTCTGGACCGCGGAGCCCAGACCGCAGGCCGCCAAGAGAGCAGGGGCAGGGGCGTCGGACGCCGGGAGAGGGGAGCAGCGCTCCGCCCCATCTCCCCATTTTGGGGGATAGCCCCCCTCGCTCATTCCCGCCCCCGCCCTTGAATCACGGGGAGGCGGGGCCATGACCCATTCATGCCGGGAATCGGATCCAGATGTTCCTGTGGCGCGTGCAGCTGCATCCTTGCCTTTTTTGGCAAAAAACGTGCGGCCGCGAGCGGATCCCGGGCCGCCTCCGCTAATCCTCGGGAAGAGGGGGAAGGGGGGCTGAGGGTCTGGGCCCAGATTGGGGATCCGCACCCGGTGCTCGGCGGGGTTTGGGGAGGGATGGTAAGGGAGGGGGGCGATTTGTACCCGACGGAGAACCCAACGCCGTCGGCCCGCCCTGCTTCTGTCCGGAACCTCCCCCAAACCCCTCCCTTCCCCACTCGGAGGAAAAAGCCCTTTGCCAGCAGGGGGGAAGCCAGCTAAGCCTGAGAGGGACAGTAGCGGCCGCGGGGATCCCCTTTCTCGGGAGAGATTTCCCACCCCGCCTGGCAGCTTCCTCCTCTGCCCTGCATGGAGGAGGTCGAGGTCGGGAAGAGCCTCCGAGTCCCGTGGTGTGCGAAGGAATCCTCCCTGCCCCTCCACCCCCAGACAAACACACAGAGGCCTTCGCTTCCTCATACTGCTTTATTGCAGAATCTGAAAGGGGGGTGAGCCAAACCCACCCCTCTGCCCATCTCTGGGCAGAATGGAGCTGAAATGAAATGAAACGAGAAAACACTCGACAGCAAGGGCTGGGCAAAACCCTGTACCCTAGGACCCCCTAACCAGTGAACCCCTGATGTGCTGCCCAGACAGCCCCATCCCTGGGAATAGCGGTGGGATGGGGGTGGGGAGTGTCAAGCCTGAGTACAGTCCACTTCGGAGGACTTCTCAGGCACCCATAGGAGACCTAAAGTCTTCAGGGGAGAAGTCTAGATTGAAGGGGGCTGGGGTCCCAGAGCTCTGATTTAGGGGAAGCCGGACCATAGGGAGAGGACTGAGTTCTGGCGCTCAGGCTTGGGGAGGGGATTTGAATGGTGGAGGCTCCGTAAGAGCCCAAGTTTGGGGGCCCTGGGTCAAGAAGTACCAGATTGGGGATGTTGGAGTGGGGAGGCTGAATCCTGGAGCCCAGGGGTAGCCCCAGTTTGGGGAGGGGCTGGGTCCCAGAGGTGGTTTGGAAAAGGAGCCTTAGTCCTGGAGCCCTGGTTTGGGAGGGCCTGGGCCCAGGAGCCCTGGCTCAGGGCCCCGCCTGGCTGCAGCCCTGGCACAGCACTTGGTCTCCGTCCGGCACGAAGCCCTGGCCCACCAGGGAGGTGGAGCATCGGGCGCAGGAGAAGCAGCTGTGGTGCCAGTGGCGGTCTTCAAAGGACACATACTTGCCTTCACCGAGTCCTGGAGGGAGGCTGGAGGTTAGCTCTGTGATCTGGAGGGTGGGCAGTCCTGTCCCTCGGCCTCACCCAGTACCAGGTCCCATTCCCTTGCCTACACTCTACCCACTCTGTCCTTTGACCCTTTGTCCCACCTGTGATGGGGCGCTTGCAGCTGCTGCACTTGGGTGCAAAGAGTTCTCCAAAACAGGCCACACAGTAGGGATCGTCATCTCGGGAGGTGAACTGCTGCCCTGCCAGGGGCGTCTGGCAGCCGGTGCAGACCAGGCATTCCCGATGCCAGGGCTGGTCACGGTATGTCACGCCACCCTGCGTCAGTGTCTGTGGGGCGGCGTCTGTCAGCAGGGGGAGTGGGGATTCCGACCCCACGACAGAGCCTTGCTCACCCCACCCCTGTGTGCAGTGGAGCTTGGCACCCCCGCCCCGCCGGCCCAGCCCCCACCTTGCTGCAGCGGGCGCAGCGAGGAGCAAACTTGTTCTCATAGCAGGGCACGCAGTAGTGAGCACCCTTGTCGGGCACAAAGGAACGGGAGCCCAGCGGCTGCTCACAGCTGCTGCACAGGAAGCAGTGCTCATGCCACGTCTGGCCTCCGTACTCCAGCTTCCGGGATCCTGTGGGGAACAGGGGTCCCACTCAGAGGCTGAGTCCCGAGCTCCTGAGTGCCACCCTCTGCCACCCCCCGAGGAGGGTCCCCGCTGCTTCCACAGGCTACAGGGTGGTGTCCATGCATTTGCAGCAGGATCCCCACCGCATCTATTGCACATGCTAACCACCTCCCCCCAACACTGGATATGCTGGCTAAGCACATGCTAGGCCCCCATAAACTAGACCTGAGGGTTTGGCATAGGTGAAGTCCCCACATGTACCAGAATATGACGATCTCAGCATACGCCAGGCCTCCAGGTCACAGGCACGATGACTCAGTATATGCTAAGCGCTTATATACCAGATGTGATAGTGTGAGCACACACACAAAGACCCCATATACGAGGCAAGCAAGTCCCTGCCCACACGGAGTTCTGCCCCGGACGTGATAGATTCAGAACATAATAAGCCCCGGCATATCCTAGTCATGCCAATCTCCACGTGTTCTAAATCCTCACATTCTATTAGCCATGCAGGTTGCCATACGTGTTAAGCGCTTTATTTATATGTCTTTGCACACACCAAGCCCCAATGCAACAAACACTGACAGTCTCAGCACACTCGTAGCTCCTATGTGTGCCAAACATGCTAAGCCCCCAGGTGTGTATCATGCGTTGTCAGTCCCTGTGCGTGCTAAGCTCCCAAGAGCAAATAAGCACGACAGATACCGCACACAGTAAATTTCCAGGAACGTGCTGCGTGTGCAGGTCTTTACCAAGCCTCCATGTTGTATCAGACAGGCATGCCAGTCCCTTACAAGAACCCTACACAGATGCCAGGCATGCCAGTCCCACGCACAACGAGCCCCTGGGAGCCCCCGGGAACGTACCGGGCATGACGGTCTCCCCGCAGGCGGAGCACTGTGAGGAGAAGGCACTGCAGTAGCAGTCGTTACAGAGCAGCTCGCTGTCCTGGCAGGTGAAGGGCTCGTCGGCCAGGGAGCGCTGGCAGCGGCAGCAGCGGAAGCAACCCTCGTGGAAGTGGCGGTCTTCGTAGAACAGCTCCTGTGTGGAGCACAGCAGGGGCACTGGCACCTTCGCCCCCTCCTGCCAGCCTCCACCCACTCTCTGCCCTTTGTGGTCCAGTCCTTACCCTCGAGTCGTGCCCGATAAGCTGCTGGCACTCGGCGCACGTGTTGGCGAAGGTGTTGTCATAGCAGGGCACACAGTAGGGTCCGTTGTCCGTCTGGATGTATTTGCGCCCGTACAGGGACTCGCTGCATTTTGCACAGTCAAAGGCCTCGCTCATGGTGGCTGTGAGTGAGCCCTGTTAGGGACACAAGGTGGGGCAGGGGTCACCCAGAGGGGCTGTGGCTTAGCCCACTGCATTTAAAAAAAAGCAAGAACTAGGCATAGGAAATGCCAGGTCAGAGCAGGTGGTGATGGGGAATGGGTGTTTCTGGGAACACAAAGAGTCCTGCATGTTTATTTCTGTATTTAACGTTGGGGATGAGAGGGGGTCAGGAAAAAAACCAGGAAGCAGAAGTTCTTTTCTTATCTTGGCCCTGGCAGAACTGGGGGGAGGGGGCTTTTCCTGGGTCAATGACTCATTTCCTGCCCCTGCATTTAGCCTGAGTTTAGCTTCCACTGTCCCTACTGGCCCCAAGGGGGTAAGAGCAAGGACACGGAGCCACCCCACCCTGTCCCATATGAACAGCACTCTCACCCTCTCCTGACTCCCAGGAAGGGACCCTAGGAGTATACCCAGAGCTCTGGAGTGGGAAGCTTAGGGATGAGAATGGGGCTGTTTGCACTCCACCCCCCAAACCCCAGCCAGGAAACAGCGGAATGTAAGAAGGATGCTGGGCCAGTGAATGGTGGAGGTGGAGGAGGCTGATGGGAGAAATCACATTGGGCCTCCCCTCCCAGGAGAATCCAGCAACAAGGACTTCAGAGGCTCAGCCTAGGTTTAAGCAGGAAGGAAATCCTGCAGGCTGGACACAGCCAAGCTTCCCCAGCTGGACCCTCTGCCCTCACCCCCTCCACCTCCCGTTGGGTCTCTGGTCACACCAGCCTGGGCAGCCTTGGCCTGCAACACCTGCAGCAGCTGTGGCAGCACAGATGGCCAGATGTCAGGTTTTGCCAGCCAACAGGGGAGGAAAAAAGGGAAATGAGATGCTTGGGGACTGAGAGGGGAACTGGAGGTTATGCAGTGTGCCTCCTGCTGTCTCCTGCCGGTCATCACTCCTGGCAGCGACTGGCAAAGCCCCAGAATCTTTCCATCCCCTGGGTCATTATTTCCCTCTCCCTGCCTCTGGGAGAGACAGCCTCTCCCCAGCTTTTTGAAGGGTTTGGGGCCGGGGAGTGAAGGGTGAGAGAGTGGGAGCCACTGAAGACATTTCCTCTCCAATCAGGCCTCCCTACGGTGGGCAGTCAGGAAAGGGGGAGCCCTGAGCGCTGTTGCTGCAGACACCCAGCCCCCCACCAAACCTCAGACACTTTCCATTTTCTCAGGAACAAAGCATGTTTGTGGGATGAGGTCATCCACACAGCTGCCTCTGCAGCAGGAGCTTGGGGAGTAGGGAGGGTGAGGAAGTGGGGTTCCCAGTCCCTTCTGCTGCCCCTGATTCCAGTCTCTAGCCCCAAATTCAGAGCTCCCCACCCCCAGTCTCCTCCATCATGAAGCCTGCTCTCTGAGGACTGGGATCCCGGGGTGGGTGGAGAGGAACCACTTGGACCCTAGGAAGGGGATGTTCTCACAGCTGCAGATGGGCCCCAGGAGTACAAAGGAACCCACCAACACACTCCTCCACATTAGACCCCAGTAACTGGCAGTCCCCAGAGCCTGGCCTGGCTCACGCTGAAGGCGAAGCCCTCCTTTTCTCAGCCCCCCCCCCCCCGCAGGAAATTCTAGCCAACAAGCGTGGCTCTGGTTTGGAGTTCAGACTCCAGGCGCCAGCAGACGCCCCAAGCCTAGGGGGCCTGGCTCTTCTGAAGGGGTGGCTCATGAACCCACAGCTGCCCTTCTGTACGATGGGAGGACACTCAGTTCATACCCCAGGCCAGGGCATGAGGCCGCCAGGAGTCGGGGTCTTCAGAGCCGGGACTTCTGGGCTGGGGGCTATGCTGGAGGGTGGAGGGTATCCCTCCACCTCAGTCCGCTCCTCGCCATTCAGGCCTGGGTTTCCTCTGGCGCAACATCTGAGGGTTGCCTGGGCTGTGAGCCACTGGGCAGCGGGGGCCACACAGGTGGAGTGTGGCCATGCATCCATCCATGAGTGACCTGGGCCCTTCCTTCCTTCCTGGCTTGGCCCCCAACAGCTCTGTCATCTTCCCAGGTCCAGACTAGCCCTAGGCCTGCCTACTGGGAGGCAGTCACCACTCTGAGACAGGGGCACCCCAAATAGGGTATGGGCGTGGCTTCTGTTTCTTTCCCAGAATCCCCTAGTCTGTCCAGCTGGGCTCTGGTGAGGACAGAGTGAAGGGCACTATCAAGGCCCACCTGTCTCTGCCTTTTGTCTGCCCCTCCCCCCTCCCCCTTTCCCTGGCAGGACTGGGGGACTGAAGGGAGCCAGTCCTGTATTCCTTCACGGCTGGTAGGGGGGTCGGGGGGAGAGCGCTCAATCTGCCAGATGGCTCTCGGCCGCTGCCCCCAACACACACACCTGCCTACACCTGACCCACACACACATCTGACCCCTCCCCGTGAACCTCCTGCAGCTCAAAATGGCTGGATAATGGCCGTGGCATGTGCTGTGTAGAGGCTTGAGCTGTGAAATATAAACCTGGGTGATCTTGGGCAAGTCACTTAAGCTCCCTGAGCCTGCTTCCCCACCTACTACTACCTCCTACCTCCTAGGGTTGTTGCCAGGCTTAAATGTGATGATACTTGGAAAGCACCTGGGAGATACTAAGTAGTCAGTAAATGGTAGCTCTTAGTGTTTTATTATTAGCCCCTCACTCATACGGGGGTCAGTCAACAGTTTCTCAGCCAGGCCTGGGTCAGGGGGCTGGCCTGGGACTTGACCTTGACATTCTCAGCGGGGGCCCAGGGAGAGAACAAAAAGGGAACCCCCTAGTTCTGCTGGGGAAGCTGAAGAGGCCCAGGCCGTGGGGCTCACTGAGACCAGTGGAGCCAGTCTGACTCCAGTGAGCATAACTCTGAAACCCCCAACACAGGTACACAGGTGTACACACCTGCATGCTGCTTTGCCTCTCATAAAGCGCTTTCCCACCCACCCACCATCTATCAGATCGCACAAAGGGCAGGCGGGATAGGGTATCATCCTCATTTTACAGCTGAGCACAGAGGCCAGGGACAGGGCAGGGGCATGCCCAAAGTCACTCAGGTATCAGAGAGCTCAGGTCCCTTGCCTCCCAGCCTGGAGCCCTTTCCTGTTTCCCCAGAAATGGTGGTGGACGGGGTGGTCAGCGTTTAAGAGCAGCGGGACAGGAGATGCTGGATGATATCACTAGTACAAGAGCCTGGCTCTTCTCCCCAGCTGCCAGCCCTGTGACTGGAAGACACCCAGAAGTCTTTCCAAGTACCCATGCCAACCGCTCAACCCCTTCGCCCCCCTCCACCCCCCCCCCCCCCCCCCCCCCCGTCCAGGAGGACCCTGGCCAGGTCCCACAGCTGTGACTCAGGATCAGAACAGACCCCTCCCCCAGCTTCCAGGAGTTGACAGGGGACTTGAGGGGAGAAATCAAACTCCCCCCACCCTCACCCCTGCTACTAGGCATCCACCCCAAACTCTCCACTCTCTTCCCCGCCCCCGCCATGGGGCCTGGGAGTCAGAGCGGTTTGGGAGAAGGGGGTGGGAAGCAGGATCCAGCAGCTGCTCTGGGGACAGAAGAGGAAGAGTTCATTCACCCCGGGTCCCCCAGGGCTGAAGCAGCGCGTCCAAGATTTGAGTTTAAAAATAAGCTGGGGCTGTCTCGGAGAGTGCGTAGGGCTCCTTCGAGTCTTACTGTCTCATGTCTCAGGTCCTCTGCCTCACGGGGGCTCAGTTGGCCCAGTGTTTCTGTTTCCCCACATCCTCCCTTCCCAATCTTTCAGGCCTGAGTCCCGCGGGGTCTGTCTTGAAAACTGTCACTGCCCCTCCATGACATCTGTCTCTTGGCGTCTAGCTCTGCTCCACTCAGCACGTCTGTGTCTGTACACTTCAGCAGCTGTCTGTATGTTTCCGTGTCTCTGGGTCTCTGACTGGCTATCTCCCCACGGCAGCCTCTGTGGATTTCTACCACTGTCTGCCCAAGTCTTGGCACCTCAAGGGTCTCTAAAGGGTGGAATGTCTTGGTCCCTACCCACCGCCCTTCTCTATCTCTTAGCATCTCTGTATGCCTGAGCGTGTCTGTCTCCAGTCTCTGGATGTCTTTCTAGGCCTCTCAGAGGCTGGTTTACCACAAGGTTAATGAAGCTTAAGCTTCGGGGCCCCTCATTTGCCCAGAACCCTCCAAGGCCCTGGAGAGGGCTGACAGCACGTCTGGGGTCACGGCATGCTTCTTCCTAAAATGCTCCGCTCCACAAAACCTGGGTCGGACCCTACGCCTCGGGTCTGCCTCCCGGTGACTCTACGCCCAAGTCTCTGTCCCTGTTTCGGGTATCTCCGCAGCCTCCTTGTCTAAGCTCGCCGCTCCTGTCTTGTCTCGGTCTCTTGCTCCACCGGGCGTTCTGGAAGCCGGTTTCTCGAACCCTCCCGGTCTCTCTCGACTCTCGCTTTTCCACTTCAAACTTGGCCCCCTGCCCCACCTAACTGGCGTTGCAGCGCCCGGAGCGGTACGGTTCCGGGGGCGACCCCCGGGGCTCGGCGCCCGCGCGCCACCGCCTCCTAGCGTGTTCCCTGCGCCCGCGACCGGACCCAGGCGGGGACAGGGGGCGGGGGCCGCGGCTGCCCTTAACCCCCGGCTGGCCGCCTCTCCTTTCCCGCCAGAGGGCGGGGGCCGGCAGCCGGGATGGGGAGCCGGGCTCGGCGGGGAGCTCACCTCGAGGCAGGCGGCGAGAGCGGGGCGCGGCGCTCGCGTGGGGCGGGGGGTGGCGGGCAGCCGGGGCCGCGTCCCTCGGCGCCTCCTACCTGCGGGCCGGGCCGAGCGGGACCGAGCTAGCTGCCGGCGAGGCTGCCGGCGGCGCACGGACTGTGTGGGCGAGCGGGAGCGCGGCCCCAAGCCCTCCCCGAGGAAGTGAGCGCGGGGGCCCGCCCCGCCCGGACCCCGCCCCCGGCCTCCCCTGCCCGCGGGGTGCGGACCCCGCCCCCGGCCCTCGTCCTGGAGGCTGGGGGCCAGACCCCGCCCCCACCTCCCTTTAAGGCTGGAGCCTGCCCCAGCCCCCTGGGCCCGCCGGGCCTAACCTGGCTCTACCAACCTTCCTGGGCGGCCAGGACCCCGCCCCTGTCCCCTCCCTGCAGCCTTTGCTGTCCTCCCTCTCTTTCCCCACTCTCCTTAGCTCCCCCCACCCCAGTCCCCAGCGGCTAGCTGTATTCAGTCTCAGGCAAGGGATACAGGAGGCAGCCGACCAAGGTCCATTTGGGGACCCAGAGGGTCCTCATGCCCTTTTCCTGTCCCCTCCCCCTCGCAGTTTACCCCCAGGGATCACACTCTGCCCAAATTTGTAAAAGAGGACTTATTCCAGCCTGTTGGAGGGGGTGGTTTTGACCCTGCTGTCGCGGCCCTGTCAGTGGGAACGAAGGTGTTCTCTGGAAACAAGGAGTGAAGTCTAAGGACCCCTTCTATAGGGCCTTGACCTTCAAAGGGCATTATTCCACAACCCTGAGTGGTGAAGACAGAAGTAACCACCTCCTCACCTCCAGCTGCATCGTGGGACAGAGAAATCCTCCCTTGGTCTCCACAGTGCCCAGGAACAGTTTTGACCTTTGAGGCCTAGGGGAGACCCTAATCCTTGGCCCCATGACTTTTGAGCTTCTCAGGAAGGGGTGTGAGGAGTGTGCAAGGATGGGGCGCTGCAGGGGCGGTGGAGGGAAGTCCTCCCCGACCTCTACAGTTTCCAACCTTCTGGCTTCCTCCCTGTGCCCTGCCCGGGCGGGAGGATTGGCGTCTGCCAGGGACACAAGGCCCCTCCAGGTCCTTGAGGCCACCGCCCCTGGGATCCTCAGGCTTGTCACTAGGAATAAATAGCCTCGATCTGGAAGGGTGGGGGAGGGAGGAGGAGGCTCTGCTGTGCTGTTAGCAAAACAAGAGACAGCAAACCAACCCTGGAAATAACCTCCTCAGAGTCTAGAGTAGAGATTCAGGTGCCCACAGAGGCTCTCCCATCCCACAGGCTGGGTCCAGCCAAGCTCTCAGAGCAGAGACTCATTCCCTCCCAGGCTGGGGCTGCTGAGTACCCTCCTCTCCCACTTCTGAATCACACGCCTACCTTTCTGGGTCCCAAGTCACACTTGAGGTCAGGTTTCCTTTCAAAATTAACTAATTCCTTATTATTGTTGTTCCTGATGCCTAAACGGTTAAGTGTCATGAGGGCAGGGACTGCGGACTTCTGGTTCACCACTGCATTCTCAGTATCTACTCCAATGTCTGGCACGTAATAAATATCTGATGAATGAATGAATGATGGACACTGCTTCCATTTGGACTCCCACACCCCAGATTGGACCACAGGCACATGCTATCTGGAGCCCAGGGAAGGCACAGCCAGCCCATGGGTGGGCCTTGCTCTGGAATTTGCCTTGCAGGCGTAGGAGACTCCTAGCCCAGGGGAGTGCAGGGAAGACTGCCTGGCTGGAGGAGATGGCAAGAAGGGGTTTGCTCTGGGGTGAGGGGAGGGCAAAGGTGAGCATCCTTCAGAAAGGGAGGAGTTATGAGTGAGTAAGGAAGGTGCTGGATCAAAGGTAGGGTTGGGGGGGGGTCTTTTTTTTTTTTAACTGAAGTACAGTTGATTTACAATGTTGTGTTAATTCTGCTGTACAGCAAAGTGATTTGGGGTCTCTGGTTTTACTCACGGCTTGAATCTCCGATGAGCTGCCTGAATCAGAGCCAATATTTCCTGAGTTCTTACTTTGCACCAGTCCCTGCCTAAGCACTTTACATATATTAATGCACTTGATTTCCAACAACTTTGTGAAATATGTATTTTTATCCTTGATTTAAGGATGAGAACATGGAGGCACAGAGAGAGTAAGTAACCTGCCAAGGGTGACACAGCTAACAATAGAAAAGCCTGGATTCAAATCCAGACAGTCAAATGTCAAAGCACCTTATGCCAAAAAAAGAGCTTAATCATTAGGCTCTATCGCCTCTGTAGTCATTTAACCTCTTGAAGCCTCAGTCCGTCATCTGTTCAGAGTGGGGGACTCCCTGTGTCACAGCATTCTTGCGAGGATTGGATGAAAGCACACAGTAGGTATTCAACATGTGGGACACTCCCTCCACTCCAACACTCTCTTTCCTGGTCAAGTGTTAAGATTCTGCTTCTTGGACTTGGAGTCTGGAGGCCCAGAAAAGTCAGGAGACTTTTGACTTGGCCCAGCCTGAGAGAGGGAGACTGGTGTAGGGCAGGGGCTGTATCCTTTCCCCTCCCCATTTCCAGCTCCCCAGTAGGCTCGCATTTCCCTGCGTGCTCTAATTTCCGTTGACCCACGTGGACGTGCCCCAGGCAGGTCTAGGGATCAGCCTCATGGACTCCCTGTTCCTGTTTCCCATCAGTCCTCCCCCCTCTCTCAGGGAACAGGTGTGTCTGACCGGGGCTGGAAGCAGAGCCTGAGCGCTGGCTGACTGGCCTTGGGTGAGTGGGATCTGGTTGTCCCTTCCCTCACCCTGGAGGCCCCCCCCCACTCCGCTTCCTTATCTTGTTCAGGGTCTCCGAGCTGTTCTCTCACCTTGGAAGTGTTTACAAAAGGAGGCCCTGGGTGACTGATGAGTGGTAAGACTCTCATGGTTTCCTCTGGGTGCTGAATCACTCTCTGATGCTTGTAACCACAAGCTCTCCTCCCCCCAGTGAGATAACTCCCTTCTTTCTCTGGTGTATTGCTCACTCTTACCCATTGGGCTGCCTACAGCCCGTGCAGGCCTCCTAGCTGAGCAGACACCTGCTTTCAGATTGCCCAGAAACACTTGCCTAGTGACCCCAAGCCTGGCAATGGGTCTGTGGGTGCAGAGGGTAAAATGAGTGACTGCTACAGAGCGTGGGGGAGGAAGAGTAGAGGGAGGACTAATCTATGCTTAAATGCCAACTACACGCAGGGCACCATGCCAAGTGGCAGTCATGACTTCATTTCTTACAAAAGCCACGTGAGATGGTTATTATTACTATCACTATTTTACAGAGTAGTACCCGGGGCTCAGAGAGTTTGACAAGGTGGCCCTAAATCACAAGCTGATAGGTGGTGGATGTGCAATTCAAATCTGGGGCTGACTTGAAGGCCCACCCCCACTTACAATGTGCGGAGCTGCCTTCTCCTGGGTATCCCTGCCACTCAACGCCTTCTTCAGGGGAAGTGGCAGGAGCGACTAGGGCTGCCACCTAGTCTGATGGCTGGGCTTCTTAATTGAGATGAGGCTGGAAATGTGGGCATGGGCCAGATCATGAAGGGCCTTGTCTTTCAATGGTTAAGTAACAAATAAGATGGAATTTTGCTAATGCATGTGGCCTTAGTTGGGCAAGGCTCAGACTCAGGGGCAGGAAGAAACTTTTCACATAGCAGATCTCAGCTACTTTCCGCTTTTACACGCCCACTGGCCTACTGGACTCACACCTCTAGGGACTGAGGAGAGGATTTCTCCAGAGGTCTTCAGCTGGAGAGATGAGCACTGTCATGAGAAATGGGTGCAGTTACAGAACTTGCTGAAGTTTAGCTTCACGTGGTGGAAAAGAAGCCAAATGCCTCTGGAATGTTCTGCTGTGCTCAACCCTTTCTCAATCCTTACAGGTAGGTTTAGTAATACTAATAATCACAATAATAGCTCTAATTGATAGTGAACTTGCAGATATGTGAACACAGTATTAAGGACTTTAAACATATTATTTCATTTAATCCTCACAACAATCCTGTAGGTATAGTATTATTACCTCCATTTTACACATGGGAGACTAAGGTTCTGTGAAGCTAACTTTGTCTTGGCTGGTAACGGTTAGGATCAAACACACCTCCATGATTTATGGTCCTAATCATTACATTGTACTGCCTCTGACACTCATTCTGTCAGCTACATCTTGAGGGTGTGAGGGACTTAGAACTTTACAACTAATGCCATGATATAACTCCTCTGTTCAACTATGAGCCCCTTGACGGCCCTATGAGGAGAGCAGTGCGTGCTGTTATCCTTGTTTTATGGATGAGAGAAATGATGCTCATTAAAGCCAAGTAACTGCGTGCATGTGCGATTGGGGCAAATTCTGGACCAAAAGATACAAAAAGACCAAAAAAATCCCAACTGCCACTTCTGAAGAGTCAGGAGCAAAAAAACGGGTGTTGGAAGCAAAAGCAGGGTACTTACTGCGCATGCCCCCTGCACTCAACACCACAAAGGCGTGGGCAGAACACACCTAAGCCACCCCTCTGGCCTGACCCCTGGACACACCCCAACCCTCACCCCATATAAAGAAAGAGCTTGCCACGCCCACAGTTCCGGGAGCAAGCAAGGGAACCTGTTACCTGTTTTTGCTCCCTCCTCCACCTGCAGGGGCCCCAATAAAGCCTTGCCTGAATTTCTTACCTGGCCTCTAGTCAATTTCTATTGATTGGGGAAAGCCAGGAACACTGGTCGGTATCAAAGCGACCTGTCAAAAGTCACACAGCCAGTACATGGCAGAGCCAGACATGGTTTTAAGGATGCTTGTCTCTCTATAGAGTGCTCTTTCGGTACACCAGAAAATTCACAGGGCCCCTAGCTTTTGCATGGCACAGGGATATCGGCTCGGTGCTTTGTGACCGCCTGGAGGGGTGGGATAGGAAGGGTGGGAGGGAGGGAGACGCAAGAGGGAAGAGATATGGGAACATATGTATATGTATAACTGATTCACTTTGTTATAAAGCAGAAACTAACACACCATTGTAAAGCAATTATACTCCAATAAAGATGTTAAAAAAATTATTATTATTTTAAATTGGAGTACAGTTGCTTTACAATATTGTGTTAGTTTCTGCTATACAGCAAGGTGAATTAGCTATACATATACATATATCCCTTCTTTTTTGAATTTCCTTCCCATTTAGGTCACCACAGAGCATTGAGTAGAGTTTCCTGTGCTATACAGTCAGTTCTAAAGTAGTTACCTATCTTATACCTAGCAGTGTATACAAATACACCGCATAAACACGGCAAACGGAGCAGAGCTGTAGTCGACTGCACATGCGCACACTCCAGGCCCAGCTCACCCCAAGGACAGTGCCAGCCACGATGCTCCCAGGTGCCAACGGAGCGGATCACGAAGGCGAACTCACCGTACACGTGGACAGGCTCTGGCGAATAAGAACTGGCTGTTGTAGAGTCACGAGGCTAGACCTAGAGAACTACACTTCCCAGAAGCAGCCTGGGATGGACGCCTTTTGCTAGATGACGTATTTCCGGAAAAGCAGGCGCTGGATAGGCTGCAGAAAGGAAGGGGGCGGTTCTAAACCTCTGGCAGCTTGGCCTATATCCGGTAGGGTCAGTGGACGAGGCGGTGCGGACCCGGCGTTGTCTGTTGAGCTTTTCCAGGACTGAGCAGACATGGCGGCGGCTTTTCGGAAAGCGGCTAAGTCGCGGCAGCGGGAACACAGAGAGCGAAGCCAGGTAGGACCGCACAGGCCCCACGAACGCTGGCCGGTGGCCCCATGTGCTGTTCTCGCCCCGGCCCTACCCCCCACCAACCCAGCTGCGGGTCCTGGCCTTTTCTGTGCGGACATGTTGCTTGTAAATACATGCAAATATATGCTGACGACGCAGGCGTGGCTTGGGCGGACCCTCGCGGTTCGGGGAGGAGTGGGTGGTCGTTCTAGCTAGGAGAGCACAGCTGTCCCTATTCCTGGGAGATAATCAAAGCTATCTTGCAAGGTTTCATTGAAGTAGTTAAATGAGATACTGTGTGTAAAGTGCTTGATCTTCTCTGGAGAAGTTGAGGTCAAAGTTCACACAGGCAATAAGTGTCCCCGCTGGAACTGGAATCCACATCTAAAGATACTCAGCCCTGTCCGCTGTGTATGCGGGCTGATCCCGAAGAGATTGGAGTTAATTAATGTGCTATCATCATCATGCCTGGGCTTTGAGATCCATGGAGATCTTCCACGTAGGCTTTTTGTTTATGTCTCACCATGTAATGTTGGTGTTTTCCAACCCCATTATACAGATGAGGAAACTGAGGTCCAAAGAACAGAATTGACTTGCCCAGTCACAAACAGCAAATTCAGACCGAATAAACAATTGCAGGACTTCTGTGGAGGGTGTGTTTGTGTGGAGAGATTGAGTGGAAATTCATTTAATATATGCAGAATCAATTTATTATTCTGTTCTCAGGAATCACACAATATCTGATCCAGAAAGGCCCTTAGGGATGTCTGGTGCAATTTCATTTTACAGATGGGGAAGAGAAAGAGAATGATGTGTCTAAAGCTGTGTCACTGATGGATGGGATGGAACTAAGGCCTCCCAACCACAGTTCAGTCTTCCTGCTTAATAGCATTTATCAGACATTTATTGTGCACTTGCTGTATGCTCAGTGGTGTGCTGGGAGTAGTGTATCGATAATTTGCCACCTTGTTTGGAGCCCTGTGTGGATCTATCTAAAAATAATAACAGCTAGAAGTGCTTGTTGTGTGCCAGAGCCAGACAAAGTGCAAAATGCTTTACCCTTATTATCTCATTTATCTCTCAAGAGTGTGTGGAAGTAGGTACTATTATTTTCTTACATTTGCAGATGGGGAAGCTGAGGCTCAGATAGGTTAAGTAATTTGCCCAAAGACATACAGCTGTAGGTGGCAATCAGCAAAGCCAGGGATCAGACCAAGTGTTTTGAATCCAGAGGCTACTAAAAGTTGAAAAAAGAAGCAACTTTATAAGAGATGCATAAAAAAATGCCCAATGAGGGGGGGGAAAAAAAAGAAAGGGGGAAAAAAACCCCAAATTAAAAAACAAACAAAAATGCTCATTAAGGAACATGAGTGGGAAGAGGAGAGATGATGAGAGAAAGCATCACAGTGAAAATTGTTGGACTTGGAAGGCGATGATAATAACTGTCAACTTAAAAAAAAAATTTATTTTATTTATTTATTTTTGGCTGTGTTGGGTCTTCATTGCTGAGTGTGGGCTTTGTCTAGTTGCGGTGAGCGGGGGCGACTCTTAATTGTGTCGCGCGGGCTTCTCTTTATGGTGGTGTCTCTTGTTTCGGAGCACAGGCTCTAGGCGCACAGGCTTCAGTAGTTGTGGCTCGCTGGCTCTAGAGCGCAGGCTCAGTAGTTGTGGCACACGGGCTTAGTTGCTCCGCGGCACGTGGGATCTTCCCGGACCAGAGCTTGAACCCATGTCCCTTGCATTGGCAGGTGGATTCTTAACCACTGTGCCACAAGGCAAGTCCCATAACTGTCACTTTTTGAGCACTGACTGTATGCTAGGTACAGCCCAACATGCTGTACAAGGATTATCTTGTATAATCCTACAGCATTCCTGTGAGGCAGATGTTATCCTCATTTGTATCAATACAAATGAGGAACCTGATGCTTAAAGAGGTTGAATAGTGTGTCCAAAGGCACAATTGTGGGTAGTTGATTTGGATTCGTAGACAAGACAGAGGCAAAGAGCATGACATGGCCATGTCTGAGTGGGAATAGAGGGTCTTTGTGGGAGAGGTGAGGAGGAGGCCATGCTGGGAAGGTTGGTAAACACATTGACGAGAGCCAGGGAAGCCCACTTTGTTGCTGTTTTGACCCTTGAGTTTTCTTTCTCTATTCTCTGTCAACTTCTCTTTGTCTGCTATAATTAAAATAATAATGATCAAGAGAGGGCTTGGGTATTATTTTAAATATTGAGTTATTTCTTGCATCACTTCAAGGTAGAGGATGAGAGAGGAGACTGTTAAAAATCCCACCCAAGGACTTCCCTGGTGGTGCAGTGGTTAAGAATCCGCCTGCCAAGGCAGGGGACATGGGTTCGAGCCCTGGTCCAGGAAGATCCCACATGCCATGGAGTAACTAAGCCCGTGTGCCACAACTACTGAAGCCTGCACTCTAGAGCCCACGAGCCACAACTACTGAGCCTGCGTGCCACAACTACTGAAGCCCACGCACCTAGAGCCCATGCTCCACAACAAGAGAAGCCACTGCAATGAGAAGCCCACACGCCACAACGAAGAGTAGCCCCCGCTCGCCGCAGCTAGAGAAAGTCTGCGTGTAGCGACGAAGACCCAATGCATCCAACAAGTAAATAAAGAAATAAATTTTAAAAATTCCACTCAAGTTATTATACAAGTTTAAACAGTAGAGAAGTTTATGTACTGCCTCAAACATCGAGAATATTCAAAGTGGAAGAGGATGCAGTGTAGGAGGGTGGGGAAGATCAGACTGTGGCCCCAGATAGAATAGGTCTCGTTCTAGCTTTGCCACTTACTCGTTCTATGTTCTTGGGCAAGTTGTTCTCTAAACCTCATTCCCTTTTTGGAAAATTGGGGTAACAGTAGTGTCTGCTTTATCCACTTTCCATGATTGTTTGGGGATAAATGACATTGTGTGTAAGGAGCATAGCAGATTGCTTTGTAACAGTATTTCATTTTTTTTTTTCACCTTGATAAAAATTTTATTAACTCATGTTACATACTCATCCTAACAAGAGAACAGGAATTTTTTTTTACCTTCTGGGAATGTCAAAACTCCTAGATTTTACAAAGCAAAGTAAAAGTACATACAAATGCTTTTAATTTTAAAAAAATTTGGAAGTGTAGCGTCTTCATTGCTGGGCGCAGGCTTTCTCTAGTTGCAGTGAGTGAGGGCTACTCTTAGTTGCGATGCGGGGGCTTCTCATTGTGGTGGATTCTCTTGTTGCGGAGCACGGGCTCTAGTCACAAGGGCTCAGTAGTCGTGGCTCGCGGGCTCTAGAGCACAGGCTCAGTAGTTGTGGCGCATGGGCTTAGTTGCTCTGCGGCACGTGGGATCTTCCCGGACCAGGGATCGAACCTGTGTCCCCTGCATTGGCAGGTGGATTCTTTTTTTTTTTTTTGCGGTACGTGGGCCTCTCACTGTTGCGGCCTCTCCCGTTGCGGAGCACAGGCTCCAGACGCGCAGGCTCAGTGACCATGGCTCACGGGCCCAGCCGCTCCGCGGCATGTGGGATCTTCCCAGACCAGGGCACGAACCCGTGTCCCCTGCATCGGCAGGCGGACTCTCAACCACTGCGCCACCAGGGAAGCCCAGCAGGCAGATTCTTAACCGCTGCGCCACCAGGAAGTCCCCATACAAATTCTTTATAGTGATTTTCTTTTCTTTCTTTTAATTTTATATTTTCACATTTTTCTAAAATGTAACGGTAATTCTTAATAAATGTGGCCTATTACGATGATGTAGGCAAAAGCATCTAGCACTGACCTTGCCGTAGGTTAAGTGCTCAAGTAGTGATAGCTTGTAGAAAGATAATACCAAGATTTAATCCTTGTACCTTCATGCTATCCAAGTTCTGTATCAGAGAAAGTATTTTCTGTCATACTTGGTTTTCTCTCATGCTTAGTACCGAAATTAGGATAATAACAGTACACATATGCTGGACACCAGCTATGTGCCAGGCTGTGTGCGGGCAGCTACCACTTACAGAGGCTCATTAAATCCTCAGGATAGTCGTGAGAGGTAGATCTTATTGTTCTTATTTTATAGCTAGGAAACAGGAGCTCAGAGATGTTAAGTGAAGTGCCCAGAGTCACAGACTGTTAAGAGGTAAAGCTTGGATTTGAACCCAGTTCTTCAGACTCTAAATTTAGCTCTCTTAACCACAGTTGCTTCCCTGTTACTATGTTTTCCCTTCATAGTATTTTATAAACCCTTGGATTAAGTCTGTAGTAATTTTAGTACAACTGGCAACTGCTTTCTTAGTGCCGAGTCATTGTTGCCTTTCTCTGTCCTTAATAGGCCAAGAAGCCTACTACGGCAGCACTTGTGACCTCTCTGGCGCCTGCATTGGCCTCTCATCCTTGGGCAGTGCCCATTTGGGGGAGGGGAGGGAACAGGATAGCACATTGGCTGCCAGGACGTGGATTTACTGAACGCTCCAGAGATTCTTGTTCCTGTCAGGTGTACTGTTGATTCGGGTATGTGTTTGCTGAGGAAACTAAGCACTTTTTTTTTCCCTTTTGTCTTCTAGCCCAGCTTTCGAAAACATCTGGGCCTGCTGGAGAAAAAGAAAGATTACAAACTTCGTGCAGAGTGAGTACAGTCTTTCTGGGAGCCGTGCTGCCAGAAAAGCTTACAGCCTCCCTGTACTACAGCTGAATTGCCTGAGTGTCCAGCCGGGGATATTTCCTGCCATTGATAAAATGGCCAAAGCTCTGGCAGCCTGTCAGATACTTTTCTGCGACCCTAAACTTCGCTCTTTGTTTAGGCAGAGCGTTATTTATTTAACTGTAGTTGCATTGAGAATTTTTTTTATTATGTTGCTCCAGATCGTTTTCTCAGAGTGGCTTTGGTTTGCTTCTGCCTTGGTGTTTGAGCTAAAAGCTGAATCTTTTTTCTCTCCCTTTTCTTGAAGTTCAAGATAGAATCTAACATTCCAGTTGTTGAGCCTCTTACATCACCATGTGTGGTGTGGAATGAAGACATGTGAAAGATGGATTCATGGGACTGAGTGTGGGTGATAATGAACTTCGAAAACATTTTATAAAACAATCATCTCTATTCTTCTTCCTTAGCACTTTATTTACAAAACATTTTATAATTATTTGTTAGCCATGCATGTCAGCTGAGGTCCTTTTTATGCCCCCGGAGCAGCTGGTGGTGGATTAAGTGGATTGCTCTGGGTTCCAGAGTTTTTCAGGCAAATAATAATAACTGAGTGCTGTCATTAGGCCAGGCAGTGTTCTAAGAGAGTTACCATTTTTACATGCATTTATTCCAGCAGTCTTTGGGGATACTATTATTATCACACCCATTTCACAGATTAAGTTGGGATACAGAATGGTTAACTAATTTATCCAAGATTACTCAGCCAGAAGTGGTGGAGCCAAGATTTGAACCCAGACAGTCTGGCTCCAGAGTCCATGATTCTAGTCACTATGCTATACTACAACGTGTAGTTTCTGAATCTTATTTGATCACTCGGTGCCCAAGCTTGCATCAGAACCCCGTCTGAGGAGTTGTAATCTGTGCTTTGTTGGGTCTCTCCCTGTAATGATGTAGATGGCAGTAAAACTTATGTGAAATGGGGACTGTTAATTCCAGGTAGAACAGGGATAGGAGAGGACCCACAAAGAGATGAGCTCAACATCTGACACTGGAGTGTGACATTGGAGTGTGGGTCGAATGTAGTCACTCCTTTTGGCTTTTTTGAGTTTCATTTTTTATGTATCATTAGATGCTTGTAAAGTTTGCTTGTTGTGGTTTTTTTTTTTTCTTTTTTGCCATGAACATTGTTTAACCTGCTTTTCAGTGACTACCAGAAAAAGCAAAAATACCTTAGAGATCTCCGGAAGAAGGCTCTTGAAAAAAATCCAGATGAATTCTACTATAAAATGACTCGGGTTAAACTCCAGGTGGGTGCCTAATGGATCAGTTGGTTTTTTTTTTTTCCCCTGCAATGCCGTATGGCATGTGGGATCTTAGTACCCTAACCAGGGATTGAACCGATGCCCCCTGCAGTGGAAGCACAGAGTCTTAACCACTGGACTGCCAGGGCAGTCCCTCAGTTGGTGTTTTGAGCTCCAACTCAACAAGGAAAATAAGGATGAGGGAGGAGATAGATAGCTAGGACCCTGGGCTTTTATTTAGCTCTTCTCCAGTTGGTCAGGTGCTCCTGGTCATGATGCAAAAGGCAAAGCTGCCCCTTCATGAGCAGCATGCGTTTGCAGTTGTCTGATGCCTGGAGCTATTCTGAGAGGGTGATTGGAGGTGCTGAATTGAATGTGTGTCTTGGGGGCCTGGTGCATTATGTTGCTGTTGTATGTTGCCTTTGGTTGTCTTTGTTCCAGCCACGAACTATGCCAACAACTTATTAATGATTTTAATCTAATAGGAAACGTATCTTTTAAATTTGGATTTTAGGATGGAGTTCATGTTATTAAGGAGACTAAGGAAGAAGTAACTCCAGAACAGCTGAAACTAATGAGAACTCAGGATGTCAAATATGTAGAAATGAAAAGGGTTGCAGAAGCTAAGGTAACAACTAAAACTCTTTATTCTGATATGTTTTTGTTGGTTAAGAAGAGAAATAGAAATCCATTGATCTCGAGTTGTAAGTTGATTTCTTCTGGCATTTCCAATCTTAAAGTACACTTAATTATGATAATGGTTTAAAAGTATAGTCAGCATGGTGGAGTGGAAAGAGGTCAAGTTTGAGACAGACTTAGGTTTAAACTCTGGCTCTGCCATTCATCAGCCCCATGATTATGGGCAGATTAACTTCCCTGGGGCTGTTTCCACATTTCTATCTCATAGGATTGTTGTAAGGATTAAATGAGTTTTGTGTAGTGCCTAGCTAGCCCCCTACCTGACATGTGGTTGGTGCTTGATAAATGTTAGTGGTCCTTTCTTTTAAAAGAATGAAGCAGATTCTTTGCTGGCTGGTGATAATGATGTGGAATGGTCTAAACTTGTGCAAATTCATTTCTGATACCCTAGAAGAACCCAATATAAAATGAGACCATATTCTGTATCCTAGAAAATTGAAAGACTAAAATCAGAGCTCCATCTGCTGGATTTCCAGGGGAAGCAACAGAAGAAGCATGTGTTTTTTTTTGACACCAAAAAGGAAGGTATGAAATGTTTGAAAGTTTCTGGGACAGTCTAGCATATTGGTCTGTGTTGTTTGGTGTCAGAGACAGCGCCTTAAGGATTGTCTTGACTTTTAGTCGAACAGTTCGATATTGCAACTCACCTGCGAACAGCTCCAGAACTAGTCGACAGAGTCTTTAACAGACCTACGATAGAGACCTTGCAGAAGGAGAAAGTGAAAGGAGTTAACAATCAGACTCGACTTAAGGTAATTTTCTCCATTTTTCTTCAGGTCTGAGTTTATGGGAATCTAGGTTCTTTTTTTTTTCTCCCTACTGCATTTAAGATGATTATTTTTGGAAAACTTACTAAGTTCTCTTAGAGAAGTGGAAGGAGGAGTTGGTGATGGGAGCGGAAGTGGAGAAGGGTTCCTTAGTTTCTAAGATTAGAGGACGTGTAGCGTAGTGGTCAGGAGCTTACTTTCTGGCCTTTAGGTCTGCATTTGTTTTGGGGTTTTTTTGTTTTTTTTTTTTTGGCCATGCTGCGAGGCTTGCGGGATCTTAGTTTCCTGACCACGGATTGAACCCGGGCCCCGGCAAAGCACCGAGTCCTAACCATTGGACCACCAGGGAATTCCCTAGGTCTGCATTTGAATCCTACCTCTGACCCTGGGCTTTGTGCTTTCAATGCTTGTAACAGGTGCCAACACTTTTAAAAGGCAAAGAAAGGAGGGGACACTGAAGATGAAGGGATTTGGTATACTTTGATATTAAACCTTTAACAGTGAATATGCATATCAAAAGGTCTTTCATGTTCTGCATTTGTACCCCAACTTTTGTATTGACTTGTCCTTACGGTGCTTTCCATCACTGTAACTGGGTTTGTGAGAAGACATGCTTTTTCTCCAAGTCTTCTGGAGTTGCACTCTCACTTCTGACTGATTCATTTAAAAAAATGCTGTCAGTGTGTTTCAAGCAGACAGCTGTTCTGTTTGGATTTGAATCATTTACACTGCATCAGCTTTGTTTAATTTCACAGCAGCTTCTCCAGCTCAGAGGCAGCTAAACTTGCTTTAGTAATATAAATACCCCTAATTAGTTTGATTATATTGGGTAATCCCATAAATCAACAGTCTGTGCAATAAAGTGAAAACAAAAGCTGTCTGAAACCACTGCTGTGAGACTACGCTAGAACTGGTGAATTGTTTAAATCCAAGGCCCAGTAATATTCCCCTCTGTGTAGATAACACTTCCAGCCAGGGAGCCGGCTGACTGGTGTTCTAGTGATAACCCTCTTTGTCATGTAGTTGTATTTTCAATTAGCTGTGTCGCCGACACTTCTCAAGTATTGCAGTAGTCCCTAAAGAGATTGGTGTTCCGAAGTCCTGTGTAGAATAGTTCACCATCTTACCTTTTGAGAAGTTGGGAAGGTTTGGATTGCCCTTTTTGTCTAGTGGTGTTGTTTCTTTTGACTGTCTTGTTTAAAGCAAAATTATTTTTATTAAGAGACTGCTGGTGGGTGGCTTGCAAGGGAATTTTTAGTCTGTAACTTGGAGGGGGTGAGCAGTCCATGAATGGGCTTTAGGAAGTCTATGAACACCTTCTTCCCACCTTGAAATTTTGTGTGACTGGGTATATACGTTTTTATGAATTTGTACGAATACATATATACACTTATGTCAAGAAAGAATCCAAAGCTTTCATCAGTTTCTCAGAGGTCTGTGATCCCCCCACATTGAAGGACCATTGGTCTTCGAGGGTCATCAGTAGTGAGAATTTTCAGGTCAGCTTCCACTGACAGAGCCCTTCTGCTCTCTGAGTTCCGCGGTTCTGACACCAGCACACTGCCCGGTGGCCCTTCTCTGCTTCTCTACTCATTGTGTAGGGTTTCCAGCACTGGTTCACTCCTGCACGTTAGGTAACCGGGACGCTCAGACAGCTCAGTGTAGTAGTGGAAAGATTCCTGGGATCTGTGAGACTCGAGGCGCAGTCCTGATTCTGCTCCAGGTGAGCCTTGTGTCCATGGGCAAGGCTCCAAGTTTCCATGGAGCTCTGGAATGTGGTGTTCCTAAAATGGCCAACTTCAGAGTCTCTTGTTACGTTGATTCTGGGGTGAGGAGGGAATTGATGAAACCATTTATGCGTTTGGGCCCAAGTGGATTAAGAAACAGTTTCTTACTCATTTTTACCCTGTTAATTGTTTTACTGAAAATGTGTGTTTCTTCTGCAGCAAATAGCGAAAGAGAGGCAAAAGCAGTATAACTGCCTGACACAGCGGATTGAGCGCGAGAAGAAATTGTTTGTTATTGCACAGAAAATTCAGACTCGCAAAGATCTTCTGGTGAGAAGAGAGAGCCTTAGGCCTTCATTTTATTTTATTTTATTTTTATCCTTGTAAAGTTCTAAACTGAGACTGGATTTCAGCTGTGTGTAAACCAACCCCAGTGAAAATGTCTGCTCCTCAGGGGCAGTGGTTTGAGCCAGTGTCTGTTACTCTGACAGTGTTGAAATGTTCCTTGATTAAGAAGGTAATAAGGGGCTTGCTTATTAGTCAGTGCTTTGGAACAGCAAAGGGTAGGATCGGGTGGCATATGAACTTTATAGCTTATGAGCAGCTATCTGTAACATTTAAACAGGTTAATAAAACAGTGCGTGTCACTCACTGGTGTTTAAAAATAGACAACATTGTGTAGTTAAATAGCAGAGCTAAGGAATATAAGATGCCCCTTTCATATTATCATTCCTCTAAATGTCAAGATTTTCAGCTTTGCGGATCATTTTGGTCTGCCTTTCTCAACTGGGGTTCCGTAAGAGAAGAAGCCCTACAAGATAATGAGTTAAGTACCTTTCTTCTCAATTTTCACAAGAACTTCTGCACAGCCAGCCTCATTATAGATGCCCAGGGGAGAACTTGACTCATCACGTTGGGGATGCCTTAGGACAAAGGGCTTTGTCTCTCTTGAACATTGAGAAGGGCTGAATTAGGGGCTTTCTAATAGGTAGTTTATTAAACTTGCTGTTTTACACAGACCTCTCCTACTATTTACTGGTAACTTTTTACTCTTTTGTAGGATAAAACTCAGAAGGTGAAGGTGAAGAAAGAAACAGTCAACTCCCCAGCTATTTACAAATTTGAGAGTCGTCGAAAACGTTGAAGTGTTAAAGATAAGACTGTCATTCCACGTGGAAGAGTTTATGTTTTTTTTCCAGTAACTTCAGATTGCACTCTTCTAAGTGACTTGGTTTTCCTGTTTATAATCATAATTTATTATAGATCAGACATTTGATGTGAACAGTGTTAACGCCCCTTCCCCCGTCTAAATTGTTTGTGGGTTGTTGAATTGTTGAAATCAGTCTTTTTTTTTTTGGCCGCTGCGCGAAGCCTGCAGGGTCCCAGGTCCCCGACCAGGGATCAAACCCAGGCCCAAGGCAGTGAAAGCGCCAGGTCCCAGTCACTGGACCACCAAGGAATTCCCTGAAATCAGTCTTATTTTTATATACTTTCATGTTTTTTCATTATAAAAGTTACATAATCTTCGATATAGCAAATTTGGAAAACACGTGAGTTCATCTCTAATCCCAATACTTATTCAAGAACGACAGATAGCTGTTGCATGCTTAACTATGCTGGGAGGTTAGGGAAATGGAGGTGAACGACTATCAAGAGCATTCTGGTTGAGTTCCTCCACTTTGTAGAGGTTGGCACTGGTCTTTGTGTTTTGTAGTTGTAATTAAACACCTTTATGGCCTACTTTTTTCACTTACTGTTAAATCATTAGCTCTTTTCCATTTTGTTACATCATTAAATTTTTAAAAGTAATATATGCTCATAGTAAAAATTAAAGTAAATATTTCTAATGTTTGCATAATGTTTTAACCAGTGGATAGCCTAATTTTACCCCCATTCATTCTTAATTTATTGGATATTCCGGTGGCTGCATAAGTTAGCCAGGAAGGACTTTTTTTCTTTTACACTTTACAGCTGCAGATAGAAACCCTTGGAATTAAGAGCTCACAGGGGCACCTCTTCTTTATTGATGAAGCTCAGATCAGAACAGACCTGGCTCTCTGTTCCTGCCCTCCTGGCCAGCTCTTGATTCCAAGGCTATAAATGGCTTGGTACAGGCCTTCACCCTAGAAATAGATATCCCAGCGTGTGTGCGGCAGACACATGGACCTCCCAGAGTCTCACCCTTCCCTTATTTGCCCACACAGGGATGGTAGGCCGAGGCCAGTCAGGACAGGGCTGAGCGTGCTTACAGCAGATGTGTGAGGAGCAGGATTCTGGGAGGCTCGCTTACACCTCACCCCCTGGAGCGGGGAGAGCACCCTTCTGCAGGTATTTAAAAAGAAAAGTTACTAGAGCTTAATAAATTCCTGTGACTATTATGTTCTTATGCAAGCCTGAAATGAAAGCCTGTTCCCTAAGGGTGTACTCAGTGGGATTCAGATCTGGGAGCCCTGGAAAGCAGGAAGAAGGGCCAGGGGACTAGAAGCTAGCAGCTTTTGCCTTCAGGAAGGTAGTGCTTCCCAGTCTGGGAAGGTGCTGTGCTAAGTAAATGCTGATGGTCTTATGACAGAGGCGTCTGGAGACTTGAGACCTGAGTCAGGAAAGGGACTCATCCCGTGGGCGTTGGACAGAGGAGCAAACAGATCCAGCAGCAGTCTGTTCCTGGGACAGAACAGCTTGCGTGCTGCTGCTGCTGTGGCTGCCTTGCCCCCGCCGGGGAGGAAGGTGGGGGGAGGGTGGAGGTATACCTACAGGCCTTCTGGTGAAGCGCACGCCCACACAAAGGTGCACACACTTTCTAGGCTCTCAGGGGAGTAGATGCACAAGGCTTCATAAACACAGGTGTGTGCACGAACACACCACTGGGGTTTCACGTACGCAGATTACACACCCATAAGTCCTCAAATGCTATTGTAGGCGTACAGGCCAAATGGAGCAGGAAGGTCCATCTTCTCTGAGTACAAAGTTCCAGGGTAGAAGTGATCAGAGCACTCACTGTAAGGGAATAAAGCTAGGGGTCCTGAGCTGCTCTTAAACCGAAGGCTGTCTCCGAGGCCCGAGGAGGGAGAAGGGAAGAGATTGGCTGCCCCTGTGTTTAACCTAAGAGGCTCCAGCCTCGTGGGTCCTGAAAATAGGCCAAGGGCTTTGACGTTTTAGTGCCCATTGGAACCTCAGACTTCTGGCTCCTTGCTTGGGAAAGAGACTGTTGTTTCTTCCGCATCCACCCCTCCAGGGCCAGGGCTGCTTTGGGCTCTTGGTGGCGCCCTGCTGTGGCTGTGCTGGGGGAATGTGGCGGCTTGCAGAGGTGGAGAACATTTTTCTTGGCAGGACACGTGTCGTTCAGGTTTGTACAATCCAAGTGTCAGCAGCTCCACGGGTGACATGGAAGCCCCAGGTCTCTCCAGCAGAGAGACAACCAGCCTGGCTTAGGCCACTGCCACCTGTTAGGGCCCTTCTGATTGAAGCAGGGGAGTGTTAGGCCTTACTGTATATATAGTTTTTAATTAATTAATTTTATTATTTATTTTTGGCTGCGTTGGGTCTTTGTTGCCGAGCATGGGCTTTCTCTAGTTGCAGTGAGCGGGGGCTACTCTTCGTTGTGGTGCGCGGGCTTCTCATTGCGGTGGCTTGTCTTGTTGCGGAGCACGGGGTTCAGTAGCTGTGGCTTGCTGGCTCTAGGGTGCAGGCTCGGTAGTTGGCGGCACGTGGGCTTAGCTGCTCCGCAGCATGTGGGATCTTCCCGGACCAGGGCTCGAACCTGTGTCCCCTGCATTGGCGGGCAGATTCTTAGCCACTGTGCCACCAGGGAAGCCCTTATTTTTGAGTAAAATCTTTTACTGAACTGATTGCTGGCGACAGGGTGGGAAAGGGCCCAGTAGGTGGAGCTGCTGCCCCTTCGCTGGGGTGAGCGCTCAGGGTGCTGCTGTTGAAAGTGCCCAGTACTCCACAGGTGCTTCGTATGCATTTGTTTATTGGATTTAATGCCACATGGTAGAACTCTTGTGAAAAAAGATTTTCTCCATCCCTGCTCCCCTAGCATGAGATAAGTGTGGCCCCCAAAGGACTGGGCAGGAAAGGGCTTTCCCTTCACGTTTCTAGTGAGGACCGTGGAGGAAGCCTGTGTTGGAGTCCCAAGTCGTCCAGAGGGTGGTTCCACTGAGACATGGTGGGGTCTCCCCACGTGCAGTTCTGAGTGTCTGTTGATGGCTTGCTGTCTCGCCACGCTGCTGTCTGTGGGGCAGCGAACAATTAAGAGCTGCACGGCCTCCAGCAGGGGAGGCAGCCAGCAGATGCAGACTCGCCCTGCCTACCTGTGGAGGCCGGTGAGGCTGGGGCCTGTTGGGACTTGAGACAGGCGAGTGGGTGAATGGTGCCGGCCTCCCTTCCGCCTCAAGTTCTCCCAGCGTCGGTTCACAGAGCCGCCTCGTGCACGGCGTGTTGGGGAAGGGTGGGCCGAAGCCCCAGGTGAGCAGAGGAGATGGGGGACCTGAGATGCCATCCTGGGGCTGTGTCAGCAGGTTTCTTGTGCAACTACTTCCTGGGGTCAGAGGGTGCGCTCTCTTTTGCCAGCCAGGTCATGGGGCCTCCCTGCTGGCAGGGCTCCCGCCCAGCTCCCTTGGGTCTGTCTCAGCAGAAAGTGTAGGGAAGGAGCCCAGAGCAGCTACGCAAGGCCGAGAGGCAGAGCCTCCTTTCCCAAGTCCAGCGAGCAGAGTTAGGAGGTTCAGGAGGCTGCCCAGTTCATGCTTCTGCTTGCCCTCCTTTCCTAACTTCTCCAGTCAAGGGGAAAAAAATCTCTCCTGCTTCTTCAGACTCCCTGTAAGGAATCTCCCTGTTCCTTATTCCTGAATCCATCATTACTTTGGGGAAGTGCTGTCTAATCTGTATCTCTCCTAACTGGAGTTGGTTTCTAGTTCTCCCTACCCAGTCTTGGCTGCATCCCTCGATGGCCCTGGTAATGGCCATGGCCGTTTCCTTTCTTGTGCAAGGGGAGCAGACTGGCTGGTGTCGGGGCAGTGGTGCTGCGAGGGTGGTAGTAGTGGCTGGTGCAAGTCAGAGCCAAGGACCTAGCTGTTTCTCGGCAAGAGGAGTTTATCTGGGGACTGCTGTGTTTGGGGTTGAGGGTGGGAAGGAAGTCCTTTCCTCTCCTCCTGTCGTGTGTCACCTGACGGTCAAGCCCAGACCATAAGTGTTAATGAAACTCTGGTGCCCCGGAGGCAGCTGGGCAGCCCCCCCTGCCCTGAATCAGCCTGACTCATTTACAGCTCTCTCCTAGTTCCCCCGAAGTCTTCTCTCTGCGGTGGCAAATGTCGGGGGGTTGGTTTCAGGTTTCATGTTTTCACATTACTGGGTGGAAAAAAAAAACCTTTCCAAGCCAAAAAACCAGCTTCTACAGCAGAAACAACATGTCCCGAGAGCACTGAAAATTTCCCCATCTTCTCTCCTCAGCTGCTTAGCGACACTGAGGCCAGTGACAGAGGGGTTGAGAGGAGGGGGTTGGAGCCAGGCTGAGCAGAGCGTTGGGGACAGTCCCTTTGGAGGTGGCAGCACTTCCCTTCCTGCGTAAAGACGGGAGGAGCTTTGCAGGGCCCTCTCTAGCTCTGGAGCCTGTGGCCCCCCGTGGCCAGCTGTGGATTGCCAGGGGACTGGGACAGCCGTCTCAGGACGGGCAGGGGCTAGGGAATGAGGGACCGTCTTGCATCTCTAGCTAATTTGATCCCGGGGGTCAGAGGGCAAGTGTCCCTCCCTCAGAGAGGGCTCTTGAGGTGGAGTGGTAGGTGGGGAGATGCAGGGTCCATCTGGCACGTGGAGACTGAGGGGTGCCACCACCTCCTGCTACTGCCTGGTAGCATTATAGACCACGCCCACCCCGACAGGGGCAGATGGCCTCTATGGCAGATGGAGACTAGACCAGCAGTGGCTGGATGAGCCTTGTAGTCTCAGTCTGGCTGTGTGTGTGTGTGTGTGTGTGTGTGTGTGTGTGTGTGTAGGGGATGGGGTCCTGGCCTGGTCGGGCCATGCTGCGGGAGAGGGAAAGTGGAAACCCCAGATGGAGCCAGTGAACCTTGGGGGCACACCTAAGTTTGCCGTGTAAGGGTGGCAGGTGCTCAGAGCCCCGACCCTGCCCACCTGTCTGGGCTCCAGAAGCTGCCCCGGTTAGTTCTATAGTGAAGGCGAAGGTCACCTGGGGCGGGAGTCTCTGCTGCAGCTGGAGCCTGGTGGGCTGGAGGCAGACCCCCCTCCCTGCCAGGTCCCCAGAGCTCAGGGCCTGGGCAGCAGCTCCTCCCACAGGGTGCGCCTGTTTATTATGCGCTCGGGCTCCCTCGCCACGCAGGCAGGCAGCGGCCTTCATTAGCAGAGGAGCTGGGGTCTGTTTTGGCTGCCTCATCAGCATCAGTGAACTGCGTCCCTGCGAGATTTGATACAATTTAATTAACCTAATTAAAAGCTCTGATTGCAGAGATGATTGGGGTAGCGCCAGCAGCGACTGCATATTTATAATGAGCTGCAAGGTGTGGGACCGCAGCCAAACGCCACGCATCCTAATGAGTGGGAGCCGGGAGCCAGGGAGCGGGAGAGCGAACGTTTATTTTTGGCAACAATGCCCAGTTCCTCCCTGCCAGGGAGTCAGAGACCTAGGGAGCAGAGACGGACCTGCCCGCCAGAGCTCTTCAGCGCAAGGTGGGAGCAGGAACTGTGCCCCACGTGTCCTGGTGCCTTCGGACGCCCACACGAGCGCGCAGTGACTGTGTTTTCTGCTGCAGAGTGGGGGGATGGGACCCCAGCAATGCACTTTTCCTGCCTCTCTCCATCTTTGGACCGCGAGCCCTGGTATGAGGAAATGGCCCAGCAGAACCACCTTGATGTCAAGACTTCTGAATCCCTGGGTTATTCTCTTCCAACTTGTTGAGGAAGGTCAGAGGCTGAAAACCTGGGTGGGGATCCGAAAAGGGGTCTGAATGTCCAAGAGACCCAGGTGAGGATCCGGGGCCTGGAACAAACAGGAGAAACAGGAGAGATGACCCTCCAGCTCATCCCGGACCCCCATCTCCTCACGTTCTTCCGAGAACGCTGCCTCAAGAGGGCCACCTCCCCTGGACTCTCCTCTCCCACTGCCTCTGCCTGGGGAGTCTTGGTTTGTCTGACTCAGCGTTTCCGCTGTAAATCACATCTAATAATAACGAGAGTGAGAGCTGTGGCAGAGATGCTGTGGGTGAAGGGGGCACCTATGAGAAGGGATGCGCTGCCTAAGTACAGGGGGGTGTGGAGGGGGGGCCGAGCTCCGGGCCGGCAGGAGTGAGGGCTGGGCTCTGGAAGTCACCATCAGAGGCCTGGGGGTGGGGGAAGAAGGTGGGAGCAGCCCTCCCCCGCCCCAGCCTCTGCCGGGTGAGCATGTGTAGGTCACGAGCTCAGCCAGGCTGGCCCAGCCCCCCTAGAGTGCCGCCAGGACAAGATGAGATTTGTCCCCAGCCCACCTTGCAGAGCTGCAGCTGTTTAGCTCTCTTATCAATCTTCTCTGTGGGTTTAATCATCTCTCTGTCATCCTGCTGGGGCAGCCCTCCCCTTACAGGAGCCCAGCTTTCCTCTGATCCCCCTCCTGCAGACACAACCATCCTTCTCCACCTGACTTCCCTTATGGGAGACAGAGGGTGGGCCAGGGTGGATTTGCCCTACGTTTAGTCTCAGCGTTGGGGCAGAGGTCCCTGTTTTTGCAAGGAGTCAGCAGGGATTAGGGGTGGGTAGAGGAGGCACTGGGGATCTTTGACTCCACTCCGGACTGGGTAGGGCAGGGCCTAGGGGTTGGCCCTGAGGGCCAATAGCCTGGATCGAGGAGATTCTGGGTAGGTGCAGTGTCCATCCCTGCCGTCTCCCTCTCTCCTGCCAGCCCCTTGGCAGCGGCCTCCACCCACACCGTCCAGCCAGCCAGCTCTGGCCTCTTTTCCTGGGTAAGTCCTGTGGGGCTAGGCCCCATTGAGCCTTGTGGGACTCAGGGGCCCGTGGGCCGGAACCACGAGCCCACAGCTTGCGTGCATCTTGGGAAAGAGGGTGCCCAGGAGTCAATGGAGCCTGTGTTGTGGTCCAGGCTAGGAGCCAGGGCGCAAGGGGCTCTGGGGCCCATCCCTGTGCTGACGTGCAAGATGACCTTCAGGGCAACTCTTGGGCCCTCTCTGCTTTACTCTCTCTCCCCTCCACAGTATGTGGGGAATGGGCGGGGAGGGGGGTGGCATGGGGTGGTATATGCAGCCCTCGGAGGGCATATGAGAAAGAGGGCCTTTCCTCCCCCTGCTCACTGACTACTCCCACCCCAGCATTCTCAGTGCAAGTGGAAAGCTGATTCCTTCCCATTTCTCAGAAGGGGACGGAAGGTCCCAAAGAGGATAGCATTAGCCTGAGCATCAGGCAGCTGTCCTTAAGGTGGGGGCTGAGAGGGTCCCCTCAGGAGGGGACCACAGGTTCTGGAGGGGCACTGACTGCTCTTGGGCTGGAGGGGGCTTGCTCCCTCCAGCACAAGGCTGGGCTCTGGAGGACAATGGCGTGTTGATGAGGCTTTGGTCCTGGTCTCACATGACCCGATGTGGGTGGGTGGACCGCATGTGGCTGAGCCGCCTGGGCTGACCTTTGGTCGCTGGCTGGGGAAGAGAGGAAGCCATGAAGCTTCCCTCCCACTCAGTGCACCCCAGGCACCCTGCCGCCCCCATCCCAGGAGCTGCCCTCTGGGCACATGCACTGTCTTCACCTACCTTCTTCTTTTGGCCTTTCTCTTCCCTTCCTCTTCGCACTGCTCTGTGTGTGCGTATATGGCGTGTGAGCATGTATGTCTATGTGAGTGTGAGCAAGGAGGCTCCCAGAGGACGAAGGACAGTGAGACAAGAAACCCCCTTCATGGGTTCTTTCTAATAATGGATGAAGTTTCTTCCATTGCAGAGATAACACCAGGGTAGGGCCAAAGTGTATGCGTGTGTGTGTGTGTGTGTGTGTGTGTGTGTGTGTATTTACCCACATGTGTTCATGGGCACAGGTGGCGCATGACTGTGCACACAGAAGGCAACGCCTCCTACCCTGCCTCGTCTTATGACATATGCCCTCCTCTGGTGGGAGCTGGGGATGTCGAGGTCAGCACCTTCCAGTTGGGGCTGGAGACACCCGCGGCCCCCCCGCCCCCGCTCCCCGGCACAGGGCCAGAGCGTTACTTTCCAAAGGAAAAAGGAAGAATTTGGGGGGCATTGTGTAATTATTGTAATCGATTGAATTAACAAAAAATACCGTTCAGTGAGGAGGCACACACAAAATGAGAGTAATACGCAGTCATGTGAACACAGATGGAAAGTCAAGATACAGAGAGATGGGGGATAGGGTTATACTCGCACTTATGACTGTTCTTTTTTTGTTTTTGTTTTTGGTTTTTTTGAGAAGCTAGGAAAGGTCCTAAAGCATTTTCTTTTCTAAAAAAATTTCAAATTTTATTTTGGAGTATAGTTGATTTACAATGTTGTGTTAGTTTCAGGTGTGCAACAAAGTGATTTAGTTATACATATATTCATATATCTATTCTTTTTCAGATTCTTTTCCCATATAGGTGATTACAGATTATTGAGTAGAGTTCCCTGTGCTATACAGCAGGTCCTTGTTGATTATCTATTTTATGTACAGTAGTGTGTCTGTGTTAATCCCAACCTCCTAATTTATCCCTCCCTCGCTCCTGTGATTCTTGAAGGCGGTTATCTGTCCTGCCTCTTCTCATCAAGGTGGATATTGCCAAGCAGGTTATTTCAAGAGAATCTTTTCCCGAAGTCCCCAGAGGGTTGAGCGTGGGGGGGTGCTCTGAGATGAGGCAAGCAGTACAAATAACTTGGTATAACACTTGGAAAGGGATCTCACGGTCTGACTTTGTCACACAACATTACAAATATCACATGAGAATACTTCAGCATGGTCTCCTTTGTTGGGAGCCTCGTCCAAGTTTCACTCTAGGGCTCGTCCACCCTAATAGCCCAGCGGTGGCCCTGGGAGTATATACAGAACGAAGTTAAATTCCCAGATCTGGGATAAGGTGGGAGTGGGGTGCCCCAATGCTGCCTTGGGGAGGCCTGTGGGTGAGAAGGGGACAGCATGGGTGCCCTCAGCCTTCTTCTCCAGGCTTCTCTCAAATTAACACTTTTGATGGTTTGGTTGATGGGTATTTCTGGGCGCTCCTCCCTCCCTCCCTCCTCCTTTGCCCCTCCCCCACCCTTATATAGTCCTACTGACCCCACCGGATGCTGGGGAGCTAGTATGGGAATGGTCCTTAGCACTGAAGCAGAAAGGAGAGAGCCTGGAGGGCCTGGGATGGAGGCTGGGGCTGAGGTTGGCGTGGGGCACAGAGGCTGAGACAGAGGCTGAGGCAGAGGCTGGAGTTGGGATGAGTTGAAGCTGAGTTGAGCCTGGACCCCAGTGGGGTTGTTGGAGATTGGATTGGCGGGGCCTCTCTCTCAGTCTTGACAGGAGTCTGAGAAGCCTATTTTTGGAGTCCAAGGCAGATGTTCTCCCCCAATGAAGAGCATGTTTGGTGTCTGCTTTCCCCTAGGAGGGGCGGGAATGTCCCCTCCCCCTGCTCCCCTCAGCTGAGCAGAGTCATACATCACCAAGGGGCCGGGCTCCCTAGATGTATTGCCCTAATACGTCGCTATAGCAACCCCACTCTAATCCTGCATTATTCTAATGTGGTCCCCCTCCCCACTGTGATGTATAGCTTGGGTCTTGGAGCTGCGAGGCCCCTTCTCTGAGTCTGCTCCAGGTACCCTAGGGATGGGTGGGTCCGAGGACGGCTTGGCTTCCTTGGGTCCTGTCTCGCTTCTCCTCCCCCTGTGCATGGGATCCTTTGTGAGCTGGGGTGTGGAGGTGGGCTCTGGCCCAGCGGCCCACCCGCTCGCCTGCCCAAAGAGGAGAAGCAGCACACGAGTGCCTGATGCACCGACCCACGCCAGCCTGCCCGGCCTGGGGACCTGAGGCCTTGGGGTTGGGGGCCAGGGCAGGACAATGGCTGCATTCCGGCTGCCAGCTACAGGCCTCCATTGTTCCTGTGGACACTGCCTGCTTGAGGGCCGCAGTTCTGGCCCTCACCCCGCATGGGGCGTAGGATGCTCCCTGGACCACTCCCCCGGGGACCATAGAGGGGTGATTCATGGGGTGACCAGGGCATAGCAAGCCCCAGCTATGCCCAGATTCTGGGGGGTGGGAGGGGGAGGTGACTGAGGGTTGTTTGTGTCAGGAGAGGGCGGGGTTGGACAGCCAGAGGACTCAGGGCTGTGGACACCAGCCACGTCATCTCGTACTCCTCCTCATGTGTGGGCTGGTCAGAGAGGCCCCATTGTCAGAGGGGCAGGCCCACCCAGGCTGGAAGGGAAGTGAGGATGGAGAGGGACCACCTCAGAGCTGGGAGGACCCGTAGACCACCCCCCATACTGCACTGGTCAGGAAATCGGGGTCCAGAGAATAGCAGGGACTTACCCAAGGTCACACAGCTAGGTGGGGACAGGCCTGGGTCCAGAACATTTCCCCATATCTCTCTGGAGATACTGCTGCCATTTCTGGTAGAAAAACTGAGCTCCAGTGGTGATCTTCAGCCTTGGCAGAAGTTATATCCACAAGCGCCTTTCTCTCCCTCACTTGCTTTGAAATTTCTCTAGTTTAGGTCAATACCTGGCATCCCTGGAATGAGAATTTAGAGCTGAGGGGAGTCCTTGGGCCATGCAGAGGCTATACTGACTACATCTTCTGTAGGGCCCTGAAGAAAGGAGTGGGGCATGGAGGTTCCCAGTGCTCTGACACAAAAGATTCATAGATGTAACAGCAGATTTCATTGTTTCCTCCCAAACAATGATCTCCCTTGGGCTCTCACATGCCTACTCTACATGACTGAGAGGTAGGAAAGGGAAGAGGGTAACCCAGGAGCGTTTTAAAGACAGGGGGACTGGTCTGTTCCTGCTTCTCAACATAGGGCCTGTTGAATTGTATGATTTTATGAGTGGATGGATTGTGAGTGGTTGGGTAATTGCATGGGTGGGTGGTTGAAGAGGTACATGGATGAATGGATGAGAGGATGGGTGGGTAGACGGGTGAATGGATGGTTGCATGGGTGCATGGGTGGTTGGTGAATGGACGAATGGATGGATATAGGATGGATGTAGGTAAACGAGGGAATGCCCATTTCATATATTGAGGTCCAGAGATGGCAAATGACCCAACTTGGGTCATACTAAAGATAAACAGTAGAGTGAGGCCTGGAGCCAGGTACCTGGCCCCTGCCTTTTAGGCTGGGATGCCCTGTGGCATGGTTTGGTGGTCAGCCTCTGGGCAGGGTTGCAGTATAAGCAGGAGTTGGGACGTGAAGGAATCTATAGTTAGATTAGTGTCATGGTGGGTGGCTTCGTGGGGTCTAGGGGCCTTGACCCTGAGTTGAATCTTCTGTGTTGGGATCAAAGTGGGTGTGTGGAAGGGTCCTGAGCAGGGCAGGAAGAGGCATGAAGGCTCAGGAAGGGGGAACTAGTGGGGTCTGAGGGCATCGGGGCTGAGTGGTTTTATCTCCTTGGGATCAGGCCCTGAGCTAGGAGGCCCAGAGGCAACCCCTCATGCATTCTTCATGACCTAGCTTAATGGTACCATTGTCTGTGGGGCCTTCCCTGACCCTCTGGGTGCTGTCTCCCCAGAACCCAGCACAGAGCCTTAGTACTTAGAAGAGGCTCAGAGCACATTACTGGGGGCATGGGGTTGCCACAAAGAGTCAGATGTGGGGAACAGACTAGGAGATTGCATCTGCCTAATTTTGTGTGTCATTTTGGGCAAGTCCCTCAAGATCCTTGGGCCTCCGTTTCCTCATCTGTGGACTGGGAATGGAGAGCTTGAACTTTTCTTCCCAGAATGGTTTTGAGAATGAAGAAAAATAATTCTGGGGGTAGAAAAAGCACTAGGCATTATTTTTCTGCACTGCGTCAGCCCCAGCAATTATACAATAATATATATTGTACATATAAAGTTGATTTTATAGCTAATATTTAATGTGCACGTACACTATGCCAGTCTCTCTTCTAAGTGTTTATGTATATCATCTCTCATCTAATCCTCACAGCAATCCTACCGGGCACGTACTGTCATTGTCTTCTTTTGACAGATGAGGAGACTGCGGTATGGAAAGCATAGGTAGCTTGCCCAAGGTCCCATGGGTAGGAGGTGGTGAGGCCAGGATGGAAGCCTGGGCAGATGCCAGGGTCCGCATTCTTAGCCACTATATGTAGCTTCTCAGTGCACAGTGCTCTGAATCGACACATCAGGAAGGCTTCCTGACCTTGGTGATTCATCCAGCTTCCCTGAGCCTCATGGGATTTACCTGATTGCACGGTGGTGGAGAAGGGGGCAGATCTAATTAGCTCTAATACCCTTGGTCCCTACTTCTCTCCCTGGCCCAATCCTGAGTTCTAGACGCCCCTCCGCTTTGGGCGCATGCCCCAAGCACTGGACACTGCTGTTCACCCCAGCAGGGACTATAAAAATAACATGGACCTTTGTGTCAGATAAAACGGGTTTTATTCCAGGCTTTATAATTAACTAGTCTTGCTGCCTTGGTTAGGTCACTCAGACTCTCTGGGTAGCAGTTTCCTCATCTGCAAAATAGGAATAGTTAATGTGAGGTAAAGAAAATAAAGTACAAAGTCAGTGCACAGATAAGTATTATGTCAGAGTGCCTTGGGCGGAGTGGGATCCGTGCAAAAGTTCATTACCTTTTGGTTTTCTTCCCTGTTCCCTTGCTTTTGTACAATGCCCTACCCAGGCCCCACAGTAAAACAGCTTTCAGTCATCCATCACCTACTTATGCTGAGCACTCTTGTGTACCTCATGTCCCTTAATCCTCAAAATAGCTCTATGATGTAGGGGCTGCCATTGTCACCGTATCAGAAAACTGAGGCACAGAAAGGGTAAGGAGCTGGCCTAAAGTCACACAGCTGATAAGAGGTGGAGCCAGGATTTGTACCCAGATCTATCTGGTCCCACAGCCCCTCTGCTTCACTATTCTGCTCTCTGCCTCTCCTGAGACATGGAGAGCATCCCCAGGGATTTTGATTACAATGGGAAAAGGCAGGTAACCCACAGTGGCAGGAAGGGGCTTTGGCAGAGGGCCAGGTCTGTCCATGAGCTGCTGAGGTCAACTCTAGCAGCTTCTGCATGGAGGGAGCACTTCCTCCTCTCCAGGCTGGCCAGCCCTGGGGAAAGGCAAGGATAGTGACAATTTCCAACCGTAAGCAGGGAGGGCCATAGCAGTGCAGGGTCACAGTCTGCTCCTGCTAAGAGCTGAATAATCTGGAGCCTTTGAAGAAGGATTTCTGAAAAGCCATCAGGAGTGAATCATTGACTTAGGGAGGCAATGAATCAAAAGGGAGTTCATAAAACGGCAAATGAATCGGGTGTGCGGACGACAAGCCACTGCTATTCCCCAGAACCCTCCGGGGACAAGAGAGCCGAGAGAAAAGAAATAAAAATAACATGGGGCCTCACGCCTGCTCCAAACCCAAGTCAGCCCCTCCTTCCATGTGGAAAGACAGAGGGGACAGAGGGATGAGACCCACTTGTGGGGCCAGAGGGAGGCTCCCAGGGCACATTTGGCTCCCTGGTCCAGGCTGCGGGTGCAATTAGCAAACGCCCTTTCCCCTTCCTTTCAGGAGCCCTCACAAGAAAGAACACTGATTTTGACGAACACCCAAAATAATGTGAGATGAGGCACCATGCATTATGCATGAGGTCTGATTTAACATGAACATTATTTCTTGTGTACGAGACCATATGCCTCCGCGCTGTCTCTGCAGCCTAATAATACCCAGACCCACCCTGGTCAGGCTCAGCCAGAGACATGTCCACTGCGGGTGTGCGCGTGGGGGGCCGTTGAGGCAGAATCCTCCTGGTTCTTGGTTCTGAGGGGAGCCCATTCAGGTGACCTGGAGGTGGGTGGGAGGTAGGTCATGCCCCTGGAGAAACACCAGGGAGGGAGCTGGGGGTGGGTGTGTGAAAGTGTGTGTGTGTGTGCGTGTGTGTGTGTGTGTGTGTGTGTGAGAGAGAGAGAGAGAGAGAGAGAGAGAGAGAGAGATCAGGAGCCCGTGACTACAGGATGCTGGGTTCATGGTGTGGCGACGTGGGGACATGTTTTTAGCGCAGGAGGGACGATGGCAGGAATGGATAGTTCTAATTGCTGTGTGTGTTTGTATATATACACGCATATGTATGTGTGGGGGTGTGTGTTTAAAAAATAAGATCACACATACATACAAACACACAGCCTAACTTTAATTATCTGAAGGGAGCAGGCGAGATCTGGGAGGAGCTGGGAACAATGATGGGCAGGGATGTGTTTGGAAAGTGGGGTGAGTGCTTGAAAATCCTGAGAGGAGGGGACCCCGCCAAGGGATGGAAACGATGCTGCGTGTGGCAAATCAAATAGCACAGGTGCAGGTACCCAGAGACTCTGGAGAGCTCGGTGTCAAAGGCCGCGAAGCTGGCCAGACGGTGGCACGGGTGTGCCCGGGAGTGTCAGCACATGTGAGTGAGCAAGCTGGCAGAGTGTGCATCAGGGTTTTAGCTGGTTGAGAGGAGGAGTGGTAGCGATAGGTGTGAGTGGGGCAGAGACAGAGGAGGTAGCTGTGATGGAGAATTTCCAAGAATGGCTGTGGAAGCAGGCGGGGCAGTAGATGGGGAAGGAGGGGTCACGGGCAAGCCTGTGCGTGTGAAACAGGACCGCTTCCATTGGAGGTGAAAGTTGCCTCTGCTCTACCCAGCACCCTCTGTAGAGCAGCCAGCTTGATGCTGATTTGGGGGTATGCTCAGCTGTGAGGTGGCCCTGGTGACTGCCGCCATGTCCCAGCTCAGGGACCAATAGAGGGCAGTCCTCCCACACGGAGGCCTCCCACGCGGCAAGGGGAGCCCAGAATGGAGGGCCAAACACTAACTCCAAGGCCCTCACACATGCGGAGCAGGGACAGGATTGACGGCTCCTCTGGCTTCGAGTCACTAAGCCAGAGGCTCCAGGTGAATCCCCTTCCCTAAGCTCGGGGGCAGCCGCCAGACCAAGTAACCAGCCTCCTCTCGTTCCTCCCCCTGCTCAGGTGGGTCTCTTTTCAGGAGCTCCAGGCCTGCTGGGGAAAGCCTGGGCCTGGGTGTGTCACTAGAGGCTTGACCTTCCACGTTGTCGGCCCAGAGCCTCTCCAGAGGAGGCTCAATTCTAAAGAGCCCTAAGTGGGCAGTTGTGGTGGGGGTCAGCTAGTCCTGTGGACACCAGTTGAGTCTTGGGGTCAAGGGATGATTGCACAGGTCCTAAGCTACGCAACATTGATGCCAGTGCAACTTCCTGGGGCACGTGGTGGGGGGGAATACAGGCGTCCTTGAAGTTCAGGGCCGGGCACCATCCAGGTGCGCCTTGATGATCACAGGCGACCACAGCGGCCACCTTCCTTCTTCCCATTTTAGCCACCCCCCACCCTGCAAATGCTGTCCCAGCTCAAAGCATCGGCAACGTAGCACGGACTTTCTTTCACCCCGGGGAGAGGGATGCTCTCTCTAGCTACCAGAATCTGTGGTTGCGTGATCTTAGAAAATAATTTTGTTCCAGTGAGAAGGGGAGGGAGATGGGATGAGAAAATCCCAAATCTGTTAGGAAAGGCTTGGGCTTCGTGGGAGGTCAATGCTAGGGACAGCTGGCTCTCTTGAACGAAAGGAAGTTTCAAGCTCTCAGGAGTGAGCAGGTGGATCCACATACACATGGGAGGGAAGAAGCCGCCGTCAAGCTCACAGCCGACCGCCATTCCTAAACTCTTACTTTATCCAGGGAGTAAGACTCCAGGGAAAGATATTTCTCCATATTTCCTACGGTTTCTTTCTCATACAGTAAGATGTGTTGTGGTTCCTACCATCATCCCAGGCTGGCGACTAGGGGAAGGAGCTCCCAGGGGCCTTCTGTGACCAAGGCTTGGGTTACCGGGTAGCTGTCCCAGGCTGGTGTCTCATTAGGCAAAATACTCGCCAAGTGGAATATTTTCTTCCGTCCCCTTTCCCACTTTTTTTTCATCTTTTTGTTCTACTCCTCAGCTGCTGCTAGATCTTGGGGGCCACATTGTTTTGCTGTTTTTGAGTTGACTTGCTTAAATAATAAATCCACCCTCTTAGACGGGGTTAAGCAGACAATTAGGAAATCAATCAATCAATCCATGGGTGTCAGCTGCAGGCAGAGGCCGGGGAAGGGCCCCCCCGTCTTCCTGGCCGCCCTTTCCAACCTCCAATCCTGCTGCGGCTCAGGCGGCAGGGAGCTCTGAGCTACATTCGCTTCCATTTCAGGGCCCCGAGGCTGGGACAAATCCAGGAAGGACGAAACAAGGAGGGAGTGTGGGGAAGTGTGGGACTACTTCGAAGTTCCGTAGTTAGTGGAGCAGGAAATGAGAGGCCTAGGTGGGGTGACCAGCGGCTCCCGGTCGGTCGTGGTGTCACCCAACTGGCAGGTAAAGTTTCCAGCCTCCTTTGTAAGAAGCCTGGGGAGGCTCCGTGGCCTGCCGGTTTGGGGAATGGAATGGCTGGGACACGGGTGCCAACTGCAGGGCTAATCACTAACTAGGCTGGACTTAAGGAGGGAGGAAAAAAAAAAAAAAAAAAGGAGCTGCGAGAGGCTGAGCCTTTGAAAACCATGGTGGCCTCTGGTTGGTGGCCTCTGCAGAGACAACTCTCTCCTGAGATTGAGGGGCAGAGCCCAGGGTGTCACCTGGAACCTTCAGCATCGAACAAGTCATCCTGAGGCCCCAGCCCGCCTGAGACAGCCAACTTGGGGGTCTGGGAGCACCTCTCTGGGCGCCCAAGATATTGTCGGCTGGAGCCAAGGCCTCTCACAGGCCTGGGCTTGGACAACTTCCCTGGTGGGAGGGGGCCACACACATACCCTCACTAGGGACACAACTTTCTCCCCAGCTTGTGCCTTCAAGCTTTGTCTCCACGAAGAGTGACAGAAACCTCATGTGGTTTCTCCTGAGAAGGGAAAAGAACTGCATCTACGGAGGAAACAGGAAGAGCCGTTTGATTAGTATTTTTAAGAGGAGTTGCTCTAAAGGAGAAAGAGCTTGACTGGGACACAGGTAGTCTGTGGCTTTGGCCCTGAAACCCGGAGCTGCCTCCACCATCCTGACTCTGGGGAGGGGGGCAGGCTGTGTTTAAGGCTTGACAGGGGGATGTCTGAGAATGTCCGCTTCCCTCCCCAGGTCATGACTGCACAGCCCGGGAGGCCTCCTATAGGCAGGAGCATCACTCCCTGGGGAGCAGGGGTTCCCTTGGGGACCCATCCCTGGAGAGGCGATGCCTGGGCTTTCTGGTGGCACAGCTCTTCTTGCCCGCACTCCTCCCCAAGAGAAGTTGGGGCAGGTCATTTGTTTGCATAGAAGTAGAACCAGCTTTGCCCACGCAAACTGGCGGGGGTCCCTGCCCAGGCCATTCAACTCCCCCAGGACCCCTGTCTAATCTGTTAGAACTCCCAGTGGATCCAGGCAGGTTTGGGTACTGTTTGTTTGCAGGTGGAAAGCCAGCTGGGGTGGGCTGGTGGGGCCTGACTCGGCTTCCAACTGCCCCAAGACCCAGAATGATGAAGTTGGCCTGGATCCCACCTGGGGAGTGCAAAGTCAGAGGTGGGGAATACAGAGATGCCCGGCTGGTGGTCCAGGTCGAGAGAGGCAGGCTTCTTCCTTGGCCCAGAAGAGCAGTTGAGTTGTGCCTGAGGAATGGCCGATCCAAATTCAGTGTGGTGTCTGCAGTGTCTTAGGCCCTGGTCTGGTCCCAGGATAGTCTGTTTATGGGGTGGGGTGGGGGACATGAGGTAGCTTCATCTTCCCTAACCTCACTCATCTGAGGCAGGGGCTCAACCATTGCCCAAGTAACAAGCAGCACCGATACTGGCCTGGAAGAAGGTCTGTGTGGTCACCTTCCTCCAAGAGAGTGAGGCCAGAACTTTGGGGGAGGTGAGTCGGGGTATCCAATCCCATCACCCACAAACCAACCCAGCCCTAGCAGTAAAGAGGACAGGACACAGCCCTGGGGTACATGTTTATGTGAGTAATAAAATATTTACTATAACATAAATATAAAGGGAACTTCCCAGTCTACATTATTATTATTTTTTTGCAATAAAGATACAAAGAGAATGCACCAAAACATTGTTCCAAAAAATAATAAAAATAAAATAACAAAATTTAAATTCAAACGGTAACAAACAGAACCAGAAATGGAGAAGGGGGAAGCTCCAAACACATCCAGAAAATAAATAGAGATGGATCAGAAATCTGGAAATCATATTAAAATATCTTTTTCGGATTAGTGGGTGTACAAAATCCTTTAGTATGGGGAGGGAGGGCAACCCGGAAAACCAAAAATAAAAACCAAGCACAAAATGTTTCTTTCTCCCCGCCAGTGTGTACATATCTCACATATTTACATGGTTCCCACTTCACCCCAAATTTGGGGAATTTCTCTGCAGGCCTCCGCCAGCATCCCGCATCCCAGGGGGCTGAAAGGGAGCGGACGGAAGCTGCAGGGACTCAGGCAGAAGGTTCTCAGGGAACGGCTTATTTCTACAGCTGGTTAAAAAATATCTCCAACTTTTCCAAGTTTCGTTTGTTTGTGGCCGGGAGGTCAGGGCCCCGCGGGGAGTGGGGGCCCTGCTGTGCGGTGGTCGGTCTACAGCCGGGCAGAAGCCCCTTCCCATCTGCGTGTGCGTGGGAGCGCAGACCCCTCCAGCGTGGCCGGGAACCGAGCCGGAGCTCGGATAAAACGAAACGAAAAATGAACACTCGAATTTTTTTTTGTTGTTAGTTTTTCTTTTTTGTCTGTTTTTTGTTTTATTTTGCTTTTTTGGGGTAGGGTAGGGGAAGGTAAGGGGAAAAAATAAATTAGGCTAGATTAAAGCTTTGGCTATTTCCTGCTTTTATACACAGACGCGGCTCTCGCGGCCTCCCCTCCGGGGCCCCGATAAATACAGTATACAGCGATTTAAATTAAGGGCGCGGGCGGAGTTAGAAGGACCCCAGGAGCCGAGAGGCTCCGTGAATAAATAAAAACTGTAAAAAACCAAGCCCGGAGGAAAGGTAAGGGGGATGGGGCGCATCCTTATGAGAGAGAAGAGGCGTGGAGCGAATAAAGTGACAGTCCCCCACCCTCGACACTCAGGCTCGGGAATCCGCGCCGGGGAGAGAGATGGGGAACTCTCCTCTCTCCGTCCTCTCTCCCGGGTAATCCCTAACCCCGTACCGCGTTACCTGTCGCTGTGGGGAGGCCGCTGCCGGGATCCGGCCCCGAACAGCCCGGGGGGGCAGGGGCGGGGGTCGTCGAGGGGTTGGGGGCAGGGAGCAGGCGGCGGGCAGGATGCCCGGGGTGAGTTGGCGCGTTCCGGATCATCGCTCCTCTCTCTCGGGGCTCGGACGACGCAGCCTATCGGCCGTCTTCGCCGCTCGCAGGAGAGGGTCGTCCGGGTGTTTGGTTTTATTCGAAAGTTTCTGGGCTTTTTGTAAAATCCAAAGCAACCGAACAAAAAGAGTTCAGGCCGCGCGGCGCCTCGCCGCGCACCGGCGGGGGGCCCGGCCCGCGGGGTCACTGCACGGAGCCGGGCAGTGTGTGGTGGTGGTGGTGCAGCGCGGCCGGCGGGGGCGCCGAGGGCGGCGACGCACCGCCCCCGCCCGGCCCCAGCTCGCCGGGCGCGTACACGTCGTCCATGGGCGGGTGGCCGGCGCCGGCCGCCGGGGTCATGCGCTTCTCCTTCTGCCGCCGGTTGCAGAACCAGACGCGCACCACCTCCTTCTCCAGCTGCAGGCTGTCGGCCAAGCCTGTGATCTCATGCGCCGAGGGCTTGGGGCACTTGAGAAAGTGGCTCTCGAGCGCGCCTTTGACCCCCACCTCGATGGACGTGCGCTTCTTGCGCTTGCGGCCCTGCGCCGCGATCTTGTCCATGTTGGTGGGGCTGCCGCTGGACGAGTCGGTCTCCTCCAGCCACTTGTTGAGCAGCGGCTTGAGCTTGCACATGTTCTTGAAGCTCAGCTGCAGGGCCTCGAAGCGGCAGATGGTGGTCTGCGAGAACACGTTACCGTACAGCGTGCCCAGCGCCAGCCCCACGTCGGCCTGCGTGAAGCCCAGCTTGATGCGCCGCTGCTTGAACTGCTTGGCGAACTGCTCCAGGTCGTCCGAGCTGGGCGCGTCCTCGTCCGAGTGCTCGCCCACCGACGAGCCACCGCCGCCCGCGCCCGGGTGCAGGTGCGCCGCTGCCGCGTGCAGGCCGCTGGCGTGTGCGTGTCCGTGTGCGTGTCCGTGGGCGCCCAGGTGCGGCGGAGGCGACGGCTCCAGCTGAGCCTCGTGGCCGTCCTCGTGCAGCGCGTGGTGCAGGCCCGGCCCCGCGCCGCCGCCGCCCGCCGCCAGCATTCCGGCCAGGCCGCTGCCGCCGCCCCCCGGGTAGGCCGCCTGCGCGTACAGCCCGAGCGGTTGGGGCTGGTGGCCCCCGCCGGCCCCCGGCGACGGCGACATGGCCGGGCCCAAGTGGTGTGCCGTGCCGCCCTGCGCCCATGCCGCGCCCGCGTGGGCCGCCCCCTGGTGCACCAGGCGCGCGTGGAAACCGCCGCCGCCGCCACCGTCGTCGGCTCGGCCGGCGCTGCCGCCGCCCGCCTTGCCGTGTTCCAGGTGCGGGCCGCCTGCCCAGTCGCCGCCGCCGCCTCCTCCCGTGGGTAGCCACTGCGGGTGCGCTAGGCCCACGGGGTGGCCCGCGCCCGCGCCCAGCCACTCGTGGTGCATCAGCTTCTGCACTTCGCGGTACGCGGCCCCCGCGTGCAGCCGCTCGGCTGCCGCCGCCGCTGCCGCTGCCGCCGCGGCATCCGGATGCATAAGCGGTCCCGTGCCCCCGGCTCCGCCGCCGGGGCCCCGCGGCAAGTACTGCGCGGTGGTGGCCATGCCGCCCCGCGCCCCGCGCCGCGCCGCCGCCGCCGCTCCGCTCCGTCTGCGGGCCCCGCCGCCGCGCTCCGCCGGCTTAAAGCCCGACCAGCTCAGCGCTCCGGAGCCCCACCCCACCCGCCGCCCATTGGCTGCCAGCGGAGCCGCCTCCCGCCCCCCGGTCCCGGCCCCCGCCCCCCCTGCCCGCCTGCCTCTCGGCCCGGCCGCCCGGAGCTCGCCATTGGGCCTCACTCCTGGGGTCCCGCGCGCCGACCATGCTGATTGGCCGCTGGGGCTTCATTCACAGCCCCCCTACCTTCCGCGTATACGCTCACGCCCCGGGGGCGCGGCCGCCACGTGGGGAGTGGCGCGGGGGTGGCACTGGGACCGCACCCCCTCTCGTCCTGGCTGCGTGGGCCCCACTTTCCCCCGGCGCTGGAGACTCCGAGCCCGGCGGGTCCCACGCTCCAAGCTAGCAGAATTCTCGCCGGTCACCCGCCCGTGTGGCCAGAGGCGGTGGCGGGGATGGCGGGCTCCGGGAGGCGCTCGGGTTCCGAGAAGCAGCTCAGCCCCGCTCTCCTCCTTCCGCCGTGCCGCTGCCGGCGGACCGGGATTCCCGCGGGTCTCGGCGGCTGCGAGCGGCAGGCGGCGCGGGTCCCCGGCTCGGTTGCGGCGCGGCTGCTCACCTCGCCCGCCTCGCCTCCCGCGACTTCCAGCGGGCACGGAGCTCTCCTCTGCGCTCCTCCCTGGCCCGTCTCGTTTTCCCTCTTCACCCTCTAGTCCGCCCAGCGCAACTCCGTCGACCTCCGCCGCCCTGAGAGACCGTCGGGCGCGGGCAGAGTCGGACTGGCCCCGACTTCACGCCTCTCACGGGCTCTCCTCCCGGGCGCCGCGGCCCAGGTGAGTACCTCGCGGGTGACTCGGGGCCGGAACGGCCGGCGGCAGCGATGCTGTGGGGAGACGGGAGCTCCTGTAACCAGGCCGATTCCAAGGTTCCTGAGTGAGAGGATCTCGAGGTGGAGACCGTGGCTCCGGGAAAGCACCGCCGACAGGAATGGTGGACACACTGGGCCCACGGGTATCTGACCCACGCCGCCGCCTCGCTCCTTCTCCTTCCTGCCTGCCCGGCTCATTGGCCTGGGTCATGGCGGGGTCACGCCCCGGGGAAACTTGCTCTAGGTGAGGAGTGGCGTGGACATGGGGAAGGGCGCTGGTGCCTCAGAAATCCGGCGTGCAGGCTGGGAGCTGTCCAGCCTTGCAGGGAGCCCTGGGCTGGAGTTTAACCCACTTGCCTGGGGCTGCTGAAAAGGGAACTGGGACTGAAGAGGTCTTGTTGGAAAGGTGCGGCATGCAGTGGCTTACCTACTCATCCCCCAGGTCTTTGAGGACTCCCTGAAGGATCCTGAGTGGACTTGGACCCCAGCATCAGCTCTTCTGTGCCACGCTGGCTGGAGGATGAGTGGAATGAGCTGTAGCCTCCACGTCTTCCCCACGCTGAGGCTTGGCTCTCGGGGAGTCTTCCAGCTGCCAGTTCACCTCTTTTCTATCCCTGATCTTGCCTCCAATGGATTCATAGATTCCAGGGCCCCGGGGGTCCCAGATTGGAGGACCGAGCTGGGGGCCCAGCTAGGGCCCTACTGGCAAGTCAGGACTGTGGAATAAAGCCTCAGTGTGTGAAGAAGGGTGATGGGGGGGCTCAGGGGGCAGCCGCAGTGGGGGTGACTGGGGCAGAGTCGACAGTGACAAGGGTCATCCTTGGGCGCAGACTGTGCTCGTCCAGGCCCTAAACGCCCCAGGACCAGCCTCTGGCTAACCCCCAAGGGATGGGGTGGCCACTGGCCGCTGTCCTGAGCAGAGTCCTTAGGTACCCCTCCCGCTGCAAGAGCTGTGATGGAGCCCTGTGTCTGAACCTAGCTCGGGATCCTGGGCTTTCCTGGACTCTGGCCCAGGAAGTGGTCACCTTGAGGCAACCCAGGACTTCCTGGTCCACTCGCCTTCCTGGTCTCTCTCCCAGGCTCAGGAGGTAGGACCACGGCTGGGAATCCTGTAGTGAAGTCCCCTCTCACGCCAGCCCTAACCAGACCTGCGTGACATTGAAGCTTGGGCTTCCAACCTGGACCTGCTACTGTCTTCCTGGGCAAGAATAACTCTGGCCCAGTCTTCTAGGGCTTGGTTCTTCTACCTGTAAATTGGGAATAACAGTACCATAAGTAGCACACCTGTCTCACTAAGGTAAGTTAGAGGGTGGTACAAGACAACGTGAGTGAAAAGGGCTCAGAAAGGACTTTTCACTCTCGTTGTTTCTATTGTTAGTGCCCAGTGAAAGAACAGGTTACTCCCCCTCTCTAACTCAATCTCAGCTTGCTCATCTGTAGAGCGGGGTTCTGGAGGTTTGGGTCAGGTGACCTCTCTGGTAAACTCCCTTCCAGCTCTGATGGTCTGTGAGTCTATGAACCTGTCTCAGTTTCTGTCAGAGGAAGGGAAATGTCTGGACAGTGGACAGGTGGTGTTTGGAACGGTCATCACGAGCAATGGGTGCTTTACCAAATGCTTTTCATTCATCACGTTACCTGCCGCTCTCAGCCCCGAGAGTGAGCGCTGGGATTGTTCTCCCATTGCACAGCTGAGGGAACTGAGGCTCGTCCGAGGGCCGAGAATGTGTGGAGGTCCCACTCCCCGTCATCCTCCCTGTGGCTGTGGGATGGGAAGGGTGTGGAGGCAGCGGCTTTGGCCGTCACAGCAGAGAGAGCTCACAGAGAGAGCTGTCTGGTCAGCTGGCACTCTTGAAGCTGAGTTCCCCAGGTCTGTGCTGAATTGAGGGGTGGCTGCGGCAAAGCCAGGCTCCTAGGTTGCCAGCTTGTCAGCTAGCAAATCTCAGTCCCAATCCCATTACCCCCCTTCAGTACCCTTGCCCTTTGCTTTGCCTGTTGGAGCCTCAGTTTCTTTATCTTAAAATGAGGACAGTAATGCCTGCTTCTCAGGTTTGCTCTGAAGCTGCAAGGATGAAACAAAGCATGTAATTTAGATGCCCCCTTTTAATATGAGATGCTGCTCTGGGGTGAACAACAGTGTGAACTAGGAAAGGATAACTTTCCTTTCTCTGCTTTGGAAGTTTTAGATCTCCTACAATAATATGGGTTTGGTCTTGAGTGACAATTTTCTTATATTTGAGAGTTAAGTTTCCCCTAGGAAGTCTCGACATCTCCTTTGCTCTTGCCCCTAGAGATTCTGGGTGGGACACTGGGGGCTATGACATGGCCATTGGCAGAGACACCTGTTACAGAGCATCTCCTCTCTCCAGGAGCCCTACCGTCACAGACCACAGAGAAAACCCAGAACACGGAAGTCAGACAGCCAGCTGACCAATGCAGACACAGAATGGTTTAGGCATATGAACAGATGTGCATTCACACACACACACACAAATGCATAGCCCGCAGATACACACATGAAATTTAGCCTGGAGACAAACATTCAGATTCATAATAGGAACACATGGCTTCCCAGCATTAGGTTGGATATTCAGAGTCACACAAATCAACACACAATGATAAATACAGGCATGTGTCTCAACAGGAACATTCGCAGAACCCATGCAGAGGCTGTAGTCGGCTCAAGTAGGCATTCCTTCAGCAACATAGACATAGAGGGGACCTGCGGGCCCTTCGGGTGACAAGCATGGAGGCTCTCAGCTGGCACGCCAGTTCACACAGATGGGCACACCCTCGTGTGTTCACAAACATGAGCACACACTCTCCCACCCAGTGCACAGATACAAAGAGGCCCACCCCACGCATCACACAGACACCTACGTCCTGTAGGAACTAAGCCATCTGCACAGCGGATCAGAAAGCAGAGGAAGGGGCTGTACCCAGCCCTGAGTTTAGTCCATGCGAGTCAGTGGCCCCACTCATTCGAAGGAAGCAGGAAAGCCCTTTCTTGTCATATATTTTTTTTCACTCTCCTTGTCTACGGAGGACAGCTCCCAGCCAGGCCGCCGCCAGTCTCAGAGGCTCCCCGGCCTCCCTCCCCAGCAGGGGCCCCTGCCCAGACTGCCCCCAGGCCAGGAGCTGCCCGGGCTTTCCCAGAGTGGCAAGACCTCCTCCAGGCTCTGGAGTGTGACCGAGCGCCTGCTCATTTGACACAGGTCACCGAGCCTCCGGCAGATGGGGCCCTCGCTGTGGGGGATCTCTGAGCTGGAGGGGCTGCTAGGGGGAGGCTCTGTGGGGCTGAACTGCAGCTACACAAGCCCCACATTCTCTGTGCAAAGTCTCAAGTCACAGACACAAACCCCTGCCATCTACATTCACACTCCCGCCTGAGAAGTTCAGATGCAGCCTCTAGAGTCTGACCACACTCGCCATCAGCTGCACTGCAGCCACACATGCACTGTAATATTCCAGACGCACATCCCAGACAGGCGAGCCTACACAGTGGCGCACTGAACGAGATTTGGGAGGAAGAGGAGGCAGCTGGTTCCGGCTGCTTTCCCGCTTTGGACTCTGGGCCCCTGCTGCTGTGTCTTGTGTGTGGGGCAGTGGGTCCTTGGAGTCCAGGGCAGCACTGAGAGGAGATGCAGCCACAGACCCAAGGCTTTTTCAGTGTTGCGGGAAGACGGGCTCCAAGACACTCCACCTGGATTCCTCGCAAGTTAGGAGTGCTGAGCGGAGCTAAAGAGAGGAGAGATCGGGCCCGTGGGGAGGGCTGCTAGAGGAGCTTGTGTCCTAGGATGCCCTCCTGTGTGCGTGGGCTTGAAGTCTTTGTTTGAGGCAGGCTGGGCTGGAAGGGGGGCGGGATGTGGGCAGCACTCAGCCCACTTCCTTTCCCTTCTGCCAGTCTTCTTATGCCCCAGATCCTGTGTTTTCAGAGTGTCAAGGGTCCTGGCTTCCATCTTGACTCAGACTCAGGCCTGCTGGATGACACTGGACCAGTCTCAGCCTCCTGACCTCTGTGAGCCTCAGTGTTCTCATCTGTAAGCTGGGCAGGATGGTCTCTGCTGGGTTCTTGTGAAGGCGGGATGAGATCACTGCCCTGATGGAAACTCGGAAAGGGGAAGCATGGCTTGGTTTTCCTCCCTGGCTGCTAGGGGTGAGTAAGAGGCTGTGTGAGTAGGAACAGAACCTGCCTGTTCCCCCAGCCAGTTCTTGCTGAGCGGTGTCAGTAGTGACCACACCCATAACCTGCTTGTTCTGGGCTGGAACGTGTTTTTGACTGGAAGAGTCTGTCAGGGTCCTGGCTGCTGCAGATTCCAGCCCGGGTAGGCGCATCCACTCCCTCTGTGCAGGTTGGTACCAGCTAGACAGATTCAAAGTGCTCACCACCATCCAGAGAGCTCTCCCACAAGGGATGTGATCACTATTCTGAGCTCTCAGTCCCCCACCTCTCTCCCTCTAAGCTCAGTCATTCTAGGTGTCCTACCTCTTTTGTCCTTCCAGTGCTCAAAAGAGCCTAGCATAGAAGAGCAGAGAGGTAGGAGAGGCATGACTGCCTTTGGCAGAGGAGAAAGAAGCAGTCTCATTTAATTTAAGGTTCCCTATCTCTCAGACTTGGGGGAGGGGAGGAAGGATGAAAGGTGGAATATCTCTTAGGGATGAACCTTTCCTTGTATTTTTGCGCCTGCCTTGGCCCCCTAGGCCTGTGTGGTGTGGGGATCCTCCCAGTGCATCAGTACAATATTCAGATTAGGGGTGGTCAATTGCTCTTGAAATTTACTTTCATTTTTAGCAGATTGGCAGCCTCTGAGCTGGTGCTAATGCCCACAGTCCGGTTATGCAGAACACGCTCTCTGCAAATCGGTAAATCATTAGCGGGGATTAATCACTCTGAAAGGCTGGGGCTGGGTTTGAGTTTCTCTCTCTCTTTTTTTTTTTAAACACACTTTTTATCTGGATGGCTGCAAAATTCAACACCACAGGGTGGGGTGGGAGCAGCAGTGATGATTTAAGTTCTTGTCACCATTGTTAGACGAGGGAGGTGCCTTCCTGGGCCTAGTGTTGACTCTGGCCCGACCGAGGGGTGGGGGGTAGACAGCTCAGGTAGGGGGGAAGGGAGGGAGGGGAGTTCCCTTGTGTTTGTGTGCATCAGTGTTTTCAACAGTGTGTTGGGGGCTTGGTGTGCTTGTAGCTTGCTTGCGTGAATTCCTGTTCCTGTACTTTACAGATGCCCATAAGGATTTCAGCGCTTGTGTTTGGGTGCTTGTGCTTGGTTAATATGTGTGCATTAGTGTTTGTAATCGTATCAGACAGCGCTTCCCTTTAAGAGTGGTTTTAAAGACCACACCTCACCTTCCTCAGCCTCCAGGAAGCTCTGGAGGGGGAGTAGGCAGAGCTGGAGGGAGGTCCCAACTTCACCTGTGGGCGGGGGCATGGCTCATGGATTATTTACATATTCATGAGCTGCTGTCTCTTGGAACTCCCCTCTGGAAGAGACTAGCATGAGGCCCCTTATGGCAGATGGGGAGATGGGGAGGCCAGGCTCTCACCGTAACGCCTCTCACTCTGCCACCCCAGGTCTAGTGGCTGTCCCTCCTCCACCCATGTACCGGGAAAACCCAGGGTTCTGAACCCCAACTTCTGCAAAGCTGCAGTACACACAACTCTAGTTTCTGATGGGAGCTGTGTGGCGGTGATGGGAAAGCTCTTTTTCCTTTCTGGTCCATGGCGCCCCTATGGCGGCTCTTGGGGAAAGAAGGTCATTCTTCCAGCTAGGACCAAGCTGATGAATGGGATTCACTCCCACTTAATGTCCACACCAGGCCAGCCTCCTAACCCCTGTCTTTCTCCCTAGTTTAGTGCAGCCCAGCTTTGGAGCAACAATTATTTTCAAATGACCCAGTAATGACATTCCTGGGGTATCGGTCAAGGTACATGAGTATGCAGATGAGGTCACAGGACTTCTCCCCTCCAGTTCCAGAGGGTGGGGTTTGAGGTAAGACTAAGTGGGCCTGGTCTTTGCATCAGCTTTGATCCCCGCAGTCCCCTTTCTCCATACAGAGTCAGCTTGGGTAGCCTGGGCACCACTACCTACCACGCCACAGATGGCGCAGATGCCCTGTACTTCTGTTCACGTACCTCATTCATCCCCCAACTGTATGTGCCTCCCCCTCCCCTCTGTGCAGCAGGCTAGCCTGGAGTCGAGGGAAAGACAGAATGATATAGGTCTTTGGCTGTTACAAGTTGGGAGGGTCAGGAGAGAGTTGGCTGGGCTCAATGCTGGCATTCCTCGGCTTTCTTGAGAGTAGCAGGTGGAGGGCGGAAGTGGCAAAGGAGGATTTAGGAATTATATTTTCCCAGGGACCTCTTAGCATCTTTATATATCTCTGGTGTCAGACATCTGTCTGAGCTTAGGGTAGCATCTGTCTGGGCTGGAGACAACATCTGTTTGAGGCTGGGACACCTGGCTGAGCCCAGAACATTATCTGGCCCCAGGACAGCTTTTGTCTGGGCCCAGGACATGTGTCTGAACCTGGCATGGCATCTGTCTGGGCCTGGTGCAACATCTTCCTGGCCTGGGGGCGATGTCTGTTTGAGCTCTGGACATCTGGCTGACCTGGGGATGTCTGCTGAGCCCAGAACAATACCTGTCTGAGCCTGGGGGTGGACTTGTCATGGCAGATAAAATCACCCTCGAGTCTCAGCTTTGGTTTGTGGCTGAGAACAGAGTATATGCCAGACTCGTATCCCTGCTCTCATTTCTACCAGGGAAGGGCTCGTCTGTAGAGTGCCTCAGTTTACCTCCTTCTGTAGGCCCATTGGCCTGCTTGCTCTGGACACCTCAAGGGACAGCCAAAGCCTACATCCCAGGGACTCCAGGAAAGCGAAGTTAAAAGAATAAGGGAGTGGATAGGTTATAAAATCTAAGACTGGTCTAGGACCGTTCTTCCTTCCTCCCGTCCCTTCGTTGAATCAAATCAGAGTGCTCCCCCAAGACACAACTCGGACATGTCACTTGCCTCCTGAGAAGCCTTCCCTTGCTCCCAATTGTATATATTATCAGGCCCAAAGCCCCCTCTGGTCCTGCCCCTGCCTCTGCTCTGAACCAGCAGCACGGAGCTTCTTTCCCACAAACACACTGGGACCAAATGATTCCCTACCTTTGTGCACTCGGCTCCCTCTCTTTGGAATGTCTTTCTCTCCCGCACCCCTCCACCCCCATCCTCCCATCACATCCTTCAAGTCCTAGTTCAAGGGTTACCCACTCTGGGGATTTTTTTTTACTCCTTCTCTAGACTAAGCCACGACCTCTGCCCTGCTTCCACAATGTATTGTGAAGACCACCTCCGTGTTAGCATTTGTGGGCCTGCACTGTCATTGCCCTCTGTATATCTGTCTCTGCCATGGGACTGTGCGCTCCTGGGGGTAGCTGGCTCTGGTTCATCTTTGTCTCCCCAGCACCCAGCCCAATTCCTGGTCTATGGTGGTACCAGTAAGAAAGGACTGTTGGATGATCACATGGCTGTACCTCTGTCATCTCATTTCCATCTCATTTCATTCTCTGTCTGCAACCAGGATGAAGACATATAGGATCCAAAGATTTGTTGCATATGCTCCTGACAGGAGCAGGAAAGAGAAGTGATGCTTGGAGAGCAGTGATGACTCCAGACCTAATGGCCTCTCTGTGGGCTCCGGGGATGGGACCACATCTAAGAAAGAAGACCTTTACCTGGGTCCAGGCCCATTCCCTGAGGGCAGGTGGGAGAATGGAGACCTGGCCTAGCTTGTTGGAGAAGTTTCAGAGTTCCTGGACTTACTGGTCCTGCCAGAGAGGAAAAGTCACATAAGGTGTTGTTAATATAAACACCGTGCCCAGAGCAAACTGCTCTCCCTGGCCAGGTTCTGAGGAGAGCATCTGGGGACAGAGGCTGAGTAGGGAGGGGTGCAGAACGGTGAGGAGGTGGCTGAGAAGTGGAGGCTCCCAGGGCATGGTCTCTGCCTTGGTGGCTTTTATTCCACCACATAGAAATAGCTTTCTTGCTCTTGCTGCTGCTGAAAGCCATACAAGCTCATTTGTCAAATTCTTTGCCTCATAAATATCTGAAGCAGAAAGTGGGAGTCCTCTGTTCATCTCTCTTCCTCCCCTCTCTTAACTACTCCTATTGGCTATATCTTTCCAGAACCTGTTTGCACGAGCACACACTATTTAATAAAATGGCTAAGATCTATTGAGCGCTTACTGTGTGCAAGAATTGTGCGAAGTGCTTCTACCTGGGTTTCCACATTGCATCCTCACCAAAACACTATGAATTAGGTGCAACTCTGATTCTCATTTTACAAATGAAGAAACTGAGAGATATGAATGATAATAGCCCACGTATATTGGGTGCTTGCTAGGTAGGTGCCAGGTACCATTCTAAGTACTTTGCATGTTATCTCACTGAATGCCCATAGTATGTATAATGCCTGGCATGTACTAGGCAATCAATAAACAGGGGTTGATGCTTCCAGCTTGAAAGTTCGAGAATCTCAGATGAGACATCTAGGATCATTCAGTGGACCGCTAGAGGGGAGGGCTTTTGTGCCAAACCTCCTGAGCTGCAGGCAGCATCCCTGGTGCCTGGAGATGCTGACTCAGCAGTGAAAGATGTAAATTCCTACCTTGGTTTGCATATGATTTACACATATTTATTTATGAATGTCTTTGATTAATGTCAAAGCGCCTCGGTGATTTTTCTGCCAGGCTTCAGGGCCCTGCAGAGGGCACGGTTAGTGTGGACCGGCTGCAGGCTCTGAGTGTGCATGCGTGGGGGGCTGCTGGATGGGGTGACAGTGACAGCTGTGGAGAGGTGGATGGCAGCTGGGGGGTTGAGTGGGCAGACTGGAGCTTGGGATTCTGGAATGGGTGATTTGGGCAGCTGGTATGAGTGGAGGCTCTTTGTCCGCATAAGGCAGGGTACAGCTAAGGGGCTGGGGCAGGGTCAGGCACTGGGGTGCGTGACTTGTGGGTCTCTAGACAAGCCAGGGTGCCAGTCAGGCTTTCTAGGTAGGAACTCAGGCCCTAGGAGCCCAAGGACAGGATCTGGGGTTCAGATTAGGACACCCGGTCTAGCCTGGTGAGGGCTTCTAAAACAAGGAGGCTCGGAGGCAGGAAGGGCCCTCCCTCCAGAGGTGTTCCCCCTGGCGCTGCCCAGGGTGGGGATCCCCTGCTTGGATGCTCTGGGACAGGGAGTGCTCTCTGCAATCAAGGCCTTGGGAGAATCTGCTAATTAGTAGGAGTAGTCTGTGTGTGCCAGCTGTGCCCAGCCCTGTGCCTGGCACCATCGGGAAGACCAGTCCCAGCCTGCAAACCTTGGCAGGGAAGCCGGTGAGATAAGGCAGGAGGGGCAGGGCCCCGACCTTGATTGAAGGTTGCAGGCACTTTTATCCATTATCTCCTTTGATTGTCAGCAGGATCAAAGGCAGTGGCTGTCTTATCTCCTCATTACAGAGGAGGAAGCAGAGACTCAGAGAGCTGCAGTGACTTGCCCAAGGTCACACTGTGAGTGGAGGAGCTCAGATTTGAACCCAGCTCTGTTTCATTCTACAGCCTGAGCACTTAGCCAGTTTATTCTGCTTCAGCCAGGTATAAAATAAGGATCACACCTACCTTGCTTAATTGTTGTGAGGGTTAGTTGAGCTCAAGTGTGTAGGGAGGGTAGCACAGTGGCTGGCACACAGTAAGTGCTCAATAAAAATTTTTTTTTTTTTTTTTTTAGAGCTAGGATCTTAAATCACGGTCCAGTAGACTCTACTGTTTGCATGGCACCGTGGTTCTTGCCAAGGTTGGTTGGGAGGGTAGTGGTTGGGGACAGAGCATGACCTCCTCTGTGGGTTGGGTGAGCCCTTGTCATGCATGGGCACTAATGGCCATCAGCATATGGGAGGGGCCACCTGCCAGGCCAGAGCCCCTGTCTACTCTAGGCCTAACTCTGGGTAGGGTGGGGACACTGAAGTTGTCTAGTTAGAATTGCCTGGATTTGTGTGTGTGTGTCTGTACGTACTTGGTGAGGGTCCTTGACTGGGAAAGGAGAGACAACTTTGGGAGCTCTATTAGCAGGCAGTGGTCAGGGCCCGTTCTCATTTTCAGTGGCAGAGATGAATCAAGTGAGGGAGGGAACCCTCATGTGAGGATATGAGGGAAATCACTCCTGGCAGGGGGAATAGCAAGTGCAAAGGCCCTCGGGTTAGAATGGGCTTAATGTGTACATCTTCCTCAGTAGTTACGGAGACAGAATTAACTTGTATCTTCTGGTGTTTGAGGTAGAGGAGCTAAGTGGGGGCAGGATTCATTCATTCATTCGTATATTAATTCAACAACTATTTAGTGCCCACTTTGTGCAAGGCACTATCCTAAGTGCTGATGGCTAACACTTATTGAGCGCCTACTATATTTCTAAGTACTTTAATATATTATTTCATTTAATTTTTACAACAACACAAGGAATCCTGGGGAGACAGTTGGGCTTCCTCTTATTCCTTCAGCTTCTTCCCATCTCCCAGTCACCACAGTCACGAGCGTCTGCCACTCAGAAAGGGCAGGATCCCTGCAATGGGTGAGGCAGGGTGGTCCTGAGAAAATCACGGCTCTGGAGTCTTACATGTCCTGCCTGGGCCCTGCCCAGGATCAGGCCCTGAGCCTCCTGGAAGCCACCCAGTAGAGGGTGGGGTGCCCACATTAATCCCATTCAACCAGGCCTGCCTCAGAACTTTCTCTCCCCGGGGCTCCCAGTCACATCTTCTCTGTATACCCTCCACCGCTTAGCTCCTGGCCCCGCAGCAGCTCCCTGCATAGCTAAGCCCTGCCTTCTGGACTCTGCTCAGGGAGCCAAGGTGCGACTCGGAGCCGAGGCTCTTGGAAGGGAGAAAAGAAAGTTCCGTACTTGTTTTCTTTTTTTTCCCTAAAGATATATCTTTATTTATTTATTGAAATATAGTTGATTTACAATGTTGTGTTCATTTCTGGTGTCAGCAAAGTGACTCAGTTATACACACATATACGTTCTTTTTTCTATTCTTTTCCATTATGGTTTCCCAGGATACTGAATATAGTTCCCTGTGCTATACAGTAGGACCTTGTTGTTTGTCCATTCTATATGTAATAGTTTGCATCTACTAATCCCAAACTCCCAGTTCATCTCTCCTCCCCCCCCCCCGCCCCCTTGGTAACCATAAGTGTGTTCTCTGTGTCTGTGAGTTTGTCTCTGTTGCATAGATAGGTTCATTTGTGCCATGTTTTAGATTCCACATCTAAGTGATATCATATGGTATTTGTCTTTCTCTTTTTTTTTTCTTTACTACAAACTTTTTTTTTTTTTTGCGGTACGCGGGCCTCTCGCTGTTGTGGCCTTTCCCGTTGCGGAGCACAGGCTCCGGACGCGCAGGCTCAGCGGCCATGGCTCACGGGCCCAGCCGCTCCGCGGCATGTGGGATCTTCCCGGACCGGGGCACGAACCCGTGTCTCCTGCATCGGCAGGCGGACTCTCATCCACTGCACCACCAGGGAAGCCCCATTACAAGCTTTTACTATGCTAATATGTGTTGTGAATGATCATAAGATACATTTAACATATAGTGTTTCCCATACTTAGTTTTCCCCAGGGCTCTTCCTTTGGGAAGCATCTCCTGGAAGTATGGTTGTTCACAACACACTTTTGGAAAAGCGAAATTAATCTCGCTGTCAGGGCAGGTGTTTCAATTGATTGTTTTTCACCAAATGAAAGCTGTAGATTTTCCCCTTCCACACTTGTTTTCTGATGGGACTGTCCTGAAACACTCCCTGTGCTTAACTAACTCTGATGGAGGGCGGTGCTCACCTGGCCTGGCCTGGCTCCCTCTGTCCTTTCCTTAAGATGGTGAGCACACAGGCCTCAGCCAGGGTGGGTTTCTCAGTTCCTGACCACCCACCTGTGCCTGTGACCTGGGCTCCTCAGCCTCTCCTGCAGGAAAAGGTACGGAGAAGAGGAAATAGAAAAGTTGCTCAAAATGCAGAGGCCAAGGGAGGAGTCTGGTGCTTCAGTCTTTGGTGAATAAGGAAACCTGGTAAAGAAGGTTTTCTGGATGGGACAAAGGAAAAGGAAGATCTTGTTCTGATGGGCTATGCTAACCTGGAAATCATGACTCCGTCTGTTTTCCCATCCACCCATCCATCTATCCATCCATCCACCTACCCATCCATCCACCTATCCATCCACCCCCGCCCCATCCATCCGTCACCCATCCATTCAGCCACCCACTTCATCCATCCATCCATCCATCCATCCATCCACTGACTGAATGCCTAACACAGCCACTAGTTCAGTTATGCTTACTGAGTGTGTATGTTGGAGAGCTGGTCAGTGTTTATACTTTTGTGACCCTTCTGTTTATGTATTTCCTCTCCCTACCGGGTTCTTAGAGAAGTTCCTTGAGAACTCGGGGCCCCAATCCCCCTGTAGAGACAAGAGGAAGGGCTCTGTCTTGGCTGTGGGGCTGTTAGCAGCTGCCTGGCTTGGGCACCCTGGGGGACCAGGGTCGTGGGGAATCTTGCATGCTGCTCCCACCCCTGCTGGGCTGGGCCTGTGACCCTCACTGTGACCCAGCCTGGAGGATGCCATGCTGCTGCAGGGGAAGGGACTCACCTCCTGGCAGCCTGCCTGTGCTGCTGCAGGGGCTCATGGCCCCTTGCCAGCACCAAGCTTTTGGAGCGGTAAAGTTGTGTGGCTACGGAGCCTCTCCACACTGCTGTAATAAACAAGCAGGCTGGGACCCGAGGCGGGAACCGGGTCAGGGGCTGGCTGCCACGCTGGCAAGTGGAGGAGCCTCGTGAGGGCTCAGAGGAGTGGGTGGGCGAGCACTGAACTGAGCTGCCGCTTTGGGTCCTGAGAGTCCAGGCCACTCTCCCTGCCCTCCCATCCTGCCCTCCTCCCGGCCCAGGCCAGACCTGTGGGGCAGCTCTGAGCTGCCCTGGTAGGAGGTGAAACTGCAGGAGGAGGGGCCGTAGACAAAGACCCAAATCAAGACAAAGACACGGAGAGGCAGAGGGTTATAGAGATGGGGCTTCAGAGAGAGGGAGAGGGAGAGAGAGACTGAGACTCAGAAAGACAGAATCGGGTGAGAGAAGAAAGATTCAAAGGCCCTGAAGAAGAGGGTGGGGGGAGGGAGTCCAGGGCAAGAGGAGAAAGCGGTGGGCCCAGGGGGATTAGCTCTTCCAGAGGCAGGAAGTGTGGAGCTTAATAACAACCCCCTCCTATGTGGCTAGCACCCCACAGTGAACAAAACTTTTCCACTTGCTTAAGCTCATTCAAGCCTCACAATAGCCTGGCTGAGATGGGCTTGGAGTCCTCCGAAGGATGGGGGCAGGGATGTGCCCCGTTGTGGGGAGCAGCAGGGGGAGGGGAGCCACAAAGCTGGAACTGGAACCAGAGGACTGGCTGTGAGATGGGTCCCACAGAGTGAGGGGCTTGGAGACGGAGCCCCCAGCTGGGCCTGAGTCCCTCCAGTGACTGAGGCTTCCCCAGCTCTGCTCAGAGGCTCTCGATGGACGTGGCTGGCCTGTGCTGGACCCTCCTGCTACCGTGCATTATTGGTCCTCTTCCCCGGGAGGAAGAAGTGGTCCCCTTTCTCCTGTCCCCCGGCTGCCTGGCTGTGGTGTAGGAGTGTGGGCTGCTGATGGCTTCCAGATGAATCCACTTCTGGGAACTGCCTTTGGTGGAAGGGGGGCACCTTGTCCAAAGTTAGCCCCCTCCCTGGGGGCAGCCTGCCTCCGATGGCTGATCAGTTGGCGGGGGTGGGCAAAGGCCAGGTCCCCTTGCCACAACTTGGGACCCTTGGAAGGGCCGTTCCAGCTCCGGAGCTCCGTGTGAGACTGGCTGTGACTGCATTGCACATCCGTTTCTCCCTTTGCCCAGTGCCGCTTCCTTCTCTTGCTGTTGTCCTAAGAGTCTTCTCCCTTAAACCTCCTTTATGCAGATCTCATAGTCTCAGAGCATTTCCAGGGAATCTGACTTCCAACCGTTGGGCACCACCTGGGCTCAGCTCAGCTCCCCTCCCCCACATCCTTGTTTTCTTCCTCTTCTTCATCTCCACCCAACTCTCGGTCCTGCTGTTCCGCACCTGGCAATGCCTCTTACCTGCTTGCTGTTTTCACTCCTGCCCCGCTACAGCGGGGCTGCCCAATACCGTAACCACACGCAGCTAGTGGGCACTTAAAATGCGACTCGTCCGGATTGAGGTGAGCTGCAAGCAGAAAATACACACTGCATTTTGAAGACTTGGTATGAAAAAGAGAATGTAAAGCATCTCTAATAAATTTTCAACATAGATGTCATATTGATAATGTATTGGATGAAATAAAAGGTGTTATTAAAATTAATTTCACCTGTTTCTTTACTTTTTATGTGGCCATTAGAAACGTTAAAATTTTATACGTGCCTTCCGTCATATTTCCATTGGACAATGCTGCGGCACAGTCCATTCTTCCACAGCAGCCAGAGAGATCTTTTAAAATCTTCATTGGATCATGTCCCTCCTCTGCTCACAACCCTTTAAATGCTCCCATCTCATGCAGGCTGAAAGCCTTATGATGGCTTTCAAGGCCCTGCATGACCTACCCTCTTGCTTTCTTGCAGATCTTCCTTTCTGCCATCCTCTCCCTTGTTCCCTTGTTCCAGCCGCACTGGCCATACCAGCCACCCTGTAATTCCTTAAACTTGTTAAGCTCATTCCTACCTCAGGACCTTTGCACTTGCTGTTCCCTCTGCTAGGAGTGATTTCCCCACCTCTTCACACGCTCATTCCCTCGTTTGATTTAGATTTCTTCTCAAACTTCTCCTCCCAGACTGGCCTTTTCTGTCTACCCTGGCTAAAACATCTGCCTCCCAGTTCTTCTCTAATGTCTTGGGCAGAGCATTTATCCTTGTGCAGCATTATAGTACCTATTTGATTGTTTACATTTTGATTGTTTGTTTCTCCAGTTTGAATGTAAGCTTCATAAAGCTTGGTCTGACTTGGTCTGACAGACTTGGTCTGTCTTACTTACCAAAACATTCCTGTGCTTAGAACGGGGCCTGGAGTAGACTAGATGGTCGATGAATATTGGTCAAGTGATTGAAATTTACAGCTGACAAAACTGAGATCCAGAAAGATGAAATTGTGCTCAAGGCCACACAGCTAGGCAGGGACAGAGCAGGGAATAGCTCAGGGCTGAGGCCCACGCTCTGCCCACTGCAGGTACTGTCTGCAGCCTCTTTTCTTCCTTTTGGTCCCATCACAAGGGAAACACAGGCGTCTCCTTGGGGAGAGGGGATCTGGCTGTGGAGAGGCAGCAGACTTTGTTTTTCTGGCATCTCTGATTTTCTGAGTCCTGGAGACTTCCATGCACAGGCACTCAGCTGCCAGTTGGTCCCTCCTTCCCCCGTGCACCCAGACTCCCCAGTCCAAGGAAGGCCCTCGGATGGAGGTGGAGGGGAACAGGATAACTATGGGGTAGTAGGAGTGTGGTCTTCCCAGGGCTCGGGCAGAGACACTCTCTGCCTAACACAGCCTCATAGAACTTACGTTTGAGAAGACAGCAGAAGGGAGAGAGAAGAACCCTGGAAACTGTAGGGCTCAGAGGAGGTGGAAGTGGAACAGTCAGAGGGACCAGATCACGGAGGGCCTGGGCAGGTGGTGAGTTGGACTTGGGCCTGGTTGAGTTTGAGGTGCCTGTGAGGCTTCAACATGGAGATGCCCTGGGGGCAGTTGAATCCATGGCTCTGGAGCTCAAGGGCAATTCACTCCAGGGAAAGAGGTTTGGGGTTATTGGCATAGAGACAGATAAATCTGTGGGAATGGGAGAAGGCCCAGGGGAGTGTGTAGCATGAGAGGAGGAAAGTACCAAGAACAGAACTGGGGACCCTTCATTCAGAGGGCTGGGTGGGGAAAAGGAGCTGGTAAAGGAACCTCAGAGGGAGAAACAGGAGGCAGAAGGGGAACCAAACAGAGGGCTGCTACCAAAGTCCCGAGGGGGCTCCATAAGTATTTGTGGAATGAATGAATGAATGAATGAATGAGTGAGGTAGAAAGGATTGGAGAGCCCCTGGGCTCTGGGCCTGTCGTGATTCTCCGTTGATGACCCAGAGTCAAGGCTCCTTCTCCCTCCCTGGGACACTCTTGCTCTTTCCTCTCTCCTCCTGGACCTGCGCTCTGCTGACGCCTTCCTCAGGGAGCCACCATGGGATTATGTCCCTACATCAAAACTAGGGGAACTGAGGCAGAGAGGACCAAACCACACAGGCACCCTGCATCTTAGTGCCTGTGCATTCTGGCGGCAGGACAGCATTTCCAGGCAGGGGACTCCCAGTGGGGTAGGGTGTCTTGGGGGCTTCTGAGAGCCCATCTCCAGTCTGGGATTCCTCACCCTGTAGTCATGGATATCCGACTGGCACTTGGAAGGCTCTTCAAGATCACCTGGTTCAACACCCTTATTTTATAGATGGCAAGCCTGAGGCCCGGGGAGGGAAGAAGCTTGCCCACGTTCAGACTCGTAGAAGTGGTAATACCCAGCTACCATTTATTGAACGACTGCTGTAGGCCAGCGGTTTCACATCTGTTCTTTTGTTATTCCCTCTCTTTCCTTTGTAGTCTCTGATTTTGCAGATGAAGAATCAGAGGTTCAGAGAGGTAAAGTGATTTGTCTGAAGTCACACAGTAGGTGGGCCTGGGCTGGGGTTCAGACCCACATCTGTTTGATCACCAAAGACTGGGTTGTTCCTTGGCCCTGTATGGCCAGGTCTCCTGCATCCCAGGCTAGAAGATTTTCTGTGTTGGTTGCTGCTTCTGCCAGACCCAGGCAGCAGCTAAGGAGGGAAGTGACATTCAGCAAACTAGAGGGAGTACCGGCACCTGGCCTTGAGTGTTGGCTATGCACAAAACAAATGGGAGAAGGAGGAGAGGGCCCCCCTCCACTCCTGCCCGCCACTCAGCCAGGTGGGCCCCCAGCAGCCTGGCTTTCTCCCTCCCTGGGGCTGGAGCTGCCTCTGTGCTCCTGCCTGATCAGGGCAGAGCAGCTTCATGTATTATTAATAGCACTGCCAGCCTTCCTGTTTTCACGCTGATAACCTGCTGGGGAGGGTGGGTGGGAGGGAGGGAGCAAGGTGGCAAACCCTGGAGCTTTGAGGGCCCCTCCCCACCAGTAGAGCCGATCTGCGGGGGCTGGCCCAGCCCCAAGTCTCTGAAGTTGGTTTCTAGAACTTCCCCCATCTGAACCGGCAGGAGGGGACCAGGGCCTCTGAAGGGAATTCATGTGGGAGGTTGGAACATGTGCCTCTGGGAAGGGCCCTGTCCCTCACTTCACCTAGGATACCAAGGGCTCAAATCACCTTGGCCTCCCTAGAGGCAGAGATACCCATACCCAAGTGGCCCCAGGGCTCAGGGCTGAGAATTCAGTGGTGTGTAAATGTGTGTGTGTGTGTGTGTGTTTGTGTATGTGTGGGTGTGTGTGTGTATGTGTGGGTGGGTGTGAGACATTGGCTCCCAAGATTCCCAGGGACAAGGATCTCTGAGGTCTGGCCACACATGGACCTCAGGCCACGTCCTAGCAGGTCTCTCCCTGGCCCCCACCCCATGCCTAACCTTTTCCCTTCTAGAGCCCAACTTGAGGGCCAAGGACAGGGGACAGACAGAGCCAGCCCTGTCAAGGATCGGGGTGGGTAGAAGCCATATCCTCTGAGCCAAGCTGCAGGCTGGAGATCATGCATATGGGCCTGCAGGTGCCAACTGTGCTTCTCTTTCAACTTCTCATTCAGTGACGTCACACAGGTAGTTTGAAATGAGGTGGGAGTATTTACCCCACAGAAATCAGCAAATGCTGCAAATCAGGGTTCCCCACCCCCAGAGCCAGTTGTTAGACATTTACTAAGCACAGCTCTGAGATGGGTATGGAAGGCTCTGCTCTAACCTTGAACATGCCTGTACTTCTGCCTTTAGCCACTGCCCAGCCTGCTCCTTGGAATTCTTTTCTCTTCCCCTTTGCCTGTTAATTTTCAATAACAATAAATAAAAGCAGTAATAATAATGGCTAATGTTTACAGTGTGCTTATTCATTATGTTCTCCGTCTGTGTGAAGAGCTTTGCAAATTCACTTCATTTCGTCTTCACAGCTATCCAGTGAGTAGGCACTATATATATTTTTTCTTTTTTTAATTTATTGAAGTATAGTTGATGTATAATATTATATAAGTTGTAGGTGTACAATATAGTGATTCACAATTTTTTAAAGTTATGCTTCGTTTATAGTTATTATAAAATATTGGCTATATTCCCTGTGTTGTACAGTATATCCTCGTAGCTTATTTAATACATAATAGTTTGTACCTCTTAATCCCCTACCCCTATATTGCCCTGTCCCCCTTCCCTCTCCCCACTGGTAACCACTAGTTTGTTCTCTGTATCTGTGAGTCTGCTTCTTTTTTGTCATATTCACTAGTTCGTTGTATTTTTTAGATTCCACGTATAAGTGATATCATACGGTATTTGTCTTTCTCTGTCTGACTTATTTCACTCAGCATAATACCCTCCAAGTCCATCCATGTTGCTGAAAATGGCAAGATTTCATTCATTTTTTATGGCTGAGTAGGGAGGGTGGGTATTCTGTATTTATATTCTGTAAATATAAATTTTGATGGTGCTTTTTATTTTATTTTATTTATTTTTTTAAATTTATTTTTAAATTTATTTATTTTTAAATTTTTGGCTGTGTTGGGTCTTTGTTGCTGTGCGCGGGTTTTCTCTAGTTGCGGTGAGCAGGGGCTACTCTTTGTTGCAGTACGCGGGCTTCTCATTGTGGCTTCTCTTGTTGTGGAGCGTGGGCTCTAGGCGCACGGGCTTCAGTAGTTGTGGCATGTGGGCCCCGTAGCTGTGGCCCGCGGGCTCCAGATCGCAGGCTCAGTAGTTGTGGTGCATGGGCTTAGTTGCTCTGCGGCGTGTGGGGTCTTCTTGGGCCAGGGCTTGAACCTGTGTCCTCTGCATTGGCAGGCAGATTCTTAATCACTGTGTCACCAGGGAAGCCCTATTTATTTTTTTTAAATAAATAAATTTATTTATTTATTTTTGGCTGTGTTGGGTCTTCGTTGCTGTGTGTAGGCTTTCTCTAGTTGTGGCGAGCGCAGGCTACTCTTTGTTGTGGTGTGAGGGCTTCTCAGTGTGATGGCTTCTCTTGTTGCAGAGCATGGGCTCCACGTGTGCGGGCTGCAGTAGATGTGGCGCGTGGGCTCAGTAGTTGTGGCTCGTGGACTCTAGAGCGCAGGCTCAGTAGTTGTGGTGCACAGGCTTAGTTGCTCTGCGGCATGTGGGATCTTCCTGGATCAGGGCTTGAACCCGTGTCCCTTGCGTTGGCAGGCGGATTCTTAACCACTGCGCCACCAGGGAAGCCCTGATGATGCTGTTTAAATTGAGAGTAGGCACTATGTTATTTCCATTTTACGGATGAGGTAAATAACTGAGGCACAGAGCGGCTGAGGAACATCTGAGGTGGGTACATGACAAAGCTGGAACCCACACCTGGCCCCGTGGCCTGTGCTGCTGGTTCCTATGTTACCTCTGCGTGGCTGTGAGGGCCGCTTGTAGGGTGCCCCCTGCTGGAATCTTTCTCGCTGCCCTGGCACTCCAGGCTTCCCTGGCTGACGTCCTTTTCATCCGTCTCCCAGGGCCTGTGCATTGAACACACAAAACTACTCTTCCCGAGTCTGGGTCTTTCCTGCCCCCCACGCTGGAAGCTACTGGAGTGCAGAGCCTGGGTCTGATTCATCTGGTACCCCAGTACCTGGCACAGAAGCAAGTACTGAGGTCATTTGCTGAATGAGCCCCTCACGGAGGTGATCACGGGAGCCTTTGACACAGTGCCTGGCACATGGTACATACTGCTACGTATGCTGCTCCCTAAGGGGCAGTGTGGTTATTTGAGACCAGGCTCCATCAGCCAGCAAAGTTTGTTCTAGTGCCTTCCATCTGCCAGACCCTGTGCACGGAGCTGTGGATTACAGTGGCGAGCAAAACAGAAAAACAAAACAAAACAAAACAGAACCTTTGTTCTCTTGGAGCTTATGTTCTAGTGGGGGAGACATACGCTAAACAAGATAAGGAAATAAAATATAAAGTATTTAGTGATGCAGGCTAAGGAGAAAAAATAAAGCAGAGAAGGGGGATAGGAAGAGTCCAGGGGGAGGTTGACATTTTGATGGGTCAGGAACCTGTCCAACTTTTCTGAGAAGGTGACTTTTAAGGAAGTGAGGGAGCAAGCCATGCTGTTCACTGGGGGTAGAGCATTCCAGGCAGTGCAAAGGTCCTGAGGCAGGAACTTGCTGGGCAATGTTTGAGCAACAACAAAGAAGTCAGTGTGCTTGGAATGAGGTGACTGAAGGAAAAAATAGGTCAAAGAGTTATTGGAGCCAAAAGAAGTAGGTGGAAGAAAGAAGGGACCAGTGAGAGTGATGGGGGAGGAGGCATGCAGAGTGCAATGAGGGCCAGTAGCCGATCCCTATGTCCTGGGAGAGGGACAGCTCTGCGGGGAGGGAGCAAGAGGGGGCTCCACTTTCTGTAGCTAAAAACAGTCTTGCAGCCCTTGTCTAGGTCCTTGGCTTCTTGGAGACCCTGGTGCAGCACAGAATTGCCTGGATTTCCCTTCCAGGCTCCTACCAGCAGCTCCCTTGTTCTGACCACAAGAAGGTCCTGCCTAAGGGCACTGCTGTTCTGGAATAGCACCATCCTTCTCTTCGGGTTTCTGCTTCCTTTTCTGCCTCAGGGAACACTTATTCCAAGGTCAGGTTCATTAGATGCTAACCACTGCACTGGCCATTCCTGGCGCTCCTGCTTTCCAGCCACTGCCCTCTGTGTTCCTGAGGTCCAGCCTCCAGGCAAAGCCAGCCCAAGGGCGATACAGCTGTCTTCCCAAAGATAGGGAGAAATGCATGGTCTGGAGAGGCTGGAAATACAGGGATGAGGTGGCGAAGAAGGCAAAGCCTGGCGGGGGGTGGTGTTGTGAGTTCAGTGGGCACGGGAGATGCTGCAGGGGTCTCCTACCTATCCAGAGTCTAGGATGACTGGGTGGAGGTAGTGCCAGGGCAGGTGAGATCTGGGTTGGGAGTGTGTGGACTGAATTTATTTGTCCAATGCCACACCCCACCCCATAGCCCTAAGTGCTCAGCATCGTAAATAAAACCCACCTAATAAATCTCCCCTGTAAATTTTCTGCGTAGAATTTCATTACTCATCTCGTTTCCAGTCATTAGGTTTTAGTCCAATTTGGAGTTGTCCCGATGGCTGTGTAAATCATGCCTCCCTTCTGGGGAGTGTGAACTCCAGGGAAGAATCATGCCTGGGCCTGCAGGGGTGACAGCTGGATCCTGAAGACCTGGACCCCAAGCGGTCGCCTGCGGGGTGTCGGCTACTTGTGGCAACCTCCTGCTCTTCCCCTCGCCCTGGAAAAGGGAAAGGCGCTAACATGACCTGAGCACTTCATGTATGCCAGGATCCTCACACACCTCATCCTGAATCCTCACATAAGCCCCACAAAGTAGGAATTACCATCTCCATCTTAAAGAATGGGATGGAGGCTCAGAGAGGGTAAGTTACTTGCGCAAGGTACACAGCTCAGCTGGTTTCTACCTTGATAGTCTGGTTAGGGCCCAGTCAGATTTATCTGACTCCAAATGCATTGCCCCCGCTGCCTCCCAGCTTCAGGGGTGGAGGAGACTACGGAGAACTTAGCACAGTGCCACCACTTCTAGGAAGCATTCCTTGGTTTCTAGCTGGAGTCAATCCCTCTGTTATCTGTTTCCCCCGTGTGAACTCTGAACCCCTTGGGGAGCTTTCATCACATCCAGTGGCCTTCCGTGACCCTTCATCTGCTGTGCTATCACATGGCTCCCTGGGCCTTTCATTCACAGCCCTTTGCACTGCTGTAATTAGGCTTTCAGTTCTGTGACTGTTGGGTTCTTGGCTTTCCTCCCTTTTAAAACATAAGCTCGATGGAGGTAGCCACATCTGGTTGGCTTACAGTGCATTTCCAGCATTGGGTACAGTATTCAGCATATAATAGGTGAGCAATAAATTTGTTACTGAATGGATGAATGGAATAATAGATGAACGGATAAAGTCACCCCAGAGAGGCAAAGGAGGAGATGTCGCTCTGTCAACACCTCCACTGGGCAGGTTAGTTAGTTTCCCAAAGCCCAGTGGGGTCTGCACGGGCAGGGAGGATTCCAGAACCTCACGCCCAAACCCCAACTCAGGGAAGACTCAGCTTCCACCCGCCTTCCGCCTTCAGTCCCAGACCCAACTCAGAGTCCGACCCCGGCCTCAACCTCTAACCCGTCTCCAACGCCAACCTCAACCCCAAGCTCAACCCCCTCCGCAGCTCTAACCTCAGCCTCAACTCTAGCCCATCGTAGCCTCAACCGCATGACGTAGTCTTAACCTCAGCCCTACCTCCATCTTGAAATCAGCTTCAATCAGCCCCAACTCAAACACGGATCCAACCTGACCTCAGCCTCAATACCGGACCTCAACCCCAACTTTACCACCAACCCCAGCCTGAGCCCCCATCCTAACTCTAACCCCAGCTCGAATTTCAGTCACTGCCTCATTCCCATTTTCAGCCCAGTTCCTGCTCCAACCTCAATGTCAATATCACTTGGAATATTGATGTCCTTGGGAAAGAAGCGGCCCCTCCTTGTTCGTGGGGCAGGGAGCAGCCCTGGGCACCAGATGTTGGCTGTCCTGTAGGCCTGCCATCCTTTCTCCGACGTGCCTTGCAGCTTGGAGGGGGCAGGAGCCCTGGAGGCTCCTGTGGGAACTCAGTAATAATTTCTCACCCCTATGTCATGGTTATAGTTTACAGACCACATCCGCATCCCTCAACCCACCAGATCCTCTAACAGCTTGGGAAGAAGGGTGAGTTTCTTTATGTTATATGGGAGGAAATAGAGGTTATCAAATTCTTTAGCTTGTTTGTGGCAAAAGGGTGCTATAACCTGGCTCTTCCGATGCTGAGTTCCAACCTGTCCTGAGTTCTCCCCGACCTGTGAGGAAGATGAGAGGGGCTGTTGGTTCTGTGTGTGTGTGTGTGTGTGTGTGTGTGTGTGTGTGTGTGTGTGTGTAACAGCAGGTACCCCTCCCCCACCCCCAGCACCCTGGGGTGGTCTCCACTAAGGAAAGTGACAGAAGCAATCTCAGTGTTTCCCCCGCTGTGTTCAGGAGAACTTGTAGGAGAGAGAAGGTGAGAGATACCAAGAATGCCAAAGAGCATCCCCTTTGTTTGGGTGGTTTGAGGAGTGTTTGGTTAGGGTCCTGGCAGGACACAGAATTCACCTCAGATGCTTTACACACAGAGACTGCAGTGGACGGGCTGCTTGCAAGGCATGGCTGGGGTTTAGGAAGCGACAGGAGATGCTGAGGCCCTTGAGGCTGGCAGTAGTCTGAAGCCCTTACCTCCTCTAGGGCTGACGATGCAAGGGGAGGAGGTGGTGATGTTGCAGGGCAGCCGTGGTGCCGTGGTGCCGTGGAGGACCGGATGCCTGGTGCACACTGTAGGCATGGAGAAACACTGCCTCTGTGAAAGATGCTGTCCAGGAGAGAGGCAGTGGGGAGGGAATCCCTGACCGCCTGCCCCAGACTGAGCCTCACACTGTCTGGGGTGGGAGGTCTGAGGGGCCCAGGATACCCTTGAGTACTTTCATACTAATTCTGCTGTGGACAGACTTCTGGGATGCCCTTGAGGCTTGGAATTTTTCCAAAAGAAACTTTTACTGAAGGAAGATCACTGCTATTTATGAAACACTTATTCTGTACTGGGCACCGTGTGAAGCACTTGCACGAGTTGTCTCATTTAATCCCCTCAACTGTTTATAAGTGTGGTACTATCATTATGCTCATTTTATAAATGAAGAAACCGGGGCTCTGAGAGGTTAAATAGCTTTTTCAGTGTCTCATGGCTAGGACGTGGTGGAGCTGGGATTCAAACCCACGTGTCTATGATCGTAGGTTTTCACTGTCAAGCTACACTGCCTAACAGAGAACAGAAATTGTAGTTCGTCACTCTTCTTTTAAAAACAAACACCGTACAGATCTCTAATGAGGAGGGCTCACAAGTCAGCTTGCTGGGCCCAGCGTCAGTCTTCAGCCCAAGAGTGGCCTGTGATAGAGGAGACTGGAGAGAATTGCCTTCCTCAACTCCCAGGGGAAGGGGAGGGGACCAGCGGGTCATGGAAGGAACATCCTCAGTCTTGCACAAGACAACATATCTGTGGTCATTGCACACCCGGGCACAGTCCACAAGCTATGGGTGTGTTTATTGGTCAGGGTTCTCCAGAAAAACAGGACGATAGGATAGATACAGGTATATCTATGTCTATGTCTATGTCTATATCTATATCTATATCTGTATATACAGAGAGAGAGAGAGAGAGAGAGAGAGAGAGAGAGAGAGATTTATTATGAGAGATTGGCCCACATGACTGTGGAGGTTGAGAAGTTCCACCATCTGCCATCTGCAAGCTGGAGGCCCAGGAAAGCCAGTGGTGTAGTTCTAGTTCAAACCTGGAGGCCTGAGGGCTGGGGGAGCCATTGGTGTTAAGTCCCAGGCCAAGTCTGAAGGCCTGGGAAGTAGAAGCACTGATGTCTGAGGGCAAGAGAAGATGGATGTCTCAGCTTAAGCGGGGGAAGAATTCACCCTCCCTCTGCCTTTCTGTTCTATTCAGGATTGGGAGTTGCCTCCCCACCTTGGTGAGGGTGATCCTCTTTACTTTGTCTACCGATTCAGATGCTAATCTCTTCTGGAAACGCCCTCGGAGACATACCTAGAAATAATGTTTTTCCAGCTATCTGGGCACCCCTTAGCCCAGTCAAGTTGACACAGAAAATTAGCCATCACATCATGCTACACACCTGTGAGAGTTGTGTATGTCTGCCTGCCAAGAGAAGGTGCTGCATGTGTGTAGGGAGCCTCTCCCCACCCTCCTACGCTGTGCACTGTGCTGGGCATGTGAATGATTGACTCAAGCCCCAGCTCAGAACTGTGGGGAGGAGAGATAGCAAAGGACACTTTCCAGGGACTCTGGACTAGGGCTGAACCCCCAGGGAGAGCCCAGGTCTCCTGCAGCCATCTATTCCTCCAGGCAGCCTCTTCCTGAGGTCTCCCTGTACACCAGTAACTCTCCTCTTGTGTCTTGAACACCCTAGGGGTTCCCAGGAAGGAGAAGGGGACCCAGAATCCCAACCTCTCCTCCTGTGGGAGAGCATGAGATACGGAGATGATGAGCTTGGAGACCCAGCATCTTTGTGATTCTGGTGAAGTCCTTTGCCCTCTCCGGCCTGTTTCCTCCTATGCAAAGGGAAGCAGTGGGCTTCGTTGGTCCTCAGGATCCCTTCACACTGATTTCCACACTTAACCCCCAGCTCTGAGCCCAGCAGCATCTCCTCTTCCCAATCCTCTTCTCCCATCTTCAGCCTCTGGGCAGAGACTCTGGCCATGGTGCTGAAGGAGGCGTGGCCTCTACAGGGGCTTGAAGGCAAGCAAAGTAGCCATCTAAGGATTTGCAAGGGCAGAAGAAACTACCCAAATTGAGCACCTACTATATACCAATCTCTCTGCCGTTCACTTTACACGCTTTGTCCCATTGACTGATCACAGTATCCCTTGGAGGAAGAGATCATCAGGGGGAAACTGAGTTTCAGGAGCTGTGGGTCCTATACCTTCCAGGAAGCAGAAAGCTGGTCTCGTGACTTTGGATTTCAAGTAGCCATGGTTCTCAGAGATAGTCCTGGGACAGTTAAGGGCAGCTGAGAAAACGGTGACATGCAGAAATAGTTGATAAAGCTGTGAAGGAATGTCTGTTGGCACTGGTTCTGAGCCTGCGGCCAGAGATGAATGATTGAAACACCAGACTTGTTAAAGCGAGAGCACGTTTGATTTCTCTCCCCTGCACTGCATGCGATTTCGCTGGAGGGAAGTTAGCAATCAGCTAATTGACATTGAATTAACCATGAAACTCAGCCCGTGCCTTCTCTCTGAAGCGCTCTCCAGCAAGACTTTATCAAGGCTTTGAATTATTGATTATTACTTATAGCTCTGATGCGGTGATTTCCTTTTATTTGTTTTCGCGTTGGGTGTCCTTCATAAGTGTCCCTGAGAGTGGGAGGCACCCAGACGGCAGAGCTTCTTACCGGAGAAGCAGTGGGGAGAAGGAGCCCAGGGAGGACAGGTCTGGACAGTCCATCCTGCCCCAGAGAAATAAACCTGTATTTGTTAAACCATGAAACTTTTGCTTTTTGTTGTTGTTGCTGTTACTGTGGCGAAGTCTAGCCTAACCTAATAGGGGCTCTAAGGGCTGGCGTCCTTCCTGATGCCTCATGACACCAAGCTGAGTCTGAATGAGCTGTGTTCTCTACCTCTGCTGTCTGAACTCTATCTGTAAGGACTCCTATTGTATGTTTATTTCAACTCCTTCAAATACCTGAATTCTTCCACAACATCCAAACCAAATGGTTTTCTGGACTCTGCTTGCATATTTCTGCAACAGGGAATTCACTCTCTCCTGCGGCAGTCTTTTCAAAAGTGCTCCGCTCTGACTGTCCCCCTTGGAATTGTCTATGTAACTGCCATTGGTCTGGGCTTTGCATCAAGGAGCTCCACAGAGCAGTTTCCTTCTTTTTGTCCCATGACGGTCCTTAAGGAATCTGAAATTAGAAATCAGAGGCCTAACCTCTTCCAGGCCAAACATCTTTTCAACTCTTACTCACAGAGTAGACTCCAAATCCCCTTTTCAACTTGGTCTCTTCTCTTATTGGGAATCCCATGTGTCTGGGAGGCTCTGAAAATACAACGCCTAAAATTGGAGAACGGCACTCTAGTTACAGTTCGAGAGTGGTATTGCTGAATAGAACCATCAGCTCCTTCAGGTTGGATATTAGACCTTTAATGATGCAGCCCACCTGGATGAATAACTTCCCTCTATGGCAGAGACATTTACTTCTTACTGAATTCATGTCCTCCCCATATTTCCCAACTTCCTTGTGTCCGTGCAGGGCCACGTGACCAATCTGGTCAGTGGTCTGTGAGTTGAAGTTATATGTGACACTCTGGAATGAAACATTTAAGAGCCAGTGAGTGACATTTCTTTTTCCTGGCCATGGTGACTTGGAAGCCATGTGTTCCAGATGGTATTGGACACAGGAAGCCTGGATCCTTGAGTCACCACTGGAGAGGGAGCGGACATGAAGAGATGCTGGGCCCACAGTGGACTTTGCATGAGCAGAAATAAACTTGCATGTGTTAAGTCACTGACATTTCTGCTGTAGTGGTTGCTGTTACTGTAGCACAGCCTAGCAAACCCCACTAACAGGCCCGTCGTGCTGCATACTCATGTTGGGCTCCAAGCCCATTCCATTACCGATGTAGTGACTGATACCTCATGTGAAGCCCATCCCTCCTCAGTCAGACCTTGCGGTGATTCTGATTTATTCACTTTGAGCTCCCTGAGGTTACTGAGCATGTTTTCTTCTTTATATCTCGCCCAGGGCCCAGTCTACCACACAGAGGGCATTAACCTTTGCAAAAGGAAGGGAGTGGGAAAAGGAACTTCTGAGTCCATCAAGATGGAGGCGGAAAATACCCTCTGTGGAATGACGCAGTGTGGACTCAAATCTCTAACTCCCTTGCTGACCAGCTGTGTCCCCTTGGTTGGTTACTTAACCTCTATGGATTTTAGTCAAATAGAGATAGAAATCCCAGTCTCAGAATGGGGCTTGTAATAATTGAGGATGTGATAATATATCTTATAAAGTCTGGCACATGGTATTATAAATGGATGCCAGATGTCATCATCATCATCATTACCGTCGTCATCCTCATCAGCAGGATCAGGAGATACTGTTGCCCTGTCTGTCCAGGTGGGGAGCAGAGAGGGGGATCATCCAGAAAGGGGCTCAGCCCAAGGTGGTCACAGGGGGAAGATTTCATAGATGCAGGATCAAGTATGCCCTTCTGGGTTCAGGGCCAGACATCCTGGACCCAGCCCTACGGTAGCATCCCTCCAAGGATACTCATACCCCCACGCATCCCTCCCCTTCCTCACTGGTATTCACTCAACAGATACGTTTGGTCTGAGGTGCAGCTTGTTACATCTGTCTGGCTGGTTCCTCCAGTACAACTCTGCTTGATTCCAGCAGAAACCTGGGCAAGGAGATGGGAGAGTGAGGAACCATGTCACTCTGCTGGCAGGTGTTCAGTGTGTGGGGGTGGGGGGCAGTGTGGCCTCTGCACAGATGCCACATTAGAGATGGACAGTACACATAGGCAGATGTCCTCCAAAGATCACTCCAGATAAATGTCACGTGCAGACGCACACCACTGTGTGTTTTCATTTTTCTTTTTCTTTTTTATTGAAGTATAGTTGATTTACAATGTTGTGTTAATCTCTGCTGTACAGCAAAGTGACTCAGTTATACACATATATGCATTCTTTTTTATATTCTTTTCCATTACGGCTTATCCCAGGATACTGAATATGTTTCTCTGTGCTGTATAGTAGGACCTTGTTGTTTATCCATTCTATATGTAGTAGTTTGCATCTACTAACTCCAAACTCCCAGTCCATCCCTCCCCTCGCCCCCTTGGCAACCATAGGTCAGTTCTCTATGTCAGTGAGTCTGTTTCTGTTTTGTAGATAAGTTCATTTGTGCCGTATTTTAGATTCCACATATAAGTGATATCGTATGGTATTTGTCTTTCTCTTTCTGACTTACTTCACTTAGTATGATAATCTCCAGTTGCATCCATGTTGTTGCAAATGGCATTATTTAGTTATTTTTTGTGGCTGAGTAGTATTCCATTGTATATATGTACCACATCTTCTTTATCCACTCCTCTGTTAATGGACATTTAGGTTCTTTCCATGTCTTGGCTATTGTGAATAGTAGATACACACCACTTTGAATGCCTAATGTCCTTGGGAGGAAGAAACGAGAGGAAGCTTACATTTTTCGAGCACCTACTCTGTCCAAGCTATAATTGATATCTCATTTAATCCTCACAATTCCATGAGATAAGGATTGTTATTCCCATTTGATAGATGAGGAAACTGAGGCCCAGAGAGTGTTTGAGCTGGGGACTTGAGTCCAGGTTTGCTTGACTTCAAAGCCCAACCTCGTTTTAATCACTGCCTACCTCCTAAGACTTGTCCTCTGCTCACTGCCCTCCACATCGACAAATGTACAATTTCCTTTCCTCCCTAAAATATTTCAGAATCACCAGGCACTGTAATATGTTCTGAGCCTCAGTTTCTTCTCCTGAAAATGGGGATAATAGTAGCACCTACCTCTCAGCGTTGTCATGAGATTAATTGAGCTCATATACATAAAACATTTAGCACAGAATTAACATTATTTAAGTGTTAGTAATATAATCATAGCTAACATGTATGGAATACTGTTTACCATGTCCCAGGCATGGTGCTAAGTCTTTATGTGGTTCATTTTATTTAATCCTCAAAACAACCCTTGGGGCAGGCATTAGTACCCTCATTTTCAGCTGGGAAAATTGAGGCATAAAAGAAGTTAAGTGGGGCTTCCCTGGTGGTGCAGTGGTTGAGAGTCCGCCTGCCGATGCAGGGGACACGGGTTTGTGCCCCGGTCTGGGAAGATCCCACATGTCGCGGAGCGGCTGGGCCCGTGAGCCTTGGCCGCTGAGCCTGCGCGTCCGGAGCCTGTGCTCCACAACGGGAGAGGCCACAACAGTGAGAGGCCCGTGTACCGCAAAAAAAAAAAAAAAGAACTTAAGTGAATTATTCAGGTTCACACACTAAGGAAGAGGTAGTGCAGGAGTCTGAGTCCTGGTCATCTGAGGCTGTGTTATATGATGTGAGAGCCAAGGAATAATCATAGTATAGGAATAAAATGTAGTAAGTGGTTATTACTAGGCATATTGTGCCAGGCATATTGCTAATATATATACATCGTCTCAATTTTCAAAACTATCCTCTGTGAGGCAAGTCCTATAATGAGATGACTTTTTTTTACAGATACGAGTAAGCAAGATTAGGTAACTTAACTCACGATCTCCCAGCCAGGTGTGGGGACCTGAACCCAGGTAGTTGACAGCTCTTGCACTTACCCACGTAATCACCTTAGTGGCAGGGATGACGTAGGTGTTACGTATCCTTCGAATGTGATGTGGACTAAAAAATTGTTTACAAAATACATACTGAAAACAAAAGGATCCAGAAAGTTTTAAGAGGAAGGGATAAATAAAGATATACCCGGCAAAGGCTAGCACGAAGGACAGGTGTTGTATTGTTGGCCTTCCAATGGCTCCAGTGGGTTGAGCAGGTCACAACAAGTTTGATTCAGCTTCATCCAGTCTTGGCCAGCTCCACGCATTCTGAGCCGGCCCCAACAAGTCTGGTTTGATTCGAGCCAGCTTGAATCAGTTAGATCGAGTTGCAGCCAGTTGGGACCAGCCTGAACTGGATTGACCTAGTTTAAGTCTGTCTCTTTAGGCTGACTTCCCTTTCAGGCTTAGAGTTCCAACTCCCTGTGGATGCTCTCCTCTTGGACTCCCTGGTTGGATGGCTTTGGTTGGGACACCAGTGGGAAAGAGAGCATAAGTAAATTATTAACCTTGCACGGGCTGCCCTTGGAGCCTAGGGGGTCTACGGCTGGAAGACGTCAGCTGGCAAGCCCTGCCTTGGTCAGCGCTGCTAGAGCGCCCCTCCCCAAGTTCCCTTCCCACTCTGTCCCTGTGGAATCCCCTCGCCACATGCTCTCCTCCCGCCCTTTTCTGTCCTACAAGTAGACTTTTCCTTCAATTTCTTTTTAAATGTGCAAACCTGGGGGATCCGAATGTGCCGATCTAGAGCCGTGCCTGGGCAGCGGGGTTTGTCTGGGGTGGCAAGGCTCCTGTGTGGGTGGTGCCGCCTGTCATGGGAGGCTGGCGGGCCCTGCTCACGTCATCCCCAGACCCTGAAACAGATGTGACTGGCACTACGACATTGGCAATTCAGTTAAACATTGATGTGTGTGAGGGCTGTGGGAGGAAGGTGGGCAGGGAGGGCAGGTGCTGGCTAATGGGATGCCACACTGCATTATCATCCTGCAGAAGCCATGCCCCCTTCAGAGAATAACTCAGGCTGAATAAGCACCAAACAGGCCTGGGGAACAGGGCCTCCGTGCAGGCTGGACCCCCACCCTGGGCTTGCTGCTCTGTTCCCAGCCTCACCGGGTGGTGATGGACCTGCGGGACTGATCAGACCCAGGAAGCGTCGGAAATCCAGCATCAGCCGTGTCCTGGAGCTGAGGGTCGGCCAAGACTGGCCACCTCCCCGTCCCCTGTTAGAGCCGCGCCTAAGGCTATGAGTATGTTGGTTAGATTACAGGACTGCCACCTGGGTGGGAATTTATATTCTTAGAACTAGAAGAAACTTGGCAAACTCACTTACCCACTGTCATGCGGAGATTCGGTAGCAGGCCAGTGTGCTCCTTCCGCAGACCTGTGATTCATTCTGTACGTGGTGAGGGAGCAGAGTAATGAGGAGGGGCTCCTGCCTCCAGGCCAGGCCCTTTCTACCATGTACGCTGAAGGCAAACTCTGCTCCGGAGAACTAGTTCCCTTGTTCTCCAGGCCTAGCTCTCTCTGCACTGTTCTCCGACCCTGCCGAGAAGCAGACCATGCCGGGGCTCTGGGGACCCCAGAGGGTACTTCCAGTTCCCTCTGTGGGTCCCAGTTCTCCAGGTCCTCTGCGGAGGGACTGGGGCCACAGAAGAGCGGGGTGAGGAGTCTATGCATGTTAATCAAGGATTCGGGTCTCAATGGACTGTGTCAGGGGTCTGCTTTGTCCCAAGACTGACTGTGCCCAGGGGATCGACTGCAGCGCCGGCCGGTTGCTGACCGTGCCTGGGGACAGACAGTGCCACAGTCGGCCGACCATGCCCAGGATCAAGCTCTGTTCAGGGACCGGTCGTGCCCATGGAAATGCTGTGCCCAGGGATCTACGGTGCCTGAAGCCTGACTGAGCCTGGGAACGGCTGTTCTCAGAGACCCTTTGAGGACCCCCTGTGTCCAGGGCTCATCTGTGCCCAGGGACTGACTGTGCCTACTGTGGCTGCCTGAGGGCTGAGTGGCCCCGGGGGCTACCCTGCCCAGGGGCTGATTCTGCCAGACACTGGCTGCAGGGAGCCTGACTGTGCCCAGAGACTTCCCAGGGATCAGCTGTGTCCAGAGACTAGCATGGCCCAGCGGCCAGCTATGCTCAGGACAGCTCTACCCGACAAAGCAGCTGAGCCCAGCTCTACCCTGCCCAGGGCTGGACGAGGCCCAAGGATGGGCTGTACCTGGACATCGAAGACCCACTGTGCACAGCTACCAGCTGGGGCGGGAGCCCAGCTCTGCCCAGGGACCGGGTCGGGGGCAGAGACTCGTCTACCTGGAAATGGAGTCGTGTGCCCGGCACACAGGCCACCCAGCGGCGTGGCGGCATCTGGTGTGAGGGCCTCTGGCAGCAGTTCTTCTTCTGGGACAGGGCGAGGAGAGGCAGCCTCAGCGTCCCTGTTTTGGAGCCTGGTGAACAGAGAAGGAGAAAGAGAACTCAGAGTTGTTGAGTACCTACTGTGTGTCCGCACATGCTTGGTCCTTCCTTCCCATTGTGGCATTTCATCCCTAGGACAACCCCAGGACGCAGTAGACATCATCCCCATTTACAGTTGGAAAAACTGAGGTTCATGGAGGTGAACATTCTTTCTGGTCTTTCTGCTTTTCTGCCCGTAAGGCTGTGAGCTTCCCATACTCCTCACTGGAGGGACAGGTCGGGGCCTCTCCCCATCTTACAGAAGAGGAAACTGAGGAAGGGTCAGAACCCAGACATCCAGTCTGCAGTTGGCAGGTTGAACCTGCTCGTGTCGGCGGCCCGACTCCTCAGGCGGGAGCAGGGCACTTGGCAGGCCTGGTAGGAAGGGCTTCCTGCGGGCTACATTCCTGGTTGCTGTCCTGGAGGCGGGCAGGCCGGGGTGCGGAGGCCGTCTGCCTCCTCACAAGCCCCCTTTCATGATGCTCAACAAGGCTCCCTCAGAGCCTGGACTCGGCTGTGCAAACACGCACATCTGGGCCGCTGGCTGCAGCGGGGCAGCGGAACTCCTCCCCCACAGCTGGCGAGCTGCTCCTGACCTTCTGGACAAAAGGAGCTTTGGCCCTGTTGGAGCTCCTGGGGAACTTGGGGCTCTGGAGGGTACAGTCCCCACCCGGCCCTCTGCGGGGAGCAGTCCTCTCTGGCTGCCGCCTGTCATTTTCATCAGGCCCGGAACGCTGAGGCTGACAGCATTTCCTGCCGAGGGCATGCCCTCCTCCTCTGTCTCGGGCCAACACCCAGCCAGAACAGGGGAAAGGAGAACAAAGGCCGCAGGCAGAGAGGGCGCAAGCTGTGGGCAAAGAAGCATCCGAGCGGCCATCCCAGTCCAGCAACCCCCCCACCACGCCCCTTCACGGAATTCATAATTTCATGAAAGAAAAAGACACAAATCAAATAATCACAGGCCTGAAGTTGTAAAGAACAGCACACTCTTACCTAGTGTTTTTCGGATTCCAGGCACTGTTTTTGGCGCTTACGTATTTTAACTCATTTCCTCCTTACAATGACCCTAGGAGGAGGATACTATTATTATTCCCACTTTACAGATTAGGTGATTGAAGCACAGAGGGGTTCTGTGACTTGCACAAGGCCACACAGCTAGTAAGTGGCAGAGTCAGGATTTGAACTTAGGTAGTGCGGGTTCTTAACAACGATGCGCCTTTACAAACACTATGAGGGCAGTGCAGGGGGGGTTGGGGTAGGGAGTGGGGAGGTCACTGGGAAGGGAGAAAGGATTCGAACTTAGAGAAGATCACTTTGGCTGCTGGATGGAGGGCAGATCTGAGCATCCAGGTTGGAGGCTGTCACAAGAGTATGTGTGAGACGTGATGGTGATGCAGCCTGGATTAGGGCAGGGCAGCGGGCCTGGGGAGAAGAGGGTGGGTTTGGGAGAGATGTAGCATCTAGAATGGTGGGAGCTGGCAGCTGGGTGGGAGTGAGAGTGAGGGTGAGGGTGGATTGAGGACTCCACCCTGTGCTTGGGGAGTGAGCCAGATGGGTGCCAGGTTCCCTCTTCACCTGCCTGGCAGGACCTCTTTGGCTCTCCTGACTCCTGGGAGGGTGGGGCCTATCGCTGCTGTGCTCCAGCTGCCAGCGGCACCCCTGAGGGCTCAGAGGGGAGAGAAGGTTCATGGTCCAGCTAAGGAAGCCCCGGATTGGGTAGCAAACATGGATTTGAATCCTGACTCCTTCTCTGACAACCTGAGAGAACTTGGGTGCGTCACTTCCGTCTCGGAACCTTAATTTCTTCTGAAATTGGGGAAATGATGCCTCCCTTGCAGGGCCCGTGTAAGACAACACATGTGAAAGTGAGGGACAAAGGTAAAGGGCTGAATTGCTATTCCTTGCTGCTGTTTAAACAGCGTCCTTTTGAGGCTTCTCCTGCCTGATGGCTGGAGAACTCAGGACGCCTGGATACTTGTCTCTAAGATGCCGTGTGATGCTGGACACGCCTTCTGCCCTGGGCTACGGTGTCCTGCTCTGGACCATGAGCCCCCCGTGGGAGGTAGAGGAGCCAGGGCTGTCCTGCCAGGCAGGTGGAGAGGGCACTGCTGCCTGAGTTTAGCACCTGGAGTGGAGCTGGCCACAAAGGGCATCTCTTGTTCATCCCAGCTCACGCTGTCATTTAACAGACTTTTAGCTGAGCATCTACTAAGTGCCAGACCCTGTCCAAGGTGGGGGAGATATTGTGACGAAACTAGGTCTGCAAAGTCCTGGCTTTCCAAAGCTCGCTTTACAGTGGGGGAGGCGAATGGTATCGAGTCAAAAAAAATCAGCAAAGAGGGTTGCAATAATGAGATGTGCTACAAAGAGGGGATAGGGGAGAGGGGCCCCTTTAGGTGGGATGGTCAGGGGCAGTCAAGGGAGAGGCCCCTAAGAGGTGCGGGGGGAGCGGAGGCCTGGCTGATGAGGAACAGCTAGCCTGGAGAGGCTGAGGGAGAGCTGGCTACGTGACCAGCAGAGGCTGAGGGAGGTAAGAGAGAAGCCAGCTCATGTCTGGCTTTACAGGCTCTTTTAAGGAGTGTGAACTTTCCTCCAAGAGCGATGGGAAGCCTTTGAAAAGATTAAAGCCAGGGCATGACATAATCTGATGCACTGGTTTAAAAGCTCACTCAGGTTCCCATGCAGAGAATGAATTGCATGGAGCACAGAATCCTGCTGGCTGTCCATCTCGGCTCCAAATCCTGCCCCAGCGCTGCCCCCTCCCTGCAAGAAGACCTCCCCTCTGTTGCTCAGGGGTTACTTGCCTTCCATACTCTCCTTACCCCTCTTCCAGGTCACGGCTCCAGATGTGCCATGGTCCCCAGGGAGCCCCCGGACCCCTGAGGCAGAGGACTGGCTGGCTGACCCTGGGCAGCCTGGGCTGGAGGCCCACAGGCCGGGACCCACGTGCGGGGACAGTGGGCACGGAACGGCTGCCCTGCCTGCTTCCACCCACTGTGCAGGGCTACCCCCACCCCACATGGGGCTTCTGAATTAAAAAGTCTTAACTTTTTCTTTTAAATGGCAGCTCTGTGTACTGTACATGGTAATTAATACATTAGCATTTATGCAAAATATCATCACAGCCGGGCTGGTATGTCAGCTGCCTTCCTGAGCTGCAAAACTGTGAGCGCCCCTAGGCACCTCAGACAGGCCCCCGCCCCTAGCAGACAGCTCCATTTGACCTGCCCGTTCACTGAGTGTGTCTGCAGGTGTGTGTTTCCGTGGATGCTGGCCCGTGCGTGGGCTGCTTGTGAGGATCTGTGAGTATGCATGTGTCCTCGTGTATGGGCACAGGAGTGGTATATGAGGGCATCCCCGTGTCTATGTGTGCCTGCGTGTTGGTCTGGGCGTGAGTACATACGAGTGTGGTTTTATATGTGCACATCTCTGCATGTGTGTGTGTCCATCTTTGTGTGCCCAGGTGCATGTCTGCGGGTCTGTGTATTTGTGACTTGTGTCTGTGCATGTCTCTATGCACTTACGTGTGTGCGCCTGGGTACATGTCAGTATGTATCTGTGTGGGTTACGCATGCGTGTACATATGTGCACAAATATGTATGTTTGTGTTCATATGTGTCAATCAGTGGGTGCTCATGTGTGAATGTTCATGTGTATCAGGCACGCCTGTGGGGTCTGCTATTTGTGTCTGTGCATCTGTGTGTTAGTAGCATTGTGTGTGTCTCTGTATGTGTTTGGGTATACCCAAGTGCCTTCCTATACATGTTAAAATGTATATATGTGTGTGTGTGTGTGTGTGTGTGTGTGTGTGTGTGTGATGCTTGCTAGAGTGGTTCTGAAATGAAGTTGTGATGCAGTGGAAAGAATAGCCCACTGGCAATAGTGACATCTGGGTTCAAGCCCTGATGCAGCCAGCTCTAGGACCTTGGGAGAGTCGCTCCCCCTCTCTGTGCCTCAGTCTCCTCATCTGTAAACCGGGACTGATGATCCAACCCTGTTCATAATGACAATAATAAATATTCACTGGGCGCTGGGTGCCTTGCCGTCAAGGAGCTCGTGGAGTGGGGAGAGGAGCCCGTACATAGGCAGTGACTCTGAGGCCATGAGGGTGATGGCACAGGGTGCTGGGACGAAAGTCATTTAGCCCTGAGCAGGAGATGGAGTGGGATGGGGTCAGGGAAGGCTTCTTGGAGGAGGTGATTGTTGGGCAGGATCTTGGAGGATGAGTAGGAGTGAGTCAGATGAAGAGCCGAGAAGAGCAAGCCAGGCTGAGGGAGCACAGGCATGGAGTTGCCTGGCTCATTCGGGGTGGCTGGAGACGGGGAGTGAGTTGTAGGAGTTGAGGAGGTGTAGCTGGAGGAGATCACCCAGTGCACCGGGGAGCCAATGAAGGCCTTTAAGAAGGAGAGTCGGGGTCAGAGTAGAAACATCACTCTAGCTTCTGCAGTGGGGTGGGGACTGGAGGTGAGGGGTAACCCGGAGACAGTGAACCTGAGCGAGGCAATGGGGAGGAAGGGGAGAGGAGGGGGCCAGAGGGTGTTGCTGAGTCAGAATCGATACCAGGCAGAAATTGGTTAGATAAGACGGAAGACTGTGGTGGGCAGAGGTCAAAATCAGGTGCAAGAGCCCAGCAGCAAAAGAGAAAGTGGAGTCTGGGCAGAATTATAAAAGGCTTAGGGAGGTGGGAGAATGCAGGAGAGAGAGAGCCAGAGGCCTGACCCTGCAGGGGCCTGTAGGTGGGTACGTAGGTGGAATGTTTGGGGAAGACAGTGGGGGGAAAGGCAGTGACAGTGGGGGGTTGCCGGGTCAGCTTTGTATTTTTGGAAACCTTTTCTTTCCTCTTCTTGCCCGTGTCTAAAGCCTGCCCAGGGATCCTTGGTTTTCTGATGTATAGATCAGATGGGGCTGATGATCTGGGCCATTACCATACAGTTGTGAAGTAGATTACAGCTGGGCCCTGGTACTAAGTTCCTGCCCTCAAGGAACTTCCAGAAATAGACGCTATTGTGGAGTCGATGCCATGAGGGGGGTGGGGGGGCAGTACATAACAGGTGCTCAGTGAAGATTTGCTGAATAAGTTGTCTGTAGGGAGAATTCAGGAAGACTTCCCAAATACGGTGAGCCCTGAGCTGGGTCCTAAAGCAGGAGTGGACATGAGCCATGTGAGAGGGGAGGGGGCTGCGCAGACAGTGGAGGGACATGTGACAGCACGGAGGACTGGGAGGGTTGTAAATTCAGTGAAGACTGGAGACGAGTGTGGTTGCAGTGGGATAGAGGCCGTATCATAAAAGACCTTGAATATCAGGCCGGGGGCCATAGATTCCGCCATCCCCCGCTGCATCCCCCGCCCCCGCCCCCCCCGGGGCAATGTGAAGCCATAGAAGGCTTTTAACAGAGGAATACCTGGTGAGTTTTGTAAATTTTATAAATATTGCTCTGGGTACCAGGTATGGGATCGCGACTGAGGGAAGGCAGAGCTAAGGACGCAGAGGCCAGCGAAGGGGTCTTTGTGGCTTAGCTTGGGGCAATGACCATGCTGCTAGACCTCTCGGATTTCTTTTAAGGAATGGAGCACCAAACCTTTTTTTTCCTGGCTGCGCCGCTCAGCTTGCCGGATCTTAGTTCCCTGACCAAAGGTAGGATTGAACCCAGGGCCACGGCAGTGAAAGTGTGGGGTCCTAACCACTGGACCGCCAGGGAAGTCCCTACGAAGCCTTTTTAAATGAAGGTAGGCACAGGGCAAGCAGCAGGGGTCTTGGTCCCCACCCCGTGCCCTGCCACTATCCAGCCCTGTGACCTTGGCTTGTCCAAGTCAATTAGCTTCTCGGGGTTTTAGGTGGTTCTTGGGTAAGGAGACCCGAAGGAGGTGATGCAGGTAGAAAGGGAGGGATGTAGAGAAGGGCTTTGTTTCCCTCACCTCCTTGGGGGAGAGTCGCCTCAGGGCACAGGAGGGCCGGGAGAGGGCCTCCCGCCTTCCTCCTTCCCCCTGCTTGACTGGACTGGAGGAGGGTGAGGATAAGGGCAAGCCGAGCTCATGTATTTTCATGCCGTGGCCTTGACACTCAGCCCCACAGTCCCAGCTCACAGGGGCTGGGAGGCTGCTCTGGGGTGGGCCGACCCCACCCGCAAGCAAGCAGACACTCCGCTATTGTTCAAAATGGAATTGGTCCCAGGAAGCTTGGAGCCTGCGAAAACCGCTATGAATTTTGCAAAACAGCTCTGAGGCGGTAAAGCATGTCAGAAGAATCAAATGCGGAAATCCCTATTTAGAAACTCCACTCTGGACAGGCAGGATGTGCCCCGAAAAAGATGGGACGCAGGGGCTCTGGCTGTAAATGCCCCCCTCCCTCGTAGCCTCGGAGGGTGCCCAGACCACACCAGAGGAGAGACAGCCCCATAGTGCCCTGTCCCCGCTTCTGCTGGGTGTGCCTGGCCTGGGGTTGAGCCCTTCATAAGGCACCTCCACCATTCTTTCTTAATGTACGTATACTTTTTTTTTTCTTTTGAAAGCAGCTTTATCATTTTGTAAAAAAGGATACATATGCTCATTGCAAAAAATTCAGACAATATGGAAAAGTTCAAAGAAAAATGTAAAAATCACCTCAGATTTCACTATCCGGAGATAACCACATAACATTTTGGTGAACGTCCTTCCAGACTTCTCTCCGTGCATAAATATACACAAATAGATTCCACGTATGCAATTCTACCCTGAGTGAGATCAGACGACACATGCTGTTCTGTCACCTGTTTTTTTTTTGTTGTTTTTTTTTTTTGCGGTACACGGGCCTCTCACTGCTGTGGCCTCTCCCGTTGCGGAGCGCAGGCTCCGGACGCGCAGGCTCGGTGGCCATGGCTCACGGGCCCAGCCGCTCCGCGGCATGTGGGATCCTCCCGGACCGGGGCACGAACCCGTGTCCCCTGCATCGGCAGGCGGACTCTCAACCACTGCGCCACCAGGGAAGCCCTGTCACCTGTTCTTTTCCCCCCACTCAGCAATATGTCGTGGACATCCTTCATGTCAATACGTATAGATCCACCTAAAAGTTTTAATGCCTGTATTATATGTATGGATATACCTCACTTACCCAGTCCCCAGCTGATGGCGATATGTGTGTTTCCAATTGTTTTGTTCTTATAAACATCCCTGCAATGAAAGTCTACGTGCATATATCTTTGTGCATTCGTTCATTCATTCATTCATGCAGCAGATGTTTATCAAGGGTATTCTATGTAACGGGCCAGTACTGGGCTGGGGATAGAAATGGGGAATAAAACTACATGGTTGGTCCTTGCTTTTGCCGAGTTTATGATGTCGTGAGGAGAGAGGACACCCAGCCCCAGCCCCTGCCAGCAGGGAAGGCGGCAGTTTTTTTGCGATGAGCTTATGTCTTAAGAACTTACAGAAATAACTATCCAATTAGCACATGATATGCAGTACAAAGGAAAAGTATACATAGTATGAAGGAAAAGTGCAGAGAGAGACAAGAGAAGGTAACTTAGACTTGGGAGTCAGGGAGGGCTTCTCTGAGGAGGTGACATTCAGGTTGAAAGATGAGTGGGCAAGAGTTAAGGTCGGGGGATGGAAGGGGAAAGGATGGGTGGGTGTGGAGGGGAACAGCAAGAGGATTTCACTTAAAAGGAGCAGTAGTTTTGATGATTAACATATGGAAAATTCCTAAAAATGGGATTGCTGGGTCAAAGGGTAAGCAGAGTTTGCATTTCGTCACATATTGTAAATCGATTTCCACGAAGGTGTTACGCATTTACCGTCTCAGAAGGGGTGGTGGCGGGGTTGTCGTGAAGAGTTGGTGGAAGATTCAGTGCGAGCAGGCACCGCGGGTTAAGCGCAGTGGTCGTGTACAGGAGGCAAGCTGGTCGCTGCTGTTGCCATTATTATCATAATTATCTTTGACAATCTAATCGGTGAAAAATGATATCTCAGCTTTGTTTTTTATTTACAGTTTATTTATTTTTTATTTTTTTAACATCTTTATTGGAGTATAATTGCTTTACAATGGTGTGTTAGTTTCTGCTGTATAACAACTCAGCTTTGTTTTTAACCGTGTCTTTTTTTCGATTCTGCAGGAAATGGAGCCCTTGGGGGGGAAATGAACTATCTTTCTTTCTTAAGCCACCTTTGTCAGAACCTTCCTGTGCCCCTGGGAGAGGCAGGAAATATTCAGGGTCCCTGGCCTGTGGTCCCATGCTCCCAGCAAAGCCCCTGGGACTTAGAAATGATTCCAAATCCCGTGTGGCTCTGGGTTTCCCAAGGCAGGTGCCAATCAGAGAGGAGGGCGGTTTGGAACCTGTGTAGGATGGGTGTTATGCCCTTGGGGAGGGACAGGCAGAGAGGTGAGGGCGCTGCAGGCAGAATCCACATGCCATTAGGAGTGCTTGGAGATCCCAGGTGTTTCTGGATGACATTAATGCAGTTAGATGAATATTAACAGAGTGGCTATTAATATTAATGACAATAATAAACAAGTGTGAGGATTATTTTTAAAGAGGGCTGCTGCTCCAGCTGTTGCCTCCCTTCGTTAAGAAGCTTCTGAGGTGCTCAGCCTTCCTCCTCCCAGACCTCATGCAAGAGTCAATGGCATCCTCGTGACCCCGGCCTGGGCTGGGACTGAGCCAGAAGGGCCTTTCCAACACTTCGGATTGAACGAGAATCAATGCAGGAAACCCCGAGTTTCCATCCAAGGCTCTCTGGGCCATGTGAGCGGATGGGGGCCAGGGAAGGGATGAATTGGCTTGTGTGTGGGCAGCCAGCTGCAAGATGCTGCTTCTGACCCTCTCGGGCGTAAGGCCCTGCCGTCCCCATCCTCAGAGGAGCGTGGGCAGGGGGCTTGCGAGGGGCCAGTCTCTTGCAAAGGTGGCTGGAGGAATTACCCTGCTAAAGTGGTCATGAATTATAGAAGAGCGGGGAGGAAGGCCCAGAATATCATATGTGTAAATAAACTGGGGTGGCGGCCACACATAAAAGCCAGCCACCAAGCTCTTGGACCCGCTGCGCCCCTTCTCCTGCGCCCCACTCGTGCCAAGTACCACAGTGAGTCGCTTGCAACCTCCTTCTTCAAAGGATTTGTTAATAAGTCAATGACGGAACATCTAAAGGGGAAAAATATTTCTCTTTATAGTTGGAGATAATTGTCCCAGGAAAAAAAAAACAACAAACCTTTAATTACAGCTCACATGGAGAAAGCTTGATTTGTGGGCAGGGCCCAAATGCTGAGGAGCTGGATGTAAAATATTTGTAATATTTAGGGAACCTAGAGTTTTACATAAAAGTAAACAGCATTGCCTGAAGGCACAATTTCCAGCAACACAATAAAATGTGCAGTGAATTTATGGCGGCCATCCATTAGCTCTTACCAAGGCAACGTCGCCCCTATCTGTCGTCCATCATTATAATAGAGGGTTAATGCACTGAATTTACATAAAAAAGTCATATTGTCTGCATGAATTATTTACACTCGAAGCTGTTTTTACAGCTTGGTTTCAAGCTGGATTCTGGGAGAGATTCTGCCAGTAAATTACTCTGTGGAGACCTGGTTCTATAACTACACGCGTAGCCGGCAATGAAAAGAAAGGAAAATGGGCCGGCCCTGGCGGGTCGTTGGCGCTGACGCCTCGCGGGTGGGGGCTTGGGAGGCTGTGGGACTTTGCTGCTGCAGATGGGGCTCCGTGTCTGGGCCCGTGGCTTCGTGGTTGCTGCCCGGATGCCCATGCGGTCAAAGCCAGTTTGGGCCGGTGGAAACACAGTGATCCTCCAGAGGTGTCTGAGGGCTCTTGGTGGCTGAAGTTAGAGGTCTTTTAGGGATCGGGGTCCTGGAAAAGGGAGAGGAGCTGCTGTGTTGGTTGGAGCAGGAGTCTAGCTCAGCAGTGCAAGGGAGACCCATCGTCCCCATTGTACAGATGGGAAGACTGAGACACCAAGAGGCACCTACTCAAGAAGCAGGAAGCCCATTCATCCCAGGTGGGCCTGGGGAATGTGGGATGTGCAGACACTTAAGACTTTGGGGGAGAGTGGGGCTGGGATGAGGCATCCTTGGGGTGCCAGTCCCCAAGGCTCCCATCTCAGCCCTTAGGCTTTCTAGGACGTTTAGTGAATCGAAGGCAGTTTTTGTGGTTGGGCTGGGGATGAGCTGTTGTGTGGCACTGGCTCCTTAATTTTCTTCACTTTAGGATTTGGGGGCTGGTGGGAGCTGCTCATGCTTCCAGGTGATGTGGAGTTAGTGGGGGCTAGTCACGCAATGGAAACACACCTGGATTTTAAATTCCATGCCAGCGGCGTGGCCTTGGGCAGGGCTTTTACCTTCTGGGGGCTCAGTTTCCTCATCTGTAAAATGGGATTTTTAATCCTGACTCTCCCAGACTGCCCCACCCTCTGGAATGACAAGAGGCTCGAATGGAATAACGTGCCCTGGGAGGTGTGTGATGTTACCAGCAAGGTCACAGGAGACAGGTCAGCAGAGGGAAGCCCTGAGGTTAGGGCTGATAGAGGGACTTGGAGAGCACAGACAGACAGATGGAGGGAGAAGGCCAGACAGTCAGACACAAAGAGATAAAAAAAAAAAAAATCCCAGAGACAGAGAAATGGGGAGAGACAAAGAACAAACACAGAAACAAAGAGAAAGGGATAGAGATGGAGCAGCGGGAAAGAGTCGAAGGTCACAGGGAGAAAGAATCAGGCAAACCCAGGCTGCCGAAGCCTCAGACATCCTGGAGCCCTGAGGATGTTTTCCCGGCCAGGGAAGAGGTTGGCAGGGCGGGGTCTGCACTGGAGCCACCTCTTGCCTGGACCTCCTTTCTCCCTCCAGGCCAAGTGGCTGGGCTTCTCTCTGGCCTGCAGCTCCTGCCTCCTCTCCCTCTGCTTTTCTTTAGCGCCAGGAAGCCCCAGCCGGATGCTGGGCCCCTTCCTCCCCCATCCCCCAGCACCTGGGACGGGCATGTGCTTGTCGCTGCTGCTCTCCAGGTCTCCCGCCCTCCTGGAGCAGCCACCGTGGGTCCCAGGGGCCTGGAAACCACAAATGACTCCCTGCTGACGGGTTGCTGGCTGCCTACTGCCTGCCAGCCCGTCCCGCTGCACATGGCAGATAATCACGTGAGGCAAGGGAACCCCTCCTGCCCGTGGTCGTGTGATTTAAACCTGAACTTTGTTTTGCTTTCATTCCCCGGAGAAGCAAGATTTAGATTATAAATTTCTCTGTCTTGCTGGGAGCGTGCACACACACACACACACACACACACACACTGCAGACTCCCCATGCGTGAATACTTACACACAAACGTGTCCTCCCTCATTGCAAACCACGTGTGTACACATTCACATATGACACGTCTGTATGTACACACGTGCCATCCAGGGAACTCACGGCCACAGGTCAGGGCAGGAGGAAGATGCTGTGATGGCTGGAACAGCTGGGACGGGTGGGGTGGGCGGGGGAGGGTGAAGTGGACAAGCAACACCGAAATTGCCAGAAGCTCTCCAAACCTCACCCCACCCGGTTGCCTGGAGGAGGGTAAAGAGGTTTATGCTTTTGTGTGAATATGTGTGTGCAAGTCTGTGTGCTTATGTGTGGGTGTTCCCAAGCGTAGGTGCCTTTGTGGATGCCGCTGGCCTCAGGCAAGCTTGGTTGCCTCTCTCTTGGCTTCAGTTCCCTCTGGCCACTGAGGGTCCTGCCAATTCTGACTTTCATCTTTCCGGGGGACCACAACGGTATGTTACTCTGAGGTTTGAATAAACTGGGCGTGTGTGTGTGTGTGTGTGTGTGTGTGTGTGTGAGAGAGAGAGAGAGAGAGAGAGAGAGAGAGAGAGAGAGAGAGAGTGAGAGTGACAGTTTGTGTGGGAAAAGATCTGTGGGTGTGTTTTGTTTAATGGAAGAATTAGTGAGGGTGAGGACATGAGGCCATCCTGGCTTAAAGCTGCATCCTCCCTCTTTTTACTCCTTCTCTGCTTTAAAATTCTCCATAGCATCTACCACTATTGAACACACTATATTTACTTAGTTGCTGGTTTCTCTTTCCCCTGCCAGGATGTAAACTCCATGAAGGCAGGAATTCTAGCTGTTTCGTTCATGTCTGCATCCCCACTAGTAGAACCATCTCTGGCACATGGTAGCTTGTGTGTTCAATAAATATTTATTGAATGAATGAATGAATAACTTTATCATCTCTTTCAAGAGTTCCCATAAATGTCATTTTTTTTTTTTTCCCTGAAAATGCTGTTAAACGTAAAGTATCACCTGTGGAACATAGGAGTTGACATCACCAAGGTGCAGATGAAGGATGGAAAGCAAGGAGAAAGGAGAAGTTCCTTTTTAAGAAAGAGAAAGTTGCTTATCTTTCCAGGAGCAGTTTTGATGGAGTTCTGAGAATGAAAAACAGATTTCAGGGTATCAGGAAGGGAGGTGGAGAAGACCAGGTAAAGACAGTTCGATTGGAAAAGAGTTGGAGGAAGACGGAAAAAACATATTAGCTGGAAGAGGCAGTGGGGTCCCCTGATCATTCTCACTAACCTAGTGACATTCATCCACCTTCCTGTCAAATGACCCAGGTCCATGGTATGTGGTAGCTTAAGTAGGTTTTCAGATATTTGTGACAGGGAGTATCTCACTGAATGTGGGAAGTAACGGAGACATGTCTAGGATTGGGCTTTCCAACACAGGAGCCGCTGGCCAAGCATATGTGCCTATTGAGAATGTAAGTGTCACTTAAAAAATTTTTTTTATTGAAGTATAGTTGATTTACAGTGTTGTGTTAATTTTTGCTATATAGCAAAGTGATTCAGTTATACATATATACATTCTTTTCCATTCTGGTTTATCGCAGGATATTGAATATAGTTCCCTGTGGTACACAGTAGGACCTTGTTTATCCATTCGATATATAATAGTTTGCATCTCCTAATCCCAATCTCCCAATCCATCCCCCCGCCTTGGCAACCACAAGTTTGTTCTCTATGTCTGTGAGTCTGCTTCTGTTTTGTAGATAAGTTCATTTGTGTTGTATTTTATTTTATTTCTTTTTTTGCAGTACGCGGGCCTCTCACTGTTGTGGCCTCTCCTGCCGCGGAGCACAGGCTCGGGACGTGCAGGCTCAGCGGCCACGGCTCACAGGCCCAGCCGCTCCGCGGCATGTGGGATCTTCCCGGACCGGGGCACGAACCCGTGTCCCCTGCATCGGCAGGCGGACTCTCAACCACTGCGCCACCAGGGAAGCCCTGTGTTGTATTTTAGATTCCACGTATAAGTGATATCATATGATATTTGTCTTTCTCTTTCTGACTTACTTTGCTTAGTATGATAATCTCTAGGTCCATCCATGTTGCTGCAAATGGCATTATTTCATTCTTTTTGATGGCTGAGTAATATTCCTGTGTGTGTGTGTGTGTGTGTGTGTGTGTGTGTGTGTGTGTGTGTGTACACCACATCTTGTGTCACTTTCTTAATGGGGCCCTGACCACCCACTTAAAATTGCTACCTGCCGCTTCCCAAGCACTCCAGTTCCCCTTATCTTGTTCTGATTTTTCTTTTTCCCATGTCACCTTCCAATACACTGAATGATTTACTAATCTCAGTTGAGTTTTCACTGTTGATATCCCTGTTAGAATGAAAGCCCTCACAGGGAGCAGGGTCTTGATCCTGTTTGGCCACTGATGTATCCCACGTGCCCGGAAGAGGGCCTGGCAGGTAGCAGGTGCGTAATCAGTATTTAGCGAATGAATGTGTGGCTTCTGTCTGTGTAGGGAGGGTGTGGTAGACTTCGGAAGTGTCTGTGTGGATGTGCTTGTAAAGCGAGTGCTATGGGGTGTGATTGTTGAGGGGCTGTGTTTCTGACCATGGGATGGCCGTGTTTGGGAGGACGGGGGCCTCGCTGCAAAGCTCTGTCCCCTGAAGCCCGAGGCCAGTTCTCTGACAGAGGTTTCAGGTCTTGGGCATCCTGCTTGGACGTTGTCAAGAGTTTACAGCAGACTCAGCAGACTTCTGGGGGTGGCTTCCCCCAGAATCTCAGGAATCCTTTCCTGGGCTGGCTGTCCCTTGGGTGGCCATGGACTTGAGCCCCAGCCCTGGCAGCTTCCTGAGCTCACTCCCTCATCCCCCCATGGGTAGACCTGGGCCCCAGGCTTAGTGAATTCCCTCAACCTGCACCTTGGTCTGAGCCCTGGGCTGGGAGGAGTCGGGAGACGGGTGAAGGCTGGCGGTCAATGCTGGAGGACGTTCATGCTGTGGGGATGGACTCAGTATCTGGATATTCTGGGCATGTGGCTTCTGGGAGGAACCTCGAGCAGGTGGGGATCCTGGCCATCGGGGGTTCAGGAGGCAGAGGTCAGGTCACGGGCTTCAGTGTTTGACAGCAGGTGGCTGGACCCTGATGAAAGGCTGGGAAGAAAGTGCAGGTTGGCCTTGTGCTGAGTCAAGGGCCCAGGGGTCAAGGAGCCCAGGATGCGCGCGTGGAGATCAGCCTCGGGGGCCAAGGCCAGGACCCCACTGAGCACAGCCTTTGGGGAGCAGTCCCTCAGCCCAGCCCCTTTCTATGTGAAGGTGGTGGGAGCAGAGCTGCTGGAAGGTGGGGGTGAGGAGCGGCCACCCCTGTGGACAGCAGTGTCAGGACCCAAAAGGTGCTCAACCATGTGAACTTTGGGCCAAGGCCCAAAAGACAAGTGCAGCAGGGCCAGAGGCAGTCGCCCCTTGAGGCCAACACTGAGGAAGCATTGCCTAATGTTTAGGGTCACACAGAGCCCTGCTTAGGTTTCACACTCTCCTGCTGTGTGATCTTGGAAAGCTTACTTAACCTCTCTGAACCTCAGTTTCCTCACAGGCAAAAATAGAGATACGTTTAATTTCATACCAGAATTGACAGGATTAGGCCGCTATTCTCACTGTTATTACTTTACTAAAAAACTATACAGATCCAGGAAGGGAAGACTGTCTTGACAGAAATTCACATGAAAAAGAGCCGGGGTTTTGGCTGATCTCAAATTAGTGTGAGGGCCTAGCACAGGTACGGAAATCTGTGACACTCAGAAAAGAGGGCAGTGACCCCTGGAGCCAACATGGGTTCACCAAGACCAGGCACATATTTCAGATTCTTGACAGCTTAATGACTGGTGGAGAAAGGAAATGGGCTAGCATGTGGTGGAGTGGAATCGATTTACTGAGCACCTACTGTGTGCTGATGCTTTGCATACATGGTCTTGATCTTCAGAAGCTTGTGCGCTAGATGTGACAGTCTTTATTTTGCAGATGAGAAACGGAGTCTCCAGGAAGTTAAGGGAATTGCCCAAGACGCTTGGAGCGGTGATTCAAGCCTGGATCTGCCTGACCCTTTCTGCCATATCACGCTGTCCTGCAAGACACTGGACAGGATCTCTCGTGACTCTTGAGGACATGATGGATGGTCGTGAGGGCACAGAAGGGGCTCCCATCTGGCTGAATGACAACCATGGAATGTTCTTATAAGTGGAACCAGGTCAGTCTGTGAAGGTCTTTAGAGCCTGCTGCGGGGCCCTGACTTCTATCCTGTTCTGACCAATATATGCCAAGGACCCAGAAGAAGATGTAGAGGGTGCAGGCCTGTTATTACCATTGTAGAACAGAGAAAAAGGACAGAGCAAAGCTCAGATCGCAGGATCAGGATCCACAAAGATCTCAATAGGCTGGAGTGACAAGGTGAACTTAGCATGATGAAATGTCACAGGGATAAATGCTGGGGCCATCTTGACTACAGGAAACCATTGTAGAGAGGAACAGCAGCTCGTGAGAAAGGGATTTAGGAGTTCGAGGGCCAATAAATTCAGTATGAGTCTGTAGGCTACATTAATAGAGGTAGGGGGTTTGAGTCAAGAGAGGGGGACCACCATCTTGGTCCAGCCTGCTCTCTGCCCTGAGGCAGTCTCTGTTGTACATATTTGAAGGTCATGTGTTATTTTCTGCTTTTTCAGCCCTTCTTCTTTTTTCCTGTGTGTGGGGGGGTGGGGGGTGTTCTTAGAAGGGCAGAGCCCTTCTGGAGTTTGACCCTTATATTCTTTCCAGAGCAGCCCTCCAGAATGACACCTTTGAAGGTGGAAAGGAAGCTGCAGCTTTTTGAACTTTTCTTTGAGCAGCAAGTGCTGGATCTGATCTATATGCCAAACCGCTCTCATTTGGGGAGAGGAAAGTGCTAGTCGCTGAGTGTCGTGGAACAGGGAGGGGTCCTGGTCCCCTTGGCTGCCAGTCAGGTGTTTCCACCGCTTTTCCAGCTGTCTCCCTCTGCTCTTGGAGCCCTTAGTCCGGTGGTCATTGGTTTGCCAGAGCCTGGCAGGGCTGGTTCTCCCATGCTGGAGGCAGGCAGGAACGGAGAGCCTTGCAGTTGCTCATGTCAGGGCTGGATCCCTGCTCGAGCTGGGGTGTCACCTGCCAAGCTGAATTCGGCACAGGAAGCGCCTGGCGGGGAGACGTACATTTGAATGTGGAGGTTCTGTTCCACTCTGAAATGCACTTCTTCTGGCAGCTGCAGTGAAGTGAAGCTGTTGCACTTCCCTCTCTCGTGCCAGAATCACAGCCACTTTTTCCTGAGAAAGAAACGGGGCTGCAGACAGTTTTACTCATTAAATACTTCTTTTCCTCTTAAATCTGGTTTTGTAATTTTCTTTTTTTTGCATGACCGGAAAAATAAAATGGATGATATTGAAATAAACAAGGCATTTGTGATAGGAAGGTTAAAGCGGATTGTTGGGGGTGGGGAAGGGCGTGGGGATGCCCCACGTTTCTGCACACAGGCTGCTCATAGCCTGTTGAGGATGGGAGTGAGAGAGAGTCTGCCCACCTCCCAGACCAGAGGAGCCTTTTTCTCCAAGTGTCTTGGGGATTCGCTGAGAAAGGCTGTGGGAAAGGGAACTATCATTTATCAAGAGCCCACTAAGTGCTAGGCTCGTAATGTGGGTGAGGTCATTCAGTCCTCATAGCAACCTTGGGGGACAGGATCCATTCTGTAGATAAGGAAAGTTGAGGCTCAGAGGGATTAGGGTGAACCAGTCAGGGATATACTTACTGAACTGGGATTTGAACCTCCCTCCCTCCGACCTCAAACGCCATGCTCTTTTTGCCCCTTGTTGTTACTGTGAGCAGTTGTATATCAAGCTGGGGGGATGTAAAAGGAGGAGGCAGAGCAGAAGGAGAAGGAAGAAGATGAGGAGACATCGGCCAGCTCTGAGGAGTGGGCATCCTACCTGGCAAGACAGAACAAGACCCTGACCTCTGTGAGTGAGCCAAGCCCTAGTTGCTGAGTTCTGACAAATGTGGGTGGTTTGGGGGGAAAGCTGCGGAGTGTGGATGGGTTTGGCTTGATAACCAGGATGGCCTTCCTGGAGGTGGAGGTCCCTGGAAGTTGAATGTAGGTGAGGGAATGGCCTTGCTGCATGAGCAAAGGCAGGAAAGGTCCGAGTCTGGCTCGGGTGTGGGGAGGTAAGTCCGGGGTGGGTAGTGATGATTGCAGTAAGAATGTATACGTTAGAGTCGGGGCAGTGGGGGTGATCAGGTTGCAGAGTGTATTGTAAAGAAAGAGCCCTGGGCTGCGAGGCAGATGCCTAGTTCTTGTCCTGGCTCCGCCACTGGCTTGCTATGTGATCTTTGGCAAAGCCCTTCCCCTCTCTGGGCCTTAGATTTTCTGTCCAAAAAATGGTGGAATTGGACTAGAGGATCCCTAAGGACCTTTGTAGGGTCCCATAAAGAAAGAAGGTGATGGGCTTCCCTGGTGGTACAGTGGTTAAGAATCCACCTGCCGATGCAGGGGACACGGGTTCGAGCCCTGGTCTGGGAAGATCCCACATCCCGCGGGATGTGGCTCTAGAGCCCGAGAGCCACAACTACTGAAGCCCATGCGCCTAGAGCCCATGCTCCGCAACAAGAGAAGCCACTGCAATGAGAAGCCTGTGCACTGCAACGAAGAGTGGCCCTCGCTCGCCGCAACTAGAGAAAGCCCACGCGCAGCCACAAAGACCCAACGCAGCCAAAAATAATAATAAATAAATAAATAATAAATAAATTTATTAAAAAAAAAGAGGGTGACAGTAGAATCCAGAAGGCCTTGAGTATCAAAACGTGGCATGAGAATCATGAAATGTTAGTGCTAAAAGGACCCCTGTTGACTAAACCATGTTACTTTATGTCTTAAAGGATGAGTAGTTTTCAAGGTGGAGGGAAGGTAGATGGGAGAGGAAAAAGAGGGCATTCCAGGCAGGGGGGTATAGCATGAGCAAAGGCATGGATGGAAGCAAGAGGCAGGTGTGCAGGGGACACCAAGCTATTTGGTGTTGTTGGAGAATAAAGGGCAACACGAGGTGGAGGCAGAGGTCAGGGATCAAACAGGAGAGGGAGATGTGGCCAGACCTTGGAGAACCAAAGGGCTTTGACTGCATCCTCTGGGTAATAGGGAGCCATTGAAGGGATGGGAGGGACATGCTCACAGTGGCAATTTTGAAAGACCACTTTGGCAGCTGTGTCTGTGATGGATTTGACCAGGGCTGGGAGTGGGTCCAGGCCAGGGATGAGTGCAGAAAGACCAGTTAGGATGTTGCTGTCTCATCTCAGGTGACAGTCTGAGCCAGGAGAGCAGAGTGGATATGATGGGGACAGCGTCTGTTCCAGAGGAACTAGGGAGTGGAGTAGAGAGGACTTGCTGAATGATTGGTTATGGGGAGTGAGGAAGAGGGAGAGTCAGGGACTCCAGATTTCCAACTTAGTGATATTCACTGAGACAGGGAATACCGGAGGAGGGATAGCCTTTTGGGAAAGGTGATGAATTCAGTTTTGGATTTGGTGAGTTTGAGGCATCAATGGAACAAGCATGGAATGGCTTTTTCATTCATTTTCTCACTCATTCACTCAGTCAGTCATTACTGGGCATTTCCTATGTGCAAGGCACAGATGGGTGCTGCCTTCCTGGAGTTGTCCGTCTAGAATTTCAGAAAGTTCTTCCTTATGCCGAACCTCGATCTGCTGAACTTTCTCCCACTGGTCTTATTCCGTCCTTTAGGACCTCTCAGGGGTCTACGCTCCTTCAGAGATGAGCGATCAGTGACTGTGGTTTCCTGTATTGCCTCTGGTTCGGGTAATATGGAGCTGTGCAGAGAATGTGGACTTTAGAAAATTGTAAAGAAATGGATTTCAGCCTGAGTGCCTTTTTGTATCACCTCATCTGTTACGTGGGTTTTGTAAAACCTCTGTTCCAGGCAGTGGTGTGCTGGAGTGGGTTCCTACTGGCTTATAGAACCAATTAAGGACATTTCTTCAATTCTGTGTTCAGTGACATCCCACTGGGAGCTGGAAGTTGACCATGGCGGGAATATTTACACCACAGAAATTAGCAAATACTACAAATCAGGGCTCTTTTGTTCTTCCAGATTGCTAGATGGTAGATAACGAGCATACCACTGCTTACAGAGTTACGGTTAGGATGATGAATGTTGAACCCCTGGCACACGGTCCCCACATGTGCACACATGCCTGGCACACAGTAGGTGTCATAAGTGTGACTACCTTCTCCTTTGACGTTTCTCTTGTTTGAGAAAGACTACTGTTTCCTTTGCTCAGAATAATAACCCTCCTTCAGCCAGGGCTTTCTCCATGCTTCAGACAAGGTGGTTCTGATGGAAGCTGCCATCCTTCTTACTCCCCTTGGACTTCACAGAGCGATGGAGTCAAAGGATGAGGATTTTGGAGTCTTATGAATCTAGGTTTGGATCTTGGCTTTGCCTCCTGCTAGCTATATAATAACCCTGAGCAAGTTATTTAATTGCTCTGAGCCTCAATTAAGTCACCTGTAAACTGAGGGTGGACAAGCCCCCTTCATTAAGTTGTTGTGAAGATGGAATGAGGTAATGGGCGTGTGGGTGTGCAAGGACCTGGCACCGAGGCAGCAGTTTCAGTGAAAACTTGACCAATGCTGGTCTCCTCCTCCAAAGAGTCCAGCATGCACTTGGGCGCCAGCTCTGGCAATGGGAGGTGGGGGAAGGGAGGAATCGGGGTCGCATCCTTGGGAAAGGTGTTTTCCGGTGGAACATGTAGGCCGGGAGAGGCTGTGGGCTGTAGGACCTTCCAAATGGATTCCGAGTGCAGCGGAGGGGAACTCCCCCAGGCCGCAGTTCACGCTTCCAGGACCCTCACCTGCAGATCTGCAGATCAACTCCTGTCATCAGCTCGGCTGGTGGGTTTCTGGGGCGCCTGTGGCAGCCTGGGCTGCACTGATTTACCACCCTGGCCCGCACTGATTTACCACCCTGGCCCCAAGCAGGTTAAGTCACCCAGAGTCATTTGAATTTTACTCGGCCTCGTCACACAAGTCTTAGAAACTACTGTCTGGCAAGAAACGTTCTCTGTACTTTTTGGAGGAAGTCTAAGAGCTCTAGAAGTTTAGGTGAATAGGAAGAAGGAGGTGGTGCCAGGGGTTTTCTGCATCTCCAGGTCAGATTTGAATTGGGGAGTGGAGGAGGGAGTATGGGCTGTGCGTATGTGCGAGAGAGTGAGAATGAGAGCAAGAGCAAGAGAGAACTTTCTGTAGATGCCATTGGGGCAATGTCAACTCTGGCTGTGTGACATAGGGGGCAAGTCACTTAACCTCTCTGAGTCTCAGAAGATTGTTGTGAAGATCAAAAGAGCTAGCTTGAATCAAGTGTTTTGTAGGCTTTAATGAGTTCTGTCATTACTAATTGGGAAAAGTGGACAAATGACTATATAAATAAATTATATATGGCTGTGGTTACCAGGTATTGAGCAGAGTAAGGGCCCTGGAAGCTAAAAGGGAGGGGGCGCATTATCAGAGTTCTGGGGCTTGACTTGGGTCTTAAAGGAAGCCTAAGTCCCAGGAGAATGAAATGGAAGGGGGTGTAGTACAATTAAGATTGTCAGCACCCCATCCACCTCCAACAGTGTGTGTGGCTCTGGAGATGGGTCCTGGTTGGTTTAGCCATTCAGGATTATCCACTCCCTCCCCAACCTAGGCACATCGGTTGGTTGTAAACCAATCAATACACACATCGCTCTGGTCATAGGGATTGGTTTAGGTTGGCCCAATCAGACAGAAGCTCAGAACTTTTGTTAGATGGCTGGGAAAAGACACCTAATCTCTCTCTATCTGGATTCAAATGAGGAAGTATGTGGTCCTAGTTCCTAGCAGGCATCTGGTGACTAGGAACATGATGTGAGACTCCTGTCAACATATGGAGGTGGGAAGAGCCTGGAAAATCACAGAAAAATGGCATCCCAGCCTTGATCAAACCATGCCTGAAGGCTGCAGCCTCTGGACTGTTCAGTTAAGTTGCTAAATAAATCCACTTTTTCAGCCAGTTGGGATTTCACTTTTGTATTTCTTGCAAATAAAAGCTGATACAGAGGCTGATGGAGGGATCTGAGCTGGGAGTGAGAACCTGCTTGGTGTTAGGCAGTCATTAATGAGGAGAACATTTCAGCTGGAGTAAAGGGTGGGTTAGTGATGTGTGATGGGCAGGGGTGGTAGGGGCTATAGGAGATAAGGGTGGAAGGAATTTTGGGGTTGCTTAATGGAAGGACTGAGGTGCAAGTTTGAGAATTTGGACTTGCTTCTGTTGGCAGTGGGGAATAATTGAAGATTTGCGAGCAGTGGAGGGGGAGTGGTAGAGTGATGCAAACACAGTGGTATTTTGGGAAGATCAACATAAGATTGGGATATAGGTTGGATTGGAAGGAGAATTTGGGGTCTGAGACTTGAAAAAATATTATTATTTACTGATATTGCACATACTGCACGGATTATCTCACTTATCCTTACAACAGCAGTCCCTCTTTTGTAAAAAAAAAAAAAAAGGCATTTCAAAGATCTTGAGGAGTGTAACATGAATAAGTCATATAGCTAGTAAATGGCAGTCAGGACTTGAACACAGGTCATCTGACTTCAAACCCTCTACCCTTATTCCTCCCATTTGTGATAGCACAGATGACAAATTAATATGGGCCAGACCAGGATAGTGGTCACAGAGCTGGAAAGGATGGAACAAGAGATGCTAGGCTGGTGAAACCCTAGGTATAATCTTGTTAGAGACAGAAACTAAACCAGGATAGCTGTTGTTATCAATATTTTAAAAAACACTTTTCCTAAAGTGCTAGACATTGTAATTAGACAAGAAAATGAAAGTATAAATATTGAGGGAGGTGAGAAAATAGTCCTAGTTTGCAGATAAGATGATTATTTATCTCGAAAATCTAAGACAGTTTCCTGAAAGCAATTAGAAAAAATAAAGAATTTAGTAAAAGGACCTGTAACAAAACAATATATACAGAAACTAATGGCTTTTCTGTTTATAAAATGACCAGCTAGAGGGTAAAATAAAAGGCCTCATCCACAGTGTCGAGAAGAAAACAATAACACAAAATAGCTGGAAATAAACTTTAGAAGAAACACATAGAGTTTACATGAAGAAAACCAGAAAACTTCTGAGGGCTCTAAAAGGGCCTTGAATAGATATTACATACACCTAGTCCTTGGGTAAAAAGATTTAATACTATAAGGATGCCAATTCTCCTTAAGTGAATGTACAAACTTAAGATAATCCAATCAAGACCCCAACAGGATTTAAAAAAATAATAATAAATTTATCTATTTATTTATGGTTGCGTTGGGTCTTCATTGCTGCGTGCAGGCTTTCTCTAGTTGTGGTGAGTGCGAGCTACTCTTTGTTGGGGTGCGCGGTCTTCTCATTGTGGTGGCTCCTCTTGTGGTGGAGCACAGGCTCTAGGCGCGCGGGCTTCAGTAGTTGTGGCGCACGGGCTTAGTTGCTCCGTGGCATGTGGGATCTTCCCTGACCAGGGCTTGAACCCGTGTCCCCTGAATTGGCAGGCGGATTCTTAACCACTGCGCCACCAGGGAAGCCCCAGGGTTCTTCTTTTTTCTTTTTTTTTTGACAAAAATAATTATAAAGCTAATCTGGAAGAATAAAAAATGAGAGTAGTCAGGAAAATTCTGAAAAAGAAAAATGATGAATATTTAGTCTATCAGATATTAAAATATTTTATAGAGGACAATAATGAAAATTCTTATGTAAGAACAAACAGATCACTGGGACATAACAGACATCCAGTAGAATCCAGATATGGATACAAGTATTTAAGGGAATTTTATATCTGCTAAAATGGCATTTCAACTGAGTTGGGAAAATATGGGCTATTTTATAAATGGTGTTGGGATAATGGGCCAGCAATGAAATAAAAGCTGATTTTCTTCCTATTCCAATAAGATCAAGCTATGAAGACCATGAAGATATAAATATGAATGAATATTTTGATCATCTTAAGGTGGAGAAGGTCCTTCTAAGCATGATATGATATCCAGAAATCAGAAAAGATTGATAAATTAGGATATATGGAAATTTAAAACAAATACCTGAAAGACCATTAAAAGGAAAGTAAAAAAAGAAAGGGGGGGGAAGCATATATATTAGACAAAAGTTGAATCTGATCTCAAATGTACAAAGAACTCGTACAACTCACTAAGAGATAAATATCTCATTAGAAAAATGGGCAAAGGACAGGAACAGGCAATTCACAAAGAAAATAATTACAAATGACCAAAAAACATAAAAAGATATTTATTTACTCCAACTAGTAAACTAAGCAATGCCAATAAAAATGAGTGTCATTTGCCTTCTGATTTGGCCAAACATTGAAACCTAGGGCTGGCAAGGGTGTGGGCAGACAGATGCTTGAGTACTGTTGTTGGGATTCATTGTTGTAAGTTTCCTGAAGGGCAGAGTGGCACAATTAGAAATAGCCTACCCTTATTGCAGCAATCTCATGTGCAGGATTTTATTCTAAGGATATAACTGCAAAAAGGAGCAAAGAGATATGCAGATAACTTTGTTTATGAGAGTAGAATATTGACAACATTCTAAACCATCAATAGAGACCCAGCTAAAGAAAGTATGATACATACATGCAATGGAATACTATGAAGTAATTAAAGTAATTTTGCAGATCTCTATTTATCGACATAGAAAGATGTCTATGACATATTGTTGAGAGAGAAAAGCAGGTGTCAGCGAGAACAGTATGTATAATACAATTCCTCTTCTATAAAATTATATACATAGATCTCTGTGTGTATATATGCAGAGATATGTCTGAAAGCCTGTTCGCCAAAATGCTAGGGGTAGTTATATGTGGGAGGTAGGATTTTGAGTGATTTTTCACTTTCTTTTTCATACTTTAAAGTATTGGTTTGATTTTTTAAAAAAATAATGAGGCTATAACATGCTTTTCAATCAGAACAAATAATCGGGCTATTTTTGTTTTGGAAATTAGATAAGTATTAAACAGGAAGAATCAGCACGTGGTTCCATGGATGTGGATAAGGTGTCAAGACACAAGCCAAGGGCTTCCCTGGTGGCACAGTGGTTAAGAATCTGCCTGCCAATGCAGGGGACACGGGTTCGAGCCCTGGTCTGGGAAGATCCCACATGCCGCGGAGCAACTAAGCCCGTGCACCACAACTACTAAGCCTGCGCTCTAGAGCCCGCAAGCCGTAACTACTGAGCCCGCACGCCTAGTGCCCATGCTCCGCAACGAGAAGCCACCACAGTGAGAAGCCACTGCAGTGAGAAGCCACTGCAGTGAGAAGCCCGTGCACTGCAACGATGAGTAGCCCCCGCTCGCTGCAACTAGAGAAAGTCCACGCGCAGCAACAAAGACCCAATGCAGCCAAAATAAATAAAAAAAAGAAAAAAAGACACAAGCCAAAATTTTGCGGAGGATTAGGTGGGGTGGAAAGCCCAGGGCAGAAGCTGATTCTGGAGGAAGGAGGAGATGCTGGGTTTTCAGAGATTCGGCTTGTGGCAGTGGCCAGCGGGCAGCAGGGCTGCCTCTTAGGAGACGGATCATAGAGGCACAAACAAGTGGTGGGGAGTCTCTTCCCCAAGGACAAAGCCAGCCATGGATGAGATCTCGGGGTGGGGCGGAGTGGGGAGGGTGTGCATCAGCAGGAGAGGGCTGAAAACCAGGTCCTGGAACCTGGCCATGTCGATGAGATAGGAGAAGAATCAGGATGAGTGGTCAGGAAGGCAAGGAGCTACCAGGGGCATAGAGTGCCTCGGAATCCCATGGGGGCAGGGGTGAATTTCCAGAGAAAGGTCAACCGTATTTAATACTGCAAAAGCACTGACATCAAAGAGAGGGCACAGGGCTTGGCAGGTAGGAGTTTGTTGGTGACCTTGGAGAGGGACGTTTGATGGGGGAATGAGGCTGTACATGGTATGTGTGGGAGTGGGGGAGAGTTTGGGATGGGAGAAAGGAGGGTGATAGCCTGGGAGAGCAGATTTGAAGGAAAGGGAACGAGCCTTGATCAGGCAATAACCAGCACGTGTGCCACCCTGCCGGCTCCCCAGCACTGGCCAGCATAGTAATCAGTCTGCCGAGCCCAGATGAAACCTCAGCATCTTTCTCCCAACAGCCAGGCCAGGGAGACGCTAGTAATCAACTGGACTTGGCTGGTGGGATGAACCTATTTTCCATGCCTGGCTTGAACACATATTGACGGATGATGAGAAGGAAGGCATGGAGGGGGTGATGAGAGGTGCTGGAGAGAGGAGGCCTGGGGGAGCCAGGGCCTCCAGTGCAGGTGTGGACTGTGGCCTCAGCCTGGGAATGCTTCCGGGTCTGGAGCCCAGGATGGTGGGAGTGCTGTGTCTGTGAGGCTGAGGTGAGTAGATGCTAGAACAAATTCATGCTTTGCGTGACGCTGTGAAAAAGCCTGACTGTGTGTGAATTGCTGATAGGTGTGCAGATATTTGAGAGCCCACCGTGGCCCACCACCTGGCTGTCCAGGGAAGGCGTAGCAGGGACCCCATTGTCAGGAACACCTGGCATAGAGGGGGTCTGCCTGTGGGTCCCAGCTGCGGGGCCCCAGAGCAGAATGAGGAGTTGAGGTTCTTTTGTGGCTTGCTGGGAGGACTTTTAGGGAAGACACTCAGTGTGAGTCAGCTGCCATTGACTCCATTGGTGTTTTGATTGCATCGGTGCGAGCACGTGGACCTGGATACAGGAGGTAAAGGCCCTCCTGGATTCTCAGTGGCCAGAGCTTGTCTGGAACAGTGGAGGAATGCAGACGCGTGGGCAGAGCTCGCCTACAGGAAATGAGAAGGATGCGGGGAGGCCCAGGCATTGTGCCCAATCTAGGAGAAACGCAATGCTTGAAGAAACTCAGGCCATAGACTTTTGCTGTTAACCTGCAGAAGCACTGTTTCCTAAAACGTGCTTGGAATCCTAATTTATTGAGGTTATTCCATGGAAAAGAGTTCGGTGAACAAATACGTTCGTGAAATGCAGCACCCGTAGTGCATGGGAGCGTAGTAAAGGCTCTGAGAAATCCTGCAGCGAAGAAACTTTGATGTAGAGTTTTCCCAAGTTTATTCAACCACAGAAACATCTTCAACTTAACACCAGTCTGTCTCCTGCAGGACTAGCGGCTGCCTCGGGGCAGAGGGAGTGACCTGTCCTGTGTGGTCCCTGGGGCAGTGTTTGGGCCAGTGCGAGGACGTTGCAAAGAGGCCGATTTTGGCTCAGTTCAAGGAAGAAGTTTGCAACCATTGCAGATGTTTTAACCATGAAAGAGGCAGTAAGGGAATCCCAGGCTCTAGAGGCCTCAGGCAGAGTGTGGACCTATCAGGGATGCCGCAGAAGGGAGCCGGGCTCCAGTGTGGGTCATCATTGATTTCTGGGGTTCCATGAGCTCTCGGAGAGGGGGTACCGCTCCCTTGGAGCCTGTTGCCTGGCTTGTATTGCCGCGTATTCAGCTCGAGGATACTTGGGACTCTTGAAATGAACAGTCTGTGAAGGTAAGATGCGAACACATAAATATCCTTATTAAGTCCCAAATACACATCCCAAACTTTACATAACAGGAGCAGCAGCTGGAGACGCCCACAGCCCTAATGGCTTCTCTGTAGTAAGAGAAACCGCTTCTTCCATTCATTTTGGTAATTGCTGGAGGGAGCCAGCTGCGCAGACTGGTGGTCAGGCAGGCGGGTTTGTAACAACCCCTAGGGCTTCCCTGGTGGCGCAGTGGTTGAGAGCCTGCCTGCCGATGCAGGGGACATGGGTTCGTGCCCCGGTCCGGGAAAATCCCACATGCAGCGGAGCGGCTGGGCCCGTGAGCCATGGCTGCTGAGCCTGCGCGTCCGGAGCCTGTGCTCCGCAACGGGAGAGGCCACAGCAGTGAGAGGCCCGCATACAGCAAAAAAAAAAAAAAAAAAAAGAGGGATGTAACAACCCCTAGTGGGTGCCTCCACGAGGATGGGATGCTGGGGGGTGTGGAGCGGGGCCTGAGGTTGGGAGGTCATCTGCTCAGCATCCATCCTGATCCCCATGGGCCCAGACTGAGCTGCTGGGACCAGATGCGTCACCTCCCAGGGACTTGACAAACGAGATTCAGAGCAGCAGGAAGGACTCTGGGCCAGGTACAGGCGCGGGAACGGCTGGCAGAAAATTACTCCATTCAACAAATCGTGCCAGTGCCTTCTCTGACTCTTGTGCTGGGCTGGGACACCGAGGAGGATGGATCGGCCTCCGCCCCTGCCCTCAGCGCTCACAGCCTTGGGGAGGAAACAGCCACGGACAGGAAAGGGCTGGCATCAAGGCAAGCTTTTAGGACTGGGGGTACCGAGGGTGGAGAGACGGCCTCCGTCCTGGGGAAAAGGTCAGAGGAGGCTTCTTGGAATAAGAGACAATAGTTTGGGGCCTTAGAAGTGAGTGTGACCCAGGGAGGGAAGAGTCGCCTGCAGTTGGGGTGTTCCCATCTGCAAAATGGGGCCAAGGTTACTGTGGACTTCTAGTCCCAAAGCGACATCTAGTTCGTCCCCTTGCCTCCTGGTCTCTAGTAACCATCCAGGATTCATGAGGACCCTCTTGAGATTTCTTTAAGGGAGTCCCAAGCGTGGAGCTCTCAGCGGGGAGCAGTCCTGGATGCTGCCATCAGGACCTGGGCCCTGGGCCCTGGGTGGTCGGCCAGAATGGACGCCCTGGATCAGCTGCGTTCAAGTCTCTCCTCGGAGGGGTCCCGGGGAGGGCTGTGGCCCAGGCGCTCTACCCTCCAGGCTTCCTGTGGGTGGCAAGTGAAACTTTTCTTCCTGGTTCTCTCCCAGCAGTGAGCTCCATCCCCCCAGCCCCAAGTGGCGGCTCCTTGGGCCGGAAACAATGTGCTTTCTCCACGCCTGGGAGTGGAAGGCAGCAGTTTGGCACCGTCTGGCTGGCAGCCTCCACCGGCTTCCTTTGGCACTTTATTGGCAAAGGCGGTGACATTTCTTTCAGTTGGGTGGGTGGAGCTGTTATGCAAACTCCCGCTCTCCTCATTCGCCGGATGAATATTCATGACTCAGGCAATCTGTACCAGCCAGACTTCCCTGAGGGCGGCAGCTTTTCTTCTCTTACCCTCTCTCTTTTTCTTTCTCCTTCTCTCCTTCCCAGCTCTTCGGAAGGCTGGAGCGCAGCTATATTTAATTTACAAATACGGAGCTCTTTAGCTTGCCTTTTGCGGGGCAGGCTTTGGGGAGGAGGTGCTGGCAATGGAAACAGGGGTTGAGGCATTGGGTCCCTGACCTTGGGCCTTCAGGGCCCAGCACCCGGGACCCCAGCTCCTGGGAAGCTCCTGGGTCCGGAGCTCCCTTTGGGATTGGCATCTGGTGCCTGAACACCTGAAGGGGCAGCAGCCTGTGCCACCCCATTCCACACTGGCCCCCAAGTTGAACATGGACATTCGGAGGCATTGTTTTTCTGTTCAGTGCGTGGGCCAGGCCCCACGTATGTCTTTGCTCGCCGGTCCCCTGCCTCCTGTGGTCTCCTGTTTGTCAAGGCGCACCCAGACCCCGCTCCAAGCCCCAGACCAAATCCCAGAAGGCAGTGGGGCATCTGCCCTTCACTGCTTTCCTAGAGAAGGCACACATGCCTACTTAGGGTCCAGTTCCCCGGGGACACACCTGCTCCCTTTCTGAGAAGGATGGCTACCTGCTTTCCTTTGTCTCTTCCCAAAGAATCATCAGGAACTCTGACAGAGGGGTCAGAATTTCCAGAATTTGCCAGGGAATTTGGTCTCAGCAAGGATGTGCTCGTGTATGGCTTGTGTGTGTGTGTGTGTATGTAAATATTTACGCACAGCTTAAGTGAGTCTGTATGCCTACATCTATGATCGAGTGGTTGAGTGTGTGTCTGTATGTGTAAGGGCGTGAATGTGTGTGTGGCGGGAAGTCTGGGAATGTCTACATGTGTGAATGTGCCTCTCCAGTTAGAGTTGTGTGTGTATCTCTGTGGGTCTGGGAGGGTTGTGGATGAGGGTACTTCTGGGGGGCCGAGGCTTGTGTGTGTGAGTGTGTACGTGTGTACGTGTAAGTGAATTGTAGGTGTGCGTGAGTGTGTATGTGCGCTTCTGAGAGCCTGGGGGAGAGAGTGTGTGTGTGTGTGTTAGCGGGCAATTCCCCCGCCCCGCCCCCCCCAAAACCTTTTCCTCTCCAGCGAGGTAGAGGGGGACGTCCCCCTCTTTCCCCCGCTTTGCAAGTGTTACAGATTCTATCCAAGGACGGGAACAGAAGGCTTCCCAGCACAGAGCGTCCTGAAATTACTTTATATTCCCCCCTCCTTGTTTCATCTAGTCAAAATAGCAGGATTAGGCTCACCCATTCTCCCTGCCCACCACCCAGCCCTGGGGGAGGGAGAGAGGTGGGCTGTCCTGTCTGACCCCCTCTGAGAGCACCTTGGAGCCCCGAGCCAAGGAGCTGTCTTCCAGATCTCCTCGTTCGGCGGCCCATGCTTCGGTGGCGAGAGCCAGATGCCTCCCTGCCTGCCAGCAGCTGCCACGCTCTTCCAGACCTACATCCAGGCCCGGCCTCATTTACAAATATTCAAATTTGCATCTTTTCTGGTATGCAAATGGAGACATGACAAATAGCTAATTAGGGTCAAAAGAAGCACTCTCAACCAATTAGTTGTAGGGTCGATTCCTTTCTGCTGGGTGGGGGGGAGACTGGGCCCTCCTGCTGCCCCCCCAGCCCAGGCCCTCACACTCTAGCAAGGCCCGTGTGGCCGGGCTGTGGATGTTCAAAGAGAACTGAAACGGGAGAAACTGCTTGAATGCCAATCCCACCTCTGACTCGTAGCTGTGTGCCCCTGGACTCACTTGCCCAAGCCTCGGTCTCTTCCTTTGTGAAATGGAGCAATGAGAGTGACCATCTTGTCTCCAATCCTCCACCCCAGAGTGGTGAGACTTGGAAGAATTTGGATGTAAACAGCCTTTGGAAACTATACTAAAATTTCTCTGATAGGCACATCACTTGTGCTCCTCCAAAGTACTTTCTGCCCTTGATTTCGTTTAATCTCACCCTCTGAATTAGAAGAATAAGGTATAGTGATGATGGCAGTAGGTTTCATCGTGGGTGCCAACTCTGGCCAATTACGAATGACTGCCTGGAGTGGTGTGTTAAGAAGGATTCTGAGTCCACGTCTGGAGTCACCAAGAGGGAGACTGTGATCGGTTCGTGATGTCTGCTGTGGGCAAGTCATTGTACGCTGGCAGCTCATGTGCTGCATATTTACTGACCATGAAAGAAGTGAATTTGGAGCAGGAACCTGGGTTCCAGTGCTGTCTGCTCCCTTTCGGAGCTCAGCTTCCTAGTATAAAACGGAAAAGAACACCTATGTCTTAGGGTTGTTGTAGAGGTGAAACAAAAGAAAGTTAGGCAAAATCTCCTGGTCATCTGGGGGGTGATGTGTCCATTTAATGGACGTGCCAGAGGGCCAGGTATATTGTCCCATTTCAGAGGTGAGGAGCCTGAAGCCTGCAGAGGGTGGACGACTTGGAGAAGAGGAAACTGGCAGCCTCGCCAGACAGACCTGCATGGCTGCCGCTTTTCCTTTCTCTGCCACTGCAGGATGCTGGCTCCCTCCTGCCGCTCCCACGCTGATGCCCCTAGCGGGCTGGAACACGCCCCGCTGGCCTGGCTCCACTTTGGGGTGTGAAGTTTGGTTGAGTCGGCACCTGGGAGAATGGGGCAGTTGCCATCCTGGAGCCTGCGGCCTGGGCTGGGGCCAGTGGGCAGATGAAGGGATGGTGGGAGAGCCTGAGTCCCAGGAGCTAGCCGAAGCTGGGCAGCTGGCCGGAGTGGGGCAGGAGAGGACCTGACTTGAGGACACCCCCGAGCTTAGAGCCCAGCCGTGCCTGTGTGCGTGTGTGTGTCTGGCTGCTGGCAGCGCCTGAGCGTGTTGGCTAGTGTCTGAGTGTGCCTTTGTGCATGTATGTGTGTCTGAGGATGCGTCCGGGAGTATGTGGCCTTATGTGTGTGTATATGCATCATCTGTCAGTACAAGAGTTAATTAGGTACATGTGTGCACATCTATGTGTCAACATGTGTCTGGGTGTCAGTGTGTAACAGTGGACGTGTGCCTGCACGTGTGTATAAGTGAACTTCTTGTACAAACGCATCTGTCGGTATTTGAACATGTGTGTCTATACGTTTCTGCCTGTATCTGTGAATGTCCATATGTATATAATTTTCAATATCAGTATCACAGGTGTGTCCATATTGGTGCACGTCTGGCCACCTCTGCCAGTAAATGCGGACGTGGGTCCGCACCTTTCTGTTGGCATCCACCCAAGTGTCCCGGTTACAGCATGTGTGTTCTTCCCAGTGCCCTGTGCCTCTCTGTATGTTGTACACATCTGTAAATCTGCCCATGTACATGTATCAGTGAGTGTCTCTGTGGCTGTGCCCATATTGTTCGTGCATTTCTGGGTGTGCACATCTACCTGCGAGGGTGTTGGTATTTACCTGAGGATGCAGGCACAGCTGTATTAGGGTGAGCAGGGTGGAACCTTCTGTGTGGTTTCAGCAGCTCCAGGTCATCACTTCGGTCTTTTTCTCGTGGCTGGAGCCTCCTGGACATTTGCGTGCCTTTGCTATGTTTGAAGGGAAGATTTTCTCTGTTTCCCAGCGTGCCATCCCGACTAGATCAGGGCTTGGTACTTCTGAAGAAGGACCCACCTGCCCTTTGGCACTTGTTCATTTCTCCCTTCTCCTTTTCCTTATCTCATCTCCTTTTCTTTATCTATCCTTCCTTCCCATTCCCCTTCCTTTCTCCCCTTTTCTCTCTCCCTTTCCTTCCCTCTTTCCTTCCCTTTTTGCAACTCACTTGAAGAGACCCGGCCTTGGGCTGCTCTGGAGGTGACAGATGAGCCTTAGAAGCCCCACTTTAGCCTCTAGAGAGGGGCTCCCCATTCCCATCCCCCGTGAGGACTCAGCCCCAGAGCCATACACGCTCCTGGGGCTCTTTAGATGAAAGTCATTGCACGCTCACTGCATTTTAATAATTGCCCCAACAGTAGCTCCGAGTGAGAACCCATGCTTTTTCTCCTTCCATTTGGAAGGGTCACCTCCCAGCCTTCCTAAAGTGCTCGTAAAGGGTGGCCCCACTACCTGCTGGAAGACCTGCTGGCCCGGACTTCGGAGCACCTCTGCCCCAGCTCAACTGTGTGACGACGGTCCCTTCTGCCACCGCTGGACCTTTTCTGGGATTGAGTTTGGGGCTGCTCTTCCTCCTGTCTGTGTTCAGGTTCCAGCCTACCCTGGCTGGCCCTCCCTGTTCAGTTACTTGGGTCATTCCCAGGCAGCCTCACCCTGATATAGTTCCTCTCATGTGCTGGCTGTAGATGTCTCTTCTATTCTGTCCCACAGGGACTGGGTCAGAGTCATCCCTGTCTGCCTCAGGTGCCCTGGCCCACAGCAGTGCTTGGTGATGGGTGATTCTGGTAAGAAACAAGGTGTTCCAGCTCATACCTTGTAATTCCCAAATGCCTTCTGTTCTCTTTACGTCTTCTCCCGTCACTGATGATTTTGGATGGAGTTTACAATAAAACGATTGATTAAAAATTGGAAACTCTATAAATGAAAATAAAAATGCTTAACACCAGTAAGTCTAATGTAAAGAGAAAGCATGTTAAGATGACATTTAAGATGGACAATTCCAAATTAGCATGAAGTTCTCAAGTGTCTTGATTATGATCCCATCTCTTGGGGTCCTGGCTAGATGTTTCTCCTTGATGGAATCCTAACCAGGCAGGCACTGAAGTGGGGTGTGAAGAACTTGGGTTCAGGTTGAATAAGCCTGGGTTGAAATCTCTCATTCCCTGGCTGTGTGACCTTTCTGAACCTCAGTTTTCTTATCTGTACAATGGGGATAAAAGACCTACTCCATAGGCAGTTGTGAGGATGAGAGAGGATGGTGCACAGGACCAAGGGCAAAGCTTGGTGTATCATTCCGCCTTCAGAATGCACCCAGAATCCAACCACTTCCCTTCACCTCCACCGCAATGGCAGCGGGCTGAGCACCGTCCTCTGCCCCCAACTCCCCAGTGGTCTATTCTCTACACTGCAGCCACCGTGATCCTATTAACAATTGAGTCATGTTACATCACTTGTCTGCTCAAAACCTCCAATGGCTTCCATCTCACCTGGAGTAAAAGCCAAGGTCATCACAGCAGCCTCAAGGTCCCACAGGATCAACCTCTCCATCTGTCACTGTCTCTGCTATTCTCCCCCATCTTACCTCCTTCTAACCACACTCCTCTCCTGGCTGTTCCCCAAACATGTCAGCTACAGTCCTGCCTCAGGACCTTTGCATGTGCTGTGTCAGTTGCTGGAATGCTCTTCCCCTAAATATCCTCATGGCTCCCTCTGTTGTGCCCTTCAGGTCTTTACCCAAATGTCCACTTCTCTGTGAGGAATACCCTGCCCTTCTTTCTGATTTATTTTTGTCTGTGGCACTTATCACCCTTCAGTATACCACACCATACTTTTTACTTATTTCCTATGTTGCTTGTCTCTCCCTAAGAGAATGTAAGCTCCTTGAGAGCAGGGATTTTTATCTTTGTTTCCACCACCTGGAATGGTGCTCAATAAATTTTTGTTGAAGGAATGAACTGCTTGTCCTTTTGGAGAGTCCCAAAGCAGAGGAGTGGCTGTCCACCAACTCAAGCAATCAAAGGTTACCATGCTCCTGTAGCTCTGGACAGGGGACTTCAGCATTATTTCATTAGTGAGGCAGTGGGGACACTCAGGAGGAAACCTGCCCCCGGGCTTCCTACTAAGGGCAGCCAGCCCAGGAGGAAGCACCCGTGTGCTGATTCCTGACCCAGCCTGTGAGTCAGCAGTGTGTCCTCATGCGCCAGCCAGAGGCCAGGGCCGCCTGCTCCCTGGCATTCTCCATCTTTTATCTCCATGCACCATGGCTGCAAGTGAATTCAAGGCCGATGTGGTCTTTCTTGGAGGCTCACCGTCACCTGGGACTCTCCACGGGAGAAAGAGCATTCAGACTAATGGAGGGAGTCCAACAGGGCTCTGGGAGGGTCAGCTATGAGGAGGGCATGGGACGGGCATCAGGCCAAGTGAGCAGCATAGGCAGAGCCCAGCATGTAAGAATTCCTTGGTGTGCTGGGGAAGGGCGGGCTGCAGGATGTGGCTGGAGTGTGTCTCCCTTACCTAATGAGAGCTTCCAGAAGCCTGGATTGGGTCCCAGCCATCTTTACCTGTCCCTCTGAAACAGTGCTCAGCCCTCAGTAGCGCTGTCAATATCTGCTGGGTGGCCTCGTTGCCTCAAGGCACAGAAGAAACAGGATTGTGAAGGTCACACTTGGGAGTCGGTCTTGGTCTTACCCACCTTTACTCTAAAGTAATTCATTCACCTTGTACACTGATGGTGGGAATGTGAATTGGTGCAGCCGCTGTGGAAAACAGTATGGAGGTTCCTCAAAAAGCTAAAAATAGAACCACCATAAGACCCAGCAATCTCACTCCTGGGTATATATCCCCCCAAAACAAAAACACTAATTTGAAAAGATACATGCATCCCAATGTTCATAGCAGCATTATTTACAATAGCCAAGATATGGAAGCAACCTAAGTGTCCATCAACAGATGAATGGATAAAGAAACTGTGGTACATATATACAGTGGAATACTACTCAGCCATAAAAAAGAACAAAATGTTGCCATTTGCAACAACCTGCGTGGACTTGGAGGGCATTACGCTAAGTGAAATAAGTCAGACAGAGAAAGACAAATACCGTATGATATCACTTATATGTGGAATCTGAAAAATACAACTAGTGGATATAACAAAAAGAAGTAGACTCAGATATAGAGAGTGAACTAGTGGTTACCAGTGTGTGTGGGGGGGGATGGGCAATATAGGGCTGGGGAGTGGGAGGTAGAAGCTATTGGGTGTAAGATGGGCTCAAGGATGTGTGGTACAATGTGGGGAATATGACCAATATTTTATAATAACTGTAAATGGAAAGTAACCTTTAAAATTGTGTGAAAAATTAAAAATTAAAAAAAAAAAAGCAGGCCCTTCAAAGGTGGGGAGGAGGGGTTCTCCAGAGCCGGGAGACACGCCCGGGCCAGAACGACCTCCCCAAACCTGCCACATTCAAGGCCAGAAGAAGCCTGTGGACCCATCTCAAATAGTGTTTTTAAATGCATAAAATAAGATACATGGGATTACAAAGGAAACTCATTCTATAGTTCTAACCATGGACCCCAGGTTCAAGTGACCAGTTACGCTCTTGGAAGACAAATATTCCGCCCTCTGCAAACGGAGCACCGCCCTGGCTTCTCCCCCTGCACACTTGGAGGGCGGGGCTGGGGGAAGAGTTTGTGCCTATCTTTGCAAGGCTGTCCTGGGCTGGACAGAGCCACACTATCCCGCCCCGCCCAGGAGGTGGAGTTTGGAAGCCTTGGAGGAAGCCACGCTGATGGCCAGACTTCCCCGGGGGGTGAGGGGGGGTGGGCAGGACTGAGCTCCCTGTTTCTGGAGGTGGTGAGCTGGAGGCCCATCTGCCAGGGGTTCTGGGGTCGGGGTGGGGTGAGTGATTGCTGCTTGGGTGAGAGAGGATTCTGATTGATTTAAAATCAGTCTCTTGGAGGTAGATCTAGGAGGTACCCATGGCAGTTGGAGCTTTCTCCTTCACTGAGCCCCGAGCCAGCCAAGCTAGGCTGGGAAGGAGAGAACGGTCACTTTCTGGCGGCTTCTTCTTGCCAGCCCCCTGCCAGGAATTTGCACCAGCACCACCTCGGTGTTGCCTCGCAACCAGCCACTGACTTTGGTCTTTTGAAGATACTGGGCTTCAGGCTTGGAAAACCTTTTCCTATTTGGAGTCTGCCCCCCAAAACCATTTCTGGCCACGAGGAGCGTAAATCATACCACCCAGCGTCCCCCAGCCGTCTAGAGTTTCAGTTCCGAGCCTAGGAGGGTGTCCCTCCTTTTTACCCTCCCCTGTACCTTCAAGGCCCTCAACAGTCTTTGAAATTGTCTGGGCCAAGCGCCCTGTGCCATAGATGGGGTAACTGAGGCCCAGGTCACATAGCCTCTGGCTGGCAGAGCTGGTCCCAGAAGCTAAGCACAGAGGCAGCCCAAGGTGGGAGAGAGTGCCGTGGGGGGTCAGCCCTGGGTCCCTTTGACAAACACATCATGCTTCTCACCTGCACCACCTCCGTGGGTGGGGAGCCAGGGACTGGTCTGTTAGCTTTCTCCCGCTGTCCCCCGAGGATGCATTTGTCTGTTTTGCATTTTTTGCCTGCTGTAGTTAGACTACTCCTGGTCCTAGGGGGAGCGCCGCAAAGCGAAAATGTCAGGGCGACACGCCACCAAGATAACATTAGCGAAATATCAAGTCCTTTATGATGTCAGGAGGGATTCCTTCCCGCTGCCGAAGCTGCCTAATGACATCATAAAATAGGCCTGCGGCAGCCGCAACCCCCCTGAGCCATCAATCAGGCCTGTCTGCACGCGGGGTACAGGGGTGGGGTGCGGGATTTTCAACCCGAAGGAGGCCCCAGTGCAGCCAATCTGTGGTGGGCTGAGGGTTCGAGGACACCCACATCCCCCCGGAAAGGGTCAGCCCCCTGGGGCGGTGCCCCTTCACAGCTGGTCTGGGCTCCAGGGCAGGCATGGCTCCCGAGGCCCCTCAGAGATCCCGAGGCTGAGTTGGCCGCCGCCTGTCCGAATGGCTCCCAAGGCTCCTGCATCCCGCCCAGAGCACCTCAGTGGTGCTGAGCAGGAGGAGGGGCCCAAGCCCAGCCGTCCTCTTTGTTGATTTTGTCAGGGATAGACTCAAGCCTGACGTCTGGGGCGTCAGGACCAAGAGTCACATCACGGGATTCAGATCCAGGAGGCCTTTGACTCCTTTGTGGCTGGTGTGTGCTCTCACAGATCCTGGGTTTGCTCATGTGTCCATCTATCTATATGCCTGGGGTGTTTGCAGCACGTAGACTAATGGGTCGTCCACGTCTGGTTTGTCTGGGTGTGTACACTCACGGCTGCAGCCTCCTGCCTGCCTGCCTGCCTCTGTGTGCTTCTGAGTCTCTGCCTGCCCTGTACCTCTTCATGGCCTGTACTTGTGCTGATGTGTGTCAAATGTCTGCAGATGGGACGAGCAGATGTGGAAAGAGATAAGGAGGGCCAAAGAGAGAAGGGGGAAGCCAGGGGGCGTGGGAACCCAGGGTGTATATGTATCAAGCCTTTCTTACCACCATCGGCTGAGAACTTTGCATGTGGGGTAGAATCACCAGGGAGATTTAAAAACCTACCTATGCCTTAGTTTTCACCGCAGATCAATTACATCAATTACCCTCTGGAGCCAGATCAATTACATCAATTACCCTCTGAAGCCAGGGCCCAGATATCGGTATTTTTAAAGGCTCCCCGGGTGATTCAAAGGGCAGCCAGGGTTGAGAAACAGGGCGTCCAGAGCCTTGCGACTCCAAGTGACAACTAGCACCATCGGCCTTACCTGGGAGCTTCTAAGAAATGAGGAGTAGCAGGCCCCTCCCAGACCCCCTGAATCATAATCTGCATTCCCCCTCCCCTAGTCTGTATTTTAATAAGATCCCCAGGTGACCTGTCTACCCATTAAAGTCTGAGGAGTAAAGCGGGGCTCTCAATGGCTTCAGATCTGAGAGTTTCTGAATCAGTAGATATGGGGTGGGGCCTGAGAAGGTGCTTTCCTAATGAGTTCCCAGGTGATGCTGACGCTGCGGATCTGGGGACCACACTTTGAGGACCCTGGCTTAGCTGCCGTGTGTGAGGGAGGAAGACAGAAGGAAAGGAAGTGGAGGGGGGTGTGCTGGGTGTCGGAAGGTGGAAGGAAGTGGGGAGCCTGTCTCAATCCCCCAGGAAGGTCACGTTCCCACAAAAAGTGTGTGGCCTGTCCTCCTCTTAGGGCCTGGATTTCCCCGACTCAGGGACCAGTCCAGGGGTGAGGGTGGTAAAGAGAATAGGAAATATAAGCAAGTCTCCTGAGAGCTGCTGGCCTATGTGCCCCCTTCCTAATTCCCGCCCCCGCCACCCCACCCCGCACTAGTCTGTCAAGAAGAGTCCAGGGCTGGACCCTTCCCTGGTCACTGAGAAGCCCTGGCTGAAGAATCAGGTTTTCTTGGAGCCGAGCTCACCAAGATGCTCGTGTGCACGCAGCTGGGGCACACAGTTAGGGCAGCCGTATATCTGGTTTGCCTGGGACAATCTTGGTATATCGTTCTCATCTGTTCATTCTCAAAAGTTGCCTGATAAATCCTACTACTGATAATGGTGGCTGGAATCATTACCCCAGAGGGGGTGGGTGGGTGGGAGATGACTAAGGGGAAAACCCTCTGGGAACCTGCCCCCAGTCTCTCTTCTCCTGGCCTGGCTTCCTGGGGGAGGAGGGGAGGGAGGGTCCTTTGCAGGACACCCAGCGGGGAGCAGACCTCCTTCCCAGGGTGCAGCCAGCCCTGTCTGTCTCTCTCTGTGGTGGGGTGAGGGGGAGCTAGCTGCAGGCAGACAGGCCAGGCCCGCAGCAGCCCCGTCGGGCCTGATCTGTGGTACCAGCACCTCTTCTGCCTGCATCTTCACTGAGTTACCTGAGGGCTGGGGGAGGAGATAGCGATCAGCCGGAATACCAGAGGCGTGAGGCACGCATGACCTCACCCAGGGTGTGCCGGCTCTCTGAGCCACGTCAGGCCACCCTCCCCGCTGCTCCCAGGCGCCTCCAGGCCAGTTTAGACAGCAAGCTTCAGCCAGCAGTGCCAGGGGTGCCCCTACGTGCTTGGCTGGGTCTCGGCCAGGGCTCAGGCCACCTCTTCTGGGAACAGCCTATAGGTCTCTAAGGGGACCCCAGCCCCTCCAGCTCCCTGGGGGCTGGGGTGTTTGGGGGAGGGGCAGGGAGGAAGGGCTGGGGCTGGAGAAAGCCATTCACGACTGACATTGAGAGCTAGACCAGTGGTCCAGGAAGAAGGGAAGTTGATACTCTCCAGGGACCCAGGGAGCTTAGAGACCCGTCCCAGCTTGGGATGGAGTTGAGGACCAGGAAAGTCCCGCAGAAGCACCCACTGTGTGCCAGGCAGTGTGCTAGCAGGAGCTGATTTGAAAACCAAAGCCAGAAGAGCCTGGAAGAGACCATGGGAAGTGTTCACCGTGCCAAACATACTAGAACACCTCTTGGTAACTTCAGATGGAGCCCAGAGATTCACACCGTGGTAAGATAGGCTGTCAATGTCAATTGGTTGACAGGGGGCTGGGGGCGGGGGGTGGTCCCCCGGGGAGCTGTGGGGTTCCTGGAAACCTGTGGGAAAGGTCTCTAGAGGAAAATGCCCCTTTCTCCCAACCCCTGAGTGACTAGAGCAGAAAGTGAGCACAGCGGCAGAGGGAACTGGGTCTGAGCCTTCTGGCTGGGCGCTGCCCTTGGACCCTCCCGCCCCACCGTCCCGCCTCTGTCCTGTCCCTCAGCGGCTCCCACCTGGGCCTGCAAGCTCGCTCCGGCTCACGTCCGCTCATCCCACCCCCACCCCTGACGACCTTCCCACCCTGTGTCCACCGCCTCCGTGCACATCCCACACCCACACCTGCAGGGAGGCAAGCGGGCCTCACCCAGGAGTGTCACACAAACTGCCACCCGAGACACCTTTGCATAACGAATGAACGACCCACATGTGAGCCGCTGGCCTCTGCTGGCCGCGCTCCGTGTCTGTGGGCCCAGTCTCAAACCCAGCATGTGCCCCGGCACCAAGGGACACAACCCCACTGTCCAGAGCGCCCCCCGGTGGCTGCCTTCCAGGCCTTGTGTATCAGAGCAGCAGTCCAGGGCCCCTTTCCTCTATGTGCTTTTGAGGGACATGGCTGCCTCTTAGTGTATGTTGTTGTCTGAGTTATTTATTCAGTTCAGTAACTGTTCCCTGAGCTTTCCATGTGCCTGGCCCTCTCCTGAGCTCTGGGGCCCAGAGGCAAGGAGAATCACAGTGCTTCCAAAGCACATCTGGGGCTTAGCAAGACCCTCAGGCTGGCTCCCACTCTGTCCTGGGGTTCCACCCTCTCCAGGCCTGTCTCCCCCAGTTCACTCCCCACTGAGCCCTCGCACACACTTTTCTCTGCCACGTGACAGCCACCCTCCTCCGCATCATTCTCTTCCACCCCCTCGTTTCCTCCTGCATCCTGGCTTTGGATGGATGACGTTGCCCGGTTGTGTCCTCTGATTCTGGGGCAGCGTCAGGAGTGTTGTGGAGACGCTCGGATTTCTTCCTGCGTCTCCCACTCCCTCCCTTTCTGGCTTTGGCTCTGGGGAATGCAGGACCACGTGGAACCTGGGGGTGGGGTGGAGGTTGTCCCCACTGGGTTCTGGGTGAGGCTCTTGGCTTCTTGAAGGCCTGAAGCAGGGCCAGAAGTGGACACAGGAAAGATAGAGGGGTGGATGGAGGGATGGAGGGAGGGCCGGGGAGGGGGCGAGGGGAAGAGAAGGGAAGAGAGAGAGGGAGAGAGAGAGAAAGAGAGAGACTGGGAGAGAGACAAGAGTTAAAGTCAGAGTCTGAGAAAAGTAATAGGGACAAACAGACCAACAGAAAGAGATTCTGACCTGATCACCAGGCACTTCTAGAAAAATCACCCTTTTTTTTTTTTTAAAGAATGTTATCTTTTTTTAAAATTAATTATATTTATTTTTGGCTGTGTTGGGTCTTCGTGGCTGCGTGTGAGCTTCCTCTAGTTGCGGCGAGCGGGGCCTACTCTTCCTTGCGGTGCGCGGGCTTCTCATTGTGGTGGCTTCTCTTGCTGCGTAGCACGGGCTCTAGGCATGCAGGTTTCAGTAGTTGTGGCATGCGGGCTCAGTAGTTGTGGCGCACGGGCTTAGTTGCTCCGTGGCATGTGGGCTCTTCCCAGACCAGGTCTCGAACTTGTGTTCCCTGCATTGGCAGGCGGATTCTTAACCTCTGCGCCACCAGGGAAGTCCCCACACTCTTTTCTTAAGGGTGGACTTGGGTCTCTCAAGCCTTGGTTGTACAGCCTTGGAATGGGCCTCAGAAAGGGGCCTGAGTCCTCCCCTGGCCTTGGCTCCCACCCTGCTGTTCTGGGTTGGAGAGTGCCCTGGGGGAGACCGTGACCGTGGACAGTGGTAGTGAGGTTCCTTGGCGGGTGTTTCAGCCCAGGGATTCTCCCGTCTCTGCTCCCTGGGCTCCTGCCTTGCTGTGGTCTTGACACCCTCAGCTCCAGCCTTGAGGGAGCTTCGTCAGCCTTGCGGGCAAATTTTGTAAATTCCCAGCAGCCTCTGGCCCCCACCTTGCGTGGGCGGTCTTCAGCCTTTTCTCAGACGCCGGCTCCCTGGGCCTCCATTCTTTTGCCCCCTGGTGCCCGCCAGGACACTATGACCCCCCTTCCTCTTGTCCTTGTGAGGCTGCCTGGGGTGGGAATGGGAGCGGGGGCTTGGGATTAAGAGACTGAGCTCTCCTCTTTCCCAACCCAACTGCCAAAGAAGCTCCGGGACAGGTTTTGACCTGCTCTGTAGGCCTTCCTGGGCACCTCCCCTTTGCCCTTGGCCTGGGGGAGCCCTCCTCAGCCCTGGCCCTGGCCGAGAAGCCCTGCTGAGAGCCAGGCCTAAGAGTAGCCACGGCTTCCTCTCCCAGTTACTAATGTCCAGATGCTTCACCATCCTTTTCTGTTTCTCTTATACCTGCCTCTCCCTCTCAAATCAAACAATCCTCAGTAAAGCCTTTTGGGGTATGCCAACTTTCCCAGGCTGATTCCAGTGCAGATCCTAACCGGACCTCCCAGCATCTCCCATGCTCACCCTGCTGTTCCGTGTCTTCAAAACGCCCTGGGCGCCCAGCTCTGCCACCCCTACTCGCTGAGTCTCAGTGGCTTTGGGTCCCTGGGAACTCGCAGGATGATGCTGGAAGAGACAGGAACGGACTGGAATGATTCTACGATGACTGCCCCTTTGGTCCCTGCAGCGGAAGGAGCCTCATCCCGTGCCCTCTTGCTGCCAGCACTCCCTCCAGGCAGAGCCGGCAGCGTGTCTGGGTGGAGACCTGCCCAGACCTGCAGCTCAAGGGCAGCCCCTGCAAGATGAGGCCAGGAGCGGCCTTTGTCCCCCCCACCTGGCGCTCAGCGCCCGCTATGCCTGCGTGGTGGAAGCTCTGGTTTAATTAAGGATCTTAGGAGAGAATTCTCTCTTGTTATTTTCTGAATAAATTAAGGAAGTAACTTCGACGCAATATGATTTTCATCTAATCAGGAACATTCTGAAATTACCATATTGTTTTCCACTAGAAACCCCATCAGCCCGCATATCAGATAACCAGGCTGGAGACTACCAAGGCCCCTCTGTCCTGGGGCTGGTGCATGCTGTGGGGACAAAAAGGGACTCACTGCTCCTGCCACAACCCTTCCTTGAGTTCCTGAGGCAGGCTTAAGAGAAACAGCAAAGGATGGTGAAGCATCTGGACATTAGCAGTAAGGAGAGGAAGCTGTGGCTACTCTTAGGCCTGAAGAGGCAAGAGAAGGAGGGACAGAGACAGGGGCCACTGACAGAGCTGCGGCCGTGGACTATCATAGCAGGTACTGAGATGCAGTGAATCCAGGGAGAAACGGGATGTCTTCCCAACCTCTCTCTTTCCCTCCCCTCCATCTCCTGCTGGTGCTGCTGGGCTGAACTGGAAGCCAGTGGGTGGGGAGCCTGGGTGACATCCTTCATATTGGTGAGGCTCCTGGGGCACAGAGCAGGGCAGAAAATGGATCTGGGGGAGAGCAAATGGAGAATGACCAGCACAGCCCCAGGGGTGACGCTAACCTTTCAATGTCTGATGCTTCAGAATTTCTCTAGCACATTCTTATTCATTTTCCTGGTCACTCCCCACAGTAGCCCTAAGTAATGATTCTTATCTGCATGAGGAAACAGGCTCAGAGAGGTCAAGTGATGTCCCGGAAATCACACAGTAAGGAGGTTATAGATTGGCATTCAGTTTTGCCTCACTCCAAATCCCCCCTTTTCCCCCTGAAATAGAGGCTTGGATGCATTAAAGTGATAGCCTGAGCTGGGTGTTACAAAAGGTTCCTGGTGTGAAAGGGCCCTGTCTAGAAGCTTCTGTGGGGTCATGAGGGAAGTCCTGCCTGCCACTCACGAATGAAGATCTGGAGGGCCCTCGGCACTTTGCAGAGCAGCCGGCAACAAACTACCTGTGAAGCAAACATTTCTAATTCTGGTGGGAACTCCTGCCCCCGGGGCTGGTGTGGAGGGCTGGCTGGGACCTGCTGCAGCAGGAGCTGAGAAAGGAGACCTCACTGCTGAGTTGCGATCATTTTGGAAGGAACGCCCATCCTCCCAGGGACCATCCCCGTTTGCCCACATGCCTGCTGGTCACACTGCATCAGCTTTATTCCCCTTTCTACCAGGCGCCAGCACTCCAGTCACTGCGTGTGTAGGGGACCAGGTCCTGGCTGGGGATACAGAGGGGAGCTCCTGACTTTGGATTCAGATGTGGCAAAGGGGTAGAGAGGCAGAGACCAGGCTCTGACACTGCGGCTGCAGAGGATCTCAGGGTGCAAGAAGGGTTCTGAGGATGAGGAGGCTGGTGTGTGAGCCTGTGGGCACGTGTATGCATGTGTGTATGTGTGTGTAGGTGGCTGTGTGTGCCCACGTGCCTCTGAATGTATGAAGCCGGGCATATATGTGTGTGTGGATACGGAAGAAAGGGAAGAAGAGGAAGAGAGAGAAGGAGAGGAAGAGGAAGGAGAAGAACGGGGAGGGGGAGAGAAAAGAAGAGGAGAGGAGGGAGGGAGAATTTGTTGGGGTCATCAGAGATTGAAGGGGTCAAAGTCAAAGGAAGTGGGGCTCAGATGGGCCATGTGAGATAATGAGGGTGGTAACAGTAACATTGATAATAATGATAATAATAATAATAACAGCTAACATTTATATAACACTATATGCAAAGCCTGTTCCCAAGCCCTTTATTTATATCCAAGCCTGTTCCAAGCCCTTTATATATATATATATTATATGTATAATATACATGTATATAAAACATTTTAATCTTTGAAACCATGTACTATACTAGATACTATGGTAACCTCATTTTACAGATGGGAAACTGAGGCACAGAGATACATATATATTTTTTAATGATATCCCCAAATACTAGAGCCAGAAACTGAGCCCAGGCCCAAATCTTAACTACCGAGAGGTGCTGCCTGTCACACTTGCAGGTGCGGCCCAGGACTCTGCCTCGTGCATGCGGCTCTGTCCCCTGCTTTGGTGCTCTGTCTCTGTGTCATGCTCTTTATTCCCAGCAGGACCTTTTCTCGGGGGGTGGAATCTGAAGTTGATAATACAAAGCTTGAGTATCAGGCAGGTGGCCTAACCGAGCCAAAGCAGGGAGGTGTCAGAAGAGCTTGGGTTTGGGAGGGCTATTCGCTTGGAGTGGTGGGTGTATGGGGTACACAGGGGTGGCCTGTGAAGGGTCTTTGCAAGCCAGGCAGGTGGCACTGGTGGGGGGAGCCCCCGGGAAGGTTTTACACAGGAGAGTGGCAGGGTCACTGTAGAGGGCTCATTCTGGCTCCAGCATGGATTAGAGAGACTGGAGGCAGGGAGGCCAGTGAGCTGAGTGATGCAACAGTCCAGGTGGAAGGATGATAAGGCCAGGGCTGGGGTAGGGTGATGGGCAGAGGGGAGGGGATGCAATTGAGGAGGTGGAAGCCTCAGTATTTAGTGGTGGACTGGATGTGGAGGGTGTGACGGAGCTGTTGAGGATAGCTTCTTGGTGTCTGGGCACCTGGGTGGATGTAGATGACAGGAGGAGAGTAGCTTCTGTCATACCCATGGGTCCCTCAGCAGGGCAGGGAAGCCCACGGCCCTGCTGGCTGAGACAAGATGCCCATGAGAAATGGCCAGGGCATTGCGTGGCCCTGGAGAGATTTGGATCGGCCCTGGATTCTCTGCTGATGGACACCATAGGTTGGGAAGGCAGGAGGTCAGAGGCATGGCCAGTGGACACATCGGGAAATGGGGGAGGGGTATTGATTTCCTCTCAAATATTATTCATTTTCTTTAGGTGTCCCCAATTCTAAAAAGCTCACACGGGGGGTTGTAAGAGAAATGGAGCTGTACGTCATTCTTAAATCTCAAATCCCAGCAAGGCCCTGTGGTACAGTGGTTAGAACTCTCATTCGATGGTCATTTTGGGTTCAGATTCTAACGTCACCACTCTAGCTGTGTGTTCTTGGGCAAATCACTCCACATCTCTGAGCCTTAGTTTCCTCCTCTGACTAATAGAGAAATAGAGGTCATTACAGCATGGGCCTCATAGGTCTAGTTTTGAAGATGACATGAAATTTGTCACCACATGGCAGCTCTAGTTACAGTTATTCAGATCTAGGCAGGATGACGTAGAACAGGGGAAGCTTGGGCATTTTTTCTTGCTCAGGTCTCATAGGCACCCTTTCCCCCTTGTCTCCACCTTCCCCACACGTGGGAGACACCCCCGTTCCTTTGGGACCCGGAGCAGGACCATCTGCCAAATGAGAAGGAAGAGGACTTTCTGGCCAGGATGGGGCGCTGACGAGCCCTTCCTCTGTCAGGCCCCTTCCTTTCCCAATTCCGCAGCTCTGGGAGGAGGTGGCAAACCCAGACAGAAGCCGAAACTCCGATGCCCATCACCCCTGCCTAGACACAGCCTCCCCAGATAGGATCTGGACAAGCCATTTCTCAGCCTTCCCCCAGCTGCAGGCAGTGTCCACCTTCTCCCAGCCTCAGGGCAGAGCCTCAGGCCGGAGTGGCCCCTAAGCCTATAGGGCCCGATCCCTGAGCTCTCCCAGACATCCCAGAGGTGGATCTGGGGTCGGGGAGGGACCCAGTGTGGCTGCAGACCCCTCAGCCTGGTTCCCCAGGGAGGCATCTGGAGAGGATGGCTGCCTGCCTTCTCCTCCCACGCCTCCCCCGCTTGCCCTGGGGTCTGGGGTCCTGAGCCCCGGGCTGAGCTCAGCTCTTACCCGAACCCCAACTCAGAGAGTTTGCTGGCAGCAGCGTAGATGACTTTGGTGTAGTTTCTGTGGTTTAATAAGCTACAAAAACGACATTATTTTAAGCCAATCTGGATATAGCACAAAAACTCTCACCCCGTCTGTTCTGTGAAACTCAGATACCCTGACGAGAACACAGCTCACAACCAACTAATACAATATTCTACTGGGCTCGCTGTCAGCGGGCCCCACGCGGGCGCCGGCTCCCCGGAGGACTGCCCAGGCGCGCTTGCCGCGGGCCGGGGAGGGGAGGGAGGCGGGCGGCCTGGGGACCGGTGAGGAGGCGGCTGGGGATGCGGCTGGGGATGGGGCCGGGGTGAGGGCCTCGCTGCGGGGGGGGGGGGGGCTGCCTCTCCTCTCCCTGAGGAGCTGGGGCCTTCCGCGGCCCCTCTGGGCTCCCCGCCCCCTTCCACGGGGACTCGGGGAGGAGAGGAGTGTTTCTGGCCTGCTGACAGCAGTTTCACTCCCACAACTTGCATATGTCTGAATCCGAAGCAGGGAAGTGTGTCCAACACACCCAATGCAAAGACAGGTTGTTGAATATTTTTTCTCTCATCACTAAAAAGGATTCCCTGCTGGGTGCAATCAAGATCCATAAACTCACGGCTCAGAGTCGGTGTGAAAGCAGCGCTCCAGCCCAGACTCCCTCGCTGGCGCTAAATGCAGTCTCCGGGCGGAGATGCACAGACATCCGCTAGCAGTCTGGCCTTGCGACCGGCAGTTCCCGGCACATTAGGCAGTGCGCTTATTTTGGGCTATGCTTCAGTGGATTAACTTTCAGTGTAAAGTTTCCGAGCTCGGGCCTCGTCCCTGCGGCTCCGCCCCCCCTCCTCTTTCGGTGGGTACCATGCTTTACAGAGCCAGAGGCAAGGGAAACTGGCTGACACGCTTGTTCAGCAGCCGCAGGGTTCAGCCCTGGAAGAGGAAGGCTGGGCAGGCAGAGGCCCTTCTGGGACCCCTGGCAGCCTGGAGAGCCCAGCCTGTGACTGGCTTGCCTCAGGGTCGACCAGATGCCCAACGCCTGACTCCCACAGACACTGAACTTGCAAGCTTGGGAGATCTTGCAAAGTTCCCTTGGGGGGATGGTCCTAGGTGAGAGCCTCCCCTCTTCTGCTGGTGGTGGCGGGTCTGGCATCCACCCACCCCTTCCCCACTGGGCTCCGGGCTCCCCCCTTCTCTTCAATATCCCAAGACACTTGCTGGAGGTTGGAATCTGCTGTGTATGAAAAGGCAAGGGTGCCTTCTTTTTCTTCTGAGTAACCCCTCTCCATCCCTCAAGTAAGGAGGCTGAAGCAGAAAGGGAAGTGGCAGGGGTCTTAAGTGAGCCATAGGAGAGCCCTTGGGGACTTGAGGAGGGTGGAGAGAGGACGTGACGGACAGGAGGAACGGGAACACCGTCAGCCCCCAGACTCCATTCTGATGGCTTGGGAAGGAAGAGCTTGGGTTCTTGCAGAAACGGAGGGACCCTTGCCTCCCATCCCCCATATCGATCCACTGGGAGGTGCTTTCAGATCCAATAATTTAAAACGCTAGTTCTCATGAATTCTTAAGAAGCAACTAAAAAAGTAGTCTCCAAAAAGCCTCCTCTCTTCCCTGACATCCTGTTTTTTTGGGGGGCATGGGATGTGCCAACAGAATGAGCTTCAGAAATAGCAGAGTAAAGGGCAGCCTAGCTGGAGTGCTGAAGCCCTGTAGGGTGTGGGATCTATTATTCACTCACTCATTTATCCAAAATACAAAATCGGTGCTGACTTTGTACAGGTTGTTGGACTGGGGCTGTGGGAGGCACAAGGGGTCTCCTCATGGGGTGCGAGAACGATGCACACCCATCTTCCGTTTGTTCGTTTATCTTAGGCTGCTTTGGGTCTTCATTGCTGTGTGTGGTCTTCTCTAGTTGCGGTGAGCGGGGGCTACTCTTCCTTGCAGTGCAGGGCTTTCTCATTGCTGTGACCTCTCTATTGTGGAGCACCGACTCTAGGACGTCCGGGCTTCTGCAGTTGTGGCTCACAGGCTCTAGAGCGCAGGCTCAGTAGTTGTGGCGCAAGGGCTTAGTTGCTCTGCGGCATGTGGGATCTTCCTGGACCAGGGCTTGAACCCGTGTCCCCTGCACTGGCAGGTGGATTCTTAACCACTGCACCACAGGGGAAGTCCTGTTTGTTCATTTATTACCACGACTACGGGGCAGGCACTGTGTTTGGGTGCCAAGCACAAGCAGATGCAGTTTGAATACAAAGCAGAATGTGAGAAGGGCTGTGAAGGAGGGAAGGGGGCTTCAGAAGAGGCAGCACCGCTCAGCACTGCTCCCCCAGCTCTGAGCCGATGCTCAGGTCCACGTCCTTCTAAGCTTTCCATGGGCTTGCGGGGGCCCATAGGGATGGGATCATTTGGCTTCAGAGTTACCCCAAGGCAAAAATAAATGATGAGGGACTTCCCTGGTGGCACAGTGGTTGAGAATCCGTCTGCCATTTCAGGGAACACAGGTTCAAGCCCTGGTCCGGGAAGATCCCACATGCTGTGGAGCAACGAAGTCCGTGTGCCACAACTACTGAGCCTGTGCTCTAGAGCCTGCGAGCCACAACTACTCAGCCCGCATGCCACAACTACTGAGCCCGCGTGCCTCGAGCCCCTGCTCTGCAACAAGACAAGCCACCGCAATGAGAAGCCCACGCACCGCAATGAAGAGTGGCCCCCACTCGCCACAACTAGAGAAAGCCCGCGCGCAGCAACAAAGACCAAATGCAGCCAAACATAGGAAAAAAAAAAGAAAAGAGAGAGAGAGGAAATGTTGAGGCAGTTTTGGGGAGCCCAGTATTAAAAAAAAAAAACCCTTCTCCTCTCTCACATATTGTAAGTCACTCTCTCTTTCTCTCAAACCCCTCCCCCACTCCCTCCCACTCTCCCTTCTCTCCAAGAGATCAGCACATTGCAAAGACAGGTTGTTGAATATTTTCTCTCTCATCACTAAGAAGGCCTCCCTGCTGGGTGTAATCAAGAACCATAAACTCGACTCAAGGCTGAGTCGGTGTGAATCCAGCCCCGCTCCACTCCCAATGATTCAGACACTCTCTGGCCGGCTGACAGCGGCAGTCAGGCCAGGCTGTTCTCCCAAAGGGCCTGCAGCCAGGGGGGCTGGTCTCCTAGAGTCTCTGGGCTCTGTAATGTTGGGGCATGGAATTCAGGGCATCTCTCCTGAAAGGTCAGGAAGGAGAGGAATCGATGCCTGCAGACAAGGAGTCAGGGCATTGACAAGTGCGGCAGGCACTCCTTGACCTTCACCCCAGGTCCCCAGGTCCCCGGGGAGAGGACACAGGGGGCAGGATGGCCTCTCAGTCCTGGCAGTGATTTCCAATGGGCCGCCCGACCGGGTGGAGTGGCTTCTGTCTGGTTTTCAGAACCACCCCTTTAATGGTGGAAGAGGGTGCGGACCTAGTGTTTCTGCAGAGGGCTTCGACCAAGTCGGGGGCTGGGGAGGCTGGAACGAGGGGAGAAAGTGAAGGAGAAACACCAGGGAAGCCGGGCTGTGGACTGCTCAGCTGCTAAGTGTGCTATCCTGCTCTTTGTCTGAAAATCCATTAGCTGGATTGGGAATAGTCTGCAGATGCAAAGCTGGGGAGGAGCCCTTCCCACCTTCTCTTGATTTTCTACCTTCGATATGACCTCTCCAATGTCACTGCCACGGCCTGAATCCCTGGGCTGGTCACCCTTCCTCCCTGATCTCTGTATGTCCACCATGAGCTTTCATCTGACCGTAATTTCCCCTTCCTAAAGTGCTTGCAGGCTGCCCCATTGCCTGAAGAAAATGAACCATGGTGAATATTCAAGATCTGCACCCAGTATTCCTTTCTGACTCCCTCCTGCCCCCCACCTCCAGGCCCCCAGCCGACAATCCTTCTGGATACCCTGCAGTTTTCCAAACGTATTTTTTTTTTTTTTTTTAACCTCTGGGCCTTTGCATTCCCCAACCTCATCCTCCCTGCCAGGCACGCCCCTTCTTCCTCATCTTTTTTTTCTTTTTGCGGTACGCGGGCCTCTCACTGTTGTGGCCTCTCCCGTTGCGGAGCACAGGCTCCGGACGCGCAGGCTCAGCGGCCATGGCTCATGGGCCCAGCTGCTCCGCGGCATGTGGGATCTTCCCGGACTAGGGCACGAACCTGCGTCCCCTGCATCGGCAGGCGGACTCTCAGCCACTGCGCCACCAGGGAAGCCCCTTCCTCATCTTTAATGAACATCTCCCTGTCCTTCCAGTCTCAGCAGAAATGTCCCCGCTTCTGAGAAGCCTTCCCTGATCCCCTAAGCAAAGGTAATCCATGCTCCCTGGGCAGTTTGCACATTCAGCCCTTAACATCTGTACTATGATTGTCTGTGTCCCTCTCCCCACTGGGCATGAACTTCTCTTCGAGGGCTGGAACTGAGTCTGCTTTAGCTCTCTGTGCCCAGGGTCCAACACCTAGTTTGTTGGGATGAATAAACTCAGGAGTTTCATCACCAAGTTTCAACATGGCTCTCTGTCTGTACCTGCATACCTGTGTACCTGCGCAGGCATGTCCACACTTCCCGTCCACACTTCCCGTCCACACTTCCCCTCTCCATACTCCCAACCAGATAGGGAGCTCCTTGAGGGCAGGATGGAGTCTTGTTAATCTCTGAAGCCACACATGCAAAGTGGTCATTGGTAAAGATTTGGGGAACTGGATTTGGATTTTGCTAGAATGGATGAGCTCAGGCCCTGCTTGGGAGATGCAGGGGCTCTCTCTGCAGGGTTGTCTTTGGTGGTGATGATGTGCTTCCCAGGAAGGGTCTGGGGGAGTCACTGCGCAGGGATTGGACGCTCAGCCTTCTTTGGGGAGGGGTTTCCATCCAAGCTTGGAGGGGCTGCTGACCCAGAATCTGTGGGCTCAATCCCCGTAGGGTTTTACAGACCCACACTAGCTAGTGGGCGGCCAGCCCCGGGGCTTTTCTCCCAGGGCTGCCAAATACTGTCACTCTCCAGGAGAGAAAAGGTAGCATCGGCCCTGGGGCAGCCTCCTTCGCCTCTCTTGGGAGGTCAGGGCCAGGAACTCAGAAAAAGCAACAGTTTCCTCCTAGGCAGATGGCATGCCCACTCTCCCGCCTTTACAGAGGCCACAGAGATATTGCCCACCAGCTTCAGGGCTCTCATAACTCTTTCAAGACAATCACTTTATTTATATGAGTTTGTTTTAAAAATCCCACATACGATCCACTGTGGGGACCTCTCCTGCTGCCTCAGCTTGATTCTCTCCTGTCCTCCAAGTCCATAACTCTTAGTCTTTTGATTCTCCCAGTCCACAAACTATAAAAATCTTATTTCTATAAGGTCTTTTATGGTTACCGAGATAGTCAATAGTGTCATTTTCATTCATATCATTCTGCAGGGAAGTTAGAGGAAACGAACCAGACAGAGGAGAGCTATAAATAAGGCTCAGCTACACAGGGCCCCGAGCGGACTCTGCTGCGTTCTTTTAAAACGATGCATGCACGAAACACACACACATACACAATATACACATATGCACACAAGTACGTGCTTGTGGGCCCACTTGTGCAGAGACAGGAGTACACGAGCTCCCCCATGCACACAGATGTACGCACCATGCTTGTGCACACACACATATACCCACGTGTGCACACACGTGCTTACACAATTTGTCAGGCTTAGAAAAAAAGCCATTTGTGGAACTTGCCCAGCTTTGAAGGGCCAGGAGCAGGCAGCTGCACTTGCTCTGGAGAGATGGAGGGGGACTGATGCAGGCCAGCCTGGAGAATATATTCCAAAGCCATGAAACGTGGGATTGGGCACCCAGCCACCCATGAACTCCTGGGAGGGAGCTTTGGATTTCCCGTCAACACAGGAGTCTGTGGGGTGGCCGCTCAGCCAGCACTCGGAATGTCCAGGCAGCCCACAAGGCTCCCTCTGACTGTCTGTTTGTGTCATCTGAGAGCCCAAACCCTCATTCCTGGAGGACAGCCAGACAGCTTCACGATTCTGATTTGCACCTAGCTGCCACCTGTCCACAGCCTGCTGCCAGCGGTTTTGCCCTTAGGGCAGGACCCCAGAGGGAGAGCCCCAGGCATGACACTGGAGCAGAAAGCTGGAAGTCTCCGGTAGAGGGAGAGCTGGCACGTCTGTGTGCTGGGGTGAAGGCAGGCAGCCCAGACCCAGAAAAGCACAGATGGAGGAAGCAGACCCAGGCATGGGGGCAGACTGCCAGCTTTCCTCAGGTAGGCATGGTCAGGCCTCAGTCCTCACCCCAGGGAGCAGGCTGGGAAGGACGGGGCTGTGTGGCTGGTGCCAGAGAACCGTGCTCTCCTTGGAGAGCTCTGGGCTTATTGGCCAGGGGTGCAAAGGAAGGAATGGCCACTGGCGTTAGGAGGCAGGGGTTCTGAGGCTAACTCCACACTGTTGCCGTGTGTGATATCCTCCAAAAGCCTTCCCATCTTTGAATGTCTGTGCCCCCAGTGAACCATAAGGAGGGATGCTCTCTCAGACCCCTTCTCATTCTGGAGATGCAGATGAATTAGCTGCACTCCAGAGCCTTAGGGCAGGTGTATCGCCTTCATTTCCTGTCTGCAAAATGGGCACGATAATTGTTGCCATTAGCAACATTCCAGGGAGGGCATGAGGCTGGGCAAAGGTCCAGGAGTTCGATTGAACTTGTTTGGGAACTGGTGCATTTGGAAATTGTAAGGGCTGTAACTCAGCAGGGGGCCTTAGATGCTGCAAAGCCTCTCCTCCCACCCCCAGCTTTTTCCTCCCTCCTTACATCCCACCCCCAGCACCCCCTAAACAGCTGGGAATAGAGCCCAGGGCTCTGAGCTCAGGCCTTCGAATTCCTCTATCGCCCCTCCTGCCTTCTTCAAGGGAACTATTAATTGTAATTGAAGCCTTCTAAGTTAAAAGCTGCACACAGATTTAAGGATTCTTTCATCCCAATTACACATCATTTCTGGCTGCACTTTAGTGCCAGGCTTTTATCTGTTGTTCTAGGGAATCACTTATCGGCCAGAGCAGCGGGCTCCACATAGATTTCTTCCTGATTGTGTTTAATGGCAAATGGAGAGTTAACCAGCCTCCCTCCCAGGAGCTGTGTCTGCAGTTTCCCCAGCCCAGCCTGAGAGCAGCCCAGGGGAGCAGGAGGGAATGGACCAGGAAAGCCATGGGGACCTCCATGTCCTGGACTGGTCAGTGCAGGGTTCGGAGGGATCCATGTGGCTCAGGGTGGCTGAGGGGGGAATTCTACCCCAACTCTCCAGGCGACCCAAGTGCTCCTTTCCGAAGGCTGATAGCAGCTATTTGTTTACTCCGTGCATTTTGCAACTATAGGCATCTATGGTGTGTCAGGCCCCGAGCTGGCATCATCTCCTCACTCACATCTGTGTGCGCCCAGCTGCCAGAGGCACTGTGACACCCACGTACACGCACTCCCAGGAGCATGCACACACACAGAATCAAAGAAGCCGACACACACACAAACACAGAGGAGCGAGCACATACATACAGTGTTCATAGACGCATGCACACACATTCACACGCTTACAAGAGCACGCACAAGCACTCATGCATACCCACACCACCACCTCCATACACAAGGACATACTCTATTTGCACTGACCCCCCTGCTCTTAGCTCCAAATACACTCTCAGCTCAGCCCCACACGGGCACACAGTTTGACTCTTTATTGTCACATGGAGGCTTCTCTGTTTGTCATTCACAGATCAGGCTGTCATAGGAGCTTGGAATGGATCTTGGAATGTCAGGTGACAGGACCCTAGAGTCAGGCCCTTGTGCCACAGAGCCCCCTGTGTCACCCACTTCCATTGTGTCCCTGAGCCCCATCTCACACCCACTTGGATTGTACCGTGTCACGGAGCTCAGCTGGCTACTCGGTCCCAAGGTTGTTCCTCTGTAAATTTCAAACTCAGCATGTCCAAAGTGGAACTCCCGGTCTCCCCCAAACTTTCCTCAACTGCAGTCTTAACCACCTCAGCTCTTGACAAATCCTTCCTTCCACTGCTCAGGATGAAACACTCTGATTCTGACACCAATTATAATGTGTAGGTGTTTTTTTTTTTTTTCCCCACACCACCAAGCAATTCTCTGTTACCAGCTCGGTGTCCTACAATTCAACCCACTTCTGACGCTGTCTGCTGGGAGACGGCACCAGATCCGCAGGTTAAGGGCTCAGTCCCATAAGACCGCCTCCACTTCAGATGTCAATCATTAGTCCAGGTTGTTACCTGTGCTTCTGACCCATCAATTCTAAATCAGAAGTTCCCACAACCTCCTCCTTGTGTTCGAATAATTTGCTAGGGAGGCTGACAGAACTCAGGAAACCAGTTTACTTACTAGGTTACCAGTTTACTGTGAAGGGATATAACTCAGGAACGGCCAGATGCGAGAGATGCACGGGGCAAGGTATGGGGAAAGGGCTTTCATGCTCTCTCTGGGCACCACTCTCCTAGTACCTCCAAGTGTTCGCTAACTGGGAAGCTCTCTGGACCCCGTCCTTTCGGGTTTTACATAAGCATGATTGATTAAATCACTGGCCATTGGTGGTTGAACTCAATCTCCAGCCCCTCTCCCCTTCCTCTAGGTGAAGGGGGAGGGTGTGGGGGGACTGGAATCGAAAGTTCCAACCCTTTAAATCACGTGGTTGGTAGCCTCCATCCTACCTAAGGGTTTTCCAAAAGTCACCTCATTGACATAACAAAGGACACCTTCATTGCTCTCAGCACTTAGGAAATGCCAAGGGTTTTAGGAACTCTGTGCCAGGAATGGGTACCATTATTATAATAAATACAAACTATGTGTTTATTATAAATCACAATATCACAAACACCTTGGCATCCTCCTGGACTCCTCTCTTTCTTTCATTTCCTACATCCAGTCCATCAGCAAATTCAGCTGGCTGGATTTTAGAAATACATTCCTAATCTGACCACTTCTCACCACCTTCACTGCCTCTGCTAAGACCTCTACTTGTGTAACAGAGAAGAGCCAACCTGACTCCATATTGGACCTATTCCTTTAGCTTTACCCTTTATGCTCTGTTGCCTGTGCTTAGTCATGCTGGCTCTGCACCTCTTGTAAAAGAACCATTGTCTATAGCCTGAAATACACACGACAGCCCGTTCTCAAGGCTCTGACCTTTAAAGGTGCAATACTTCTCCATTCACGTAGAGATAAGAAGTTGCAGAACAGAGAATAACATTTGTTTTGTTGGAAGTTTACAGGAACTTTGTGGCCAGACCACCTGTGAACAGCTGTAAGAACAAAGGATTCCTGAGCTAAGAAGTTTGCAACAACCAGACACACCCCCTTTCCTTTTAGCAGAAAAGAAGCCTGAATTCTAACTCAGGGAAGATGTTTCTTTGGGATGTTAGTCCACCATCTTCTTGGTCTGTTGGCTTTCTGAATAAAGTCGCTATTTCTTGCCCCAACTCCTGGTCTCTCAATTTATTGGCCTGTCGTGGGGTGAGCAGTACGAGCTTGGACTCGGTAACACTTGGTTTACTGCAAAGACCTCCAAATAGGTTGGCTTGCTTTTGCCTGTCCATGGCAACCAGAGGAAGTTCCTTTCATTTTTTTTTTAAAGATTTTTTTTGATGTGGACCGTTTTTAAAGTCTTTATTGAATTCGTTACAATATTGCTTCCGGTTTTTTGTGTTTTGGTTCTTTTGGCCTTGAGGCACATGGGATCTTATCTCCCCAACCAGGGATCAACTCCGCACCCCCTGCATCGGAAGGTGAAGTTTTAACCACTGGACCACCAGGGAAGTCCCCCAGAGGAAGTTTCCAGTCAGAAGTTTCATGCAGTTCTCTACTCCTTTCAGAGAAACGGTTGAGGACCTTGCAGTGGCTGCAAGTCTCCCTGGGACCTCTCCCCTTCCCCAGCCCGTCCTGTCTTCTCCTACTTTCCCTCCTTCCTGTCACTCCAGCCACACTGGCCTCCTGGCTGTGCTCTTTCCTTTGGGTCTCTGCTGTTCCCTCTCCTCCTAGAATGCTTTCCTTCCACATCTCTGCTTGGATAACCCCCTTTCCTTCTTCAAGTCTTTGCTCATTTATCACTTCTTCATGAGATCACCTTGACTATTATATTTAATGCCCCTATCTGCTGCCCCATCAGCCCCTACCCTCCCAAAGGCCCTTATTCCACTCTGGTTTTCCTTTTCCCCCCACAGAATGTAGACTTTCTGTCGCAGGTTGGGTGCACCAGGAAACAGACTCTCATATCATTTTGCTTGCAGGATGTTTCTTGGAGGAGTTCTCAGATCAATACCTTTGGGGAGGAAGGAAGCAGAACTGGGCAGAGCGAAAAGCTAGATTGTCGCAAAGACCCCAACTGATCCCATGTGGAGCTGGGATGACACTCAGAGTTGCTCAGCATTGGGGCAAGGGCATAGGGGCCTTTATGACCACTTATGGACCAGATGTTGGATGTGGGGAGTCACTTTTTTTTTTTTTTTTGCAGTACGTGGGCCTCTCACTGTTGTGGCCTCTCCCGTTGCGGAGCACAGGCTCCAGACGCGCAGGCTCAGCGGCCATGGCTCACGGGCCCAGCCGCTCCGCGGCACGCGGGATCCTCCCGGACCGGGGCACGAACCCGCGTCCCCTGCATCGGCAGGCGGACTCCCAACCACTGCGCCACCAGGGAAGCCCTGGGGAGTCACTTTGAAGGGAACAGAGCTACCTTCTCTAAGGGCCGTCCTGGAGGAGAGGGACTCAGCTGACTGCCAGGGGCTACCAGTACTCCTGGCAGCTGGAGAAGTGACTGCCTCAGTTCAGATGTGGGAGAGCTGGGAGCCATACTGCAGCTCACCTTTCAACATACCCAAACGAGTAAGTGTAATTGTACTATAGTTAGTGTCTATGTCTATCTCTCCTGCTAGAAAATGAGGACCAGGGAAGGGAAGGGCTCTCTGTGGGCATAGCTCCCTGAAGTTTCCTAAGTGCTTTGAACAGTTTGGCCCACAGTAGGCTCTTCCTAAATATTTGCTGAATGAGTGAATGAGCCTGCCCATTCTCCATGTTCTGCTTGTCCCAAGGACAGTGAGTTTCCAACCTTATTGGAATCACAATCGCAGTTCTGCTGTCAACGAGGTGTTGCGACCATGGGCAAGTTGTCTAACTTCTTGGAGCCTCTGATTCTCCATCCGTGAAATGGGATAATAGAAATGCCCACCTCACAGGGTTTGGAGAGGATGAAATGAGCTAATGCTTGTAGAGCACTTAGCAGGTACCTGGGACAAAGTTGGTAATCAGTAAATGCTGTTGATGATGCTGTTCGTGCCTTGGAATCTTCCTGCTCTGGGTTGCTGCCAGGATTCAGATCAGACTTAAAGACAAAGCTGAAACCCCAGTGGGGGTAGCTTGCCCTTCCAGGTATACGAGGAGAGGTGGGTTCTGTTTCTGCAAGTCTGGTATTCAGAGCTCAGTTTTCGGCGAATGAGGGTAGAGATCTGCTCATAAGCTGATGGCTGGAATCCCCACCTCTGGAAATCTCAGTGTGTAACTGAGTGTGCATATGTGTCTGTATAATGTTTGTATGGAGATAATGCAGGCCGTGCTCAAAGACGTCCGTTCCTAAAGGATCATTCGTCCCAGTTATTAGGCCCACATAGGAAGCCAGGCATTCGCGGCGTCTGGAGAGGTCAAAACAATTATCTCCCCTTACCCACCTTCCGCTCACTCTTTGCCTCCTGCATGGGCTCCTCCCTCTTTGCTCTCCTGAATGGCCTTGCTTCCCAGTCTCCAGTGACCTTGTGGTCAAATCCAGTGGACCTCCTTGATCTCAGCAACAACTGATACTGATCACCACTCTCCAACTTGTGTTGCCTGAGATCACGCTCTGGGTGTTGTGGGTACTGGGGAATGGCCCCAGGCACTGCCCCCTTGGGACTGAGGTAGTCACCCTCCCAGTCAATGGGAGCGTTGGTGGCCAAGAGCATTCCGCTAAGTCTCTCCCCAAGAATTGTCTTTGGTCCAAGGGAATGGTCTCTCCCAAGGTTACTCCCCTCCCTGGAGGCAGTTCGAATTCAATAACCGAATGATGGTTTTTGCCTCATTTGGGGGCATCTCTATAGGGTTATACCTGCTCTAGAGATTTCCGTGGATTTGACTGAGGCCTTTGTTGCAAGTGCATCAGAGTTCATCTTCTTCCTCTGCCCAGTCCTGCTGCCCTTCCTCTTTCACAGATATAGATGTAGGTGCTGAGATCACTGCCCAAGAAGCCCCCTACCCCCCGCCAACCCCCGCATGCACATCTCCATCTTCGATCTGTTTCTAGGGAACCTGACCTCCTACTACAGTTGGTGCTAGGAGTGGTTCCTAAGAAACAGACTCTAAAGTGGGAGTTTGGAGTTGTATCACCCACTGGCCAGTTGGTAATGAGAACCCCATCGCTGGTGGTAGGCAGAAGTCCTAATAAGCCCCTGACATGCTCCAGCAGTGCAATTGTTCACACTTTTCCCAGTGGTGAACTGGGACGGGCACTGTTGGAAGGGAACGCACTGATAGGAGTAGTATCACGGACACTGGAGAGGCTCAGAGGAAATCGTAATGATAAAGAATACGGAATTAGACGATTGTTGCTGGTGGCTATCAGTGCATTGGAAAAAGACAATGAAGGCTGAGGGTGTTTCATCACCAATTTGAGGTAAAGTGTAAAAGCCAGAGGGCCTGCTTGCCATAGATAAACAGACTTTCTTCTGCAGCTGGAGGGCAGAAAAAACTGAAGTTTGGCCCAGGGTTTAATTACGAGAGTAGCAGATTTCCAGAGAAAATTGAATTCTCAACATAGCAAGTTGGCTATGCCTTGATTGGTCAGGGCAATATTTGATTGGGAAGGAGTAGGGCTCTAACAGTTGGGACAGGGACATCTGGGCTGATGAACCTGAATGCCTCCAAATGCCAGGTCACGCTGAGCCCTCTGAGGCAGCCGAGTGTCCTTTGCTTTCCCACTTGAGGCTAGAGCTCCCCATGCATGAAGAGGTTGCAGAGGCTTCTACCTTGCAAGAAGCCAAGCATCATGTAACATCCTGCCCCTTACCCTCAAGTTCTACTCCCCCTCCCCTTCTGGCAACCCAACAGAACGCACCTGCTAAGGGAAGGAGTCACTTCAGGACTGGGCCAGGCTACACCAGCAGGAGCCAGGTGTTAAACTTCATTTCTCTCCTGCGTCACTGGCAGTCCCTCTGCCTCGAGTCTCTACTCTGCCGGTCCACCTTCCATGTTGCCAACAGAGGAATCTTTCTAAAACACATCTCATCCCGTCTCTGCCATGCTTAGAACTCTTCAGCAGCTCTTCATTGCCTTTGGATGAAGTCCACATTTTGGGGCTCAGTGTTGCTTCATCTCTTACCTCCTCTTTTATGTATTTTTCTTTTTGTACCTGCCACGAAGGCTACCACCTCTGAGCCTTTGGCTTTGCTGTTTCCTTTGCCTGGAAACTCTCTCCTTTTCCTCACGTCACCGGGCACCTTCCTGTCCCCCTTCAAGTGCCACTGGATCACCTCCTTTGGAAGACACTGTGTGTGCCTCCCAGCTCCCCTCTTCAGGCCTGGCACCTCTGTCCTCAGCTACTGAGAACACTGGCTCTGAGAGCTTACAGCTGTTTCCTTCCATGGGAACGCTTCTCAGTTACAGAAGGTACCTTGCCTAAGGTTATGCCCCCTGCCAGGGCCAGCCCCCAGCCAATGCTGACTGAGGAGGGGGGTAAAAAGATGCAACCATCGTTGCTGGTCAATTGCTAGCTTCTGTACTTATTTATAGGTTTATTGCTCCAGAGCTCTCCTCTGCTTCTTCCACCCCCATAAACCTCTTGCAACATTACTTCTAAGTCTGTTCCCAGAGAACCCAACCTAAAATACCTCTTAGGGTAATCTGAGATCCTCTTTCTCTGGGCTCCTTTAGGACCATGCATATACTTCTGATACTGTGTGTTTTTCACTTACCCATTGCTGTGTAACAAACCAACCCAGGATTTAGTGGCTACAAATAATAATTGACTTTTTTCCTCATGACTGGCCTCGACTGGGCAGTTCAGCTCCATCTGGTGAAGTTTAGGTCACTTGTGTGGCTGCACTCAGCTGGGAGCCCCACTTATCCTCCAGGGCCTCTCTCCTTCTGGCCTCTAATCATTTAGTAGTCTAGCTTTGGCTTCCTTATAATATGGCAGCTGGACTTCAAGGGGGGAAGACCTGGAAGTGACCATTCCTCTTAAGAGTTGGGTTTAGAAGGCTGAGAACCTCATTTCTGCTGCATTCTACTGGTCAAAGCAAGTCACCACCAGGCTGGCCTGATTCAAGGGGAAGGGAAATAGTTTCCACCTGTTGATGGGAAGAGCATCATCTGTGTCTAGGGATGAAAGGGAATAGTCAATGACCATATTTGGAAACTATCAACCACAACATATAACAGTCATTATGCTGGGAGCTCCTTGAGGGCAGGGATTCAGCTGTTTATTCACTATTCCTAGCCGGGGCACTTCCAGGAGATGTCAGAGATTTTTGGTGACAGAGTGAGCTCACTCAGGCTGTGTTTGGTCCCCATAGAGCCTGGGGAAGGGGTAGAGAGGTAGTCGAGCCAAACCTTAGGCTGTCAGCTGCCTCTATTGGAACATCTCTTTAATTTCCAAGACAGCAGATCCAAATGTGTCTGGGAGTCTATTTCTGGGCACAGACTCTGCCCCCTGGGGCACGAGTGGGGCACATTTTATTCATCCACATAGTTGCACAGGGCCCAGGATCCAAACACAGACTTAATAATTAAGGCTCGTCTCTCCTCTTTCTTGTCATTGTACGTTTACAGCATGTGGAAGTCATTAGTGTTGTTTGTCAAATATTTCGGCTACGTACCTGCTGAACACATGGAAGGATTGTACTTCTTGGCCCTCTTGTGGTTGGGTGCAGACTGGTGATTAATTTTGGCCCATGGGTTGTGAGTGGAAGTGACTCATGCCATGTCTGGGCATTTAATTGCTGTGTGGAGCTCTCTCCAGAGTTCTTTCCTTCTGCCTCGGTGACTGGCAATGTTGGAATTGGTGTCCTCTCCCTTCAGTCGGGTAAGGAGCCATGAGCAGAGCCCCAGCTGACCCATGATGTGCAAGAGTAAGAAATTGTCTTTGTTGTGTGAAGCCACTACCATGAAGGGGTTGTTTGTCACGGTAGCATGACCTTGTAGCCTGACTGATACAGGGTCCTGGCTTGACCCAAGCTAGCTGAGCTCATCTTAGATCTACCTTATTTCAGGTAGATCTGGAGTGAGATGGGGGCAGGGCTCTTTGGAAAGAACTCACTGTCAGGGAAAGAGGAATAGTTGTTGGAGCGGAGATCCTAAACACAGGCCACCTAACATAAGAAACGAATTCTAATGAATTCTAAGGAATGTGTTAGAGTTATAAAGGCTTCATATTAAAATTGAATGGAATAAATATTCAGGAAAGTGGGAGCATTTTAAAGATTCCTACCCCTTTCTCCTCTCCATATATATAGTCTCCCTCTCCCCCCACCCCATCCCATCACCTCATTCACTGCTAAGTCTTTGAATAGTTGTCTTCAAGGCAGAGTGATTTGAATGCCCAGACATTTGCATATGGGCTTTCCTTCTGTGGCTTTCTTTATTCTAGTTCAATGTCTCTCTAACTTTGGTGTGCCTAAAAATTCTTGTTCATCGTTCTGTAAACAAACCCATAAATGCTGGACTTTATGAGTGGTTTAAGAGTTTTTCAAAGGGACTTTTGACTACGCAATTCTTATCTTATGCACAGACTTCAAAATCTAACCCCTATGTAAGATGAGATTCCGTTGTGCAAAACCAAAAGAACCTTGCAAATTTCATGAGATGCTGAGAGCACAAGATGTCAGCAACAGCTGCTCTCAGCCCATCATCCACCCATCACCCAAATCCTGTTGATTTTACACCCATGGTCTAAGCCTCCATCGGCTTGTGCCTGGGAAGGGTTCCTCACTTGTCTTTTTGCTTCTCCTCTTGCCGCTTCCGGTCCATTATCTACAGTGCGGCCAAAGTGATCTCTTCCAAACACCAAATTCCTCCTTCACTGGCCTCCTATAAGTCTTCCCCAAATCTTGAATGAGGTCTTAAGGCCCACAGGACCTGGCCCTTGCCTGCCTCTCCAGCCTCATTTCATGGCAACCTCCCCCTTGGCCTCTGTGATCCCTCCATGCTGGCCTTTCACTTCCACCAACACTTTCATCTCTCTCTCCCCCCATCACAGAACCTTGGCACCTGCTCTACCATCTGCTTGAAATGTTCTTCCTCCACCCTCTCTTTTTTGTCTGGTTCACTCACGCTCGTGTTTCAGATGTCAGTTCAAGTGTTATGTCTTCAGAGAAGCATTTTTTAAATTGAAGTATAGTTAATTTACAATGTTGTGTTAGTGTCTGGTATACAGTAAAGTGATTCAGTTATACATATATATTTTTTTCATATTCTTTTCCATTAAGGTTTATTACAGGATACTGAATACAGTTCCCTGTGCTATACGGTAGGACCTTGTTGTTTATCCATTCTATATATAATAGTTTGCATCTGCTAATCCCAAACTCCCAATCCAATGCTCCCCCATCCCCACCATCCCCCTGGCAACCATAAATCTGTTCTTTATGTCTGTGAGTCTGTTTCTTTTTCGTAAATAAGTTCATTTGTGTCATATATTAGATTCCACATATAAGTGATATCATATGATATTTGTCTTTCACTTACTTTTCTTAGCATGATAATCTCTAGATCCATCCATGTAGCTGCAAATAGCATCATTTCATTCTTTTTTTATAGCTGAGTAGTATTCCATTGTATATATGTATACCACATCTTCTTCTTTTTTATTTTTAAACATCTTTATTGGAGTATAATTGCTTTACAATGGTGTGTTAGTTTCTGCTTTATAACAAAGTGAATCAGTTATACATATACATATGTTCCCATATCTCTTCCCTCTTGTGTCTCCTTCCCTCCCACCCTCCCTATCCCACCCCTCTAGGTGGTCACAAACCACCGAGCTGATCTCCCTGTGCTATGCGGCTGCTTCCCACTAGCTAGCTATTTTACGTTTGGTAGTGTATATATGTCCACGCCACTCTCTCACTTTGTCACAGCTTACCCTTCCCCCTCCCCATATCCTCAAGTCCATTCTCTAGTAGGTCTGTGTCTTTATTCCCGTCTTGACCCTAGGTTCTTCATGAACTTTTTTTTTTTTTTTCCTTAGGTTCCATATATATGTGTTAGCATACGGTATTTGTTTTTCTCTTTCTGACTTCACTCTGTATGACAGACTCTAGGTCCATCCACCTCACTACAGATATCTCAATTTCGTTTCGTTTTATGGCTGAGTAATATTCCATGGTATATATGTGCCACATCTTCTTTATCCATTCATCTGTTGATGGACACTTAGGTTGCTTCCATGTCCTGCCTATTGTAAATAGAGCTGCAATGAACATTGTGGTACATGACTCTTTTTTTTTTTTTTTTTTCTGTACTCGGGCCTCTCACTGTTGTGGCCTCTTCCATTGAAGAGCACAGGCTCCGGACGCGCAGGCTCAGCGGTCATGGCCCACGGGCCCAGCCGCTCCGCGGCATGTGGGATCTTTCCGGACCGGGGCACGAACCCACGTCCCCTGCATCGGCAGGCGGCCTCTCAACCACTGCGCCACCAGGGAAGCCCTACATGACTCTTTTTGAATTATGGTTTTCTCAGTGTATATGCCCAGTAGTGGAATTGCTGGATAATATGGTAGTTCTATTTTTAGTTTTTTAAGGAACCTCCACACTGTTCTCCACAGTGGCTGTATCAATTTACATTCCCACCAACAGTGCAAGAGGTTTCCCTTTTCTCCACACCCTCTCCAACATTTATTGTTTGTAGATATTTTGATGGTGGCCATTCTGACAGGTGTGAGATGATACCTCATTATAGTTTCGATTTGCATTTCTCAGAGAAGCAGTTAAACCAATTCATTCTTTATTTGCTCTCATACAGTGGTTTGCTTTCCTTCAGAATATTTATGTCAGTTTATCATTATACACTATTTGATTATGTGTTGCCAAATTGCTTCTTCCACTAGAATGTAAGCTCCAGGAGAGCAGGGGCTCTGACTTCCTCGTTACGCTTTTATCCCAGACCACGCAATAGATATTTGGTGCGTGAATGATTGAATGGTGCTGATAGTGGTGCAGTGATAGCCGCAGTGGCAGTGACGTTGATGCCAGTGATGGCACATCCATTTCTTGCTCTTTTGGGCTATTGTTTGCTGTCATTCTTGTTGGCCTGAGAAATAGGAGTTAACCTCCAGGTGCCAAAACCAAGACCCAGCAAGTAGACAAGACTAAGGGTCAATGGGTGGCCGAGTCAAGGCCAGAATCAATCTTCGAGATTCCAGGTATTGAATACTTTCTCAGACAGGCTACTACTTCTTGGCCTTGACTCTGACAAAACAGAAGATGTCTTCTGAAGTCTCCAGGGTGGATAATTTGTGGGATACAGATAGCACAGTCGCATCTTTTACAAACGGTCCTCTTATCTCTCCTCCTCTTTCTTCCTTTTCCGTTTTCTCTCTCTCTTTTTTTTTTTTTTTGCGGTACGCAGGCCTCTCACTGTTGCGGCCTCTCCCGTTGTGGAGCACAGGCTCTGGACGCGCAGGCTCAGCGGCCATGGCTCACGGGCCCAGCTGCTCCGCGGCATGTGGGAACTTCCCGGACCGGGGCACGAACCCGTGTCCCCTGCATCGGCAGGCGGACTCTCAACCACTGCGCCACCAGGGAAGCCCTTCATTTTCTCTTCTTACTTCTCTTCCTTTTCCTTTGATTCAAAAATCTTATTATTATTATTATTTTTGGGAAAGGATGAGCATGGGTAAGAGTTTTTGAAATGTTGGTGAGAGAATAAAAGAAACTGGGCTGAGCACAGCCTCGCCCAAACTGCGAGGCTGTTGAGGACCCAGGTGTGGTATGAAGGCTGGAAGTTCAAACTTTGGGAAATATATTAATGTTGGATAATTGTTTAATGGTCTTTTGGGGGCTTTAGGGCCTGATCATATCTTTGTGGGTGGGGGCTGAGATTTCTCTGGGAAGGGACTGGCATTCCCAATTTCAATCATCCTGGGAGAAGGTTAATCCTGAAGAATGAGGGGTTATGAGATAGAATTTAGATGTAAGGGAAATTTTTCCTCCTACTTCTTGAAGTCAGTCAAGAAGTGACTTCTTGACTTCAGTCAAAACTGACTTCTTGGGTCAGTTTGTCCTGGGTTCTAAGGCATGGAGGTAACTAGAGCATTATATTAGTTAAGGTAAAGCCAACTGCTGTAAGAGGAAACCCTTAGCATCTCAATATTTTAACAGAATCAAAATTATTTCTTGATTCCAAAATAGATGTTCCCAATCACTGGTGACTTTCTTCCAAGTGGCAATTAGGGACTCCCTTAATTCTGTTTTGTGACTCCAGTATCCTTAACATGTGACTCCCACGGTTATCATAGAAATATTAATAGAAAAACTAACTGGGGTCCGATTTCAGCATAGCTTGAGTGGGGGAATTCAGATCCTGCTCCTGATGGAAACAGCTTTTTTACCCGAAGAGCAGCATGAACTGTCAGTATGTACCCGTAGGACCCAGGGTTATACACACAGAGGTGGATCCTGAGGTTTTGGGCTGGGGTGGCGGTGGGTGGGAATAATAAGTCTAGACTGGGGAATGTTTACTGGTAAAGGAACACTTTCCTGGGAGTTAGGATTTAACGTCTGGCAATGACACTTCGAACCAGTGCTAACATACTTCAGGGATATCTCCATGAAGCTTGGACATAATGGTGGCCTGCAGTAAACTAGGTGGAGATGGTGGAATTGCCTTGGAAGCATATTGAGGAAATGGTCAGAGGATTTAGAGATGTGGCCCAAGACTGTGAGGCCAGCTGACTATGTCCTCTGGTCCAGAGGATATTCCCTTCACTAAAGTAAGAAGGAATGAGCTAGTCAGGGGTATAGAGCATCACTGAGGATCTCAAGGGTGGTCATCTTCTGGAGGTGAAGGTTAATGGTAAGACGTACTGCCATGGAACTGGGTTCCCTGATGACAATGGGGTTGATAGTATTATGGAACAGCAAGGACCACATGCCAGCAGATAACTGATAGAGGAAAGGTGGACTTGTTTACCACAAGTAGCAAAGTTGCTAGAGGCCTTGACCCAAAAGGATCTGTGCTGTTAGCTAATAGGCCATGTTCCTAGGGGCTAGATAGATGGGCAGCCAACAAGGGTATTGCTTGACTTACGTAACCAAAAAAAAAAAAAAAAAAGATCAAGAGCAGGTGGACAAAAGACTTATGACAGCTTTTGCAGTAGACATTAATGAATCTTTTCCCATTTTTCAGATCTGAGCCTCTTGTTCAGAATCCACTGATTGAAGGGGGCGCCAGTGGCCATTGAGGAAAGACCCTGCAATATCGCTTTGAGTATATACAATAAATATTTTCCCACTTTTCCTCTAAAGAGACCTATAGCTACTTTTCAGAGTAACGTTGGGAGAAAGGAAGAACATAAGGTCTTTTGAAGATCATTCGATTTAGGGTCTGACCTGAGAACCTAAATGCCACAATGACCCCTGTATTAGAGTTAGGGCATAGCTTACCTCTGGCTCTTCGTTCATTTTCCTGGTTTCTGAATGTAAAATTTGTATAAAATAAGTATATAATATAGTGTATAAGTTCTGAACATTATGGTCAGAAGCCCAAGTGGAGGCCTTTAAAAGTGCTCTCCAACTCCGCGGCCGAGATGCTACCTTTGAAGCAATTCCAAATCTTAGGTGGCATTGTTGAAATTAGTGCTGCCGTCAAAGACGTAAAGGATTCAGGGTTGATTTTCCCCATCAGATTCTTATTCAATTCATCGGTATGGCCCCTGAAAAATCCAGACTGGTCACGATGGTGACAGTGAGAGCCCCAGTTGTAGCTGCTGTGCTGGAAATGGTATCTTTACTAGAACAGATCAACATAGCCTTTAGCGTTTAATATGCAGCATTGGATCTTTGTAATTCACATCAGGAAAAAGGATTAGAAGCAGTTTGTATTCACATGGGAAGGACAACAAAATATATTCACTGTCTTACTCCAAGCCTATGTTAATTTTCTCACTTTCTGTCACGATATCATCAAAAAGGACCTCCATTTTCTTGACATTTCAAAAACGTCAGGCTGATCTACTGTATTGGTGGCATCATTTTCATCAAACCCAATGAATGGGAGGTAGCAAGTACTCTGGATGCCCTAAAAGGAGAAAAGCATGTCAGGAGGGGGAGAAAAGCCCTGCAAAGATTCAGGGCTGGATACACTGGTAAAGCTTTTAGAGGTATTGCTCCTTGAATATCCTTACACTGAGAAAGAGGACAGTGCTTGGTGGGCCTCTCTGGAGTTTTGAGGCAATGTCTACCACGGTTGGAAGTAGTGTTCTAACCCATTTATTGAGGGGCTTAGGAGGTTGCCAGTTTTGAATGGGTCCTAGATCAAGAGGGTTCAGCAGCAAGTCTGGGCTGCAGTGTAATCTGTCCCACTGCTTGGGCCATGTGACTTGATAATTACGATATTGTCAGAGGCATTCATGTTAGAGTCTGGCAAGAGCTATTAGGAGAATTACGGAGCAAGGCCAGGTCTTCTGTAGCAGAAACGACTTGAAGCTTGAAAACCAACTCCTGGAATGTTACTGGGCCCTAGCAGAGATCGACTACCTGACCATGGGCCACTAGGGGACTATATGGCCAGAGCTGCCCATTGTGAGCTAGATATTATAAGATCTGTGTCACAAGGTTGGATAGATTCATCAGCAGTCCATTGTATAGGGGAAATGGTACATATGAGTCAGATTTGCACAGGTCAAGGGGGCACCAGTAAGTACACTCACAGGTGCATTATCCTCCCATGTCATCTGTCTTTCTTGAGCCAACACCTTCCCCTTGGCTTTGATCTACCACCTTGTGAAGAGAACTCATGACCAGCTGATGACGGAGAAGGAAAAATCCTGGGTTGGTTCACAGATGGGTCAGCTCAATATGTTGGTGGCCCTAAAGGACAGGGTTGAGAGAATGTCTCTCACTAGGTAGAGCTTCAAGCAGTACCGTTTGGTTGTCAGCTTTTTATGGAGGTCTGAGGTGAGGGTATACATATTCTATTGGGCAGTGGTGAATTGCTTGAGGGCCTAGAAGAAGCCAGATTGAATGATCAGAGATAAGAAGGCTGGGGATAAGGGGTGTGGATGGCCCTACGGGAATGGACACAGAATTTTGTATCCAGTGTATAAAAGGCATCAAACAAATAGAGGACAAGAAGACTCCTAAAGGGAACGGTACTTCCTTATAGTGTTGTTTGCAGGATGAGTTCTTGGCTCTGGTCACTGGTCAGTGGTGTAGAGGCAGCTGCTCTGGCAGGCAGGTGAATGGGTGTAAACCCAGAGGGTAGCAGAGAGATGCGTCTCCTTAGACTGCCACTCTCAGGACCCCATGCTCACTCTACTTAGAGCACACTGGTGTACTTATAGCCGGCTTCTCACTGGTGTTTCTCTCCTGTGTGCTATTTTCCGAATACCACCTTTTGGCCCTAAGGCTCTGTAACTGAAAGAAAATGTAATTTACTATTTGAAAAAAATTCCTAAATGTTGGATGTTTCTGACATCCAGCCTCCGTCCTCAGTCATGCCACCTGTGCACAAAAGGCCCATGTAAGAAGTAGCATGGTGGTGGGGATGGAGGCTATGCATAGGTCTAACAACGTGGGCTACCTCTCACTAAGGCTGATCTAGCTAATGTAGCTGCTAAATGTATGACCTGTCAGCAGAAGAAACCAACAGCCTCAGAACGCTCAGTGTGATACTGATCCTTGTAGCAAATGACCAGCTACTTGATGACAAGTTCCCCTGCAAGAGGCAGCAATTTGTACTTACTGAGAATGACAAATGCTCTGGACATGGATTTGCCTTCCCTGCCTGCGGTTCCTATTCCAGTACTACTGTCCAAAGGCTTACAGAGTACTTGATTTACTGACCTGGGCTTCCACATAACATCATCTCAGACCAAGGGACCCACTTTATAGCAAAGGAGGTATGACAGTGGACACCTGACGTTGAGATTCATTGGTCCTATTGTATATTGTATCACCTGGAAGATGCTGTCTGATAGAATACTGTAATAGCCCCTTAAAAACTGAGCAAAGTGGTGGCTTGAAAAATAGTACCCTGCAAGGTTAAGATTCTGTTTATCTAGGATGCAGTATATATATTACACTAATGGCCGTTAAGTCATGTTGTGTTGCAATAGCTAGAATATATGGACTTGAGAACCAAGGGGTGAAAGTGGGATTGGGCTCTCTCACCATCCCTTCCAGGGGCCACCTTGAGGAAACTTATGCTTCCTGTCCTAGAATCTTAAGGCTCTGTGAGACTAGAGGTCCCCTAGTCCCAAAGGGGAAAGAGTAAGGATTCCATTGAACCTAAAACAAAGACTTCCAGCTAGTCATTTTGGATTCTTCATGCTAGTTGACCAGCATACAAAGAAAGGAGCTAGGGTTGCTGTTACATAATGGGGGCAATGGGGAATAAGTCTAGAACTTTTCTACTTCCTGTGAACCTACCCCATTCTCTACTTTTCTTGTGCTCCTTGGGACTACTTCCTGCACTCAGGTCCATGTCTCAGGGTGTGTTTTGTGGGGAACAGAATAAGACAGTAGGATTTTAAATTTTGTCCTAAGTGCAATGAAACCCCTTAAAGCATTTTATGCAAAGGTAGTGCATGATCAGATTTGCATTTTAGAGAGTTGACTCTCGTGGCTGTGAGGAGAATGGATTGGAAGGGAAAGAGTGGACAAGGTAGTCTGGTTTGGAGGCAATTCCAATAGTCCAGACAAGAGATGGTGGTGGTCTGGACTCATATGATGGTGGTGGTAGAGACGGAGAGAGGAACAAATGGATATTTAAGGAACAGAATCAATAAGACAAGAGTTCCGTTGATTGGTTTCAAATCAATTTGTTCAGCGCTTACCCTTAGTGCATGCACACATGTTTGTGCACTCATTGTTCTCTCTAAGGCCAGTTAGTGGCTCTAAGACACGCCCAGCTTGTATTCCTTGTTAGTAGCTATCTTCTGGGAGGAAAAGGCTGTAAATGTGAATCAAAGACCTTGATCATTGAATATTGAAGCAATGTGATGCTCAAGAGCACTGCGGCGGGACCTTCCTAGTTTAGCCTGACAGAGAGAGACTGTTCTCTTCAGCAGAGCAAAGTCTCTGGGCTCCAGCTCTGTTTGAGCCACTCTTAAGGGCACCCCTGCAAGGCTCTTGAGTCCCAAGGCTCTGGTGTGTAGCTGATAAGCGCTGCAAAGAGCAGGAGTCAGGACTGATTTACGGAACATGGTGGCAGCCCTTACGGTTCTAGAAAATACTTGGTAGAGGAGATACAAGGAAGTAGAGCGGAAGATAACTCTTTTTTTTTTTTTTTTTTTGCGGTACGCGGGCCTCTCACTGTTGTGGACTCTCCCGTTGCAGAACACAGGCTCCGGACGCACAGGCCCAGTGGCCACGGCTCACGGGCCCAGCCGCTCTGTGGCATGCGGGATCCTCCCGGACCAGGGCACGAACCCACATCCCCTGCACCGGCAGGCGGACTCTCAACCACTGCACCACCAGGGAAGCCCGGAAGATAACTCTTTGAAAGACTGGATTTCTTGCCATCAAGAAATGGGGGGCTTCAAGTGGTCAAAGTAATGTGACTGTATATGGACTCAGGGGCAGTCAGGGTATGCTAGGCCAGGTGAGAGGTGGAGCAGAGTCTGATGATTCCTAGGTTTCTGGCCTGGGTAACTGGTTGGTGAGGTATTGAATTCAGTTTTAGATATGCTGAGGAACACCAAAATAGTAATGTTGAGCAGTCTGTTGAATATATTTGTATTTCTAGTGTCTAAAATAATGCCTGACATGTTAGGAACTCAATAAATATTTGTTCAAACAAACACATTAGTTAAGTTTTTCTCCCCAAATTCCCCCAGCAACACCCAACCTCAGTGATAGGCCAGTTGTTGTTACTTTCAGTTTGGGATAATTTAGTCTAAGTGAGGGACTAGTTAGCTAAAGTCCAAGACCTCTTACTGATGGAGCATGGCTTTGGACAGTCTCCACTAAGCACTTGACTCACTGAAGCTTTATTTGGATAGTCAAGGCCGTGAAGACCTAGGAATGGGAAATGAAGACCCACATGCATCCTAGGACCCAGCTTTTCTGAATGAGACGGTGACTGTGGGATGAAGGTGGGGTAAAGAAGGCAACTTTCTCCTTCTGGATCAGGATCTACTGTATCCTGATTATAGAAGTTATAAGTTAGGCTTTGGAGTTGGATAACTTGAGTTCAAGTCTTCATCCCACCATTTCCTAGCTTTGTGACCTTGGGCAAGTTATTTAACCTCCAAGCCTTATTTTCCATACTTGTAACATGGAGATATTCATGTCATCTTCCTTATAGTGTTGTGAAAGTTAAATGTGATAAAAAGTATATCAGTTCAATGTGTGGCATACAAAAAGCATCCAATAAATGCTATTAATAATAATTCAACAATCAATAATACTACTAATCATTTTTATCTGTATTGCAATAGCATACATTCCTTATATTCTTACTTATGAGTAAGGTGTCGTTATTACTCCCATTTTATACTTGGGAAAGAGGACATTGGAGAGGTGAAATGACTTTGCTCAGCCAAGAGTACGGTGAGGCTAAGTCAACTCATCAAGTCTTCTGACCCCAGAATCCGTGTCTCCTGTGACTCATTTCATGGAAGACTTAGGCATAGTTGTGTGAGTCCATCCAGCCCATTCCAGCAGCAATGCCAAAAGGTGAGACTCAATTTCTAGGAGGCAGGACGTACTGGACAATTCAGCCAGGGATGCATATATGTGTGCGCATGTGTGTGTGTGTTGGAGGGTGAGGGTAAAATGGTGAGACATCTCCCCCAAATCTCCAAGTCCCTAGGAATCCCCAATTCATAGATGGCATATTTCTATTCTGTTCTTTCAATACCCTTCTGAGACCTCCTACCTTCATCTGTCTTTTGAAAAGCTCTGTTCAACGAAGCTGAGTTCAAATGAAAGAAAAAAATCCTTTCTGTGTGGGTCTCTGTATCCCACTGTCCAACCTGAGTCAACTGAACAACTCAGGATCTGGGGGAAATCTGAGATCAGCATAGCTAGATTTTAGTTTGGATTCTGGTACTCTAGGACTCTGAATAATTCCTTTTCTCTCTCTGGGCCTCCATTTCTCTGTCAGCACCAGATGGGGACACTCCGTCATTCAATGTTGCACCCACATCTCCTACTTCTGGGGGAAGGAGGGAAGGATGGGGCGGTGGCATCAATCTCCTTCCTGGGATGGCTCCTCTGAGCTCTATATTTCTTCCCTGTAGTGACCAGGGAATTTTCCCCTATTGATTGCTTTCTGTAATCGAGCTTAACAAATAGAACTTCCCTCAAATGATTCTTCCAACTAAACTGATAGAAAGCTAACCTTGTTATATTTATTGACAGAACATTGAAATAAATATTATAGGTCTAGAGGGAATGTTTCAGCCCATTGATTTTTTAAGGAAATAATAAATGGAGCCTATTCCCTTTGGCATATTATGCTGGGAATAATCTGAAAAAATGCTTAGCTTGTTCAACACAGAGCTTAGAAACCCTCCTTTCACTCCCTATGGAGCCAGGGCCCTTTGCATAAATCTGCTCTGGCCCAGACAATCAATTTTTAATTTTAATTATTTTCAAAACTCGTTTATTATTTGCTTGTTCTGAGTTGGAAGCTTTACTTTCTTGGTGAGTTTATAGCCACGAGTGGTCAGACCTCTGGTCTGGGTCTGGAGGCATGACATTTCTTAGTTCTACACACCAGAGAGGAAAACTCACCATCCCTTTTCCCAGGGTTCCTTGTTTGAGAATAGGGGTCTGCAAATGGGGCCCGCTACTTATTTTTGTAAATAAAGTTTTATTGGAAAACATTCACTCTCATTGGTTTGCATGTTGTCTGGGGCTGTTTTCCATCACAATGGTAGAGTTCAGTAGTTGTAACAGAGACCAGATCGTCCACAAAACCTCAATTATTTACTGTCTGGTCCTTTACAGAAAAAGGTGGCCTATGCCTGTTCTAGATTCCCGTCTTTCCTGCCCTTCTAGATGAGACCAGCATGCTTCACCCACTCACTTGGGGGTTTCTCCTCAACCAAGTGGCTACCATAGTGATGACGTTAGCTAATGCAATACAGTGCTTTCTATGTCCCCAGCACTAACCTAAGGACTTTATATATATTATTCTTCATTTCATCCTCACAACAACCCTAGGACGTAGGACAACTATTAACCTTCTTTTAAAAATGAGGGGACTTCCCTGGTGGTGCAGTGGTTAAGAATCCGCCTGCCAATGCAGGGGACATGGATTTGAGCCCTGGTCTGGGAAGATCCCACATGCCGCGGAGCAACTAAGCCTGTGCACCACAACTACTGAGCCTGCGCTCTAGAGCCCATGAGCCACAACGACTGAGCCCTCATGCCACAACTACTGAAGCCCGCGCTCATAGAGCGTGTGCTCCACAATAAGAGAAACCACTGCAATGAGAAGCTCGCACACCACAACGAAGAGTAGCCCCTGCTCGCCGCAACTAGAGAAAGCCCGTGCGCAGCAACGAAGACCCAACACAGCCAAAAATAAAAAAATTAATTTATATAAAAAAATAAGAGGAAACAAGACACAGAAAAGTTCAGTAACTTACCCAAGGTCACACAGGTAGAAAATAGCAGAGCTGGAATTTAAATCCAGGCTTGAGAGAGAGCGTCAGAGGTGGTGCGTGCTCAGAGAAGGTCTAGGTTAATGTCCCTAAAGTACAGATGGGGAACTGAGCCCTGAAAAGAGGTCACATAGTCGATAATAAAGCTAGAGGTAAAATCCGGATAACAGTTCCAGTGTCTTTTTGTAGTTATTATTGCATTGTGCTGCTCAGCTTCTGTTTATCAAAGCCAGGCAGGGGAATTCAAAGGCCCTTAAAGCAGACTTCACCCTCTACCCCTCCAAGACTTTTAGGGTTATATTATCCATGACACCACTCATTACTTCTTTCTCACTGTCATCTGTTCCTTTTACTCTCCCATGTTGGAGGAGGAATTTGGTACCTGGCTCAAGGGTTTCTTTTCTTGGGCAGTTTCAACATTCATTCATACCAAAGATATTGCTGAGTACCTAGAACACACTGCCTTCAGTGATTTGCATGGTCATTAGCAGCCCCGTGGGAGAGAATTTAAACCACGTTATAGACTCACATATAATTACAGGTTTGGGCTACGTACAGGCCCGTCTTTTCCAATGAAAAATCATTCTTTGACCCTTTGTCCCCCTGGGCTATTACCACATCTTTGACTTTCCATTCAAAGCCAGATTGATTGGAGGAACTTCTACTCCATCACTGTCTCCATGAACTTCCCTCTCATTCACTCCTCAACCCCCTCCAATCTGGTGTCCATCCAGAGCCCGCCACTGAAACTGCTCTAAGGAGGCCTCTAGTGATCCCCAAATTGCAAGGGCAACACCTTCCAGTCTGTATCTTCAGGATCTTTCTTGCCTTTGAAACTATTGACTGCTCTCTTCTCCTTGAAATGTTTCTCCCTAACAACACTCTCCTGGCTCTTCTCCTGTCTCTCCAGACACTCCTTAGGATCCTTTTCTGCTTCTGCTTTGTCTGCCCTGTTACATTTTCTTTTTTAATTTTAAAATTTTATTTAATTTATTTTTTTATACAGCAGGTCCTTATTAGTCATAATTTTATACACATCAGTGTATACATGTCAATCCCAATCGCCCAATTCATCACACCCCCACCCCCACCCCCCTGCCGCTTTCCCCCCTTGGTGTCCATAGGTTTCTTCTCTACATCTGTGTCTCAATTTCTGCTCGCAAAGCGGTTCATCTGTACCATTTTTCTGGGTTCCACATATATGTGTTAATATATGATATTTGTTTTTCTCATTCTGACTTACTTCACTCTGTAGGACAGTCTCTAGATCCATCCACGTCTCTACAACTGACCCAATTTCATTCCTTTTTATGGCTGAGTAATATTCCATTGTATATATGTACCACATCTTCTTTATCCATTCATCTGTCGATGGGCATTTAGGTTGCTTCCATGACCTGGCTATTGTAAATAGTGCTGCAATGAACATTGGGGTGCATGTGTCTTTTCAAATTATGGTTTTCTCTGCGAATATGTCCAGTAGTGGGATTGCTGGATCATATGGTAATTCTATTTTTAGTTTTTTAAGGAACCTCCATACTGTTCTCCATAGTGGCTGTATCAATTTACATTCCCACCAACACTGTAAGAGGTTTCCATTTTCTCCACACCCTCTCCAGCATTTGTTGTGTGTAGATTTTCTGATGATGTCCATTCTAACTGGTGTGAGGTGATAACCTCGTAGTTTTGATATGATGTTGAGCAGTTTTTCATGTGTTTCTTGGCCATCTGTATGTCTTCTTTTTTTTTTTGCGGTACGCGGCCCTCTCACTATTGTGGCTTCTCCCGTTGCAGAGCACAGGCTCTGGACTCGCAGGCTCAGCGGCCATGGCTCACAGGTCCAGCCACTCCGTGGCATGTGGGATCTTCCCGGACCGGGGCATGAACCCGTGTCCCCTGCATCGGCAGGCGGACTCTCAACCACTGTACCACCAGGGAAGCCCCTCATCTGTATGTCTTCTTTAGAGAAATGTCTATTTAGGTCTTCTGCCCATTTTTGGATTGGGTTGTTTGTTTTTTTAATATTGAGCTGCATGAGCTGTTTATATATTTTGGAGATTAATCCTTTGTCCGTTGATTCGTTTGCAACTATTTTCTCACATTCTGAGGGTTGTCTTTTCATCTTGTTTATGGTTTCCTTTGCTGTGCAAAAACTTTGAAGTTTCATTAGGTCCCATTTGTTTATTTTTGTTTTTATTTCCATTACTGTAGGAGGTGGATCAAAAGGATCTTGCTGTGGTTTATGTCAGAGAGTGTTCTGCCTATGTTTTCCTCTAAGAGTTTTATAGTGTCTCGTCTTACATTTAGGTCTCTAATCCATTTTGAGTTTATTTTTGTGTATGGTGTTAAGGAGTGTTCTAATTTCATTCTTTTACATGTAGCTGTCCAGTTTTCCCAGCACCACTTATTGAAAAGACTGTCTTTTCTCCATTGTATATCCTTGTCTCCTTTGTCATAGATTAGTTGACCATAGGTGCATGGATTTATCTCTGGGCTTTCTATCTTGTTCCATTGATCTATGTTTCTGTTTTTGTGCCAGTACCATACTGTCTTGATTACTATAGCTTTGTAGTATAGTCTGAAGTCAGGGAGTCTGATTCCTCCAGGTCCCTTTTTTCCCCTCAAGACTGCTCTGGCTATTCTGGGTCTTTTGTGTCTCCATACAAATTTTAAGATTTTTTTTTTCTAGTTCTGTAAAAAATGCCATTGGTAACTTGATAGGGATTGCATTGAATCTTTAGATTGCTTTGGGTAGTATAGTCATTTTCACAATATTGATTCTTCCAATCCAAGAACATGGTATATCTCTCCATCTGTTGGTATCATCTTTAATTTCTTTCATCAGTGTCTTATAGTTTTCTGCATACAGGTCTTTTTTCTCCCTAGGTAGGTTTATTCCTAGGTGTTTTATTCTTTTTGTTGCAATGGTAAATGGGAGTGTTTCCTTAATGTCTCTTTCAAATTTTTCATCATTAATGTATAGGAATGCAAGAGATTTCTGTGCATTAATTTTGTATCCTGCAACTTTACCAAGTTCATTGATTAGCTCTAGTAGTTTTCCGGTGGTATCTTTAGGATTTTCTATGTATAGTATCATGTCATCTGCAAACAGTGACACTTTTACTTCTTTTCCAGTTTGGATTCCTTTTATTTCTTTTTCTTCTCTGATTTCCGTGGCTAGGACTTCCAAAACTATGTTGAATAATAGTGGTGAGAGTGGACATCCTTGTCTTGTTCCTGATTTTAGAGGAAATGCTTTCAGTTTTTCACGATTGAGAATGATGTTTGCTGTGGGTTTGTTATATATGGCCTTTATTATGTTGAGGTAGGTTCCCTCTATGCCCACTTTCTGGAGAGTTTTTTTTTTTTTTTTTTTTGCGGTATGTGGGCCTCTCACTGTTGTGGCCTTTCCCATTGCGGAGCACAGGCTCCGGACGTGCAGGCTCAGCGGCCATGGCTCACGGGCCCAGCCGCTCTGCGGCATGTGGGATCCTCCCGGACCAGGGCACGAACCCGTGTCCCCTGCATCGGCAGGCGGACTCTCAACCACTGCGCCACCAGGGAAGCCTGTCCTGTTACATTTTGAATTGCCTGGGGTTGCATCCTCGGTCCTCCTCTTATTGGACTCAAGGTTGGACCACAGCTCTGATGACCTACCACTTACCTACCATCCATGTCTTCCCCAAATCTCAGCCAGCTGCCCAAATCTCCTTTCATTTCTCCAAAATGTGTGTACAACGGGCCATCAACTGGAAGTCAGCTTCCCAATGTTGAAATCATTATGGTCTCCTCCAAACCTGCTCCTCCCCATAAATTACCAATATTGATGAAGTATTTCACCACCTACTAAGCTGTTGGAGCCCGAGGCTTCTGTTGTCTCATCTCTTATTTAGAATTGGCCTTGTTGATTGTGATTCTTAAATACCTCTCACATTTATTCTCTCCATTTCACTCTCAATGCCCTTAGTTTATGCCCCTATCATCTCTCCCTTGGTTAATTAACTAGTTAATTAATTCAACAGCAATTATTGCATATTACTGTGTGCTGCTCACTGGGGGAAAAGGGATCAAACAAGGCAGACACTTAGTTCTCATGGACAAAGATTCTTAGTAGGGGGAGACCCTAAATATATAGACAAGAAAGCACATACTTAAAAGAGATAAATTTCAAATAATGTTAGTCCTGCCAGGAAAATAAAACTGAGTGATGTGCATGAAAGTGACCACGGGTGAACTCCTTTAGATGGGGGATTCAGGAAGGGCTCCCCTAGGAGGTGACTTTTTAGCTGAGACCTGGGTGAATGTTCCAAGCAGAGGGAGTCCCTGGGATGGTGATAAGCCTGGCTGCATTCAAGGGACAAAAAAAGGCTGGAGGGTAATGAATTTGGGGAAGACTAATAGGAAATGCATTTCAAAAGGTAGGTGAAGGCCACAGCGTACTGGCCTTACAGGTCATGGCAGAGAATTTATTCTAAGGGTTATGAGAAGTCTTGGGGGAGGGTTTTAAGCAAATGAGATCTGATTTACAGTTTAGAAAACTCACTCTTGTTGCTGTGTTGAGAATGGGTGGCGTGAGGTCAAATGTGGAGATTGGGGGATGGTTAGGAGGTCATTGCAATAGTGTGTCCGGGATGAGGGTGGTAGAAATGGACCAGAAGAGATGTAGTCAAGACTTGTTTTGGAGGCAGAGCCATCGGACTTGCTGATGGATTGCATGTGGTGGTGGGGGGGGAGGGGGAGGAGAGAGAGAGGAATCAAGCATATCTCCTCAAGATCTCCCCCCTGACCTCCCTGTGCCTACATCACAGAGAAAAGAGAGGCCCATGGGCAAGAATTCTAACCCCTCTGCTCTGACAAGGCTGGCTCAGAGAAGGGCAGAGGGTCAAACTTGTCTTGTGTGGAGGCAGCCTAACCTGGGGTTGAGCCAACTGGGTGAGCCCTGGTCATGAGCTGAGCCACGAGGAGGGGGCTGAACCCAGGCAGGCTCAGTCTCCCACTCCCAACTGTGTTTTGTCCTGAGAGTAATCAGGCCAGAGAGCCATTGGCCCTCATCCCTGTTGCCCTGTCTTATCCAGGCAGGTCATGGGTGATGTTCTTCACACGGCCTTGAAGGCTGAGGAGGCCTGTGGTACCCAGTGGACTGTGGTTTACATCTCAATGTGGCAGAATGGGAGGCCTGGCCTGAAATGGCTCCTTTTTGAACTTTGGAGACTCTGGGTATCAGAATTCCCCTCTTTGGCCTGTGGGGAGGACAGACTTGTGCCTCTGGAGGTTAAAGGAGAAAAGAGGAGCTTGGGTTTAGTTTCACAGAAGCAGGCGAGTCCTTCATGGGGGAAAGTGGGGACGGAAAGGAGGAGGACAGTTTTCTAGAATCTTCTAAAAATGACTTTTCCCGACTATGACTGATATGATAACACTGAAACTGACTCAACAGGAGGACATCACCTTTTAGTAACCCCCCTATCCAGCCATCTTTCCACCTCTAATGACCAACCTTGTGAACAGAGACTGAAAATAGTGATGTCTTCAGGGACCAGGCAGGTAATAAGTGAAGTGGGCTTTGTGGGGACTCTGGGGAGTTTATATTCTATACAAAGTGTGAGAGTAGGGGGCAGCCAGGTGGGGTGGCCGCTGCTTGGAACAGATTGTTGACATGTAGGAAGTGGAAACTGGTGTTGTTGGATCTTCTGAGTTTTCAATAAAAGTCAAAAGTCTGAAAGTTTATGTGTAATCTCCTGAATTTTATTTTTAAATTTTTATTTATTTTTGGCTGCTTTGGGTCTTTGTTGCTGTGTGTGGGCTTTCCTTAGCTGTGGTGAGTGTGGCTATTCCCCCTGCAGTGTGTGGGCTTCTCATTGTGGTGGCTTCTCTTGTTGTGGAGCACGGGCTCTAGGCGCGCGGGCTTCAGTAGTTGCAGCATGTGGCCTCAGTAGTTGCGTCACGCAGGCCCTAGAGTGTGCGGGCTTCAGTAGCTGCAGCGCACGGGCTTAGTTGCTCCATGGCATGTGGGATCTTCCCAGACCAGGGATCGAACCCGCGTCCCCTGAATTGGCAGGCAGATTCCCAACCACTGCACCACCAGGGAAGTCCTCTGAATTTTAAATGTTGGCAACTAATCAACTGAAAATAAAATATTACCAGTGTGGGCCAAACAAGGCTGTAGGAGGAGGTTGGTCTGCAGGCGGTCAGTTAGTGGTGCCTGATACAGAATCACAGAGGGACTGGAGGCATACTTGGGTCTAACAATAGCCAAGTGCTAATACTGGATGTAAGTGAAAAGCACTAGGAAACACCTACAGTTTAATATCCACATGTCTCCAGCCGACCGGGACAATTTCACTATTTATACCGCAAAAGATGGAAATGCTCATGAATTTTGATTTGAACTAAATACTGAACAACACCCAGTGTCTCTGTTAATATTGGTTCATCCATTGATCGTTGAACACAAATTGTGTTATTTCTATTCTCATAGATATAAATGTTTGTTGTTCATTCATTCATTCATTCATTCAACAAGTTCCTATGATTATGGTGTAAGACACAACCTAGGCTTTGTGTCATGTTAAAAATTGCCTATCATACCAGGCAGGATAAAATAAGTGCTATAAAATTACGAGCAAAGGGCTGTAGAAGAGAAGCAGAAAGACAATAGTGATTACCTTTAGGGCACCTGGGGAACGCTTCAGCAAGGAGGTGACATTGGACCTGAGCCTTGAAAGATGAGTGAGTGGAGTGGGGATGAAGTCGATTTCAGTTTGCATTCTTGTGTGTGAGCATCAGAATTAACTCGGCATACCTAATCAACAGGAGGCTGGGGGACCAGGCCTGGGAAAGGCAGCAATCGAGGAGGCTCTGGAAGCCTGGGATTCAGAAAGCAGGAAGCTGAGAAACTGGTCCTCAGCAGGAGCAGATGGGAGAGGATACAGCTGCCAGGGCCATGGCTGTTTCTGCCGCTGTTGAAATTAACCTCCAATGGCCCTGTGATCCTTGAGGCACTTGCTCAAGATTCGGGGTCCTGGGAGACAGTGACTGGTCGACTTTAGATCATGTTGTCCTCTCAGTCCGTCAAACAGATGAGGGAGATGACTCTCCTTAGGTGCATCGTTGGTGATAAGCAGCGGGCGGCGGACATGGGGAATTAGTTCCTGCCATGACTCTGTGCAATGATGACTATTTCTAACCCATGCTCACCGGGAGAGGACACCCCCAAATTCTCCAGACTGAGCAGTTCTGTGATGGGGCAGTTCAGGGTCTCAGGAGGACTCCAGATTCTGCCAGGTGAGGAGACGTGTGGCAGACTGATGGGGCGCCTTACTGGCCTCCGTGTCCACTGGGGCCAGTCACTGCCTGCTCCTGCCTCTGTTCCGCACTGCAAGCAGGAGCTCAGTGACTTCCTGTGTTCTACTGGAACTGTGTTCCCATCTCAGGCTTCGTTCCTCATAGTTAACTGGAGAGATAAACTTATTTCTTCAAGATAAGCACCTTTTAGTCCTACTTATAAACTGAATGAACAAAACTGAAAAGTAATTGAATTAGTATTGGAAACAATCTAAATATATAGCATTAAGGGATTGAGTAAATAAATTTTAATACATACAATAGAATGTAATCTGTCCAGATTGCAAAACAGCCTGGCTATTCCAAGCCTATTAAAAATTTACATGCACGTACACACGCACACAGAGAAATGACTGGAAGGGTAGGTGCCAAAATGCCAGCAGTGATTATCTCTGGGGGGTAGGATTCTGGGTGGATTTTATTTTCTTCTTTTTGCTTATCTTGCCTTTTCTGTTGTTTCTATAATAAACATGAAATACCTTTAAATCAGAAAAAAAGTTTGCTTTAGAAAAATACACTCGGTGAGTACAAGTGTCATTATTGTGAATACCACCAGTCATGAGAATCAGCTGAGTGTATACCGAGTGACACGTAACAAGGTCTGAATAAAGTCAAGACTGTGGCTGAGAAACGGGCTGGAGGACATCGCCATTATCCCCACCTTGCCTTTCCCTCGCCGCTATCAAGGGCAGCCATCTGCCTGACGGTGCCTTTTAGGGGGTAGGGAAATGGGGTCACACCTCCATCAATCCAAAGCGCATGTCTCTGCCCTGCTCAGTGATTTTGCCCATGAGATTTAGGACACTTTTACCATAATATTTATTCAGTTTTATGGCTTTAAATATAACACTAACTCCTAATAATCAATATTGATTTAACTATAATATCTTATTTATAGACACAGCCCTCTCTGGTTTGCATATGGACTCAAACTCTAATGCAACAGAAATAAGCCACTCACTCCCCTGGCCCTGGGCCAGCAATGAAGGAAATGTCAGCCTCTGATGAATGGCTCTGAGGCCAATGCAGAGTGTGGGGTTTTTCTGACGCCCACTTCTCCCCACTCCCTCCAAAATGGCTGCTAAGGATGCCTGTTTGTTTCATGTAACATAATTGTCCGTCTTAAGGAGGCAAACATTCCAACTGACTTCACTGGAGGGCAGTTAACAACCAGCTCCAGGTGAAAATGCATGTAAAAATGGAACCTTGGGGGAAAGACAAATAGGCAGAAGTATAAAGGATAAGATAGGGCCTGGGGAAGTAAGGGCCTGCCTGTCCCCACCCCCTCACCCCACCCCAAGGGATCTTGATGGGACAGTGCGGATTTCTAGAGAAGTTATTACAGTGGCTATAATTAGTGTTGAAGAGGTGTCCAAGCACCACAGCTGGTAGCTGCCACTTGTAGGGGCAGAGCACGGGCCTGGCAAACATGACTCAGTGTGACAAACGTCGGTGAGGAAGGGTAGAAGCGGCCAGAACTTAGAGTCTGGAGAAGAGAAGACTCAGACTGGTGAAGTTCGTCTAAGTCCAAGAGGTGGAGGAGGTGACCAACTCTTATTTACAAAGTAGCTGTGCCTTCCAGTGACCACAACACAGGTCCATTGCTCAGAACACCCTTTTCTCCCTCTTGAGGTTCCTGGGTAGCTCCATTGATATTTGATATGTATGGTGGAAATTTATTATTTAACCCGTTCAACCTCCAAACACACACACACACACACACACACACACACCCACCCACCCACCAACATCCATTCACCCTTCCTTTGGAAGCAGGTCTAGACTCCACAGGTGGAGTCCATGATCCAGGCCTGTCCAGTCAAAGCATCTCTTGCCCTTGATTGCAAACTGATTCAGGACTTTTGGAGGAGTTACCAGAAGGGTCTGGTTCTCTTTCACTGCACTTGAACCCAAGAAGATGTAGTGGCTGGAGCTGCTGCAGCCATCTTGCCATCATGTGGAGCTTGAGAAAAAAGCCAGCATAGAAGAGGTACCCACTATTTTCTCCATAACAGTACCTTCCTTAGGGAATTCTGCCCCTGACCCCCATACAGTACTAGGCAGTATGTGACCTTCGTTCTTGATCATTAGTGATCTTATAGGGGTGAACACGTAACTCAACCTGACCAATCAGGTTTTCTCTCCTACTCATTTGGAACAGAGACACAGGGATTAAGTCAGTAAGATGGTCCTACTTGGGCATTAGAACTGAAAAGTCATGTAAATTTGGGGCCAAAAGTGGATGCCCCAGCTTGCCCACTTGCTTCAGGGACATACTCAATTCACACACAAGTAGGAGTTACAGGGAATCACAGAGAAGCAGATATAATAATTATATTAATAATGTTTTGGTTACCTATTGCTGTTTAACAGACTAGTCTAAAACTTAATGGCTTAAAACAATTTATTATTATTTTTTGAAATCACAGAAATCCATCTTTCTTTTTTTTCTACAGTTATACATGTTTTTTATGGTGTGTTAGTTTCTGCTTTATAACAAAGTGAATCAGTTATGCATATATCCCCATATCTCTTCCATCTTGCATCTCCCTCCCTCCCACCCTCCCTATCCCACTTCTCTAGGTGGTCACAAACCACCGAGCTGATCTCCCTGTGCTATGCGGCTGCTTCCCACTAACTATTTATTTTACATTTGGTAGTGTATATATGTCCATGACACTCTCTCATTTTGTCACAGCTTACCCTTCCCCCTCCCTGTGTCCTCAAGTCCATTCTCTAGTAGGTCTGTGTCTTTATTCCCGTCTTGCCCCTAGGTTCTTCATGACCTTTTTTTTTAGATTCCATATATATGTGTTAGCATACGATATTTGTTTTTCTCTTTCTGACTTACTTCACTCTGTATGACAGACTCTAGGTCAAACCACCTCACCACAAATAACTCAACTTCATTTCTTTTTATGGCTGAGTAATATTCCATTGTATATATGTGCCACATCTTCTTTATCCATTCATCTGTCAATGGACACTTAGGTTGCTTCCATGTCCTGGCTATTGTAAATAGAGCCGCAGTGAATATTTTGGTACAGGACTCTTTTTGAATCATGGCTTTCTCAGGGTATATGCCCAGTAGTGGTGTTGCTGGGTCGTATGGTAGTTCTATTTTTAGTTTTTTAAGGAACCTCCATACTGTTATCCATAGTGGCTGTATCAATTTACATTCCCACCAACAGTGCAAGAGGTTTCCCTTTTCTCCACACCCTCTCCAGCATTTATTTTTTCTAGATTTTTTGATGATGGTCATTCTGACCGGTGTGAGATGATATCTCATTGTAGCTTTGATTTGCATTTCTCTAATGATTAATGATGTTGAGCATTCTTTCATGTGTTTGTTGGCAACCTGTATATCTTCTTTGGAGAAATGTCTATTTCGGTCTTCTGCCCATTTTTGGCTTGGGTTGTTTGTTTTTTTTGATATTGCGCTGCAAGAGCTGCTTATAAATTTTGGAGATTAATCCTTTGTCAGTTGCTTCATTTGCAAATATTTTCTCCCACTCTGAGGGTTGTCTTTTCATCCTGTTGATCGTTTCCTTTGCTATGCAAAGGTTTAAGTTTCATTAGGTCCCATTTATTTATTTTTATTTCCATTTCTCTAGGAGGTGGGTCAAAAAGGAGCTTGCTGTGATTTATGTCATAGAGCGTTTTGCCTATGTTTTCCTCTAAGAGCTTGATAGTGTCTGGCCTTACATTTAGGTCTCTAATCCATTTTGAGTTTATTTTTGTGTATGGTGTTAGGGAGTGTTCTAATTTCATTCTTTTACATATAGCTGTCCAGTTTTCCCAGCATCACTTATTGAAGAGACTGTCTTTTCTCCATTGTATATTCTTGCCTCCTTTATTAAAGATAAGGTGGCCATATGTGCGTGGGTTTATCTCTGGTTTTTCTACCCTGTTCCATTTATCTATATTTCTGTTTTTGTGCCAGTACCATACTGGGTTGATTACTGTAGTTTTGTAGTATAGTCTGAAGTCAGGGAGTCTGATTCCTCCAGCTCTGCTTTTCTTTCTCAAGATTGATTTGGCTATTCGGGGTCTTTTGTGTTTCCATACAAATTGTGAAATTTTTTGTTCTAGTTCTGTGAAAAATGACAGTGGTAATTTGATAGGGATTGCATTGAATCTGTAGATTGCTTTGGGTAGTATAATCATTTTCACAGTGTTGATTCTTCCAATCCAAGAACATGGTATATCCCTCTATCTATTTGTATCATCTTTAATTTCTTTCATCAGTGTCTTATAGTTTTCTGCATACAGGTCTTTTGTCTCCTTAGGTAGGTTTATTCCTAGGTATTTTATTCTTTTTGTTGCAATGGTAAATGGGAGTGTTTTCTTAATTTCACTTTCAGATTTTTCATCATTAGTGTATTGGAATGCAAGAGATTTCTGTGCATTAATTTTGTATCCTGCAACTTTACCAAATTCATTGATTAGCTCTAGTAGTTTTCTGGTAGCATTTTTAGGATTCTCTATGTATAGTACCATGTCATCTGCAAACAGTGACAGTTTTACTTCTTCTTTTCTGATTTGGATTCCTTTTATTTCTTTTTCTTGTCTGATTGCTGTGGCTAAAACTTCCAAAACTATGTTGAATAATAGTGGTGAAAGTGGGCAACCTTGTCTTTTTCCTGATCTTAGAGGAAATGGTTTCAGTTTTTCACCATTGAGAATGATGTTGGCTGTGAGTTTGTCATATATGGTCTTCATTATGTTGAGGTAGGTTCCCTTTATGCCTACTTTCTGGAGAGTTTTTATCATAAATGGGTGTTGACTTTTGTTGAAAGCTTTTTCTGCATCTATTGAGATGATCATATGGTTTTTCTCCTTCAATTTGTCAATATGGTTTATCACATTGATTGATTTGTGTATATTGAAGAATCCTTGCATTCCTGGGATAAATTCCACTTGATCATGGTGTATGATCCTTTTAATGTGCTGTTGGATTCTGTTTGCTAGTATTTTGTTGAGGATTTTTGCATCTATGTTCATCAGTGATATTGGCCTGTAGTATTGTTTTTTTGTGACATCTTTGTCTGGTGTTGGTATCAGGGTTATGGTGGCCTTATAGAATGAGTTTGGGAGTGTTCCTCCCTCTGCTGTATTTTGGAAGAGTTTGAGAAGGTTGACTGGACTTGGCTAGATGGTTCTCGTTGGGATCTCTCATGTTGTTTTCTTTTTTTTAATAAAAAAAATTAGTTTATTTTTGACAGTGTTTTGCCTTTGTTTATGTGTGCAGATTTTCTCTAGTCATGGCGAGTAGGGGCTACTCTTCGTTGCAGTGCGCAGGCTTCTCATTGTGGTGGCTTCTCTTGTTGCGGAGCACGATCTCTAGGCATGCAGGCTTCAGTAGTTGTGACATGCAGGCTCAGTAGTTGTGGCGCACAGGCTTAGTTGCTCTGCAGCATGTGGGATCTTCCCAGACCAGGGCTCGAACCCGTGTCCCCTGCACTGGCAGTCAGATTCTTAGCCGCTGTGCCACCAGGGAAGCCCTCTCATGTTGTTTTAATCAGAGTGTGGCTGGGAACGGTGTCATCTCAAAGCTCAGTTGGGCTAGATGTCCAAGATGGTGCACACACTGGCTAGCAATTGTTGCTGATTGTAGGCTAGGGGCTCTGCTGAGGATACTGCTTGGAGTACCTACAGGTGGACCCTCAATGTGGCTTGGGCTTCTCACTGCATGTGGTAGCTGGGTTCCAAGTAGGATGTCCTAAAAACAAGTGTCTGAAGAGAAGGGAAGCAAAGATTTCCAGTCTTCTTAAAGGCTATGCTTCAAACTGGCACAGTATCATTCCTACCCTATTCTATTGCTCCAAGCAGTCACAGGCCAGCCTAGATTCAAGGGGTGGGAGTAATGGACTCTATCTCTAGATGGGGAAATATCAGTGGTAAAGGGAAGGAAGGACTTCATGGTGGCCATCTTGGAGACAAGCTAGCACAAATAGTAATGATTTTTAACAGTAACGATGGCTAACAAGTGTGCAAGGCACTGTTCTAAGTGTTTTACCTCCATTATCTCCTTTAATCCTTAAAACAATCCTATTATTATTCACAATTTACAGATGAGGACATTGAGGTGTGGAGCAAATGAAATAAATTATGACGGATGTTTTAGTGTCAAGAAGCAGAACACCCAACTACAAAACGTTTAAACAACATGCCCATTTATTATCTCACTTAACAGGGACACAAGGAAGTGAGGCAAAAGAGGGACGGCATAGCTGGTGACTCAAGAATCTCCAGTTTCTTCCCAGCTCTCCACTCCGCTACTCTCAGAGTGTAGGTGATTACTCCTTTTGTCTTGGCAAGATGGCTGCAGCAGCTGATCCACATCTGCTCGCAGATGATTGGACCAGGGATAAACACCTGGCCAGTCTGGAGCAATCACATGGCAACAACCTCACATGGCCGCATCTAAGGCAGGGAGGAAGGGATAAGCTTCTCCTTGTGTTTTTTTCTTTCATTGAGCCCCCTGCAGACTTCCTTCTGCCTCATTTCTCAGAACTGGGATAAATCAACCACTGGCAAAGGGGAATAGGATTATCAGGACTGGTTTAGAACAGTCATGATGCATCTCTTGGGCTGGACGCAATACTGCCTGATTTCTGAACAAACTCTGTGTCCTGTTGGTGCAGAAGAAGGTGGGGCATCACTATTGTACAGGCAGCCAATAGTTTCTGCCACATGTGTCTTTAAGAGTCAAAGAGCATGGCCTCTATCCCTGAGGTTACATTCCCACTTCTGGGTCTAGTGGGCTGAATGCACTCTTTCCTATCTATGAGATTGCCTGTCATATCCTGACAACAAATTCTCCTTTACTTAAGCTACCTTGAGTGAGTTTCTAGTCTTGGCAACCAAATGTATTATGCCTAAGACAACCACTGAGACACTTTGAGATGTCCTTGTTTCACAATTTTCTAGAACAGAATTTTCTAGAATGTTTCATAATTAACTAGAATGCTTGTGCCTGCTGGGCATTGGACTTGCATCAGGACACCTGAAACTGAATCATGGCTCTAACACAGGATTGGGGTCACCTGACATGTTTGCTACCATTACTTCTTCCCGAAGCCATGGTGGTCACTCACAGGCCCGTCCAAAACTTGATGGGCAGGGCTCTGACCTCTGTTCTCTTCTCACTTCATGCCAGGGGCTCTCAACTCTGGCTGAACACCAGAATCACATGGCAGCTTTCTAAAAATACCACTTCCTGAGTCCCACCCTGGAAAACACTGCTGAGTCAGTAGATCCTGGGGTTGAGCACTGAATCCCCATATGCTTCCCTCAAATCCCCTCTTTTCCTTGAGTTACTGGAGTAGGTTTTGCTCTCTTAACACCGAATGACCCACAAATGAGAGGGACCTGGACCTCCTCTCCCTGGACATGGGAGCTTTTGTTGCTTCTGGGTGGTGACACCATGCCAACTGAGGGTTGGCACACATGAGCCTTGACTCTGAGGCCCTGACTGTGCGGGTCGGGTAGAGCTGGTGAGGAAGAAGCCTCTTGTCCTCTGTGTGGGGTGTCGCTGGATGGCTCAGACTCTCAGCACATAGGGGACCTTCATGCTCTTCCTCCCCACCTAAGGGGGCACGAAGAATCTCATGGGGTGCCCTGGTGCCTGTGGCCACCTCATGGACCGGGTGACGAGGGGCATCCCTGGGAAGCAAACAACTTGCGAAGACCCTAGCCTCTCACTCTGGCGCTCCTGATACCCAGGAGTTTTCTGGAGGCACTGACAGTTGTTCGTGGGGGTTGTGGGGCAGGTAGAGGGAGAGGGAAATACATTTTTAAAGATAACCTGGAGGCGAATATAATATTTATACTTATTTATCCTCAGAGCTCACTCACAAGGCCCCAGACATGTCTAATGAGCAGGAATTGCAAAATGGCCACGAATCCTACTCGTTTGCCTTTGCAGAGCCTCTGAGCAGTCACAGGGACCCAGATTTTTCAACTGTGTGACTGCTGCAGGCAAAAAGGCTGTAAGGAGCACCAGGGCGTGCAGTGAGCGCTCAACTCCCAGAGGCGCTGAGCCACAAAACTGCCGACCCAGGAAAATGAGGTTCTCCCCTCCACCCCCTGCCTCTGCAGAACACGGAGCATCCACACAACCACATATCCGCACACGGGCCCATGGGACACACAGATTCTCATGTAATCATGCGTGTGTACACACACACACACATACACACACACACATGGTGAGGCTCACAGGGTCTCCCTCACAGGCCTGCAGGCACATCCCCATCCAAATCCCCTACACACTCTCCAAAACAGGTGCATCAGGAAGGATGCTCCCTGGCTAAGTTTCAGGATGAGGGCTCTGACCTGCTCGACTCGCTCTGGACACAAGTGATTGTCAACAGTATCTGAAGGGGCTCACTAAGTCAACGATAGGATTAGAGAAAGACAAATGTCATCTCATATCACTTAGATGTGGAATCTACAAGAACGATCCACGTGAACAGAAATAGACTCACAGACATAGAAAACCAATTTATTTATAGGGGAAAGGGGGCAGGGATAAATTTTGGGGATTAGCAGATACACACTACTATATATAAAATAGATAAACAGCAAGGACCTACTGTATAGCATGGGGAACCATATTCAATATCTTGTAATAACCTATCATGGAAAAGAATCTGAAAATATATATATATATAAAACTGAATTGGGCTTCCCTGGTGACGCAGTGGTTGAGAGTCCGCCTGCCGATGCAGGGGACACGGGTTCGTGCCCCGGTCTGGGAGGATCTCACATGCCGCGGAGCGGCTGGGCCCGTGAGCCATGGCCGCTGAGCCTGCGCGTCCGGAGCCTGTGCTCCGCAACGGGAGAGGCCGCAACAGTGAGAGGCCTGCGTACCGCAAAAAAAAAACCCCAAAACTGAATCACTTTGCTGTATACCTGAAACTAACACATTGTAAACCAATTATACTTCAGTTAAAAACAAAGTCAACACCAGGATTAACTGAGACCAGAACAATCTGCTTTGGAATGAGAATGATATACAGGTTACTCCATGGCTAACTCAAGCATCTATGCTTAGTGTGTGTATGTATATTTATATAAATACACATGCAAACATATACGACGCAGACAAATAGAGAAATATGTGCGGCAGCCCTTCGCTAACAGGAGTACGTCTGTCCTGGTCTCCGACTCCCCAGGCTGGATCAGGTTTGCTGCTATAAGATCTCACAGTCACTAGTGTTGCTTTTTGTAGCGTTTACCCCCTCTATTTGCGATGCTAGCTTTTCCAATCTGTGTTGCACTGGCTCTGAGCTCTGTGAGGAAAGGCCCCTGTGTCTTTGCTCACCGCTGTATTCCAAGTGCCTGGCTCACGGAAGGCACTTAGTAAACAGACGGTTGAATGAAGCGTGGTCCTTTCCTCCTGTTGTGTCTCTTCTCTGTGTGTGTTGCTTGACAATCAAGTCTCACACCTTGGCACCAGGAGGGTCATTTCTTGTAACGCTAACAGCAGACGATTCCCAGGCTTGGTCTGAAAAGTTCAAGTTTCAAATACAGCACCGATGTCAACTGTATTTCTAACGAGGTGATTTTGCTTCTCTGTGCTGCTGGTGGCCTGTGTAACAGGGAGATGGCATCTCTCTGCTTACTTCCTTTCTCATGGTCAGACTGTGGCTGGCCTGACGGGGCTGTAGGGGCAGGGGATGTGGTTTGGAGAGTCACAACCGATGTAGGTTTTCAAAGGACAGTGTCATTTCCAGATATTTTATGGCCTGAAAAATAGCTTTATGAAAAGAGCTGTGTGTTCTTAAGGCTGTGGTCTGGAATCTTCATGTACAGCCATCACTCTGGGTCAAGGCTGACCAGTTTTTGCCTCAAGTCAAAGGGAAAGTTGGCAGGACCAGTCTCTTGACTGATCAGGGCTAGAACAGTTATAGGTTCTGACCCATTCGTTCTGCTAATTTCTCTCAAAATGCTTGCTCCGCCTTCTACGTGGCTGGATGCCTGTCCCCTTGTCTCCAAAGAAAAAGAAAGAACAGCAGTTTCCTAGATGCCACTGACATGATTTTATCTGAACAAATCAGGAGTGTCTTTGATAAACAGCTGGTTTTGCTGGCTAACTGCTGTTTAAAAGAAGGGCTTCTGGCTAGCAGCTCCCAAACCCACATCAGCCTTTTTTTTTTTTTTTTTCAGAGTTCATTTTACTCCACATTTATTTGAACTTGTAAAATGGTACTACCAGTTTATTTGCAATATTAACTGTTTATATTACTTAAAAAAATTAAAGTGTAATTGATTTACAATATCTTGTTAATTTTAGGTGTGCAGCACAGCAGTCATATAATATATACAGTATATATATATTCTTTTTCAGAATCTTTTCCCTTATAGGTTATTACACAATATTGAGTGTAGTTCCCTGGGCTATACAGTAGGTCCTTGTTGGTTACCTATTTTATATATAGTAGTGTGTATATGTTAATCCCAACCTCCTAATTTATCCCTCCCCCCCCCAAACTTTCTCTTTTGATAATCATAAATTTGTTTTCGAAGTCTGTCTGTTTCTGTTTTGTAAATAAGTTCATTTGTATCATTTTTTTAGATTCCACATATAAGCAATATCACATGATATTTGTCTTTCTGACGTAGTATGATAATCTCTAGGTCCATCCATGTTGCTGCAAATGGCATTATTTCATTCTTTTTTATGGCTGAGTAGTATTCCATTGTGTGTGTGTGTGTGTGTGTGTGTGTGTGTGTGTGTGTATCACGACTTTATCTATTCACCTGTTGATGGACATTTAGGTTGTTTCCACGTCTTGGCTATTGTAAATAGTGCTGCAGTGAACACAGGGGCACATCACCCTTTCTTATCAGAGCCCTTCCAATTCACAACCTGTGTATTAGGACACCTGTTTCTTCATATAACAAGATGAATTTCCAGGTATCATCAATGTCATGGATGGATGGGAAAATCCTTGACTCAGATGCTCACGTAGTATCCCTCGCTCTCTTGTTTCAATGTATACGGGCTGTATAAATAAAACAAAACCAACAAAAACATAAAGCAAAGTTGACTCCCAAAAGGCCACCCTCAGCCTTGGGCCTCTTTTGCCTGGAAAATTCTTTTGGTTTTGGGCAACTGTAGTGGGTACTGTGGTGTGGTGTCCAGATCCTTCTTCAGGATGGAGGCAGTCATCCCCCTAGATTCTGGAGTGGTGACTGCTTCCTGCCGAGTCCCTTTCTGGGAACTGCCCTTGGCTGCAGGTACCTGCCTTGCTCAAGGTGATACCTCCTCCCCGGGGGAGCCCACATCCAAAGACCAGCTGTGCGAGGGTGAAAGTCCTCAATGCAAGCCTTCTCTGCAGCCCCATTCAAGTCCCAGAGCTCCCCATTGGTTGGTCGAGGGCTTTGCTGATGTTGCATCCCATTCAAACTCTCCCTCTGCTCAGTGCTGCGGCCCTCACTCCCCGGCAGGTGTTGGATTCCTTAGACTCCATACACGCAAACCCCCATCTCAGAGTCTGTTTTCTGGGGAATCCAACCTATGTTAACCACTTTGACCCTTTTCAGCCTTTTGCTGCTCAGATTATTTTGAACATGTGAGATTGTGTTTTGTATGGACGAAGTCTGCCACGGCCTTGACTAGTGCTGGGTAGCTGGGATTCAGGGGTCAAGGGTGGTCATATTTCAAGGGCCCTCTGCCTGGACTTTGCTGGGTTTTAAGTCCAACCCATGACTTCCACTGAGCTCAAAGCTCTGGGCTCTGCCCCTGGGCTCCAGTGACACCGCCTCCTCCTCCCTTTGTCCCTAATCTAGAGGTGACAGTGGCTTCCTGCTAACCTCTGGGCACCTCACTGCCACCTGGTTGGGTTTCAGCTTTACTAACACCTAAGGAACCAATTGTCTGCATTAAATTCCTTCTGTTATACATTCTTAAGTTGGTTTTTGTTTTCCTGGTTAGACTCTGACTCGTACAATCATTTTATTGTTCCTGTTGAGTTGGGGTCTGATTTAGAAAGGGAAGGATCTGTTGAGAACAGCTGGTCTCATGACTGAATTATTCCTCAGAATTACCAGCAAGCACCCTAGACCACCCGGCGCTTCTCCTGTCCCCAGCTCAGGGTTCCATCTCAGAAGGGTTCTTTTCTCCATGTTTGCCCTTTCCAGGGACTTGGGGTGACTTCATGTCTGCACCTTATTGAATTTTAGTTTGGCCAGTGTATTGGGAAGAATTTGAATGAGTGAGATGGAACAAGAGCTAGATTTATCCCACAGGCTAGAATGATGACCATGGCAGAATTTCCTAAAGGTGTTCCAGTATATTATGGCTCCAGCTTTAATAAGTGTTATGAAGGGCAAATGGTTTTGGGAGGCATTGGGTTAAACAGAATTGGGACTTCTTTACTCCAGGACTTTTCAGAGCCATCAAGGTGCTGGGGTCCTTTGTGAGTGTCCAAGACAGGAACGTAGTCTGGAGTTTCCTAAGCTCATTTAACCTCAGAATCCCCTTCTTACGGAAACACAGCCAATTAGACCCACTCTGGAAAACCTTGTCTATGACACACACTTGAGGTTTTTTTTTTTTTTTGTGGTACGCAGGCCTCTCACTGTTGTGGCCTCTCCCGTTGTGGAGCACAGGCTCTGGACGCGCAGGCTCAGCGGCCATGGCTCACGGGCCCAGCCGCTCCGCGGCATGTGGGATCTTCCCGGACCGGGGCACGAACCCGTGTCCCCTGCATCGGCAGGCGGACTCTCAACCACTGCGCCACCAGGGAAGCCCCACACTTGAGTTATTGATGGTCCATTTGTCCATGGGTTGGGTTGGAGTTAGCGCTGTTTTCAGAGGAGGAATATTGTCCTCTGGGTGGACAGGAGTGGCCATCCATTTGGGTGCAAGTCCTGGTTTACCTGGTTCATGAGCTAGACAACATTTCTTATTTCCTTAGTATTTCATCCATACCCAGACACAGGAGAAAGATGGTCCACATCTTCCAGTTATAATTAGGGAGCTGAAGCAGGACTTCTAGTAGGACCGAAAGGGGTAATGCATGGACTGCGCTCAGTGCAGTGCTTGGCGCTTGGGAAGGGCTCTGTGAATACTAAGCTGTCGTGAGCTCTCAGCTGCGTGGGTCCTGTCTCTTTATGTGTCCTCACTGAGGTCAATGAGGGTGCTAGAACTTACCACGAGACTCAGTGGGTCCCACAGCTCCTTCCCATGGATTCTGAGATCTGGTCATTGCCTCAGGGATCCAGGCTGCATGGGAGCCTCCAGCAGCCTCTTGGATGGTTTGATTAAAGCCCACAATTCCTGCCCCCCTCAGACCTTATCCAGGCCTCACCTGCCCTCTCTCTGTGGGTCTGAGCTGCTCTCCAGTCCTGTCTTCTGGAGGCCCCCTCTTTATGTATCCCCAAGTTGTTAGTTCTCTTCTGCCTGGCCCAACCCATTCAGTCTGGAAACCCCTGGAAGCATTCTCCCAAATCTCACAAACACCCCCTGCCCAGGAAGCTGGTGCCTCATCATGCAGCAGAACTAAGAAGGTGGGAAGAAGTTGCTACAGGAGCATCTGGAAATGGGAACCAACAGCAGCTCTCGCACCAGGGACCAAAAGCTCAGACTGATGAAAACAAAGGCATGTTTGTACCAAGGGGCTGGTGACCATGGTCACCTCCTGGTCAGGGAGAAGTGAGCTTCACAGAATGCTCCTTGCTCCAGCCTCCCCAGGGACAGGGCCCTCCTTGATGCTTGAGGAACTGACCTTTCCAAGAAGGGGGTAAGGGGGATGTGGGGCTGCAGCTGGGCCCCCAACCCCTTGCCCTCCTGCCCTCCCCAGCTTGAGCCAGAGCCAGAAGGACCGCTTCCAACAGTGACTCAGCCCTTGTCCCCCGATGGCCCGGCCACACTGCCAGGCAGGGCCTCTGCAGCTGGCTGAGTTTGCTTCCGCAGCTCTGGATCCACTGTCTGGTTTTTTGCCCCCACCTCCAGCATTTTATTTTGGGGGTTTTCAAACTTACAGACAAGTTGAAAGACTAGTCCAGTTATTACCCATAAATCCTCCATCTAGATCCAGCATTTGTTAACCTTTTGCCATATTTGCTACATCTCTCTCTCTCTTTGGTTTAGTATTTGAAAATAAGTTGTAGACATCATGACACCTCACCCCTAAACACTTCTCATGCTTCTCCTGAGAATAAAGACATTCTTCTTCACATCTGCTGTACCATTATCACACATGAGAAGATCAACAGTAATTCCATAACGTCAGTCAATTTGTAGTGCACACTCATATTTCCAATTATCCTAAAATGCTTCTTATGGTTGTTAAAAAAATTTTTTTGAACTAGAATACCATCAAGGTATATGTTTTGCATTTGGTCTTTAAATATCTACAATGGTCCTCTTAGCTTTTTTTTTTCTTACTACTACATTAACTTTTTGAAAAGTGGAGGCCAGTTTTCTTGGAGAAGATCCTAGATGCTAAATTTATCTGATTGTCTCCTCCTGGTGTCATTTAACTTGTTCCTCCTTCCGATGTTTATCCTGTAAACTGGAAGTCAGTCCAAGATGCTTAATTAGATTCAAATTAGATTCACAAGAATATGCCCCAGCTACACTTCATATCGCAACACATCAAAAATGCATGCCGGTTTCTTTGAATTTTTCTTGAAGTTTACTTTAAAAGAATGAAATAAGGTTTAGTGGTGGTGTATTATATGCAGAGTACTTTGCAGAGTTCTCTTACCTAGACTCACAAAACAATTTTGAGGAGAGGAGATGGATATCCCCGTTTTACGCCAGAGGTGGTGGGGTGAAGAAAGAAGCGAACATTTGCTAAGCAACTACTGAGGGCCAGGCACAGAGCTGCGTATTTTCCATCTATTCTCTGTCACCCACTTCATGCAGGGGGGAGTTCTGAGAAGTGAATTCCCTTGCCTAAGGTCACAAAAATCAATTAAATAGCAGAGTTAACTTAAATTTCTTATTCCCCAGAAGTTCTGGGTTCTTTGTGCCCAACCATGCTGTCCCCTCTCCCTGGATCCTCCATCTTCAGGATTCTGCTCATCCAACGGATGAACTGCCTGGATTTAGCTGTGCTGGGCAAGCCCATGTCCCCAGAAGGCCCTGAGGGGCTGGATGCTGGGATGGGCCTGTGAGGAAGAGGCATCTGGTCAGTGGCCGTCTCTTTCAGTCTCCCTATGACATCAACAGGGCCAGGGAAGGTGCTGAGTGGGTGAGTGGGCACATCTTCTGCCTCTCCCAAGACTCCAAGCACAGATGGAACAAGGTGGGCAGTGAGGCCTGCGGAGGCCTCCTCATCCTGGGAATCCAAAGTACCAGGTCACAAACCCAGTCTAAGCAGAAGGCATTGGGCGAAACTGAGGCCTAAAGAGGGGCAGAGGCTTGCCTCAGGTCCCATAGCCAGTTGGAGGCACAGCTGGGAGTGGAGCAGAGGGGAGAGGCTGGACTCTTTGTCTAGTGCTCTTTTCAGTTTCCACTCTGTTGCCTCTACTATTTTTGTAATTCCTTCTTGGAGTAGAGAAGGAGCTGGAGAAGGGGTGCTAAGTGGAAAGGTGAGGGGGTGAAATGATGGAGGGAGAGAGACCAAGGTAACCAAGGGTGTTGGGTGCGTGTGTGCATGTGTGTAAGGAGCAGACTCAAAGACATGCTTCCCTGACGTCATTGTGTCTCCCTCAGGGACCCTAGGACAACTCTTTCTATCCATCCCCATTGTCTTGATTAGATCTTCATCTTCTCAACTGGACTCTGACCCCAGTCTCCTTAAGGGTCCCCAGCTCCAATTTTACCACTCTTAACCTATCCCCTGCATCGTAGCCAGATTATCTTCTTTTTTTTTTTTTCCGCCATGCCACCTGGCTTGTGGGGTCTCAGTTCCCCGACCTTGAACCTGGGCCATGGCAGTGAAAGCCTGGAATCCTAGCCACTAGGCCACCAGGGAACTTTTTTTTACATCTTTATTGGAGTATAATTGCTTTACACTGGTGTGTTAGTTTCTGCTTTATAACAAAGTGAATCAGTTATACATATACATATGTTCCCATATCTCTTCCCTCTTGCGTCTCCCTCCCTCCCACCCTCCCTATCCCACCCCTGTAGGTGGTCACAAAGCACCGAGCTGATTTCCCTGTGCCATGCGGCTGCTTCCCACTAGCTATCAGTTTTACATTTGGTAGTATATATATGTCCATGCCACTCTCTTACTTTGTCACAGCTTACCATTCTCCCTCCCCGTGTCCTCAAGTCCATTCTCTAGTAGGTCTGTGTCTTTATTCCCGTCTTGCCCCTAGGTTCTTCATGACCTTTTTTTTAGATTCCATATATATGTGTTAGCATACGGTATTTGTTTTTCTCTTTCTGACTTACTTCACTCTGTATGACAGACTCTGGGTCCATCCACCTCACTACAAATAGTTCAGTTTCATTTCTTCTTATGGCTGAGTAATATTCCATTGAATATATGTGCCACATCTTCTTTATCCATTCATCTGTCAATGGACACTTAGGTTGCTTCCATGTCCTGGCTATTGTAAACAGAGCTGCAATGAACATTTTGGTACATGACTCTTTTTGAATTATGGCTCTCTCTGGGTATATGCCCAGTAGTGGGATTGCTGGGTCATATGGTAGTTCTATTTTTAGTTTTTTAAGAAACCTTCATACTGTTCTCCATAGTGGCTGTATCAATTTACATTCCCACAAACAGAGCAAGAGTGTTCCCTTTTCTCCACACCTCTCCAGCATTTATTGTTTCTAGATTTTTTGAAGATGGTCATTCTGACCGGTGTGAGGTGATACCTCATTGTAGTTTTTTTTTTTTTAATATATGGCCTTTATTATGTTGAGGTAGGTTCCCTCTATGCCCACTTTCTGGAGAGTTTTTTATCATAAATGGGTGTTGAATTTTATCAAAAGCTTTTTCTGCATCTATTGAGATGATCATATGGTTTTTTTCCTTCAATTTGTTAATATGGTGAATCACATTGATTGATTTGCATATATTGAAGAATCTTTGCATCCTTGGGATAAATCCCACTTGATCATGGTGTATGATCCTTTTAATGTGTTGTTGGATTCTGTTTGCTAGTATTTTGTTGAGGATTTTTGCATCTATATTCATCAGTGATATTGGTCTGTAATTTTCTTTTTTTGTAGAATCTTTGTCTGGTTTTGGTATCAGGGTGATGGTGGCCTCATAGAATGAGTTTGGGAGTGTTCCTTCCTCTGTACTGTTTTGGAAGAGTTTGAGAAGGATGGGTGTTAGCTCTTCTCTAAATGTTTGGTAGAATTCACCTGTGAAGCCATCTGGTCCTGGCCTTTTGTTTGTTGGAAGATTTTTAATCACAGTTTCAACTTCATTACTTGTGATTGGTCTGTTCATATTTTCTGTTTCTTCCTGGTTCAGTCTTGGAAGGTTATACCTTGCTAAGAATTTGTCCATTTCTTCCAGGTTGTCTATTTTATTGGCATAGACTTGCTTGTAGTAGTCTCTTAGGATGCTTTGTATTTCTGCGGTGTCTGTTGTAACTTCTCCTTTTTCATTTCTAATTTTACTAATTTGAGTCCTCTCCCTCTTTTTCTTGATGAGTCTGGCTAATGGTTTATCAATTTTGTTTATCTTCTCAAAGAACCAGCTTTTAGTTTTATTGATCTTTGCTATTGTTTTCTTTGTTTCTATTTCATTTATTTCTGCTCTGATTTTTATGATTTCTTTCCTTCTGCTAACTTTGGGTTTTGTATGTTCTTCTTTCTCTAGTTCCTTTAGGTGTAAGGTTAGGTTGTTTACTTGAGATTTTTCTTTTTTCTTGAGGTAGGCTTGTATAGCTATAAACTTCCCTCTTAGAACTGCTTTTGCTGCATCCCATAGGTTTTGGATCATCATGTTTTCATTGTCATTTGTCTCTAGGTATTTTTTGATTTCCTCTTTGATTTCTTCAGTGATCTCTTGATTATTTAGTAATGTATTGTTTAGCCTGCATGTGTTTGTGTTTTTTACATTTTTTCCCCTGTAATTCATTTCTAATCTCATAGCGTTGTGGTCAGAAAAGATGCTTGATATGATTTCAACTTTCTTAAATTTACTGAGGCTTGATTTATGACCCAAGATGTGACCTATCCTGGAGAATGTTCCATGCGCACTTGAGAACAAAGTGTAATCTGCTGTTTTGGATGGAATGTCCTATAAATATCAATTAAATCTATCCGGTCTATTGTGTCATTTAAAGCTTGTGTTTCCTTATTTATTTTCATTTTGGATGATCTGTCCATTGGTGTAAATGAGGTGTTAAAGTCCCCCACTCTTATTGTGTTACTGTTGATTTCCTCTTTTATAGCTGTTAGCAGTTGCCTTATGTATTGAAGTGCTCCTATGTTGGGTGCATATATATTTATAATTGTTATATCTTCTTCTTGGATTGATCCTTTGATCATTATGTAGTGCCCTTCTTTGTCTCTTGTAAGAGTCTTTATTTTAAAGTCTATTTTGTCTGATACGAGAAGTGCTACTCCAGCTTTCTTTTGATTTCCACTTGCATGGAATATCTTTTTCCATCCCCTCACTTTCAGTCTGTATGTGTCCCTAGGTCTGAAGTGGGTCTCTTGTAGACAGCATATATGTGGATCTTGTTTTTGTATCCATTCAGTGAGCCTGTGTCTTTTGGTTGGAGCTTTTAATCCATTCACGTTTAAGGTAATTATCGATATGTATGTTCCTATGACCATTTTCTTAATTGTTTTGGGTTTGTTTTTGTAGATCCTTTTCTTCTCTTGTATTTCCCACTTAGAGAAGTTCCTTTAGCATTTATTGTAGAGCTGGTTTGGTGGTGCTGAATTCTCTTAGCCTTTGCTTATCTGCAAAGCTTTTGATTTCTCCATCGAATCTGAATGAGATCCTTGCTGGGTAGAGTAATCTTGGTTGTAGGTTCTTCCCTTTCATCGCTTTAAATATATCATGCCACTCCCTTCTGGCTTGTAGAGTTTCTGCTGAGAAATCAGCTGTTAACCTTATGGGAGTTCCCTTGTATGTTATTTTTTGTTTTTCCCTTGCTGCTTTTAATAATTTTTCTTTGTCTTTAATTTTTGCCAATTTGATTACTATGTATCTTGGCGTGTTTCTCCTTGGGTTTATCCTGCCTGGGACTCGCTGCACTTCCTGGACTTGGGTGGCTATTTCCTTTCCCATGTTAGGGAATTTTTGACTATAATCTCATCAAATATTTTCTCTGGTCCTTTCTCTCTCTCTTCTCCTTCTAGGACCCCTATAATGTGAATGTTGTTGCATTTAATGTTGTCCCAGAGGTCTCTTAGGCTGTCTTCATTTCTTTTCATTCTTTATTCTGTTCCACAGCAGTGAATTCCACCATTCTGTCTTCCAGGTCACTTATCTGTTCTTCTGCCTCAGTTATTCTGCTATTGATTCCTTCTAGTGTAGTTTTCATTTCAGTTATTGTATTGTTCATCTCTGTTTGTTTGTTCTTTAATTCTTCTAGGTCTTTGTTAGACATTTCTTGCATCTTTTTGACCTCTGCCTCCATTGTTTTTCTGAGGTCCTGGATCATCTTCACTATCATTATTCTGAATTCTTTATCTGGAAGGTTGCCTATCTCCATTTAGTTGTTTTTCTGGGGTTTTATCTTGTTCCTTCATCTGATACGTAGCCCTCTGCCTTTTCATCTTGTCTGTCTTTCTGTGAATGTGGTTTTTGTTCCACAGGCTGCAGGATTGTAGTTCTTCTTGCTTCTGCTCTCTGCCCTCTGGTGGATGAGGCTGTCTAAGAGGCTTGATGGGAGGGACTGGTGGTGGGTAGAGCTGACTCTCATTGTAGTTTTGATTTGCATTTCTCTAATGATTAGGGATGTTGAGCATCCTTTCATGTATGTGTTGGCAATCTGTATATCTTCTTTGGAGAAATGTCTATTTAGGTCTTCTGCCCAATTTTGGATTGGGTTGTTTGTTTTTTTGATATTGAGCTGCATGAGCTGCTTGTATATTTTGGAGATTAATCCTTTGTCAGTTGCTTTGTTTGCAAATATTTTCTCTCATTCTGAGGGTTGTCTTTTCATCTTGTTTATGGTTTCCTTGGCTGTGCAAAAGCTTTTAAGTATCATTATGTCCCATTTGTTTATTTTTATTTCCATTTCTCTAGGAGGTGGGTCAAAAAGGATCTTGCTGTGACTTATGTCATAGAGTGTTCTGCCTATGTTTTCCTCTAAGAGTTTGCTAATGTCTGGCCTTACATTTAGGTCTTTAATCCACTTTGAGTTTATTGCTGTATATGGTGTTAGGGAGTGTTCTAATTTCATTCTTTTACATATAGCTGTCCAGTTTTCCCAGCACCACTTATTGAAGAGGCTGTCTTTTCTTCATTGTATATTCTTGCCTCCTTTATCAAAAATAAGGTGACCATATATGTGTGGATTTATCTCTGGGCTTTCTATCCTGTTCCATTAATCTATACTTCTGTTTTTCTGCCAATAACATACTGTCTTGATTACTGTAGTTTTGTAGTATAGTCTGAAGTCAGGGAGTCTGATTCCTCCAGCTCCGTTTTTCTGTCTCAAGATTGTCTTGGCTATTCAGGGTCTTTTGTGTTTCCATACAAATTGTGAAATTTTTTGCTCTAGTTCTGTGAAAAATGCCAGTGGTAGTTTGATAGGGATTGCATTGAACCTGTAGGTTGCTTTGGGTAGTAGAGTCATTTTCACAATGCTGATTCTTCCAATCCAAGAACATGGTATGTCTCTCCATCTGTTTGTATCATCTTTAATTTCTTTCATCAGTGTCTTATAGTTTTCTGCATACAGGTCTTTTGTCTCCCTAGGTAGGTTTATTCCTAGGTATTTTATTCTCTTTGTTGCAATGGTAAATGGGAGTGTTTTCTTAATTTCACTTTCAGGTTTTTCATCATTAGTGTATAGGAATGCAAGAGATTTCTGTGTGTTAATTTTGTATCCTGCTACTTTACCAAATTCATTGATTAGCTCTAGTAGTTTTCTGGTAGCATCTTTAGGATTCTCTATGTATAGTATCATGTCGTCTGTGAACAGTGACAGTTCTACTTGTTTTCCAGTTTGGATTCCTTTTATTTCTTTTTCTTCTCTGATTGCTGTGACTAAAATTCCCAAAATTTTGTTGAATAATAGTGGTGAGAGTGGGCAACATTGTCTTGTTCCTGATCTTAGAGGAAATGGTTTCAGTTTTTCACCATTGAGAATGATGTTGGCTGTGGGTTTGTCATATATGGTCTCTATTATGTTGAGGTAGGTTCCCTCTATGACTTTCTGGAGAGTTTTTATCATAAATGGGTGTTGAATTTTGTCAAAAGCTTTTTCTGCATCTATTGAGATGATCATATGGTTCTTTCTTTTTAACATCTTTATTGGAGTATAATTGCTTTACAATGGTGTGTTAGTTTCTGCTTTATAACAAAGTGAATCAGTTATACATATACATATGTTCCCATATCTCTTCCCTCTTGCATCTCCCTCCTGATCATATGGTTTTTACCCCTCAGTTTGTTAATATGGTTTACCATATTGATTGATTTGTGTATATTGAAGAATCCTTGCATTCCTGGGATAAACTCCACTTGATCGTGGTGTATGATCCTTTTAATGTGCTGTTGGATTCAGTTTGCTAGTATTTTGTTGAGGATTTTTGCATCTATATTCATCAGTGATATCGGCCTGTAGTTTTCTTTTTTTGTGACATCTTTGTCTGGTTGTAGTATCAGGGTGATGGTGGCCTTATAGAATGTGTTTGGAAGTGTTCTGCCCTCTGCTGTATTTTGGAAGAGTTTGAGAAAGAAAGGTATTAGCTCTTCTCTAAATGTTTGATAGAATTCGCCTGTGAAGCCATCTGGTCCTGGGCTTTTGTTTGTTGGAAGATTTTTAATCACAGTTTCAATTTCAGATTGGTCTGTCAATATTTTCTATTTCCTTCTGGTTCAGTCTTGGAAGGTTGTGCTTTTCTAAGAATTTGTCCATTTCTTCCAGGTTGTCCATTTTATTGGCATAGAGTTGCTTGTAGTGATCTCTCATGATCCTCTGTATTTCTGCAGTGTCAGTTGTTACTTCTCCTTTTTCATTTCTAATTCTGTTGATTTGAGTCTTCTCCCTTCTTTTCTTTATGAGTCTGGTTAATGGTTTACCATTTGTTTATCTTCTCAAAGCACCAGCTTTTAGTTTTATTGATCTTTGCTATTGTTTCCTTCATTTCTTTTTCATTTATTTCTGCTCTGATCTTTATGATTTCTTTTCTTCTGCTAACTTTGGGGTTTTTTTGGTTCTTCTTCCTCTAATTGCTTTAGGTGTAAGGTTAGGTTGTTTATTTAAGATGTTTCTTGAGGTAGGGTTGTATTACTATAAACTTCCCTCTTAGAACTGCTTTTGCTGCATCCCATAAAATTTGGGTTGTCGTGTTTCATTGTCATTTTTTCCAGGTATTTTTTGATTTCCCCTTTGATCTTTTCAGTAATCTCCTTGTTATTTAGTAGTGTATTGTTTAGCCTCCACGTATTTGTATTTTTTACATTTTTTCCCCTGTAATTGATATCTAGTCTCATAGCTTTGTGGTCGGAAAAGACAGTTGATCCAATTTCAATTTTCTTAAATTTACCAAGGCTTTATTTATGACCCAAGATATAATCTGTCCTGGAGAATATTCCATGTGCACTTGAGAAGAAAGTGTATTCTGTTGTTTTTGGATGTAATATTCTATAAATATCAATTAAGTCCATCTTGTTTATTGTATCATTTAAAGCTTGTGTTTCCTTATGTACTTTCATTTTGGATGATCTGTCCATTGGTGAAAGTGGGGTGTTAAAGTCCCCTAATATTATTGTGTTACTATCAATTTCCCCTTTTATGGCTGTTAGCATTTGTCTTATGTAATGAGGTGCTCCTATGTTGGGTGTATAAATATTTACAATTGTTATATCTTCTTCTTAGATTGATCCCTTGATCATTATGTAGTGTCCTTCTTTGTCTCTTGTAATAGTGTTTATTTTAAAGTCTATTTTGTCTGATATGAGAATTGCTACTTCAGCTTTCTTTTGATTCCCACTTGCATGGAGTATCTTTTTCCATCCCCTCACTTTCAGTCTGTATGTGTCCCTAGATCTGAAGTGGGTCTCTTGTAGACAGCATATATATGGGTCTTGTTTTTGCATCCATTCAGCCAGTCTATATCTTTTGATTGGAGCATTTAATCCATTTACATTTAAGGTAATTATCGATATGTATGTTCCTATTACCATTTTCTTAATTGCTTTGGGTTTGTTTTGGTAGGTCTTTTGCTTCTGTTGTGTTTCCTGCCTAGAGAAATTCTTTTAGCATTTGTTGTAAAGCTCGTTTGGTGGTGTTGAATTCTCTTAACTTTTGCTTGTCTATAAAAGTTTTAATTTCTCTGTTGAATCTGAATGAGATCCTTGCTGGGTAGAGTAATCCTGGTTTTAGGTATTGCCTTTTCATCACTTTAAATATGTCCTGGCACTCCTTTCTAGCTTTCAGAGTTTCTCCTGAAAGATCAGCTGATTAACATCATGGGCATTCCCTTGTACGTTGCTTTTCCCTTTCTGCTTTTAATATTTTTTCTTTGTGTTTAATTTTTGATAGTTTGATTAACATGTGTCTTGGTGTGTTTCTCCTTGGATTTATGCTGTATGGGACTCTCTGCACTTCCTGGACTTGACTGACTATTTCCTTTCCCATGTTAGGGAAGTGTTCAACTATAATCTCTTCAAATATTTTCTGAGTCCCTTTCTTTTTCTCTTCTTCTGGGACCCCTATAATTCGAATGTTGGTGTGTTTAATGTTGTCCCAGAGGTCTCTGAGACTGTCCTCAATTCTTTTCATTCTTTTTTCTTTATTCTGGTCTGCAGTAGTTTTTCCCACTATTTTATCTTCCAGGTCACTTATCCGTTCTTCTGCCTCAGTTATTCTGCTATTGGTTCCATCTAGAGAAGTTTTAATTTCATTTATTATATTGTCCATCACTGTTTGTTTGCTCTGTAGTTCTCCCAGGTCCTCTTAAACATTTCTTGTATTTTCTCCATTCTATTTCTGAGATTTTGGATAATCTTTATTATCATTACTCTGAATTCTTTTTCAGGTAGATGGCCTATTTCCTCTTCATTTGTTTGGTCTGGTGGGTTTTTACCTTGCTCCTTCATCTGCTGCCTATTTCTCTGTCTTCTCATTTTGTTTAACTTACTGTGGTTGGGGTCTCCTTTTCGCAGGCTGCAGGTTCACAGTTCCCATTGTTTTTGGTGTCTGCCCCCAGTGGGTGAGGTTGGTTCAGTGGCTTGTGTAGGCTTTCTGCCTGTGTTCTGGTGGGTGGGGCTGGATCTTGTCTTTCTGGTGGGCAGGGCCACGTCCGGTGGTGTGTTTTGAGATATCTGTGGACTTTGTATGATTTTAGGCAGCCTCTCTGCTAATGCGTGGGGTTGTGTTCCTGTCTTGCTAGTTGATTGGCATGGGGTGTCCAGCATTGGAGCTTGCTGGTTGTTGAGTGGAGCTGGGTCTTAGTGTTGAGACAGAGATCTCTGGGAGAGCTCTCGCCGATTGATATTACTTGGGGCCGGCAGGTCTCTGGTGGTCCAATGTCCTGAACTTGGCTCTCCCACCTCGGAGGCTCAGGCCTGACAGCCGGCCAGAGCACCAAGGTTCTATCAGCCGCACGGCAGTGAATGTGGCAGCCTCCATTAAAGTCAGATTATGAGGGTCTACAATAGCTGCTCATCTAGAACAGGCTGACTTGGGAGCAATTTGTCTTCTAGGCTGTCTCCAGCAGCCAGTGGCTAAAAGAGTAGGTCTCCGCATGGGCTGCCAGTGTCTTAAACGTTTATATAGAGGTCTTCACTGGGTTCAGCCATGGATTCGGTACAGACGGTCTCAAGAACACCTTACTCTCTCAAGGTTGTGTGCTTGAAACAGCTCCTAAGCCTGAGGGTCTACAAGCTGCAGGAAGACGAGACCACCCGGGGCGGTTTGCAAGCCATGATTCTTGCCGCAAACCCTGCTGCTGCCCCCAATATTCAAGCACTTTACAAACGTGTTGCATATGCTTTACACATCTGCTTGCATCACCTTTGCTGGTGTCCCACTCACCAAGGCAAGTCATATGACCGCACCCAGATGCAATGGGGAGATTGGGGTAAAGAAAGAGACTCCACCTCTTTATGGGAAGGGACAAAGTGTCATCCTTTTTGCAGTCTACCACAACCTCACATGATTCCCAGTGTCCTCAGGATAAAACCCAAACCCTTTAGCTCGCTCCCTATGCCCTCCTTGATCTGTTCCCAAATTGCCTTCCCATTACGTACCCCACACAAATCTTGTGTTGTAGTTATTCCAGAGTCTCACTATTTTCAGAGCACCTTTTCTCTGCTAAGCTTTTGCCTGTGCTGTTCCCTCTGTCAGGATGCCTTCTCTATTACCCACCCCTTACCTGACCCAGCCTCATGCCCAATCATTCTTCAAGGTCCAGCTCCAATGCTACCTTTTTCTAGAAGCCTTTTCTGCCTCATCTCCATTCATCCTCTCTTGCAGATCTCAGAGTCCTTGCTTACATCTCTGTGGCATCACATCCTTCCTGTTGTCTGGGAGCTTAAGCTGTGCTCATGACTGGTAGAATGAGGGGCTCAGGGTCAGGCTGTCTAGGTTGAAATCCCAGGTCCCAGCCCCTTCACTTACTGTGTGACCTTGTGTATGCCACTTTGCTGCTCTAAGCTTTAGTTTCCTCATTTATAAGAAAAGGGGATAATAGTGGTCCTGACTTCATAAGACTGTTTTATGGATCCAGTGAAGCTCACATGAAGTGCTTGGCAGGGTGAACATGTAAGCACATGTGAATAGAGACTATGTTGGTTAAATCTCCTCCTTACACCCAGCACATGACTTGGCACAGGGCAGGTGGGGGAGATCCTGGCCATCACTTTTGTGAATTGACGTCTCCCCCAAATAACAAAGGGCTCCTGCAGATGCAGCAGACATGGAGTTTGCCTGCGTTTGGTCTTTTCTGTAGCACCCTTTTGTGTGGGATAGACTTAGCTGGGCCCACAGCCAGCCCTGAAGTGGATGCTAATAATATCATTATATGCTGAATAATTAACTGTCATTTAAATATTCATATATTGTTGGGGGCAAGGCCTTTTATCAGCATCTGGGGATGTGTCGGCAGAGGAAGGAGATGGATGTCAGCAAGTCTGACTTTGCCTGTGAAGGGCGGCCCGGGGTCCAGAGAGAGCTGTTGGAGTGGCCACCAGATAGTCAGCTAATATATAACTGCAATATCCCCACGTGGTAAGCTGCAGTATCATAAACACTTGATGCATATGAGCAAGCCTAGAACAATATTGGAAGCATTAATTTCATTTGACGAATGCTTATCTATATTTTATTCTGTTCTATCTTTAAAGAAGTCTCTCTTCCTTTCCTGCTAAGGGAGTGGGGCCAGAGACCTGCAGGTGGGCTGGAGTAGAGGGGGCAGAGGTTCTTACCTGTTTTCTGCACCTGGAGCTGCAGGTATGGGTGTGGGGCATGTGTGGTGGGCTGTCCCTGAACCTTGGAGCCCTACCTCGGGGGTTCTGCTTCTGGCTCTTTGGAAGAAGAACTCAGGCTGTCTGTTGCGGTCAGGGGAGAGGGGTATGGGGCCAGGTGGGCTGAAGCTGCTGTAGATTCCCCATTTGTTTCTTCTAGGGATGGTCCTAGAGGGCGCCCTGCAGGGAGAGATTGGGAAGGCAGGGACTGTGGCAAGGCAACTATCCCACAGTGGGGAAGGGAGGGGAAAGAGGAGAAAGGGGAGAAAGGAATTTGAGGGAGAAGGACAAAAGATTGGAGGAGGATGGAGAGGAGAAGGAAGAAGAGGAAATGTAAGAAGCAGCTGAGGGAGCCTGAAGTGCTGGTGACACGATGAGCTCTGGCTACCCTGGAGGGAGGGAGATAGCCTGGAGTAGTGATTAAGAGCAAGGGTTCTGGGCTTCCCTGGTGGCGCAGTGGTTGAGAGTCCGCCTGCCGATGCAGGGGACGCGGGTTCGTTCCCTGGTCCGGGAAGATCCCACATGCCGCGGAGTGGCTGGCCCCGTGAGCCATGGCCTCTGAGCCTGCGCGTCCGGAGCCTGTGCGCCACAACCGGAGAGGCCACAACAGTGAGAGGCCCGTGTACCGCAAAAAAAAAAAAGAGCAAGGGTTCTGGAATTAGACAGTCCTGGGCTTGAATTCTGGCTGTGCCTCTAATCAGATATGTGACCATGGGGAAGGTACTCACTACCTACAAATTGTAGTTTCCCATTTGTAAAATGGAAAGAATACTAGTACTCAACTGATATACCACTTGTCTATTTCTGCACAAATTCTAACAAATTACCATAAACTTAGTGTCTTTAAACAACATACGTTTCTCAGTTTCTGTGAGTTAGGGGTTCAGGCATGGCTTAGTTGGAATGTCTTCTGAGGGTCTCACAGGCTACAATCAAGGTGTCAGCGGAATGTGTTCTCATCTGGAGGCTCGACTGCAGAAGAGTCTGTTTCCAAGCTTACACAGATTGTTGGCACAATTCACTTTCTTGCTGCTGTAGGACTGGAGGCCCTGACTACTCGCTTGTTGTCTGCTAGAGGTGGCCCTCAGTTCCTAGATGTGGCCCCAGCTCCTTGTCATCTACTTCATCAAACCTGCAGGGAGAGCCTCTATCTCCAGCCTGCAAAGGTGGAGTCTTATACAGATCTCCCTTGACTTATGGTGGGGTTATGTCCTGATAAACCCATCATAAGTTGAAAATATCTGAAGTTGAAAATGCATTTAATACACCTAACTTATCAAACATCATCGCTTAGCCTAGCCTACCTTAAACATGCTCAGAACACTTCCATTAGTCTACAGTTGGGCAAAATCATCTAACTCAAAGCCTATTTTACAATAAAGTCTTAAGTGTCTCGTAATTTATTGAATACTGTACTGAAAGGGAAAAAGAGAATGGTTGTCTGGGTATGGAATGGTTGTAAGTGTATCAGTTGTTTACCCTTCTGATTGTGTGGCTGACCAGGAGATGCAGCTCACTGCCACTGCCCAGCATCAGGAGAGAGTAACGTATCATGTATTGCCAGTCTGGGGAAAGATCAAAATTCAGAATTCGAAGTGAGGTTTCTATTGAATGTGTATTGCTTTCACACCATTGTAAAGTCAAAAAATCATGAGTTGAATCATCGTAAGTTGAGGAATGTCTGTATAATATAACGTATAATGTATATGTTATAATGTAACTTATAATGTAACGTATTATACGGGAGTGACAGTGCATCATCTTTGCCATATTCTATTGGTTAGAAGCAAGTCCCAGTTCTGCCCACACTGGTGGGAGGGGATTGCATGAGGGCATGAACCAGGAGATGGGGATCACCTTCGAGTCTGTCCAACATACCTGACAATGACAGCCTGCATCTACTCAGTGCCAGGCACTGCTCTAAGTGCTTTTCATGAACTCTCTCTTTTGATCTTCCGAACAACACCATGATGTGCTATAATTATCGCCACTGTACTGATGAAGGAATGGCAGCACAAGAGGCAAAATTACAGCTATATAGTTAGTAGCAGGTGGAGTTTGCTTGAGAACCATGTACTCTGGATCCAGGCGCAAGACTCTTAGCTGCTGTGAGATCTAGTCTCACAGGGCTGCTTGTCAAGATGCTGAGTACAGGTCCTGGTACAAAGCCTAATAAACATGACCTCAAAATAACTCACTGGTGGCTCGGCCTCCTTTGTCAGTTTCTGCTTGCACTCTGCACCCACGTGGAGGCCAGATCCACACTTCACATCCCCAGGATAACCTAACCCAAGTCCCAGAGCACAGGACACAAAATGGGGAGACAGAGGGATGACATTGGGTGTGTTTCCTTCACCCCATCCCAAAGCTATTGATCTCTTGGACCTCAGCTTAAAAGTCACTTATTTCCTATTGCTGCTGTAATAAATTACCACAAATTTAGTAGCTTAAACAACACAAATTTATTATCTTGCAGTTCTGGGGGTCAGAAGTCCAAGATGGGTCTTACTGTGCCATAATCAAGGTGTTGGCAGGGCTATGTTTCCTTCTAGAGGATCTAGGAAGAATGATTTTTCTTTTGTCTTTTCCAGTTTCTACAGGCCACCTGCATTCCTTGGCTTGTGGCCCCTTCCTCCATCTTCAAAGTCAGTCCAGTCTTTCTCACATCCCATCACTGTGACATTGACTCTTCTTCTGCCTCTTTTTTTTTTTTTTTTGCGGTACGTGGGCCTCTCACTGCTGCAGCCTCTCCCGCTGTGGAGCACAGGCTCCAGACGTGCAGGCTTAGTGGCCATGGCTAACGGGCCCAGCCGTTCCACGGCATGTGGGATCCTCCCCGACCAGGGCACGAACCTGTGTCCCCTGCATCAGCAGGCAGACTCTTCTGCGCCACCAGGGAAGCCCTTCTTCTGCCTCTTGATTCCACTATTAAGGACCCTTGTGATTCTACTGGGCCCTCCCAGATAACCCAGAATAATCTCCCTACTTTAAAGTCAGCTGATTTGCAAACTTAATTCCATCTGCAACCTAAGTTCCCCCATTTGCCATATAACATATTCACAGTTTAGGGGATTAGTTATGGACTGAATGTTTGTGTCCCCCCCACCCCCCAAATTCATATGTTGACATCTACTTCCCTGTCCCTCTGTGCGATGGTATTCAGAAGTGGATTCAGAGGTGGGGCCTTTGGGAGGTAATTAGGATTAGATGAGGTCATGAGGGTGGAGCCCTCATGAATGGGATTAGTGCCCTTATAAAAAAGACCGCAGAGAGCGCCCTCAGCCCTTCTGCCAAGTGAGGACACAGTGACATGATGGCTGTCTACAAACCTGGAAAGGGGCCCTCACCAGACAGTGACTCTGCCAGCACCTTGATCTTGGATTTCCTAGCCTCCAGAACTGAGAAATATGTTTCTATAGTTTAAGCCACTCAGTTTATGATAATTTGTTATAGGAATACTCCTCTGCCCACCACACTTCCATGGGGGTTTGGGTTGGGTGCTGTGCCTGGTGCTCCTGTGACATCCTTTACTTCTCCATCACCACTGTTCACCCTCTTCCAGGAGTCTCAGACTCATGTGCCCTTAGGGGCCAGGAGGTAAAGTAAAGGAATTCTCTGAGTGTAAGATAATAAGGTGTGATGGCAAAGGAAAACCTGTTTCCAGTTGAGAAATTTTAAACCACTGTGCTGACCACATAAAACCTTCAGCCTGCAGATTGCCAGTGTGCTCTTTGGGGTCCTGTTAGACTGTGAGAACCCCACGATCAGAGCCGGGCTGCAGGGAGGCTAGCATCGCAGTGAGAGGAGAGGGATGGTCCTGGGCAGCCCAGTCAGGAAAGGCTCTCCTTTCTCTGGGCTGAAGCAGCCTGTGCTGTGGCATATGGCAGCGACCATCCTTTCCCTGGGGGCTCTCCTAGCCAGGCTCATGCACAGGGTACAACCCGCACGCTGTCCATGGTCCTGTCCCCGGAACCTCATACAGCGCGTGACCCACAGCACAAATGTGGACTAGATATTTGTGAGTGCGTAGTTGAATGAAATCTACTGCCTTCTCACTCACTCTCTACCCTGTTCAGGGATATGTGATCTCTTTCCAAAGAGCTCAGCTTCTCTTGACAGGCACCAGCCGTGGCCAAAGCACGTGCATCAATCACAGGCTTCCGCGACTTGGAACCCAAGGTCTTTGCACCTTTGTGGGAAATCACCATGGCCTGTGACTGAAAGGCTGGGGCCAGGGGCTGGCACACCCAGGGGGTTCCAGTCTGCCTTTGCTGCTGCCCCACCTGCCTCCTTCCTGCTCTCTCCCCTCTTCGCATTCGAGATTCCCTGGAGGTCGGGCCTGGTATAATTACAGGGTATCTGCTGCCTTCCTATAAATCTAATAGACTTTTTGGCCTTGTCAGATTAAAACTTACCTATCAAGCCGCCACAGTCCTCTACATCTCCCTAAGTCTGTGCTTGGGAGAGAATTTATGGCCAGGAATTGCATTTTGCAAAATGATTAAAGTTGCCAAACAGCCATAAAAAGTTGCAGGAGGAGATATGGTTTTTTTGAAAGTCTGCTTAATTTATAAGGGGTGGAAGGTTTATTGTCATTTAGAGTCCACAGCGAGGCAGTGATGGAGCGTTCCGCAGCAGCTGTGCACAGCTGCTCTCGCTTTATGCCTTTTACATGTTTTTAAATTGCCCTGCTTGAATCCGGCCTTCTGCGGTAGCAGAAACGCCCTGGTGGCTCAGTTTGCAGGAGAGAGGCTGGCCCCCCTGCCTTCTGACGCTCAGCCCCACTCATCCCTGCTCCCCTCACCCTATCCAGGCTCACCTTCCGGAAGCATTTCTAGCTGATCTTGCTTCATCCCATCCCACAGTCCTCCGCTGCCCCCCTGAAACATGAACACATACTCACATGTGTAAAGGCTTTTAAGTTTAGTGTAGTATTTTAGTACTTATCACCCCAGATTAAATGATTAAATGAGATAAGGCACATAGAGGTCTAAACATAAGACTGCTACCTAGTGAGCTAATAAATAGGATTAGGGCTTCCATTTACTGACCACTTACGAGGTGCCAGGACCTCTGTTCTGAGCTTCACATGCATTAATTCACATAATCTTCACTGCCACTCCATGAGGTAGCTGTGAGTTGCATCTATGTTTAGGAAGCTTAAAGAACTGAAGCCCAAGGTCATGCAGTGAATGCTCAATGAATATTCACTATTATTTTTTAATACTATTCAGGCAGGAGCCTTACCTGTTTTTGCTCCCAGCTTGGCACATAGTAGGTGCTCAATAAATACAGCAGAATGCAAGCACGCATGCGCTAGAGTGTCCTCATGGCTAGTCTGATGCCCCTGCCCGCCATGAACACAAAGATCAGAGTCTGTTCACAGTATGTCTGACCCTAGTACTGAGCCCAGTGCTGGGCACATAGAGGTGTTCTTCACATACTTGAAAAATGATAGAATAAATGTAAACCTACCACAACCCCATGAAGAAGGTACTTGGAGTTCCAACTGTGCAGAGGAAGATTGGAAGCTGAAAAGGAGTTTGACACCTACTCAAATCACACTGATAGTGGCGGAGCCAGGGCTTCAGATCCCAAGTCCAAGTCTGGCAGGTTGTTGTTTTGTTTTTTTTAACCACAGCCCAGCTGCCCACCTATTAGGCATCTGGGGTAGATTCAGAAAATTTTCTTCTTCCTCATTATCATATCTAGTATTTATTAAAAGCCTATGACTCACCAGCTACAGACACCATGCCAAATAATCCTCCCAACACACTTGCAAGATATAGCTTATGCCTCCAGTTTTATAGATGTGGAAGCTGAAACTTCAGCCCTGGTGTGTGTGTGATTCCAGAGGCAGACAATCAAGATACAGGATGATAATAGCTCTACTGAGAGAAGCTCTTCAAATCCAGCCTAGCAGGGGGCAGGGGAGTGGCAGCGAGGCTCCCTGGAGGAGGGGATTTCTAAGCTGACATTTGGAGAAGGAGAAGGGATTTGCCAGGTAAACCATGGGGAATTGTGTTCCAGGGAGAGGGAACAGCATGGCAGCAAGAAAGGGCAAGGCTGGTTAGAGGATGTGAACATTTCAGTCTGGCTGGTCCTGAACTCTCTCGGGCCTCAGACACAGTTCAGACCTCACTCCCCTCACTGGGTTGCAGAGATGTTCATGGTGGGGGAGGGGCCAGTAGGCTGTGTGCCAGGTGATCCCTAAGGTCTCCTTCAGCTTCACCCACATTCCCTCCTCTCTGTCTCAGGGTCAAGCCCACCCCCCTCCTTTGAGCTTCAGGGAAGCGGGGATCTGCCTGCTGGCTTGTGATGGACGAATCGGGTCCCACTTGGATTTGATCCAGTTGCTCTCAAACTTGCCTGTGTCCCACCATCCATCTTCTAGGGCTTCCTCCCCACAGCTTGGGCATGGGGGTCAAAGAGCCTCCTCTTCTGCTTTCCTTGCCTCTCAAATCTCCCCAGATTTGGAGCCCAAAGTCTTCTCCAGGCTCTTTACTCACTCATTCAACAAATATTTTTTGAGTACATGGTATGTTTTGGGTACTGTTCCAGGGGCTGGGAACACAGCAGTGAACACAGCAGATGAGGCCATTGTCCTCCTGGAGGGGACCATGAACTAGTGGATAAACAAGAGGATTTTAGGGGGTGACATGTGCCTTGATATCAGTAAAGCAAGTTGGTGTGACAGGAAGTGACTGAGGGCATGGGGTATGTGTGTGTGTGTGTGTGTGTGTGTGTGTACTGCTTGGTTAGCATATAAGGGACTTTTGAACCAAGACTCTAGTGAGAAGCCTATTGAAGGAAGATCTGGAGGAAGAACACCTCATGCCAAGGGGGAAGGGAGTGCCAAGGCTCAGCGGTAGGAATGAACTGTACCAACTCAAGGAACAGAAGTGAGGCTGGAGCTTGGGGAGTGAGGGGCAGAGTGGTGGGTGGCCAGGGGGAGAGGTGGGCAAGGGTCAGATCATGCAGAGGCTTGTAGGCCACGGTCAGACTTGAGATTTTACCCTAAGTGCAATGGGACGTTCTTGGCGGGGTTGGATCAGGGGAGAAACATGGTCCCATTGACATTTGTAGAGGTTCACTCTCCCTTCCGTGTTGAGAACAGGAAGCAGATTCCCAAGACAGCCACAAATCCTAACCCACACCAAACTCTTCTCCAGATATACTGTACACTGTTGTGCCTCTAGGTCTTTGCACCTGCAAGTCCTTCTGCCAAGAATGCCTTTCCCTTTACTTCTAGAGAGCATTCCGATTCACTCTTCCAGACTCAGCTCCCAGACACGCTCCCTGCGGTTCCCTCCCCCTTCCCGGCAGGCAGGGTGACTTCAAGTTCTCATCGCCTTTCCCTACTTCCAGCAGTGAGCGGAAACCCTGATGCCTGTTTCCGGGTCCCTCCCCTGGCTGGACAAGGAGCTCCTCCAGCACAGGACCGTGGCAGCCTTAGCTCTGAGAGCCAGGGCCCCGCACCAGGCCGGCCCAGGTTGCGTGGCTGACAGGTGCTTTCTGCCTGATAAGACCTCCCTGAGCATCCCCATCACTGGCAAAAGCACTAGATGGGCAAGCACCCCTTGTTTAAACAGATAATAAGATGAGAAGTATGGTAACATACTATTTACCGTAACATTCACATTAAATCTATACTAACTAGGAATTTTGACATCTGAAGGTTAAGTTTCTAAGTGTTTACTAAAAGCAGCAACAGTCTGTGATCGTCGACACGTGAATAGCTCTCTCTCTCTCAAGGACTGTTCTCTTGTTACCTTGAGACCATGAATGTTTGTTAAAGAAGAATACATTTTAAAAAATACTTCTTGTAAATACTTGAGTTAGGAAGAAGACATTTGTTAGAATACTTCCAGTAAATACTTGGTTGTAAACCTTTATTTTTCACTGAACACCCTATAGGCTGCCTGATTTGGTTCTAATTAACCTATGGGTATAGAAGAACTGTGCGCTTCCTTATTAAGCTAGGAATGTATTTAAAAGATGTCTCCCTCTAACTCCCTCCACCGAACTCAGCTGCTTCTCTTCCCACCACGTGGAGCAGGTGGACTGGGCTGAGGCCTGTGGGTTTCCCTGCAGGGGGCATCTGGCTCCCCTCCCCTTCCCGCTAGCCCACCCTGGGCACTGAGCTGCCTGCACACCCACAGTCTCCAGGAAGTGCCCGTGGGCATGGCGCAAATTGAACTAAGTGCACAAGACCTGGTACCTTCCTGGTAAATGCTAAAAATCACCTTCCAAATCTGCATACTTGATCGCTGTGATGCCCAGTTTTGAGATGTGGGGAAACAATTGGTTAACTGAAATGTGCAGTTGTCACTGATGATTGGGTGAAGATGCTAAGTCCCTAGACAAGTTATTTAGTTGCTTTGAGCCTCAGTTTTCTCATCTGTGAAGTGGGGATCATAATATATGTCAGGCGGTTTGCCAAAGCCCAGTGGCCCTATTTGATTGCCGGTTGCCTTCATCCTACCTTGGCCTTGTTCCTTGTTTCACTCCTTCAGGTTGAAGGCATCCTGGCAGGTGGTTCCGTGTGATGGGGTGCCAGGTGGTGACCTGTCTTACAGAATGATGTTAAATTTTACTACTCACTGCCTCTCTTGTAATAGTCATTCAGTCCACAAATAGTCACTAGGCACCTACCGTGTGCAGATACTGTGCCAGGCACAGGGGATACAGTGGACAAAGACAGACAAGTCCCCACACTCATGGATCCTGCGTTCTAGCAGGAGAAGCGTGGAAGTTTTCCAGCAGCTGGTGTTTGTGAGGTTGAGGAAGTCCACTTCTAGGCCCATTGGTTTTAGATGCCCATTCCTGAAAGTTGCTGCTTATTTTCAAGTCTGAATCTTTCAAGTCTCTGGGAGAATGAATGGAGATAATGTCTGCATAGCGTCTGGTGTAGCACTGGGGGCATCCAGGGTGCTCTGTAAGTTGGACACCCCTTTCTTTCTCCAGACACAGATCTATCTGTGTCCCCCTTCCTGTATCTCCCTCCTTGCCCTGATTTTCAGGCAAAGCAAGATATGAGAGGTGAGTTTTGTGCTCAGGGCTGAAGGTGAGCCATTAAAAAAACTTTCTTTTTTAGAGCAGTTTTAGGTTCACAGCAAAATTAAAAGGATGGTGCAGAGATTTCCCATACACCCCACCCCTACCCAAGCATAGCCACCCTCATTATCAGCATCCCCCCCGCCACAGAGTGGTACTTTTGTTCCAGTTGATGACCCTGCGTTGACACATAATCACTGACGGTCCATAGTTCCCCTTAGGGTTTATTCTTGGTGTTGCACGTTCTATGGGTTTGGGCAAATGTATGATGACACGTATCCATCATTACAGGATCATAGGAGCATTTTCCTGCCCTGAAACTCTCCTGCAGGTGAGCTATTTCTCTAGGTTCAGGGAGGTGGTGGAGGAGGAGGACGGGGAAATACGTGGAGTCCTTGGGGTCAGGGGACAGTGTGCCTCCGTCCTGGCCGCCAACACCGAAGTGGAGATGTTGGCAGAGCCAGCCTGGAGTCTCCTTAAAAGCAAGCACCAGGAGGAAGACATGCAAAGACCAGAGTGAGAGAACACAAGCCAGGCAGAGCAAGAAGCAGCGAAAACATTTACACCCATTTTGCAAAGTCCCACCAAAGGGCCATGGCATCTCAGTGTAGTCCAGCCAAGGGACTGTCCTGGAACCCACAAGACCCAAGCTTGAAACCCCCAACCAGCCAAGTGGAGGATGGCATTGTTGTCCATTGTAAAAATCAATGGTTCCTTTGCTAAGTGGTCAATATTTATTTGGCTTTAGCATTGTTTAATTCAATGCATCAATTAAAGATAGTGTAATGTCTGCTCTGGTCTGCAGCCCCCGGCTTCTGTGTGTCGTTACCTCATCTGTTTGAGATCACTCACGTCCTTACGTCCCTGCTCCTTTGTCCTCTTGCATAACTCAAGGACAGGAGTAATTGACGTGAAACTTTTAAAAATTAATTTCGCTGCATATGCCACTGAGGGGGAGCGCAAGCCCTCCCAGCCATTTATAACGTCACGGTGATTGGTCCTGACAAAACAATACCTTAAAAACTCACCAAAGTAAATTATGGCCTGAGCAAATGGCTGCTCCGCGGCAGGGCCGGAGGCTTGGAGGGGAGCCAGGCAAAAACAAAGTAATGTGCTTTTGATATTAATAACAGAGATGATATTGATCTGCAAGCTAGTGTCACTTTTCCACTCTGGCGAGGAGATTGCTCCCGGCATTTAGTCCACTGAAAGCCACTTTCCATGCAGGCCATTTAATTTTGTGAGTCTTTAATTATGTGAAATGTAGTCTAGTTAAAGGGCCAGGTCCCAGTTTTGCCGGGTGGAGATGTGGGCTGTGATTCAGGAAGCTGTCAGAAATGAATATAACTCAATTCTTAGATCTGCAAATGCAGTTGTCTTTCTAAATGTTTATTTCATCCCTGCACTTCTCTGGCCTGGTGCCACCGTGCATCAGGACAGACACAGCCTCTGATTACAGGACCACATTTTTCAAGGGACCTGAAGTTAATGTGCCTGTTTTCTACATAATAAAAGTCATAACTCACAGGGGCCGCCGACGCCTCTCTCCTGAAAGGGGGCCTGGACAGACTGCAGGAGGACTGTGCAGCCCAGCCCAGCAAGCCGCCTCTTCTGTGCCTGGCCCGATTTTGGACAGTCGGTCTCTGGGCGGAGCTGCGATGGACCGCATTGGAGCGCAAGTCAGACCACAGGCCTGTGTGTGGGTCAGATTACGTATCAGATCATGTATAGATTGGTGAGACAGATCGAGGAGAAACCCACATATCAGACCAGAGAAGTCCGTGACGCCTGCTTTCGGAAACATGTCATGATAGCTCTATGCCTTGTGTTTATCTGCATACCCTTCCTCTGGTTAAGATGGGTCAAGTCTCTTTCTGCCTTTCTCTTATACACATATAGCCATCCCTTTATATGTCTGTCTTCTCCTCCAAAGGCACCCTTTCATATATGCATATACAGGCAGGTATGCTTACACCCCCCGCCACACACACACACACACACACACACACACACACACACACACGCCCAGAGCTCCAGAATGTCTCTTGAACTCTGCTTTACACTGAGAGGGGTCAGTGGAGAAGAGCAGTCTCATATCCAGAACTCAGCTCTCTGACAACTCCATCTTTCTAGAACACAGCCAAGGTTCAGGAGCTCAGAGAATCAGACCCACAAAGACAAAATACCGCAGAATCTACGTACTTGACTCACAGGAGGATGCATCAGAACCTCACTCACAGCTCCTTTCTCTTACTTTACAAATAGTTTTTTTTGTGTGTGTGTGGTACGCGGGCTTCTCACTGTTGTGGCCTCTCCCGTGGCGGAGCACAGGCTCCGGACCCGCAGGCTCAGCAGGCATGGCCCACGGGCCCAGCCGCTCCGCGGCATGTGGGATCTTCCCGGACCGGGGCACGAACCCGCGTCCCCTGCATCGGCAGGCGGACTCTCAACCACTGCGCCACCAGGGAAGCCCCTACAAATAGTTTTGATGGTCCCTATTCTTGTTTGTCCAGCCTCCAGAAGATTTAGAAGTAGAAAGAGGAGGGAGAGAGAGGCTTCTAGAAGCAAAAGCACCTAGAGCAGCAGGAAATCACAGCTGAAAGTGAGAGAAGAGAGAATAACCCTAAAAGCAGACCAAAAAATAACACAGTGAGATTTTTCAAAATTAATTCTATAGCATAAAACGGGGAGAGAGGTGGACACTCAAATATATTTAGGAAATGCTGGGTTAAATAAAGCCAGACAGGTTTCGTGGCTGTAGGAGATTTCAGTGCCCCTAATGTGCTAATATGCACCATGCATCCCTTGGGGTAGATTCAATTTTTCCCAAACTTATTTACCCATGAATATCTTTTCCTCCCCTAACCCCTATCCCAGAGGATTCTGAGAGGTTAGTATTCAACTGAACACACTCTGGGGTATACTGATGCACCACGATTAATTGTACTGGCGACGGTAGTGATGGCCGTCTGTTTTTTTCGTGTTTAGTAGCCATTGATTCTCGTTGCAGGAACAGCCGTTTGGAAATCTATCCCTCCCTGTTTTTTAGTCCATGTGATTTAGTTGGAGTCTGTTCCTCAACCCCAGGGGTGGGCCCATAACCCATGCTAAGCCACTCATAACATTGCATCTCCCTGGCCACCACGATTGGTTTGAGGATAGGCACACAGTCTGATCAGAGCTACTGAGACACTATGGGACTTCGCAGGGAATTCTGGACAAGAGACCTTGGACTCAAAGGCAGAGAATGTGAGGCTTGGAGCTGTGGCAACCATTTTGCCAACACCATCACCTGGAGCCCAAGAAGAGGTCAACATGGACGACATCAGGGCCAAGAGGCAGATAAAAACAACGTTTGTCTTTTTTTTTTTTTTTCTTAGCGGTACGCGGGCCTCTCACTGTTGTGGCCTCTCCCATTGCGGAGCACAGGCTCCGGACGCGTAGGCTCAGCGGCCATGGCTCACAGACCCAGTCGCTCCGTGGCATGTGGGATCTTCCTGGACCGGGGCACGAACCCATGTCCCCTGCATTGGCAGGCAGACTCTCAACCACTGCACCACCAGGGAAGCCCAACATTTGTCTTTTGAAAAGATCAGTCTGGGTGTCGTGCGGAAATTGGATTAGAAGAGGAGTCCAGCCTGGAGACCAGTGAGTAAGCAAGTATTGGAAAGAGAGGAGAGTTGCTTGGGTTAGAGAGAAGGTAGTAGGGAGGATGAAGGCTATTTAGGAGATAATATTCACTTGGAGAGTGATTGGTGGGGATGAAGAAGAGAGAGGGGAAAAGGATTGCTCCCAGATTTCTGACTTGCAAAACTGGATGGATGGTGGTGATCTCTGAAAGAGGACCAGCTTGTTTTGGTAGAATGGGGTGGGAAGGAGTTCATGAGTTCATTTTGGTTATATTAGATCTCATGGGTGGTTGAGAAGTCTGAGTGGAAATGCTGAGTAGGATACTGCCTATAAGGTCAGAGGACAGCCTTGGGTTGGAGATATATACTGGGGAGACATTGGCTCATGGAGGGTAATGAGTGACCAGTGGCCAAATCACTCAAACCCATGTCTGGGACAGGAGGATAAAAGTTCAGTGGAAGCTGGAAAAGCAGCCTCAGAGAGGTTGAAGGAAAAGAATGTTTAAGGAAAGAAGGAATGGTCAACTTACTAAGAGGTTAAGTAAGAAGATGGGAAAATGCCCTTCAGATTTAGAGAGAAGGAGATCTTTAATATCTTTAGCCAGAGCTGTTTGGGTGGAGTAAAGGGGCAGAGGTCAGACTAGTGGGTGGAGGAATGACTGGAGGTGAGGAAAAGATCAGAGCAACAAGAACAGTAATGAACAATGGCAAACAGAAAGTAAACACCTACCATGGGTAGGCCCTTTCTAATCACTCTACATTTAATCCTCACAACAACTCTTTGAAGTACATTTATTTCCATTTCCTAGGTGAGGAAACTGAGGCTTAGAGAGATTAGGTAATTTGCCTGAGGTCACACAGCTGGTGGAGCCAGAATTCAAATCCGAACAGTCTGGCTCCAGAGCCCATATACTTTTTTTTTTTGCTGTACGCAGGCCTCTCACTATTGTGGCCTCTCCCATCGTGGAGCACAGGCTCCGGACGCGCAGGCTCAGCGGCCATGGCTCACGGGCCCAGCCGCTCCGCGGCATGTGGGATCTTCCCAGACCGGGGCACGAACCCGCGTCCCCTGCATCGGCAGGTGGACTCTCAACCACTGCGCCACCAGGGAAGCCCCTGATAAACAAGTAAAAAAAAGACATTGGGGAGGAGAGTTTGGGGTATTGCCAGAATGTTAGTAAAGTGATGAAATCTATGGAATCCATGCTGGATAAAGGCAGAAGTGAAGAAAGAGAGGGCTGATGGATGGGGAGAAAGTTAAAGAAGTGGATGGACTTGAGGTCTTGGTGAAGCTAAAGAAGGACCCTAATGAAAACTGGCAAAGAAGGAGAGGAGATTATAGTCAGAGAACAGTGCTTGAATTGGTGATGCTGAAGGGGGAACAGTTTGGGGTAACAACTCTGTGAAGTGGGGCCGTTATTCTATCAGTTCCATTTTACAGATGAGAAAACTAAGGCACAGAGAGGTGAAGTACTTTGTTCAAGGTGGAATCAACCATTAAGCAGTACGACTGAGGTCAAACTGGGCAGTCTGGGCTCTCACCCTTAACCCTCTCCCTATGCTGCGAATATTAGCCATTAGTAACTACCATCACCCCAGAATCGTATCTCAAAGTTTAACGAGCCAGAAATTGAGACTTGTGCCCATACTAGTTTGGAAATGGCATGCAGACTCTGACACTTCCTGGACGCCCTCAGCCTGCCAGAACCATTCCTAATCTCATTCACTGGGCTGAGTCCGTCTGCCTCCTGGGTGGCGTAGGCTGGGATGTCTGGCTCTCCAGGAAGTCACTGGCTGGCTGACTCAGGTCTCCTGTCCATCCAGCCGAGAGGCAAGATACCCTCTCTTGACACAGCCTGCGGTAGAGGCGCTTAATTACACACACTCAAGATACTTAGCGTCCCTCTTTCCTCTTGCTGTTTCTGTCTTGACCCCAAAGTCCCTTTCTGTCCTTGGGGTCCTCCTGAGATATTTCTACCACTCATCCCTGCAGCCCATACCCTCCTTCTCCTAGATTCTGCATTACCTTCTGGACATGTTCGAAGACACATGTTCTCCAGGGTCCCAAGTGACAGCTGGGGACGTCCGGTTTGGGGAAGATGAGTGGGGTTCTCAGAGCTCCTGGTCAGCAGAAACTTGGAGACCCCAGGTGCTCAGAGAGAATTTTCCAGCATCAGATGATTTCTTGGACCCAGCTGGTGTTGGGAACCCTGACCCAAGTCCTGGCTGATCACTCTGACAGGCGTCCTGGAAGAGTGGTTCATTGTGCAGTGGGTGCTGAGTGGGTACTGCGGGGGCAGCTTCATCTCGGTGGTCCTGGAGCAGCAGCCCCTTGGCCACCCTCCCTCACTGGAAGTGAGCCCCTGGAGGACAGAGCCCACATCAGTCTTATCCACCAGCGTATCAGCATATAGCCTGTAGTAGGGACTCAATCAATATTTGCTGGGTGTTTGATTCTGTCCTCCAGATTGGAGGAGAGAGGGGCTGAGCAGGGAATTAAATAATAACACACCAGCAAATACTTATATAGTATTTACTATGTGCCGGGAATCGTTCTAAGTGTTGTACGCAAATTCATTCACTGAATCCTCGCAACAATCCTGAGAGGTGGGTATCAGTATCACTCCCATTTTACAGGTGTGGAAATTGACCACCATGAGGTTGGGTAACTTACCTAACGTGACACTGCTAATGAGTGGCACAGCTGAGATCTGAACCCCAGTACTCTGGCTTCAGGTCAAGGCTGTTGACCATGACACATGCTTACGCTCTGTTTCTGAACCTTGCTGCCAGGGACAGAAAGCCAAGCCCAACAGCTTCTGCTAAAAGGGATTTATTGGCTCAGTGATCGGGTGGTTCAGTGTGGGGTCTGGTCAGATTCCAGAGGTTCTGAGTGATGTCAGTAAGATGCTGTTCATTCATTCTCTCGCCCCCTCTCTGTTCTGCTTCCACCTGTGAGTCAACTTGTGTCCACTCTCTGGCCAAGGGAACCAGGTCTCAGGATCCGCTGCCCCATCAGACCCACGTGTTGTGGAGAAGGGCCAGTTCAGCATAGGAAGGGGGTGATGTGACTAGATGAAGAGTTGCTGAGCAAATAGGACACATGTCACTATAAGCTCTTTCCTCTGCCAGGGCCTTTACACTTTTTAATTTATTTATCTCTCACTACAACCTGTAAGCTGGGGATGATTGTGCCCATTTGTAAATGAGGAAACTGAGGCACAGTGTGATTTATCTAAGTTCACACAACTTGAAGGTTTGCCTAATATTAAAACTCCATTCTGCCTGGAGCTTCTCCGGCAGATGCCCTGGGGGAGCACACTGACCATGGCTCTCCTTGGGTCTCCCAAGTGCTTTGGGCAGGTCTGTGGTCAGAGGACAGGAGCTGATGGGCACCTGGTGGGAGAAAAGCCAGGCCTCACCAGGGCCAGGGTCAGGGCTGGAGGGAGTCACTGCTTAGATGATGCTCGGGGCCCTGGGGTTCCCCACCCTTGCACAGCCCTGCCTGGCCCCCTGGGCTGTGAGCCTGGGGAGTGGGCACCTCCCCTGGGCCCCTGGCAGGGAGAGAGCAGTGCCGAGGCAGGAGGCAGGCAGGCATGGTGCGGTCCCTGCCCATCTGGGGAGTGCTTGGTGGCTGGCTGGAACTGAGCAGTGGACGGCTTTTGGACTCAGCAGCGCGAGCCCAGCTCGGAGGCTGCGAGGCAGAGCCGTGAACGCCAACAGTCTGGAGGCAGGCTCCGGAGGGAGAGAGGCTCGGGCCCATTCGCCGAGCTCGGTTCCCACAACAGCTCAGTAGACAGATGGACCTGGGGATCCTCACCGCCTGGCCAGGAGGGTGTACACATGCACGGGAATGCAGGCGTCCCAGCAGGGAGGGACGGGCTGGAGGCTCCTGGAGACGGCCAGGGGGGTGAGCCAAGGGGTGGGTGCTGTGGCCTGGGCTGGACTGTCAGATAGACGAGATGGGCAGGTTGGGCTTTGTGGTTAGACTGACCCCTGGATCATGGCCCTGTACGGCCCTGACAGGCTTTTCCTTGACTCCAGCCTCAGACTGAACAGGAACCCAGACTGAGTGTAGCCACCCTGCTGGGCCCTGAAGCTGGTCTTAGATTGAGCAGACTGAGCCCTGACCCTGATCTCAGACTGAGCCCTGATGGCAGCCCCCGCTGAGCCCCGAGCATTCTGACCAAACCCAGCTGCTTATGTCCTCCTCAGGAAGGAGCCCAGAGCTGAGTGCCCAGAATACTCCCCAGGAAGGATGAGGTCCAGCCGGAACTGACAGCCTGCGGAAGGCATAGAGGAGGAACGGCTGCAAGGACCACTAGCCTGGTCTAGGGGTGGCAAGAACTGACCAGCAGAGAAAGGAGGAGTTGCTGGGATGGAGACAGCAGTCCCTCCCAGGGCTGGCCCAAAGCTCAGGCCTGAGGACAGAACCCAAGAGCATGGCTTGCAAGGTCTGGAGAGGCAGAAGTGCAGGTGGTCTTGGGGGACAAGCAAGAAAGGCAGGGTTCCTGAGGGGTCAATGCTGGTGCAGTTTTCTTTTTTAAAGATTTTTTTTTTTTTTTGCTGTGGACCATTTTTAAAGTCTTTATTGAATTTGTTACAATACTGCTTCTGTTTTCTGTTTTGGTTTTTTGGCCGTGAGGCACATGGGATCCTAGCTCCCCAAATCCGCACCCCCGGCATTGGAAGGTGAAGTCTCAACCACTGGACCGCCAACGCAGTCCCGCTGGTGGAGTTTTGACCAGACGGATAGCACTAGACCTGGAGAAGAGCTCTCCACCCAGGACCAGAGTGACCTGGGGCTCAGAAATGAGCGGTGCCTGTGGCGGGCAGGCAGAGGCCGAACGAGGAGGTAAAGGCAACTCACTTTGCAACGAGCCAGGAATGACGGGCTAGGGGCTGATAGCGACGATCAAGGTTGCCTAATGTTGGGGAGCACTCCCTGTTCTTAGTACTTGAAATGCTATCTCATCTAGTCCTCACCATGGCTCGGTGAAGTGCTGGGGCAGATGCCCTGGATTCCTGGTCCCCCAGCTCCCCTCCATCCTTGACTCTGCCTGAGGGGTCCCCCTGGCTGCAGAGTGTTTCACCCCAGAACTGGGTATGTGTGTGGTGGGGTAGTTGTTAGGGCCCCTGGGAGTATCCAACCATAGCCTGGAGTTGCTGGATAAATAGCCCAGCTTCCCCTCCTTCGGGGCAGACAGCTCTGAGGTGAGTTCTTCACTCTGTCCTGGACCAGGGGCCACCGAACTTTTTCTGCAAAGGGCCAGATAGTTTTAGGGCATGCGGTCTCTGTTGCAACTATTCAATTCTGTCACTGTGGCAAAAAAGCAACCACAGATGACACATAAATGAATGGGCCTGACTGTGTGGACGCCACTAAAACTTTATTTACAAATCAGGAGGCTGAAGAAGCACATGAAAAGCTGCTCAACATCACTAATTACTAGAGAAATGCAGATCAAAACCACAATGAGGGATCACCTCACACTGGTCAGAATGGCCATCATCAGAAAATCTACAAACAATAAATGCTGGAGAGGGTGTGGAGAAAAGGGAAGCCTCTTGCACTGTCGGTGGGAGTGTAAACTGATACAGCCACTATGGAGAACAGTATGAAGGTTCCTCAAAAACTAAAAATAGAACTACCATACGACCCAGCAATCCCACTACTGGGCATATTCGCAGAGAAAACCATAATTCAAAAAGACACATGCACCCCAATGTTCATTGCAGCACTATTTACAATAGCCAGGACATGGAAGCAACCTAAATGCCCATCGACAGATGAATGGATAAAGAAGATGTGGCACATATATACAATGGAATATTACTCAGCTATAAAAGGGAACGAAACTGGGTCATTTGTAGAGATGTGGATGGACTTAGAGACTGTCATACAGAGTGAAGTCAGAAAGAGAAAAGCAAATATCGTGTATTAACGCATATATGTGGAATCTAGAAAAATGGTACAGATGAACCGGTTTGCAAGGCAGAAATAGAGACACAGATATAGAAAATAAATGTATGGACACCAAGGGGGGAAACTGGGGCTGGGGGTGGTGGTGGTGGGATGAATTGGGAGATTGGGATTGACATATATACACTAACATGTATAAAACATATAACTACTAAGGACCTGCTGTATAAAAAAATAAAATAAAATTCAAAAATTTAAGTTAAAAAAAAAAATCAGGAGACCAGAGGTCTATAGTTTACTGACCCCTAAGATGTCCCCAGCAGGACTGAACCCTGGTGGCCCACAATGGTCACCAGATCATTGACCCACCCTTTGCTGGCCTCCACCCCTTCCCAGTCTCGCTTCTCCACTCCCTACTGGAGTGTCTGGATCTTGTCCCAAAGAATCGACTTGCTCTCACATTCTTGTCTCAGGGTCTCCTTCTGGGGCTTCCAACCTCAGACAGGTCTCCTACTTGACAGATGAAGAGACTGAGGTACCTGGAGGCCAAGCACAGCCCAACAAGGTGAGGCAGAGCTTCCTTCTTGCACTGCTGTGGCCTTTCCCAGAGCCACCAGAATCAGCTGTCCCCTGGGGGAGGATGTGTCTGCCTGCACAGGTCAGATGACCTCCAGACAGGTCCCTGGAATCGGCAGGACAGGTAGCTTGTTCATTCCCTACTGGGGAGGTATCAGGCCCCAGAGGAGGGACAGCCCTGACTACCCAGAGGACCAGCAGTCCGGACAGGTAGTGGCAGTTAAATCCAGGGCAGAATGGGGTCAATGTCTCCAAGGTTGACCCTTGTCCCTCCCTGGCTTAGATCTTCTCTGGGAAACCTGCAGGGTGTGAATATCACTCCCACTCTTCAGATGGGTAAACTCGGAGAGGAGAAGTGACTTGCTTCCAGTCACACAGCTCAGGTGGGGCAGAACTAAGTCTTGTTCCCAGGGCTCTGTGAGCAGCCGTGGGTTGCAGAGGAGGCCACAGAAGGCTTCATGGGCTCGTGGGCCCTCTAGCTCATTCTCTTAACTGCTACTACATTTGCTGCCTCATTGGATCATGGCATCTTGAACAAAAGGGCTCTTAGGGACCAGCTAGCCTAACTCCCATTTTACAGATGGGAAAATTAAGACCCAGAGAGAAGAAACTTCCCAGAAGATTAGCCAGTGAGTCAGATCAGAGAGGAGGAGGAGCCTCAGATCCTCAGCCTAGGAAAGTGATGTGGGTCCCTGAGTCCCTCCCAAAGCCATGTGACATCTCTGACACCCTGATTCCCAGAGGCCAGCCCTGGAGTGGACAGTGGGCTCTGAGCCAGCCCGTCCCTTTCCCCTCTGCCGAAGCTCAGCTCTCGGGGCTCTGGCACCGTCTGAAAACTCCTCCGCCAGTCTGCTCTCGGCAGAGCACAGATTATCGCTCTTGTGCTAATTATTTTTATGATTAAAAGATGATAAATTATTAAACAAAGTCTGAAAAATGTGCCAAGATCTGCTCTGAGGCTGGGCCTGAGAAGTTGCCCCCTTGGCGTCCACGTTAATTAATAAATGAGGCTCTCCACGGAGAGGAGCCACAGCTGGCACATCTGGCAGCCAGGCAGGGGCTGGTGGAGGGCAGATGCTGGGTGGGCAGGGAGGAAGGGGACTCCCTGGGAGCCCTCAGCCTGGGCTTTGGTAATGGAGACCCCTCCCTCTCTGCTCCCAGCCTAGGGCTCAGCGGAGGGTCCTGTGGCACCAGCCTGACATCTGGTCCCCGGAAGAGGCCTAGGATTTCAAGCTGAGAAGCCGCTGTTAATCCCTCAACCCTGTTTCCTTCTCCAAATGCAGCCTTGGGAGAACCCCAAGTGTCCAAGGAAAACAGGAGACCAGCATTCAAATCTCTGCCAGCCATTTCCTCCTTGGGTAATTTTGAGTAGATCACTCATTGAGACTCTAATCCTCGGTTTCCACATCTGTTAAATGGGTGGAAATGACCTTCACTTTGCAACATCAGGGCATTGAGAGGGTTAAATAAAATAGTGTCTGTAAAGAGTGCCCAGTTCTCAGGATTAAAAAGAAATGTTAGTTGAGCCGAGCTGAAGGTTGGGTTTATTGCTGCTCTGTAATTATCAGCCATGAAATCTTGGTCAGCTTAACCTTTCTGAGCCTCAGTTTCCTTATCTGTAAAATGGGAGTGAGACTTCCTCAATCTCCGGATCAAGGGAGAAACTATATGTGATGTGTCCAACAGAGTAAGCGTTCAATTAATGGCAGCTACTTGATTAGAATCGTTGGTTGCAACTCCAGTGGACTGACATTTCAACAAATGAATTTTCCTCCTACCCCACAGGCCGCTTCTTCTGTGCCTCCTTTGCTGGTTCTCCTTCCTTCCCTACCTCTACTCACAGCAGCGCCCTGGGTTCAGGCCTTGGTGTGTCTTTTTTTCTTTACACTCTCTCCCTTGTGACCTCATCCATCTGTATGTTCTTTGACTCTCATATTTGTAAGTCTAGCTTGGGCCTATCACTTAAAATGCAGACTCCTGGGCCCATTTGCCCATTCCAGCCCTTCCCTGAGATGTCTCATAGACATCCCAAATCTAGTATGTCTAATGACACAACCCAAACAGAATTCCTGACCTTCCTCTCACAAGCTTGCCCCGCCCACCGCCTTCCACCCTTCCAGTCAGTGATGACGCCTTGGAGTCGTCCTTGATTCTGCTCTTTCTTTCACACCAAATGTCCAAACATTTGATCAGCTCCACCTTCCACCTCTGTTCGAACCCAACCACCTGGCCGTCTCTCACCACCTCCCCTGCTCCCATCCTAGGACCGGGCACCGCCTTATCTTGCTTGAAGTTTTACAGTCTCTTAATGGGTGTCCAGGCCCTGGTACTTGTCCCCCTCTCCTCCATGCTTCCCATGATCCCCTTGAAACGAAGTCAGATCCCATCACTCCTCTGCTCAGAATCCCCCAGCAGCTCCCTGTCCCCCTATAGCAAGAGAAGTCTTTACCAAGGTCACCAGGCCCTACACAATCTGAACCTCCTCCTTGCCAAGTCCTTCCTCTCTCGGTGCCAGCCGTACCCACCTGGTTGCTTCCTTGAACTCCTGCACCCTCCCACGTCAGTGTCTTTGTCCTGGCTGTTTCGTCTTCTCCCGGACATCCTCAGACCTCTGCTCAGGGAGGCTGACTCTGACCATCCTACTTAAAAATATGCCCCCATCCAGTAGTCCTTATTGCTCTGGTCCCCCTCCATTGTGCTTACCATCTTGCACACTAGAATTTCCTGTCTCTTGTGTTATTGTCTGTCTCTTCCCTCAAGTGCACAGACTATCACCTTTTGTGCACAGCTGCCTTCCCTTAGCACCCAGCCTGGGGCCCCGTGTGTGGCGGAGGTGGTGACTGCAGGACAGGTCGGTCACAGCCCTGCCTCCCGGGACCTTGGGCCTGCAACTCTGCTGGGTGGGCAGAAGAACTGGCCATTGCAGTTTTAAGATGAGCTCGGTCAAGAGGCGGGGAAGGCTTCGTGGAGGAGGTGAGACTGAACCACAGACTGAAAAAAAGGGAATTCAGGTAGAGGAGGCAGCATGTGTTGAAGCCTTGGCAGCTCAAGGAAGTGCGCTTGGAGAATGGCAGGTTGTCAATGGAAACCTGGGAAGGGGTTTGGGGGAGGTGAGCCCCAAAGGGGCTGATGTGCGGGGCCAGGGTGCTGGTGGTAGGGGTGGGGAGGGAGGTCTCCTCTACCCTCTGGATTAGCAGATGGGGCACATGCTCACTCTCGTGACTTCCTAGAGGGGAGAAAGTGGTCTGATTGCCAGAAACACAATATTAGCAAAATAATGGCTGTGTTTCAACGTGTCTGAGATGCACAACTATTTTCCATACTACTGAGAAACACTGCCAATTAACGTAGACCATGACATTTATTTTAAGACCCATGCGAAAATATGTGCATCTTAAAATCTCTGCTATATGATCACAGGGTAGTACTGAGCCCTTCCTGTGCTCTGGGCACCGTACAAGCCACTTCAGATACTTTACCTCATTGGCTTCTTACAGCAACCGGTGAGTACCTATGAGCTAAGTACGTTACTTCCGCATTTTGCAGATGTGACATCTGGTACACGGAGAGATGAAGGAACTCTCCATCCGGCTGGTAGCGGAGGAGCCTAGACTGCAACCCAGGCAAGTCTCTTAAACATGGTCTTCCAACAGGAAATGGAGTGTGAAATGCAGAAGCCGTGTGAGAGAACAGGAAATCAACCATGGAAAATGGGAAGCAATGGTCCTGTTCATTCAGCGGGGCGACCCTCCACTGCCTCACTCCGGTAATCTGAGCCTGCACCCCTCCACCCCGCACCCCTGCAACATTCGTGTGGGCTCTGTGCTGGCCACCGGTCTTCTTGACACCAGGTGGGTCTTCCCCTGGTGAGGCAGACTTACCCTTCTGTCTCAATTTTTGGAAAGCCATGAACTTTGAGGCCACACACTTCTTGTGACCAAATGAACATCTTGGGAAATTTCTGGCCTTTCCAAAGGGATGTGACTCATCATCACCTCCTGCTGAGGGGGGGGTCCCCGCAGTCGCCCTCACAGCTTTTACTTCCAACATTCTGGAAATGGCTGAAACCAATGGGTTAACTTGCTTTCCCTATTAAATATTTACATAAACACGCTCAGGAAGGTGTGTGTAAGTTATCAATAATGCAAGGCCAGCTTAGGCTCGGTGAGAGCTAAGAGACCCAAATTGTATCATCATAATCCATTATTCACATATAATGCGTCTATTCTCCTCCATTAGCGCAGGCAGGAAATGCCCCTGAGTGCCAGGCAGGGCTTTGGAAAACGCAATAAATGACGGGGAGACACATGGCAGGAGGGCGGCAGCTGTAGTTAAACAAGTGTAAATTAGCACCCAGCCTCGCTCCCCGCCTGCATCCGGAGCAGCAGAGGGCACGGGCCTGGTAGGGAGGGGTAGCAGGATGGGGTGAGCTCACCATCAATCCAGACACCCCGCGTGGTCTCCCTCACCTGAGAAGGACCATCCCTCTGGCCACGTGGGAGACCATGCGTTACCACAGCCCGGCTTCTGCTCTGGCCAGATGGGGCTGGAATCTCAACTGTGCCACTGAGTGGGCGCAGGAGGTTGTATGCAAGCTACCCCACATCAAGCCTCAGGCCCCATCTGTAAAATGGGGCCAAGAGTTAGCAACTCAGGACTTCCCTGGTGGTCCGCCTGCCAATGCAGGGGACACGGGTTTGAGCCCTGTCTGGGAAGATCCCACATGCCGCGGAGCAACTAAGCCTGCGAGCCACAACTACTGAGCCTGCGTGCTGCAACTACTGAAGCCCACGCTCCTAGAGCCCGTGCTCTGCAACAAGAGAAGCCACCGCAATGAGAAGCCCATTCACTGCAACGAAGAGTAGCCCCCACTTGCCGCAACTAGAGAAAGCCCACGTGCAGCAATGAAGACCCAACACAGCCAAAAAAAAATAAATAAAATAAATAAATTTATAATAAAAAAAGAGTTAGCAACTCATAGGGTGGTGGTGTGGAGGAAATGAAATGAGGTAGGAGAAGGACCCTTAGAAATGAAGACCATCCCTCACAGGCCTCCACCTGCCCCCTGCCCCCTGCCCCATGCCCCATGCCCCACCCCCCCCACACCCACAGTTCCAGAGCTAGGCGTAGAATGGGATGCATGCGGGGCAAAGGCAAGACTAGGGAAAGATGCAGTGACCTTATGTGGTCCCCCTTTTGGCTTTGCTGTCACTGCAGGAAGCTTTGCCCCTTGGGGCCCCACCTGTACTGTGATCGGTTTCCTGGGCTCAGCAGGCACACCTGACCATCCTGCCCTCTCTCTCCAGTGTGTCTTCAGCCCCTCGGCTGTCCTCATCCTCTTCTCCATCATCACTCTGTTCCCCTGGGGAGCCAGGTCCCACAGAGCCCTATGCATCTGCTGTGTAGAGGAGGACCCCAAACCAAATACACCTGTGGATGTCCCATGAACTGGAAGGCAGTGCTGTGAAGCATGAAGGACACCCGACTGGGAGTGAGATCTGAGTTCTAACTTCTTTCACTGATGATTCTTTGTGGTTTGGGGAGAGTCCTGCGGCCTCTGAGCCTCAGTTTCCCTCCTTGTAGAAGAAGGGAAGTAATCACGCGAGGTGATGAATACTATCACTCAGTGAAGTTAACTGTTGAGTATGTTTGAAGATCTTTCCTGGTTCTAGGTCCCCAAGGAACAGAATATCGTGAAATTCTAGAATCAACTATTCTGGTTCAAGTCATCGTTAAGTTTTTTTTTTTAATTGAAGTACGATATTGTGTTAATTTCTGCTGTACAGCAAAGTGATTCAGTTATACATATATACGTACATTCTTTTTCATACTCTTCTCCATTATGGTTTATCACAGGATATTGAATAAACTTCCCTGTGCTATACAGTAGGACCTTGTTGTTTATCCATTCTATGTGTACCAGTTTGCATCTGCTAATCCCAACCCATCCCTCCCCACCCCCCTTCCTCCTTGGCAACTACCCGTCTCTTCTCTATGTCCATGATTCTGCTTCTGTTTCATAGATAGGTTCATTTTTGTCATATTTTATTTATTTATGTATTTATCTATTCATTTAAATTTTTTTGGCCGTGCTGCATGGCTTGCGGTATCTTAGTTCCCCAACCAGGGACTGAACCCGGGCCCCCAGCAGTGAAAGCTGGACTGCCAGGGAATTCCCCATTTGTGTCATATTTGAGATTCCACATATAAATGATATCATATGGGATTTTTCTTTCTCTTTCTGACTTAACTTCACTGAGTATGGTCATTTGCAGCAACATGGATGCAGCTAGAGGTCATCACTAAATTTTAGCTCCACAGCTAAAGGCAGGTTTTTTCTAGCATAGGAGCTCTGTTGTGGCACACAGATATCCTGGGTCCTGGAGCCAGGAGGACTGGGGTCACCTGTACAGAGGAGTCACATTCAGCTTCAAGTCAACCACCCTCCCCCACGTGGTGAGGAATCACCCAATGCCTAAGGGCCTGATAGTGATTTCTGGTCGGTGGAGGCCACAAAGTACGATGCTCAGTTGGAAAGGCAGAAAGCAAGTGACTGGGTTTTGTACTTGACCGAGAAAGGTCTGGGGGCACGGTCTGGTTCGCCCAGGCCAAACCAGTTCTTAGCTCAAATGTCACCTCCTCAGAGAGGCCTTTCCTTCCCTATCAAAAAATTGCCCCCCCAATCCCCCATCTGCTTTAATTTTTCTTCCCATCACTGAGTACCACCTGACACCTTATTATATACCTATGGGTTTACTTGCTTACTGTGTGTCTTCTCGGCCAGAATGTCAGCCCCACAAGGCCAGGGACCTTGTCTGTCCGCTTCATAGTGGTTCCCTGATGCCTAACGCAGTGCCTAGCACCTGGTAGAAATGGGACTCATGCTTATTGAATGAATTAATTATTTTAGATTCAAATCTAAAACATGTATTGAGTACCTACTCAACGCCAGTCCCTGTGAAGGTGCTTTTATATATGTTCCTCACTGAATAGTTCCACGATGAGGTCTGTTCACATATATTAAGACCAAAGGGCACTAGCGTTAAATTGCAATTGAGTGAATCTGGCAGGAGCACTCAGATTCCTCTCCCCTGCCTCATGTGGGCCAGGTGCCTAATGATTATCTAACTGGCTGAACAGTTTAATGATTTGATGTCCTGCCATCTTCACACACAGGCTTTCCTTGTCGTCCTTCCTTCAGCCCAGCTCATTAGTTCTCAAACTTGAGCATGTTTGTGTGAAAATTACAGTACTGAGCTATATAAAAAGAAAACTATGTCGACAATGTAGGGGATTTCAAGAGCAATTTGGAGTCTGCAACTTTTTCCTATGCATCTATTTACATAAGATGTAAGTTCACTGGGCTAGCTGTGGGGTTTGGTCACGTTACTAACCCTCTCTGAGCCTTATCTGTATGTGAAGATATTCATAGCTACCTTACAGAATATACGAGATCTGTATATAATCTGTATCTGAGAGGCAATAGGTAAGTTTGAATCCTACTTTCAACTCTTTCTAGCCATATGACTTTGGGCAAGTTACTTAACTTCTGTGCCTCAGTTTTCTCATCTGTTAAATGGAGGCTATTAATAGGGTCTGCCTTAATGTGAAGGAGAGCCATGTTCTGGATCAGAGCTGCCTCTTTGGGGGTGCAATGCCAGGAGGTGTGGCTGGGGTCTGCACCTCTGGCAGGTGCAGGGTTTCCTACCCTGTGGGGAAATTTCAACGCAGTCTGCCCCGGTGGGTTGACAGTCAGCAGGTGGTCAAAGAAAAAACTCAAAGCGGACACAGATGGTTAGACTTGACACAAGCGGCTCTAATAGAACCTTACCTACTGAAATCTCCAAAAGTTCTTCAGTCCTTTATCCATGACATCCACTGGGCCTAGTCAATAAACATCTATTTATTCATTCATTCAACACTGCCCTTCTAGGCACTGGTGAGAACAAGTCAGACACAGTTCCCATCCTTGTGGCGCATACAGTTGAGTAGCTATGATGATAAAAACAATAGCAATAATAGTAACAATAATGGCTTCCATTTACAGAGTACGTCATGTGCCAGAGCCTGGGTTTTGTGCTATCCATGCAGTACCTTATTTAATCCTCACAACATTCCTATGAGGTGAATATTAATATTCCAATGTTATGGACAAGGCATCTAAGGCTCAGAGAGGTTATGTGACTTCTCCATGGTCACACAGCTAGTAAGTGTCAGTGGAGAAGCTTGAATCCAGATCCATTTGTGTCCCTAGCTTCACTAATGCTCTTTTTCCGCAGAAGCAGCTTCTAAAAAAGGAGAGTCCAATAACATGTAAGTCAAATAATAAAGCATAATTAAAATTAGAAAAATATATATTTTTTTTTAAAAAAAGGAGAGTCCCCTGGGCTACCAGAGACCTTCCCGAGGGAGGAGGGACTAATGAGGAAAGGGAAGAACGGCTGACCTGAAATCTCTCACTCAGTGCCACGGTGTGGAGAAATTCTGTCTGGCCACAGATGGCGGGAATCCCGGATGTGGGGAGCAGTAATCAGTCCCAGCTCAGCATGCAGGAGGCAGTCACTGTGAGGAAGGGCCAGCCCAGGGCTTGCTTGGGCAATGGCCCAAGCTGGTAGTGTGACATCTTTACTGTCTGATTAATAGAGCCCTGGGGACAGCAGGCATCCGAGGCAGCTCCAAGGTTATGGACCTAGGGACCGGGAGAAATCAATAGCCTTCCAAAGCCCTGACCAGGCTGGGGGGAGGATGTGAAGCCAAGCAAGGCGCCTCTCCCCCAGTCTACTGAGGGCCATAGGAGGAGAGTACCGGGACTGGTCATCCCTGGAGACTGGCAGGGACAAGGCAGATGGTCTGGGGCACTGGCCACACCTAAGTCTCTCCCTCGGCCACTGGCCTAGGGAAACAGCTCTGAGAGACTCCGCTGTGTAGACGGAGGCAGTGATCTTGACGGGCAGGGCCTGGGGTAGCTTTCCAGATCTTGAGAGGAGCCAGGAGCCAAGAGCAGGGGCAGGAAGCCGGGCTCTTGACTGCAGTGTGTGTTAGGGGTCTGTCAGAGAAGCAGACACACTATGAGTGATCTGGGAATGAGGCCTTTTGTGATCACGGCAGGTGGTGGGCAGTGATGTTAGTCTCTACCCATGTGTCTGGAGGTCAGTAGAGCTGGCAGTCAGGAAGGGAAGATGACATGAGGAAGAAGTGAGCAAGGACAATGTAGAACCTGAAAGGAGGACTTAGAACCCACCAGGCAGAACACTGGGACCCACATCTGTCTGCCACTGGAACCTGGTTGGTCTCTCACTGCCTGCAACCTTCTGACGGATGATACGGGTGACCTGCAGAAGAACTGGCTGGCTTCATCATGATGTTGCACACAAACCTGGCCCAGAGTTCAGGGAAGCTAAAGGAGGAAATCCAGTGGGGTCTGGGGTTGCGTAGGTCTGGCTGGTAGCCCAAGGCAACAAGGTGAGCCAGCAGGTGGGTGGCAACTGTGTGACTGTGACATCGCCTGATCCCACATGGGCCCGAGTTGCAAAAGTGGCTGCTCCTCAACTTCCACCCTCCAGATCTCATGCAAATTTCTCTGTGGCTACCCCTAACCCGGAACCACGTGGGGAAAGGCATTCTGGGAAAAGTTCCAGCTTTGCTAGCTTGACGAAGTACAAAGCTCCCACACTCTCTGTGTGACTTTGGCCAGGTCCTTGTTCCTCTCTGAGTTTCAGGTTTTTTTAAAAAAATATATTTATTTATTTATTTGGCTTGCTGGGTCTTAGTTCCAGCACATGGGATCTTTAGTTGTGGCATGTGAGCTCTTAGTTGCGGCACGCGGGGTCTAGTTCCCTGACCAGGGACTGAACCCGGGCCTCCTGCATTGGGAGCGTGGAGTCTTAGCCACCGGATCACCAGGGGAGTCCCAGAGTTTCAGTCTCTTCATCTGTGAAGTGAGGGGATGGAGTCCTCAGTGGTTCCTCTTTTAATGCAAACAACTCCCCCCAAAACCAAAAATAAAAAAGCAAACAAAAAAGAGGCATGGATTTCCTCCTTTCCCCTCTGTGTGCAAATGGACACGAGGTCTCCTTGAAATCACTGTGCAGACCCCCAACACTCCAAGGCCCCAGGTAGGAGTACCTGGGCTAGATTGTCTTGCAGATTCCTCCTCCCTCTGAAAGCAGAAGTGAGTAGAAGTGAGGTGGGGCTTACAGTCAGAAGAGACCGTCCATGGGAGACCGAGCAAGGTGCCAAGTCTCTCTGAGCCTCGGTTTCTCCACCTGTATAATAAGGACAGTTTTTTTTTTACCTTTCAGGTGACCATCACATGGATGTTGTCAGAGGCTGGGGCAAGACTCAGAGCGTATGAGAGGCTTCTTAGACGGTGCCAGCTCTGTGGGAACCACGTGTCATGCTGACAGGGGGTGTGGTTACGTCCTGGTCTCCTCCTCCAGGAAGCTCTGTGGGGCTTGTCTATGGAAGCCACATACACAAAAAGTTGTGGGGCTTTGGGGGAGGAGGGGACACATTCCACTGCAAAAGCTTGTAGAGGAGGGAGCATGTGAATGTGGCCCTGAGGAGTGGATATGGCTGTGACAGCCTGGGTCGAGGGGAATAGCCTCTGGAAGAGGGCTGGGCTGGGCAAAGGGGTGGAGTGAGAGGGCTGCAGCAATCAATCGTTTGGGGACTGAGCAGGAGTGTGGCGCAGTGGAGCAGGGGGTGGGTGTGTCGATAGGGAGAGGAAGGGGTGTGGTAGAAAAGGGGTGACGATTAGCTTGCACTTCTTGCTAAAGATGCTCACCCAAGATTAGCTGACACAGCAAGGACTGAGAAGCAACCCAAAGTGAGGCACCAGGGGTCCCCATGTCCTTCAGCCTTCCGGGATCATTCTTTCACATCTAAAAAAGATAATTCCAATCCCTTCCCCATCATGAAGCCCCCCTAAGCATCCCCATGGATTCCCAAGGGGAGCTTTTAATCCCTTCTTTCAGTTTACACTGCAGCTGACTTCCGAACCCAGCCCTGGACCCTGCAGCACCCATCCTCACTTGATCGTTTCACTCCAAGGTGGACCCTGTCTGATGGCCTCTGCTCCTTGAGGGTCCCACTGGCCCAGGGCTGTTGGGTGGAGCAGACTTTCAGCCATGGTTTACAGGACAATCTGGGACACTTACTGGTGCTCTGGAGCCAGCCTGCACCTTGGAAGGAGCATTTACACCGGGGAAACCAGCAAACAAATCAGTTGGTGTTGACCCTCTGCCAGCACATCACTGACGACAGCTCAGTGCATACCACACTCTGTAAGGGATAGGACCCCAAGTTTTTGGCCATGAACATTTCGGCCATGTTGCTGGCATTCTTCTTTCCATAAACACGTGTACATTCCCATCTCCCCCAGATCTTCTGGGAAACCCTAAATTCCATGCACAATTCCACTCTCTAGGCTTTGCTCTCTTTTTCCAGACGGTGCCCTGGTGGGGGAGGGGTTTCATATTTTACACCCTAACAGGGTCACCACACTATTTTCCTTGTACTCCGTGGAGACACTTGCAGATAGGATAACTTTAAATAGATTTATTCCCCCCCCCCCCCGCTATGTGAGTTGGCTAAGTTGGATTCAAAAGGTGGTTCTGCAGATATTAAAAGCGATAATTGGGGGCTTCCCTGGTGGCGCAGTGGTTGAGAGTCCGCCTGCCGATGCAGGGGACGCGGGTTCGTGCCCCGGTCCGGGAAGATCCCACATGCCGCGGAGCGGCTGGGCCCGTGAGCCATGGCCGCTGGGCCTGTGCATCTGGAGCCTGTGCTCCGCAGTGGGAGAGGCCACAACAGCGAGAGGCTCGCGTACCGCAAAAAAAAAAATAAAATTAAAAAAAAAAAAAAAGCGATAATTGGGATGCGTGAAACAATATTGAGAAAGCTTGTAGGTCACATGCTAAGATCCTGCGTTCTCCTTCCTGGGAATCAACTCTACAGAAACATTTGCACATATGTATGAATATGTATGTACGGCGACACCGTAGCACTACTTGTCATAAACATTGGAAATACCCTCATTGCCTGGCAATGCAGGGATAAATAAACTAAGCAATGGGATGTACATAGTAGATGAAAAGATAGAAGCGGGTCTCTATCTGTACTGACTTTGAAATATCCACAACATCATTCCATGAAAACGTTGCAAGACAGAATTTATACATCTTTTCCTGTAAAGAAGTTCTGAAGTATACATATATATGTGTATGTGTGTGGTTATAGATACAGAAAACTATCTGGAAGGACAAGCCTTAAACTGTTTTTTCCTCTTATTTATTTAATTGACATATAGTTGATTTACAATGCTGTGTTAATTTCAGGTGTACAGCAAAGTGATTCAGATATATATATACATTCTTTTTTAGATTCTTTTCCATTATAGGCTATTACGATATTGAATATAGTTCCCTGTGCTATACAGTAGGTCCTTGTTATCTATTTTATATATAGTAGTGTGTATCTGTTAATCCAAACTTCTAATTTATCCCTCCCCCGCCAAAGCCTTAAACTGTTAAGAGTGTCAATCTTAGAGGATAGTTGTCTATGTGTGGGGGAAATGTTCCCTTTCTATTTCTATAATTTACTAAAAATAAATTTAGGGCTTCCCTGGTGGCGCAGTGGTTGAGAGTCCGCCTGCCGATGCAGGGGACACGGGTTCGTGCCCCGGTTCGGGAAGATCCCACATGCCGCGGAGCGGCTGGGCCCGTGAGCCACGGCCGCTGAGCCTGCGCATCCGGAGCCTGTGCTCCGCAACGGGAGAGGCCACAACAGTGAGAGGCCCGCGTACCGCAAAAAAAAAAGTAATAATAAAAAATAAATTTATAAGTTATTTCTCTTTTTATAGTGTATTTCTGTGTTGTTTTAATTTCTTACCACGAGCATATGTGACTTATATAATTTTTTTAAAAACCAGTAATTTTTACAAAGAGAAAATGCTTACAACACATGTCAAATACAAATGGTAGGACGTAAAATGGTTTACATACAGTGGTTATAACTCTACAGAAACCTGCATCTGGGCGGACAGGAATAGAAGAAGGAGCTTCCCACAAGAAGTGGTTGGTGATTAGGGTGGGGTCCAGGGAGGGTTCTTTTCCCTCTTCCAGAAGTCTTGGCAGGGCTGAGATCTGGGGCTTCTTAAAATTTCTCCCAGCATCTCCCTTCATTATACCCCCAGCCCATGTTCCCGTCACTTACAAGTGGCAGTGGGTATCAACTATTCAATTATTTTCAAATAGTTGAGCTTGGGTCTGGATTGAATAAATCACATTGACGCCAATTTCCAGGGAAGTCCTTTCATATTTTATGATGTGTCCCCCCACCTTTCCCCCTCTTCCTTCCTTGTGCTCCTGTTAATGAACCTGCAGACTGAGTCCTGCTCGGACGTCCCCACTGCTCAGCCCTGGATGGAAACGCTGCTGCTCAAAGCATCGGGGTTCTGGGTTTTTTCCTTTCCCTTCTCACAGTCCTGGGGAAATTGATATGCAGGCAGCATTATGCTTTGTTTAAAGCTCAGCCCTGGATTCTGAAAGAATGCATTATCCAAATTGGTGCATGTGGTTGAAATTCTGCAAAACTCAGTTGTAGTACACGTGGCTTGCCAATGGAGTGTCCAGCCAGGTCTCCTGCAGCATAAATGCCCAGGATCAGAGCGTATAACTGTGGAAAACCATCCACTAGGGAATATTCCTGGTGTCAGTAATTCATCCTGCTGGTGGTGGAAGGTTGGCCTCCCACGCCTCTCTGCCACCACCATGGCCACCCAATATGCCATCCAACTCCTGGTTCTGGGGCCAGGTGCTGCTTCCTCCCTTCTTTCCAGCTCCTTAAGAATCAAGATTTGTTCAAAGAACTGATTGAACATGAACACAGAGACCAAAGGGGGTTTTTTTGTTTTGTTTTGTTTTGTTTGTTTGTTTGCTTCTCTTTTTATTTTGTAAAGAGGTTTTGAAGGAACCAAGTCTGATTTGGAATTTGGAATTCTGGAATGGCAAGAGGAAGAAGTGGACTTGGCCTTGTGTGTTTCATTGTCTCTCCTGGTCTCGCAACTCCTCCGTGACTGGGGCACAGAGGGAAGGGCTCATTGGCAATAATTTGGGAGCCACCCTGGTCCCAGTTGCTCTTTAAATGTTAAGAGTTTTAATGATTTAGGAACCAAAAGAATAACTAAGGAGCCCAGCAGTCATTATCTCAAATAATGAGACTTTTTAATGCAAAATCAATGTTTGTTATAATGAAAATAGATTCCTCAGCTCCTGCAGGGCCAACTGTACAAATCTTTTCTGCTGTTAAATAAAATGTGACGGCTCATTTTCAGGAGGATGGTGAGCATTTTTATTCAAGAGTAAAAATAAAATGTCAGAACTTATTTACTTTTATTAAGTGCTCATTCTCAATCAGATACTCTAATCAATATCTAATTGGAGGCGAGGACACGAAAAATAATTTTTATGCCAACTCAGGGAAGGGAAGAAAAGTAGAAAGAAAGAAGGCAAGAGAAGACCATAGAGTACGTTTTCAGTTGTAATAATAGAAATGTTTATTGAGCAGATGCATAGCACCAGGACCGTGCTAAACGCTTTGCCTGTGTTATACGGTCATACGCTCACAATAATCCTTCGAGATCAGCACTCTTGTGGTCCCTATTTACAGACGATAAAACTGAGGCTTGGAGAAGATAATTACCCGCAGTCTCACGTTTACTGTGTGATTGAAAGCCAGGTTTGTATGACCCCTTAACTCTAGCTCTTAATTACTATATCTATCTGTCGTCTCTAGCTACCTTTTTAGAAAATGTCTTTTATTTTATTTTTGTAAATGAGTCATTCTTGAGAGATGAGCTTTACCAATAACAGAAGTTTTACTCCAATAGCATTAAAACTGTAAGCTTAAAATCCTTTTGGAGAGTAAAAGTTTTCCCTAAGTATATTAATTATACTCTCTGCCTTGAGAAACAGAGCGCATTGAACATATTTTAATTTTTTTTTAGTGACTCAGAACTGGTTTCCAGACTCAACTCTGATGGGAGGAAGCTATAGTCTAACAGGTGAGATGAAACAGGAGAAGTGGGGCTTCCCTGGTGGTGCAGTGGTTGGGAGTCCGCCTGCTGATGCAGGGGACGTGGGTTCGTGCCCCGGTCCAGGAAGATTCCACATGCCGTGGAGCAGCTAGGCCCGTGAGCCATGGCCGCTGGGCCTGCGCGTCCGGAGCCTGTGATCCGCGGCGGGAGAGGCCACAGCAGTGAGACTCCGTGTACCAAAAAAAAAAAAAAGAAAAAAAAAAACCAGGAGAAGTAAGTTGGGCTCCTGGCTATAATGCCTCTGGGACTGTGTGCTTTGGGCAAGCATCTTGCTCTCTCCATGAGAGGTTGGCCTTGGAAGGGTCTCTGGTTTTAGTTACAGGGAGATGGATTACATCAATTTAAGGAAGAACCTTCTAAAGATTAGTTATCTGAAAAATGGCTAGGTTGCCCTGGAGGGAGAGAATGTCCCATTTCTGGGGGTGTTCAATCAAGACCGATTGTGGAGATGATTTAGATGATAAGGAATTACCCTCACTCTCTTTAGGTGGGTCAGCAAACTTGTTCTCTAAAGGACCCAAAGTAATTCTTTTAGACTCCCAACTACTCAGCTCTACTGTGGTAGAGCAGATGCAGCCAAAGACACCGTGTAAGCGAGTAAGTGTGTCTGTGTTCCAAGAAAACTTTATTCACAAAAACAGGCGGAGGGCCAGCGTGGGTTATGATTTGCCAGCCCCTGTTCTAGGCTCTCCAATTAGAAACTTTCTGATTCTCTTCTTATGCCTTTAGTCGCTGCACTGGGCTGAACACTGGCACCAGGGCCCGCCATAAGGAATAATAATGAGTTAACTCCTGCTTTGTGCCAGACACCTTTCCAAGCTCTTTGTATATGGACTCATTTCATCCTCATGAAGCAATCTTAGAAAGTGGGTACCAGCGTTATTATTATTCCCATTTTACACATGAGGCTACTGAGGCCCAGAGAGACTACGTAGCTCACACAGGTTCGTGCAGCTGGTAAGAGATGGAGCCGGGCTGCAAATCAGGCAGTGTGGCTCGAGGGTCTGTGCTCCCAACCACTGTAACACCTGCCATTTACTTCATCACATTGGGTAAGTTACTACTCCTTAGAGCCTACCAGCTGTGTGATCTCAGGAAAGTCACCTACCCTCTCTGAACTGTGGCTTCCTTGCCAGATAAAGGGAATGATGATATTTCTCATGTGGGGCTTTTGAGGCCGCAAGATTGGGCAAGCACCTTATTTAGGGCCTGGAACACAGCAGCTGCTCAGAGAATGCTAACTGCTGCCTCTCCCTTAGCCATTTCTGGAGAATCGAGGGATTGCTGAGAAACAAAGAGAGGGTCTTTTCCAAGCAATCATAGTGACAAGTTCCCACCATCTCTTATAGGGTTTTTTTGTTTTTAACCTTTAAGAGTTTATTGTAAAATTGTATTTTTCCTACAAGGAATTGCTTTGACCTTCATTGCTGGGGGGGCTCATCTGAATTATGCCCTTGACAAGAGGTCTGAATCTCTCTGGAGATGCCCTCATGGGGTCTGAGCTGGGAACCCAGGTTGTGGGCAGTGAAGCCACCAGCTCTGGTCACTCCAGCCTGGGGGCAGAAAAACTTGGGGACCAGCCCTTCAGCCATCATGCCATGAGATAAGGACTGTAAAGAAATGATATATTACCTGGCTTGTGTACACTCAGTCCAGGGTGGGTTACTGTCTCCATTGCAATGTATCAAGTGCTCACTTTATGCCAGACCCTGTACCTGGTATTTTTCATATATTATCTCATTTTAACCTCCCTAAACCCTGTGAAGATGTTTCTATTATCATTCCCATTTTGCAGAGGAGGAAACTAAGGCTCAGAGATATTCAATTACTTGTCCAAGATCACAATTAAGTGGTAGAGCCACGATTCAGCCCCAAGAAGCCCGAACCTGAGGCCTGTGTCTTAACTTCCTTTGCTGTATCTGTTAGGTCAGCAAATCCTGTTTGCTTCTGCCTGAAAACCACACCACAAACCCAACTTCTTGCCACCTCCACAGCTACCTGCCGGGCTAAGATTGTTGCAGTAGCCTGACAACCAGTCTCCCTGTTTTTATGCTTGTACCTCCCTGCCATATATTTCTTTTTCTTTGCGGTACGCGGGCCTCTCACTGTTGTGGCCTCTCCCGTTGCGGAGCACAGGCTCCGGACGCGCAAGCTCAGCGGCCATGGCTCACGGGCCCAGCTGCTCTGCGGCATGTGGGATCTTCCCGGACCGGGGCACGAACCCGTGTCCCCTGCATCAGCAGGCAGACTCTCAACCACTGCGCCACCAGGGAAGCCCTCCCTGCCATATTTTATTCTCAAAATAGTAGTCTCTATGATCCGTTTCTTAAAAAATCAGCTCTATTGAGGTATAATTTGCATATAATAAAATTTATTCACTTTAAACATACAGTGAGTTTGGACAAAGGTAAACAGTCAAGCTCACCATCACCACAATGAAGATGTGGAACATTTCCATGAGTGTGTGTGTGTTTAAAAAAATTTTTTTTTAAGTTAAATCATGTCACTGTTCTGTTCAACATTTTCTAAGGGTCCCCATCTCCTTTAAGTAAAAGTCAAAAAAATATTTTTTAATATTAAAAAAATTTTTGAAGTATAATTTACAATGTTTGTTAGTTTCAAGTGTACAGCAATGTGATTCAGTTATATATCTATACATCTAGAGTCTTTTTCAGATTCTTTTCCATTATAGGTTATTATAAGATATCGAGTAGAATTCCCTGTGCAGTAGGTCCTTGTTGTTCACCTATTTGATATGTAGTGTGTGTATGTTAATCCCAAACTCCTAATTTATCTCTCCCCATCCCCCTCACTATCTCCCGTTTTCTATGTCTGTGAGACTATTTCTGTTTTGTAAATAAGGTCATTTGTATCATTTTTTTAGATTCCACATATAAGTGATATCATATGATATCTGTTTTTCTCTGTGTAACTTACTTCACTTAGTATGATAATCTCTAGGTCCATCCATGCTGCTGCAAATGTCATTTTTCATGGCTGAGTAATATTCCATTATATATATATAAACCACATCTTCTTTATCCATTCCCCTGTCAATGGACACTTAGGTTGCTTCTGTATCTTGGCTATTGTAAAAAGTCAAAATACTTTTTTGACTTTGCAGATGTGACTAAGTTAAGTCACAATGGCTTTGCTGTGGCAAATGAAAAGCTACATGTTTACCAAACAATTTCATTTTCCTCCTGTACAAATGAAGTCCAAGTTTCTTCTTGTCCTTACATCTAGGTGGGGCCGAGTGACTAGCTCTGATCACTAGAGAGTGAACGGAAGTGATGTCCACTTCTTCCAGGCCTGGGAGCTAAAATGTCTAGAAAGATTTGCACTGGTTCTTTCCTTCCATTGCCAGCTGGATGTGGAGGGCTCCAACCAGCACTCCGAGGTCTATAGGATCCAGAAGTCACTAGAAAGATGAGTGGAGCGCATGTCAGGCGGGGATGTTAGCAGAGACACAGCTTTACCCTGTTACGCCTCTGAAATTTCAGAGGAGTTAGTAACACAGCAGCGAGTGTTGACCCCATCTGATATGAAGGCTTTGTTTATTCTGGCCTCTGCCACACCTCTCACCTCATCTCTCACTGCCCTCTCCTGAATTCTCTCCGCTCTAGACACACTTGTCCCCAGGTATGCTCCTGCCTCAGGGCCTTTACACTTGCTGTTTGTGGTAGGCTGAATAATTACCCCTCACCCCAAGATATCCATGTCCTAATTCCTAGATCCTGTGAATGTCACCTTATATGACAGAAGGGACTTTGCAGATGTGACAAAGTTAAGGCTGTTGACATTGAGAGACTACCCTGGATTATCCGGGTAGGCCCAAAGTAATCACATGTGTTCTTATAAGAGGGAGCCAGAGAGAGATTTGACTACAGAAGAGGAGAAGGCAACGTGGTGATGGAAGCAGAAATTGCAATGATGAGACCACGAGCCAAGGAATGCCAAGAGTGCTGGCATCACCAGCAGCTGGAAGGGAAAGGGGGTGAATTTTCCTTGGGAGCCTCCAGAAGAAAGAAGCTGTTGACACCTTGATTTTAGTTCCAGAAGACTCATTCCAGACTTATGGTCTCCAGAACTATAAGAAATTAATTTCTTTTGTTTTAAGCCACTAAATTTGTGGTTTCTTTTTTTTTTTTAACAGTAGCAATGGGAAACGAATACATTGTTCCTTCTGTCTGAAACACTTCTCCCCCAGGTGGCCGAATGGTTGCCTCCCTTACCTCCTTTAGGACTTTGCTCAAATATTTGTCACCTTCTCAATGAGGCTTTCCCTAACTACCCTGTTTAGGAGGGAACACTGGGACTCCCTCTCCCCCTTCTCCATTTTCCTGTCTCCAGGGAACGTGATAGCTGGCTGACTTACCATATTCTATTGATTTAGAATAGAGTTTGAATAGAATTGATTTCCTCCCCTCATTAGAATGTGAGTTCCAATAACAGCAGGATATTACGCTGTATTCCCGAGGACAATTCCTGGCACCCACTAAGCATGCAGTCATCATTTGTTGAATGAACGAGTAAGTGGATGCAGGGCCATTGGATGGGAAGGGCCAGCCAGGTGCCCAGTGTTTTAGGGCCCTTTGGAGAGGTCTCAGGCTTAGCGGTCCCTTTAGTCACCCTTTCCTGAGCAGCTCCTCACTATGTGAGAGGCTGCTGGGGGAGATCTGAGGTACTCTTGGGCCCTGCTCCCAACGGGTGTTCACTTGAGCGGGGACGTAAGGCTTGGTTGTAGATGAGGATAATGCAGAATGGGATCAGGACCATGGAGAGGTACAGCTGAGGGCAGGGTGATTCCTGGAAGAGTGTCATCTGGATGGGCTGAGAAGGTCATGGATTGTGGAGGGGAGAGGGTACTCAGGCTGAGAGACCAATAGGAGTAAAGGCCCAGAGGGGGTCATAGTGAGGGTGTGCTGAGACATCCTACCAATTTCCTTTCCCAGAAGTACAGAGTGTGTGCTGGGGAAAATTGTGAGGGAGCTTGAGAGGTAGACAGGGGCTAGATCAAAAAGGGCCTTAAACTTCACTCTAAGAGAACAGACTTCATTCTGCACAGGATGGGGTGGGGGGCATTAAGGATTATTGGAAAAGTATTCCAAAAGGAGGAAAACATACTTGTAATCCTAACATCTGACCTTATCAACTATCTCTACTTCTCCATGAGCCCTTCTGGTGTCCACTTATGTAAGTGTCCTGTGTCAGCCCCTGGGAGCACCTTCTGGAGCTGGCTAGACCCTTCCCTTGCTACTCTTCATATAGCCCCATCCATTGACCAGTGTGTTGCTGAGGGACCCTCCTCCCTCGGGACAGGCTTTTCCCTTCTGCTCTCTGTCTCTGGCCGTGGAGGCTGGGTCCTTGTCCAGCCTTCAGAATTCAGAATTAGAAAGTCATCTTTCTGAGTCATGAAGTAGCTGAGAAACCCTCGCTCAGAGAGGTGGTGACACTTGTCTGCCTGGAACCTAGTTTGCAGCACGGACTGCCTCAATATTACTCATTTCTGTTTTAATGTAACAGCTGCCCATTGAGCATATACTAGGTTCCAGGGACAGTGCTAAGGGGTCTACAAACAGTACTTCTTTAATCCGCAGGACTACTGAGGAGTTTTGGGTTATCTTCCCATTTTCCATGTGAGGAGACTGTCACGAAAGGTAAGAAAGGTCACGAAACAGGTGCCAGAGCCTTAGATTGGAAGTCAGCCTGTCTGAGTCCAAAGTTTAGGTTTTTGACAATTAGTTGTATAATATTCCACTCCATCTACAGGGCTCATTAAACTGGAGTCCATGGATAAATCCATGGGGTTTGTAAATGGGAATGGGGAAAAACAATTAAATCTTTATTTTCACCAACCTCTAACTGAAATGCAGCATCTCCTTCTACGATGAATGTAGGCAACAAACCACAGTAGAATTAGTAGTGCCAGAACTTGGTCACCAATGGAAATTACAGACATTGCAGTTGTAACAAATATCTTGAAATATCATTTAAACTACCTAGAAATTATAGTTGCTTTAAGAATACCACTAGATCTTACTATTTAATATATTAATAAAGAAGCTTTTATATTTCTATTTCACAGATACAATTTTTAATATTTTGATGTCTATATTTCAAAACAATTGGTTCTCTGGGAATTCCTGGTGGTCCAGTGGTTAAGGCTCAGCGCTCTCACTGCTGGGACCCTGGATCCGATCCCTGGTTGGGGAAATAAAATCCTGCAAGCTGTGTGGCACTGCAAAAAGAGAAATCGGTTCTCCTGGTAATCATATGGATTTTACTTTCTCCTTATGAGAAGGATGCATAGGCTTTCCTGGGGGACCCATGGCATAAAAAAAAAGTTAAGAAATCTTGCGTGGAGTCTTTGCTGATCCTTCATAAAGTTTGCTCTTGCTCTCAATTCCTATTGGTTCAGTTGGTTTTTTCTTGTGCCTCATTCTGCCTATGGTACAGTCATTGATGGACCTGTCCAACTTCTCCTGGGAGACTCTGAACTCCCTGGAGGCAGGACTGTGTCTTATTCATTAGTGTATCTCTCCCCTCAGTATTGTTTAGTGCATAATAGATGTACACTAAGTGCTTGTAAACTTAATGAATGAATGGGGGATGGATGACTCAAGGACTGGGGGAATGAACACTGAGCAGTGTGGGGATAACCGTCAAGAAGGAATAATGTTTGAGTCCACTATTTGTCAGCCACTGGGAGTTCTCATATCTATTATCACATCAAATCCCATAGCTCTATCACAAAGAGATCTTGGGGCCACTTTATAGAGGTAAAGACACTGGGGATCAGAGAGGTTAAGTGACATGCCCAGTGAATCTTGGAGGCCAGATTTCTCAGCCCCTTTCCTCTACACTGCATGACCCCAATTCTAGGAGACATATGATGGTTAAAAGGTAGGCAGGGAGGGGATAGTGTGACATGGGAAATAACATAGAGTCAGTGACTTATGCATGATAGGGGAGACTCTTTTCAGTTGCCCGTGACTTGGGAGTCATTCTCTACCACAGTCTGGGTAGTCCAGAGTGTCTCTGTTCTGCTGCATGAAAAAGCAAAGGCAGAGAGAGGAGGAGCCACTCATAGATCACAGATGCCTGCTGCCAATGTCTTGCCAAAGGGCCCAGTGTCAGTCAGCATCCAGCCAGGAAGACAGAAACCACTCTAGGTCTTTTGAACAGAGGGAATTGAATGCAGGGAATTGGTGACAGAAGATCTGAGGAGCCAGACAGGGGACTGTGAGGCAGATGCTAGAGACTGTCAAGAGCTAGAAGCTGCTACTACCCTCAGGGATGTAGGGACAGTGGGAGGAGGTGGTGTAGCCAAAGCCCAGAAGTTGAGGCCATCCATGGGGAGCTGGAGTTTCAGTGGGGGCTGTCAGGTGGGGGCTACCTTGCAGGAGTTGGAGTTTGGGGGGGAAGCGGGGGGAGCAGCACAACCGCTGCCACTGCCAGAATGAAAGGGGGGGAGAAATACCCTACCTCCACCCACCCTCCAATCTTCTACATGTGCCTTTCATTGGCAGAACAAACCAGAAAGCTAGAGGGTGAGGGAGCTTGGGAAATGTAGTTTCCTGAGATACTGAGCAGATCAGAGAAAGGTAGGGATGGATCGAGAGCAACCCAGTAGTTGACTGGCAGAGTTCTACTCCTGGAAGAGTAGGAACCCTAGGGCTTGTTCAGTCTTCCACAGGGCTGTGAGCTAAGATGAGGAAGAGCTGATGCGGCTCTGGCTTTAGGTATGAATTTGGAGCAATTCAGTTAGAGAGACTGAGAATACTCTGCCATTGATATAAGTTTCGGGGCTCAGTCCTCCACCTCTTATCTCTTCTGTCAATTTTCACTCCCTGGGTGATTTCATCCTGTCTTGTGGTTTTAAACATCACCTGTTGGCTGATGACTCCTAAATGTCTGTCCTTGGCTCTGAATTATCTCTTGAATTCCACACCTGTATGTTCAAGTTTCTACCCCACGTCTCCACTTACATATGTAAAACTGAACATGTCAGGACCAGACATTTTATTTCCGTCTGCCCCCCATTGCCTCTCACCTCAGTAAATGGTACCACCAGTCATCTGGTTACTCAGGTCAAAAATCTCGGGGTCAACCTTGACTCCCACACAACAGCTAGAGTGGCGCTGTTACAACATAAGTCACATCATATCACTCTTTTGCTCAAATGTCATCATATCATGGTTTGAGAAAAACACTTACCATGGCTTACAAGGCTCTGTGCCATCCAGCCCCGGGACCCTCACTTCCTCTGCTCTGCTCACAATGGTCGTGCTGTTTCTTGAACAAGTTAAACTTCCCCCTGACTCAGTGCTTTTGCACCTGATGTCCTCTCTGCATGGAACGTTATGCCCCTGGATATCCACATGGCTTCCTCACTTAATTCAAGTTTCTTACCACCCTAACTAAAAGAACATCCCAGTTAATCTCTCTCCTCTAACCTAACTGTGTCTTCACTACATTAACTAATGCCATTATATATACTAAATTTATTTTAACACCTGCCTTCCCCACTAGAATATAAGCTCCATGAAGGCAGGAACTTTGTTTTCTAGCATAGCACCAAGAACAGAGCTATGCTGGATTGTCAGTGGCAGCTCAGCACCGTTTCCCCTCTTTGCACACTCTTGTATCATAAAGGCTAGAAGTTTGAGTACTACATTTTCCAGAACCCCTCCTATCAGGATTCCAGGTTTGATTCTGCCAATGGCATATTTACAAGATTTGGAAGATGGAAGAGAGGCAGAATCAATATCATTGTTTCTCCAGCAGCGATGGGCTGATGCCTGGGCTTTGGTAAATGTGAGATGTTTGTGGTGACCTCTGCATGTTTTCTTGCAAAGCATACACCTTGGTCCTGGGGTAGCTGCAACTGTTTTGGCCATTTCCTTGTTTCATGTAACTTATTATGATACAGCAACAGGTTTCATCATTAATGTGTGTCCTTCCAGCCCTTCCAAGATTTTGAAAGCAACCCCCTCCTTGGAATTCCTACAGTGGTTTCTGTTTTCCTGACTGAACTGTCTGATACAAGTCCTGGCACACGGTGGGTAGTGAATAAATATTTACTGAATGAATGAACAAATCTTGACATAAGGAAGTGACCGGTCCGGAATGAATTCATACTGAGTATTAGGGAGCAACCTGAGATTCTAGTGGCCCGAGTCACGTCTATCTTGGGGGTATACTAAGACCTCAGTGAGCCAGGTATAGACTTCAGACCCACTCTATAGAGCATTTGGAGCGTGCCATGTCTGTATGTGGAAATTAACATTGTAGAAAATGGTATGTAGTTCATTCCATAATGTGGGTTTCATGTATTCTCAGCTTATCCATTTTTAAAATAAATATTTGAGGTCCAAAACACTCCATCAGACATTGCAGAGGAAAGAGGAGTTGGAACCGGGGGACCTTCTGAGATCTGTAGTCGAGGCTCTGGACCAGTCTGGATTCTTCGAGTGTTCAGTCCATTTCACAAAACAGCTCAGGTCTTGGCATGAGCTGAGCTCTGTGCTGCCTTCGCATCATGTCCCATCTCATCGAATCCTCGTAAATCCTAGAATCCCACGAGGTAGGTAGGTACGAACTCTCCATCTTATAGGTGAATAAACAGGCTCAGAGAGGTTCAGGGACTTGTCCCAAATCACCCAGTCAAGGCAGAGTGAGAATTTGAACCCAGGTCCCACCAGACCCTAACTACTTGCTCCTTCTCTACGATCTGCCCCTTCTTCGCCCTGATCCTCCAGTTGGGCCCCAGTAGCCAGATTTGTATGTATTTGGTAAGAGTCAAGAAGGGATCCCAGAGCCCCATTTCCTGACGGCCCCCTTCCTTTCCTTTCCCAACATTCACAGCCTCACCACATCAATCTCATTGGAGCCTATCCAGACGCATCTCATCATGCCCTTTATCATTTTTTATATTAATCACCACAAAAATCCCCAGCTCCCAGTTTACCCTCAGCCCCTGGCCTCTAATCTTCATTTGGCTCTGAACGTCCATCCGTATGACTCTGACTCTCCTTCCTACTCAAGAAAAACTTCTGCTGTGCTTTCTGTGGTTAGTCATTAGCAAGACATCCTGCATCCTCACCCTTGTACCCGGACGACCCCTTTCACCTTCTCACTCTAGTGGAAACCATGCTCCCTGCTGGGGACACTGCTTTCCCTGCAACGCTCCCAAGGGGTGGCTTTCTTGACACCACAGCCCTTGAACCCTCAGTCTGGTAGGGTTCTAGGGTAGGGTTCACCCTACTCTTCATCGCTACTCTCAGATCCTTCCTTCTCGTGTGTCCCCTCAAAACTGCTGCCTTGAAGTCATGCCATCAAAACTTATGCCTCTGATACTCCTCCTGTTGCACCATCTATCGACCTCTAGTCACCCCCACTCCCATTCCCTGAAGATTTAAAAATTCTTGTCCACTGTTTCTCCAACAGTGCCCATCGCGATTCTTGGTGATTTCAATGTACATAGAGATGATCCTTCCAACAGGCTTGCTTCTCACACCCCTGACCTCCTTTCTTCCATTGTGTCTCTACCTTTCATTCCCAGGTCCTACATTAGCGCTCACCTTTAACAGTAATGGTCTCCCTTCCAAAATCACAAGCATCCTACTCTCTGAACACCGTCTTTGCAGCTCACTCTGCTTCGGCGAGTGTGTGGTCTCCAGGTGAAAGGAGGCTGCTTTCCACTGGCAAGGGGTGGGGGCAGAGGCTGCTTCCTCTGGCACAGAAGGCTCAGAAGGGAATTTGAGGCTCAAGATTTTCAAGCTTGTCTCCCCAAATGTCCTCATCCCATATGTCAAGGTCCCACTCTTTACCTGTCACAGACGTTAAGGACAACTGTAAGACTGTGCATTCATTTCCTTTGCAGATCTCCCCCGTAATGATCAAATTATGAAATCAAATCCTGGGTCCAGTTCTCAGCCCTGTGGCAGCAGGAGATGAATCTCCTTTAAAGATGTCATGGGACCCCTGGTTTTCAAAGCATGCCTTAAGTTGTCAGTTGGCTTTCCTGGGCCCACCATTTTATTTCTACAAGGCTTTCAAGGCTGTCAGAAGCAGCCAGCTCTTACCACAATCCTTATAATTTCCTCCAGACTGATCAAGCCCTACACACACTCCACATCCCTCCCCAGCCCTCACCTTCCTCCTGTACCTTGTCTCGTTTAACCACAGGTTCCAGTTTATCGCTATTCGTGAAGCCCTGCGTACCAGAGGTTATCACCACTCCACCCTCCACCAGCGATGGGGTTCCTCCTATCTTCAGAAGGAGCAATCCAACTAAATCCCATCTTGAAGGTCCGCTCCCTAGGACCATGCCTAGTACCAACTGCCATAGCCCGGGTTCCTGGAAAATAGGGCCTGAGACAAACCTCATACGATCACACAAATGGAGAGTGCAGTCCCAGGGCCGCCGGAGGGAGGGAGGTGGAGAGGGAGACAGGGAGAGGGGAGAGGGGAGCAGACAGCAGGAAGTGCAACACTGAGCTTCACAAAACACAGTTGTGTAATGAGGGCAGCTGACGGCTGCTCTCACGTGAAACTTCTTGGGTACAGGACCCTACGTGCCAACGGAACAGACCAGTGAATATCTAGTGATGGGGGAGGGTAGACAGGGAATTTATCCTCAGGCTTCCTCTCATCTCCACCTCAAGTTTGCCCCCGGGATGTCAATTCTCCTGCGCTTCTGGGTTGTGTCAGCCACCCCTTTGGTGACCCGGAAGCAATCAGAAGCCACGCCTTCCGGTGTGCTGGTTTTCTCTGGGCGCAGAAGTGGAGGGAGGATCCGGAGGATTCCTGGCCCCCTACCATTTATGGGGCATCACTGTATATATTGGAGCTGCGCCCAGTCTTGTCACTCTTTGTGGCATCAGGGCCCTGGAGGAGGTCTCGGGCTGCAGGATTGCTGGGTTCCTGAAGCTGTGCTTGAGCCTGGCCCCCCTGAAGAGTCGGTCAGTGTGACAGCTGGGGCAAAACAAGAAGTCAAGGACACTAGAGCCGGCGAGGCCAAGACGATTTGAGGTCACACGGGAGGTTCTGCGACACCCTGGGAAACAGAAAGATGCCATTCCTAGGCTCAGATCCCCAGGCGGCTCCGCACCCCTCAGTGGGCCACAGACACTCCCCTGTGGGACCCCTGCTCCTTCCACTGCCCTCGTGGCTTACCTGCTCCAGCAGCGTCCGAGCTCCCTGCCTTTCCTCAAACCCACCATGCCCTCCCTCCTTGGGACCTGCCTTTCTCTGCTTGAAATGCTCTCTCACATACCTGTCTGCCTGTCTCCTTAATTCCCTTCAGGTCTCCCGAGGTCATGAGGCCTTCCCTGGCCGCCTTATAAAAGGGCATTTTATTCCCTGCCCCCTCCCCAGCACTCTCTTTCCTTCTACTCTGCCGTGTTGTCCTGGCATCTTACACATTTAATTGGCTCTTTCTCGTCTGTCTTCCCTGAGCTAGAATGTAAGCTCCATGTGGGCAGCCCTTTTTCTGTTACCCCCGGCACCTATCACAGAGCCTGGCACATAGTAGGTTCTCTATGAATTTTCTGTTGCATGAATGAATGATTAAGTAAATGAATGACAATTACATGATGTCCATTCCCCCAGCTGTGACTGATAAACCAGGAAGAACCCCAGATCTAGGCTGGACCAGTCAGCTTTTCTCTCCAGATAATTTGGAACTCAGCTTGAGAGCTTGCGAGGGTCTGCAAGGGGCAGAAAACACAGCCCTGTGAATTCAGGGTCTGTGGGGTGCATCTTCCACCAAGTGCCAAAGAAGCGGGAGGAGAAGGTCTGCAGAGAGAGGAGACTTAGGGGGCCCTGCAGAGAATGGAGAGAGGCCTGAGCTGGCTCTAGTCCCCCTTTGGGGCCCAGGAGATACCCCAGGACGCTATAATAAATTCCTCCTTTCTGCTTCACTGGAGTCGCTTGAATTTTATCTGCAATGAAAGTCTTTAATATCAGCCCTACCATTTATGAGCATTTCTAGATGTATCAGGAGCTGGGCTGAACCTTATCCTGCTTTGTGGGACCTGGGCAGGCCCCTCCCTGCTGGCATGGGCCATGCCGGGATACTGGGTCTCACACGATGCCGCGGTGAGCGCACGCGCCGCCCTTGATGTAGGAGAGTCTTCCCTGCCTGTTTCCAACGCAGCTGCGCTGAGGCTGCCCCCAGGCCTGTTCCTGGCACCCAGCGGGGGGGTCCAGCTTCCCCAGAGCCCCAGGCCGCTCCCCCTCACCCTGGCACATGGCACTCCCCCGACCCCAGCTGTCACCACCGGCTCCCTGCTCCTTGTCACCTCTGTGCCCCAGGCTCCAGGTCTCAGCGAGGCTCTGGCTTGCGCCCTAGCACCTCCTCTCTGGGACCCAGCCCAGGCTAACCCAGCACCCGACTCCTTCTCCCTCCACCTCCTGAGCACCCCAGCCCCCTCCCCCCAGGCCTGACCCGGGAGCGTGAAATCTATTGTCCTCCTCCATCCCAGCCAATCCCCAGCCCGACCTGACAGCTCTCTATTACGCATGCACATTTCCAAACAGTTCATTTACATAGAACGCCAGGGAGCAGCTTCTGTGTTCAGAAAGGAGACTCCCGGTCACCTCGACAGGGTGGATCCTGAGATTAGGGAGCCTCCTGCCCTTCCTCTCTCTTTCTAGGTGACTCTAAATGGGCCCTCTGGCCAGGAGTGTGGGTGGGGGAGGATGAAATCAGGTTGAACAAAAAGAAGCCAAGTGTCGGGCAGGCAGATGCTAGTTCGTTGTCTGCATTTATTTATTGGTTCGTTTTTTAGAACAATTTTATTTCTTATCTACATATGCCTCTGTGAAATTTTTAGGGCTGTTTTCCCACTCCGCCCAACCCCCCACTGTTAGTTACCCTGGCCCCGCCCCCAGTCTCAACACCACCCGGCTTCTATTTCAAAGACCAGCGATCTTGGTGAATGCAGAAAGGCAGAGTGTGCTGTGGGGAAGATGAGGGGCTTTGGAGTCAAGAACCCCATATTTGAATCCCAGGGCCATGTCTGACAAAAGACTCCTTCAGGGCCTCAGTTTCCCTGCTGGTGAAATGGGGATCATATCAACTCCATTGAGTGAGTATGTGCGTGTGAGGCACTCTGTCCTGTGCTGGGTAGAGGATATAGGATCCCGAAGTGGTCGTTATATTACTGAGGTTTAGGAAACAGGAAAACTCAAGCGCTTGCCCCATCCTGGCCTCCTCTCCCATCCTTCCCAGAGAGCCCTTCTCTTGTTCTGACCCAGAAACAGGTAGATTGCTGGCCCTGGTTGCTGGCAGAGGATATAGGCCATTGTTTCCCTGCTTTATTAGTTCACATTCTTCTCTAGAAACGGCCCTTTCTTATTGTTCTGTTCTTTTCTATTGGGTCCTTCTTTCTCACCCATGCTAAGGAAGTGACAGAAGTGGACCATGGTGGGGTTAGGGCAGGCAGGGTTGGGACATGAGAATGCAACAGTGCTGAATGTGCTACCGTGAGCCAGGTCTTATGCTAAGCTCTGCACAGGCATTGTCTCATTTAATCACCACTGTGTGCACTCAGGGCAGGCATTTCCCCCCGAGCCACGAAAAGTTCTCAGAAAGTACTGTGATCCATTAGTAATGTCTGCCATGGGTAAAGCCACAGGAATGTCAAGACTCCATTTTTCTTCTCTCTGAGTGCAGTTGGGAACTTGTAGGAGGGACTCTGGTCTCAAGCTGGGGTCAGGTGAGCCTCCTGGGGAGGTGACCCTGAGCAGACATCTGTAGAATGAGTAGGGGGTGGTCAGCTGAAGAAAGATGGGCAAGGCATTCTGAGCAGGGAAGCAGCATGAGTGTGAAATATGAAACAGTGGGGTAGGAAGATGGGTATTACTGGAGCTTAAAACAGGAGGCAGGGCATGATGGGAGATGGAGCAGGCAAGAACGGCAATGAATTAAACATGTAAAGCACTTAGAATACACAGTAAGTTCTCAGTAAGTAGCAGCCACCATTATTACTGTTGTTATTATTACTACTGGGTAGTTTCAATAAATGCTTCTTGGCTAACTGGCCCATTAAGCACCTAGTGGATATTGCTCAGTAAATCCCTAGCTGCTTATTGGCAACTTGATCAATAATCAATTGACTCTGGGATAGTCTAGTCATGGCAGGTGACAGCGTGTCAGGATAAAGACATAAGTAACAGTGTGAACACCTTACCCCAAGTCCAAGTTCAGGTAAACTTTGCTTTTTACCTAGCCCCTCCTCTGAGGAAGTCCTCCTGGCTCCCTCCAAGCCCACCTGTAGCCTGACCCTGGGAGCCTCGGAATTTGGTGGCTTCTTTTCATGGCATAGCCGTGTCCTCCTGTCGTCCACTTCCTGGAGAGGGGGTGTCACCAAGAGGAACACGTGTTGCTGTGGGGAGAGAAGGCTTCTGCTCATCTCTTTCTGTGGGAGTTCTGGGGACTCCCTAGGGGTGAGATGCTTGGGTGGGATGGCCTGAGGAGTTGGGACCCATGTCCTGGGTACCTAGACAGGCAGTTATGAACTTCGTGAGGACAGGGGCTGCTCCTGCAGGTCTGTGAGCGGAGGGAAGAACGACAGAGGGGAAGGGGAAAGCGAAAATGCCACTGAGCCCCGTTGCTGTCATCCATCGCCTCTCCATCTGGACCCCGGTAGCCTAGGGTACCCTCCTCTGCCTCCAGGCAGCCGGGTACCCCCTTCAGCTGAGGGACTCTGAGCTGTTCCCTGCTCCCAGCCCTGCTGCTGAGCAGACTTGGACTCCTCCCTGGGGCTAGAGACATCTCGGAGGGGGAGGACTAGGCTAGTGGTGTCCTAAGGCAGAACCCTCTCCATACCATCAGTTTCCTGTGTGGGGGGGGAAGGAACCCAAATAAACTCTGGGTGTTTTGAAGACAATTTCCCCCACTGTTACCATTTCCTGTGCCCTCCGCTCACTCTCCCAGGAGCTGCTCTGAAACTCAGACCCTGTGTCTCCCCTAACACCTCATTTTCCACACTGTGCTTATTGTACAGGATGGAGGCGGTGTCCTCCTAATACCCAGGCTCTTCTGCACAGGAGGAATTTCCATCTCCTTCCTTCCCTTCCCTCCACCCCTCGGGAGGCTGTCCCTGCTTCCACCCTCCCCTTCATCCCGCAGCGCCTAATTGAAGAGGCTCTGCCTGGTAGAGAAGATGAAAGCTTTATCTTCCCAGTCCATCCCGAAGCCCGTTAGGATGATGGATGAGTTTCCGGACCTGCATGCCCCTCCCAGTAGCATCAACAAAATTGCCTTTCAGGAGCCCAACTCCCACGTCAAGATGGGCTGCGGTGGAGACGGGAGACCCCGGCTCTGGCACTCGATGGTGAGCATTAAAATCATTTTAATGCTTCATTCAGGGTTTGTGTTCCCTGCGTGTGAGCCGGTCCAATCGCTGGCATCGCAATAAGATGAATGATGTTTGTTAAAAAGCTCTTTGGTGCAGCCTGATTGACCATTATGAGCACTCAGCTTGGAGCTGGGATGCGTGGGCCCAGCTTCTGGGCCCGGATGGGACCCGTCAGAGATGTGGTTGCCGTCAGCCCTATTGGGTCATGGCCAGATCTATTCCTTTAGGCCTCTCAAACCTCCCCCGGGCCAATGCTGTCAAAAGGTCAGAGATAAAACACACATATGAGAGTCTAGAACCAGGTAGTTGATTGCACTTGGCAAACCCTTCTCCCCTTGGCTATCAGCATCCTCATCTATGAAATAAGAGGGATGGCTAGCCGTTATGGGTTGCACTGTGTTGCCCCCAAATTTGTATGTTGAAGTCCTAGACCCCAAAATATCTCAGAATGTGACCTTATTTGGAAATAGGACTTTTACCGACGTAATCAAGTTAAAATGAGGCCATCAGAGTGGGTCCTCATCCATTATGATTGGTGCCTGATAACAAGGGGGAGTTGAGACACAGACATGCATACAGGGAGGACACCATGTAAAGATGAAGCCAGAGATGGGGTGCTGCGTCTACACGTCAAGGGGTGCTGCGTCTACACCAAATACTTCCGGCAATCTACCAGAAGCTAGGAGAGAGGCTTGGGACACATCCTTCCTCGACGGCCCTCAAAAGGAACCAACCATGGTGGCACCTTGATCTTGGACTTCCAGCCTCCATAACTGTGACAAGTTTCTGTTGTTTAAGCCACTTAGTCTGCGGTACCTTGTTACAGCATCTCTAGGAATCTAACCCGCCAGCTAAAGCCACTCCCGCTCTGCGATTCCAGGATGCAGCCTTGGGTACCAGCTGGGACGGGGCACCTGCAGTGGGGGGAGGGATAAAAGCTGCTCTTTGCTGCTTCAGGATCTTGGAGCTGAAGCCACAGGCTGTTTTTGTTCCTGAAACTAAAATGGTCAAAAAGGCCCAGGAGCCCAGAGGGAACTGCTGGTCCTTTGGGGATAGTTGGGTGGAGGAGGGGCTGCTTTCCAAGCCCAGGCAGAGGTCTGGTGCTGAGTTTAGGGACATCTGTGTCTTGGGATGAGGGGCCTGGAACATGCACCTGGAAACCTGAAGCAGGGAGCAGGGGTGTCTGCTTCTGGACAGATGAGACAAAGTGGATGAGTTGGGTCAACCTCCACCTCTTGACTCTTCCAGGTCAATGAGTTTTCTTCCCCCAAAGGAGAACTTTAAAAAATTACATGGGAACTGAGCCACTTGAGGTAGATATTAGTGTGCATTATAGAAAAATAGAGTTAAAATTTTTGCACACCTGAATATGTGGCCTGAAATAAGACCCATGAATATTTACTGAGTGCCCAGCAGAGCCGTTTTGTTAACTGCACGTATGAATCCTATTGACAATTCTGTATGTAGTATTACTGTCCCCATTTTACAGATGAGGAAAACTGAGACACGGAGAAGTGAAGTGACTTAGCCAAAGTCACACAGACAGCAAGGGGTACTGCTTGGGTTTGAACTTGGAGAGACTGATTCCAGATCCCACAGCATCCGAGGCCTGGTACCTCAGCGGTCTGACATCTAGTGACAGTGAGTCTTCTCACGAGAGGCCAGGAGCTGGGGACCACAGAGCAACCCAGAAAGAATGAAGGACAGTCATGATGTTATTGAGGGTTTGAAAAACTTGTGCTGGCTGTAAGATTTGGTGAGAGGTACCCCTGGGGATCTGGGGGCTGTTTGCCCACCCTGTTTACCCAACACAAGTTTGGGTGGCTGATCAGGGAGCGTATAATCTTTGGTTCCTGGGAGGTGGCCAGGGATAGGGGGTGCGGGGTGGGGGCAGCCATTTCTCCTGGCCCCTGCTGCCCTCCCCCCACGCGGCAGGTAGTACCAGGTGTGTCTGGCAAAGCCGATGGGGAAGGCCAATCAGTAAGTGAGAGGAGTCTGGCCACGCTGGGGCTGGGATCGCTGGGGATTGCGCTTGCAATCAGGGCATTTCACATAGCAAATTGTGGTCATTTAGGCTTCTCTACGGCGAGCTTAATTTCAGGCCCAAGCACAGAGGATATTCAGAGACACAATGAGGTAATTTCACATTTTAAAGCAGAGAATGCAGGGTAAATTAGTAGAAAAATCATGACACTTATAAACCCGTTCTAAAGATGTATTGTTCCCTTTTCTTCTGGGAGAAAAAAAAATCAGCTTCTATTAAGATCGAATTAACCACTGGAGAAGAATTCCTCAGACGGCCAATTCGTAAGGAGAAAGCTATTTTAAACTTGGTCAAAAGGCTTTTGCAGAAAGTGGTGGAAAGAGAGTTCCCCAGGAAATGCAGGTGCTCTGACAGCCTTCCCTGCACCTGGTCCTGGGGGGCGGGCCTGCTCCTGCCCACCTTGAGTTGACCCACTGTGTGTACATCCTTGAGTGGTCTAACTGCTGAGGTCAGATACCCTCAGACAATGGGGCCCACCCCCTTCAAGTGTGTGGACCTTATATTTACTGTCTGATGCGACGATTAGGTGCACAGGTTTTAGGGACTTGCTGCTTGGATTAGAATCCCAGCCCTGCCCCCAAACAGCTCTGTGACCCTGAACAAGAATTTGACTTTCCATCCTCAGTCTTGTCATCTGCAAACAGAGTAATACTAGCATCTATTTCATGGATCATTTGAGAGGAGATGCAGGTAAAGATTCTGGCATGCAGGAAGCCCTCGTTAGGGTAACTGTCTTAGTTTGGGATCCCCCAGAAGAGGACCCTGAGACAAGCACTTGAATACACGGTGAAGGTAGAGGAGGGGTGACGTGAGATGCCGAAGGAAAGGCATCCTCTAAGGCACAACCGCAAGGCAGCTACCTCTGGGGGCAGCTCTGGGAGCAGAGTAGAAAATGCACCAGAGTTAGCCTGCACGAAGGGTGAGGGAGCTGGGGTATGTACACACCAAATCCCCAAAGCCATCCCTCCAAGGCTGCTCAAGGTGGTTTTAATTTCTTGGTGTTTCTGGCCTCTACCTTGAAAGCATCAAAGTGAGCTCCAGGGGCCAGAGAGAGCCCCTGGGCAAGGAAAGTTCAGTGCGTCATGGAGAGACAAGGTAAAGGGGCACAGGTCTCTGCTGCCCTGCTACTGGCATTGTTATTCTAAGCCCACCCCAGGGCTCTTCCTTGGGTTCTAGCATTTATTTTATTCCAGAAAAACAGATGCCATGCCGGCTATCTATGTGATCCCAGGGTCACACCAAGGAGATAAACTCTGTGTTTTTGTCTCAGCTCTTTCCCTAGCAAACTGTAAACGTGAGCTCCTTCTGTCCCTATCTCTGGGTCCCAGTGTTCCCCTGTGTTTCAGGATACTCTTTTGGAGTCCTTCCTTGCTCTGAAATGATGGCTTAGATGGCTGGGGTGGGGGAGGGATGTGGAGAGGTGATGGGCACCCATTCCCTCACCTCTCCCAGCACCCAGCTCTGGCACAGAGCTGGACTGCACTACATGGGGCTGAAAGTGGAGCTCTGGCCAGATGGACAGGCTCCCGATTTCCTGAACCAGAGAGAAGCCTTACTCTCTTCACCGGTACCAGGCCCATAAAACAGTCCTGCTGGTTCTGTGAGTGCTCAGTGTGGGCACTAAAAAGTGCCAGGGAGAGATAGCTCCAGGCCATGGGCCTAATCTTGGGAATCAGGACACAAGGATCCCTTTTTATTTTTATTTATTTATTTATTTATTTATTTATTTATTGCGGTTCGCGGGCCTCTCACTGCCGTGGCCTCTCCCGTTGCGGAGCACAGGCTCCGGACACACAGGCTCAACGGCCATGGCTCACGGGCCCAGCCGCTCTGCGGCATGTGGGATCTTCCCGGACCGGGGCATGAACCCGTGTCCCCTGCATCGGCAGGCGGACTCTCAACCACTGCGCCACCAGGGAAGCCCCCCTTTTTATTTTTAAAATTACATCCATTTAAGGCAAGTCCATCAGAGAACTGATGAATTCGTTTCCGTGTGACAAACACTGGAGCGTGACCTTGCACCGGGTGTTCCCCTACTTCTCTGAGTATTCTCTGCCCCCATCATATCATTTAAATTCAAAGAAGACTCTGCCTTTAGGCTCTACAAGACTTTGTAATCCACTGAACTTTTCACAAAGAAACCCCAAGTGCCAGAATAATGCTTCCCCCTCCGTACCTTTTACGATAACTTTCCAGCTCATTTTTTTCAGATAAATCAATTTTAATGTTGATCAAAAGGCTTTTTCAGAGACCTGGGTGACAGAGTCCAAGAATTCAGTTCTCAAGGAAATGCAGTGCACCAGAGCTGGTCCCTAGACCTGCAAGTAGGGAGCAGAGGCCGCTGGCTGTCCACGGTGTGGGTTCCTCCTCAGTGCCACCTGAGCCATCCAACCCCCAGGCCAGCAGCCTTGCGGGGCCTTGTCCAGCCCCAGTCTGAGGCCTCCCCGGCCCCGCCGACAGCTGATGGCAGGGAAACGGCTGCTCTGAGAGTCAGCTTTCTACAAAGACAGAAATAATCAGGTTGACCAAAGGGGAAAAAAGGGAAAATTGAGCATTATGAGGGTGATAATTCAGAAAGTGTCAGCCTCAGAATAATTGAATCGGATGACATTTCGTGCTACGGGAAACAATAGCGGCTAGCCCGCTGCCCGTCTGATTCATGTCTGGTTCATGTTTAACAAAACAAGGGCAAGGGTCATGCAGCCACGAGCCCCATAAATAACCCGTTAATGGGATTTCCAAACAAGCTGTCCTCAAAAGTGGCTTTCCGTCTCACTGAGAGAATATTAAAATGCAAATGGATTCGGGCTGTGTCTTCATAAACGACCGTGTTCATTTAACCTCCGACCTCTCCGCTTAACTGCCCATTCCAGCAATTTGTACGGGCTCCTCGGCTGCCGGCTCCTCGCGGTAATTCAGGGAAAGTGCATTAAAGGAAAGGGTTACAATTTGCGATGCTCAGTTAATCACGCTATTGAGATGTTTATGGACAGAGTCCTGCGCTCCTCCTCACACTTGTCTCAGCCCTCCCGCCCCCACCCCACCAGCCCAGACGTGGCCGGTGGGTTCCTTTTGTTGTCCAGAATCTGGTGAGGTGGGTGCGGCACTGGGAGAGTAGGCTGCCCTCCCAGCTGAGCGAGGGCCCCTCCTCGGGCCTGCATCCAGAGGTCCTCAGTTAAATGCTACTCCTAGCAGATGGTCTCAAGGCTTGTTCTCTTTTGTGCAATGGTTCAGGCTCTCCCCAGGCAGGTGTGTGTCACTTGGTTTCTTCCAGGGAGTCTCCTGTCTGTTCCCTCCAAGACTGCCCAGACCCCAGCCCTGGCATTGGCCTGGCAGAAGACCCCTTGAGTTCTGAGATGCCTTGAGATGCTCCTCGAGAGGCAGCTTGAATGTATGTTTCCTCCCCAGCCTCTGAGCTTTCTCCCTGAGCCTTGACCCTCCATCTATCTAGCTGTGCAGAAAGACAAGACACGCACACAGGGAACAAGTGGGGTTGAGAGCCAGGGGCCAGGGTGAGGTCCGATACCCGCTGCTGGAGGAGGGGCCCTGTTTTGGCCTCAGTTTCCCGGACAGATCACATGTGGCCTGCACCCTTCAGTTACAGAGGGCTTTTCCACAAAGTGACTTTGGCAGAGGCGTTTGGCATGTGGTACCTCCAGGGCCAATCGTGAGGTTTCGCCCTTCTCTTAACTCAGGGGGACCGAGGGACTTGCCTGCCGTCGCGTGGTGAGTGGGAAGCACAGCGAGCTTGCAGACCTGGCCTGCACGAGGGCCTGGCATCTGTGACGTCTCCGAAAAGCAGAGAATCTGTGAGAGCCGGGACTGTGGTCTTCCTCCTCTCTTGAGTGGGAGGCAAGGCCATGCTGGGGAGGGCTTGTGGGAGTGGAGGGAGGGGGCCTTGTCATTGGTCCCAGATGGACTGATGGCCTCGTCACTAGAACTGGGCAGCCCGGTTCCAGCTGAATTTTTGTGCTGTTCTCTGAGGCGAGCGTCTCTCTCCTTCAGGTTTTTCTCCCACCTCTCTACCAGGAAAGGAGCAGAAATAAATCCCCGATAATTTCTCCACTTCACTAATGGAGACTCGGGTCTCTGGGGACCACCCAAATGAGAACTATCCAGCTCTGGCTTGCTCCCCTGCTGGATAAACTCAAACATGCTCCAGGTTCTGAATCTGTCTCCCAACATGTAAAGGCTGGAACGGCAGGTGCGAGCCGGTGAAGGAGCTGAGCTGAGGCTGTGGCCACTGGGCTTCCTGGCCCTCCCTCACCCCTCCCTCCCGCCCACCCCTCCCTCCCCTCCACTCCTCTATTCTCCATCCCCTGCCCGCCTCCATCCCTTAGGCTCTGCACCTGAGGTCTGGCAGCCATCCTGCAGCCCTGCCCCCGACATTTCCTGTCCAGTTTCTCCCATGGATGGATTTCTGTCTTTCTCTTCCTCTCTCCATTTACCTGTTTTCGCTTTTCCCTCTGTTCTCTTTGTCTCCTATGGACTCTCTCTCCTTTTCTGTACCTTTGCCTCTCTCCTTTCTGTCCCTTCTTACGTATCTTGCCCCTGTCTCTCCATCTCTGTTCTCTCTCTCTCCTCCCCCAATATCTCCCCAATCCATCTACTCTCTCTGCCCACCTGCCCCACTCTCCTTGAGCTCCACCACCTCTTGCTGGGATCCGTGTAACGGCCTCAGGCTTGTTCCTTTGTCTCCAGTCTTGCCCCATTCTCTACTCTGCTCTCACAGGGATTTCTCTAAAATGCAAATTGAACTGTGTCCTTCCCAGGCTTAAAATCCTTCAAGGCTCCCACTGTCTTCAGGATTAATCCCAGATTCCTTGTTGAGACATGTTAGGTCCTGATCGGCTCCTTGTTCACCCTTCCAGACTCATCTCTCTTCACACCCCAGGCCTCCACTTGACTGTGTGTGTGTGTGTGTGTGTGTGTGTGTGTGTGTGGAGAGAGAGAGAGAAAGAGAAACACACACATATACAAACAAGACACACACACACACACACACACACACACACACACACACAGAATGAGAACTTGAGGAACAGACATATTAACCTAGAGAAACAGAGACGGGCAGAGAGGGAAAGACAGAAGGAGATGCTCTGTTGGAAGAGGAATGGCCCTTCAGCTCTTAGCCCTTCCGACCACTTGTCTGTTGCTGGGCCAGGCCATGTATGCAGGGGACTTTCTACCCACTCAGATCATCTGACACTGGAATCTGTGCTCCACACACTTGACACTTGTCACACTGACTGTCCTGGAGTGATGTCAGGTAGGAAGGAGGACTTTCTGATTGTGCAAAGTCAGAGGAAGACAGGCACAGGAGGCAGGCAAGTTTACAGGCATGGGCAGGATGCTGGCGGCCCTGTTTCTTGGTGGAGTAGCTGAGGTCACTGGCTGTGGAGTAAGTGGGGCATTAAGGAGAGAGGGAAGGGTAAATCTCAGAGGTTCATATGACAGGAAGCCAATCAGGCAAACACTGGGCACTGTGTTACCCACTGGGCAACAGTGGGGCCTCAGGTGATAACCACGAACTGGCGGGAAGGCTGCCCATGAGGCTGGACAGTTTCCTGCAGCAGTGTTTGACAGCATAGGTGTCGAAGCCTAGAAGGTGGACAGTTGGATTGACTCAGAAAGGGGATTTCTCTGAGAGTGTGATGGAAGGACAAGGGTTGAAGGCACTGTAGGCTTTGGCAAAAGAGTGGATGATGTAATAGATCATGGGATCTCGGTGGGATTGGGAAGGAAAGGAAGGCAGGAAGGGCAGATGGGGAAAAATTAGAGGGGAAGAAATTGTTGGTGGTTTTGATGAAACTGAAGAACAGGTGTGGTGGCAGTAAGAGGGTGAGGGGGCTCAGGCCAGAGAGTGGGTGGACAGAGGCTCCCCGCGTCAGAGGCGTGTGGTCCTGGGTGGTGGCACAGAGCAAGGGCTGTGGAGCGGGGGCTGAGGTGCAGTGCAGGGGTCACTGAAGTATAAAGAACCACTCACAGACCTGGGGGCTTAAAACATCAACCGTGTAGAGTCAGCTGGAGGTTCTGCTGATACTGGCCGGGCTTGGCTGGTCTTGGCTGGGCTCCCTCACGTGTCTGAGGTCAGCGGCATGCTGGTGGGTGCTGGGGGGTGCTGGCTGGTCTGACATGGCTTCACTCACAGGTCTGGGATTTGGCTGACTGTTGGCCAAGTTATTGGGGTGGCCAGATATTGTATCTCTCATCCCCCAGCTCAGGCCCAGATTGTGAACAAGTGCAGCATCATCTCTTCTGCATCCTAGTGGCCAGAGTGAGTCATAAGGTTTGCCCCCAAATCAAGGAGTAGAGAAATGGACTCCTCCTCTTGATGGGAGGAGCTGGAAAGAAGTGCGACCATTTTCCAACCTAGCACAGTTAATGCCCTGAGAGTCCTAGGGTTGGACAGATCATTAGTTCCCACACTGAGTTCCTTTGCACCTTAGCACCTGGATCTCCCACACCGAGATCCAGGTGCTAAGGTCTTCAGAGAGTGAGGAGGAGTGACACAGAGCCTGTAGATGATGGTGTCAGGAAGGACAGAAGCAGTTCAGGCCCTCAGAGGAGTGGCTGTGCACGCGCGTGTGTGTGCGCGCGTGCATGAGAGTGTGTGTGTGCTCGTGTGGTAAGGATGGGGGATTGAGAAGATGCCAACCTCTTATAGGGTGGGGACCAGCAGCAACAACACTGGGAAACAGTTCCTGGTACTTTGCAGAGTCATAGCATTAGCAATTCAGCCCCTTTCTTTCCCCTGCCCCAACCCCACTGCTGGTAACTGACAGAAGGTCACGGCCCATCAAGACGCTGCCCAGGGGAAGGTTGCTACATCAGCTCTTTCTTATTGACTGACTGTCTTCACCTTCTTTCACTCAACAAGTAATTATTGAGCGTCAGTCATGTGCCAGCCTCTGTGCAGGGGACAAGGAAGAAGACACGGTCCCTGCCCTTGGGGAACTCAAAATCTGGGCATTACGGCCAAGGCGTGTCGCACCCACGCATGTGTACACACCCACATTACTCCTCTGGCACCCACACAGCCTTTATGAATTAAAATATATACACTCGCTAATTAAAACCCCAAACCTCAAAATCATCCTGATCGTTTATCTTTCTCCTTTAATCTCTGGCAAGTCTGAGATTTTTCTAGAATAAAAACTAATACTTAAAAAAGTAATCAGAGATTCTATTCAGTGGCTTGTTTGAAATCTCCACGTTCAGGCTGACTCTTGAATCTATTTCTGCGAACAAAGGGAATGCCAGGAACCCTCCTTAAAAATAAAAAACACATAAGAATACAATAGCAATAATGATAATAACTTCCATATTTGTGACACTCTGCAGTTTGAGAAGCCCAGTCATGCATGTTACATCAGTTGTCCTGTAAAAAACATCTCAAGGTTGGTCTTAGGGCTCCTGGGAGGTTTATGGGGCCAAGTATGGCTCTTAAGCCAGGCTTCAGCAAACCTGCCCAGGTCTCCGGGAGCAAACCAGTTTTGGAGGGTCAGGGTGAGCCCTACTAAAGGGAAGAGATGTCTCCTTGGTCCCTCAGTTCCGTTGCCTCTTCTTGTAGAGGACTTGGGCTCCCAGCCGAAGACTCCAGAGCCAGGGCCAGCACTGAGATCATGGTCTCCCTGGCCAGAGTCACGGATGGTCTCCATGTATCACGTGCAGGAAGAGTCATTAAATCAAGGAATGTTGGAGCTGGAAGGAACTTAGGAGGCCTCTGGGCCTCATTCACCACCTGTAAAATAGGGCTGCTAATCACACTGGCTTCAGGCTTGCTGTGAAGTAGAAATACTACCGATCGCGATGATGCTGGGGCAGGTGCCCTATGGACACCATGCATGTGACCTCCCCCAAGTGGGGTCTACATGGAAACGTGTTGCTCTGACCACCCAGGCCATGGTACCTTTTTTCATCTTCATCTCTGGAGACTTCGGCCAGGCCCCTAACTCCATGTTTTCCAGAGCTACCAGAATGCTGTAAGCTTTCAACCCACATCCCAGGGAGCTGAAGATCATACCCACAGGCATGCCCTGAGCCGGCTCACATGCAGAGACATGTCTTTCACCTCCTCAGCCAATAGGGTCTGAGCTTCTGCTCTGGGTTAGGTCAAGTGCTGTGCTGGGGATAGAGATGAATGTGCATGGAGCTCACAGTCTGCTAGGGACACGGACAAGACAACAGATGATCCCAGTGCAAAGTGGTACCAAAAATATCAGAGGAGGAAAGGAAATCTCCTGGAGGAATCTGGGGTGGGAGCATGGCTTGAGTTGAATAGGAATTCCCTGGCGGCAGAGGTGGGGAAGGGCATCCCAGGAAGGAGCTGCCCCGTGTGTAGGCAGGAGGATATGAATAGCTGCGGGGGGTGTTGGAGGAGGGGACCAGAGCAGAAGATATATATGAGGGAAGCATGGCAGGAAATATGGCTGGGGAAAGTAGGCAAGGGTCAGCTGAGGGAGGCCCACGATGGGACTTGCTAAGAAGTCTAGGCTTTATCCTGGGGGCAACTAGGAGCCATTGACTTTTAGGGAGCACCCAGCAAAGGCCGGGCTAAAGCACAGGTGTATTTGATATGCCTGTTTTGCCACCGAAGTGCTTGCATCAAAGTGTGAAAGGCGCTGTTTTGATTCACGCGGCTAGCGGTCATTGCCCACTAGACCCCTTCTCCTCGCTCATCCCTACACTATCTCTGGTCTCTCCCTTCTCTTCTCAAGTCTCTTCCCATCTCTTATCCCCAAGCCCCCGCCCCCCATCCTTCAGCATCAGGGATGGAATCAAGCTCTGGCATGTTTATCTTATCCATTATTTGGTAATAACACAGGGTGGAATGTTCAGTGATCTATTGTGTAAGGCACATGAAAAATCCCTGCTTGAAATGGCTACATAAAAACCTCTGAGTCTAAGTATCAGGGGGCCATTACAGGCACCAAACCCAGTGCTGTACAGACAGAGATGAGTAAGTGTGGTCCTTCTCAAGCAGCTTCCACTCAGTGGGGGATGGTCAAAGACACGTAATTTCGTCCCACGTCATAGGAGCTTTGGCAGAGTGGAGCAAAGGGGCTTTGGGGGCTCCAAGAAAGGGAATGTAACCCAGCCTAGGGTGCAGGGACATTCTGGGAGGTGGCTTAGGTCAAGGTCTCTGGGGACGGACTCTGGGATGGAGGCTTGTGTGGGGCAAGTTTCCAGGGCAGTGGTCTTGGGAACCGCACATGTGAGGAAGGGAGGGAAGCAGACCTGGCTGGGGGAGAGGCCTCCGCCGATCCCACAGGGAGCCCTGGGGCTGGGAAGGCCAGCGTTGTCCAGAGTTAGGCAAGGGAGCTGGGCCTTTATAGCTCAGCCACTGGCTGTGGGCTCCCCAGGGAGGGGTATAACCAGAGGTGCAGCTAGCGCCCCTGCTCCCGGTAATTGCGGAATGAGTACCTCGGTCCTGAGAGGGGTTCTGGGTGGTTCGTCCCAGCATCCCCCATAGGAGGTCTCCCAGAGGGCTGATGCCTGTGCCCAGACTTGAAGGATGAGCAGCAGATGCGGTGGGCGGGGGAGTGGGAATGGCGAGGCCCAGAGGCCCTTCTCTTTTGGAAAAGAGCAAGTAACCTGGCTCAAGCCCAGGGCTCGGAGCGGGCGGTCAATGAGGAGCCTGGGTAAGTAAGCAGGGGGCAAAACCCCAAAGGGCCTCATTAGACAAAACCAGGGTCAGAAACTTGAACTTTGTGACAATGGCAACAGGAGCCACAGAGGGGTTATGATGTCATTCATCCCGTAGACCCGCTCTGGTTGGACCACGAAGGGGAAAGACGCGTGGGAGGCAGGATTGCCAGGTGGTGTTTGAAGTAAGTCCTAAAGGTCTAAGTATTGACAGTATGGTGGGAGAGAAGAAGGATTAGGAAACATTTAGGGGGTAGAACTGATCCAAGTAGTGACTGATTGGATACAGAGGTTATTCTTCTAACTTTACATATATTAACTCATTCATGGTTTACAAAAGCTCATCAGGTGGGAACCATTATTATCCCCATTTTGCAGCTGAGGAAGCTGAGGTTCAGAGAAGTTAAGTAACTTGCTAAAGTCACACAGCTGGTGAGTGGTAGAGCCTAGATCTAAAGCCAGACTTTCCTACATCCCGAGTTTTGACTCGGCCAACTGGATGGATGATGGTACCGTTTAGTGAGATGGAAGACACAGGAAGAGAGCTGGCTGGGGAGGACGATAGTGACACTTGCTTCAGACATGCCGACCCCATGTTCCCTGTAAGTCATCCAAACAGAGATGTTCAAAGGGTAGTTGGTTCATCTAGGTCAGAGGAGCACAGACTGGAGTGAGACATTATAGGACCAGTAGCCTTCAGGTGACACGTGAAACTGGGGATAGGTGAACTTACCCAAGGAGGAGGCATGGAGAGAGAAGACAACACAGGATGGAAGTGAGAGGAACGTAGAAAGGAAGAATAAGGCAGAGGAAAAAAATCCCAGTCTGGGAAACCAAGAGAGATTGGTTAGAGATCTTGGAGGAAACTCAGAAGAGTTGTCACAGAAGTGGAAGAAGAGGACGTTTTAAGGTGAAAAGAGTCAGACGCTGCAGAGGTCCACTAAGATAAGGGCTCAAAACTGTCCTCCGTTCACCGAGGCAGAGAATGGAGCCTCCGTCCTGGAGCAAATGGAAGACAAGCACAGATCTCAACATGGCACTGGCTTTCTCGCTGTCTCTTGGCAGTAGTCGAAGTGAAGGGCTTTCTGAACAAAATATCTCTTTAGAGATGGGTTGGAACAAACACCTTCTTTATCATTTCCTCCTGTGATTTTTCTAGCACCTCTCTACTGAGATAGAAATCAGAGGCTTGTCATCAGAAGTGGGGAGACAGATCATGACAGCCTGTCCTCTGAAACCTGCCCGCTGCCTCTGCACCTGCAGAACCCCTGGAGGCTCCGGGCTCCGGTGGGCGGGCTGTGGCCCCCACGGTGTCTGCTTCCCTCGGCTCCTGCAGGCAAACACCTGGAACCCTCTCGGCAGGCCCAGGGCTGTCCTGGGACAAAGCCCCACACCCGACAGCCATACGGTGTGTGGCTGCACCCTGCCACCTGCAAACACACACACTCGCACACACGTGTACACGCGCATGCGCACCGATGCACGCCCCTGCCTGCTGCGTACCACTGCCACCATGCTGGGGAGGCAACGGAGGGTAGAAGAAACTGAGCTGATTTGGGATCCAAGCTCTCACACATCATCCTAGCGAAGGGTGCCAGTTGTTTCACCTTTTGGCATTTTTGTTTCCTCATTTGGTAAAATGAGGATCTGTTGTTTTTTTTGTGGTACGCAGGCTTCTCACTGTTGGGGCCTCTCCCGTTGCGGAGCACAGGCTCCGGACGCGCAAGCTCAGTGGCCATGGCTCAAGGGCCCAGCCGCTCTGCGGCATGTGGGATCTTCCCGGACCGGGGCACGAACTCGTGTCCCCTGCATCAGCAGGCGGACTCTCAACCACTGCGCCACCAGGGAAGCCCTCTGTCTCTATTCTTAAGGAGATAAGTGTCTATGTGACATGCAGGAAACAAGGAGATGCTAACAAGTTCAACCTTGATGCTAGCTGAGGGTTGTAGGTTGACAAGAAATCAAGGAAAAATCAGGGCAGACTTCCTGGGGGAGGTGGCATTGGCACTGAGGCTTTTAAGGACCAGGCAAGGAGAGGGCATTCTGAGACTGGGGAGAGACCTGCACATTAAAATGCTTCCATCCCTCTGGCCCACCCCCACAGCCCACACTCCATGTTCCCCACCCCTCCCTCTCTGGGCCTCTGCCAACACGTGCTGTTTTACCTCCCTCCACTCCAGCAGGTGGGGCTTCCTATAGTTTTCTCATCATGAATTTTCCTCCTGAGGGGTTGTTTCCTCTGATGGCAGGACGCTCCCCCTCCTTGCCTGGCTAACTCCTAATGATCCTTCATCCTTACCTTAAACATTGCCCCCTGGCACCCTGTTCTCACTGCATCCTCTGCCGTCTGCACGCCCCCCACCCCGCTACAACACTTACCAGCCTCACTGGTTACGGCTTAGTTCATTGTTGGCCAGCCCCACCAGCTGGTAAACTCAGGGAGGCCAGGGTCTGCTAAGTCTGCTACTTACCCCTGTATCCCCCAGAACCTGCACACAGAAGGTGCTCAACGGATGCGTACAGAATTGATAAGTGTGTGATACATGGTAGCTAGCCTTCTAGTTATCACTGCCTTGAACATTCTTTCTAGGCAATACCTCCTCCTCTGCCCTGGTCCCAACCCCAACCCAGGAGTGAAGCGTAGTGTCTGGGCCCTGGGGTTGCTGGTGGTGTCTTGAGAAGAGGACCGTGAAAGCCACAAAATGGGCCTGATCCGGAGCGCTTGTCCCTGCTAATTGTTACGGACAAGCCTCCTTATTGAACCTCGTCCTCTTATTGACATTCGGATGCATGAGCCCAGGCTGTTGTTTTAAACGCACTCATTAGCCACACAAATCAGTCCTGTTGACAGAGCGCCTTTGAATTAAGTATCTCGCCGTAGTCATTGGACAAGGAGCAATTTATAATGCCATTAGCAACGCTTTCGAAGGTTACAGGCATCAAAAATTGTTCAGCCGTAATTATTCTTAATGGATACAAGGAATAAACTGACGCAGGACAGCTTTTTCATTAGCCTTCAATCAAGGCTGATGGCTTTGAGAAATGTACAGTAAGTGCGTTTTGGGGAGAAATAATGATGTTACAGCACCTTTCCCAGGAAAATGCTCTCGGTACACAGCTTAACTTTTAATGGCCTTAATTTGACATAATTAAAAAAAATTTGAATTTGTTTTTGAAGATCTTGAAATAAATTATTTGGTTCCCATTTTTAACCCTTGGGAAAACTGGTACTAAATAGCAGTGAGGGAGTGAGAGAGCCAGTGTCTGGAATGGAGGGACTATACGGAGAGCTGGGGCTTGTAGGGCAGAGGCTTCCAGAAATCCCGCCTTGTGATTGTGAGGGCTGCACCCTCATCCCAGGGTTTTTGAGTGACTTTGGAAGAAGGGATGGGTTTTCTAAGTAACCAGGTCCAAAGGGATTCAAAGGCAAGTCTATACCTGCAGAGCCCGTTTGGATTACCCAGGAAGTGGGACCTCTATACAGAGGGAGAAAGGAATGCACCCCATCCTGGGGCAGGGCAGGTTAAGAAAATGGCAGGACTGGGAATAAACCCGGGTCCTGAGCTATGAGACCTCAGGCAAGTGACAACATCTCTCTGAGCCTTAGTTTCTTCATCTGTGAAACGAGGGTGACCATACCTGTATCTTGGGGCCATTGTGAAAGTTTGGAGAGAGAACTGATGTGAAAGCTACTGGTCAGTGCCTGGCACATAGAAGGTGCTTAATAAATGTTCATTCCTGAGGTCAGGGCTTAATCCACCTTGCTATGGTAGTTCCTATTGGCCAAGGCTGGGCCACCAAAAACTCTGGAGATGTAATAAGATGGGGACAATTATGTTTGCCAGAACTTGTCTCAGGGAAGGACACCGGGTGTGGCTGAACAGAAGCTGCTTGGGGTGGGGATGTCTCCTTGCACACATCCCCACTTGCACCCCCAGACCAAAGGAAAGATAGATGACTTCTAAACTGCCTTCTAAGGAGAGTGGTTCAGTTGATTGCAGGGCTATTGCTTTGTTAAGTGGAGGTATGCAAGTGTGGGGTGGAGTGGAATTTCTGGGACTGTGAAGGAGATGGCACAAAGTAGAAGAGGCCAAGCATCTGCCTTGTTTATCTTCAATTTCTCCCCCAAATAACTGCTAAAAAATCCTTCAAGGGCTTCCCTGGTGGCGCAGTGGTTGAGAGTCCGCCTGCCGATGCAGGGGACATGGGTTCGTGCCCCGGTCTGGGAAGATCCCACATGCCGCGGAGCGGCTGGGCCCGTGAGCCATGGCCGCTGAGCCTGCGCGTCCGGAGCCTGCGCTCCGCAACGGGAGAGTCCACAACAGTGAGAGGCCCACGTACTGCAAAATAAATAAATAAATAAAAATCCTTCAAGTCTATCAGATTGAAGGTGGGTCAAATCTTAACTTCCCAGAGTGCTCATATGTCTGGTTCAGGCCTGATTTGTATCAAGTATGTGTTCACACAAGGGTTCACCAGAGTCATGCTGAGCAACAAGGGTAAGACATACTCACTGTCATGATCACTAGCACTCAGTAGGCTTCTTCAGTGCTTCCCAGGGCTTGGGAAAGGCAGATACATTGGGGAAGCCTGGGGTCAGGTTCACAGACCTGGCATCTAGCCTTGGTTCTGCACTGCCCTCCAAGGGACCTTGGATAGGATGTCTCTTCTCTCTGGGTCTCAGATTCCTCATTTGAAAATGACAGAGTAGCTGGAAGTTACTACGGCAGACACCTGGAAAACTCAGCCTGCCATCTCCATCAGGCCTGCCTGAGAGCAGAGGCGTGCCCAGACAAAGGTGTAAGAGGCTTCCACGGCAGAAATACTGTAAATGCGAGTCATTCTGTCCATTGATTTATTGCTTTCTGAGACTTGGGAGAGGGGGCCATTGTTGCATCCTAGCAGGGTGTGGGGCATCCATGGTCAGCAGAAGTTTATCTTGGACTCCACTCATGGACAGGTTCAAGACCAATGCTGAAACAGTAACAGGGGACTTCCCTGGTGGCTCAGTGGTTAAGAATACACCTGCCAATGCAGGGGACAGGGGTTCGATCCCTGGTCTGGGAAGATCCCACATGCCACGGAGCAACAAAGCCCGTGCACTGTAACTACTGAGCCTGTGCTCTAGAGCCCATGAGCCACAACTACTGAGCCCGCATGCCACAATTACTGAAGCCCCCGTGCCCTAGAGCCCGGGCACTGCAACTACTGAGCCCAAGTGCTGCAACTCCTGAAGCTCGCGTGCCTAGAGCCCATGCTCTGCAACAAGAGAAGCCACCACAATGAGAAGCCCGCGCACCACAACAAAGGGTAGCTTCTGCTCCCCGCAACTAGAGAGAGCCCGCATGCAGTAACGAAGACCCAATGCAGACAAAAAATGAAATGAAATGAAATGAAATGAAATAAAGTAACCTAAAAAAAAAAAGAAAGGATGCAGGCAGATCTGGGTTCTACTCCCAACTTGGCCCTGAATTCCCTGTGTGACTCTGTTTGGGTCAATTAACCACTTAGGACCTCGGATTCCTCATATCTACATCTTATGGAATTTGAACTTAACACTGTTTATCTTTGCCTTCTACCCTCCCCCTTCCATCCCTTCCTTCCTTCCTTTCTTTTTAGCTGCCAAATCCTGTTTTCAAGTGTACTCTTACACAGATGCCCAATAAATGAAATAAAGAAAGATGGCGTTCATCTGGTTGAAGTGTGGTTGGGATCTCTGGAACCTACCCCGTCTAAGCCTCCTCTGCAGCCCATAAGACTTCTCAGAGTATGGATGACCCCTCATGAGATGGCCCTAGTCTCCCCTTGAAGCTTCATCTCCTGCTGTCTCCTCACCCACATCCCCTCTCTCCCTAACACTGGCCAACTAGCCAGTCCCCCAATTGTGCCACACACTGTCACTCTTCCCTGCCTTTCTTCAAGCTGTTCTCTCTTCCTGGAATGCTCTGGCCTTGTTGTCTGTCTGGCAAACTCCAACTCATCCTTCAAGGCCCACATCAAAGGTGTGCTTTTCAGGAAGTTTTCCCTGAGGGCCTCATGCAGAATGAGTCTCTCACCCTGCTAGGTCCCTACAGGACTTTGTAAGCCGATGGGTAAAATATGGTTCAGAGGGTAGTTTAACTACTGGGTCATGTGCCTTTCTTCCCGGACAAAGTACAAATGCCTTATGGGCAGGGACTATTCCTCACTGTTTTTTTTTTTTTTTTTTTTTGCGGTACGCACACCTCTCACTGTTGTGGCCTCTCCCGTTGCGGAGCACAGGCTCCGGACGCGCAGGCTCAGCGGCCATGGCTCACGGGCCCAGCCGCTCCGCGGCATGTGGGATCTTCCCAGACCGGGGCACAAACCCGCGTCCCCTGCATCGGCAGGCGGACTCTCCACCACCGCGCCACCAGGGAAGCCCCCTCACTGGGTTTTATGCCCTAGCAACCGGCACCAGCAGCACTTGCTAGAGGTGCCCACACAACACGGGACCTGGGGTTGCATGGAAGCCCAGCCATTCTGGGGTCTGGCACACGGTAGGCGCCTACCTAGCATGGGTCCCCGTGTATGTGCAATCCCTCGTCCTAAGGCAGTGGCGTCAAGGAGGCATTCATGGGACCTGGCACACCGTGGGAGCTCACCCAGCACAGGGCCTGGCTCTCGGGGTGCTCAGTCAATGCTTGCTATATGGTATTTCAATGGGATGGAAGCCCAGTTCTGGGAAAGCTGCTGGCTTCTCCCCAAAGAAACCAATATTTTCCCTCCCTTCACCACTGGTCAGAAGAGCAAATGGAATCACCTCCTACAGCCGGGGGCAGACAGGGCTGCAGAGCTGAGGTGGTGGGAGAGGTCTCTGGGGTAACGAGAAGATACTGTTTCCTTATCGCCATTGGCAAGTTCTCAAGCTATTACTCCCCGTCACCCTCCCGGCTCAGCCTCCATTTGGACTTCTTCTGATAAACACCAATATCTGTGCAAATTCTTGAGGCTGGGCTGCTCTGCTGGAACTCCAGATGTGTGATAAGGCAGGGAAATACATTTTCAGTCCACTAAGTCATCACATTTTCTGACAAGGATTCCCAGGCGCCGCAGATCTCTGATGACTAATACTGCATTCACTCAGCAGAAGGCTCAGAAACAATCTAAACCATCCCCAGGCTGTCAGGTGTCAGCTCATCTCCTGGCTTTGCATCTTGAGGGGCCCTTCGAGGAGCTTGGAGTCCTAATACGGGAGAGCAGCAGGTTCTGTGTAGATGAAGAGGGTCAGGGGCAGACAGTGGTCTTGTGCTCCCTGTGGGTGCGTTTGGTGGATCTATAAACCTCCCCAGGCCTCAACATTCCCACCTGTCCAGTGGGGGAGGAATGATTCCACAATCTCTAAGGGACTTTCCAGCTCCAAGCCTCTGTGATTCTCTTCTCTGCCATTAGGAGCACGGGACAGCAGAATCTCATTGCTGTGAAGTGTAAGGGAGGGCTCAGAATCCTGGGAAAAAAGGAATAGAAGTAGCTGTATTCTTCTTCTTCATCGTCATCATAGCAACTACCACTTTCCATGAGTTATCTCACCTATTTTTATCTCTGGAATCAGGTAGACCTGCATTCAAAGACCTGTTGTGTCACTGACTAGCTGTGTGACCTTGAGCAAGTTACTTAATCTCTCTGAGCCTCCGTTTTCTCCCATGAAATAAGGAGGTAATAAGAATTTAATGAGATGATATAAAGTACTTATAGCAAGTGCTTAGAACACTGGAAGCACCAATAAGTGTTGCCTTAAAAAAATCAGTGTTGGGCTTCCCTGGTGGCGCAGTGGTTGAGAGGCCGCCTGCCGATGCAGGGGACGCGGGTTCATGCCCCGGTCCGGGAGGATCCCACATGCCGCGGAGCGGCTGGGCCCGTGAGGCATGGCCGCTGAGCCTGCGCGTCCGGAGCCTGTGCTCCACGACGGGAGAGGCCACAACAGTGAGAGGCCCGCGTACCGCCAAAAAAAAAAAAAAAAAATCAAATCAGTGTTAACAATGATCCTTATAATACTCCTTATGAAATCATGATCACTCTCTTGATTTTACTGATGTGGGAGGTGAAGTACAGAGAGGTGAAATAACTTACCAGAAGGTCAGAGCCTGGGCTGTCCCCAGGTCTATCTGACCCCAGGTTCATGGACTTAACCGTTGCACTGTGCTCCATTGCAAGAACCCTCAGCCCACTTTCTCTGTACCCTTTTCTCAAAGCTGGTTCAGCTGCCAGGGCTGGCATCTATGGAAATGAAAGTGACTGGCTGAGGGCTGCTAAGTTGGACAGGACTGTGGGGAAGCAGCCTGGTTTTGGGGGCTCCGGGCCCCTGAGGAGGTGGGCTGGGAGCGAGGTATGGAAGTCATCTGGCCACTTGAATTTGGGCTTTTCTTTGCGGAAAAAAATTGAGAAGAAAATAGATTGCAGTCTGTTACAGACCCAGTGGCTGCAAATCATCCTGAAAATTAGCTTTCTATGGAAAAATCTATAGACTAATTAACTCCATGGCCTCTCTAACGAGTTCAAGCACAATAAGGCCTCTGAAAATATCGAGGCATTTTGCAGCTGCCTTGAATTCTACCTGGGGAGACATGCGCACAGCTCGTGAGGCTGTTTGAGAGGTTCCAGGATGAAAGAGGAATCTTCAGTGATTCATTTCCAAGGGCAGAAGCTGGGCAACTGTGTCTCTGGTTTATTGCAGAGGGAAGCACAGAGCTCCAGGCTTGTCGGGAGAGATGGAGTCCCCGCCTTTGTGGCCTTGGTTGGCACTGGGGTGTGGCCCAGTATTAGCCATTCCTCTGAACTCTGTGTCCTCAGTGTGAAGACTGTGAGGCCGTCATCAGGTGTGGACAGAGAAAGGTTTCCTGGGACTTGGCCACGGAAACCAAGGTGGGAACCTTTTGTTGACTCTCTGCTGTCCTGGTGGGTCAGGGGTGCTCAGGCCAGGGGAGGCGGCAGGCACCTTGCTGTGTGTGCTGTGCAGACAGCCCAGCCAGCAGAGTCCCTGGGGACTTTACTTCTCCCAACAGATCCAGACTGCTTGGGCTGGGGCACTGTCATCAGACTGCTGGCCTTTGCCCATCACTTCTTTCAGACACCAGCTTGTTCAAGGAATAGCCACGATAGTGCACACAGCACACACGGGGGCTCACTTGAAGGCGTGTGCACACGCGTGAGTGCCCACGAAGAGTCACAGCACACACTCTGTGTATAGCCCACACTTGTGTATATGTAAAAATGCACATTCATGAACACACACTCACGTACATCTTCACCCACGCTGACATACAGCACTCAGGCTGGAAATAATCTTGCTGTTGTTTCCTGGAAGCACAGACCACCATCCCACAGCCCAAGATAGTCCTGGGGGTCAACCTCAGCATACCAGGCTTTGAGGAGGGGAGGGGCGGGGGCCCAAGCCCTCTCTACCTCTGTCCCTTCCAGGAAATGCACACTAATATCTCTCATTGCCACCTTCATAAAGTCATAGTCCAGGCCTGGTTTGAACAGAAGTCTCTGCAGGGCCTGTGCATGGTCCAGACATCACTCCACACGTCCTCTGCGCCGGGCCTGCTGCTGCCCCCAGGCCCCAGCGACGTATGCCTTGCTTGGAACAGGCCCTCAGGAAATACCTCATGGCCAACACGCTCTCCATGAGGGACTCGTGCTATTACCACGAAGTAAGAGAGCTACTGGTTCCACAAAGGGAGGGCGGGAGAGGGGAGGGGGGACCACCCAGGCCTACTGATGACAGGGGATGCTCACGCCTGCGTCAGCATTCTCGATTACGCTGTGCCTGGACGCCATGCTCTCCTGCTCCTGGAAGGTGGGTATGAGCATCCCTGCTTCCCGAAGAAGACACCAAGGCCCAGAGAGGTGAAGCGACCTGCCTGTGGTCCCATCACAGTGAGTAGTAGGGCCCTGAACAGAGCACGTCTGATCCCAAAGTCTGCTCTTTACCTTCAACCGCCGCCCGGGTGTCCGGCTAAAATGTCAAGACCCCCATCCAGCTATAAGTGAGAGCATCTAGGAAGTGAAAATGAAGTGTTCTCCAAACGGTTCTCTTCTGGAAAGCCCTGCAGCCTGACTGTGGGTGAGACCTGGCTTTGAATCCCAGCTCCGTCCCTCACTGGCTGGGTGACCCTGAGCCCCTGGTTCAAGTCTACAGTCATTTCCTAGTTCAGTCTCAGTGGGTCGTGCTCCCAGCGTTGGACAGAGTTGACCACTTCCTCCTCTTCCTTGAAACCCTTTCTTCCTCTTGGCTTCCTGGATGTCACAGTTTCCCGGCTTTTCTCTTATACCTCACTGGCCGCCCTTCCTGGGTCTTCTTGGCTGACTCATCCTCTTCTCTCCAGCCTCTGAACCGTGGAGCGCCACAGTCCTGGCTCCTCCCGTGTCTCTGTTTGTCCGCACTTCCCTGGGATCTCATCCAGTGTCATGGTTTTAAGTACCATCTCGGCTCATGACTTCCAAATGTATACCTCCATCTGGGAACTCTTCCCTAACCCCAGACTCATGTACCTAACTGTCCCCCAGATCTCCTCTTGGGTGTCTAAGAGCATCTCAAACGAACATGTGCTGCCAGCTGCTCAGGCTGAAAAGGTTTGTAGACTCCCTGACACGCCTCTTTCTCTCACCTGCCACAACTGATCAATAGGGAAAACAAGCTGCCTCCTCCTTTGCAAACACATCCAGGATCTGACTACTTCTCACCACATCTATTGCCTGGAACACTACTCTTCTCCACCCCGGAGATACCCATGGGTGCACTTGGTCCAAGCCACCGTCCTGTCTCACCTGAATTATTGCAACAGCCTTCTTAACTGATTGTGCTTCTTCTACCCTAGCTCTTTAAGGTGTAAATCAACCCAGCAACCAGAGAGAGCCTTTTAATACAACTCATATCATAATTCTCCTGTGCTCAGAACCTTGCAGTGGCTTCCCTGTTTCGCTGAGAGCAAAAGCCAAAGTTTACAATGGCCTTGAAGACCCCCATGATCGGTATCCACCTGACCTCCCTGACCACCTCTCTAGAGACTGTCCCCCTCACTCATCACTCCAGCCACAGGCCTTTGCACCTAATGCCCCATTGCTTAGAACACGCTTCCCCAAGTATCCACAAGGCTCACACGCTTATCTCTGTCATGTCACCTTTTTGGTGAGGTCTCCCCTGGCCATCCTATTTTAAATCCCCCCACGCCCATCTCATGACAGGTATTCCCCATCCCCTTATCCTGTGCGTGTGTGCACGCTCTCAGCACTGATCTCCTTCTAGCTGACTCTCCCTTTCATGTATTGATTATATTTATTGTTTTATCATCCCTCCCCTCCAGCTAGAACGTCTGCTCTGCGGGAACAGTGCCATGGACATCAAAATGTATTCATTGAACGATTAGCATTTCATTTTTTTTTTTGTGGAAAGCAAATTACCTTTATTAGCAAGTATTTGCTGAACAATATTACAGACTAGCCTCTCTGCTGGGATACGAGAGGTATTCAGAGCAGTCCCTACCTCAAGGCATTTACAATCTGGATGGAGAGCTAAGCTCTCTGGAAAGAGAGAACCACACAGGGGATATCAAAAGTAAGCATGCCTGCCTAAATGGCCAGGAAAATTCTTTTTTTAAGAAACTTTTAATTTTATATTGGAGTAGAGTTGATTAACAATGTTGTGTTAGTTTTAGGTGTACAGCAACATGATTCAGTTAAACATATATCTATTCTTTTTCAAATTCCTTTCCCATTTAGGTTGTTACATAATATTGAGCAGAGTTCCCTGTGCTGTACAGTAGGTCCTTGTTGGGTATGCATTTTAAATATAGTAGTGTGTATATGTTAATCTCAACCTCTCTAACTATCCCTCCCCCCGCCCTTCCCCTCTGGTAATCATAAATTTGTCCTCTAAGTCTGTGAGTCTGTTTCTGTTTGGTAAATAAGTTCATTTGTATCATTTTTTTTTTTTAGATTCCACATATCAGTGATAGGATGATTAGCATTTCTTAACCTCCATGAGACTTGGCTTCTTCATCTATAGAAGTGGGTTATTTGGGGGATTAATTAATGTAATGAAACACCCCACAGTAGTGTTGGCACCATATCCACTCTTTTTCTCTAGTGAACATTCTGGTTTCTTCCCGAAGCCTCTGCCTCATTTCAGATGCTGCCTTTGGCTCCCTGGGGAGAGAGAGGGTGCTGTTGGGAGGGAAAACAGTGTCTGGGACCTCCAACCCCCTCCTCTCGGACCTGGCCCTTGCCCATCAGAGGTCCAGTGAGAAGATTCCCCCAGGAGCATTTGTTTTCTGGGTCCCTCTGGCCATAAACATAACATTAGTCTGGGGTGTGGGGAAGCACAGGTCCATGCTTGCCCTGCAGGTTCCTGGAGGAAAAACCCTGCGTTTGTGGGAAAGAAATAGAATGAAAGAAGACATTTGCTTCATAAATAGTGAAACGGATGATTTTAACGAAGGTGTGCATAATGAAGGTGCTGTTTTCTTCTTTGAGGGTGCATTGTTAGTGTAATGTGGCAAGTTTCAATACACTTTTCCCCTCTAAACTGCAACACACACAAAAACCCAGTGAAACAGAAGTCATAGTTCTATTTGCTCAGTGACACTATAAACGTTATTCTTTTTCCATCAAGGTAGAAAGTAAAAACAAAGAAAAACTATGCAAAATCTTGAGTGGCTGAACAGGAGTCACAATGAACTAGAACTGGAACCATGGATAGTGAGAAGTGTGCCTGGCTCTTCCTTCCATCTCCAGAAAAAAGAGAATGTAGTCAGGTTATTACTATATCCTGAGCTAATGGCATGTAGATGTGCATAGCAGGAGACGGCTACAGTTGGCTACTTACATTTCCTTGTCTTGCATCCCATCCCATCCCATCCCATCCCATCTATCCCATCCTTCCTCTTCCCTTCCTCTCCCTCCCATTCCTCTCCCCTCCTCTCCCTCTCCCTCCCTTTTTCTTCCTCCTTCCCTCCCCCCGCTTCCATCCATCCTTCCTCCCTCCCTCTCCTTCAAATATGTTTGAACACTTGGGATGCCCCACTGTCTGCCTGATGCTTGGGATACAAAGATGAACAAGATAAGAGCTTTGATCTCAAAGAGCTTTAGTCTTGGGAACCAACAGTCACATCTTATGATAGATGTTTGTGCAAAGTTTTGTGAAAACCCAGAGGAGGGAGGGGTAGGAAGGCTTCACAGAAGAGGTGACATTGAGCTGTGGCTGGAGGGATGAGTGATTGGGAGGGTGTGGCGAAGATTTCTAGTGAGAAACAAAGCAGGGACCAAGGTGTGGAGGTTAAGCTTGTGCATTTGGTTGTGTGTGTGTGTGTGTGTGTGTGTGTGTGTGTGTGTGCTGGTCTAAAAAAGTAGGAATATTGATGGGGACAGCCTTCTCCTTTGCTTTAGGAAGCTTTGCTCTGTCTCGGTTCCCCATAGTTGTTTCCCCATTGCTGAAATGAGCTCATCAATGGAGGGGACACTCCTCCTTGGAGGCCTTGGTATCGGAAGTAAAGGGCCCTGGCCATGGCCTTAGGACCTTTTCTGTCCTTGCACCAGATGAGGGGGTGGCTGGACTCTCCCCACCTCTGAATTTCCCTCCCTTGGGGCTGCTGTGTACCCATGCTAGGTGCTTAGGGCTTTCAGGCCACATGAAGACACCACCCATGACTCTTGTCACAGAAAGTTTCATTTAGTGGTGTCTCCTGAGACCTGGCAGAATTCTACCGGATTAACCAGGAACGGGCTGGACCATCCCTGGGCTGGCAGCTCCCACAGTGGCGGAGCTGGCCCAGCTTAGGGACCCTGATCCTCGGTGAGTGAGGACTTGCCCACCTCCTGGGTCTCCTTCCCCCTGGAACAGCTCAGGGCAGAGGAGAAGTGTACCCAGAGGCCTTTGGAACCCCGTCCCAGCCTCGATGCTCTTGGAGGCTTCTCTGTAGTGGCAACAAAAGTGAAAGAGGGGGCTTCCCTGCTGGCGCAGTGGTTGAGAGTCCGCCTGCCGATGCAGGGGACACGGGTTCGTGCCCTGGTCCGGGAAGATCCCACGTGCCGCGGAGCGGCTGGGCCTGTGGGCCATGGCCGCTGAGCCTGCGCGTCCGGAGCCTGTGCTCCACAACGGGAGAGGCCACAACAGTGAGAGGCCCGCGTACCGCAAAACAAAACAAAACAAACAAACAAAAGTGAAAGAGGGCCCTGAGTGGGAGACCTCCCTTCTGCCCCGGCCTGGCCCTGAGCTGTGGGAAGTTGCTGCTGTAGTAAAGGAATGGTGACTTCCTGCTTTTCTGGGCAGTGAGGGGACCTAAGATCAGCGAAATCCACAGCCGTTGCAACAAGATCTGAGGCCTCTGGCAGGCTCAGGATAAAGGGTCGGGAGAAGGCTCTGCTGGAGTTCAGCACTTACTAAGCACTGGTTGATGGCAGCTGGGGGCTCCAGGCGTGCAGGGATCTCTGTCTTTCCACCGTTGCCCGATACAGAACCACATGCTTCGTAGGTGCTTGGGTGAATATTTGTTAAAGACATGCGTGCATACATGCATATATGCATACATGGGTGACTTGATGAAACTCTCCTCCGGTCTCTTCGATGAGCCTCAGTTTCTATTCAGGGCTTCAATCTCAACCCAGTCCGCAGCATCTCTGAATTTGAGCCTGGCATGTCCTTTCCAAGGAGCCAGACTTAGGATCCCTTCGTCTTTCCCACCTCCTTGTGTAAGGCTAAAGTCACTCACGCCAGAATACACCTCTGACCTATTTCCTACTGCAGCAGCTGCGCATTTGCTAAAATTTCTTATGTGATTCCCCAGGTTTTTTTTTTTTTAGAGCAAAGAGGCTTGAGGGACCTCAGACCGCTCTTCCATAAAGAGGGTCCGGTGTTCCTGGAGGCCCAGAACTCTCTGAAAAACCCAGACAACGAGGACGACCAGCTTGTGGTATAATCATTGTCTCAAAGTGTAGACAAACAAAGTGGCTCGCCTAGAGCCACTCAACCAGGAAGCAGCGACTGGACAGCAATAGCCTTAATGTGCTGTCCGAGACCGTGGGAGTCAGTGGCCTGTTTGGATTCTGACTCCAATACTTCAGCCTTTGGAGCCTCAGTCTCCTCAGCTGTAAAATGGACATCATAGATCTTACCCGTGAGGGTTGTTGGGGGGATTCGATGACTTTGGGAATTAGACAGTGCTCGCTCAATGTGAAACCGAGCAGGACCCTGTGGGGTCTAATCAGGGAGGGGAAAGGATGCGGAGACGAGGAAGAGTCAAGAAACAAGAGTGCAGCCTTGGGGCAGGCTCCTGGCTACCCTTCAAGGGATACACACAACAATATCTTTGAGCTGTTTTGCAGAAATTGAACACCCTCACCAGGCGGGAGAAGTTAACTGTATGCTGCCCACAAGCATGGAGACCCCAGACCCATTGGAACCCGAAGGCTGATGACGCTGACTCCCACTTACCTCACCCCCAACCAATCAGAAGAACGTCCACAAGCTGATCACCCCCTCGTCTTTGAACCATTAGGATAAAACTCCTCACTACCCCCTCCAGGGCGGGACACACAGGGCGTTAGCCTGCTGTGGCCCCCTTTGCCTGGCAAAGCAATAAAGCCATTCTTTTCTATGACACCCAAAACTCTGTCTCCGAGATTTAATTCGGTGTTGGGGTACAGAGGCCGGATTCAGCAACAAATACTGGCCATTCCTATCATTTGCTGCTTACGATGGCCCAGGTCTAGAGCTAAGCACATGACTGGGGCACCTAACTGAATCCTTACCAGAGCTCTATAGAGTCACACAGGTGAGTCCACTGAGTTCTTGAGAGAAGGAAACTTACCACAAAGCTTGGAGACAGCTCTTGCATGGTGGGGACGAGCGTGGACTCAGCTTCTTTTCACTCCATGCACATCCTCTTACGGCACGCTTAAAAGGAACCCTATCTTCCAATTCCTCTGCTTGGCAGCCCCCAGAGGAACAAATGCCGCTGCAGACAATGGACAGAAAAAAGGGGGCCCTTGAGAAAAGGAGCTGTAAGCACCATTGGCTGCGTGGAGGGCGGGCCCACCAGAGCCCTGCAGGTAAGGAAACCTGGCTGGAATCTGGAGACAGGCCTACGGTAGAGCCCCCGCCCCCGGCCCCTCCCAGCAGCAGCAACACTTCTTTTTTAAGTCAGATGTTGCCTGGAAGTCGTTGCTTCAGCAATTACCTCTGAAACCCATTGTTTCCTCAGCCCCATTAACATGTCAGATCCTGGCAGCCGCTGACGGGGCAAACACCCCTTGGAGGGCTGCAATTCAATTTAAGATCACCTCCCCTACACAGACAGCCTTGGAGCCGGCCCATCTCCAGATTTCCCCAAATCGAGGAGAGTCTCAGGGCGCAGTTTGATCATGCTGCTTCCTAAATTAAAAACAAAATTGTAAGTGTTAAACATCTTTAACAAGTCATTAAGCCCCAGCCATAATCCAGAAAAAGTCCCTTAATGAGTAATGACATATGTTGTGAGCACAGTTATCTCCTAATGTTGGATGCTGAGACGGTGTGATGAAATGGCACAGGGCTCAGACGGGATGGATCACCACTAATGGCAGGATAATTTGAGGCTGTTGGGCTGAGGACCCCAGAGGGCCGAGGAGGCAGCCCTGGCCAGGCGGCCAGGAAGTCTCGTTTGTGTCTGGACAGGGTGGCCCTCAATCTCCCTGCCTGATCTGGAGCCCTCTCTCTGCCCCAGAGGCTGCTTTGCCCCCACTCACAGACTCAGCTCTGCTCTGGGCTCTGCCCCAGGACAGGGTCCATAGTGGTCTAGAGGTCCAGAGGTTGGGCACCAGCCCTCACGCACTGGGTCCTCCCAAGCTCTCCCTGTGTCCCAGCCCGAGTCCCTGGACTCTCGAACGAGGCAGGCATTTTCCCCCAGTTCTATCATGGAGATTCTGCCTTGTTGCTAGTCCCCACTGGCCTCCCCCTATGCTGCCCATTTCTCCTTCCCAGTCTCTGGTTCCTGCCCTTGATGCCCTGTCCACATGTCAAGGCCCTGACCTGCATCCATGTTGTGCTGCTGTGTCCAGAACCCCTGCTGACCATCCTGCTGGACCCCTGTCTGATGTTCATTTAGCCACCGGACAGTTCCTGATATGCAAAGACCCTAGCTAGCTGGCCCTCACTCCCAAGTCCCAACTCTCAGGAGAGAGAACAGGTTGGCCACGCTTGGGTCACGTGAACGTCCCTAGGGTCATCGGGTATGGCCCACTCACAGGGCGATGAGAAAAGGATTTCCTTTTTCCTACTTGGATTTCTGTGACCCCACACATCCTGCCCACCCATCAGCCCATGTCCTCCTCCTGCTGGGTCTTCCGTGGTCCTCCCTCCATGCAAGGCTCTGGGATTGCAGCTGGAGGACGCCCCTTGAGCCAAGAGTCTTGGGTCAGAGAATTCAGAAGCCGATCTGAATACTTCAGTCAGGGAAGGGAGAAGTGGGGCAAGGAAGGGGAGGGAGCCACCCGGGGGTGTGACTTCAGGCAGAATCCGCTGAGGGTGGCTTCAGTCTGACCCCGCAGGGGAGCTCTGGAGTGGAAGTTCCGCCCCCAGAGTCATACCTACCTGAGCCAAGCTGCGGGTGCTGGGCTCTAGAAACAATGCCCCCTGCCCCCCGCAGTTTCCTCATTTGCTCACATATTTATTAAACATGGGCTAATTTAGTGAGTGCTTACTATCTGCAAACCTTGTGCTGAGAACTTTATATACTCTACTACATTGAAAACACAATCACCCAGTGATAGAGGTACTGTTATTAGGAAACTGAGGTCCAGAGAAGTCAGAAAGTGATTTGCCCAAGGTCATGCATCCAGAGAGAAGTGGAGTCAGGATCTGAACTCAGACTTCAGAGACAGTGGGCTGTTGAGTCTGAGAGAAGAGGTATGTGTGTGTGTGTGTGTGTGTGTGTGTATGTGCATGTGTGTGTATTTTTCCTTTCCTAAAGCCCAGGCCTATGCAAATATTTGAGACAGCCTAGCTAAATACTAACACACTGGTCCCCAAACAAACCCAAACATTTAAATTTAAAAAGAAAATTTATTGTATTGAAGTATAGTTGATTTACAATGTTGTGTTAATTTCTGCTGTACAGCAAAGTGATTCAGTTATACATGTATACATTCTTTTTCGTATCCTTTTCTATTATGGTTTATCACAGGATATTAAACACAGTTCCCTGTGCTATACAGTAGGACCTTGTTTTTTATCCATTCTATATAATATAGCTTACAACTGCTAATCCCAAAATCCCACTCCATTTCTTCCCCACCCCTCTTCCCTCTTGGCAACCACAAATCTGTTCTCTAACCCAAATCATTAAATTTTTAAAAAAATAAATTTATTTATTTTATTTTTGGCTGTGTCGGGTCTTTCTTCGTTGCTGCGTGTGGGCTTTCCCCTAGTTGCGGCGAGCGGGGGCTACTCTTCCTTGAGGTGCGCAGGCTTCTCATTGCGGTGGCTTCTCTTGTTGTGGAGCACGGGCTCTAGGCCCGTGGGCTTCAGCAGTTGTGGCGCACAGGCTCAGTAGTTGTGGCTTGTGAGCTCTAGAGAGCAGGCTCAGTAGTTTGGCTCACGGGCTTCGTTGCTCCGCGGCCTGTGGGATCTTCCTGGGCCAGGGCTCGAACCTGTGTCCCCTGCATTGGCAGGCGGATTCTTAACCACTTTCCCACCAGGGAAGCCCAAATCATTTAAGTTTTAACAGCAACTAAACCAATTGGAATCTTGGCCCCATAGAATTTCTGAGTTGGGACAGAGTTGAGAGGGAGCTAAGAGACCTCCTGGCTTAACACTTGCATTTAACAGATGAAGAGAACGAGGCCCAGGGAAGAACTGGCTTGTCCAAGGTCACGAAGCAAGTGCGTGGAAGAGCTGCCGGGACTGAAGGGGACACAGGACGCTGCAGGCCACACGCTCTCCTGTCTCACAGCAGTCTGCTATTTTCATGAGAGCTCAGGAAAACTTCTCACTGTGCCGTTTACTTAGAAACAACAGAAACACATCATAGAAGAGGATCAATTCCTGACCGTGCATTCAAAATTAGACGTTTACAGGGCTTCCCTGCAGAGTTTTCTCCATTGGTGCCCAAAGGAAGCAACATCGCCCTTCAGCAGCTAGGGGGTGGCGAGTACAACCAGGAAAGGTCTAGAGGAGACAGCAGGTGCCTCAGACCCAGATGCTCTCAGCTTAAGCTGGTGTCTGCCAGGCCTGGCCTTGTCCTCCATTTCTGGATCTTGTCCCTCCATCACTCTTCAGTTTTAAGCGTCATCCGTCTCTTTGGTCCTTTGGCCTCAGTGGCTCTTTCATACCCAAGGCCTTGTTGGCTCAGGGATCACTGCTGCCTGTCATTGATGACCTTCCAAAGCTGGGCCTGTGCTGGATGCTCGGAGGTCATTATTTGGCTACATATCTAGCACCGTGAGCCTCTCAGGGATCTTAGGTGTGAGGATGAGTGCCCAGAAGCCAGTTTGTTGCTGTGACAATGAAAGGAAGGACACTGAGGCTGACTCACAGACTTCAGTGCCTGGTGAGAGAGGGTGGGATATTTGGGCTGAGAACTGGACTGAGAGTTAGCAGAAATGGTGGCCAGTTCAAGCCTGATAAAAGTCGGCTGTGTGGCCTAAGGAGAATTCCTGCCCCTCTCTGAATGTCAAGTGGGATGGATTTGGGTACTTTCAAGCGCACACATCTTTGATTCTCTGGACTAGAGAAAGGGGCTGCATTCTATAGTCTCTGCACTCTCTTTCACACATCTGCCTTAAGAAGAAGAGACACCCCTAGGCCCTGGATGGAAAATGCTGCTCAGAGGTCTGCCATGGGAGACAGCAGAGGGCTGGGGATTTGTGGTTCCTAGCTTCTGAGTGTCCAAAGTGGCTGGCATGGAGTGAGCTTTTCTTAGCTGTTTGGTCCTCACAGTATGCTAGGTTAAGGGGGACGGAGCATCCTCCCAGCCTCTGCCCTAAAGCAGCAGCTCTCCCATCCTGGGACTCAAAGAGGGACAAGAAAACACTCTTTGTTCTGGGCAGACAGTACAAAGCCTTGTTGCCATAGCAGCAGCAGCTATTTCCTCCAGCTCTGAGCTGGGGCAGCAGCTCAGCTGGGCCTGGGCTCAGGCCCTGTGAAGGCGGGAGCAGAGGTCAGCCTCGTGTGTGGGATGTCTGTGTCCCCACACTGAGACCCCAGCAATGCACCAGCAGTGGAACAAGAAGTTGGCAGTCACTGAGGGTACCTTCCTGTCATCAGCCAAAGCTGGGCTGGTGGCAGCCAGGGCCTGGGGCTGGGGCCAGGGCTCGAGGACCCAGCTGTTGAAGCCGGGCTGCCTGGATGCGGAAACCTTTCATAACCAGGCTGGCATAGGAGGCTGGCCTTGCAGGGGCTACAGAGCCCTGGAGGAAGTGGTGGAGAGGCCTGTAGGGAAGGGGATGGCGGGTGGAATGAGGCAGCTGTCCCGGACCTATCAGGCCCTGAAATATGGATGGGGCAAAGAATTCAGAAACTCCTAAACTTCTAAAAAAATGAAGCCCAACAGCTTCTCCCTGCTGGCCTGTCTCTCCTTTATCTGTTGAGCCTTGTGGGGAGTGGACACAGTGGAGGGAGCTTGGAAGGACTAAGGGTAGATTCAGGGACTTCCAGGAGCTGAAATGGGCTGAATGGGAGACGAGAGACTCAGCACCTGGCTTTTCCCAGCAGCAAACAGAGGTGCTCTATGCTCTGAGGTCACAGACAGAGCTCAATCTTACTTCTATCAGTTTGAATATGTACAAGATGCTTGCCTCTCTAAGCCTCAGTTTCCTCATATGTAAGATGGGAACATTCACACCTAAGAGTGTTTTTTACAGCCTTAAATGAGATAATGCATGAAAAATGCCAGGGGCACAGCTGGCCCATGGGAAGCGCTCAATAAACAGTGTTGAACCAGAGAGAAATGTCATTTTTATCAGAATATAAGTCAGAAGTGGCTAAAAATCAGCAATTTCATCTGGTTTAACCTAATATCAGTGGGTGTGATGACCCCCATGTTAGGGTGGGGCTATGGGATAGTGCTGAGGGTTCCACCACTTGCTCCCTGGGTAACCTTGGGCAAGTCGCTCAACTTACCTGTACCCCCATTCCTTCTCTGTGAAACAGGAATATACAAGTGTTGTGTGGACACAGAAAGCAAACTTATGGTTACCAAACGGGAAAGGAGGGGTGGGGAAGGATAAATTAGGAGTTTGGGATTAGCAGATACAAATTACTATATATAAAATACGTAAGCAACAAGATCCTACTGTATAGCACAGGGAACTCTTTTCAATGTCTTTTTTTTTAAATTAATTAATTAATTTTATTTATTTATTTTTGGCTGCGTTGGGTCTTCCTTGCTGCATGCGGGCTTTCTTTAGTTGCGGTGAGCAGGGGCTACTCTTCGTTGCGGTGTGCGGGCTTCTCGTTGTGGTGGCTTTTCTTGTCGCGGAGCACGGGTTCTAGGAGTGTGGGCTCAGTAGTTGTGGCTCGCGGGCTCTAGAGTGCAGGCTCAGTAGTTGTGGTGCATGGGCTTAGTAGCTCCACGGCATGTGGGATCTTCCCGGACCAGGGCTCGAACCTGTGTTCCCTGCATTGGCAGGCAGACTCTTAACCAGTGCATCACCAGGGAGACCCTCAATATCTTTATAATAAAGTATAATCAAAAAGAATCTGGGGCTCCCCTGGTGGCGCAGTGGTTGAGAGTCCGCCTGCCGATGCAGGGGATGCGGGTTCGTGCCCCGGTCCGGGAGGATCCCACATGCCGCGGAGCGGCTGGGCCCGTGAGCCATGGCCGCTGAGCCTGCACGTCCAGAGCCTGTGCTCTGCAGCGGGAGAGGCCACAACAGTGAGAGGCCCGCGTACCACAAAAAAAAAAAAAGAATCTGAAAAAGAATATATATATAGATATATGCACACATATATATGTAACTGAATTATTTGCTGTACACCGGAAACTAACATGAAATTGTAAATCAACTATACTTCAAATGAAAAAAAAAAGAAAGTGTTGTGTGAATGAGATGAACTAATATAGGGGAAGTACTTAGAGGATATTGCCCGGCCCAGAGCTGTGCTAAATAAAAGCTTTTTAAGTGAATAACTATGGTTAACTGGGATGGGATGATTATTATTCCCATTCACATGATAGGAAATAGGGATTTGCCCAGGTCACACAGCTGGGGCTAGAGCCCAAGTGGTCTGAATCCAGTTAGTGTTCTTGCCATTGCCCCAGCTGCTTGTCCTCTGCAGCCTCCTGTCCCGTCCAGCCCAATCCATCTCTCCACTCTGATGATGGTCCATCTGTCTGTCCAGGAGGCTGGTCAGCTAGTCGGCCAGCCACCATTCATCAATCAATCAATCCTTCCATGTATTTATCCATCTTCTTCCTTCCTTACCTTTCTCCCATCTTCATGAAACCAACTTCTGTTGGATGCTAGAATTTGGTTGAAATGATCTCAAAACCTAGAAATCATTTTTTAAAAGTCAAATTTATTAAGGTATAATCTACATGCAGTAAAATACACCCTATTAAGGATGTAGTTTGATGAGTTGTGACAATTGTATATAATTGTGTAGCCATTGCTGTAATCAAGATATAGAACACTGCCATCATCTTATTTGCCCCAAAACTTTCAAGTTCCTTTGTAGTCAGCCATTCCCCTTATCCACAGCCCCTTGATAGCTACTAATCTATTTTCTTTCCTTATAGTGTTGCCTATTCTAGAATGTGGTATAAACGGAATCAAATAGTATGTAGCCTTTTGAGTCTGGCTTCTTTAACTCAGGAGATTCTTCCTTGTGGGTAGATGTATCAGTCGTACGTTTATTTTTATTACAGAATAGTATTCCTTTGTATGGATATACCACAATTTGCTTATCTGTTCACTCTGAAGGACATCTGAATGGTTTCCGATTTTTAGCAATTATGTATAAAGCTGCTGTAAACATTTGCATACAGATTTTTGAGCAAACAGAAGTTTTCATTTCTTAAGGGTGAATACTTAGGAGTGAGACTGCTGGTTCATATGGCAAGCTATATTTAATTCCGTAAGAAAGTGCCCAGATGTTTTCCATTTTGTGTTCCCATCAGCAATGTATGAGAGCTCCATTTGCTTTGCATTCTTGTCAGCACTTGGTATTGACTGATTTAAAATAATCTTTAGCCATTCCAACAGGTGTGTGATGGAATCTCATTGTAGTTTAAATTTACATTTTCCTAATGATTAATAATGGTGGTGGTGGTGGTGGTGGTGGTGGTGTGTGTGTGTGTGTGTGTTTCCATCCATATATCTTCTTTGGTGAAGTGTCTATTTATAACTCTTGTCCATTTTAAAATTGGGTTATTTGTTTTCTTATTTCTGAGTTTTAAGAATTCTTTCTTTAGTTCTTTTTATGTTCTTTATCAGACATGTGCTTTGTAAATATTTTTCTCCCAGTCTATGTCTTACTTTTCTATTTCTTAACAGTGTCTTTCAAAAAGCAGAAGGTTTACATTTTGTTAAAGTACAATTAATTATTTTTTCTTTTATGGATCATGATTTTGGTGTCACATCTGTGAAACCTTTTCCTAACCCCAAGATCTCCTCCTTTGTTTTTTTCTATAAATTTTATGAGGGCTATGATCCATTTTGTGTTCATTTTTATATATAATACAAGGTATAGATCAATTTTCTTCCCTTCCTCCCTTCCTTCCTGCCTTCGTTCCTTCCATATGGATGTGCAAATTGTTCTAACACTATTTGTTGTGTTATTGTTTTTCCATTGAATTACCATTGTACCTTTGTCAAAATCAAATATATATAGAAGTCTATTGCTCACCACTGTTCTGCTCTGTTGATCTCTGTGTCTATCCTTTCACCAGTACCAAATGTCTTGATTACTCTAGCGTTAGAGTAAGACCTGATCAGGTGGTGTGATTTCTCCAACTCTGTCCTTTTTCAAAATTGTCTTGGTTATTCTAGTTCCTTTGTTTTTCCATGTAATGTTTAGAATCAGGCTCTGATTTCTACAAAAAAAAATGTCTGGAATTTCTATAAGGATTTTGCTGAATCTACGGACAAATTTGGGGAGAATTTGTATCTTAATATTCTTCCAATCCCTGAACACAGTATATCTCTCCATTTATTTAGGTTGTTTGAATTCATTCCTCAATTTTTGTAGTTTTTAGCATACAGATACTGCACGTATTTTGCTATGTTTTTGACAGTATTTTAAGTATTTGGTGCTATTATAAAGGGTTCCTTTCAATTTTCAATTGTTCATGTTGGTATATGGTTTATATACAACTGATTTTTTGTATATTGACTTTGTATATTTTGAACTTGCTAAACTCATGTATGTGTTCTAGTAACTTTTGTGTAGATTCTTTGGAATTTTCTATGTAGACAAGCAAGAAGACACAGGCTTATTTCTTCTTTTCTATCTATATGCTTTTTATTTGTCTTACCTTACTGCACTGGCTATGATCTCCAGTACAATGTTGAATAATAGAAATCATTTTTGATTCCTCTCTTTTTCCTTTGTCCATAACTGCATCTAATCTATCAATCTTTGTGATTAAACTTCAAAAATATATCCAGAATCTGTGCACTTTTTACCATGTCTTCTGTAAGTTCTCTTGCCTGGATACAGTCACTATCTCCTCACTGATATCTCTGCCTCCATTCTTGTCCCCCATGATCCCTCCTCCACAGAACAGCTGAAGTTATACTTCTATTCCAGTTAGAAAAGACTCAGACATCTAACCTATAGGGTTGCCCTCTTCTCTGACTTCATTCCCTTCACTTACTGCATAGTGGCCTTCTTGCCATTTCTCAAATATGCTGAACATATTTCCACCTTGGGACCTTTACACCGACTTTCTGCTCCCTTTGAATTGTTCAATTTTTACCTCAAATGCCAACCCCATCATGGAGGACTTCTCCAACCCTCTGAGCTTATATAGGTCTGCCAGTCATCCTCTAGCTCATTCTTTCTGTCTTATCTTCTTCATAGAACTTATTGGTGCCTAAAATTTTCATTTTTCTTATGTAAGTGTTTATTTTCTATTTCTTCCCACTAAGGACAGGGATTCTGTCTATGTCATGCACCCTAGACTGGATCAGTGTCTACTATATAGTAGTTGCTCATTAAGTGTTTGCTGGCCAACTTCGTCTAGCTCTATGACACTGTGAGTCTGAGTGAGATCTTCTCTCCAACTTATCTCTCAACAAACTGGACAAGCTTCTTAAGAGAGCTGTTGTTTCACACCTATTGAGTCCACTTCCTGAGCACCCATGCACTCCCCACTTGACAACACTTTAACTGCCATCATTTTTCTCTAGTAAATGCAATCAATTCTTCTTAAGACAAGTCCAGCTTCAGTCCTTACATCACTGGAGACAGAGCAGTTGCCTTTGCTGCAGTTGATTACACCTTCTCTCATGAACTGTTTCTCTTCTTGGCTTCTGAGACAATGCATATGACTGGTTCTCCCCTTGTCTGTCTGATTGTTTCTTTTCCCTGTCATTGGTAGACTATTATTTCTTTCTCCTTATCCCTAAATATTAGTGCTCTCTAGGATTATGGCATGGACTCACGACTTGCTCTTCTGACCTCTTGGTTTTAACTACCTCTTTACCATGTGATCCAACAACAGTTTACAGGGTTCCCAGTAGGTGTCAGGCACTGGGAAACATAAGTGAGAAAGACAAGCATGGTCCTTGCCCTCTTGGAGCTCATAGATTAGAATGTAAGCTTCATGATCATTGTTGCCTCTCCAGCATCTAACACAATGCCAGATACTCAACACATATTTGGTGAATGAGTGCATAAATGGGATAAAGAGACAATAAGCAAAAGGACACAAATATTTATATAATTATAACAATGATGACTGCTATAATGGGGAAATATAGGGTGCTATAAGCATGGAAATTCAGGAAATAGAATCTATTTTGGATTGGGAGTCCTCAGAAGCCCTCAGAAAAGAGACATTTAGGCTTAACCATAAAGGAGCTACAACAAAATGTTGATAAGTCAAGTGCAAGTACTTGCAGATTAGAAGATCTGGAGGTGGGAAGTTGAGGACATTTCCAATCTGATGGTTTCTGCCTCTCTATAAACTATAAGGAAAGTTTATCCACTGAGATTGAGGGAGTGAAGGGGAGATTTAAGGTTTGAAGAGAGAGACAAAGATATAGAGTGTGGGGGAATGTAGAGGTGAGCTTAAAAATAGTAACTTTCCAGGCATTACTTTTTGAGATAGGTGGTCATTGATTCATGGTGACTCCAGTCTGTCTAGCTGTGTGATTTATTCAATGCGTTCAGCCTCTTGGCTCAAGTTGTAAAGAATAAGGATAGTTGGGTTCATTCAAGGTTGGACTCTTATCGTGTGAATGTAATGGCTGGAAGGATGGGCAAGGGAGTTGAAGACATTTGAAAAGAAGGACTATAATGACAAACTATGGAATCTAAGAAGCCTAGGAGAGCAATTCGAAATGCACAGTCTCCTAATGCCTAGGCTTAGAACTGGCACAGAGTAACTTTCTGCTTCATCTTATTGGCCAAAACATGGAACCCAAAGCCAAGAGGTGGGGACATATTTCTCTCCTTTGGTGGGAAGAACTGCAAAGTCACATGAAAAAGGGCATGACTACAGAGAGGGGCAAAGCATTGGGGTCAATAATGCAATCTACTACAATGGAGATGAAAGCTACCCTCAAAATATGGTAGACCAGAAAGCCAAAAGGAGCTTGATGACTTCCTGAAGGAGCCAGATCTTGCTAGGAAAGGAAAAATAGATTCCTATTTGGTTCAGCCACTTCAGTTGGATTTCCATTACATGCAGCTAAAGACAATTTCTAAGTTACATAGGGAGCTTAAGGATAGGAAGAAAGTGAAAGGACCAATGGCTTGAGGTCTCAATAAGCTCAATGAAGGATACCTGTGGAAAGAAGCTAGGATGGTAATACATTTTGGTTGGGAGTATTTTTAATTAGTGATTTTAGAGGTGGTGCAGTTCCTGGTGGTGACAAGGCATAAAGAGTGGCAAGTATGGAGGAGAAGAAAGTGGAGATGAGGAAATCAAGAACTATCAAGGCAGCGTGCAGGAGGGATTCCCCATCTGGACAGTCAAGAATGAGTTGGGTAGAAAAAAGACTGGGATCCAGGGTCTGAAGTCTGCCTTGAATGAGGAAGAGTAGTCAGGAGAGAATTGGAACAGGAGAGAGGGCAGTATAGCCCAATGGCATGGGTCTCAAAGGAGTGAAGGGTTTGTAAGAAGATGAGTGAGAGATAAGGATGCCCAACTTCATATTTGTAGTGCAGGCTGCCCTGTGAGATTTAGGTTCGTGTAACTGCGCTCGAGACTTTCGCGTTTCCTGATACCTTGGCATTTCCTGCTCAACATATCTGAGGCCAGGCTCCTCATCTTTCCCTGCAAACCCACCTCCCCTCCTGTTGCCTCTCTTGATGACTGACCTGCCACCCACTCACCCAAACCAGAAACCTGAGGATCCTAGGTTTCTCTAGGAGCCCTCCCTCTCCCTTATCCTATCATGACATCCTAGTAATTTTGTGTCACAGATATGTTGCAACCCATCCCCTCTTGTCTTTAGTACCTTATTTTCAGGCCTCTACCATCTCCCATCGGTCCCTCTGCCTCATTCCCCTAACCATGCTCCCTGCCTCCAGTCTCTCCCCACGAAATCTATTATCGAACACCTCAGGGAACCACTCTGATGTTGGCTGAATCTGAAATCACACTCTGCGAGAGAAACCGATCATGAGATTCCTGCTTTGTCTCTCTGATTCATGAATATGAAAATGGATTCCTGAGCTAGCAGGGTGGGAGAGTTGGCACAGGGAATAAGGGCCAGGCTGCCCTGAGAGGGGGTTCACCCAGGGAAGCCCAGGCTTGTCCCGTCTTGGGGCAGGCTGAGAGGTGGAGTCCTCCTACGTACATCCCCTGGAGGGTCCAGGTTGTTGTGAGGACCAAAGCACCCTCGCGTTACTGGCTGCCTTGGAGGTCCTGTGGACGTTTGAGTGTGGGACCATGAGCTTATGTCAAGCGGAGGGGCCTGGGGGAGGGGAGGCCAGATGGCAAGATGCGGGGAGTGGTGAGAACACTGGGGAGGGGTTGGCAGCAGCTGGGAAGGATCAATGCCTTTTCCCTTTCCGTGTTTGCCTGTGTTGCGATCCCTGCTCAGATGAAAGAAATTCAAATAGTTATTGATTCGTGTTGAGGCGAGAGTGTCGGGCTTCGGTCTGGCTCCGTTCCAGCTGCACTCAGCCCCGGCCCAGCCTGCTCCCAGCCCCAGCCTTGGCCCCTTGGGCTGTGCTCTGGCTCCTGCCCCGGCCTATTCCCAGCCGCTGCCCTGGCACCTACCCTAGTCTTTGGCTCGGGGCAGTCACATGCTCAGTTAAAAATACTTCCCTACACACCCTTTCATTCAGAGCAGCCACGTGAAACCGTTCAGGACAAGGAGATAGAAGCAACAATTGCTGCGACAGAAGCCCAGACCCCTGCCTCAGCCCCAGTGATGGGGACAGGTTAGACCAGGGCTCGTAAACTGTGGGCTTGAGGGTCCATTCCAGCCTTTGCCTGGCCCATGAGCTAAGAACAGCTTTTACCTTTTTAAAGGGTTATAAAGAAAAACAACGAAGAGTATGTGACAGAGACTATGTGGCCCACAAAACCTAAAATCTTTACTATCCGACAAAAGTTCTACTTTGCAGCAAAATTTTCCTGACCCCTGGTTTACACTACTCTGCTCTTTGTGATCTTTGTAGGTGAATTTTCCCCAAGTGTAAGCATTCCGAGCTAACAGCCTGGTGCCGCCTCCGAATAGGCCTCAGTAGGGTCTGTCTCTCAACCCCCCGAAGGGCAGGAAGGCAGTCAGCCCCCTCAGAGAGAGTCTATGGCTGTTTTGCAAAAGCTCTTTGGCCCCAGTTGCCCCCTTTCGTTCCCTGGGCAGGGACACCTCGGGATGCCTCACCACGGCGGCTCCTTGCAGGGAATTGTTCTGGGGACCAGTGACCCCAGGGTGCAGACAGCTTGCAGCCTGGGCTGTTCCGACTTCTCCACAGGCTTCAGCATTGTAAGCCTGATTGCAGAACCCTTGGGGGCCCGAGCAGTAGGGAACAGTCCAAGGGCTGCAGTCCTGATGCTGTCATCTTCCTAGGTGACCTTGGGCAAACTCCCAAATTCCTCTGAGCCTCAGCTTCCGCAGGTTTAAAATGGGGATAACGATAACTACCTGTGAGGGTCAAGTGTTTAATATAAAAAATTTCTGGCTGTGTATTAGCATTTAGTAGAGATAAATGCCAAAAAAAAAAAAAAATGCACGAGATCTGAATTTCTGGCCTGCTTTCCACTGGCTGCAAAGTGCAAACATCCCAGTGGAGAACCAAACCCGGTCTGGTAATCAGAAGATCCGCGTTCTCATTCCTGCCCCTGGAGCTGAGTCACCTAGGGCAGGGCCCCGGCTCAAGCTGCTGTAATTGGTCAGGACAAGGAAAGATCTCATGTGGACTGCTACACCTGAGGATGGATGTCGGGAACGGCTCCCTTCTCAGGGCCAGGTGCTGCGAGGGAAAAGGCCAGAGCTCGGGCAAGGTGCTGAGATTGCTGCTGACCCAGCCCCGAGGGATGTGCAGGAATCAGCAGGAAGGTGCATTGATCCCATCGGCAGCTGGGCCACGTGGGCTGCCCATCGATTAGAGGCCTGCCTCTCCCCACCCCTCCCTCAGCCCTCCCCCTCCAGGCAGCCTGAATCCCTCTTGCCTTCTGCCTCAGGGGAGGGGAGGGGAGGGGAGGGGAGGGGAGGGGAGGGGAGGGGAGGGGGAAACCAAGAAATCTCCCTGATCCCTCTGGACAAAGAGATCTGGCAGCTGCAGGTAATTCGGCATTCCGCTAATCCTTAATCCCTAATCCGACTCCATTTGCACATAAATGCAGAGCCTAGCTTCTGACCCCAGGGGTCCTGGGAACCCTTTGGGGGGTTTGCCCCCCTTTATTTACTCTGTGAGTTTTCATTGGCTGAAAGCCCCTCTCTTCTCCTGGCCAGTGAAAGGAAGAGGATTTCCCAAAGAAGCCCCTTTCTTGGGATGGAAGAGAATTCCCGCAAATGGGACTCCTTATATCCAGGGCTTCAGTCAGGACCCCCGAAGGGCTGGGGAGGTGCCCACGGGGCTGGCACGCCTGGCTGTGCAGTAGCTGTGGGAGCTCCGCTTGCTGGAATGGGTTGGTGTGTGTAGGGGAGAAGGTCCTGGCTGGGGAGGATGGATGGAGATGTAAAGACAGAGCATCTCAGCATTCTGAGCTCGAGAATTCACAGCTGCGGAAAGAAAAGCCCTTGATGATCTTACCTGGGACAGAGAGAGGTGTGTGTGTCTCTCTCTGACATTTATTGAGAGTTTACTATGTGCCCCGTACCATACTCCGTGTTTTACAAATATGTCATTTTCTGCCACAACAACTCTTCAAAATCAAGTAGCTGAGGTTATCCCCACTTTATAAATGAGGAAGCTGATGCTCAGATGGTTGAAGTGAGTTGCTCAGTACCTGGGTGTTTGCCGGCTTGAGCACTCCTGTGTCCGACTTCAAAGGCAGAGTGCTCCCGTGCTGCAGGATGCCCTGATTCCTCCCACCGCTGGCCCATCCCTCAGACAAGAGAGGACCCCAGGTGCAGGCAGGGCCATCTTTCAGGGACTTCGAGTGTAGCTGCTAAGCACCTAGGCTCTAGAGTCAGATTGCCTGGATTCAGATCCCAGCTCTGCCACTTAGCACGGGTGGTGCGGCAGGGCTGAAGGGCAGTGGAACTCCCCCGCTCCCCAGACTTGAGAAAAAGATGCTGTTACCCAGAGCCCCATGCCTTTAAGGATACTGCTCTGGCCCTCCTCTGGGGTGAGGAATCCATGGGGAAGTGCCCACCTAGACCCCTCCTCCTCTTTCAGAAGAAGATCACGTTCCAGGTATCTGGGACCCCAGAGCTCCCTCGCACAGGGCGCCACACCCACTCCCAGGGCCTGTGTGGACCCCTTCCCTGGGTCCATCACCCCAGGGCAGACCACACTGCGAGGGGCTGTTGGATGCTGTGTCTCGACAGTGGAGGCGGCCGGGCTGCCGCACGCGTGGCACTCTGCTGAGTCCGAGAATCTAAATGCAGATCTGGCCTCCCAGGTCCTCGTGAATGTTCATTTGTCAAGGTGTGTCGTTCAACATCGGTATACGTTTTGAATATCGGGGCACATGGTATGTGAGCCTCCGTTTGTGTCCTTGCTGGGGGCCCTGAGAATGTTAGAGGTGGCCTGGCTCAGTGTCTAAGAGCCAGCCAGCCCACCTGGGTTCAGATTCTGGGTTCGGCTCTTACTAGCTATGTGACCTTGAGTAAGTTACTAAATCCCTCTGTTTTTTCCATCTGTAAAAGAACAGCACTTACCTCAGAGCGTTATTGCAAGAATTAAGAAAGATTGTACATGTGAAGTGCTTAGAAATACTGCCTGGAACAGAACAAATGCTAACTTGCATTTAGCTCTTACTTCTGATTCAGAAGCACTGTGTTTAGCGGGATTCAGTGACCTTAGGTGGCGGGGCAAGGGTGGTGGGGGGGAGGTCAGGAGGGTCCCGGTGATTGTAGTTGAGCTACGGGCTCTGCCACTCTCTTGCTGTGTAACCTTTTGCAAATTCCTTAGCCTCTCTGTGTCTCTTCCCTCATCTCTAAAATGGGGATGATTTAAACTACCTCAAGCTGGACAGTGGTTACAAATTAAAGGAGAAAATAACTGACAGTGCCTGACGCAATACCCAGCACCTGGTAGAGAGCTGACAGCTTTCCAGGTTTTCTTCTGAAACATCCCCGTTGCTTTCAATTGTCGCCCCTTCCTTCTCTCTCTCCTCCTCACTCATCTGTGCAACCAAGTGAGGTAGCTTTTACAGATTGGGAAACTGAGGCTTGGGGAGGGAAGTCGTCTCCCCAAGATCACACAATAAGCCTGGCGGAAGAGCTAGGGCTGGGCCAGGAGTCGTGAAGACCGGAACAGAGGGACGCTGCCATCCACTGTACGCTCACTCTGTGCTCGGGGCTCATATATTGGCCATCAGGGCTCACAGACACCTGGGGGTAGAGAGCCTTGCAGACCCCAGACCCCCATTTTACAGTAGACAAGATAGACCCTCAAGAGCATGAAGGAACCTTTCTAGGGTAGGCCAAAACTGCTACCAGTTTTCTGCTTTCGGAAAGCATGGGAAGGAAGCACCCCTAAAACTGGTTCCAGCTCCAAGCAGGCTCATCTTTGCAACCAGATTTCTGTGTCCCAACGGATGGGGCATAATGACTATTATATGATTGGTACTATCCTTCTCTGAATTGGACACTGGTTTCTAGAATTCCCCTAGGGGCTAACCTCTAATTTCAATATGTTAATGTGTGGAACCTAATGGCATATTTATTGCTTATGTAGATGCTAGTTATTTACATGGGAAACTGATTTATCTATTAGATAATTAGTAAACTTCAATAATTGCAAAACCTTTTAGCAATCAGTTGACATTTAATTAACATACAATAACTGTCTTATTAAATCTACATTAAATGCCTATTGGAGTTAATTAAAACTCATACCTATGACTCCACATTCTTTGGGAATCCTCATTATAAAGCTTACCAGTAAGAATGCAGATGGGAAAATTCCCCAGAAAGGGAAAGCGGTTTGTAATGGAATTGCAGGAAGGACTCAAACATTGATTCAGTGCCTACTATGTACTTAAAACCATGTCAAGCAAGACAGAAATAGGCCTTGCCTTTAAGGAACATACAGTCTGGGCTGATGTGGAGATGAATCAAATAGTCTCCCTAACAAAAGTTACTCTGCAACTCTGACAGGTGCCACGAAGGGCAGGTGGGTGCTGGGAAGACCCCAGAGTAGGTGAATTCAACTTGGTCGTGGGGGTCAAAGTGGCTCCTTGAACTGAGTTCTGAAGTTTAAGTAGGAACTCTCCAGGGAAAGAGGGATGAGAAGGTGCTTTGAGGAGAGGGAACAGCACCTACAAAGTCTCTGGTGAAGGAGGAGCATGCCGAGTAGGACGGACTAAAGGCCAGTATTGTATGACAGGGAGCAACAAGGAGCGTTGAGATCAGGAATCTGGTCCTTTTCCTATAAGCAGTGGGAAATGAGAATGTATGTGTTTGTGTGTGTGTGTGTGTGTGTGTGTGTGTGTGTGTGCAGCATTATTGGGTTTGTGTTTAGAGAAGGTCATACTGGCTGCAGGTAGAATGAGTTGGAGGGGGACCAAAATGGGTATGTATAAACTCGTAGGAAGCTATTGCAGTGGTCCAGGTGAGAGATGCTGGGAGCTTGGACTGGATGATAGATAGTGGTGAGGACAAGACATGTTGAAACATTCAACCCTCAGCATGAGCTGGCGATTGGAAGAGAGGGATCAAGCAGGACTCTTATGAGTCTCGCTTTTGGAACTGGCTGGCTCGCACCGTCATTGGGAGCAGGAACCCTGGAAGGGGTCCATGTTTGGAGTGAAGCCCAGGATAGTCTCGGATATATTGAGGATAAGCTGTCCAAGGGAGATGGGAAATAGACAGAGATATAGGCCTTGAACTCAAGAAGAAAAGTCAGGGCTGAAAATTTTAAAAATCCTCATGCTTGTTTGGGTTCGACTCCAGAGATTCTGATTTCATTGATGTGAGCTGCAGGTGACTCTAACATGCAGTCTAGTTTGAGAATGACCAGCCTAGGTAGAAAGCACAAAACCGTAACAGGGGTTTCATTACCCACTGCCTTGATCCAGGCACTTCCAGCTGGTTTGGTTCACCTCCACCAGCTCCCATTCTCATCCACCCATATATATGCACTCATATTATTGACGATGCTATAAGGAATAATCACCTCACCCTTGTTACCAAGTGCTTACTGTGTTCCAGACACTGTGCTGAACGCTTTGCTTCTGTTCTCTCATTTGATCTTCTTAACAAAATTATGCGCTAAGTATTATCCTTGTTTTACAGACAAGGAAATGAAAGGTCTCAGAGGTATAGTGTCTACCCACTGTCACACAGGTGGTATTAAGTGGATTTGAAACAGAATCCACTGGACTCCAAAGTCGTCCTGACCCATCACTGATATATTGCCAGGCTCACTGTAAAACCAGGTAGAGTAAATTCATTTGTATCTTTTTTTTAGATTCTGCATATGTGATATAATATGATGTTTGTCTTTGTCTGGCTTACTTCATTTAGTATGATAATCTCTAGGTCCACCCATGTTGCTGCAAATGGCATTATTTCATTCTATTTTATGGCCAAGTAGTATTCCATCGTATATATACCACATTTTCTTTATCCAGTCATCTGTTGATGGACATCTAGGTTGCTTCCATGTCTTGGCTATTGTAATCATAGACATAGAAAACAAACTTATGGTTACCAAAGAGGAAGGGGTGGGGAGGGATCAATTAGGAGGTTGAGATTAACATATACACACTACTATATACAAAGTAGATAATCAACAAGGACCTACCGTATAGTACAGGGAACTATACTCAATCTTTTATAATAATCTATAAGGGAAAAGAATCTGAGAAAGAATATATATGTATAACTGAATCACTGTGCTGTACACCTGAAACTAACATGATACTGTAAATCAACTATACTATGCACCCCAATATACATGGGGAGCAGACAAATACTGTTTGATTCCACTTACACGAGGTACCTAGAATAGTCAACTTCACAGAGTCAGAAAGTACATTGGGAGATGCCAGGGGCGGGGGTGGGGTGGGGGGGTGGGGAGTGGGAAAGGGGGTTAGTGTTTCATGGGGACAGAGTTTCAGTTTAGGAAGGTGAAAAATTCGGGAGGTGGATGGTGGTGAGAGTTGCACAACAGTGTGAATGTACTTAGTGCCACCGAACTGTACAGTTAAATATGGTTAAAATAGTATGTTTTATATTATGTGACTTTTACCACAATAAAAAAATATTTAAAAAAATCACTACTTGGGAGATGTGAGGTAACGAAAGACAAATACACTACATCAATCTCTGTTAAAAAACAAAACAACAAACAAACATACAAAAACAACGAGAGTGAAACTTTTGAATGTGCCTGCCTCATAGGGTATCCGTCTGATGAGGGACATGGAAGAATCGTGAATGCCGCATATGTCTAAGGAAGGGCCCTGATCCTCTTGCTGGAGAAAGAAAGGAGGCATGTTGGCCAGTGGCCTTCTCCCTTCCCCATGAACTGTCTTGGTTTGGAGCCATAAACAAAAGCTAACAGTGAAGACAGAATTAACATGTATTGATTAGACCGAGAAATTATTGCAAAGGACCCCAAATTCACATGCATATCATCAAACCTTGTTAATAAGCCAGCACTTCTCAAAGCGTATTCCAGAACTAAATGGTGTTACTTGGGAGAAAAAGACTTCTGTGGTCAGATGAGTTTAGAAACTGCAGGACTCCTCAGATCCCTTTTGTTGTGTCACTGGGATGCTCCATGAGGGGTAGAGAGGATGCAGTTTTCTACTCGTATTTAACCAAAGAATGCTTCTTGTTTTCTTTTTTCTTTTTTAAATCATCTAAGTTCAGATTTTCTCAAAGAGTGGCTTCCCAAACCACCTGCATCAGAACCACCTGAGGAGCTTCTTAAAAATGCAGGCTTTGGCCTCCACCTCAACTCTCAGCTCCTGTGTCAGCAGCTCCTCGATGGGGCGCTTGAGATCCGCCAGTTTCTCCAGCAGCAGATGATTCTAGAGCCCACTAAGCTTTTAGAACCATTCCCCTAGAAGGACTAATGTTCTGAAAAACGCGCTTTGGGAAGTGCTGTGGTGGACTGAATACATCTTTAACTTCCATGAACTGCTATTTAAACATTCATAATAAACAAAATATAAATTTACTTGAATTGTTGCCAAAAACCCACAGGCGTTTTTTGTACAACATTAGTGTTCTTGATGGGGAGAGGGGCTGGTGAAAGTACAATTACCCCTCTTGGTGGGATCAGTGGGAAGTTTTGAAATTAACAAGGGGTTCTCACCTCTCCAGATGTTGGCCTGGGGCATATAGAAGCTGCTTAAGGCAGGAGTTCTCTCTCTGAGCTCCGTGAAGCCTGGGGATTCTGTAGGGGCCTCAGAAACCACTGAGAGGTGAGGGGAAGGGTAACTCTGCTCATCCTCTGTTTCAATGAGGGAAGTGTTACTACGATTTGTTTGAATTGTGGCTGAAATCAGGGTCTGGCTGCTCAAAAATAAACAAACCTCCTGACAGCTGATGCAATTCCTCCAATTGTCAGAGGAAGGATCTGTGACCCAGAGAGGGAAAGAGACTTCTCTATAGTCACCCAGCAGGCCAGAGGCAGAGCTGAATGAGTCTTCCTGGTTAGCACCTGGCCCAAGTCACTGTGCAGAGTGTCAGGGCTGTTAAGAGGCAGCCCACGGCCAGTGTGACCAAAATCAGCTGTAAGTCAGAGCCGGACGCAGCCCGAGGAGAGCCCCAGCCGTCCTCCTTGGGGTTGACCTCCCTCCCTGGCCTCTCAGCTCCTCTCCTTGCTGCCTTTTCTGAGCACCTAAGCATATGTATGAGGCGGAAATCAAACGCCTGCCTTGCACTTGACAGAAGTGCTGAACTAAGAGCCATATAATGTCCTCTGCTGAAGGACATCACCTTGTCAAGATAAAGCTTGGTAAACGCGCTGTGGGAAACCGGGCTTCCAGGGCGGGATCATGTATATTCATGGGGGCTCCAGCCTGCCCACCGCCCCACCCCTGGCTCCCCGCCAGGCCGCCGACCGGCCTGGGCAGCCCTGGAGGAGGTTTGGAGGCTAGGGGACATGGTTCTTCCACTGCCCGCCTCTTACTGGGAACAGGTGCTGGTGGAGGCTCATCTCCCGCCTTCATAGATTTCAAGCCCTAGTTTCCATTCACAACACTCCTGTTAGCTTTCTCTGCGCCCTTCAGCTCTGGGGACCCGGCAAACATACCCGGAAAACTCCTGGGCACAGCATTCAAGGCCCTTTGTGAGTTCCCTGGGCTCCACCCTTAGCGTCTCCATGGGAACCACATGGAGCATCCTTCCTTTGTCCTCACCTCCAGACCCTCTCGCACAACTGTGCTTTTGCTCAGCGTGGCCCCCGGCCTGGGATTTCCTTTCCCCTCTCTCTGCTTGGTGAATCTCCGTGTTCCTTTAGGGCCCAGCTCAAACATCTCCTCTTCCTGAAGCATCCCCTTCCCCTCCAGACTGATTTGTCATTCCCTTCTCTTGGCAACTAGACAAGACCTGGCATTCGGCCCGCCCCTCACCTCATGCACTTTAAATGCTTATATGTCTCTTTCCCCTTCCCACTGAGGGCTCCTTCAGGTGAGGAAGCACCCCAGAATCCAGTCTAGGGCTCGGCCGGGAGTAGGGACCAGTAAGTGTGAACTGTTGTTCTGCTTACTATGCTCGTGTGTATTCATCTGTCATAACAAAGTACCACAGACTGGGAGCCTTCAGTAACAGAAATTTCTTGTCTTGCAGTTCAGGAGGCTGGAAGTCTGAGTCCAGATGTCTGAGGCTTCTCTCTCTGACTCATAGATGGCCGCCTTCTCCCCATGTCTTCACATGATCTTCCCTCTGTTCATGACTGTGTCCTAATCTCCTCTTCATTTTTTTTTTTTTGCGGTACGCGGGCCTCTCACTGCTGTGGCCTCTCCCGTTGTGGAGCACAGGCTTCGGACGCGCAGGCTCAGCGGCCATGGCTCACGGGCCCAGCCGCTCCGCGGCATGTGGGATCTCTCTGGACCAGGGCACGAACCCGCGTCCCCTGCATCGGCAGGCGGACTCTCAACCACTGCGCCACCAGGGAAGCCCCCTAATTTCCTCTTCTTATGGGACACCGGTCATGTTGGATTAGGACACAGATTAATGATCTAATTCTACCTTAATCTCCTCTTTAAAGACCCTATCTCCAAATATATAGTCACATTCTGAGGTACTGGGTGTTAGGACTTCAACATATGAATTTCTGGGGACACAACTCAGCCTATAACACTGTGTAACAAAATTACGTCCAAACTTAACAGCTTAAAACAGCAATTTTATTATTCTCATAGATTCTGTGGGTTAGGATGTTGGGCAGGACCTGCAGGTCTGACTTATCTCTGCTGCATGATATCTGGGGCCTCAGTTAGGACAACTCAAAGGCTGGAGGCCAGAATCCTCTGAAGGCTCATTCAATCACCGGTCTAACCTGGGGTCTGGGATGCCACAGCCTGGGATTGGGACTGGAATGACTTTTCCATGTACCTGGGCTTCCTGTCAGCATGCTGGCCTTTGGGGAGTTGGGCTTCTTACCTGGTAGCTCATGGTCCTGAGAGCAAATGTTCTCTCAGTGAAAAGTGAAAAGGTGGAACTGCATCACGTTTTAGGATCCAGCCTTAGGGTCCTACAGCATCACTTCCCTTTTATTCTATTGGTCGATGCAGTCACAAGCCCACCTGGATGCAAGGGGAGGGGAATTAGACTCCACACCCTTGTGATGGGGCAGTGACAAGGTCACCCTGGAGAAGAACATGTGGGAGGTGGAACATTCTTGTGGCCATCTTTTTAGAAAATGCAACTGGCCACGACTGAGCTAAATAGAATTCAAAGGGACACTTTGCAATCACTCTTACAGGACATGTCAAAGTGGGTTGCAGTCAGGGGAGAACAGTGTTTTTTCTCTTGTTTTCCTTGGAACATTATTTTGCACATTTACATGTTTTGGGGATCAGTGCCTTTAATCTTCATGTTTATCTGTCATAATGACCACGTGTATCAGCCACTAGCTGTGTGGCTTTGGAGGTCAATGAAGTATTCGTCATAGAGCACTCAACACAGGGCCTGAAGCCTGGTAAATACCCATGATTTTGAGTTCCCTATGGGTTGAGCATTTAGAATCATCTGTTTAATCAGCGTGCATTTCTCCAGGGCCTTCAGGGGCCCATACTTTGTTTAGAAACAGATCTATCACTAACACGGTAAACAGTACTTGTGGATTTTGTCATTCAGCAAACACTGTCATTGTTCAGTCATTCAACAAATGCTCTTCTGGGATCCACCCTGGGGAAAACAGGGACTCTTGGCAGAGAGAGCTGCTCTCCAGCTAGCACGTGCTCAAGCTGCATCGGGCAGAATTCTAATAGCCTCCACGTGTTTCATTTTGCTCATTACAACAACATTATATTTTAAAGCTTGTCTTTCTAACTCTCCTATGTTTCTTTCAGACTGTGCTCCTGCTATATGACTCCAGTTTCTCTAACCATTAGGAAGGTATTATAGTTACTGGAGATTCATCTATCATTTTATGAGTCTCTTTCAAGAGAGGAAATAACAGGTTGTTTCCAGTGCGAAGTGACGGCTCACAAAGCCCCGTGGAACAGGCGTCTTGCTCCCGGGGGACCAGCCAAGCGGTGTTTATCTTTGACACAATAAGCAAAAGATCAGACATGATTACAACAAATGGCAGAGTCAACAATCCATTCACAGCAAAGGGCACCTGCCCAAATGCCGGAAATTGGATCCACACACAGCTGCCAATTCCAGACCGTGGCCCTGATAGCTCCATCACGCCTCTGCAGGATGCAGCGGGCAGCAGGATGCGAGCTCACCCCATCTCTGCACCGAAGGCCTTGGCAGGAGGGCCCCAAATCTGTATCCCTTCAGGGGATCTCCTTGCCCTTAGGCCCAAGTCCAGCCTCCTTTCCCCGACTCAAAAAGCCCTCATGACCTTGGTCCACTGCTTTGTCCCCGTTGCCTAGAACTATGTCTGGCATAGACCAGACACTCGGTAAATATTTGCTGGTAGAGGAAGTGAATGGTCTGGCCCCTGCCTACCTCTCCAGTGCCATCTCTTGCTTTCTTCTCCCTATACTCTTCTCTGAATTTCTTTTAGTTCCTAAAATATAGCATGCTTTGTTTTCTCCGACCTTTGTACATCCCGCCTCCTCTGCTGGGAACCCTCTCCTCTACCTCTTCCTGGTTGATTCCATATCCCCTTTAGGTCTCAGCTCAGGTGCCCCTTCTTCCAAAAAGCCTTCCCTGAGTGCGCTGCTCCCAGACCCGCCCGCCCTAATGCAGTTTATCTAGCACATTCTTGCTCGTAGCCCCTTGTCTATGTTCCCCACTGGGACGTAAGCTCTTGGAGGGCGGCAATGGTGTCTGTTCACTGCCAGACGCCAAAGACTCGTGCTCCCCTTCCATAGCGTAGAGCTTCTTTGGGGAAGCAGCTGCCCGGATAGGGGCCGCACATCCCAACCTTCCATCCGTGTAACTACATTTGGCAGTGGGACGTGAGTGGAAGTGATATGTGTCCCTTCTGAACAAAAGTGGTTAAGCAGGGGGCACCCAATCCTTTACACCCTCTCCCTTCCCTCATTCTTCCACCAGCTGCAAAGGATCTAGTGAAGGGCTCTGAGGAGGCACTAGACAGACGCACCCTGAATTCCTGAGCCCCCCAGGAGAGATGACCAAAGGGAATGTTTGCATTGGACTTTGCATGAATGTGACATAAGCTCTTTCTGGGTTAAGACACTGATATTTTGGGGATGCTTATTTTAGCAGTTAGCATTAGTTGACTAATTTAATGCTTTGCCTCAACACGTATTTTTTTTATTTAATTTAAATTTAATTTTATTTTTTAATTGAAGTATAGTTGATATACAATGTTTTGTTAGTTTCAGGTGTACAGCAAAGTGATTCACTTATACATATATGTGTATATGTCCATTCTTTTTTATATTATTTTCCCTAATAAGTTATTACAAAATATTGACTAGAGTTCCCTGTGCTATACAGTAGGTCCTTGTTGGTTATCTATTTTATACATAGTAGTGTGTATATGTTAACCCCAAACTCCTAATTTATCCCTTCCCCCCCCTTTCCCCTTTAGTAACCATAAGCTTGTTTTCTATGTCTGTGGGCCTATTTGTTTTGTATATAAGTTCATTTGTATCATTTTCTTTAGGTTCCACATGTAAGCGATATCATATAATATTTGTCTTTCTGTTTCTGACTGACTTAGTATGATAATCTCTAGGGCCATCCATGTTGCTGCAAATGGCATTATTTCATTCTTTTTTTATGGCTGAGTAATATTCCATTGTATATATACCACATCTTCTTTATCCAGCCATCTGTCAATGGACATTTAGGTTGCTTCCACGTCTTGGCTTCAACATGTATTTGTTAAAACTAGAGTTTCCTGGCCACACAGCCTCATACCATGTCTGCACAGCCCCCCCACCCCACCCCCAGGCCCAGCAGTTCCTGGGAATCCACAGTCTGGCTGTGGAGAGGAGTTTGGGAATCAGTCCACATCATCATGAAAAGCATCAATTTGTTAGACTAAATGGACTGAGACGTGTACTATTGGACAACATAAAGAATCTTTGCTCATGGACAGAAATGACGTTATTCAATACAAGGCATCTTAATTAAAGAAGACCAATAGTAGTCTTTGTTTTTGTTTTGTTTGTTTGGGTTTTTTTTTGGCGGTACGCGGGCCTCTCACTGTTGCGGGATCTCCCGTTGCGGAGTACAGACTCCGGACGCGCAGGCTCAGCTCAGCGGCCATGTCTCACGGGCCCAGCCGCTCCGCGGCATGTGGGATCTTCCCGAACCGGGGCATGAACCCGTGTCCCCTGCATCGGCAGGTGGACTCTCAACCACTGCGCCACCAGGGAAGCCCTAGAGTAGTCTTTGATATAGCACATTAGATAGGGTAAGCGTTACTCTCTCTCTCCACCGATGTCCCATTAAGTCCTGTAGATTCCACCTCTGGCTTTCCCATTTGTCCTCTCTCTCCACTGCCCAGCCATGGGTTAGTCCCTCTCACCTCTCAACAGAACCACCCAGAAGCCTCTGGACTGGTCTTCTCCTCTCCACATTCAGAGAAGAGGAGTTTACCATCCCCTACATCAGGGGTCCCCAACTGCCGGTACCGGTCCGTGGACTGTTAGGAACCGGGCCACACAGCAGGAGGTGAGCGGCGGGCGAGTGAGCGAAGCTTCATCTGCCGCTCTCCATCGCTCGAGCTTCGCATCGCCGCCTGAACCATCCCCCCACCCCACCCCCATCCGTGGAAAAAATTGTCTTCCATGAAACCTGTCCCTGGTGCCAAAAAGGTTGGGGACCACTGCCCTACATCACAGCCATATGGTTCTTCTAAGACCCAGAACTGACCTCTTGGCCACCCGTTGCCTTCAGCGGAAACCACACTCCATACCTAACATTCAAGACCCTTCAAGGTATGACTTCTGCTTCTCTCTCCCACCTTATCTCCCCTGAGTCTCTATCCACACAATGTTTCAGAGAATCTAAGCTCCTCTTCTCCCATTTGTGCCCCGGGCATTTTTGCATCTGTGGTTTTCCTTCCATCAATGCATGGCCAATCTTCAAATTTCCACCCAAATGCCACCTTTTCCAGGGAGCCTACCTGGATTATTCTCTGAAATCCCACAGCCACTTAGGACCTCTCTTAGCCTGGGTGTCCCTGAAAGCAGAGCCTGAAGAACAGTCTTGGGTGTGTTTATTTGGAAAGTGGTGCCAGAGAGCAGGTGCGAGGGTTCAGGGCAGTGAAATGCGGAATGAGGAGAACCATACAGGGACGGGTTGCTGAATCGGCCACCATTCCAGGCCTTAAGGAGTTAGTCTTAGGGTTGTCTGTCTGGGGGGAACGAAAGGAAGCCCCACAGGTATTAACTACTTCCCCTGCCGGGTGGCACACGTGTGTCCTGAGCAGGTTCCCTCCTTTACGTCTCCCTGTGACGTCAGAGAAGGTCAGGGCAGGAAGTGAGAGGCAAGGGTCGCGGCCTCACACCTGGCTCTGTCAGATTACACCTGCGGGAAGCTGGTCAGAGCCTGTGCACACTGGTCACTCAGAGCTGGCTGGCCTGACAGGACTGCCGAGACGTTGTGAAGTGGCACTTGAGAAGTGTCCAGCACACGACCCTTCTTTCAGCCTACCTGCTAGGACAGTTTTTACGTACATATCGTTTTGTGAAATCTGGGGAGTCTTTGAAGACAAGAACTGTATTTTATCCCCAATATCCAGCATAGGTCTTGATCCATATTTGGGCTCAAACACACTGAGTAAATGAATGAGAAGGTTCAAATGATTGTTTTTCTCTACAGAGGAAAAACCTATAACACCCAAAGAAAATCCTCCTTCAATGTGAATTTCAGAAGAGTGGGGAGCAGGGTAGCTATATCCAGAGAAAACCCTGAACAAAATAACAATAACTATAATAATAATAAACAATAGTAATAATCATAATAGCTGGTATTTACTTGGTCCTTATTACATGCCAAGTGGCTTAAGGACCACTTAAGCCACTTGGCATGTAATAAGGACCAAGTGTGTGTTTCCTTGAACCTTACAACAGCCAAATAAAGTATTATTATTATGATTCACATTCTAAAGATGGAGAAATAGAGGAAGACAGCAGTTAAATAACTTGCTCAAGGTCCCATGGTCATGAGTAGTAGGGCTGGGATATGGACCTGGGTAGTAGTTTGATGCCCCTATCTGGGCGCACACCCACCACAGGGTAAGGTGGCTGCCTGGAACGTCCTTACAACCCAGACCCTGGAAATTGGGAGGGGCAGGGATTTCTTAGTGTTTATTTTTGCTAAAGCTCCTGATAAAAGCATGCAGATGTATGTTACATTTTTATTAGGTCCTGTGTCTGCCCACAGGGTAGGGACAAAGTGTGGGATTTTATCTTCTAAGTGTTTGCCTTTCTCTCTCTCTTTGTCTTTCTCTCTTTTCTTGCAAACCAGTAAGGAAAAGAGCAAAATGATTTAAATAATAGTCAAAGGATGTTAACAGAGATGAAATACAAACAATCGATAAGGAAATAAAAGTTTTACTTTACTTATAAACAAAGAAATATAAGTTAAGACAATAATATGCCTTTTTCCCCTGTAACAAAAGCAGACTGCTTATTTTCCTAGCGTGTGATTGTAGCCTGGGTTGGCGAAGCCCCAAAGAACAGTTTCTCTCATTCACTGCTGGTGAGTCTTTCCAGGGGTAATTTGGCAATATGAGTCAGAAGCCTTAAAAATTTGTGGGTGCTTTGATCCAGTGGTCCCTTCTGGAACAGATCCTAAAGAAACAGTCAAGGATGTACACAGAGATTTAATTAGAAGTGTATTTACCAAAACATTGTTGATGGTACTGAAAAAGTGAAAGCTATTTGTATCTAACTATCAGGCTGGTTACACATCACAATGGATTGCTAGGTAGTCATTAAAAATGATACAGGCAGACCTCAGAGATATCGTTGGTTCCATTCCAGACCAACGCAGTAAAGCGAATATAGCAATAAAGCATGTCACGTGACCTTTTTTCCATTTCTCAGTGCACATAAAAGTTATATTTATCTATAATATAGTCTAATAAGTGTGCAATAGCATTACATCTAAAAAACAATGTACATACCTTAATTTAAAAACACTTTATTGCTAAAAAATGCTATCTGAGCCTTCAGTGCATTGTAATCTTTTTGCAATAGTAACGTCAAAGATCACTGATCACAGATCACCATAACAAATTAATAATAAAGAAAAAGTTTGAAATATTGCGAGAATTAGCCAAATATGATACAGAGACACAAAGTGAGCAAATGCTATTGGGAAAATGGTGCCAATAGTCTTGCTGAACACAGGGTTGACACACAACTTCAATTTGTAAAAAAACGCAATATCTGCGAAGCGCAATAAAGCAAAGTACAATAAAATGAGGTATACGCCTGTAATATTTAATAGCATGGAAAGATGTACGTGATAAAGTGTTACACGAGAAAAGGTAGGCCCAAAACAGATGAAGTACTGGAGGCAATAAGCCATGTACATAAACTCAAACATGAGGGCTCAGAAAGACTCCAATCAGCCTAGTACCATAGGAGAAAGCAAGCACAGACTCCAGAACCAGGTGGGCTGGATTCAAACCCCAGCTCTGATAAACACTAGCTATGTGGGGCTTCCCTGGTGGCACAGTGGTTGAGAGTCCGCCTGCCGATGCAGCGGACGCGGGTTCGTGCCCCGGTCCGGGAAGATCCCACATGCCGCAGAGCGGCTGGGCCCGTGAGCCATGGCCGCTGAGCCTGCGCGTCCGGAGCCTGTGCTCCGCAGCGGGAGAGGCCACAACAGTGAGCGGCCCGCGTACCACAAAACAAACAAACAAACAAACAAAACCCAAAACTAGCTACGTGAGCTTGGATAAGTGCCTCCACCTCTCTGTGCTTTAGTTTTCTCATCCGTAAAATGGGGATTCATAATAGCACCCACTGAAATAAGTCAGCATATGTAAAGTGCTTAGAAGTGTGCCTGGCATCTAGTAAGCAAGATGTGAGAGTTTGTTAAGCAAAAATGTGCAGTGTAATATCAGAAATATAAGGTCTGTGGAGAGAGAAGTTCATTGCAGAACATGGGGGCCAGCCTCAGAGAGGTGGGGGCCGCCTCAGAGAGGTGGGGGCACCTGTTTGGGTCTTGAGTGACATGAGGGACTTCCAGAGGTGGAGAAGGAACAGGTTGAAGGTGTTCCTTCCACAGCTTTCCCTAGGAGGCCAGCTTTGAGGCTCACCCGAAGGAAGGCTGGGAAGTGCCTCCCCACGGAACCGCAGTGGGCCCTGGGATGCACATGGCTGTTGGGAAACCGTGAGCCACAGGGAAGTTGGCTTTTGGTCTGGAGTAACTCCACTCTGCTGCCTGGGCCAGGGTTTTTCTTTGCCTGTTTGTGCACTGCGTTTCCAGTTTTGCTGAATGGAGCAGTCTTGCAAGGCAAGTTCTAGGACAGAAGGTTAAACCTTGTTTTAAGAAACTATGCACGCTTTTTAAAGACGTGAATTTTATTAACTACAACAGTTATGTCTTACCAGAGTTTCTGCTGAGCCAAAGTTTTGGAATTACATTTATCTTACAGAATTCTTAGATTTCAGAGCCTAGAGTGACCATTCAAATCATACAATTGATAGATGGAGAGATGATAGCGAGAGCCTGGGAAGTCCTACCCAGGAGGTCATGACAGAACTAGGCCAGTGTGCAAGGGTTGAGTATGTGAGGGCAAAGCTATTATTCAGGTGCTGGAGTCAGGGGAAGTGAAAGGAGGCAGATTTTAACTTGACATGGAGAATACAATTTAATAGGCAAACCTGTCCAGAACTGAAGTGGGCTACCTGGAGATAGTGAGCTCCCCATCAGTGGGGGCATGTAAATCGAGACTGGAGGACTCTTGCGAAATGGTACAGCTAGATTAATTTACTTCTGAGTTTGCTTTTGATTCTGAGATTCTGTTGTGCCATGATATTTCATCATTTAAAAAAAAACAATCATTTTAACAAAATATTTCAAACATGCAGATTTGAAGATGAAAATAATTTGTGACACTCATAGCTCACCATTCAGAATTAAGAGGTTAATATTTTGCTGTATTTGTTTTAGTCCTCTCTTCTTTTCCTAAGGAAGAAAAATCACAGATGCATCTAGTCTCCACCTTCTCTTTCCTCCACAGAGGTAACCATTAGCCTAAAGGTGACTTTTTGAAAAAATCACTCCATACCAGTTTTCATACACTTAATGCATATATATGTAACCATAAACAACACGTAGCATTGTTTTTTGTGGTTTTACAATTAACCCCAATTGTATCATACTGACTGTGCTCTTTTGCAACTGATGTTTTTCATTGAATGTTATGTTTTTGAGACTTAACCATGTCGATGCATGAAAATTCAGTGCATTCATTTCAGCAGCTATATAACAGTTCACTGTATGAATGAACTGCACTTGGTTTATTTATTCTCTCTTCATGTACATTTAAGTTGCTTCCTAATTTTTCTCTATCGAAATATCTAAAGGTGGAATTGCTGGATCATGTTATGTGTACATCTTCAACTTTATCAGATATGAACAATTTCCTCTTCAACGTGATCTGCCCATTTAGAGCCTCACCAACAGTGAGAGTTCCTTCTTCCTCCATCCTCCAAAATATGTGGTTTTATCAACCATTTTGATTTTTGCCCATCTGCCAAGCATGGAAAGTTATCTCAGCGTTACATTTACTTTTCTTTCTCTCTCCCTCCCTGAGTTCCCACATAACACTTACTAGGCCCTGCAGACATCTTTGTCTCTTCTTGACTTTAATCTTTTAATACTTCCAACATTTCACCATGATGTACGATATTTGTTATTGGTTTTGGTAGATAACTCTTATCAGCTTAAGGTTTCCTTCCTAGCTTGTTAAGAGGTTTTTAAAAAATCATGAATTAGCATTGTTGAATTTTATCAAAAGCTTTTTCTAAATCTATTGACATGATCATGTGGTTTTTCTACTTTAATTTGTGAACCTGGTGAATTAAAATGATAGACTTTCTTTTTGCTTCGGTTCTTTTTAAAACGAGTAAAATATTTCAGATATAATTGAAGCTCTGTGTGTCCCGCATGGATCTCATTTTTTGCCTCCCTCCCCCGAGGCAAATACCACCCTAAATACAGTGTTTATCATTTGTGTACCGCAAAAAAAAAAAAAAAAAGTGTGTGTTTATTCTGAATGCTAATCATTTATTGGTCACATGCGTTACAAAGATATTCTCCTCGTTTGTGGCTTGAGCTTAAGGCATGAATAGCCACTATAATCACAAAGTGAACACTCATGGAAATTACCACTCGATTTAAGAAGTAGAAAGTTGCCATTTCCAGAAATCCCTCTCATCCCTTCCTAATAACGTTTACTATCCCTCTCCTGGATGTAACCACTGTCGATTTTTATATATCACATTCTTCCTTCTTTATATAGTTTAGCTACTTATATAGGCATCCCAAAACACTATAAATTAGTGCTGTTCGCTATGAACTTTATGTAAGTGAAATCATTTTGTAGTTTTTCTTTTATGTCTTTTTTTTTTTCGGTACGCGAGCCTCTCACTGTTGTGGCCTCTCCCGCTGCGGAGCACAGGCTCTGGACGCGCAGGCCCAGCGGCCATGGCTCACGGGCGCAGCCGCTCCGCGGCATGTGGGATCTTCCCGGACCGGGGCACGAACCCATGTCCCCTGAATCGGCAGGCGGACTCTCAACCCCTGCGCCACCAGGGAAGCCCTTCTTTTCTGTCTTGTTTCTTTGACTCAACATGTGTTTGTAAGATTAATCCTTGTGATGTATAGTTGGCTGTAGTTCCTCGTTTTCTCTGCTGATGGTATTTTATCAAATGAACATTCCACAATTTATCCATCTTACAGTTGGTTTTTTCCCTCCAGTTTTTGAATATTTCAAACAATATCACTATGAATGTTCTTGTACACATCTTTTGGTGCATACATATAAGAGGTTCTCCAGAGACCATATCTAAGAGAGGAATTTCTCAGTCGTCAGGTGTGCATATCTTCAGCTTTATTAGAGTGCCAAACTATTTCCCAAAGTGGCTGTTGGAGCTTGTCTTTCATTTTGCTTATGGTAGCTATTGTTGAACAAAGTTTTTAATTACAAAACAGTCAAATTTATCAACATTTATCTTTTCTTACAGTGCTTTAAGAAATCCTTTTCTACCCTGAAGACATTTCTCTAATTTTTTTTCCCCTGAATGTTTTAAAGGCTTGTCTTTTCTGTTTAGGTTTTTAATCTACCTGGAAATAGTTTCTGTGTTTGATGAAAATGTAGGCATCTAAGGATAGCTAGTTGTCTCAGTGCCATTTATTGAAGAATTCATCATTTTCCTATTGACTTGTGACATCACCTTTGTCATATAACAAGTTTCCATTTAAGAGTGGATCTTTTTATTGAGAAGAGTTTACTTTTGTTGATTATTTTATTTTTTTAGTGGCTTCATTTATTCAGGTTTCCTATCTTCTTGAACTAATTTTGATAATTTATACTTTCTAGAAATGGGAAATTTCTTTAGGCTTTCAAATTTAAAAATATAAAGCTGATCACATTATACTCTGATATTTAAGTCTCTAATTTGATTATATCCTCTATTCCTAATTTTGGATATTTATGCCTTTTCTCTGTTGCCTTGTTCAGTTTTGCTGGAAGTCTATTTTATTAGTTAAAAAAAATCTTTTTAAGAGCAATAGCTTTTGTTCTTGTTGATCTTTTTTTTAAAAAAAATTTATTTACTTATGTATTTTTGGCTGCACTGGGTCTTTGTTGCTGCACGCAGACTTTCTCTAGTTGTGGTGAGTGGGGGGCTACTCTTTGTTGCAGTGCGCGGGCTTCTCTTTGCAGTGGCTTCTCTTGTTGCGGAGCACAGGCTCTAGGCGCGCAGGCTTCAGTAGTTGTGGCACATGGGCTTAGTTGCTCTGCAGCATGTGGGATCTTCCTGGACCAGGGCTCAAACCCATGTTCCCTGTATTGGCAGGCGGATTCTTAACAACTGCGCCACCAAGGAAGTCCAGATCTTTTTAAAAAATTGTTTTCTATCTTTTATTTTGTTAATTGCTACTCAATTTTAATATTTCCTTTTTTGTATCTCATTTCTGTTTCTGACCTTTTTATCGGTTCTTGAGTGGAGCAATGCTCATTTATTTTCTTTCTCTTATTTAAGTAGTACATCTGCAGTTACAAAGTCCCTTCTAAGTACCCTTCTAGCTACATATTTTAATATGCAACCTTTAGATGCATATTATAAATATTCTGTAATTTCTATTACTTCCTCTTCAAAATGAGTTATTTAGAAATGTATTTTAAAGTTTCCAACAAGTTTGTTTTTTTTCGAATTAACTTTTATGGTTGCTTTCTAATTTAGTTTTATTGTCACAAGAGAAAATGGTCTATATGATATTGATTCTTTGGTATTTGTCGGGATATCCTCTGTGTCCTACTGTTATATGTGGTCACTTTTTGTAAATGATTTATATGTACTAGGAAAGAATGCATTTTCTCTATTTACTGGTTGAAGGCTCTGTCTACATTTATTAGAAAACGTGTTGATTTAGTTGTTCAAAAACTTTCATATGTTAATAATATTTTGTCTGCTTGATATACAGTTTTTAATTGAAGCTTGTTGAAATCTCTATGTTTCTATATTGCTCATTTTTTTCTTTGTAATTCTGTTTCTATGTTGTATATTTTGAGGTAATTTTGTTAGGTGCCTATAAATTCATTATTGCTTTGTTTCCTTGGTGGATTGTTTCGTTTAAACAATAGGTAATATATAATTATATATTAGTTTCTTTAAATAATATAATGTACAATTATGATTATATATTAAAATATATTATATTTCTACTTAACGTATAAAATATATATTATATTGTTTTCTATATTTTATTTCCTTGGTGGATTGTTTTCTCTAAATGATATATAATCATAATTATATATATGATATATACAAAATATAAATTATACAATACATCGTACCTTAACTTTTATTTTGATATTAGTTTTGCTGCACCATTTTTTTGTTGTTGCTGTTGGTAATTACGTGGTGTACCTTTCCTATGCCTTCATTTTGATATTTCTAACTAATTTCATTTCTGGTATGTCTCTTGTAGGCATTTTGCTGGATCTAAATGTAGTCTTATAACCTATTTTATTAAGTAGACTTTGTTTTTTTTCATGTTTGTTTTAATAACAGTGCCTAAAGCAATTCTGAGTCATTAAGGGAGAGAGAAAAGGGGGACAGGGCAGGGAGAATGGAAAGCAGATGTAAGGGCTTCACAACAAGTCATGAAGCAATGCTAATGCTGGACAGGTACACTTGCTTGGCCTCTTGGTACATTTTCACACATGATAGATAGACATAGATAGACAGTAAACTGAGGAGAAGAAAGTAGAAGGAATTTATCTGCTGGTTCCTTCCTATCTCCTGTCTCTAATTCATCAAAGTTTACTCCTTAGGGATCTAGCTCACCTGAACTTCCAGTTGAGTTACCTAGTCCGTGCACTGTGGCATAAAATGTCAGCTGTGTTGGGGAAGGCAGACAATGGGCAGTAGCTTCTGGCCACAGGGCCACACAGAGCTGACTGTCACTTGGCAGTAGTTGCAGCAAAGCAAGAAGCTGAGTGTCTGGGAGACGGGTGAGGCCAAGAAAACTTGAGGATGTGCACAAGATGCATCTCATACAAGGTCCATTTTGGCCACTTATACATTTGTGCTTATTTTTTTTACCACCTTATTGAGAGTTTTCTGTTTTCTGGTTTTTGTTTCATTTTTCCCCTCCTTTTCCTGCCTTCTGTTGAACAGAAAAGTTTTTCTTTATTTCTCCCCACTTCCATACCGTTTCCTCCTGTTTGGCAGTTTGGAAAATAGACTGTATTTTTACAATGGTTACCCCTGAATTTGTACATAATTACATGAGTATACTTAAGTACACATTTTTCTAACAGATTTAAAAGTCATTCAATATCTCTACGCTCTTCCAAAACATGGCACAGACTTTAACCCGCTTTAACTGCTAACTGAACACCCCTTTCATTTGGTTATTTTTTCTAATTATAGTTTTACCTATTATTAACAAAATAATTGTCTCTTTTTCAGTTAATAGTGAATTAAATTTACTGACATACTTTATTTCCTAGTTCATTAGCTTCCCTCTAAACTCACTTGTCTTCTTGCTGAAGTATATCCTTTAACTGTTCTTTTTTTTTGTTTGTTTATTTGTTTAACAGATCTTATCTTTCTAGGAGTTTAGGTTTACAGAAAAAATTGAAAAGCTAGTTTAGAGATTTCTTGTATACCTTGTAAGTTTCCCCTATTATCAACATTTCACATTAGTATGATACATTTTATTTCTTTTTTCTTTTTTTTTTTGCGGTACACGGGCCTCTCACTGCTGTGGCCTCTCCCGTTGCGGAGCACAGGCTCCGGATGCACAGGCTCAGTGTCCATGTCTCACGGGCTCAGCCGCTCGGCGGCATGTGGGATCTTCCTGGACGGGGGCACGAACTCGCGTCCCCTGCATCGGCAGGCGGACTCTCAACCACTGTGCCACCAGGGAAGCCCTCTTACTTGATAAATTTGTGCTTTGTTCAGATTTCCTTGGTTTTTACCTAATGTGCTTTTTTCTGGACTTTCTATCCATCTGTGACACTATGTTACATTTAGTCATTTAGTCATCACGTCTCCTTAGGATCCTCTTAGCTTCAGCATTTTCTCAGAGTTTTCTTATTTTTGATGCTTGGGATAGTTTTGAGGAGTACTGGTTTAGTATTTTGTAGCATGCTCCACTCTAGGAATTTATCTGATATTTTTCTATGATAAGACTGGTGTTATGGCTTACTGAAAGAAGATCATAGAGGTAAAGTGTCATTTTCATTGCAACATATCAAGGGTACATAATGTACTATCAACATGATTTATGACTGTTGAAGTCGGCCTTGGTCACCTGACTGAGAGTGTTTGTCAGGTTTTTCCACTGTAAAGTTTACTCTCCCTGCCACTGTGCCCCTTTTATATCCTACTCTTTGGAAGGAAGTCACCATGTGCAGCCTACATATAAGGAGTGGGGCATTATGCTCCCTTTCCTTGAAGGCAGAGTATCTATATAAATTATTTGGGATTTTTCTGTGTGGAAGATTTCTCTCTTCTCAATCATTTATTAACTAATTCAGTCATTTATTTATATAAGTATAAAGTCATGGATATTAACTTTATACTTTGGGTTATAAGCCAAAACTACTTTATTTTCTTGCTCAAATTATTCCAGCATCGGTGCCACTGGGAGCTTTTGACTGGCTTTGGTGCTCCTTTGAAACATCTCCATCAATATGTTTTTTTTTTCCAATACTTTCTTACTTTGTGGCACTACAAGAAGCTCCAGGATCATCTTATATATTTCCTGCCTCAGTCCTAGAATCAGTTGTTTCTTCAAGGATCCCTGCTTCCTTTTATTGAAGAATGGTATCAGAAACCAAGATCTGGTCTTTAGCTATGCTTGTTGCTACTGAGGTGTCATTTCTTTCAGGCCCTCTCAGCTGATAGAGCAAAAATTATATGTTTATTCTAACCCGTGTATATACACATATCTACAAATATTTCTGTAAATATTTGTACCTTTATTAATATAAAGCTAACCCTGAGTCCGTACTGATGTTGCCAACACAAATCCTCGTATTATTCTGGCCTCTTTCTCTCATCTGTAATTGTCCACCCCAATAGTGAGAAACCTGGCTCCCAACATACACCATCCATTTGATTTGATTTGAAGGAAATCAAAGAAAATCTACATAAATGGAGAGGTATTCCATGTTCATGGATAGCAAGACCCCAAATTGTTAAGATGTCAATTCTTTCCAACTTGATCTATAGATTCAACATAATACTAATCAAAATCCAAAGAGCTATTTTGTGGATATTGACAACCTGAGTCAAAACTTTATATGGAAAGAATAACCAACACATGAAGAAGAACAGTTGCAGGACTGGCATTACCCAATTTTAAGACTTACTATAAATATATTTAATCAAGACAGGATAGCATTAATGAAAGAAGAGACACATAGATTGATGGAACAGATATGGAATTGTTCAATTCCAATATATATGTATAGTGATATTAGAATTTTTAACCCATACCCCCATGGGAAACAGCAACTTTATCAAGTAGAGTGCTTAAATGAAGTTACTTTTGCCTTTAGTCTTATAGCATCTACTGATTTCCAAAGTTACTTAGGTCAACACCTTGTCCCCCCACCTCTTTCAGTGAGGTTGTTTCATACATTTGTACTACTGTTAGAGTCTCTTGTCATAGTTTTCATTCCTTCCTGAGATCCCTGACTTCCTCCTAATTGACTTTTTAAAAAAACTGCATACATTAAGATTCACTCATGCTGTAAAGTTTTATAGATTTGACAAATGCATATTGTCCTCTATCCACCATTACAGTATCATATAATATGGTTTCACTACTCTAAAATATCCACTGTGCTTCGTTTATTCATGGTTCTCCCTCCCCTATCCCCAAGCCCCTGACAACCATTGATCATTTTACCATCTCTATAATTTTGCCTTTTCCAGAATGTCATATAATTAGAATCACAAATATGTAGCCTTTTCATACTGTCTTCTTTCATTTAGCAATGTGTATTCAAGGTTCCTCCAAGTCATTTTGTGGCTTAATAGCTTATTTCTTTTTTATTGCTAAATAATATTTCACTGTATGGATGTACCGCAGTTTGTTTAACCATTCACCAATTGAAGGATATCTTGGTTGCTTCCAGCTTTTGGAGATTATGAAAAACTGCTATAAACCTTCATGTGCAGGTTTTTGTGTAAACATAAATTTTCAAATCAATTCAGTAAATAACCAGGAGTGTGATTGCTGGATTCTTTAGTCAGGCAATGTTTAGCTTTGTAAGAGACTGCCAAACTGTCTTCCAAAGTGATCGTACCCTTTGGCATTCCCACTATCACAGGATGAGAGTTTCTGTTGCTCCACATCCTCATCAGCATTTGATATTTCATGTTAAATTTAAAAAAAATGTCATTCTAATAAGTGTATAGTGGTATCTCATTGTTTTAATTTGCAATTCTCTGATGACAAATGATGTTCAGCATATTTCGGTATGCATTATTTGTCATTTGTATATCTTCTTCAGTGAGGTGTCTCTTCAGATCTTTTGCCCATTTTTAATTAAGTTATATGTGTTCTTATTGTTAAGTTTTTAGAGTACTTTGTATATACAGGTATATGTTTTGCAAGTATTTTCTCCCAGTCTGTGGCTTCTGTTTTGATTCCCTTAACAGTATCTTTCAAATAACAGAATTTTGAGGTTTTAATAAAGTTTAATAGATCAATTTTTTCCTTCATGGATCATGCTTTTGGTGTGGTATCTAAAACCTCATTGCCAAACCCAGTGTGACATAGATTTCGTTTGTCATATAGATCTATGTTTTCTTTTAGAAGTTTTATAGAATTGCATTTTATATTTATGTCTATGATTCATTTTGAGTTACTTTTTCTGAAAAGTGTAAGATCTAAATCTGGGTTATTATTTTTTTGAAAATCTGGAAATCCAATTTTTTCATCATCATTTATTGAAAATACTATTCTTTCTCCATCGAATTGCCTTTGCTCCCTTTGTCAAAGATTAGTTGACTGTATTTGTGTGTGTTTATTTCTGGACTCTCTATCTGTTCCATCAATCTATGTGTCTATTCTTTCTTTAATGCTACACTGTCCTGGTTGGTGTAGATTTATAGTAAGTCTCGAAATTCAGTAGTGTCAGTCCCACAACTTTGTTCTTCTTCATGTGTTGGCTATTCTGGGTTTTTTGTCTTTCCATATAAATCTTAGACTCAGTTTTTCAACATCCACAAACTAGCTCTTTGGATTTTAATTGAGATTGTGTTGAACCTGTAGATCAAGTTGGAAGGAACTGACATCTTAACAGTTTTGGGCCTCACTATCTGTGAACCTGGAATACCTCTCTGTTTATTTACATCTTCTTTAATTTATTTGAACAGAATTTTGTAGTTTTTTCTTATAGAAATTCTGTAAATATTATGTTAGCTTTACATATAAGTACTTCATTTTTTGTACTATTGTAAATGATATTGTGTTTTAAATTTCAATTTTTAATTATTCATTGTTGGTATATAAAGAAGCCATTGACTTTTGTATATTTGCCTTATATCCCATAAACTTATCATAATCACTTATTAGTTCCAGGAGTTTTTTGGTTGATTCTTCAAAATTTTCTACACAGACAAACATATCACCTGCAAAAACAGATAGTTTTCTTTCTTCCTCCCTGATTTGTACACCACCCCCGCCCCCTTTTCTGTCTTATTGTATTAGCTAGGGCTTCTAGTACAAGTGGGGAGAGGGAACATAGTTGCCTTCTTCACAATATTCAGGGGAAATACTCAATATTCCACCATTAAGTATGATGTTAGCCACAGGGTTGTTTTGGTTTTGGTTTTGGTTTTTTGGTAGTTAAAAAAAAGTTGAGGAAGCTCCTCTCTATTCTTGATTTGTTGAGTTTTTTCAGTCATCAGTGGATGTTGGACATTGTCAATGTTTTTTCTGCATTGTTTGATATGATTTTCTTTAGCCTGTTGAAGGGGTGCATTATATCAATTGATTTTTAAATGTTGAATCAGCCTTGCATAGCTGGAATAAATCCTACTTGGTTGTGGTGTACAATTCTTTTTATGCATTGTTGGATTCAATTTGCTAATATTTTGTTGGGAATTTTTGCATCCATGTTCATGAAAGATATTGGCCTATAGCTTTTCTTTCTTGTAATATATTTATTCAGTTTTGGTATTAGGGTGATGCTGGCCTCATAGAATGAATTGGGAAGTGTCAATTAAGCTTCTATATTCTGGAAGAGACTATAAGGAATTGATATTATTTCTTTCATAAATGTTTGGTAGAATTTAGCAACAAAACCACCTGAGCCTAGTGCTTTCTTTTTTTGAAGGATATTAACTGTTAATTCAATTTCTTTGATAGATATAGGCTTGTTCATATTATCTATTTCTCATTTCGTGAACTTTGGTAGTTCATGTCTTTCAAAGAATTTGTCTATTTCATCTAAGGTATCAAATTTGCAGGAATAGTTTTTCATAATATTCCTTTGTTATTCCTTTGATGTCCATGAGATCAGTAGGGATGACTCTTCTTTCATTTCTATTATTGGTATTTTGGGTCTTCTCTCTTTTTTCTTGGTTAGCTGGGCTAGAGCTTTATCAAACAACTTTTTTTGTTTTCATTATTATTTCAGTTTGTATTTATTAATGATATGTGAAAATACATTAATATATTTATAAGCCATTTGTATTTCAATTTTGCTGAGAACACTAAGCTTTTAGGTTAAATTTTTTTCCCCAGATTTATTGAGGTATGACTGACAAATAAAAATTGTATATATTTAAGGTAAATTTTTTTGTTGTTGTTGCGGTACGCAGGCCTCTCACTGTTGTGGCCTCTCCCATTGCGGAGCACAGGCTCCGGATGCGCAGGCTCAGCAGCCATGGCTCACGGGCCCAACCGCTCCGTGGCATGTGGGATCCTCCCGGACCGGGGCACAAACCCATGTCCCCTGCATCGGCAGGCAGACTCTCAACCACTGCGCCACCAGGGAAGCCCTAAGGTGATGTTTTGATATATGTATATGTCATGAAATGATTACCACAATGAAGTTAATTAACATATTCATCACCTCACATAGTTACCATTTTATTTTTGTGATAACACTTGTGATCTGCTCTCTTAGTGTTTTCAACTATATAGTACATTATTAACTATAGTCATCATGCTGTACACTAGGTTTCCAGAACTTACCCATCTTAGAAAGTTTGTAAACTTTGATCAATAATTCCCCTTCTCCCCATTCCCCAACCTCTGGTAATCATTATTTTATTCTCTGTTACTATGAGTTTGACACTTAAGATTCCACATAAAAGTGAGATCATGCAGTATTTGTCTTTCTGTGTCTGGCTTATTTCACTCAGCATAATGTCCTTCAAATTCATCCATTTGTCACAAATGGCAGAGTTTCCTTCTTTTTTAAGACTAAATAATATTCCATGGTGTGTGTGTGTGTGTATTTTTTCTTTATCTATTCATCTGTAGATGGTCAATTACGTTGTTTTAAATCTTGGCTATTGCAAATAATGGTTCAATGAACATAAGAGTACAGATATCTCTTTGAGACAGTGATTTTATTTCCTTTGGATATATACCCCAGAAGTGGGATTACTGAATCACATGGTAGTTATATTTTAAAATTTTGAGGAACCTAAAAACCATTTTCCATAATGGCTGTACCAATTTACATTTCCACCAGCAGTGTACAAGTGTTCCCTTTTCTCCACATCCTTGTGAACACTTGTTATCTTTTGGCATTTTGGTAATAGCCATCCTAATAGGTGTAAGATGATATCTAAATTTTGGTTTCCATTTCCCTGATGATTACTGATGTTGAACATCTTTTCATATACCTGTTGGCTATTTGTATATCTTCTCTGGAAAATTGTTCAGGTCCTTTGCCCATTTTTTTTTTAACTGGGTTACTTATTTATTTATTTATGCTATTGAGTAGAACGTGATGTATCAGGTAACAGGAACTGAGGTAAATAGGCCTTTAGTATGAGGTTTTATGTTACTGTGGCTAGGAGTTAGGCTGGTTTAACATTGGCTGTAGCTGTAAGTGTTAAAGGCTTTAGTGTCCTCTAGTATCCTTGTTTTATGCCTCACCTGTTATCTTTGGGTTTTCATAAAATCTCCTTGAAGAGAGTCTGAGTCTTGCAGCTGTTTCAGCTGTGACCCCCTGTTATACTGCAGCCCTATGGATGGGTGGTCTGTTGTGGGGGAAGGGGAAAGTTCTATAATCCTATGATTAAGCCTCAGTCTTGAGTGAGCCCTTGTCCCTGAGCTGTAACCTTCACAAATGTATCCCACATTTTTTCCCCACTTAGATGAGACAGGAAGGCAGAGGGGGCTGGAATTTGATAAGTTCCCTCTCTCTCTTCAGATAAAGCTCTTTTAAAATCTTTCCATCAATGAATAGGTCTTTGTTAAGGAGAGTGCTCTGGGCATTATTTCAGAATGGTTACTATTCCCTCCTCCCTACCAGAAACATAGGAGTTTTAGCTTTACTCTTCACCAAGACAACTTTGTGGGGTTCCTGGAGGTAAAACTCATGAAAGTGCAAGGTCCCGTATGAATGCAACTCTGAAGAGTTTCTCACTGACACTATTTTACATTCCGTATCCATAAATTCAACAAAATTACTGTTGAAGTGTTCTCACCAGTTTATGGCTCTAGCAACTTTTGCTCTAGGTGAGTTGATCTTGGCTGTGATTCTTTGCATTCACCTGTCTCTCCAGATTTCAGCATAGTTTGTCCTTTGATCTTATTTCTCTAATGGGTACAAGAAAAGTCATTGATTTTCAGTTTTTCAGCTTTTTTTTTTTTTTTGTAGGGATGGGAGTTCCAACTTTAGATGTTTGAGATGCAACTCTAACTCTAGTCTCTAATAGTTCTTTTAATGAATTGGGAAACTTATAGCCTTTTTATGTTTTAAAAAGTCTTTTTCCCCCTCACTTTGAATGATACTTTATCTGGGTATAAAATTCAAGATTGGGCTTCCCTGGTGGCACAGTGGTTGAGTCTGTCTGCCGATGCAGGGGACACGGGTTCATGCTCCGGTCCGGGAAGATCCCACGTGCCGCGGAGCGGCTGGGCCCGTGAGCCATGGCCGCTGAGCCTGCGCATCTGGAGCCTGTGCTCCGCAATGGGAGAGGCCACAACAGTGAGAGGCCCGCGTACTGCAAAAAAAAAAAAAAAAAAAAATTCAAGATTACCAATTATTCTCCTTTAGCACTTGTCTAAATTATATGTCTTTTTTTCTGGCTGTTTTTAAGATTTTATGTTTCTCCTTGATATTTTACAGGCTTTCTATATGTCTCTAGGTGTAGAATTATCTTCATTTAATTTTTTTTTTTTTTTTTTTTTTGCTGTATGTGGGCCTCTCACTGTTGTGGCCTCTCCCGTTGTGGAGCACAGGCTCCGGACGCGTAGGCTCAGCGGCCATGGCTCACAGGCCCAGCCGCTCCTCAGCACGTGGGATCCTCCCAGACCGGGGCACGAACCCGTGTCTCCTGCATCAGCAGTCGGACTCTCAACCACTGCACCACCAGGGAAGCCCCATTTAATATATTTTTGACATAATGAATTCTATTTCCTTTAATTCTGAAAAATTGTCCATTTTGATATTCTGAAGCTCCATTAGACTAATATCAGCTTCTCAATTTATCCTACATGTCTCTAAACTGCTGCTTTACAATTTCAAATCTATTTGTTCTATGTTCTTGAGAAATTCTCAAGTATCATCTTCCATTAATTCTCTCTTTGAGTGTGTCCATTTTAGAGTTTATCCCATTATGCTGCTTTTGTCCATGAGAAAGATGTTCTACTGAGCTAAAATATTCCCCCCAGTCCTGATCTGTCCTATGAAGACAGTCATTCAAGTCTGCCTCCAAAAATCTTTTGAGATATTTGAAGACAGAGATGACAGCTTCACTTTTTCTCTTTTTCTTTAGGTTAAAAATCACAACTAAAGGTCATGGTAAATGTAAGTAGATCACAATGAATGCTACCATTCACAGTGTAGTAACCTCTTTCAATACAGTAACGTGGAGTAGGATTCTTATATAAGCAGAGAGCAGAGAATGAATTTCCCAGGTGATTGCTTCCCTGCATATTAAGAGTTCCTTGTTTAAAGCAAGCCACAGATTTAAAAACCTTAACTGAGAGGTGACTGCTGGCATCCTACAAAGAGATTTTATATAAGTAGCTTGGAAATTTCCCTCAGGTATGTAAATTAATCCCATGTGACTCATCTGGATTTCATTCATTTATTAAACAATAATTTATTATATGTTCACTTTGTGTTAATTACTCTACCACGTGCAGGAACTAAACTGGGGATCATGACATGGTTTCTACCTCCAAGGAGCTTATAGTCTAGTGGGAGACACAGAGATGCAAAGAGGCATAAAACACAATGTGGCAAATCCTGTAAAGTGGATACCATGGGAAAGGACATGAACCAAACTATGGGGGTAAAGGATGTCTTCTCTCAGAAAGGGACATCTGGGTTGAGATTTGAAGCACAGGGAGCAATTTGGTAACATGGGGTGATTATTTATTATTATAAATAATAAACAAAGTATTATTTATATCACTCTGCTGGCGAGTATTTCAAGCAGAAGAAATAATGCACGCAAAACCCTCAGGATGAAGTCGAGGTGCCATTTAAAGAACCGAAAGAGATGGATGGGAAAAAATCCACTCAGAAGAGTGGAGAGAGTAGAGGCTGGAAAGGGCATCAGGTTCTGTAAGGGGCTTTGAATGGTGTGAAGATGTTTGGGCAATGGGAAACCACTGAATAGGTTTTATTTTCTGAAATATCCTTCAGCCTGCTATAGATGGTTGAAATGACAAAAACTTGCTAATTGTGGCAATATGGGGTGGGGTTGGATTAATGAGGGAGAAGCAGGAGTTGAGGGTGACTTCCAGACTTCAGGTTTGGGTGACTGGATGGGTGGTGGGGCCGTTCATCAAGATAAGGAATGTAGGAGGAGAATCAGATTTTGACGAGCATTACTTCACTTTTGTTCTGGTCACCTGCGGGACGTCCAAGTGAAGATATGCACAGAAAGCTGGGTTTATGGGTTTTTGCTGCTCAAGAGAACAATCTGGGTTGGAGATTTAGGTTTATAAACCATCTACTTATATAGATCTGTAATTCTTAATGTTGATGGTGGTGCAATATTTATCAGAACTTCTTGGGAGAATCTTCTAAATTATGACAGCGCATCTCAGAGTTTGATATCTACTTCAATGTACCTCAGGAGATATTTTTCTCCCTTTCTCCCCCAGTTCCCAATTAAAAGGTATTGTTCTGTAGAGCCACTACTGCTGATGGCTCCTCAGCTGTGTCTGGGCAGGAGAAAAGCGGTTGAAATGGTGAGAGGGAACATGATTATCCAGGCGGAGGGTACAGAGTGAGAATAGTGCCCAGGGCAACACTCTGAAGACCCTATTATTTACAAATTCCCACACAAAATCTAGTGGCACTTTAATTGTATACAGTTGGGGCCAGGTGTAGCCTCAGGGATCATCCAAAGAGAATATTTGCAGCCTCTCCCTGCAGAGCTACAGAGGGTCAGACTCAGCTCTTACTTCCTTTGAATCAATCCTGACCAAGGACAGGAGGAGTAAGTGGCCTCACCCCACCAGCAAGTGAGTCTGGTTTTCGTTTTACTCTCTTTGACTTCTACTTCAAACATTTGTTAACTCACTACTGTGGTAGACTAATGACACCAATGGCTCCAATTAATGGCTTCCCTATATCCAAAGCCTTTGCCCTATAACTTTGCAGTCCCCTCCTATTCAGACGCTGGACTTGGCCACATGACGTCCTGTGGCCAATGTGATGTTTGCAAATGTGATACAGGCAGAGGCTGGAAAAGTTTTTGCATGTTTCAACGTCCTCTCTTGTACCCCTACCTTCCCCATGACGAGCAGACTAGCTTTCTCTTGGACAACTGTCCAAGACTAGCTCTCTCTTGTCTTGGTATTTCTTGTCTCTCTTGTCTTGGTATTTCTTGTCTCTCTTGTCTTGATTCCTACTGCTAACTTGGGAAGATAGTTGGACTACCCTAGTGGAGGGGAGTGGGAGACACATGGAGGAGACCTGTGTTGTTCTAGATGAGGCCATCCTAGAACTTTCAGCCCCCAGTCCACTGCTAATTCACAGCAGATGCGTGAGTAAGTGCAGCCAAGATCAGAGAAGCCTGGCCCAGACTGGCAGAAAGTAGAGTCAAATCAACAGAAAGGCTAGCTGCCCTACAAACTTATGAGTAATAATAAATGGTTGTCTTAACCTACCAAGTTTTCGTACGCTCTGTTACACAGCAAGAGCTAACTGACATAGAAACGGTAGCTAACTTATGCTGAATCACTCAACAAACCTTTGTGGGGCATGTGCTTTGCTCCTGTGGGCTTGTGGAAAGCTCTGCAAAGCCTTTTCCTACCCACCACTGTCCTGGCTCTGTTGGCATGACCAAGGTTCTACCTCTGTGTCCTTGTCCAGAACTTCATATCCCTACTGGGATATGAGCTGCTCTAATGCCACACTGGCTTGGCTGGGCCCTTATCCCTGCTAAGTTCTTTTCAGCACCCCCACTTGATGGTTTTTGTCTTCGAATGGATGGATCACTTGGAATCACTATACCTCATCTAGAGCATTTCTTATCGCCTAGCTGTACATTGCTTCACCAACCTGGTCACATTGGACATGTTTGGTCACCAGTGGACACTAACTTGAAGTAAGCGCCTGTCTATTGCTTTCCTTTGGGCATGGCATAGATTGCTGGATGAGGAATTCTCCTCTGTAAGGGTTTGTTCCCTGGATTAGTATGGCGGGGTTGCCGTAACAAAGTACCATAAATTGGGTGGTTTCAACAACAAAAATTAATCTTCTCACAATTCTGGAGGCTAGAAGTCTGAGATCAAGGTGCTGGCAGGGTTGGTTTCTTCCAAGGCCTTTCTCCTCAGCTTGTAGATGCCCATCTTCTCCCTATGTCTCCACATGGTCCTTTCTCAGTATGTGTCTGTGTCCGAATTTCCTCTTCTTATAAGGACACCAATCATATTGGATTTGGACCTACCAGAATGCCTTCATTTTTAACTGAATTACTTCTTTAAAGACCCTATCTGCAAATACAGTCACATTTTGAAGTAATAGGGTTAGGACTTCAACATATGAGCTTCAGGGAGACACAAGTCTTTCCGTAACACCCATCATGCTTGAATTTATCTTTCCTCATCTCCCTCTGGCCTATGTATTTGAAATCTGAACTTGGTGGGCCTCCAAGCCACCCAAGCTGTGGCAGTTAAGCTTACGTGTGTATCGTCCCCCACGTCGAGTCTCTTGGTCATTACAGATTTGAAGTGATAATGCTTGGTTTTCTTCTCTTCATGTCAGAGACCCATACGTGTGCTGACCGGAAGGAGAATGACCCCAGTCTGGGAAGATAAGAGGGGTTCATCTGAAACTTTTTGGGGATATTGGTATCTCATGGAGTGGTTGAATAGCATCATTCTGAAAGCTTATCCAGAATTTTCTCTTTCCTTAAGCTCTCCTCTATGTGCACATAGTAGTGTGCTCACATGTCTGCATGTACATGCACCCACAGATACACAAGATGCATACTAAACAAGCAAGCACCGTCCACAGGCCTGTGGACACACACATGTGACTACACAGAGCACACATGGCCATACACATAGGAACTTGGACAGCCCCAGGCAGTCCCTCTACTATAGATAGACACACATACACAAGTGTGCACAGACAAACACGCATTCCCAGTTCATAGTGGCTGTTTCTCTCCATAAAGTGGGTCCCTGAATTCATCACAATATGGTGTCCAATGTATATCTAAATTTGGAAACCCTATATAGAGTTCTCCTTCTTGATATATCTAAAATTAAATACCAAGAGAGGGAAAACCCAAGCCCAGAATAGGAAGCCATACATACAGATTGCAATCACCACCCAATGTTGCTGGTGGAGGGAAATGGGTGCTGAGCGCTGAATGTTAAAAATCGTGTTGAATTAGATAAGAAAATCCCGTGTAGACTTTGTTAATGATTCATAATCAGCTAATAAGCTCATCCTGAGGAGAATAATGATCCGTGGACCTGTTGGCTCGTTTATCACTGTGTTTTACAACATTGGCAAAGAAACTAATTAAATCCCCGCATCATTACAGAGAATCCCTTTTAATAGAGATACAATGATGCACTAGAGGCTACAGATTACACTGCAAATTGTACCAAGAGATTTTGGACAGCGGGTTTTAATTAACATGTGAGCCAGAAGCAGCTCGCTTAAATAATAACCGGCGCTGGAACCATCTGTAAGGAGGAGCCAGACAGTAGGAGGACTGGAAGGCGAGGAGAGCATCAGCTGGGGCTGGGGCTGGGGCTGGGGTGTGTTTTAGAGTTGGGGCTCTGGAGGAAAGAGGAGAGACTGAGGCAGGGCTCAAGTCCAGATGGGGAGGGAGCATTCAAAAGCTGGTGCATGTCTAGGTCAAGAATCAGACCAGGTGAAAGGATGCAGCCTTTGCTGGAGAACAGCTGTTGGAAACCTGGGTCCACACTGATGATAGCGGCAGAGCCAGATGAACTCTAGACAAGCCCTTACCCTTATTTTCCATTTGGAGAAATAAAACCAAGAGGGACCATCATATGAGTGAGCACCCCCCATGCACCATGGTCTGGTGTGGATTCCACCTCTTGGTAGTTGGTTCAGCAAGTTGCTAAAATCTGCTGTAAGGCGGGAGTGGGGCGGGAATACGTGGGTTGAAAGGGACCAATGCTCTAGCTTCTGCTTGGGAGCTGAGGACCCCTTAAGTGACACGGCCAATGAAGCATGGGTATCTGGCATCCAAGGCTGTTCCCACATGATCTTCTGTAGTCTGGCTTTCAAAGAGAAACCTCAGCAGACAGGACAGTGGGCAAGGAGGCAGACGAGTGAAGAATAAAGCAGAAAACTGTCTGGCCATGAGTTGCGTGTGCATTTTTGGGAAGCGAGTTCTTGGCAAACACAGGGAGAACTTTATTACTTTAAGGCAAAAGTTCCTACCCCTGGGAGGCCTAAACTGCTCTCCTGAGAGGCTGTCCGTGCTGAGCTGGACTTCCTGAGGACTCAGGTCTGTGTGGCAACTGCCCGAGTCACACAGCAGCTGCTTGGCCTTAGCTTGAGTAGTTTCATCAATTTCTCTCGGCAGTCCCCAAGTGTGCGTACCTTTTGCTCCCCCCTCAGGATCCAGGCTTTGCTTCCCAGACTGAGAGGCTCAATGCCGAGGTGGCCTGTGCCACAGGCAGCATCACAGTCTTCAAAGAGGCTTTTCTGACAGTTGTGGGGAAGATCAAGTGTCTGTGCAGGCAAGACGCGGCAAAAAATTCTCCTCAAGTTCATGTCCCTCTCTTGGAGGAAAGAAGTTGAAGGCTTCCTCCACTGTGACTTGTATATTATTATTTTTTTTAAGATCGGCAGCAAAATGATTCATAAAACCTTGGAAACAGATTTCGTGTAAAGTCTCCAAGAACAATAGCTCATTGTGTACCGAGACTCCCACCCGATATTCTGCCGAAGGCATGATGTGGGCTCCTTAGAGATGGAGCTGCACTCAGCAGTCACTTTCCAGCCTGAAGTTCTCCTGGGGCTCCATGGCAACACCACGAAGATCATCCCAGCATCCTTCTAGCATCCCCAAGCAGCACTCACCCTTGTGCCCAGGCCCCGGGACGACCGCAGGGCTGGGGCGCTATTCAGATAGTAGAGGTACTGCCAGCCCCATGCACGCTGGCTTCCAAAGCTAAACTGACCCCATCCCCCAACCATTCCTCTCACCCTCTTTCCACTCTTGAGAGCGAGAGTACTGAGCCACTGGGCCCTCCTCTTCTCCTGTCTAGGTTGGTGGTCACACGTCCCACGTCCTTCCCCTCTTCTCCATCTCCTTACCCACGATTGGGCCTTTATCCTATGGTACGGATGCCATAGAGCTCAACCTCCTCACTTTATAGATGAGAAGAGGGAGGTGCACGTCAGAGAAGTCAGTGACTGTCATCATGAACATCACATGGGGAGCTGGACTATAGGAGTCTACTCACTCTTGGGCAGGCGTCATTCCACTGTGCAAAGATGCAGTCTCTTGTCGCCCTTTCAGCTACCTCTTGGAAACTTCTCAAGGAAACAAGAACAGTTGCTTCCTATATGGTCTCTGCCTCCCATCCAACCCTCTTCAGCACATCCTTGGGCTGCTGCCATGATCTTGTCACCCCTGACTCTGAAGCTGTCAGAATCTCCAGCATCACTTAGGTCTGGAGTCAGGTCCGAGGACTTAAGATCTGGAAGGGACTTTTAAGGTTAGCTGGTCCAACCTGCTCCTTTTGATAGGAAACTGAGGCTCTGAGATGTTAAAGGTGGATGGAGGGACTTGGTGGTCTGACTCTTGGGAAGAACAGAAAGTACAGGGTCCCAGAAACAGACTTTATGACAGTATTATTACAAAGGCTGCTCCTGGCTTTGATTGACAGAAGCAGGGAAGGAGACTGCTCCCCGAAGTGACCCCAAACCTGGTATAGCAGCAGGAGGGAGACACTGCCAAGTTTCTCTGTTGTGGTGCCTGTGGAGCAGCGTCCCCCTCCCTCCTCCCTGACAGGGGGGGTTGACAAGCAATTCTAGGCAGCCAGAGCCGCACCTTGCAGTGCAGGCAGGAAGCTGGTGGCCGTGGGGACTCTGGAGTCAGCCCGACCAGGGTTTGAATCCCAATTCCACCCCTTAACGCAGCACCAGTACAGCCCCTATGATCAGCGGCATGAGGGAGCTGGCCCACGAGAGCTGCTAGTTTCATTTTAGGGATTTTGTGAACCAGTTGTTAAACCCAGCCAGTTGTTAAAGATTAGATTATATAAACTTACAGTTAAATAAATTATGTTTAAAACAAAGACAATCAACTCTAAAAATGACATCATTTTCTAATTCTTTTATTATCATCTCTCTCCTAGAAATACTACCCCAGAGGCTCTTTCCGTCTACTGGATCTGTCTGGAGGAAGTACTTCCCAATGGTGGGTTACCCCGTGTCTCTTTCCAACTCCGTGTTCAGCAATGTCACGTTTGTGCTCCACACTGGTTGCGCTGGGAGTACCTGTACCAGGGAAATCAGCCAACAGCACACATCTGGCTTTCTTGTTTTCTTTCTTCTTTTTTTTGGAGAGCTGGTTGTTAGCCTTTTACCAGCACACCCTAATTGTATTTGACCCTTCAGACAACCAGATGGGGTAGGGATTCTTGTTCTGCAGAGGCTTATAGGGTGAAATGACACCTCCAAGGTCGCAGCTGGTGGGTCTTAGAGCCGGGAACTGAGCTCACCCGTGTCTACAGCTGCAAGACAAATGCTTTTCTCTTTCAGTTTTCATTTTTACGTTTAGCAGCATGTGACTGCATTGCTGTTCCCTTCCAGGCCACGCAGGCAGGGGTCTTCCTCTGAGCGACTGTGGTGCAGGGACTGTGGCGTGGCTGCAGTTAGGATGAAGGTGGTAGGGGGTCTAAGAGCGGTGGCAGAGACAATCTGGAGGAAGCAGTGTGTGCCATGGGACGGGCACCTGCCGTGGAGGGAAGAAGGGCCTGGATTGAAAGTCCAGCTCTTCACCACCTCTCTGCGGAGACTCTTGAGAAACCACCTAGAGCCTTGGATTTCTCATCACTACAGTAGAGATAGCACCACTTCACACAGACTCTTTGTTGGAGTATTGAACAAGTGACTATGCCCAAAGCACCCAACGTGGCGTTGCCCACAATAAATATAAATGAGATAGATGTTTCTTTCCTTCCTCTCTCGCTGTCTCCTCTCTCCTCCCTCCCTCTCTCCTCCCCTCTACTCCTCCATCCAACCAAAATCTTCTATTGTCCTCTAGGCCGATGGGGCACAGGATGCTTCCCTCTGGAGATGGCAGCTTTGGTTTCTTGGTTCACGTTCTTTCCCATGCCAGGGGCAACTTTGTGCTTCCTGCCAGCTGGTGGGATTCTGTGGTGCTGCAGGGGGCTTCAGGAGGTTTCAAAGCCAGAGGGGAGAGAAGGTAGGAGGAACCACAGGCAACTGAAGAGTAGGGAGTCAAGAGTACTCACCATACAACCCTGCCCGCTTCAATCCCCTGCCCTGCACCCTGCTTCGCAGAGGCCATCTGTGCAACCCCTCCCGAGGCATCACTACAGCTGCTACCGAAATCCCAGCCACAAGGTAAGGCCTTCTAGGGCTCCCTCCACAACCAGAGGTTGGCCGCTGGGGTCCCACACTCACCATGTTGTGGCTGGAGACCTGCTTCCATGTCTCCCCTCCCCTCCCCTCCCCTTCCATGCCCGGCTCCCTTCCTCCCATCCAGGGGGCAGAGCTGTCCTTCTGACTCTCCCGTCTGGGCCAAACCTGGACGTGGGCCCTGCATCCAGCCCCTGCCCAGGCCCCGCCCAACCTGCTCAGCCAGTCACCTCCTTGCTGCCTTATGGCGCCAACCTCACACTTCCCTTCCCTCTCCCCTGGATATTTCTTCTCAGATTATGAATAAACTGAGCATTTTTTCATCTAAAAATAAAATCCTCCCTCCTTCAGCCCAATGATTATTTATCCCCGTTGCCTTTTTTCTCTCCTTTGCAGAGCCAGATTCTTGGAGGGGCAGTCCATCTCCACCTCCTGGCCTCCCTCTCACTGCTCTCCCCACCAGGCTCAGCCTCACTCCCACGGAAACCCACCTCGTGAAGGCCTTCATGTTTCATCTGAGTCGAATGGCTATTTTCAGCCTTTCCAGTGCCTCTCTGAGCTACTCGACACCTGGCCACCCTCTCCTGCCTCATGTCCAATGTCCTTGGCCCCCCTCTTGTAAAGACCGGTCCTTCCCAGGCTCCTCTGCCTCGGCCCTTTTTACCCCTTCAACGTTGGGGATCCTCAAGGCGTTGCCCTCAGCTCTCCTCTCTTTGCATTACGCCCCCTCTCCGTGAGCCCTCTCATCCCCCTCCCCCGAGGGCCTCAGCCCCCATTGGTCCTCTGATGACTCAGCAAAACCCAGGTTTCGTTCCTGAGCTTCAGACCAGCATGGCACATCAGTGACACTCAGCAGCTTAAACTCAATAAGTCTGAAAACTTATTATTTTCCCCTTGAATCTCCACCTCTTTCTAAATTCTGCTCAATACCAGCATCCCTCCAGATACCCACATAAGAAACCTGGGTGTCATCCCAAATTCCTCTTTCTTTTCTCCTCCAACAGATCACCCACTTCTATTGACTTTGCCTCTTAAAAATCCCTCAAATTCATCTACTTCTCTCCCTTCCCACCACAGCCCCTCTCATTTCTCAGAGTCCAGCTGCCTCTTAACTAGTCTCCAATGTCAAGTCTTACTCTACCTTCAAACTTTCCAATTACTGCCTAATTCAAATGCAGATCTTCGCTGTGTGAGGTTGTTCAGTGAGCCTGCTGCTGCATTCAGGATAAGCCCCAAACTCCCTATCAGGGAATACAAGGCTCCTCCAATTCCAGCCCTCACACCTCCTCACCCTTGTCTCTTGTTACTCACCCTTTTAGACCTTTGGTTCTCATTGTGTTTAAAAGCTTTCAGTCTCCTGAACACACATGGTTGACCTTACCCTAGAGTGTAAGCTCAATGCAGACAGGGATTTGGGGATCTTTGTTGTTCACTGTTGTATCTCTGGACCCCAGAACAGGGCCTCACAGAGACAGCCAGTGAATAAATAAATAAATACCATCTTGACTTTTCTTCTGGAGATTCCCCTTCCACTTCTTTTCCCCCTCTTCCGAAAGTCTTCCCTGACCTCACTGGGCTGGGTCTGTGGTCCCCTCTCTCCCCCCATAGCACCCTTTTCATTCATCACCATAGCACCCACGTCGTATTGTTTGTTCTTTTCTTCAGAGCTGTGACTCACTTGTCTAGGTATCCCACTCCCCTGCTAAGCATTAGAACCTGCTGTTCAGTAGTATTTGCTCAGTAAATGCTTGTTGAGTGAATGAAGTGCTGCATGGGGGTGGGGGAACCCATCCCAAGCCCCCTTCTTCTCATGCCCACCATCGTCCTGTTTCCTCAGTGACCACAACTCCCAGCTCAGGCTTCCTCCGCAATGCGTCCAACGTGGCCCATCATGGTTTTGTCATCCCTTCAGGGACTTCTCAGAGCCAGAGGGATGTGAACTGTGGCTTGGTGCAGCTGAGGACATCACTGTGGAAAGGTTCTCTCCAGCACAGCTCCCTAGACTTGGTCAATGGTCTTGTGTCTCTCTGGTGTCAGCCTGAGAGGATCCAGCATAAGACCCCATCTTCCTAAGGGAAGGACCCACGAGATCCAGGCAAAGAAAGGGTCAAGGTGAGTCTATTTCTACAGGCTGGGATCTGAGGATGCTTCTGTTCTCACAAGGACTCAGGATGTTGCTCATGAAAACTGAGGTGGGAACCCTGCTGTAACTTGGAGGAAGGCTGTGACTTAGGAGTGGGCACAAGGGAGCCAGAAATTCACCCCAAGAATACCAGATATTGGGTCTAGTAAGTCAGCACACTAACTCTGACACCTGTCTGCTACAGGAAAGGAGAAGGCTGCTTATGGCCTCCCTTCCCCAGTCAAGATGGCCTCAGGGACTTAGAGCAACCCAGTTCTGGAGAAGGGGCCCAAATTAGTGGAGTCAGTCCTGAAATTCTACTGAACCCCAAATTCCCTTGGCTTACCCCTATCCTCATTCATTCCTTCAGAAACTTCTCTTCATCCTCAACAGGCACTTCACTCCTTCCCTATTTTTCTTGATTCTTTTCATCCATCCTTCTCCTCTAGACTTCCAACCTTGACCCCATGGCCAGCTTTTCCATCAAGGATCTCACAACCTCCAAGCATCCAATGTGCCCTTGACTGCCCATGGCTCCTTGCTAATCCTGAACTCTGGGAAAACCATTCTGCTGGTTCTTTCCCTTCCTGGGCAGAACCAGGCACCCTTGTTGATTGAGTCTCCTGGAGACGGTTATTGGGAGGACCAATCTGTTTATTTCAAGTGACTTCTGGTTGAGAGCCTAGATGGCTGCTCAAACCTTCTCCACTCTCCTCCAGGCCAAAATGAGTGAGATCTCCTGGTCTTCTCAGATAACAAAAGGAGGAGAGACTGACATGTCCTGCATTTCTCTCTTTTTCCACTTCAGAAATGCTGGGCATCTTCATTTGCTTTCCCTTTGCTATTGGCTGTAGGGTCCCTCTCTTATCCTGAAGACAGTCCTTCTTCCTCTTTCTGTTATTCTGTTCTCACCTCACTCCTGGTACCTCTGAGAACTTCCTTCATCAGTCACCTCCCCTTTCTTGCATTTCCAATTGTTCTCTTTCAGTTGACATCTTCCTAGAAACTTATAAACGTGCTCAGGTCCTCCTGACCCTCTTGAGTGACTGCTCTATCTCTCTCCATCATTCAACTTGTCACTGCTGCCACTTCCTCACCACCCACTCTTTCCTTCATCCTTGTGCAATCTGGCTTCCACCCCCACTTCTCTATGGAAACTGCTCTTCTAATTTCTCCAGCAGCATCCTCATCACCAAATTGAATGTGTTCATGGCCCATAGGAAGCACTGAGAAAGGTGAGACCTCCCTCCCAGGATAGGCTAGGGCACTGGGCAAAGTCAAGGCTGATAGGAGAACACATCCAGCAGTAGATTCACCTGCAGGTAGGTTGGTCTTCAAATTAGCTGCCCCCTTATGCCTCATACCCAGTGATCTTTGTGTGACACCATTGGGTCAACAAATAGACGGCCTTTCTCCATGACACCCTCCAACCTGCCCATCCCAACAGTTCACTTTTCTGTAGGTTTGACAGCCTCAGTTCCTTAACACCCCCATAACCTGCTCCTGTTATGAAACAAACCACGGGATCCTCCTATTCTCACCAGCCTCATCTGATGGAAGATTGGATTGATCAGCCAAGCTGGTCCCTGCCTTTTCTGTGGTGAACTGGTCAACAGCAGCTCTATTTACTAAAAAGAACAAGAGGCTCTTGGCCATCTGGCATATTGACTCTGATCAGAAACATGTAGCAAGTAGGTCCAGCAAGTACGGGACCTCGGTATAGAAATATTATCTTTGCAATGCGTTTTTATGCAATGGAAAGTCATACAATATACTTCTTTAAAAGCACCATGTACATTTAGGTACTCCTTCTCTTTATTCACCTACTTGGTGAAATGTCATTGTACTTTTATCTTTTTTGGTGCATTTTATCTTCAGTGGGTACTCGCTAAATGTTGAATAAATGGATAAATACATGAATGAGTGAATAACTACTGCAAATATCAGGTTTTTCTTTGTCAGCTTATCATTAGCCAATTCTCCTTTGCTAATGCTAAGATTATCTGGTGAATATTAACCTCAGTCAGGGCTGATATTTGGGTGTATCACTTATGAAGACGTGTCCTTGATAAATAAAAAAGTTTCACTATATCCAAGAATGCACTATTTCCTCAAGCCCAGAGGGGTCACCACTTTGTGGACAATACTCCCCTGGCAGGACCGTGAGCTGAGTTGGGAGACAGATCTGTAGAGACACATCCTGCTTGGACCATGTGCAACGCATCTGCTCGCCGAAGGTTGTTACAGGGGAAGTCACAGTGCTGGCTGGAGCACTGGGCTGTTGCCCAATGGAGTGACCAGTCTCGTGAGGAATCCCGCTGCCTTCCTCCATTGATTTGGCTGGGATCTTTATTGTCTGTTCAAATGTAATTAAAGAGTCCTCTGATGGTGCCAATTAAAGACTGGAGGGATGGGAGCGGGTGCTCACGGCATCACATGGTGTGGCGCGGTGAAGCTGTAAACATCCATTAGCCATTACAGTTCTCATTAGTCCTTGAAAAACAACTCATTAGTGTCCATAGAACTGACAGGTAAATACAGCTAATGGGCTAAATCTATCAATAAATTCATTGTGTGCAAAATCAGGGTTTCTGTCATTGTGCTGCTTGCGGTGACTAATCAGAAGGTTAAATACTCCTCCTGCAAAAATATATATAAGTTGCAAAGCACTTAGCCTGATAGACTGTGAAAAAATGACATGTGAGAAACTAATGAAGACATCAAAGGCTTTATTTATACATAGGGTGGGTTCATTTCAAGTTCAGGTTGCTATGAACTGTCACAGCTGTTTAGCTGAGACTAAATTTTAGAAAGCATATTGATTTGTTTTAATTTAAACGGGGCAGTTTACAAAAGCTGCTTGAATCTGAAGTTATTCCAGAAATGATTGCTCAGTGCGTGGTAGGGGGGGCAGTCCTCAGCATGCTTCTGCTGCCCCCCCCACCCCCGCAAAGGACATCTCCGGAGAGGCTGCTCATCCTACAACTGTTGGGGTGTGGGGAGAATCCCAGCAGCATAGGATGGCAGGGCTGGGCATGCTTTTAGGGCTCACCTACCCTACCCCCTCATGGGGCAGAGGGACAGCCTGAGGCCCAGGGATGCTGGCAACAGGCCCAGGGTCATCGGATACACTGGTGGCAAAGCCCAGGTTGCAGGCTCTTGCCTCCTCCTGCCTGGTGCTGCCTTTTTCTCTCCAGAGGAACCGCGAAGCTGCTGGGATGGGCGGGGCCACCCACAGATGAGGGCTGTCTCCCTGGCGATTTGCTCTCCTTCCCCCTCTTGGCCTTCTACAGCTACGCTCCTTTAATCTAGAGCTGTCACAATTTACTTTTCTCTGGATTCAGCTCAGTCTCTGCCCTTGGATTTCTGTATTTTAGAGAGCAGCGGAAGTTTAGCTGCTTCCTTTTAACCAAGAAACTTCTATCTCCAGCTGCCCGTTCCCCAGCCCTTCGCTAAAATGCTTTCCTTCTCACCTTGTTAGATGGAAGGACTTCCTGATCTCAAAAGGATAAAACGTTAGGAGAGGTTATCAACTGGTCCCCGGCAAGTTCTCTCTGACCTTTCTGCTCTAACCTGCAGGGCTTTAAAATTTTTAATTTAAAAAAAAAAAAAAAAAAAGTATGTTACTTAAAAATATATTTTTAAATTTGTAATCAGCATAAAAACTGGGAGAGTTACATAAAATTTTGGCTTTCCAGCTTCTTCTTGAAAATGGAAAGATCTGGCCACACTGGGCTTGATTTCGAGCCTGGCCCCAGTTGCTAAGGCTGAGCAGCGGTTGTCCCTTTAGATGGGGCCTTGCTTTCCCGTACACCCCGTGTCCTCCAGCCCGTGCCTGCATTAGAACTGAAGAGCACCTCTTCTGATGGTCATGGTGAATGCCACCATATGCTACCACCTCCACAGTGGAAGGACTTCTGAATGGCCCTGGCCCTTCCGTGGCACTGGCTCCAGATCCAGACCCCAGGCTCCCCCAGCTCATCCCCTGTAAGTTCCCTGCCCCTGTCGTTTTAGCTTCTGGCATGCAGAACTGGCCCTGCGTCCCCACAGGGCTCAGGATGGTGGGCTCCCAAATCCGAGAAGGGCTTTCAGAGGTTCACAGAAATAGCCAGTGTCTACTCCAGCCTCCTAACCTGTCTACTTCAGCCTGTTTTTGTTCCCCAATTCATGTTTTATGTGGCTTCCCTTAAAGAAGTAAATATGAAGACATGGCTCCCCGGCATATAAGCCTTCATCGTCTGCCCATTGTTTTTAGGATAAAGTCCAGAACCCTTTCAATGCCACACAAGGCTCTGTAGTTCTGGCCCTCCTCCCTCCCCCGCCCTGCACATGCTCCTTCCTCCTCTTCCCTCTGCTCCAGCATCAATGGTCCCTTTCGGTCCCTCTTACCAGCCTTACTGGCTCCTGCCTCCTGATAGCCTGTGCATCTACTGTTCCTTCGACTAGAATGTTCTTCCCCAGATTTTTGCATGTCCAGCTCCTTCATGCAGGCTCCCCAGGCTTATTCCTTTCCCTCAAAATTGCCAAGCTTATCCTGGGGCCTCTGAGCTTCCTGTTCCTTCTGCCGGAATTGCGTTTCCCTAGGTCTTTCCACTGCTGGTTCCATCTCACTGTCCAGGGGCCAGCTCAAATAGCCTCTCCTCAGGTAGTCTTTCTGCAACAGCCCCTCCCACCTGCCACTGAGTGTGGGCTGAATTGATATCATTTACTTGTGTCCCTGCTCACTGTCTGCCTCGCCTTCCGAGAACACAAGCTTCATGTGAGTAAGACTTGGTCTCTGTTGTTCACAGAATAGCCTCAGGGCCTAGACAAGGGCCTGACCCACGGGGCTGCTTGGTAAATAATTGCCAACGGAATTACATCAGAGAACACAGCCGGCCTGGACCTCGGGGAGCATCTGAACAGAACTTCTCGGTTGTCAGAGGGCGCTGAGGCCTAGAGAGTCCAACCCGATGGAAAAAAATGAGGCAAGAAGATGAAAGGCAGGTCATAGGAAACAAGAAAAGGCACTCAACTTCACTAATAACCAGGGGTACACACATTAAAACATCATGTTACCACTTTTATCCATCAGCTTGGCAAACATTCTAAGTGCTGGAGAGGATCTGGGAAAAAGGCAAGTTCACTACCGGGCACCTTGGACAGTATCCAGGAAAGTTGAAAATGCACGCCCTCCATCAGTGAGCTGTCCTGTTCCTGCATCTGACCTGGAGAAAGCGGGCTATGCATAATGATGCACATGCAGACCATCATTCATTCGTTCCACAAGCGGTTACTATGCACACCAGCTATGGGGTCTACGTACTGGGGACAGAGCAGTAAACAAAATGTATGGGAGACCCTTCCTTCATGCAGCGTATGTTCTATTTGGGGAGAGACTGGTGGTAATCAGTCAATGAATAAATCAAGAGTATGTCAGATGCTGGTAAGGGCTATGGGGGAACGTGAGGCCAGGTAAGGTGGGAAGGGAGCCCTGGGGGACGGGGCTGTCATTCTGCGTCGGGCAGTTAAGGAAAAGCACTCTGATGAGACGACATCTGGACAGAGTGAGGCATGAGGATAAGGCTGCGTGGGGAGGGGGAGTGTCTGAGCAGAGGGACCAGCCAGTGCAAAGGCCCTGAGGTGGGAGCGGGCGTGGGGAGCTTGAGGAACAGCAAGTAGGTCAGGGTGGCTGGAGCTGGGAGAGTGGGGCAAGGGTGGTAAGAGATGAAGCGGGAGGTGTGGGAGGAGTGTAACCAAGGCCCAGCTCATGTAGAGCCCTGACAGGCACTGTAAGGATTTTGGCTTTGACTCTGAGTGAGATGGGGAGCCCTTGGGGAGTTTCATTTTGTAAAGATCACTCCAGCTGCTGCGGCTGTGTTGGAAATTAGATTAGGGAGAGGGCAAGATGAGGGGCTGTGACAATAATTCAGGAGAGGGATGATGCGGCTCGTCGTGCAGATGTATCCAGAATCAATGCTGGGTACATATTGGAGGTGACAGGACTGGCTGGAGGATGGAACTTGGGGTGTGAGAGGAAACCAAGGGTCCAGGCTGACCCCGTGGCTTTTGGCCTGAGCACTTGCAAGAGTGGAACTGACATTTGCGAAGGTGGGGGAGACCGCACAGGTAACGGGACTTGGAGGGGTGTGAGTGTGTGTGTGTGTGTGTGTGTGTGTGTGTGTGTGTGTGTGTGTGAGCATTACCAGTAACAAGCCTATTAGACATTCAAGGGATGGCGTCAAGCAGGCAGCTGCACTTACAAGGCTGGAGTTGGGGTGAGAGATCAGGCGGGTGGTAGAAACTTGGGGGTCAGCAGCGTGTAGCTCGTATGTAGAGCTGCGGGGGCTGAGGAATCACCCAGGGAACCAGGAGGCTGGGAAGAGAAGTCTCAGGAGTGAGTCCTGGGACCTGCCATTGTTTGGAGCACAAAGGATAAATCGGAAAAGGAGACTGAGGAGAAATAGCCCTTCTTAGAAAAAGGACCAAGATAAAAAGGTAGTGCACAGAGTTTTCAAGGAAGAGGTAAGGATGCCACAGGGTACTGGCAATTAAGGAGGACGAGCGAGCTCAGATGCAGCCACTCGGAGGTCACTAGTGACCTTGCCAGGTGCTGTTTTGGTGAAGTGGTGGGTGAAGACCTGATGGCAGTGGGCTCAAGGGAGAGGAAGAAGGAGAAAATGTGGAGGCACTGAGTGAAAGCCAATTTTTGGAGAGTTTGGCTCTAAAGAGGGTCAGAGAACTGAGGTGGTGGCTGGAACAGGATGTAGAGGGACAAAGGTTTTTTTTTTTAATTACTTTTTTTTTTTTTTTTTAAGATAAGAGAAATGACAATGTGCTTGTTGGCTGGTGGGAACAATCCAGTAGAGAAGAAGCGATCTGATGGTGCAGGAGAGTGAAGAGATAATGACTGAATTATTTGTCACAGCAAAAAATTAGAAACAACCTAAAAGTGTCCATCAAGAGAAGAATAGATCAATAAAATATGCTATATTCAAAAGGATGAGATCCTCTACAGCTGACTCATTGCCTGGAGGAACAAATTTCAGTAGCAAGAAGGGGCCTCAGCTGTACACTTGCCTAGGTCCCTTGTACTATAGACCTCAACTCCGATCACACAGGTCCCTCCCCTCCTGTCCCCAAATACCTTCACTTCATGTCCCAGTGAGAGCAGGGCTGTGTCTGAGGCTCTCTTGGAAGATCTTCCTTTTGTTGGCCTTGATCAGAAAAATCCTGTCATGATGATGATGATAAAAATAAAATAACAGCTACTCAATATGTAGTGTTTCATCAACCCCTTGCCCTCATGAAGCTTATATTCTAGATAGACATGAAATAACCAATTATAATCATTTTTAATATGTGTTATGATGAAAGCTATAAAGGAGAGTATCAGAGAGGGGCCTGGTCTAATCTAGAGGGGTTAAGAAATACTTAATCTGAAACCAGAAGGATGAGCCAGGCAAAGCTGGGGAAAGGGGAGAGGAGGAAGGAGGCGGGTAAGCAGAAGGGATAGCATCCCTCCCTCCATTGATTCAATAGTGACCGAGCATCAGCTGTGTCCTGGGTGAAAAAGGCACAAATTCCTGCTTTCTTGGGACTGCCACTCTAGTGGAGGGAGAGAGAGTGAACACATAAATGGTCCACGATTTCAGTTAGTGATGAGTGCCATGAATTTATTCATTATAAATCAGGGTAACAGAGTGGGGAGAGGGATTGATGAGAATTTTAGAGAGGGCGCTTAGAAAAGGTATGGAGAGAGAGGTGACCTCTCACCTGAGACCAGCCATGGCAGTTGGGCGAAAGCGTGTCCCAAGCATAGGAAAGAACAGGCCCAAAGGCCTTGAGGAGCGAATAAGCTTGCTGTGTTCAGAGAATAGCAAGGCCAGGGTGTCTGGACCTGTGAACAAGGCAGGGATGTGGTGAGAATAAGGTCAGAGAGACAGGCAGGGGCCAGGTCACGGAGGGCATTGTAACCACGTGTTAAGCTCTTCTATAATCCCAGGTCTTAGCTGGGCTGCAGATTCAAATGGGCTACTTCTTGGAAAAAGTCCTGGATCCCCGGGTCCTCAGGGAGTAAGCGGCTGCGTTTGCCTCAGCTGCGGAGGCCAAGAGTTCTTCCGTGCCCTCCCCCTCCCAGCCGTAGATCTTACCTTATCACTCCCGACCGCTTAGCATGAGCCATGGACTAATCCAGAGAAGAACTCTCACTTAATTAATTTTAGATTTAAAGCAACAAGAAGTCCTTATATTAAAAACGGAGTCGGGGGGTGGGTGTGGAGAACAGCTTGTTAATTAAAATGTCAGTTAGGGTGTTCCTGGCGAAAACTATGATTAGTGGGTGTTTCCTTTGGTTACAAGTCCTTGTGCTTTGATATTTCATGTGTGAATATAAAGAACCTCACACACGTGCCCAGCTCCTGGCGACAGGCTACATTTCACGGTGGTTTCAACGCACCATTCTGTTCCGCAAACTCCAGCAAATGTCTGGGATTATACCCCAAGCTAGTCTTTCACCGCTAGTCTCTGAGGGTCCTCTCTCTGTCTCTCTGTCATCATCTCTCACACGCCATTCCCACTGGCAGCCTCTCTTACTCATCCTGCAGGGATCAATGTCACCTTTTTCAAATCCTTACTAGGTGTTCCAGTCAGAAATATGATTTCCCTCCTTTGTACCTGTAGTGTGGCATTCAAGGCCTTTAACCTTGGGATATAGATCCTGCTGTTCCTTGTCACCCATCCTGTTTCCTGAACTTTGGTCCTAGCTGCACTCTCTGTCTGCCATGTACTTGCCCTAATTCTCCCTCTTTGCTCAGGTGTTCGCTTGGCCACCAGGGAGGGAGATTGACACATTTCTTACACCTTTGTTAGAAAAAAAGAGTCTGTGAAAAAAATTTATTTATTATTTATGCCATTTAGCTACCTTCCAAGAAGGCTGGGCCCTTTGTTGTGGTGAGCCCCATAACTTTGATGGTTATGGGAAGGCTGAACTGCCAAACTGGAGGGTGCTGTGTCTAATTTCTCTGCTTAAGCAAAGGAGGGGCAGTAGAAAGACTTGGGGGTGGAGGTATGGATCTGGGGGGCTGACTAGGGGCAGGGGGCGATGGGGAAAGGCCTAGAGGGAGAAGAGGCAGCTGATGGCTGAAGAAGAAGTTTGGGGAGCTATGTGGAGGAAATACACGTGTCATGGGAGGTTTGTGTTAAGTTTCGTGTGTGGTGGGCTATAAACCTCTCTGATGTCTTCCCATGACATTTTCAGGAAAACCTGACTCACTAAGGCTTTGTGGAATTGGATTAAATTGTTTCTGGAAGGGTAAGTACCAAGCACTGTGAAGGGTCTGAGATTCACCCTGCTTGCGAGCTGACAAGTGAGGTTGCCGCAGTGTCATAGATGCTGGCAGAACACGGGAGACCCTGGAATAAGACACAGAAGACACTGTGACTCGCGACAATAGCAGTAGCCAGGGTGTCACATTCGTGCTGGTTTCCCAAGCTCTGATTCCTGCAGGGTGACACCAAGAGAGTCAGCCAGCACCTGTAGCACATGCAGGGGGTTTTGTCATAAGAAAGGAACCCCTGGCTTAGAGAACCTAAGTCTTTTAGGAGCAGTAAGCCCAACTGGAACTTTCCCTGGAGAGAGATGTATCTTTACGTTGGGCAACAAACAAACCTTTCTCGACTCTGGAAAGAGACTGTCTCCAGTTTCCAGGGCTGTTTGCTACACAGACATACACTAAAGGATAGTCCCAAACACAGGCAGTCAGTACCCTGGCTTGCAAAATGTGCAGAAATGCAAGGGACCCATGGAGAATTGTCTCCCCAGAGTAAGATGTAGTGGTGATCCCTGTTTCAAGATGGGTGTGGGATGAGACCAGAAGCTGTTTGCAATGCCTTCATGACATCTGGACTATGAGCTTTTATACTCTGCTTTTGAAAAGAATTCTTTTATGATATGCTCTATCAGTTAGCTATGGCCATGTAACATACCACCCAAAACTTGGTGCTTAAAACGATTTATTATTGCTGATGAATCGGCGTCATCTGGGAGGTTGCGCTGGTTTGGCCTGGGCTGGGCTGATCTTGGCTGTGCTGTCTTAGACTTCCTTCACCCCAGCTAGGATGCTGAGCAGACTTGGTTCTGTTCCAAGTGGGCTTTCATGACGAGGGTCCAAGAGACTGAGCAGCAGGACCCCTAAGGCTCCTCTAGGCCTCGGCTTGGAACTGCCACGTGGTCTTGTCCATGGCAAATCACATGACAGCCCAGGTTCATGGCATAGGAAATAGACTCCAGCTTATATGAGAGGAACTCATGTAACTGTGCAAAGGAATATATATTTATATGGAGAGGAACCATTGGGGCCATTTTTACACTCAGTCTATTGCATTTGCCTTCTCTGCTGTACTCTGAGCTCCTAGACGGCAGGGATTATGTCCCATTCATGTCTCTCTGGTGGTGACTGGCCTGGGCTGGGCGTAGAGAAAGCATCAATCATGTCTCTCAGATGAATGAATGATACACCACAGGATGAATGAATGATGCACAATAAGGACTTCTCTCTGTGAACTAGACGACACGGAGTGCTCTGGTCTCTGCCCCAGACCACAGGTGGCCCTGCACAGGGTGGGCCTGGTTCTCCCAGTGTCTTCTCATCCCCACTGCTGTTGCCTTTGCTTGGGACCTCATGACATCATGCCCAGTCTGTTCTGCAGCCCTGGTACTCTCTGCTGGCTTCAACCCATTCCTCTCGAACCCGTCCTCCACATCATCTCCAGACACTGTTCTCAAAAGCATACCTGACCCTGTCACTCCTCCATTTGAATCTGTCGTGGACTCTCCCAGGCCTAGAAGATAAGGTCTCAGCTCTTTCATAAGGCATTCAAGGCCCTTCACCTTGGGGTCTGGATCCTGCTGTTTCTTGTCACGCATCATCCTACATGCCTGACAGCCCCTGTGCCAGCCACGCTCTCTGTCTGCTGTGTACTTGCCCGAATTCTCCCTCTTTTCTCCAGTGTCCCCTTGGCCTCCAGGGAGAGATATTTACTTACACCGTACTCTCAGACCACTCTGTGGGCACCTTCCTTGTCCCATAGATCTGGTTGCCTGGGGCCTTTGTGGGGCCTCTTTCCTTTGGATTGGGGGCTCCTTGAAGACAAATGTGCTTCTCCTGGTTTCCCTGGGACCCCACCTCACTCCATGACTGCGACTCACCCTAAGAGCCGTGGGGTCTCATGTAGAGTTGACTCCCATAATGTTTACTGAACCAAACTGAGATTGATGGAGAGGGAGGAGGGCAGGGGAGGGGAGGGAAGAGGAGAGAAACCCAGGTACCAGCATAAACATCCAATGCATCTGGGGAATCTGCCCTGGGGCTCCTCTCCCAGCAGCCTTTCCTGGAACAGGTCATAGCCTGTGGGCTAAAGACTTTTCACCCTAAGGCTCCTTCTGAAAGTGGAGACTGGGCCTCTGTCCCCAGCCACAGAGACCCTGCCTGGCACTGCTGGGGTGTGGGGAGGGAACTCTGCCATTGTCTTTTGGGTTTTCATCATTTTAGTCTCTGTTCCTAGCTTTATTTAATTTGTCACTTAATTACTGTTTACTGAGCATGCTTGTAGCTAAGATGTATTTATTTACGATGCACTTTGTCTGATTTTAGTAGAGTTTTTCTCCCTTCTCCTTCCTTTGTATCTGTTTTCTTTATTCTCATAATGCATGATCAAGTAAAAATATTTTTTTCACATAAACAACACAGAGGAAATAACAGTCCCTTGATATTTCATCCTTCAGAGATAACCACTGTTGACAGTTTGGTGTATATCCTTTCAGACTTTTTTTAATGCTTATATAAATATATATGAATGTGACCCAGATATACCTAAGAAGCCTTTAAGGCCAGTCTCGGCCCAACAGTGCATCTAAAATAACCCAAATCGGACTCCAGAAGCCTGAAGAATTATGTGAATCCTTATTGTTGGTTTCCTTAAAAAGGTGGTGCTTTTTACAGCTTTGAAAAAGTCAGCTTTAGACATCTCTCCTTCTCCCCCCAAGTGTCTCACTCCCAGCTGCTGTGAAAAGTCTCTTCTCACTTCCTCCCACTCATCCCTTCTTTCTCTGGGCTGTGCCCTCCTGAACCCTATCAACGTGCGGCCCTCACCCCATGTATAGCTCTCAGCAAGTGCCGCTCTTCTGTGACTGCATTTATTGTCAAACTCAGCCCTGCTGGAATTTTTAAGAAAAAAAAAGGCTACATCTCTCTATGGCATAAATAGGATCCTGTTATAAGCATTATTCAGTAACCATTTTTTTTCTCACACTCTGCTATCTCATGGATGCATTTTCATGCCTGTGCATTCAAATCTACCCTTTCCTTTTAAATAAGGGACAGCTCCATGGAATGGATGGTCCATGATTTGTTTAACCTGTCCCATGCTACTGGGCATTCCAGTGCCTTCCAGTTTTTACTACTAAAAACAATGCTGCCATGAACACCTCTGTGATGCTGAGTTTTTATGCCTTTTCTTTCTTTTCCACCTGCCCCAAGTTTTGCTGTTCTAGCAAAACTTCTGACGAGCTGGTTTTTGTCCAGTACATGGTTCCATTGTCTTCCTTCTGGTTCCTTTGGGGAACTCCCCCCTCACTCCATGTGATCCTGGGGGGTCTGCCTTTATGCTCCACCATCCCCTGGCACTGGATGGGAGGGAGTCACAAGACCACGTGTCCTATCAGAGCACCCCTTCCTGCCGGCCTTGACGATAACCCCATCAGTTTCCGCTGTCCATGTCCACCGTCCCTGCACTAGCCCCAGGCTCGTCATCTCTGCCCAGGTCACTGCCACAGCCTTCTCTCTGCTGTGTCTGCGTCCAGGGCTGGGCAATGCTCACCTAGCATCAGCGGCTACTCATCATCCCTGACTCTGCCATTTCCATGCTTCGAAGTCATCCGTGGTGATGCCCTGTGTTGTATGAATACAGTCCTATCTCTTTAATCTGTCATCTAGAACCCGCAGGACCTGGCTCTTGCTTACCTCGATAGACCCGGGGTTCTCCACTCCCTTTCACACATACCAGATTCCTGAAGGATTGTACCACTTCTCAGTGTTTGAACGTGCCTTGCATTTTCCAGCTTCCATCCTTTTGACCATGCTCTTTACTCCATAGAAGTCTCACCCCCAAACGATGTGAGTCCAATGCCTACCTAAGCTTTAAGCTTCTAGTCCCCAATCTCCCTCAGCACGGATAGGAACTAAACAATTTCACCTTCCCTGGGGCTCCCTACAAAATGTTGATGACCTTCTAACATTTTTGAATTCTTCACGGATTATTGGTTACAAGGGAGCAGAAATCCAGCTCAAAGAAGGGGGCGAGATGGTGGCTATTGTAAGGACATGGAGGTCTCAGAGAAACCAAACTCTGCCAGACCTCATGGGACTTGACACTGGGTCCTGGGAAGTCATGAGGGGTTGAGAGTGACTCTCCATCTCCCAGTGGGTACCTGCCTTCCTGCCGCGACCCTGTCATTGATTTAAATCTGTGATGGCAACTGACGTACGGTACTTGCCTCCTCTCCATGACTGGAAATACTTTCATATTTGTACCTCCCTCCCCTACCCCTGCCCAGGGTATAACCCAGGGCCTGGTTCATTTTCAGCAGGAAAAAGCAAGCTAGCAAAGTTATAACACACAGGGATTTGCGTTTTCATTTTATCCTTGTTAAAGCTCCCAATACCTCCCAAGAATAGGTACTATGATTTCCCCATTTTACAGATGAGGAAACTGAGGCATCGCTTTGCCCAAACTGACAAAGCCAGCAAGTACGAGAACTGGGACTTGAATCCAGACGTGTTTGAATGAATACGTGAACTTATTCATCAACAGTAGCGGTCTTGAGATCATCTGCTCCAGACTCCAGCCTCTAGATCAGGAGTATAAACTGCCCTCCAGAGAGGCAGCCAGCTATTTTCATCTTAAACATCTCCACATTGAACCCATTTTTTTTTTTTAATTAATTTATTTAATTTATTTATTTTTGGCTGCATAAGGTCTTCGTTGCTGCGCGCGGGCTTTCTCTAGTTGCGGCGCGCGGGGCCTACTCTTTGTTGCGGTGCCCGTGCTTCTCACTGAGGTGGCTTCTCTTGTTGTGGAGCACGGGCTCTAGGCACATGGGCTTCAGTAGTTGTGGCGCACGGGCTCAGTAGTTGTGGCACACGGGCTTAGTTGCTCCGCGGCGTGTGGGATCTTCCCGGACCAGGGCTCAAACCTGTGTCCCCTGCATTGGCAGGAGGATTCTTAGCCACTGCGCCACCAGGGAAGTCCCCTGACCCCACCTTTTATCACTTCAGTGATTTTATCCCCTTCCCCAAACAGCAGGCATTTCCTCTTTGTGTCTAATCACAACCTTTTTTGTTTGTTTGATTTAAAATCCCTTTTGCTTGTCAGGCTTCCTCAGACTTGAAACCAACTCGTGAGAGTCACCTGTTCTTTTGGCAGCAAGCCTGTGGAGCAGACATTTAAAATTTCCACTTGATAAGAATCTCAAGGCCCAGGAAGGTAGAGCAAGCCATCTAAGGTCACAGAGACCAGACACAGCAGGTCCAGAACTTGAACCCAGATCTTGGACTCTAAATGGCCCCTCCATCTGGTCACTTCACATCTCCCTTAAGTCTAAGGCACAGTCTGGGACCATGGAAAAAACAGACTTGGCTGTTTCCAACATGGATAAGAAGGAAGAGGAATAATAGCAAGGTTGGGAGGGGGAAAGAACTGTGTCTTAGGTTCAGGGAGGAGTGTGTGAGGGCTGGGGTATGGGAGGAAGGGATCAGTCCAGAGACTGGGGAGAATGAGAAAACACATAATATTAAGCGTCCAAGCTCTTTACTGAGGGCTGCAAGCTGGCTGGCCATATAATTATGCTAGAGCTACAAGCTTCAACCAGGACTATCGCAGGCAAACTAGGACATAAGGCCACCCTGCCTAACAGATCCTTGTGATCTGCCTCTCCCTACCTCTCTGAACCTCCCCCCATCCACTCTCCCCTCATTACGGTGCCCCAGCCCTGCTGGCCTTCTTGCTCCTTTGCGGAATTCCCAGCATATTGTTACTCCAAGACCTTTGCACGCTCTGTCTGGAATACTTTTCCCCCGTATCTTCACACGACTGCTTGTCGTTCAGGTCTAAGCTCACACGTCATCTCCCAAGAGAGGCTTTCCTGACCTCCTAGTATAAGGTAGTCCCTTTCCTCCAGTCAGTCTCCATTCTGGTTATCTATTGCTGTGCAACAAATAAACCCACCATTTAGTGGCTTGAAACAACAACACTCGTTTCATTATCTCTCATGGCTTCTGTGGGCCAGGAATTGGGAGGTACTAGACTGGGCAGTCTGGCTCAGGATCCCTCATGCAGTTGCAGTAATGGTGCTGCAGCTGGAATAGTGGAGGACAGGAGCAACTGGAGGCTGGCCGGGCATCCCTCTCTCTCTCTCTGTTTATGTAATCTGGGGGCCTCTTCCTGTGGTTTCTCGAGGGAGGCTGATTTGTGCTTCCCACAACATGGCAGCCTCAGGGTAGATGGTCTGCTTTCATGACACTCAGGGCTCCAGGGCAGATGCTTTATCACACAAGGTGGAAGCAGCATCACCTTTCTGGCTAGCCTTGGAAGTCATACAGCTTCCCTCTGCCTCATTCTCTTGGTTACTGTTGAAACACAAGGCTCCCCAGATTCAAGGGGAGGGGACTTCAACCCCAATTCTTCATGGGGGTGTGGCAAGGTTCTAGAAGGACACATGGACCAGAGATATTGGTGTGGCCATCTTTGGAAAATACTACCTGCTGTACTGTCTAGTATCTGTGAGACTTACAGTACCTGAAATTGCCTTAATTATGTAGTTTTGACTTGTTTATTATCCTTTCTCCCCAACTTCCACCCCACTAGAAAATAAGACCTGTGGTGGAAGAGTCCTTTTCTGTCTGGTTCACCTCTGTATTCCTAGTGCCTGCCTTATAAGAGGCACATAAACGTTTCACTGAAGTGATGAATGAAGTGCTCCGAGGTATGACAGAACCAGAGATGGCCTCTCAGGGCCCCCGCAGCTCTAGTTTTTGAGCAGCCACTCAGAAAGCATCGTTAGAAGCTCTGAAATATATTCTCAGAATGGTTTTGTGGTCAGGGTTCCCTGGGCTTCATCAGTCTGTGTGTCCCAGACCCCAGTCTCCATGGCCCCTTAGCTGCCCCAGTGGACTCTGGTACCAGGTCACATACACGTAACCTCCTCACTTTTGAGCCTTCCTAGAGGGACTCTCATCCCCAAGAATCTGCCTCTAGCTTTGCCCTGGTTTATAGACACCTCTTGTCAGTGAAAGAAACATATTTTCTCAGGAATCCTGATTCAGGGGAAAGTGCCCATCTACTCTGGGTTCCTAGACTTTCTGTGAAATAATTCTTGCTAGTCTTCTGGGTCTAAAAGAAAATTTTACTGAAACTTTTCTACAAAGGCCATCTATGCACCCCACCCTGACCTCGTCCAACAAACATTAATAGGTGTCGGAACCAACAGGATGTGTATAAGTGTGTGTATGTATGTATATATGTATGTATATATATATTCATCTATATATCTGTAACTATAGATTTATAGACCTGTATATGAAGAGATCTATATAGAGAGATTTATTTTAAGGAATTGGCTCACACGATTGTGGAGGTGTCACAAGTCCAAAACCAGCAGGGTGGGTCATCAGACAAGGGAGTTGCAGTTTGAGTCCAAAGGCTGTCTGCTGGCAGAATTCCTTCTTACTCAGGGGAGGTCAGTCTTTGTTCTATTAAGGTCTTCAACTGATTGGATGAGGTCCACACATTGTGGAGTGTAATCTGCTTTCCTCAGAGTCCTCTGACTTAAATTTAATCTCATCCCAAAAACACTTTCACGGAAATATCCACAATGCGTTTGACAAAATAAACACCTGGGCGCTGTGGTCCAGCCAAGTTCACATGTAAAATCGGGCCAATGCAAAGGAAAGACCCAGCCCTTGGGAAATTCATGTTCTAACCGGGAGCCACCGGGAGGGAAATCACCACCTATTGGTTCTTAAATATACCTGCTAGTGCATAAAAACGCCACACCCTGAGGAATTTTGATTTGGAGGTAGGTGGTCCACAGGCACCCCTTGATCTGACATTGACCTAACCTGGGCTCTGATGAATTAGATGTGGGAGAGAAGTGTGTGCTTCACTGGAAAGGGGAGAGAAGGGGCCAGACTATGGCCACCCACTCTTCTGATGGGTGGTCATAGTCTGGCCCAGAGATGTCAACACTGTAAAGGTGAGTGGGGAAGTATGTCCAAGCAGAGAGGATGGAGGGAGGAAAGACATGAACTTGGCGGGAGTACAGAGGGTAGGGGAGGAGGTGGTGGGAGACGCCACTGACAATGAGCTCAGAGCCCACGGAGGCAGCGTGGTAGATGGTTAAGGCCATAGGTTTTAGAACCAGGAAGACTTAGAATTGAATATAGACTTGGATACTTAGAAGAACCATAACTCTGGGCCAAGTCACATAACCTCACTGAGACCTGGTCTCTGCAACTGGGGAAAAAACAGGAGGGGCAGATGAGGGATGTTATCAAATTGTATAGGTTCCTATTACTGCTATAACCCCAAACCACAAACATAGTGGCTTAACACAGAATGAATTTATTCTCATACAGTTCAGAAGTCCAAAATTGGTCTCACGAGGCTCAAATCAAGGTGTCAACAGAGCTTTTATTCTGGAAGCCCTAGGGAAGAATTCCTTCCTTACCTTTTTCAGGGGTCCACATGACGTGGCTCACGGCCACATCACCTTGACCTCTGCTTCCATCATATCCCATCTCCTTCTCCAACTCTGACCCTTCTGCCTCCCTCTTATAAGGGCCGTTGAGATGACATTGGGCCCACCCAGACAATGAGGATAATCTCTGCATCTCATGATCCTTAACTCAATGGCATCTGCGAAGTCCTTTCTGTCATGTAAAGTAATACTTTTGCAAATTTTGCGGAATTTGGACATCTTTGCGGGGTCATTATTCTGCCTACCACACCCACCTGCTTCCTGTTATGAAGATTAAATGCCTGGCACAGGGTACCTGCTAGCTAGGGCCCACCTTATTATTCTTATAAAGAGCTCTGAGTCCACATCAAGAGGCTTGAGCCGCATCCTGGGAGGTCCGGGGAGTAAATGGAGATTATCTCCCTTAAAAATCTCCCAGGTTTTAAGCCCTGGAACAACATGTAGACAGTAGTTTGGCTGAGAAGGAAAGCGGGGAAGGACAGATACTAAAGTTTGGACTTTTCTTTTCTTTTCTTTTTTTTTACAATGAGGCTCAGTCCCTTTAAGAACGACTAGCCATCTCTTCCCAAGACGTCCCAGGCTACATGGAAGAGGGAGGCTTAGACTCAGAAGATGTTTGCTGAGCTAGTTCTTGAAGATCTTTCTATAAGTGACACAGAAACTGGCCATCCTCTGAACTACCCAGCCTCTTCCTTCTCTGGTTCCCCAGCAGTGGTTTGGTTCTCAGTCTTCTTCTCTGCCACATAGAATCTGGTTGGTGCTCTCCTATCCTCTCCTATCTGCCCAAGTCTCTAATCACCTGGCAGTGGACGTTTACAGGTCTGGGCTTCCCCGCCGCCCACCCACACCCCGCCAGCCACACCCACACACAGGCAGCTCCCACCAAGGGCACTGGTTCCAAGAGCTGGCCTCACACAGACTGTGTTCTGGGAGTCAACCTCCCGATTAGCGTCCAACATGACAGAGTCATGACATTCTCTATTAAGACCACCAGCTACCTTCACATAGAGCAAGAGATCTAACCGGAGTTGGCAATGGACCCTGGACAAGGCGTGGCTTCTTCTGAAATTGTTGGCAGGATTTGAGCATGAAGGGATGTGCATTTTTCTAGGGACAGGGGCCGTAGTTTTCATCAGATTCTAAGATGGATCTGTGAACCCCAAAGTACTCACAACCACGGAGAGACACGTCATCACTTAAATCCTTGACCCTCATTGATCTTGCTTTTTAGTTGCTTCTCCAAAAGGTTCAGACAATCCTATGACCTGGTGGTGTCAAGCTGAACTAAACGCGGCTTCTTCTTAGTTGGGAGAGGCTCCTGCTTGTTCTGGGTTTTGAGGAATCTAATTGCCCAGCAGGCCCAGAGCTTTCTCCATTCTGCTGAGCTCTGGCGCTCAGACCCACATTCATTATGTGCAGGCTTATACACAGAGGCCCCGGGAGAGAGAGCTGGCCCGACTCCGCCCCAGCTGCTCACGCTTCCCCTGGTCGTGCCCTCTATTAGAACACGGCTGGGCAGACCCCTCGGCCTTTCTCCAGGAATTTGAAGGGATCAGGATAAAGGCTGAAGCTTAGATTTTTGAGCAGAGGTAATTTCAGAAGGTGGAATCATAGCTTAAAGAACCCTCTGGAGAATTTTCCTGATGCAAAGCTAACAAGACACTGTGATAATTTCTCTGCAGCTGGCCTCATTCCAAGTTGGATTTTAAACGCAGATTATAAGGCAAACACCATCCCCCACAAGTATTAAAGGAGGGGAAAATAACAGAACGGGGGCTGCAAAAATGGTCTCTATTGTGGGACCAAAAGCCGTCAATCATGCCGGCTGACAGGCGTCAGAGATTGACAGACAGGCCCTCGCTCCTGACTTCAGTTATCAAGGGGAATGGAAAAAGTGTCTGCCGAGAACATGTTAAATTGCCAAAGTCATTACCAGTCACCAATTACCAAAGAAAAGATAACAAGGTATATATTAGCAAAATCGATGCAACAACATGCATTTCAATACAGTGAGTTTTTTAGAACTTCTGAAAACAAAACGAACTATTTAGGGAATACACAATGGTTTTCAGTGAATACCAAACACTGCGCTTTGTAAAGTCATCAATATTCACGTTAGGTTTGGCTCTGCTTAACGGGAGCAAAGATCAAGCTGTAAACTAATATACTTCATTTTGTTCCCCCCCCTCTAGTTCCACCCAAAGGACAAAATGATGACTGGAGGGCCAGGTGGCTCTCCTGCAAACTCCCCCAAAGAAAGGCCTGGCTGGTCATTGACGGCACGTCGTGGGGCCTTGGGCCTGGACAGGGCACAGGTCAAGGAGGCAGTGGTAGGCTTCTGTCCCATGGAGTCCTTTCCACAGGATGAAGCAGAAATTCCTAATTGCCTGCTCTGAGCCCTGCCTTGGGCAGGACCGTGGAGATGAAGAGAGGAAGGATGCAGTGCCTGCCCTACTGAGTCTTGCAGTCTGGGGTGGAGGTGGGAGGCACACGACCCCAATGATTTACAGGACAAAGCAGACTGATGAAAGTTCCAAACGTAAGTATGACTAAATACAACAAGGGAAAGCTTGAGGCTCCTGCAGCCTGGGGGCATTTGAGCTAGTTCTTGGGGAGTGAGGACTTTAATTGGAGATGCAAACTCCTGGAGAGGAGAGTGCATTTTTCGATGTTGTAGGCAAGGGGCGCCATTGCAAGTTCTTGCGTTGGGGAGTAGAATGTCCAGAGTTGTGTTTTAGGGAGATAGCTCTGGCATCAGGGCAGAGAATGGACAAGACGATGGTACTTTAGACTGTTGGAGTATATCCTGTGAGAGAGGCTGAAGTCCTGGGCAAGGAGAGGGGTAACAGTGAAGACCCAATGGGCTGCCATCATATTGCATGCATAAAAGAGGCCTCTCCCTGGTCTTTGTTCTTGTCACCTCTCAGGCCCTGCGCAGGTACTGTGTTCTCATGGTGCTTGTCCATATCCACTGTTAGAATATCTTCCTCCTTCTCTGAGCTCCAAGGCCCTCTGCTGAGTTGCCCACCACGTGTGAGCTACCCAGTGGCCACAGTAGTCCAGATTAGAAGCTCTGCAAGGACAAAACCCTGTCACATAAGTCCCTGTGGCTCTTCCAGTGTAGTCCCCCCACCCCCACAGCAGAAGGAAGAAATGAAAACAGCAAAACTCTGAGCAGAGAAGCATTTCATGGTAATGCTCAAGAAAGATCAGGAGACTTCTCACGACGATCATTTCAAAACGTACACAAATGTCAAATCATTACGTAGCACACCTGAAACTAACAAAATATTGTACCTCAACTATATTTCAATTAAAAAAAAGAAAGATCAAGGCTGTTGTGAATTTGCCCAGTAGGCCACTAATTTTCAGCTTGCATCCAATTTGTCAAAGGATCTTATATGACTGGTTAAAATAAGACTTACAAAACCTTCCTGACCCTGCAGTGTGTGCAGGACCTAGAGGCAGTAGATTGAGTGCCCAGAGAGAAAGAGTTGCTGGGCCTCAAAAATAAGAAAGTAATCAGTGAGAAGCAGGGACATTTGCGATCAGCATTGGAAGAAAGCACACCCCTTTCCAAATGATTTGTAGGTGGCATGACCATATCGTTAATTGTCCAGACAGGTGCAATTTTGAGGGTGTTTAAAGGACTCCGTCTGTAATTATTACATGACAGCAGACTTAAACTGAGATTGTCCCTGAAAGAATAGAAGTTGAGGTCACCACAGAGATGAGTACTGCTCCCCCGACCACAACTCCTTATATTTTATAGATGGCGGAACTTCCGCTCTTGGCCTCTCCCCATTCCTCCTACTACTCCTCAGGATTTAGCTGAATCTGGGTACTTTGTTTCGAAGACTGAGTACAGCTCAGCCCCCTCCAGGTCCTCTCTCTTTTGGAGCAGCTCTGCTTAGGAGCTGGGGTTCTCACCTCCTCCACGGGGTCAACTTAAGGGGCAAGTGTGCACTTGTGGAAGAGGCCTAGACTATCTAGTTGGCCTGTGACTGGACAGAGGGAGAAGTATTAGGAGCCTCAGCTGACTGCTGATCTCAACCTTTATCAACCTTAGCAAAGTTCTGTCTGTCTGATTCCAATATCTCCTTCTCAGTTGATTCTATACCCAGAGCAGATAGTGATTCTCACTCTCCCAAACCCAACAGCTGTCCTAAGCAGAGGCTGGGAATGTTCAGAATTAGATAAAGGCCCTCATACAAGAGCATAGCGTGTCAATGCAGGTCAGTGGGAGTTGGGGACTGTGGAGAACCTATACTAGAGGATCCTTATATGTGAACAACACAAGAAAAAGAAAAATCTGGGCTGAATTTGGCTTCGTGTCTAAATCTGAGTGTGAGTTTTCACCAGCTCCTTTTGGGTGTAGGATATGGAAATTAATTATCCCAACCCCACAACATGTATATATATATGTTTCTTCAAAATAAATTTTATTGAGAAAATTAATTATACACAATAAATAAACCCACTTGAGTTTTGACAAATAAATACACTTGTATAACCACCACACCCATCAATATATAGAACACTTCTATCTCCCCCAAAAGTGCCCTTGTCAATCCTCCAAAATTTCTCTCCCCCAGGCAACTGCTGATGTGATCTCCATCATTATGGATTAATCTTGTCTGTTCTAGAACATCATATACATGGATTCACACAGTGTGTTTTCTCTGGCGTCTGATTCATCCATGTTGTAGTATGTAACAGTAGTTCTTATTTTTTTCATTGCCAAATAGCATTCCATTGAAAGAATGTGCCACAGTTTACCCATCTACCTGTTGATGGACATTTGGGTTGTTTCCAGTTTTAAGCTGTATTTGTGTACAAGTCTTTCTGTGGCCATGCATTTTTTTGGGGTAAATATCAAGGCATTGCTGTGTCATTAAGTAAGTACACACTTAAATTTTTAAGAAACTGCAGAACTGTTTTCTAAAGGGGTTGTACAATTTTTCACCCTCCATCAGAAACGTATGAGGGTTCTGGTGGACCTATATATTCATTAACATTTAGTATTGTCGGTCTTTTCGTTTTAGCCATTGTAGTGAGTCTGAAGCAGTACTTCTTTGACGTTTTAATGTGCATTTCCTTGGTGATTAATGATGCTGAGCACCTTTTCATGTGTTTATTGGCCATATGTATATCTTCTTTTGCAAAATGTCTAATAAAATATTTTACTTATTTAAAAATATTATATATATGGTGGTTAATTTTATTTGTTAAATTGACTGGCCTAAGGGATGCCCAGGTAGCTGGTAAACATTATTTCTGGGTGTGTCTGTGAGGGTGTTTCTGGAAGAGATTAGTATCTGAGTCAGTAGACTGAGTAAAGAGATCTGCTCTCATCAATGTGCGTGGGTATCATTCAATCCATTGCGGAGGTGGGGAGCAAATGGAATAAAAAGGTGAAAGAAGGGTGAACACTTTCTCTTCTTGAGCTGGGACTCTACCTTTTCCTGGTCTCAGGCGTTAGAGCTCCGGATTCTTGGGCCTTTGGACTGTGAGACATGAGCCAGCAGCCCCCTGGTTTTCAGACCTTTGGATTTGAGCTGAATTTTACCACTGGTTTACCTGATTGTCCAGCTTGCAGATGGCAGACTGTGGAACTTCTTGGCCTCCATACTTGTTTGAGCCAATTCCTATAATAAATCTCCTCTTATATATTTATATATATATATATATATCTTATTGGTTCTGTTTCTCTGGAGAACGCTAATTAATACTATATATAAAGCAAAGGACAAAGTACTTTTTGTGTTCTCTTTTATAGTTTTATGTTTAGGCCCATAATCCATTCAAACTAATTTCTTTGGTATGGTGTGAGGGAGGGGTCAAAGTTATTTCATTTTTTTTTTCCATAAGGATACCTAGTTGTTCCATAACCATTTGTTGAAAGACTACCCTTTTCCCCATTGAATCATCTTGACATTTTTGTTAAAAATCAACTGAATATATATGTATAGATCTATTTCTTGATTTTATTCTGTCCCATTGACTTATCTATATACGTTTATGTGAATAACACATTGCCTTGATCACTATAGCTTTATAATAAGTCTTGAAATCAGGTAGTATAAGTCCTCCAACTTTAGAATGCCAGGCTATATATCATTTGTGATTGCTAGAAATAAATGTACTTGAATTAAATGTATAATAAATTGTATACATTATGCTTTCCTAGTGTGGCTTGTTCAGTTATTCTGTCAATAATGTGGTCTTCTGAGAATACTGAGTTAAAGTACTCATTTGGATTTGGCAATAAATAAAGATCCAGGCTGGTGATGTCTCCTGCTATAATAGTGATGACTCTGGTTGCAAACTAGATAACCAGCCTCCCTTACAGGACGTTGCTTTTTAGCAAGGTGGATTTTTGGCTGGGTTTGTTCCACCTCACACTAGCACATCCAAAGGCATCAGCACATCTGTTGACTGGTTTTTCCAGCAGTGATATGGTGGAATGAATACTGGAGTAGTTGGCTGCAGAGGGTCCCTCTCTGGCAATCACCGCAGTGTTGCTTGCGACTTTTCCAAATGGCTTGAAAAGGCCTAAATCAGTGAGTTGTCTTCAGGGCACACAACAGTCCTGGCTCCTGGGTGGGTCCAAACCCCCAGTAGATGTACTGATTCCTAGCCAGGAGCTCCCCTCAGATGAGGTCTGCCAGCTACTTGGGCACTGAATACACAATAGATCCTCATCAGAGCCTGAAGTTGAGTCGGGCATTACCTGGGGACACATGCAGTATCATTCCATTCCCAGGGGACTGCTTTCCTAAACTACAATTTGATTCCAATCTTCCCATCCTGCTTGTTTCCCTGCAGCTGGTGTGTTTAGCATACGTGGACTGCAGTGTAGACTTGAAATCAGAAGATCTGTGTTCAAGTTATGGCTCTGACACCTACTAATAGAGTGACCTTGGGCAAAGCCCCTCACATTTTGGAGTCTAGTTCTTCCTGTATGGAATAGAGACTTTAACATCTTCCTCATAGGGCTACTGTGTGCATATAGAAGTGTTTTACCAATATAAACCACAGAATGTGCTTGGTGGAGTTCAGGAGTCCATGGAAAGGTTCATCATTACTATTATTTCTCCTTTTAGCCAGAATATAGCTACAGAGGCATGAAGAATGTCAATGGTTCCTATAGGAGAAAAGATGTGTGTATTAGTTTCCTATGGCTGCTGTAACAAATGACTTCAACTTGGTGATGTAAAGCAACAAAAATTTATTCTCTCACAGTTCTGGAGGCCCGAAGTCTGAAATCAGTTCCCCTGGGCTGAAATCAAGGTGTTGGCAGGGCTGCACTTGCTCTGGAGGTTCTAGGGGAGAATCTGTGCTTTGCCTCTTCTAGCTTCTGGTGACCACTGGCAATCCTTGTGCTGTGGTTGTATCACTCCAGTCTCTGCTTCCATCTTCCCATTGCCTTCTCCTTTTCTGTCTACTTTTCCTCTTCCTTTCTCTTATAAGGACACCTGTGAGGGCATTTAGGGCCCATCTGGTTAATCCAGCATAATTCCCTCATCTCAAGGTCCTTAACCACAGTTGCAAAACTTTACCATACAGGTAACATTCACAGGTTCCAGAAATTAGGATCTGCTATGTCATGGGGCCATGATGTATCCCACTGCAGTGTTTATGTCTCTCTCTGTGTGTGTGTGTGTGTGTGTGTGTGTATGTTGGTGAGTGTAATATGAAACAGGAAAGAAAAGCACATCCTCTGTCCCATTGATACCAGTCACCTTCCAAACAAAACATCCTAATAATTTGGTCTAAATGAATTTCATGAAAGCTTGCTCAGTTTTCCCAAACTTCCTAGTAGAAGAATAACCCTCTTATAGATTCATAGAATATAAGAGCTACCAGGGCTTTTATGATTCACTTGGGCCAGGGTCAGCTAACTACAGCCCAGGGACCAAATTTGGTCCCTGCCAGTTTCTGAGTTGTGTCTCTCACTTTATGACAAAGACCACATGGCAACAAAGCTTAAAAAACTTACTATCTGGTCCTTTACAGAAAAAAAAAACGTGCTGGCTCTTTGCCTAGATCAATGCCTCTACCATGCAGATGGGGGACCAGAGGCCAGGAGGGCAGGTGACTTGCCCAAGCTCCCCCAGGGGCTTGCGGGCAGACTCCAGACTTACAAGTTTAGTGCTCTTACCCAAAAGAACTTCCTTGGGCATGCGGGTGGGTGGAACCCAGTGCCCCAGAATTCAAGTTCAGGCAGGTCTCAGCCCTGCTTTAGCAGGGCTGCCCCCAGCTCCTGAAGAGGTTCACTCAGATACTGGGTTCCTTCTCAGTGAGTATCCCTAACATAGTGTCTAGCAAATAAATGAATGGAAAATGGAGTGAATAAATAATGTGGTCAAGGTGTTTGAGGGTCCTAAGCTGGCATAGTGCTTCCCAGGCCTAGAAAACACTGGAAGCCTCAGGCCAGGGCAGCAAGAAGGATCCCAGAGACCTAACTCAGCATTCAAACCTCTGGCCTGAGGCTAATCTGGGGTTTATCCCCAAACTGGGCACCTCCTAAGAGGCCACAGGAAAATTGGAGAGTTTGCAGAAGCAGTTGAGCTGGTGAAGCCCACCGGTGATTCTCAGAGAGGTGGAGAGGGACCGTGGGGCCTTTAATGATGACTAATTTGCAGCTTATTAATGCGGTGGTAATTAAGAATATTCATTTTATTAAAAGCGTTTATTGTAATAGTGCATGCAGATCTGGAGACTGGCATTGTGCTCGTGCACCAATCGACACAGGTCTATTGTGGCTCTGTGGTTGGCAGGTTGCTGCGTCACTAATTGTTAAGAGTTTAGGGTCTAATTTTAAACCCTTTTAATTCCATTTGAAATAATTGCCCTAATGAAATTCAAAGTATTCAGAGGCAGCCCTGGAAAAGGTGGATGGTGGCCCCCCTCCTGCCCCCAGGGAACCAGGCTGTGAGAGCTGTGGCAGGAGCTGTACTTGTCTTGGGGCTATGCTGGCTGCTCTCTCTTCCCCTAAAGAGCAGACACCCCAGTCCCCTGAGAGCTTGACTGCTGTCCGCAATGCTGACCACTTCTGAGGCTCGGGAGGGGCAGGCCCTGGTGGAGAGGGCTTGCAGGAGGAGGATGCTGTCTGGAAAAAGTCATTTCTGTAAGCCACAAAAGGGTAGGATCTGCAGAGAGGAGGGGGAGCCCCCACCCAGAGAAAATGTCCCCATCCAAGTTCCCATGGCATCCAGGACTCACTAGGACATGCCTCAGAGCAGCTGAACCCAGGAATCATCTTCGATAGGACAAAACCCTTACTGAGGGCTTCCTGTGTGCCAGGCACTCCGTAGGCACTTTACATGTATTAACTCATCTAATCCTCACAAACATTCTTGGGAGTGGATTACATTTTTTTTTCCCATTGTACCAATGAGACCACTGACACTTGGAGAAGATCAGTATCTCTTCAAAAGTTAAACAGGTTAAGTGACAGAGGCAGACTTGAACCGAAGCTTTTCCATCTGTCTTCTCAGAGGCTGTCTGTCTAGTTTACATCTTAACAGAGGTGGATCTGGAAGCTGCTTTGGGTAACTCAAGTGCAATGCTTGTTCCTCTACACCAGTGGCAAGAGATCAGGGGAAGGACGTATCAGAGAAAGGGAACAGCATGGACAAAGGCTCAGAAGCTTGAAAGTCCAAGGCATCTGGCAGACAGACCCTAAGATGATCTCTATAATCTCTGCCTTCTAAGGGTGTTCATGCTCTGAGTGTGGTTGAGAGCTGCGACTTTCAACCAATAGATTAGGACAAAGGTGATAGGATGCCATTCTTGTGATTACATTTATAAAACCCCATATGTCTAGCTGTCTTGCTCTCTCTCTTCTGCTGGCTTTGAAGAAGCAAGCACCCATGCTGTGAACTGCCTGTGGAGGGACCCACGTGGCAAAGAGCTGCAGGGGGCTTGCTGGAGCTGAGGGCCACAGCCCTTCAGTTTCAAGGAACTGAGGTCTGCCGACAACCTTAGTGAGCCTCAAAGTGGACCCTTCCCCTGCCAAACTTCAAGATGAGAACACAACAACACCTTGGTTGCAACCTGGTCATATGCGGAAGCAGAAAACCTGGCTAAACCACGCCTGGACTCTTGACCTGTAGAAACTGTGAGATAATACGTGTAGGTTATTTTAAGCTGCTAATGTTGTGGTAATTTGTTACTGACCAATAAAAATAAATGCAACATGTAAAAAGAATGGTAGGAAAAGCAGGGTGGATAGTTTTCAATCTTTTTGCTCACGTGGCACCCTTTCCATCAGAAACAGTGGGCACCGATAGCAATACAGAAAATTAGCTGCAGAAAGGAGACAGGGCCATCAACATGAAGGGCCTTTGGGATCACGTTGAGAAGTTTGGCTTTTCTCCTGTAGGATATAGGTGGAGTTTTAAGAGAGGGTGACAAAGTCAGATCTGCATTAGGAAAAGATCACTCTGGTGGCCAGAGGCTAGGATGGATTCGAGACACTGGAGCCTAGGAGACAGGGAGACCTGGAAGGCTATTGCAGTTCAGGCAGGAGATGATAAGAGCTGGAACCAAGGGAGAAGCAGAGAAGATAGAGTGGATTTGTGATTTGGAGGCAGAACATCCAGTAAGATAACATTACTCCTGCTCTTCAAGATCTTTAAGAAAGGAAATATTCGAACTGACACTTCCCTTATGTCCAAAACTCTAACGAAGCTGACTCATTAACTTGGTTTCAGTATCACCTTATTAATGATATTGCTATAAACAGATTCTGTATTTTGGGGTGTCCTTTCTTACCTAAGCACACTGCATGGTAGTCTTGCTTTCTTGGGGACAGCTATGACTCTTTTCATTTTACAGAGCCTCAGAGAATGGCTGCAGTGAAATTACTTCCATAGAGTCTTTCTGGTTAAATGTCATTTACCAGATCATCTGTCACCACCTAAAGGATTTAGTTTTTTCTCCTCTTCTGCAGAGAACTTACTTGAACCTTAACAAGATCTTGCAGAATGAATGGTAAGTACAAAGATAGACATCTTGACCCTTCACCATCTACTCATTCTTTCAGTATTATTGACACTAGGCATAGGGGTTCCAGAGTTAAATGAGAAATAGCCTTACCCTCAAGGCATTCACAATCTATTGAGAAAGACAGATGTGTAAAGCAAAAATTGCAGCAAAAGATTCCTACACCAGAGGCATGCACTGAATAGTCTGGGATTCGAAAAGAACGGATTGATACATCACTCAAGTTGAGGAATTTTCCAAGCAGAAAGTTCAGCAAATGCACATGAGTAAGGGCATCAAAAGACACAACACCCCTGGAAATGAACGTAGCACAGGATTGAAGGGAAGGAGGGTAGGAGAGTTAGGGAACCTGAGGTTGGAGAAGTCACAGGGTCCAGATCATATAGGGCCTCATGTGTCCAAGAGGCTTGGACTGTATTTTGAGTCAGATGTCACCTGCTAAAGGAGAGTAAGCAGGGAAGGGACATGGTCAGAGCTTCATCCTAGAAAGTTGACTCTTGCACATTGTGATCTTACCTTACAGATTGGGTGTTCCTTTGGGTTCTTCATCTCAATGAATGAAGCCAAAAGCTGAGAGTAATCCAAGACACACCTTCTTCCTCTAATCACCAAGGCCCATCTATATGACCTCCTCAATATCTCATGACATTGCTCACTTCTTTTCAACTCCTCTGCCACTGCTGTATTCCAAGGGCCATCATCTCCAACCTTGTCTACAGAATAGCCCCCTGACTGTTCCCCCAGAATTTCACACTTCCTCAAATCCATTCTCCATAACAATTTTTTAAGCTAAAATTTACCTACAGTGAACTGCACAGATTCTAAATGGATAATTTGATGAGTTTTGACAAATGTATATACCCATGTAACCACCACGCCAGTAAAGATATAGGACATATCCATCACTAAAAAGTTCCCACATTTTTCCCATCTGGTCTATCTCTATCCACCAGAGTCAACCATTGCTCTGATTTCTATTACCAGAGATTAATTTATCAGGATTCTTTTGCTCAATGTGTTTTTGAGATTCATCCATGCTGTAATATGTATCAGTAGTTCAATCTTGTTCATTGTTGGGTATTATTCAATTGTGGAACTATACCATAATTTATTTATCAATTTACATGTTAATGGATATTTGGGTTATTTCTAGTTTGGGGGCTATTATGAATAATGTTGCTAAGGACATTCACATACAGGTCTTTTAGAAGATACACGTCTTCATTTCTCCAGGGTAACTACCGATGAGTGTAATATCTGGATCATATGGTAAGTGTACATTTAACTACTACCAAACAGTTCTCCATTTCATACTCTGACTAGCAATTCCAGTGTCTCCACATCCTGGTCAACACTTAGTATTTTCTATCTTTTTAATTCTAGCCATTTAGTGTGTGCAACTTTAGACCATTTTCCCAGTGACTAAGATATTGAGCAACTTTTCATGTTCTTATACGCATTCATATATATTGTTTGGTGAGTTGCATGTTCAACTTTTTTGCCCATTTTTATTGGATGGTTTGTCTTTTTTTTATTGACTTCTAGGACTTCTTTATAGAGCTACAGAGACTTATGTATAGAGAATGTTTTCTCCCAGTCTGTGGCTTATTTTTTATTTTAGTAATGGCAGAGCAGTGTTGAAATTTTGATGATGTCTCAGGTACCAATTATTTTATGATTATTACTTTTTATATGCTAAAAAAATATTTGCCTACCCTAACATGACAAAGATTGTCTTCTAAACACCTTAGTGTTTTAGCGATTACACTTCGATCTATTATCCCTTCTAATTAATTTTTGTGTATGGTGGAGGTATATTTTTGTCATGTTTTTTCCATGAGGGAGTTTTCTGTGAGCTTAATGGGTGCTGAATTTCTCAAATGATTTTTCTGCATCTATTAAGATTATTTTTCTCCTTTTATTTTTGTAATGTAGTGAATTATATTAACTTTCAAATGTTAAATTAGCCTTTCATTCCTGGGCTATCATATAACCTCCCTTTTCTGTATTTCTAGATTCACTTTATTAATTTTTTTATTCAGGATTTTTACACCCATGTTCATGAAAAATGTTGTCATATGGCTTTCTTATAATATCATTTTCTAGTTGTGGTATCAGGGTTATGCTGGCTTTTTGAATGAGCTGAGAATTGTTTCATCCTCTATTTTTCTAAAGAATTTGTGTAAAACTGAGGTTATTTATTCCTTAAATGTTTAATTGAACTCACCAGGGAAATCATCTGGGTCTAGAATTTTCTTTATGGGAAGTTTTTTAAAATTATACATTCAAATTATTCAATAAAAAAGACCTATTCCAATCATCTATTTCTCCTTGCGTCAATTTTGGTAAGTTGTGTTTGTATGTGTGTTTTTAAGGAATTTGTCCATTTAATCTAAGTTGTCAGATTTATTGGCAAAATATTGTCTAGTTTTCTTTTACTATCTATAGTACCTATGATGCTTTCATTATCTGTGATGCTTTTATTCCTGATATTATGTCCTCTCCCTCTAGCTCTCGCTCTCTCAATTTCTCTTTCTTTCTGTTTTTGATCAGTCTTGCTAGTAAATTTTTTTTTAAACGCAGTGCGCGGCACGTGGGATCTTAGTTCCCTGACCGGGGATTGAACCTGTGCTCCCTGCAGTGGAAGCGTGGAGTCTCAACCACTGGACCACCAGGGAAGTCCAGGAATTTTTGAATTTTATTAATCTTTCCAAAGAGAGAAATTTGACTTTGTTAATTTTCTCTCTTTTTTTCTATTACATTTCTTTCCACTCTTTACTATTTCCTTCCTTTCCTCTCTTTCATTTATTTTTTTTTCCTTTTTCTAGTTTCTTAAGGCATAAACTTAGATTATTTATTGAAAAATCTCTCTTCTTTTACAAAGTAAGCATTTAAGTACACATGAATACACACAAAAATTTCCTTCTGAGCACTGCTTTGACTATATCCCACAGGTTTTTACATGTTGATTTTTATTGTTGTTCAGTTCAAAATATTGCACAATTTCCTTTATAGTTTCTTCTTTGATGCATTGGTTATTTAGAAGTGTATTGTCTAATTGCCAATTATTTAGAGCTCCAGATCTTAACGTTATTGATTTTTAACCTAGTCACAGAGGTCTTTCAGACCTGACATGAACAGGAACCAAGACACCATCACTGGCTTTCAGGAGAAGAAGGATCCACTTGACAAGGAAGGGGGGCAGCCTCTACAAGCTGAGGACAGCCCTCAACAGCCAGCCAGCCAGGAACTGGGGTCGCAGTCCTAAAAGGGCAAGAAACTGAATTCTGCCAACAACCAGAATGAGCTTGGAATCAGAGTCTCTCCTCAGGCCTCCAGAAAGGAGCACACCTGCCAAGACATTGATTTTTTTGCCCAGGAAGACCTGTGTCAGACTTCTGACCTACAGAAATGTAAGATCATAAACAAGCAGTGCTTGGAGCCACTAAATTTGTGGTGTATTTGGTTATAGCTGCAGCAAGAAACAGGTGCAGTGGTGTGAAAGGAGCCTGTGTCACTGGGGCAGAATTTAGGTAGATGTGGATGAAAAGAGTCTGTTTTTAATGGAAATATACTAAAGACAGAGAAAATGAGTCACACAGAGATGTGCACTCTTTTTTTTTAAACATCTTTATTGGGGTATAATTGCTTTACAGTGGTGTGTTAGTTTCTGCTTTATAACAAAGTGAATCAGTTATACACATACATATGTTCCCATATCTCTTCCCTCTTGCGTCTCCCTCCCTCCCACCCTCCCTAGAGATGTGCACTCTTTACGGAAAGCTCATTGGCAGATACCCTTGGCGGCACTCTCAGGCTGCAAGAAAGATGAAGAGGTATCACCATCCTAGAATCCAGCTCTCCAGTTTATCGCTGTGAGCCTGGGTCAAGGATTCTGCAGACAATAAGAACCAAAGGAAACACACCACATTGTTTTGAGTAAAACGCATGAAGAGGAGGAACATGTCCAATCCAGTAATGGATAAAGAGAAGAAAATAAAATGAAAACAAACCATTGGAAAGATTCTTCTGTGGGATGGGCAGTGAGGGATGGATGAAAGGGAAACCATGTACTTCTGATGGCACCGTGAGTTTTAACAACTTAAAAAAAATGTTGTCTTTACATATGAGGTTGAAAATGTATTGATATTTAACTTAGGTCTACGGTGGTCAGAGAACACACCCTCTAAGTTTTCAATCTTCTGTAATTTATTGGAACATATTTTATGGTCCAGTACATGGCTTATCTTGGTGAACATTCCATGTGCACTTGAAAAGAATGTATATTCTGCAGGTGTTGGGTAGAGTGTTCCAGAAATGTGTATTAGGTAAAGCTGGTTGATAGTGTTGTTCAAATTTTCTATAGCCTTACAGAATTTTTTGTCTAGTCGTTCTATTAATTATTGAGAGAGAAACTATTCTAGCCAACGTTTGCTTCATTTCTTCTGAGGATCCATGAATAGATTATACACATTCAGGATACTCACGTCTTTCTAATGAATGAACCCTTTTATCATTATGAAATATCCCTCTTTATCGCTGATAATACTCCTTATCGTGAGGTCTAATTTGTCTGATGCTAATACACTCACAACAGCTTTCTTATGCTCACCGTTTGCATAAAAAAGAGCCAGTTCTATCTTTCTCCATCGTTTTCCTTTCAACCTATCTGGTTCTTTACATTTTTTGTTGTTGTTGTTGTTTTTTGTTTGTGGTACGCGGGCCTCTCACTGTTGTGGCCTCTCCTGTTGCGGAGCAACAGGCTCCGGACGCGCAGGCTCAGCGGCCATGGCTCACGGGCGCAGCCGCTCCGCGGCATGTGGGATCCTCCCGGACCGGGGCACGAACCCGCGTCCCCTGCATCGGCAGGCGGACTCTCAACCACTGCGCCACCAGGGAAGCCCTGGCTCTTTACATTTAAAATGCATTTTGTGTGTGTGTGTGGACAGAAAATATTTGGATTTCGCATTTTTATCCACTTTGATAATCACTGGACTTCCGGTTTTTTAAAGCTCTACAATGAGGGGCTTCAACCAGCTGATTGGAGAGTTGCCTTTCGGCTCCTGCCTCTGTGGCTTTGATCAATGGGGTAAGATACCCCAAGGCTCTTCCTTAGATAAGGAACTTGCTTGTGGCCTAGCTTGCCATGATTTGAAGCCAGGACTCAAGGTGGAACCATCCAACGGGAGGGTTCTGGGGTGGAGTTTGTGGTGTTGATTGGTACAAGTGTGTAAAAGAACAGATCAACCTTTGACGATCTTCTGCACGTCTCATGTCCTGTTTTCATAATATTTCTTCTCATCATAGTCATATTCCCTTAATTTTTTTTTTTTTTTTTTTTTTTGCGGTACTCGGGCGTCTCACTGTTGTGGCCTCTCCCGTTGCGGGGCAACAGGCTCCGGACGCGCAGGCTCAGCGGCCATAGCTCACGGGCGCAGCTGCTCCGCGGCATGTGGGATCTTCCTGGACCGGGGCACGAACCCGTGTCCCCTGCATCGGCAGGCGGACTCTCAACCACTGCGCCACCAAGGAAGCCCTATTCCCTTAATTTTATCTTGGGCAGCACGTTCCCTTAACTATAATTTTCTTGTGGTTGAAAAAAGGCTACTTTGGAGAATATATTCAAGAATATATTCTCAAAGAATATACTCTTTGGAGAATATATTCAATTATTCATATAATTCAATGATTTCTCCTCTCTCTCTTCTTTTGCTTTTAGTTCTTCCAAAGCCCAGAGAATTGCTTTGAATAACCTACTGGAGGATTTCTTTTAAGGAAAGGATTTCCAGGAAAGAGAAAAGAAAGCAGGAGGAAGAAACTAGAATGTTGTAGGGGGGCTGCCATGCTTTATAGATCTGTATTATGAAATCTTACAGTAACCTTAGGAGGTGGTGCTTTTATTGTTCCCATTTTACAAACAAGGAAACCGAGCTTAGAGGGGATATGTACCTTGCCAAAGTCACTGTAGTTAGCACTACAGTGCAGTGTGTCTACACCAGGGAGTGGACATGTGATTTAAGGGAAGCAGACCCCATCCCAGCTCTACGGACATAGATCCTCATTAGTCTAACAACCCACCCATGGGTGGCCTTCCCCTGGAGTCAATTATTGCTCCAGGGGTGGACCAGTAAACTAATCAGCTCAGTCACACTGAAGGGAAAAATTTGTATCCCATGTTAGGGAGAGAGGCCCACTCCCTCTTCTGTTAGATGAGAACCAGGGAACTTAAATTCCTTGACAGGGGAGGGAAGGACCAGCTTTAGGTTAAAGCAGAGTGAAGAGAGAAAATAGACCTGGATCTTTGATGATATTGGTCCATCAATCAAATACATGTTCGTATCGTTTAAACCAGTTTCAATGGCATTTGATGTTTCTTGAAGTTAAAGACATCCTAACTGGAAAAGTCACAGAACAAGTAAGATGCAGACCCGGGGTTCAAAGCTGAACATGTCCAGCTCTGGATCTAATGCTCCAACTGCTCGGCTCGACACCCCCTCCCTTCCAGCTGGAGTTGGTGACCCTTGTCATTACAGATGAGAAAGCTGAAGTGTAAATAGGGGAAGTGATTTGTCCAGGGTCACAGAGCCAGCGAGTGGCTTACCCTGGCTCAGAACCCATGTTTATCTGACTGCAAAGCCCACATTCTCCGCACGCCTCCGGAGGCTTCCCATACTTCTGGCTGCCACCCTTCCTGTACCTTTGACTCCAAACAGAGGCCTCTCCGTCACCAAATAATGTGATCAAATCAAACCTTCTTTCCATACAATTAGAAAACATAACAGGTTAGAGCAAAAAATGCAAAAACCTCCAAAGCCGCTCAAAGCTAATTAATTTCTATTACTAGTGAGAGAAGAACCACTTAACATGTCTTTTCTTATTCAAATTACCATTGACGGCACCTGCTTTTTTATTCTTGGGAAATCCTGCTACAATGCGGGTAAATTATGTAAGACTGTAGAATTTATGAAGATAAGGCAATTAGCATTACAAAACCGAGGCCGGGTTACAATTTCTGGGGAACAGAAAGAGTTATGACGCTCCCTTAAATGGCCCGGTGAAGTCTCGCAGATTGAGTTAATCCGTGTGGTCGTCAGGAAAATGGAAAGCTAAGTGGCGCCATGACGGTGGGTAATTAATCGTCTGGGCCCTTTGGTGATGGGGCTGTCTGTTGAGGAGGAGGCCAGGGCTCTGGAAGGAAAAGGAACAGAACAGGGTTTCTGGCGTTGGGAGGTAGGGAGGGGAAGAAAAAGTTTCTTCTGAGGTTCCTGGTCATTTGGGTCAAGCAAGGTCCAGCACCATGGGGTCACCCTCCCTTACATTTTTCCAAAACCTCTGTCTTGCGCTGTAGCCCCAACCCCCCAGCACAGCTGCCATGGCTGGGGAGGCAGCTGCCATGAGCAGGTGCTTCCTTGGAGTGTTTAGATGCTGCTTAGATTCTGCATCTGAGCTGGGACGACTCTTAGAAACACCCTGGATTACCAGGGGTACTTGACTTAATAGCCACCAATAGGAGGTAGAGTAGATGGGTGGTGTAGGTCCCCAGAAACTGTTTGCAAAATTTAGTGTGTGTGTGTGTGTGTGTGTGTGTGTGTGTGTGTGTGTAGAAGGGTCTGCAGCTTTCATTAATTCTGAGCAAGTTGGAGGCTGCCTCTATCCCTGGCCAAGTTGGAATCCAAATTATGTATAATAGCTGGAGAGGCAGAGAGAGTTGAGGGCTTTCCCACCATCCACCTAGCTGCCTAGCATCTGCCTCTTCCTGGTTTCCCACTGCTAGGCCTCCTCAGCACCATTTCCAGGCTCACGACTCAGGCTGCAGCACCTGCCTTCCGGGCCTCTCGCTTGAATGTCAGACGCCTCCCATCCAGCCAGCCCTGGTAGCTGGGTCAGAGTCCTAAGCAGGTCATTGCTTCCTTTGGGAGGATGCAACCCTGCCTGGGGGTGTACTTGGAAAGTTTGGCAAGCAGTGCTTAGGCTGCATTCCAGCCCCTAGTGGCCACCTTGACTCATGCCCTTGTGCAGTGTACAACCTACACAACGATGCATTCTCAAATTCCTTACTACAGGGGCTGAGTCCCTGACTGTTACTGGCTTTTTCTCCTGGGAAGACCTGAATAAGCTATAGGCAGGCCTGGTCAGGAAAAGAGCCAGCTTGGGGTCCAAGAGACCAGTTAGCTAGAAACAGAAATTTCATGATGGCAAAGCAGAAGCTTCAAGTATAACGCTCATCTCCAGCTGATCTCAGAGCTAGGCCAGAACCTTCTAGAAATGCCCAGGCAGAAGGAAGAGCTAGTGCAGAAGCCCTGAGGCTTCGCAGCAGCAGCCGGAGGAATTGTGAGCAGGCTCTAGCCAGCCAGAGCTGCAGGAAAGCAGTGAGTGAGGAGGACACTGGGCAGCAAGACAGTGGGGCCCAGGGCTGTGGGTCCTTGTCAGCCACTCATGCTTTTTACTCGGAATGAGTCAGGGCTGGCAAGCACTGAAGGATTCTGAGCAGAGGAGTGACATGATCTGACCTGACTTTTGAAAGGAATCGCCGTGGCTGCTGTGTGGGGAGCATGTGTCAGGGCAAGAACAGAGCAGGTTAGCAGCTGTGGACATGAGAGATGAGAGATGCTAGGGCTTGAATCCAGACGGAAACCGTAATGATGGAGAAGTAATGGCATTCAGGATGTACTTCTTAAAAACTGAAGTATAGTTGGTGTACAATGTTGTGTTAATTTCTGCTGCGCAGCAAAGTGACTCAGTTATACATGTATATACATTTTTTTCATGTTCTTTTCCATCATGGTTTATCCCAGGACATTGAATACATTTCCCTGTGCTATACAGTAGGACCTTGTTGTCCATACATTCTATATGTAATAGTTTGCGTTTGCTAACCCCGAACTCCCAGTCCATCCCTCCCCCAACCCCTCCCCCTTGGCAACCACAAGTCTGTTCTCTATGTCAGTGAGTCTGTTTCTGCTTCGTAGATAGGTTCATTTGTGTCGTATTTTAGATCCAACATATAAGTGATACAAGATGTACTTTTAAAATAGAGACAGCAGGGCTTCCCTGGTGGCGCAGTGGTTGAGAGTCCACCTGCCGATGCAGGGGACACGGGTTCGTGCCCCGGTCCGGGAAGATCCCACATGCCGCGGAGCGGCTGGGCCCGTGAGCCATGGTCGCTGAGCCTGTGCGTCCAGAGCCTGTGCTCTGCAGCGGGAGAGGCCACAAAAGTGAGAGGCCCACGTTCCGAAATAAAAAAAAAAAAAAAAATAGAGACAGCAGGATCTGATGACACATTGGATAGAGGGTATGAGAGGAGAAAGGAGTCAAGAATGTATCAAGGTTTTTGGCTTTGCAAAATGCAAGAGAATGGAGCGTGGATTTAGATGTGATCTGAGAGCTTGGAAGCACCAACTTAGGGTCTCTATTTTATGGCTCCTATTCCAGGTCTACACCCTTCCCTACCACATCTACACAGGGTGACCCTGATGAGCTGCCCTCTTCTGCCCCAAAACTGCTACTCTTGACCTCCTTCTAGAATGTCATCCTGGTTTTTTTTTTTTTTTTGCTAAACTGTTGTCTTCTACCTGAATGTTGGATGCTACCCATCCATCCATCCATCCATCATCAAATATTTACTGAGAACCTACCATGTGCAAGACACCGATCTAGGTACGAGAGATACAATAGCGACCAAGGCAGCCATGATCATGGCCCTCTCAGATCTTAAGCCTGTTCTGGACAGTTGTGCTAAGAAACACCTATCTACCTACCTACCTGTATACCTAGTGCCACACCATTTGGAGTTTAACCTGCTAATCATTCAGGCAAGACATGGGAGACCCTTTGCTTTACCTCTCCTGCCCCTGTCATATCTTCAGCAACCAGATATCTAGGTAATGTAGTAACCAGAAGAATTGGAAGCCCTCTGAGGTATGCATCTTAGGCACAGAATTTTTCAACCCTCTTCACAAACCATGCCTTCTGTGGGTGTCTCCTGAAGGCTGCGGAAGACATTTGAGAATGCCAGTTCCTGGAACTCTTTCTGACTGCTCACCTGTGTCATCTTGGGACCCCGATGAGCATGACCCAGGCTGATGCACTCACAAGGGCTCTTGAGACCTAGAAGTTGACCCATCCACTGGAGAGAGGCCATGACTTACCTGGAAGAGCCACGTGCAGGTTCTGAAAGGGAGTTCAGTCAGGCAACAGACCATAGCAGAGATGGAGGCAGGACTCCATTCAGGTAGGCATCGCCCTTCCCTAAGGACAAGGTCTGATTGCCCAGAACTTCCAATGAGGTCATCCTTGGCACTCAGGGCACAGGTTGGGAGAGGCTCGGGTGGTGACGGCCTTGGACTGCCCATGGGTTTGAGATTTCAAAGGTCCCTTTGAACCATTAACTCATCACTCCACACACTGAGGCTTTGAGCATAATGACCCTCCACTTTATACACCACAAAGCAGGGGCTTAGAGATGAAACATCTGGGACCCCACAGAGCCAGGACAGAGCTGAAAGTCCTCCTGGGCTTCAGGCACAGCCCTAAAGTTGTTGCTTCTCCCAAATGAATCTTACAGGCCACTCTGCCTTGCTGTGGGAACTGCACTGCCTGGGATCTACCCAGGTAGAAAGTGGAAATGAGCCCCAAAGCCATTCACAAGTACCAAGCCCTAAACACATGCCAGGCCCTCGGGTGTCAGCACAGCATCTCAACTAACCCTCGGTGCGAGGCATGCGTCATCACGACCATCTCCCGTTGTACAGAGGAAACGGAGGCTTAGAGAGGTAACATCACAGCACCACCCATTCTCTCCCCGGAATCCATAGACATGACTCCAATGTTGCTCTGATCCCTTACAAAGGAAGTAAGTTAAGAAAAATCTTTGATGCCCAACTTCCTCAACTGTGAAACTGGCTAAGAATACACACCTCAGAGGGTTGTAATGGGGATTAAAATGAGTTAGAATACAGCAGTCCCCTCTTATCGGGGGGATATGTTTCAAGACCCCCAGTGGATGCCTGAAACTGCTGGTAGTACCAAGCTCTGTATATACAATATTTTTCCTGTACATACATACCTATGTTACAGTCTAACGTAATTTAGGCACAGTAAGAGATTAACAACAATGACTAGTAATAAAATAGAGCAATTATAACAATATACTGTAATCAAAGTTAGATGAGTATGGGCTCTCTCTTTCAAAATACCTTGCCGATTTAATGCCTCTTCCATCTTAGCTAAGCACTATCACGTACTGCGGCTGTAACTTTTGCAGTTAGAGACACAACAATAAAACTAGCACGAATTTCTTTTGGCTTCTTTACAATCTCACGGATAGATTTGTTCTTAGTGACCTCAGCATACAATTTTTTTCTTCTCTTAGTAAGTCGAGAACTTTCACCTTTTCAGTTAAAGGAAGCACTTTAGGGCTTCTCTGTGGCATATCTGAATTGCCAGCATCACTACTCTTATGCTCTGGGGCCATCGTTAGGTAAATAAGGGTGACTTGAGCACTGATACCACGACAGGCCATCTGATAACCAAGGCGGCTACTGAGTGACTAACGAGTGGGAAACGCTGGACAGAACGGGACAGCAAGAGATTTCATCATGCTACTCAGAGCAGCGTGCAATTGAAAACTTATGAATTGTTTATTTCTGTAATTTTCCATTTAATATGTTCAGGCCACAGTGGACTGTGTGTAACGGAAACCACGGAAAGAGAAACCACGGATAAGGGGGGCTAGTGTGTGTGTGGTATCCAAGGGAGTCTGGAACGTAGTAGGCATTATTCTGTATTTGTGCCCCCGACCCCGACAGATTCTGGGGAGCCCAAACGGTGGGGGGTCCAGAGGAGAAAAGGCATTTTTACCCAAGTGATCATCCATGATTTGAAGGTGGCAGGTGGCAGGGCTCATGCGAAAGGGGTGGGTGGCTTGTAGGGCTGCCACGTTCAGCAAATAAAAATACAGGAGGCCCAGTTAAATTTTAATTTAATTTTAATTTCAGATAAACAACATATAATTTTTTAGCTAAGTAGGTCCCAACTGGCACACCTGCGTTTTATATGGCAAAAAATATGGGCGGTAGACCAGACTGGGGCATATTGCTGGCTTCTTTTGGAGCCCAGCAGCTTGGTTTCCGGTTCCTAATGAAAGATGCTGGAGGAGCCCGGCAGGGCAGAGGTGGGCCTGCGGGCACCACCCACCTCAAGGTGCTCTGCTGGGCTCAAGGGCTTCACAAAAGAGTCATTGACTAGTAATTATCATCAGTTAGAAGCTCTGAGCACAGGCCTTTTCAGCATAGAAGTGAATTCTAGTTCTTAAAAGGATTTGCCAACTTGAACAAATGCCCTTCCTCATCAGTACAAATTGTTCCTTTAAGCAGGAGAGAGCTGTGGGTCCAGGTAATGAGCAGTCAGCATCCTTTCTCGAGATCTGGACTCTCACTCTTCCCTCCTGTGTGCAGGGCGAAGGTGGTGAAAGAGGTGGGGTTGGAGTTGAGGGTGGGTGAGAGGCCCCTTGTAAGAGTCCTGCCTTTCACAAGCTGTCTCCCAAAAGACGAGTCCTTTATCCCTTTGGACACAGTTTACTCACCTGTAAACGGGAGTAACAATCTATCCTATCCTACTTCACAGAACTGACCTATCAGATAGGAGAATGTGTGTCATCAGGCTTCCCTGGAAGAAAGATCCCGATCTCCCTCCACAACCCTGCCTCTCTCCCACCCCCCATTATCATTTCTAGAACTAGAAACAGACTTGCCCCAGCCAGCAAGAGTTGAAAACAACCAAAACAAAACTCAAACCCAGCTAATTCTGTATTTACATCTCTCCTCTCCTTCCGCATCGTACCAAAGTGCCCACGACTGTGTTTGTCCCTTTGGATCCCCATCTCAGTTTAGGCGCAGAAACCCATTTGTCTGTTGATGTCAAGCTGGAGCTGTTATGATTTTCTCCAGTTTTCAGCTTTGCCTTTCCGCTCTTTCTGTCTGAAGATGAGCGGGCTTGCCTACTCCCAGCAGCCCTTCGTTCCCACCTGGTCCCTTTCTCATCTGAGACCCTTTGCTTAAGGTTAATGGCAGAAGGGAAGCTAGAGCTTCTGTTGCAGTCCTGAACCTAGCGGACCCCTTCTAATCAGAGAGGCTGAATCCCTGCAACGTTGTCGGGCTTGCTTTGTCAACTGTGCTGACCAGGGCTGTTAAGTCCTCTTGATGAGACTCCTGGGTTGCCCAGGGTGAAAGTCAGTCAATTGGCGTTGCTTCAGCAAAAGGAGAGAGGAGAGGGAAGAGGGAGGGGAGAAAGGAGAGGGTGGGCAGGAAGCTTCTGCGTTAGGACCCTCTCAAAGAGAGGGGACCTTTGACAAAGGAATTAGACTAAAGTCATTCTAAATCTGATAAAAAGCATAAATGACCGACCATCCCAAGAAAATTCAATTCATAAATGAATTCCTTTCATTCCAGTAGAGGATAAGACTGAGGGAAGTCCTGAAGGGGATGGTCTGTTCCCTCCTTCAGCTCCCAACAATGGTTCAGTCTTACTCAGAGGTCATAAGTTTGCTCCCATCTCCTGGGATGGAGAGAGGAGCGTTAGCAAAGTCGTCCAGAAAGCTAACTTCACCTGTGCAAAGCCCTCGTGGCTTATATCCATCATTGCGTCGGAAACCCTCATGACTCTGTGAGGTGGCCAAGGCCAGAATTTTAATGGCGATTATTCCTGTTTCCAGATTTGGAAACTGAGTTCTAGTTTGCTGAGATCATTTGGTTAGTGAGTACCAGAGCTAGGACTAGAACCTGGTGCCTCGCCCACTCTACCAAGGCTGTCTGCCCAGGATCAGTTAATATCTTCAGATTTTTTTTTTATGCATTATTACTGGCTTGACCTCATTTTAAACAATGAGTTTTACTGAAAACAAGGTTTCCCCAGGGGCTCAGCAGGCCCCAAAGTTATTCAGATTAAGATTCTACTGAAAATTATCTAGTGCCTACTGAGTACAGACACTGGGTGGGGCATTTTCACAAACATTTAATACTCCTGATGACTGTAAAGTGGGGGCGGCTATCCCCATTTTACAGATGGGGCTGGGAGAGGCTGGAGACCCTTACGCAAGGTGGTGCAGAAGTCCAATGGCAAAGCCAGGATTCAGAGCCACTTTGCATTTCCCCTCACATCCACCCAGTATCGCTGCATCCCAGAAAGAAAGCCAGCCTTTATCCTAAGACATTATTTACATATTCAAAGAGCAAAGACATTTTGCAGGTACATAAAATCTAACACCTTATCACAGCCTACAGGTCTCTGCAGGACTGGCCCTGACCACTTTTCCAGACCCATGTCAGCCCTCTTTCCCCATTCAGGACACCCTGGCAGCTCCAAATTTCTTCCTGTTTTCCCTTAAGTATTTGACACTTGCTATACCCTCTCCTTGGAAACCCATTTCCCTGGAATATTTGTATGGATGGCTCCTCGTCATGAGTTAGTTGTCAACTCACATGCTACCTTCTAAATGGGGCCGCCCTATCTACATTGTGCCCCAATCCCCTAGCCTGTTATCCAATCTTACTTTCTTTATATCTTCTTATATCTGAAATTAGCTTACTAACTCTTCACGTTAGTAAGAGCATATCTTCCTTACTAGATTGTGAAAAACCTTGTCTACCTTGATAGCTGCTTATTCTAGTCCCTAGAATAGCACCTAACACACAGTACGTGCCCTGGAAAGATTAGTTGGATAACTACCAAATGGATGCTATTTCATACCTATGACAATGTTATTCTTGATCTCCATTCTGACCAGGGCTATTCTTAGAAATGAGAGAGTTTTTTTTTTTTCCCTTTCTTAACAAATCTCATTAAAAATCAGTCTTACCTCTGAAGTAGGTGTCACTTTAAACGGGTGGTTTAATCAAAGCGATGACGCAAAGGTTCCGGGCAGCCTGGATGACCCACAATGCTGTCTTATGCAGGTCTGGAAGCAGAGGAAGTGTGTAAATAGGTAAGGGGCCCTCAGAAAGATCCGTCCCCGCTTTCTGCAATAATATAAAAAGAAAACTTTCAAATACCACAATTTGCAAATGAAGACCTTTAAAATAATGGGACGGCAGCTCTGGAATGGGATTATTAGGATAATGCGATGTTTAAGTGGGCGCTTTCCCTCTGAAGGACCTGTCTGAATTCTGCTGAGCTCATTCCACGAGAGACCTCAGAGAGATCAGTTATGACTTTTATTAAAGTGAAACCAATACCTGTATTCGCAGCCACCCGGAGGAAATTTCTTTCGGTAACTCTGATTGAAGTTTAATGGAAACTACACAAAGAAATTTACTTAACCTCCTCACCCATCTCTTCCACGGTGGAAGCCTGTTCATCACGTGCTTTGCTCCCAGGAGACACTATCAAAGATAGCACTTCTCAATTTCATAATATTTTTCAGAGTGAAATAGGGAAGACAACTACAGACCCCAACTACTCCAGAATACCATGTAGTCAGTGTCTGATTTCACTTACAGAAATGATGCAGACGTTTTCTCAAGAGTTTGCACATTAGTATTTTGCAGATTACAAAATAAAAGGCATATCAGGTGGGATGAATTGGGAGATTGGGATTGACATATATACACTATTGATACTATGTGTAAAATAGATAACTAATGAGAACCTACTGTATAGCACAGGGAACTCTACTCAGTGCTCTGTGGTGACCTAAATGGGAAGGAAATCCAAAACAGAGGGGATATATGTATACGTACAGCTGATTCACTTTGCTGTACAGTAGACACTAACACAACATTGTAAAGCAACTATACTCCAATAAAAAAAATTTTTTAATTAAAAAAAAGTATATGAACTACTAAGAAATTACATTTCATGCACGTGAAAGGACACAGATACAGAGCCCTGGCTAATACGCTTCTGATTGGTTCGTACTGCTGGTCGACCTCAGCTCACAGCATATAGGGCAAGACAGGAGCCTGCTCTTACCCAGAAAATGAAAACCGTGAGTACCTCTTTTATTCAAGAGAGACTCAGACATCATATCATTAACACTTGTCATGTCTGTAGTTTTTTTTTTTTTTTTGGCAGTACGCGGGCCTCTCACTGTTGTGGCCTCTCCCGTTGCGGAGCACAGGTTCCAGACGCGCAGGCCCAGCGGCCATGGCTCACGGGCCCAGCCGCTCCGCGGCATGTGGGATCCTCCCGGACTAGGGCACGAACCCGTGTCCCCTGCATCGGCAGGCGGACTCTCAACCACTGCGCCACCAGGGAAGCCCTGTAGTATTTTATAGATGGAAAGAACTAAAAAACTCACATTTTTCTTATGGAATTTACACACATACAAAACAATATATGTACAACTTCTATAAAACATTGAATAGTGACTATCTATGTAACCATCAGGTAAGTCAAGGAATAGGATGGTGAGAGCACCCAAAGCTCCGCTATGAGCCTGTTTTTGCCTTCCGACTTTCATCATAGCTGCCAGTTTGCTTTATGTGACAGCATTCCTAGACAATAGTTTAGTTTCACCAAAGCAAACATAATACAGCACGTATTCCTTTGTGTCCGGCTACTTCTGCTCAACGTTTAAGAGTCACTCATGAATCTTAAAAAAAAATGTTGTTATATGTACAGAGAGGTCATTTGATTTGCTGTTTGATATTCTATTGATACATATACCATGATTTATTTATTGAGTTTCCTGTTGATGGATATTTGGGTTTGGGTTGTTTCCAGTTCGGGGCTATTACAAATGATACTGCAATAATAATCTTGTCCCCGTATTTTGGTACACATCTGCATGAGTTTTTATAGTAGGAGTTGACCAACTATAACCCTTGGTCTAAATCTGGCCCAGCACTAGTTTTGTGAAGCGTTATTGGAATGTAGCCATGCCCATTTGTTTACATATTGTCTATGGCTCTTTTTATGCTATGAATGCAGAGTTGAAAGTTGCAACAGAGACTACATGGCCTGTAAAATTGACAATGTGCACTATCTTGCCCTTTTCAGAAAAAGTTTGCTAACCCCTGCTCTAGGGCATACGCTTATGAGGGAATTGTATGATTATGGGGTTTGCATACTTTTTTAAAAGATTTATTTTATTGAAGCATAGTTGATTTACCATGTTGTGTTCATTTCTGCTGTACAGCAAAGTGATTCAGTTATACATATATACACATTCTTTTTCATATTCTTTTCCATAATGGTTTATCATGGGATATTGAATATAGTTCCCTGTGTTATACAGTAGGACCTTGTTGTTTATCCATTCTGTATATAATAATTTGCATCTGCTAATCCCAAACTCCCAATCCATCCCTCCCTCACCCCTTCTTCTCCCTTGGCAACCACAAGTCTGTTCTCTATGTCTATGAGTCTGTTTCATGGATAAGTTCATTTGTGTCATATTTTAGATTCCACATATAAGTGATATCATATGGTATTTGTCTTTCTCTTTCTGACTTACTTCCCTTAGTATGATAATCTCTAGTTGCATTCATGTTGCTGTAAATGGCATTATTTCATTCTTTTTTATGGCTGAGTAGTATTCCCTTGTATATGTATATATATACACCACATCTTCTTTATCCATTCATCTGTCAATGGACATTTAGGTTGTTTCCAAGTCTTGGCTATTATGAATAGTGCTGCTATCAACATAGGGGTGCATGTAACTTTTTGAATTATAGTTTTGTCCAGATATATGTCCAGGAGTGGGATTACTGGATTACATGGCAACTCTATTTTTAGTTTTTTAAGGAAACTCCATACTGTTTTCCATAATGGCTGCACCAATTTACATTCTCACCAACAGTGTAGGAGGGTTCCCTTTTCTCCACACCCTCTCCAGCATTTGTTATTTGTAGACTTTTTAATGATGGCCATTCTGATTGGTGAGAGGTGGGACCTCACTGTAGTTTTGATCTGTATTTTTCTAATAATTAGTGATGTTGAGCATCTTTTCATGTGTCTGTTGACCATCTGTATGTCTTCTTTGGAGAGATGTCACTTTAGATCTTCTGCCCATTTTTTGATTGGGTTTTGTTTTTGTTTTTTTTAGTTTTTATTGGAGTATAGTTGCTTTACAATGTTGTGTTAGTTTCTGCTGTACAGCAAAGTGAATCAGCTATACATATACATACATTCCCTCTGTTTTGGATTTCCTTCCCATTTAGGTCACCACAGAGCATTGAGTAGTTTCCTGTGCTATACAGTAGGTTCTCATTAGTTGTCTATTTTAAACATAGTAGTGTGTATATGTCAATCCCAATATCCCAATTCATCCTGTTTCTTTTTGTTATTGAGCTGTATGAGCTGTTCGTATATTTTGGAAATTAAGCCCTTGCTGGTTGCATCATTTGGATTTGCATACTTTCAATCCTACTAGATAATACCAATTAATTTTTTTTTAGCAAACTGTTTTTTATAATTTTTAGTATTTTATTATGAAAAGATTGTTTCAGAGTTTAGCATTGCATATTCAAGACATGATATTCCTGTACAACTTCAGGGTTTCATCAAAAGGGATAAAATAGTACTAATTATTTTAACTACACTCCATGCTAAATCTCAGACATGGCTTAATGGAAAATAAGGCTTATTTATTTAGCCTTTTATGGCCCACCAGATCTTTCAAGTCCTGTACTAGAAGGTCCTCATCATCTGATCAGTTTGGTGGGGTTGCCAATCTCTTGCTATTTTAGTGTACTTCCTATATTCCAGATGGCCGCTATTTCAATTTTCCCATGTCTTTGAGGGTCCTATATAAACTTATTTAGAAACATGTGAGTCATTAGACTCAGTGGCCATTAAGTTTGAAGATGCTCAAGTCTTCAAAGGGTTATAAAGAGTTAAAGAAATACCATGTTTTTTTTAGAATTAGAGGCAGGAAGTCTCCTTTATTCATTGATGGTGTTCTCACCATCTATAAAAGTTTCTTCTCTGTCATTAGCTATAGCTTCTTCATACTGCTGGTATTACAACACCAGATCATCATGTCAGTTTCAACTTTTGTGAATTCCACCCCATCCATCCCTTTTCCTATAAACTAGTGAAGGAAGGCTTGACATGACCATTACAGAAAACCATTCCCAGATGAGTTTTTAAAACTTATGAATAGTGGTGTTGTTGTCCATAGCATGGATGCCAACTTGAGGCCCCAAGAAGGAATTCCTCATGTGACCCTCTGGAGCCCTCGAAGAGGGTGCCCCACACAGCCACCTTGATGCCACTCCACAAAGTAGCTCTGTTTCTGTTCTAGGTGGTCAGCATCTGCTCTTTCACCTCTTCTGTGGACATGGGGTCTTGGAAGGCAGTGACCACAGTGAGGGAGGGCCCATGTCTCAGCTCATGGGCCACCAACATACGCTTAGCACGGACCATTTGCTGAGGGAGTTCTGGCTCTGTGAGGGACCTGTATTGCTGACTGCCTCTAGCTCTCAGTGGAGCAAAGTTGGCATGAAAAATTTGTTTTTCTCTCATTAAAAGAAATTGAGAGGCAGGAAATCTCAGGCTAGTATAGCAGCCTGATTGTCATCAGAGATGAAAATCTGCTCCTCCATTCTTAGCTAAGAAGTCCACCCTTAAACTAGGGCTTTAGCCATCAACTCTGCATTCCAGGTGGCAGTTAGAAGGAGTGTGGGAAGGGCAAAAAGTACATTCTAGCTGCATTTAAGCCCTTTTTAAGAGCTTTTCAGGAAGTTCAACCCAACAATTTCCACTTAAGTTTCTTTGGCCAGGACTTAGGCTAAGGCTATTCTTACTGTTAGGGAGGTGGGAGATGCCCTCTTTTTGTTGTTCACACTACATGGAATAAAACTAAGAGTGGGAGAGTGAGGTTTGGATGGAAAAATCACATCACATGGAGAGATGTCACAGGATCCAGGGCAAAAGCAACAGCTGGGCCTGCAAGTGGGGTCAGTGATATTAGGAATGGAGGCAGCATCTCTCTCCTCATCTCCTTTCCAGGGAAAACATGGTTCTTGCTTTGTTATCCTCTCCTACTAGCCTGTTCCCTCTGCTGCCTTTGTGACTTCTGCTCCCTATAACTTCAGAGTGCGTGAGGTATTGCATATGGAACCTACTCTATCCTCAACTGTATATTTGAACTCAAATTCCCATCATTACCTACCAAGTGCTGATTCTTATTTAAATTCTGGAGTAATATGGTTTCATTGGCCCATTACTGGCCTTAGGACAAGTGTCCAGACCTGGTCCAAATACATGCTGTGGAAAAGGAAAGGCAGGAATATGCAGAACATGAGACAGCCCTTTTGAGGTTGAGCAGACTTTCTCAAATGCACTCTGGGTAAGGCAAGTAATGTCATGTTCTAGTTCCTGTGTACATTTAGTGGCAATGATGATTAGAGATTTTATAGTGTTCTGTCTCAAACCTCCACAGAGTGGAGATATTAGGTTAAGGTTGCTAGCAGAAAGTTTACCTAGAGTTAGTTTTAGATTTTAAAATTGGTAGGGCTGGGAAACTTTCACTTGGAAGTCATGAAAAGTGTCTGCTTCTAGAGGGAAACAGGAATTTTTTTTTCGAGAAGACCTTCCTTTCATTCTGAGAAGAGCCATTAAGGGGAGGCCTTTCAGTCTATACTCTTAACCACCACACTGTATTGCAGATGCAAGGGCGGTAGATATGCCCACTGTTCAACTGGTTCCATGGTCCAAATGTACGCTGAGATGTTGAGTGTTCCATTCAATATTGTGGATCAGCTATATCTTTAGTGGGACCAGGACTTTGTGGAGAGACTATTTTTCTAAAAGTAAACATTTAAAGGACTACCCAACAATGTCTTCACTCATTTCTTGGGAGATGTGTGTGTATTTTTTTCAAATATATGCTATTGAGATCATGAGCCTACATTCAATAAGGAGGGATGTACAAGATTGATGTTCTTTTCATCCCGCATTGGATGTGGAAGTAGAGGGGACATGGAAGTAGAGGGGATTTACATAGTCTTTGGGAAATATACTGGTGACCCTGTGACTGACTGCCAGGCCATAGGGTCCTTCCTTGCCTTGGGAATGGAGGGAGGGTATCTATCTAGTCTGTAAGAGTTGGAGGTTCTCACTGTCAATCCCCTGGGAAGGAAATGAAGTGGGCCTCGGATTAGGGGAAATGAGGATCTCACTGTCTTTCCAGGGCTTGAAGTCCATGGAGAAGGATGTGGTCAAAGGGGCCTCCCATCTGTGGAGGTAAGTTGGCCCAGAACATGGCAGTAGTTCTAGAAGTAGTTCTAGAGTGAGAAGCAGAGGTGGCCAAGGATGACCAAAATGGAGGGCACAGTTGATGGACCCTAGGAATAGGTATATCTGATATCCAGTTTTAATTTTTCCTTTACTTTTGTTAGCCTCACACATGTTCTTCCCCCATCCTGACACCGTCCCTCCCCCTGCAACACACACATACCCTTACTGTCCTGAATGTTCTTTGAAGGAATTAATGGAAGATTTTGTATCTAGCCTTGGGGCGAAGCAGTAAAGAAAAACTAAGAGTAGCATAGAGAAAGAGCTACAGAATAGCTAAAAATTCCCTGAAACAGAAACTCTAGTAAGAGGTGACAATCCATAACTATTATTATTTAAATATCTTTAAAAGATAATTGACCGCTTAAAGCAAAAAAAGAAATGCATTGTGAGGTATGATATAGAAGTCGAATACATGACAAGAGTAGCACAAAAGCTGGGATGGGGAGAACTGGAAGTACGTTTGTAAGGTTCTTACACTATGGATAAAGTAGTATACCTTCTGAAGGTAGAATGTGATGGTAAAGATGTATGCTGTAAACTCTAAATCAACTACAGGCAGACCTCAGAGACATTGCAGGTTTATGTCCAGACCACCACAATAAAGCAAATATCGCAATAACGTGAGTCACATAAATTTTTTGGTTTCACAGTGCATATAAATGTTATGTTTACACTATAGTCTATTAAGAGTGCAATAGCATAATGTCTAAAAAAAAGTACATATTTTAATTTAAAAAGTACTTTATTGCCAAAAAATGCTAACCATCACCTGAGACTCCAATTTGTAGTAGTAACATCAAAGATCGCTGATCACAGATCACCATAACAAATATAATAATAATGAAAAAGTTTGATATATGGTTAGAATTACCAAAATGTGACACTGAGACACACAGTGTGAAAAAGCTGTTAGAAAAATGGTGCTAATAGACTTGCTCCACACAAGGTTGCCATAAACTTTCAATTTGTAAAAAAAAAAATGCATCTGTGAAGTGTAATAAAGCAAAGTGCAATAAAATGAGGTATGCAGGTATGCTTGTCCTAATATAACAGAACAAAGAATTACAGCTAATAAACAAACAAAGGAGATAAAAGAAATCATAAAAACATAATTCAAAAGAAGGCAGAAAAAGAGGAACAAGGGAACAAAGAATAACTGGGATAAATGGAAAAAAATAGTTAATAGATTTAAACCTAATCAATGTAAATAAAAACACTAAATTTGTAAATGGTCTACAGACTCCAATTAAAAGGCAGAGATGATCAGATTAGATAAAAAACAAAACAAGATTCAATTGCTTGTAAGAAACCCACTTTAAATATGAAGACACAGTGTATTAAAAATAAAAGGATAGAAAAAAATACACTATGCTAACACTAATCAAAGGAAAGTTGGAGTGGTTACATTAATATCAAAGTATATTTCAAAGCAAAAAATACTACTAGGAATAAAAAACATTATTTTATAATGACAAAAGAGACAATTTATCAAGAAGACATAGCAAATCTAAATACTTATGCACTTAATCGCAAAGTAACAAAATATTTCTAGTAAAAACATAGAATTTCAAAGAGAAATAGACAAATCCACAATAACAGTCAAATATTTCTGTACTCCTCTCTCAGGAATTGTTAGGACAATAGATAGAAAATCAATAAAGGAATAGAAGACTTGAACAGTACTATGAACAATCTTATTGACATTTATGGAATATTCCACCCAATAACAGAAGAATATATATACTTTTCAAGTGTGCAAGGAACATTCACTATGACTAACCAAATTCTGGAACACAAAACAAGTCTCAATACATTTAAAAGAATTCAATTCATCCAATTATGTTCTCAGAGCACAGCTGAGTTCAATTAGGAATCAATAACAGAAAGATACATAGAAAACCTCCAAATATTTGGAAGTTAAATAACATACTTTAAATAGCCCATGGCTAGAAGAAGGAAAAAAAAAGAAAGTTAGAAAGTATTTTGACCTAACCTGAATATAAATGAAAATGTACCATATCAAAATTATGAAATGTAGCTAAAGGAGTACTAAGAGGGAAATTTATAGCTTTAAACTCATATATTAAAAAGAATGGTCTCAAATCAACAGCCACAGCTTCCACCTAAAGAAACTAGAAAACAAAAAGTAAATGAAACTTAAAAGAAACATAAGAAAGGAAATAATAAAAATCAGAGTGGAAATCGATGAAATAGAAAACAGAAACAATAGAGAAAATAGTGAAATGAAGAGGTAGTTCTTTGAGAAGATCATAAAATTGATAACTCTCTAGCCAGACTGATCAGGAAAAAAAAGAGAAAAGACACACCTTCATTAGATATTAAGAAAATGAAAATTTAAACTGTAATAAGATACCTCTGCACATCTATTGGACTGTCTAAAAAGACTAACTACCAAGTATTAGCAAAGATGTGGAACAACCAGAACCTCATATGCTGTTGACAGAAATGTAAAATAGTAGAACCACTTTGAAAACAGTTGGCAGTTTCTTAAAAGGTTAAACACTCACCTACCATATAACCTGATCATTCCATTTGCAGGTACTAAGTAGAATTGAAAGCATATGTCCACTCAAAGACTTGTGTATAAATGCTCATAGCACCTTTATTTGTAATAGCCCCAAACTGGCAACAACCCAAATGGCCACCAAGAGGTGAATGAAAAGACACATTTTTGTATAGTCATAGAGTAGAATACACTCAGCAATAAAAAGGAATGAAATATTGATATTTGTCAGAATATAAATAAATCTCACAGTAATTATATTGAATGAAAGAATCCAGACAACAACAAAAAAGAGTGCCTATGACATTATTTCATTGATATAAAATTCTAAAAATGAAAACTAAATTATAGTGACAGAAATCAGATCAGTGATTGCCTGGGAATGGGAGGTGGGCAAGGAGGAACAGAAAAGGGGGTTATACAGGGGAACAGCGAAAATTTGTGGGGTGATGTATTTGTTCATTTTCTGGACTGTGGTGATGGTTTCACAGGTGTATACCTAGGTTAAAACATCAAATTGTAAACTATAAACATGTGTCATTTATTTTATGTTAGCTATAAATCTATAAAGATGCTAAATGCTGGAAAACATCAGAAAAGAGCAAGTGGATTTGAAGAATCACAGAAAAACCCAAAAATAAAAAATAAGAATCAATGAACAAAAGACAGAACTGAAGGTATTATCTGGAATGCAGCAGAAACAGTAGATGGAAGAACCAGACAAAAAGATAGAATATATTAAAGAAAATTTAGATGAAATTTAAATCATGTGTTTCCTAGAAAACACAACTTATCAAGAAGAAATAGAAAACCCGAATAGCTTATAAAGAAAACTCCAGGTCCAGAGGTTTTTTGTTTGTTTGTTTTTTGGTGACAACGCATGGCATGCAGAACTTCCTGACCAGGGATGGAACCCGTACTCCCCTGCAGTGGAAGTGCTGAATCTTAACCACTGGACGACCAGGGAAGTGCCCATGTCCAGAAGTTTTATCAGTGAATTCTACCAAACATTCTAGGGAGCAAATAATTCCAATCTTACATAAACATTCCAAAGTGTCAGAAAAAAAGGAAGTAGTTTCTACCTGCTTTATGACGTTAGCATAATCATCGCACCAAAACTTGACAAGGACTGCATGACAAAGGTAAATTACAGATCATTTTCACTTATGAACCACAGGTACAAAAATCTTAAAGCATTAGCAAGTGGCATCCAGCAATGAGTATAAATGCTAATACATTTGGCCAAGTTGGATTAATTTCAGGAATTCAAGGTTGGTTTAATGTATGGAAAATTTTTTTCATGTAATTCATAACATTAACATAAAAAAGACATGATTAGCAGGAAAATCCATTTTTTGTCCTTCTACTGTTTCTTCTTCCAGCTGTGATACAGACATGCATCTGTGGCTCCAGCAGCTATCTTGAACCATGAAGTGACCTTCTGAGGATTGCAAAGCAGAAAGGTAGGAGCCTGAATCCTTAATGGTACCAGGGAGCCATGGTACTAGCCTTGGATTATTGACCTTCTGAATTCTACTATGTGAAAGTGAAATAGAGTCCTGTCTTTCTTAAACTACTGTCATGCTTTAAAAAAAATTTTTTTTTATTATGTTAGCAGAAACAAATCCTAATGAATTCTGACACCTGAACAGATTAGTAGAGGTGAGAGGTGTCAGGAAAGGCTTCACAGAGCACATGCTATTTGAGTTGGGACTTGAAAAATGAGTAAAACCTTACCAGATAGAAAGGATGAAGGCATTCTAGACACAATAATAGCAGTTGGAAAGGTGCAAGACATGAAAATAGCATGTTCAGAAAATAGCAAGATGAGTGTAACTTGTGTATTTCTTGAATATTCTGTTTGGGACTTAGACTTGGGCTGGGACTAGGGCTGGACTGAGCTGGAGGAGAGGAGGGTCACTTTGTAGCTCTGTTACATGCAAACAAGCACCTCTGGGGGAAGGCAGTGACCTTTTGTGGAAGCTGTGTGAGTAAACAGGTATTAGCCAGGCAGGACACAGCTCAATGAGGGGCAGTGAGTCCTTGACTTGCAAGAAGGTGATCTGAGCTCAAGTCTTTGCCTCTAGAGCTGAGTCCATGCTTCAGAAAAAAGTGCCCACATCAGTCCTTTTCTCTGGTGGCTCTGCACAGGTGATCATATCTAAGCCGCCCCCCCACCCCACCACTAGTGTGGTGACACTAGTGACAGAGATGCTCAGGAGGGAGGAAAATAATTCTATGGCATGATAAGACCAGTGTTATTTTATAAAAAACAGAGTCAAAGTTATAATCACAGGAAGAATATGCATTTCTCAGGTGAGATTAGGCTGTGTGGTCTTTGGAAGAAAAGTGAAACTTGCAACAGGAAGATATGATGGCCTTTGGTAATTCAAGAGAAAACTATCCTCAGGCCTCCCTGATGGAGAGAGACTGAATTATGGTTTAATATTTCCTTTCTCCTCTTCTTCCCCACCACCAAGACCATCAGAGGAAGGGAGCCCAGACCCCTCCATCAGTGCCAGCAGAAACCTGGGCAGTGGAGACCTTGCCTCAGACTCCCACCAACAGTAGCTAAAGTTTCAGGTGTCTGGGTTTGTAAGGCACACACTGGATAGGGATTATTATGCCATTTTCCAAAAGGAGATATTGAAACTCAGAAGATAAGTTGACTCCCTCAATTTATAGAGTTAAGATAAGTTGACTCCCTCAAATTATAGAGTTTATAAATGACAGGGCTGGAGCTTGAACTTAGGAGATTCCACAATTATACTCCAATTAAAAAAAATAAAAAAGAAATAGGGTGGCTAAAGAGATTCCACAGTTTTCCCCCTGGGGAGAAAACTGTGGCCTGAGAAATGGCAGGAAGAACTGGGGTTTTTGGCCTGAAGATAAAGGAAACTTGGAGGAACAAAATGTGATCTCTGTTACCAAATCCCTGACAAGCTGCCACATGGGAAAGAAATTATCCTATATAGGTTGGAGCCAAAGAGCAAAGCAAGGGCTAACAAGGGGAAGATAAAAGGAAGCCAATGCCAATTCAACACAAAGAGAAGGAAACTAATATTTCTTGCATATGTATATATGTATACAAGAATATGTATATATGTATATATTCAATATATTCCTATTTAATTCTTGCACAGAGGAAAAATAAACCTATGAAGTACATATTATCCTCATTTTAAAAACAAGTAACTGGGAGACTTACAACTTAGGGTAGTAGTAGTTTGTTTTGTGCTATCTTACCAATAGTAATTATAAACTCTGTGCAAAACAGAAAAAAAATGAACTGTTTGAAGGTACTGGAAAATGACCCTAATCAGGCAGAAACTAGAGGTGATTTGACTCTTGAAAGAAGGGAACCACACAAGGCAATATCCATTTATGCAGCTTTTCATGCGAGGGCAATCTCCAGTCTGTGTGGTGTGCTGGGGCACTTCAGAGAGAGCTCAAGCAGAAAGCTGCAATCATATTGGCTTGAGGATTCAGAGGATGAATATTGGACTTGCCAGAGTGGTTGGAAATTAAAGCAGGGTGGGGGGAAATCCCAGAAAGAAAGGAACCATAGTGAGAAGAGCCCCCACTCCAGTCCTTGGCTGACACTTAAACCCTGAAACAGTGGATGAGATTCCAAGAAGCCCACGGGGAAAACAATAGCTGGAATTCTGAGAAAAAGAGATTTTTTTTCTTTTTGAAGTGGCCACAGAATCGTAATAAATGGTATAGTTGGGTTTTTTGGAGTGTTTGTTTTGTTTTTCATCCATTAAGTGAATGCTGGTCAGAATGGTTAGTCAAGTTTCAATAGTTTTATACGTGTTATTCTGTATGTTTTACTTGAAATTATCCCACTTAATTATGGTATAACTCTGAGAGAGAAAACCAATTATATAATTGAAAGTGAACTCCTGCCCAATAAAATATAAAGAGTAGCGTGCACACACACACACACACAATTTTTACAAAAACTATTAAACATGTGAAGAGACAGAAAAATATAACCCAGTGAAAAGAAAAATCAGTTGACAAAAACAAAGTGACAAATGAACCAGATACCAAAATTATCAGAAGGGAACATCAAAATAACTATGATATATGTGATAACAAATCTATAAGAAAAGGTATATCTAATGTGTGAAGAGATGGGGAATTTGAGAAGAAATATGAATACTATTAAAAATCAAAAGGAAATACTAGAACTGGAAAATGTAACATCAGAAATTTAAAAATATTCATTAGAAAATATCATAGTAGATTGGACAAAGAAGAGGACAGGATCAGTGAACTGGAAGACATTTCAATAGAAATGATTTGAACTGAAGCATGGAGGGGGAAAAAAGGTTGAAAGACAATTAACATTGCCTCAGTGGTTTGTGAGACAGCATCAAGTGGCTGAACAAATGAACAACTGCAGCCCCAGAAGGAGAGGGTTGGAAAAATATTTGGAGAAATACTGGCCAAGTATTTTCAAAATTTGATCAAAAAAAAAGAAACCCACAGATTCAGAAAGTTCAGCATACCTCTAGTAAGATAAATACAAAGAAAATCACATATAGGCACATCAAAGTTAAATTTCCCCAAAACACAAATAAACAGAAAATCTTAAAAGCAGTCAGAGATAGCAGACTTCTCATCAGAAGCAACTGAGGCCAGAATACATCATTAAAATGCTAAAAGAAAAAAAAAAAAGAACAAAAAACACCTGCCGACCTAAAATTCTATATCAAGGGAAAATACCTTACGAAAGTGAAGGTAAAATAAAGATAATTTCAGACAAATGAAAGGCAAGATAATACGTCTTTAAGATACCTAACTAACTATAAGAAATGCTAAAGAAAGTTCTTCAAGCTGAAGAGAAATGAGACAATATGGAAATTCAGACCTAAAGGAAAGAATAAAGGACACTGGAAATGGTAACTATGTGGAAAAATATTAAAATTTTTTTCTTTTATTAAATATTTTTAAAAATGAATTGATGAGACTTCTGCTCAAGATGGAGCTGGTTTTAACCTCCCACCTGAAACAAATTTAAAAAACTGAACAAAATGTAGGAAACAATGACTCTTCAGACATTGGACATCAGACAATGAAGAATAGTAATCCCTAAGTAACAGGAAACAAATATAGCCCTATTATTGACCCAGTTTACTGCCTGGAGAATATTTCTAGGCAATGATGCAGGAAGACAGAACCCTGACAGAGCCTCACCATATTCCTGAGTTGAAAAGTCTAAATTGGAGGTCCAGAAAAGCCAAGACATCTAGAATTCTCAATGCAGTGTATTGAGGAGGAGAGCTGCACACAGAGAGAAATTCAGAAGTCTGCAGAAGTTTCCCTTGAGTATTTGACTGAGTGACCATCAGCACGTGTATGTGAGGAACAATCTGAGACCAAGAAAATAATTACCCAAAAAGCTTAGAGGGAACAGTGCTTGCAACTCACACAAGGATGGATTAGCCAGAGTGAAAAACATCATAAGTCATGTGATAGCAATTGGAATAACAGGTAGAGTCTTACCTTAGAGGTGGGAAAAATTAACCCTAGCTAAATTCTGCTCTGGTCCTGCCTAACTGAGCTTAAAAGCCAGGACCAAAAGGATTAAGCTGTTTCCAAGTAACTTAACCATATCCTAAAACAAAGTTCAAGAATATCTTCAGAAATATGAAAATATTCAGCACCCAACAATGTAAAATTCACACTATTTGGCATCCAGTAAAAAAATTATCAGACACACAAAGAACCAGGAAAATAAAATCCATAGTGAGGAGAAAAATCAATCAAAACTAACCCAGAAATGATTTGAATGTTAGAATTAATAGACAAGAACATTAAAACTGTTATTATGACTGTATTGCATATGTTCAAGAAGCTAGAGAAAAGATTGAATGTTAAGTAGAGACATGGAAGATGTTAGAAAGACCCAAACCAAAATTCTAGAGAAGAAAATAACCATGCCTGTGTTGAAAAACATAATGGATGGAATTAACAGAAGATCAGACATTTCAGAGGAGATGAATAGTAAACTTGAAGACATAGCAATAAAAACTACCAAAAATGAAACACAAAGTGAAAAAGAGTTAAAAAAAAAAAAGCAACAACAACTATGGAAAACAGTATGGGGGTTCCTTAAAAAACTAAAAATAGACCTATCATATGACCCAGCAATCCCACTACTGGGTATATGCCCTGGGAAACCATAATTCAATAAAAGACATGCACCACAATGTTCATTGCAGCACTATTTACAATAGCCAGGACATGGAACCAAACTAAATGTCCATCGACAGATGAATGGATATAGAGGATGTGACACATATATACAATGGAATATTACTCAGCCATAAAAAGAAACCAAATTGAGTTATTTGTAGTGAGGTGGATGGACCTAGAGTCTGTCATACAGAATGAAGTAAGTCAGAAAGAGAAAAACAAATACCATGTGCTAACACATATATGTGGAATCTGAAAGAAAAAAAAAGTACTGATGAACCTAGTTGCAGGGCAGGAATAAAGAGGTAGACATAGAGAATGGACTTGATGACATGGGGTGGGAGGGTGAAGCTGGGGCAAAGTGTGAATAGCATTGACATATATACACTACTGAGTGTAAAATAGTTGGCTGGTGGAAAGCAGCAGCATAGCACAGGGAGATCGGCTCAGTGCTTTGCAATGACCTAGAGGGATGGGATAAGGAGAATGGGAGGGAGGCTCAAGAGGGAGGGGATATGGGGACACGTGTATGCATATGGCTGATTCACTTTGTTGTGCAACAGAAACTAACACAGTATTGTGAAGCACTTATACTCCAATAAAGATCTATTAAAAACAAAGAGAGTAAAGCAACAATGACAACTTCAAGTGGTCAAATATGTGTGTAACTGGGATCCTGAAAGGAGGAGAAGGAAAGAAGAGCATTTGAAGAAATGGTAACTAAATATTTCAGATTTGATGAAAATTATAAGCCCACAGATTTGAGAAGGTCAATGAACACCAAAAACAGGAAATATGAAGAAGACTACACTAACACATAACACAGTTAAATGGCTTTAAATCAGAGACAAAGGTAAAATTTGAAAAGCAGATAGAAAAAAAAGATACATTACATACAGGGCAATAAAGATAAGGATGACAGCAGATTTCTTGTCAGAAACAGTGTAAGCTAGAAGACAGTAGTGCAAAAACTTTAAAGTATTGAAAGAAAAAAAAATCTGTCAACCTAGAATTCTTTACCAAGCAAAAATATCTTTAAAAAGTGAAGGCAAAATAAATATGTTTTTTTGGCCATAGAAAAGCTGAAAAAAAAACTCATTAGCAGAAGATTGCCAGAATGAGAAATGTAAAAAGAAGTTCTTCAAGAAGAAAAATGAAGATGATATCAGATGGAAACCTAGACCTATATCAGTTTTTTTCCTTTTTTTTTTCATGGTGAATTGCCAACTGTGACTTATAATTAGGGTGAGAGGTAGGGTTAAACTACTTTGTGCATCTAGCCACACACACACACAAAGCCATTTTATTGCCATTCAACAATTATTTGCTGTGTTAAGTGTTGAGAATACAGTGACAAGAAAACAGCCATGGAGCTTATAGCAAAAGCAAGACAATCCAGTGATCACATGAATAAATGTAAAGTTTTAACAGTGATAAGTCCTTATGAAGAGAAGGTGTATGGTCATCTGAGAGCATATGACAGGGGAATTTGTCCCATTCAGAGAAGGTAGGAATTAATGAAGCAAAGGAAAAAGGTATAAATGACCCAGGAGAGGGATAACCACATGAACCAAATATGGTCCATGAACCAAATCTGACCTGCTGCCTATTTTGTAAATAAAGTTTACATGCCCACTCATTCATGTATTGTCTATGGCAGATTTTTTTTTCTTTTTTTTTGCAGTATGCGGACCTCTCACTGTTGTGGCCTCTCCTGTTGCGGACCACAGGCTCCGGACGCGCAGGCTCAGCGGCCATGGCTCATGGGCCCAGCCGCTCTGTGGCACGTGGGATCCTCCTGGACCGGGGCACGAACCCACATCCCCTGCCTCGGCAGGCGGACTCTCAACCACTGCGCCACCAAGGAAGCCCTGTCTATGGCAGATTTTGTGCTTCAATGGCAGAGGTGAGTAGTTGTGACAGAAAGCACATGTTCTGCAAATCCTAAAATACTTATTACCTGGCTCTTTACAGAAAAAATTTCTGACCCCTGATCTATACAGAGTATTGAGCAGCACAGGAAATAGTATTACATGAGTAAATATAATGATTTTAAATTATTATTTAAATATCTTTAAAAATAATCATCTGTTTAAAGCATAATAACAACTTATTATGAGATACCTAAAATATGTCGAAGTAAAATGTATGCTAATAAGGCACAAAAACTGGTAAGAGAGAATCAAAATATATTTGGAAGTTTCTTGTACTATGCAGGAAGTAGTAAAATATCACTTAAAGTTAGACTGTGGTAAGTAAAAGATGTATACTATAAACCATGGAGCAAGCACTAAATAACAGAACAAAGATTTACAGCTAATAATCCAACAAAGAAGATAAAATGAGATCATAGAAAATACTGAAACCAAAAGAAGAAAGGAAAAGAGGAGCAAAGAACAACGAGGACAAATACAAAACAAATAGCAAGATGGTATATTTAGACACAATTGTATCAATAATCACATTAAATATAAATGGTCTAAACACTTCACTTAAAAGGTAGTCATGATCGGGCTTCCCTGGTGGCACAGTGGTTGGGAGTCCGCCCGCCGATGCAGGGGACATAGGTTTGTGCCCCGGTCCAGGAAGATCCCACGTGCCGTGGAGCAGCTGGGCCCGTGGTCCATGGCCGCTGAACATGCACGTCAGGAGCCTGTGCTCCATGGTGGGAGGGGCCGCAGCAGTGAGAGGCCCACATATGGCAAAAAAAATAAAAAATAAAAAATAAAGGTAGGCATGATCGGATTAGATTAAAAAAGCAATATCCAAGTACAGACATACGTCATATATATTGCAGGTTATGTTTCAGACCACCACAATAAAGTGAATATCATAATAAAGCAAGTCACACAAATACTTTGGTTTCCCAGTGCATATAAAATTTATGTTTACACTATACTGTAGTCTATTAAATGTGCAATAGCATTATGTCTCAAAAACAATTTACATACCTTAATTCAAAATAATGTTGTTGGAAAAGTAGTACTTATAGATTTGCTTGAGGTAGGGTTACCACAAATTTTTAATTTGTAAAAAATGCAGTATCTATGAAGGGCAATAAAGTGAAGTGCAATAAAATGAGATATGCCTGTGTGTGCTACCTATGTGAAATCCACTTGTATGTGGGTTAAAAATATAGATGGGTTTAAAAAGACACAAATAGATTAAAAATAAAAGCAACCATGCTATCACTAATCAAAAGAAAACTGAAGTGGCTACATTAAAATCAAAGTAAATCTCATCACAAAAACATTAGAAAGGACAAAGAGGGTAATTTAATAATGATAAAGGGGTTAACTCATCAAGAGGACAAACCAATCTAAAATGTTTATGCACCAAATAGCAGATCTTCAAAATACATGAAGTAAAAACTGACAGAACTGCAAGGAGAAATAGACAAATCCACAATTATAGTTGGTGATTTCAATTCTTCTTTCTCAATAATTTATAGAACAAGTAAGGATACAGAAGACTTGAACAACACTATCACCCAATTTGACCTATTTGGCATTTATAGAACACTCCACTCAACAACAACAATATCCAAATTTTTTCAAGTGCACATTAAAACAAAACATAAACTAGCTAGAACACAAAATATGTCTGGACCATAAATTATGTCTCAATAAATTTAAAATGATTCAAGTCATAGAAAGCATATTCTGTGAACATGATGGAATTATGTTAGAAATCAATAACAGATATCTAGAAAATTCCCAAGTATTGGAAACTATATACCCCAGTTCTAAATAACCCTTCTGTCATAAAGTAATCAAAAAGTAAATTAGCAAGTATTTTGGCCTGAATTAAAATGAAAACACAGTATCTCGAAATATGTGGAATGTAGCTAAAGCAGTACTTAGAGGGAAATTTATACTCCAATATTGGAAAAGAAGAAAGGTATCAAATCAATGACATCAGCTTTCACTCTAAGAAACTAGAAAAAGAAGAGCAAATCAACCCATAATAAACAGAAAAAAGGAAATAAATATCAGAGTAGAAATTAATAAAAAAGAAAAAACAAAACAATAAAGAAAAGAAATGAAACCAAGAGCAAGTTCTTTGAGAACACCACTAAGATTATTAAACCTCCATGTAGGCTAATTAGGAAAAAATAAAAGAGAGAGAGGAGACACAAATTATCAATATCAGGGATTATAGAGGTGATATCACTACAGTGTCTACAGATTTTAAAAGTGTAGTAGGGGAATATTAGGAATGACTTTATGTCAATAAATTCTAAAAGTTAGATGAAATGGACAAATTTCTTTGAAAGCTCAATTTACCAAATCTCACTCAAGAAGAAATTGATAGTGTGAATAGTCCTGTATTTATTAAAGAAATTGAATTTTTAGCTGAAACCTTCTCACAAAGAAAATTCCAGGCACAGATAATTTTGCTGACTAATTATAGCAAACATTTCAGAAAGAAATACCAATTCTATATGAACTCTTCCAGAAAGGTGAAGGGGTAGGGAGGAAATACTTCCCAATTCACTCTATAAGACCAATTTTAATCTGATATCAAAACCAGATAAACATTAAGGAAAGAAGTCTAAAGATCAATTTCTATCATGAACATAAATTCAAAAATTCTTAACAAAATTTTAGTAAATCAGATGCAACAATATATAAAACTAATAATAAATTATGACCACATTGGGTTTAATCCCTGGAATAATGGTTTAGTTTGACATTATCAAATCAAGAGATATAATTCACCATAACAACAGACTAAAAACCATAAGATTTTCTCACTAGATGCAGAAAAAGAATTTTATAAAATTCAACATCCATTCCTAATAAAAACTCTTACAAACTAAGAATAAAAGGGAATTTTCTCACATACAACTCAATATCAAGAACCAAACAACCCAATCAAAAAATGGGCAGAAGACCTAAATAGATATTTCTCCAAAGAAGACATACAGATATATGGTCAACAGGCACATGAAAAAATGCTCAACATCACTAATTATTAGAAAAATACAAATCAAAACTACAATGAGGTATCACTTCACTCCAGTCAGAATGGCCATCATCAAAAAGTCTACAAATAATAAATGCTGGAGAGGGTGTGGAGAAAAGGGAACCCTCCTACACTGTCGGTGGGAATGTAAATTGGTGCAGCCACTATGGAGAACAGTATGGAGATTCCTTAAAAAACTAAAAACAGAGCTACCATATGATCCAACAATCCCACTCCTGGACATATATCTGGAAAAGAAGAAAACTCTAGGTCAAAAAGATACATGCATCCCAATGTTGATAGCAGCACTGTTTACAATAGCCAAGACGTGGAAGCAACCTAAATGTCCATCAACAAAGGAATGGATAAAGAAGATGTGATATATATATATATAAAATAATGGAATATTAGTCAGCCATCAAAAAGAATGAAATAATGTCATTTGCAGCAACATGGATGAACCTAGAGATTATCATACTAAGTGAAGTAAGTCTGACACAGAAAGACAAATATCATAAGATATCACTTATATGTGGAATCTAAAATAATGATACAAATGAACTTATTTACAAAAAAGAAACAGTCTCACAGACACAGAAAACCAACTTATGGTTACCAAAGGGAAAGGACAGGGGAGGGAAAATTAGGAGTTTGGGATTAACAGATATACAATACTATATACAAAATAGATAAACAGCAAGGACTTACTGTATAGCACAAAGAAATATATTCAGTAGTTTCTTTTCCTGTAATGGAAAAGAATATGAAGAATAATATATATATATATATATATATATATATATATATATATATATATATATATATATATATATATATATATATATATATATCTGAATCACTATGCCATACACCCGAAACTAACACAACATTGCAAATCAGCTATACCTCAATAAAAATTTTTTTTAAAAAGGGAACTTTCTCAACCTGATAAAGGGCATATGAGAATATCTAACAGTTAACATCATAATTATGGTGAAAGACTGAACACTTTCTCCCTAACAACATGAAAAAGGCAAGAATGCTCACTCTCACCACCTCTATTCAGGAGTGCAGTAGAAGTGCTAACAAAGACCTAGAACTGGTAAAAGAACTTAACAGGATTGCAAGATACAAAAATCAATATATTTTAATATATCAGCAACACAAAATTGAAAATTAAAAATAATAGTGTTTACACTGCATCAAAAATAAGAAATAAGGATTACTCTGACAAAATGTTTAAGATCTTTATATTTGAAAACTACAAAACATTTTTGAGAAAAATTAAAGACGTAAACAAATTGAGAGATATGCCATGTTCATATACTGGAAAAATTTATATTAAGATTGTAAATCTCCCCAAATGAATCTACAGATTCAACTGAATCCCTATCTAAATTCTAGCAGGATTTTTTTTTGTAGAAATTGACAAACAGATTCTATAATTCATATGAAAGTACAAAGAACCTAGAATAGCCAAAAAAAAGACTTTGAAAATGAAGAACTGCATGGGAGGACTTAACACTGCATGATTGTAAGACTTATTATAAAGCTATTGTCATAAAGATAATGTGGTATTGGCTTCAAGATAGAGAAATAAATGGGACAGGATAGAAAGTTCAGAAATAGACCCGCATATAATATAGCCAATTGAGTTTTTAAAAGTACAAAGTCAATTCAGTGGAGGACGAATAGTCTTTTTAACAAGTGGTGCTTTGACAATTGGATGGTCATATGTAAAAAAAAAAAATTAATAGTAATAATAATTTTGATCTATACCTTGCACCACATTTAAAAATGACTAAAAATGAACTATAGATCTAAAGGTAAAACTTAAATCTGTAGAACTTCTAAGAGAAAGCATAGGAGAAAAATCTGTGAACCTGGATTAGGCAAAGATCTTTTAGATAGAACACTGAAAGCACTATCCATAAAAGAAAACAATTACATAAATTGTACTTCATCAAAATTAAGAACCTCTATTCTTTGAAAGACACTATTAAAAGAATGAAAAAACAAGCCACAGACTCAGAGAAAATATTTGCAAATCCTGTATATAATAAAGGACTTATAGTCAGAATATAAAGTTAAACATACATTCACTCTGGCCCAGCAATTCTACTCATAAGTATTTAAACATACATTCACAAAAAGATTTGTGCAAGAGTAGGCGTAGCAGCTTTACTCATAATAGCAACAAACTGGAAGCAACCCAATTGTCCATTAATAGGTTAATGGATAAACATGTTGTAACATATAAATAAAAAATACTACTGAACAATAAATAAAAGAAACTACTAATGTGTAACAACATGGATAAATATAAAAAACATTTATCCTGGGTGAAAGGAGCTTGAGAAAAAAACAAACCCATACTGCATTATTATGTTTATAAGATATTTTAGAACAGGAAAACTAAGGTATGGTGATAGAAATAAGAATAATGGTTATCTTTAAGTGGGAAATAGACTGGAATAGAATGAGGGAATTTTCTGGGGTCATAGAAATAGTCTATATTTTTATTGAGGTAGTGGTCACATACGATGTTTTAGTTAGCTACCATAACATAATAACATAAAGCAGATGGCTTAAAACAACAGAAATTTATTCTGTCACATTTCAGGAGTCTAGAAGTTCAAAATCAACATATTGAGAGGGTCAGTTCCTTCTGAGGGCTCTAAGGGAGAATCTGTTCCATGCCTCTCTCCTAGCTTCTGGTGATGGCTGGCAATCTTTGGTGTTCCTTTGCTTGTAGATGAATCACTCCAATCTCTATCTCCATCTTCACATGGCATTCTCCCTGTGTCTCTGTGTCCAGGTTTCCCTCTTCTCATAAGGACACTCATCATATTGGATTAAGACCCACCTTAATGACTTCATCTTAACTTGATTACATCTACAAAGACCTCATTTCCAAATAAGGTCACATTTGCAGGCACCAGGAGTTAGGACTTCAACATTCCTTTTGGCGAGACACAATTCAACACTTAACATATGAGTTATGTTTGTCAAAATGATTAAACGAGAGAAAAATCTACGACATTTGTTTGGTGTTGAGTTTTTAGTTATAACACTAGAAGCATGATCCATGAAATAAAAAAGTAAGCTGGGTTTTATTAAAATTTAAAACTTCAGCTCTATAAAAGATACTGTTAAGAGAATGAAAAGACAAGCCACAGAATGGGAGAAAATAGTTGAAAAACAGTTATCTGAGAAAGGACTAGTATCTAAAATATACAAAGAACTCTTAAAACATAATACTAACACAGACAGCTAAATTAAAAATGGGCAAAAGATCTGAAAAGCAACGTCCCAAAGAAGATATTACAGATGACAAATAAGCATATGAAAAGATGCTCAACATCCTATGTCACTAGGAATTCCAAACTGAAACAAAAATAAGATACCAATACACACCTATTAGAATGGCTAAAATAAAAAACCTGACAATATCAATTGTTAATGAGGATGCAGAGCAGCAGGAACTCTCATTAACTGATTATGGGAAGGCAAAGTGGTACAACAAATTTGAGGACTTACAAAGCTGGACATAATCTTACCATATGATCCAGCAACTGTGGTCCTAGGTATTTCCCCTATTGATGTGAAAATGTATCCACACTAAAACCTGCATACAAATGTTTATAGCAATTTTATTTATAATTGCCCTAATCTGGAAGCAACCAAGATGTCCTTTAATAGGTAAGTGGATAAACAAATGATACATCCATAACAATGGAATATTATTCAATGATAAAAAGAAATGATTTTTTAGAACTTGAAAAGATATGAATAAATCTTCAGTGCATATTGCTAAATGAGAGAAGTCTGAAAAGACTACATACTATATGATCCCAATTACATAACATTTTGGAAAAAACAAAGGTAGCAAGGGTAAAAAGATCAGTGGTTGCTAGGGGTTTGGGAAGAGGGTTGAATGGATGAAGAACAGAAAAGTTTTTAGGGCACTGAAACTATTCTGTATGATACTTCAATGGTAGATACATGACAAATTGCATTTATGCAAACTCATAGAGCTTTACAGCACAAAAAAGGGAAACTTTACGTTTTTGAATTAAAACAAATTCTTAAGGAAGTCAAGGTCTAGGACAGAATGTGACAAAGCAATCTAACTATATTACAAATGTATGGAAAAACTTCACTGAAGGGGGTGGGGGAAACAGGTCCTGAACTAAGTAACTTTGGAAATAAGTGTGTATGTTTACCTTTACAACTAAAGGTAAACAAACAAACAAAAAGATAACCTGTAAATAAGCACTGGACTCTAGTTGATAAACTTGTTTCCCATGGGAGTATGAGTTAACAATTCTGATAGCAATAAGAATGTACACTGGAACTGAACAATTAAGTAAATGGATGGCAGATGGTGGGAGTGAGGTTTCTCACTGTTACAGTGAGAGGTTACAAATAAGCAAAGGAAGAAGGTAGAATAATCAACGTGGTAATGGATTTGAGTGGGAGACATACCATGAACTCATGCTTAGCTTAGTATAGACACAAAAGTTTCATATAGAAATATTTGTAGATATGTGTCTATACATGGATTAGTATAAACACATGTTTTTTGCTCTGTCAACTGAGAGGGCCTAGAAACAAAAACAGAGCAGTAGCAATGACTATACCTAATGCCCAAGTCTTGGTTTCTAATAGCCTTCTCCAGTAAAAGGAACCGGGGCTCTTAGGAAAAATGGTTGATTCTAGAACTGGAGCAGAAAATATACAAGACAATCCTGGATGATCTTGTAGTGCTAGGAACTAAAGAAGTGATCTAAAAAACTAACTAAAAAAGCAAAAACAAACACACAATGATGGGAATATGTCAAAGGGACATAGGAGCCACTGAAAGAGCTCCCAGTGGCCCAAACTGGAACAATCTGAATAACAAAATAAATGAAGTAGTATTGGATTATAACACAATGTATAAAATAAATATCCACAAGTCCATACTGATAGAAATAAATGACTGGAAAAATTAATAAATGGGACAGAAGGGACAAATCTCACATGCAGGAGAATTCCAAATAATTTGTGCAGCAGCTCTGTCCTCAAGGAGCTGGAGTATAAATCCCTACTCCCCACAAATAGATCCTGGGGAGTGGTTGAAAGAGTGGGCATTAAGATCAAATAATCATGAGTGGGAACCCCACCTCTGATTCTTGTCAGCTGTGTGATCTCAGCAAGTTACCCTTTCTAAGCCTCAGGTTTCTCTTCTGCAAAATGGGGAAGAAATATTGCTTAACCACCTGTCATAATTGCTGTGAGAATTGTCTGTCTATAAAGCTCTCAGAACAGTGCTTGGACATAGAACTCAATAAATGACAATATATTTTTTTTAAGGTAATCTGCACTGGCTGCTATAACAAAATACCACTGACTGGGTGGCTCAAACAACAGAAATTTATTTTCTCACCATTCTGGAGTTGGAACATCCAAGGTCATGGCCCAGCAGCTTTCAGTTTCTGGTGAGAGCTCTCCCTTCCTGCCTTGCAGTTGGCTGATTTGTCCTCACATGGCATTTCATTGGTGTGTGCATGAGGTAGGGGGAAAGAGATCTCTTCCTTTTCTTATAAGGCTGCCAATCTTATTGGATTAGGGACCCACCCTGATAACCTCATTTAATCTTAATTACTTTCTAAAGGTCTTATTTCCAAAACAGTCAAATTGGGTGTTAGGGCTTCAACAGACAAATTTTAGGGAGGACACAATTCACTTCATAGCAGGTAGTATGTGATTTAGAATAAGGCAATTTGAATTCTCATTTTAGTTTCACCACTCACTAGCTATGTGGGGAAATGTCTCAAGTTCCTCAATAATTTTTTATTTAAAAAAATTAGGTGGGGAGACTGGCACACCTGGAAAGAGCATGGAAGCTTTGTGACCCATCCCACATACTTTTCTCTATGCATCTCTCCCCTGTTGCAGTTCCTGAGTTATATCCTTGTGTAGTAAACCAGTAATCTAGTACAATCAATTCATACTACCGAACCACTTCCAGAGGACCTTGGATTTCACAAGAAAAAGCATCAATCGGAACCTTTGGGAAACATCTGATTTCCCAGACGTGTGGCTGACAGGGTCTTGGTGCTCTGGCCTGGTGTCGGGCCTGAGCATCTGAGGTGGGAGAGCCAAGTTCAGGATATTGGACCACTGGAGACCTCCCAGCCCCATGTAATATCAATTGGCAAGAGCTCTACCAGAGATCTCTGTCTCAATGCTAAGACCCAGCTCCACCCAATGGCCAGCAAGCTCCAGTGCTGGACACCCCATGCCAATCAACTAGCAAGACAGGAACACAATGCCACCCATTAGCAGAGAGGTTGCCTAAAATCATAGTAAGTTCACAGACACCCCAAAACACACCACCGGATGTGGTCCTGCCCACCAGAAAGACAAGATCCAGACCCACCCAGCAGAACACAGGCATCAGGACCCTCCACCAGGAAGCCTACACAACCCACTGAACAAACTTCTCCCACTGGGAGCAAACACCAAAAACAACAGGAACTACGAACCTGCAGCCTGAGAAAAGGAGACCCCAAACACAGTAAGTTAAACAAAATGAGAAGACAGAGAAATATGCAGCAGATGAAGGAGCAAAGTAAAAACCCACCAGACCAAACAAATGAAGAAGAAAGAGGCAGTCTACCTGAAAAAGAATTCAGAGTAATGATAGTAAAGATGATCAAAAATCTTGGAAATAGAATGGATAAAATACAAGAAATGTTTAACAAGGACCTAGAAGGAGCAAACAAACAATGATGAACAGCACAATAAATGAAATTAAAAATTCTCTAGACGGAATCAATAGCAGAATAACTGCGGCAGAAGAACGGATAAGTGAGCTGGAAGATAAAATAGTGGAAATAACTACCTCAGAGCAGAATAAAGAAAAAAGAATGAAGAGAATTGAGGGTAGTCTCAGAGACCTCTGGGACAACATTAAATGCACCAACATTCAAATTATAGGGGTCACATAAGAAGAAGATAAAAAGAAAGGGTCTGAGAAAATATTTGAAGAGATTATAGTTGGAAACTTTCCTAACATGGGAAAGGAAATAGTCAATCAAGTTCAGGAAGTGCAGAGAGTCCCATACAGGATAAATCCAAGGAGAAACACACCAAGACACATATTAATCAAACTATCAAAAATTAAACAAAAAGAAGAAATATTAAAAGAATTAAGGGAAAAGGAACAAATAACATACAAGGGAATCCCCATAAGGTCAACAGTTGATTTTTCAGCAGAAACCCTGCAAGCCAGAAGGCAGTGGCAGGGCATATTTAAGGCAATGAAAAGGCAAAACCTACAACCAAGATTATTCTACCTAGCAAGGATCTCATTCAGATTCGATGGAGAAATTAAAACCTTTACAGACAAGCAATAGTTAAGAGAATTCAACACCACCAAACCAGCTTTACAACAAATACTAAAGGGACTTCTCTAGGCCAGAAACATAAGAGAAGGAAAAGACCTACAAAAACAAACCAAAAACAATTAAGAAAATGGAAATAGAAACATACATATCAATAATTACCTTAAATGTAAATGGATTAAATGCTCCCACCAAAAGACACAGACTGGCTGAATGGATACAAAAACAAGACCTGTACATATGCTGTCTACAAGAGACCCACTTCAGACCTAGGGACACATACAGACTGAAAGTGAGGGGATGGAAAAAGATATTCCATGCAAAGGGAAATCAAAAGAAAGCTGGAGTAGCAATTCTCATATCAGACAAAATAGACTTTAAAATAAAGACTATTACAAGAGACAAAGAAGGACACTACATAATGATCAAGGGATCAATCCAAGAAGAAGATATAACAATTGTAAATATTTATGAACCCAACATAGGAGCACCTCAATACATAAGGTAAATGTTAACAGCCGTAAAAGGGGAAATTGACAGTAACACAATAATAGTAGGGGATTTTACACCCCATTTTCACCAATGGACAGATCATCAAATAATGAAAATAAATAAGGAAACACAAGTTTTAAATGACACATTAAACAAGATGGACTTAATTGACATTAATAGGACATTCCTTCTGAAAACAACACAATACACTTTCTTCTCAAGTGCTCGTGGAACATTCTCCAGGACAGACCATATCCTGGGTCACAAATCAAGCCTTGGTAAATTTAAGAAAATTGAAATCATATCAAGTATCATTTCCGATCACAGTGCTATGAAACTAGATATCAATTACAGGAAAAAAACTGTAAAAAATACAAACACATGGAGACTAAAGAGTACGTTACTAAATAACCAAGAGATCGCTGAAGAAATCAAAGAGGAAATCAAAAAATATCTAGAAGCAAATGACAATGAAAACACGACTACCCAAAACCCATGGGATGCACCAAAAACAGTTCTAAGAGGAAAGTTTATAACAATACAATCTTACCTCAAGAAACAAGAAACATCTCAAATAAACAACCTAACCTTACACCTAAAGCAATTAGAGAAAGAAGAACAAAAAAACCCAAAGTTAGCAGAAGGAAAGAACTCATAAAGATAAAATCAGAAATAAATGAAAAAGAAATGAAGGAAACAATAGCAAAGATCAATAAAACTAAAAGCTGGTTCTTTGAGAAGATAAGCAAAATTGATAAACCATTAGCCAGACTCAAGAAGAAAAAAAGGGAGACTTAAATCAATAGAATTAGAGATGAAAAAGGAGAAGCAACAACTGACACTGCAGAAATACAAAGGATCATGAGACATTACTACAAGCAACTATATGCCAATAAAATGGACAACCTGGAAGAAATGGACAAATTCATAGAAAAGCACAACCTTCCAAGACTGAACCAGGAAGAAATAGAAAATATAAACAGACAAATCACAGGCACTGAAATTGAATTTGTGATTAAAAATCTTCCAACAACTAAAGCCCAGGACCGGATGGCTTCACACGCGAAATCTATCAAACATTTAGAGAAGAGCTAACACCTATCCTGCTCAAAATCTTCCAAGATATAGCAGAGGGAGTAACACTCCCAAACTCATTCTATGATGCCATTATCAACCTGATACCAAAACTAGACAAAGATGTCACAAAGAAAGAAAACTACATGCCAATATCACTGATGTACATAGATGCAAAAATCCTCAACAAAATACTAGCAAACAGAATCCAACAGCACATTAAAAGAATCATACACCATGATCAAGTGGGGTTCATCCCAGGAATGCAAGGATTCTTCAATATATGCAAATCAATCAATATTAACAAATTGAAGGAGAAAAACCATATGATCATCTCAATAGATGCAGAAAAATCTTTTGACAAAATTCAACACCAATTTATGATAAAAACTCTCCAGAAAGTAGGCATAGAGGAAACCTAACTCAACATAATAAAGGCCATATATGACAAACCCACAGCCAACATTGTTCTCAATGGTGAAAAACTGAAACCATTTCCTCTAAGATCAGGAACAAGACAAGGCTGCCCACTCTCATCACTATTATTCAACATGGTTTTGGAAGTTTTAGCCACAGCAATCAGAAAAGAAAAAGAAATAAAAGGAATCCAAATCAGAAAAGAAGAAGTAAAGCTGTCACTGTTTGCAGATGACATGATACTATACATAGAGAGTCCTAAAGATGCTACCAGAAAACTACTAGAGCTAATCAATGAATTTGGTAAAGTAGCAGGATAGAAAATTAATGCACCGAAATCTCTTGCATTCTGATACACTAATGATGAAAAATCTGAAAGAGAAATTAAGGAAACATTCCCATTTACCACTGCAACAAAAACAATAAAATACCTAGGAATAAACCTACCTAAGGAGACAAAAGACCTATATGCAGAAAACTATAAGACACTGATGAAAGAAATTAAAGATGATACAAACAGATGGAGAGACATACCATGTTCTTGGATTGGAAGAATCAACATTGTGAAAATGACTATACTACCCAAAGCAATCTACAGATTCAATGCAATCCCTGTCAAACTACCAATGGCATTTTTCACAGAACTAGAACAAAATATTTCACAGTTTGTATGGAAACACAAAACACCTCGAATAGCAAAAGCAATCTTGAGAAAGAAAAACGGAGCTGGAGGAATCAGGCTTCCTGACTTAGACTATACTACAAAGCTACAGTAATCAAGACAGTATGGTACTGGCACAAAATATAGATCACTGGAACAGGGTAGAAAGCCCAGAGTTAAACTCATGCGCATATGGTCACCTTATCTTTGATAAAGGAGGCAACAATATACACTGGAGAGACTGCATCTTCAATAAATGGTGCTGGGAAAACTGGAGAGCTACATGTAAAATAATGAAATTAGAACACTCCCTAACACTGTATACAGCAATAAACTCAAAATGGATTAAAGACCTAAATGTAAGGCCAGACACTAACAAACTCTTAGAGGAAAACATAGGCAGAACACTGTATGACATAAATCACAGCAAGATCCTTTTTGACCCACCTCCTAGAGAAATGTATATAAAAACAAAAATAAATAAATGGGACCTAATGAAACTTAAACCTTTTGCATAGCAAAGGAAACCATAAGCAAGATCAAAAGACAATCCTCAGAATGGGAGAAAATACTTGCAAACAAAGCAACTGACAAAGGATCAGTCTCCAAAATATACAAGCAGCTCATGAAGCTCAATATAAAAAAATCAACCAACCCAATCCAAAAATGGGCAGAAGACCTAAATAGACATTTCTCCAAAGAAGATATACAGATTGCCAAGAAACACATGAAAGGATGCTCAACATCACTAATCATTAGAGAAATGCAAATCAAAACTACAATGAGGTATCACTTCATTGTGGTCAGAATGGTCATCATCAAAAAATTCACGAACAATAAATGCTGGAGAGGGTGTGGAGAAAAGAGAGCCCTCTTGCACTGTTGGTGGGAATGTAGATTGATAAAGCCACTATGGAGGTTCCTTAAAAAATTAAAAATAGGGCTTCCCTGGTGGCGCATTGGTTGAGAGTCCGCCTGCCCACGCAGGGGACACAGGTTCGTGCCCCGGTCCGGGAAGATCCCACATGCTGCGGAGCGGCTGGGCCCGTGAGCCATGGCCACTGAGCCTGCACGTCCGGAGCCTGTGCTCCGCAACAGGAGAGGCCGCAACAGTGAGAGGCCCGCACACCGCAAAAAAAAAAAAAAAATTAAAAATAGAACTACCATAAGACCCAGCAATCCCACTACTGGGCATATACCCTGAGAAAACTGTAATTCAAAAAGAGACATGTATCACAATGTTCATTGCAGCACTATTTACAATAGCCAGGACATGGAAGCAACCTAAGTGTCCATCAACAGATGAATGGATAAAGAAGATGTGGCACATATATACAATGGACTATCACTCAGCCATAAAAATAAATGAAATTGAGTTATTTGTAGTGAGGTAGATGGACCTAGAATCTGTCATACAGAGTGAAGTAAGTCAGGAAGAGAAAAACAAATACCGTATGCTAACATACATATATGGAATCTAAAAAAAATGGTACTGATGAAACAGGGGCAGGTCAGGAATAAAGACGCAGATGTAGAGAACAGCCTTGAGGACACAGGTGGGGAAGGGTAAGCTGGGACAAAGTGAGAGAGTGACACGGACATATATACACTACCAAATGTAAAATAGATAGCTAGTGGGAAGCAGCTGCATAGCACAGGGAGATCAACTCCGTGCTTTGTGACCACCTAGAGAAGTGGGTCAGGGAGGTTGGGAGGGAGGCTCAAGAGGGAGGGGATATGGTGATACATGTGTACATGTGGCTGATTCACTTTGCTGTGCAGAGGAGACTGGCACAACATTGTGGGGCAATTATACTCCAGTGAAGATATTAAAAGTAAAATTAAAGTATTATTTTTATCCAATGAAACTTACACATTTAAAAATACTATGTGAGCTTTTTATAAAAAAAGAACCCCTTTTTATTTTAGAACAGTTTTAAATTTACAGGAAAATTGCAAAATAGTACAGAGAGTTCCCATACCCTCTGTGCCCAGTTTCTCCTATTATTAATATCTTAAATTAGCAGGTACATTTGTTGCAATCAATAAACCATTACTGACTTTTTTTTCTAAATTTAATTTATTTACTTTTGGCTATGTTGGGTCTTTGTTGCTGCGCACGGGCTTTCTCTAGTTGTGGCAAGTGGGTGCTACTCTTCCTTGCGGTGTGCAGACTTCACGTTGTGGTTCCTTCTCTTGTTGCAGAGCACAGGCTCTAGGCGCGTGGACTCCAGTAGTTGCAGCACGCGGGCTAAGTAGTTGCGGCTCATGGGCTCTAGAGAGCAGGCTCAGTAGTTGTGGTGCACGGGCTTAGCTGCTCCACAGCATGTGGGATCTTCCCAGACCAGGGCTCGAACCCGTGTCCCCTGCATTAGCAGGCAGATTCTTAACCACTGTACCACCAGGGAAGCCCTATTGACATATTATTAACTAAAGTCCATACTTTATGCAGATTTCTTGACTTTTACCTTATATCCTTTTTCTTTTCCAGGATACCATATTACATTTAGTTATCATGTCTCCTTAGGCTCCTCTTGACTATGAAAGGTGCTCGGACTTTCCTTGTTTTTGACAGTTTTGAGGAGCACTGGCTAGGTATTTCGTAGAATGTCCCTCCTTGGGAGTTTTCTGAGGTTTTTCTCATAATTAGACGCTGCTTATAGGTTTTGGGGATGAAGGCCACAGAGGTAAAGTGCCATTTTTATCACATCATATCAAGGGTATATACTATCCACGTGACTTATCACTACTGGTGTTGACCTTGATCACCTGGCTGAGGTTGTGACTGTCAGTTTCTGTACTTAGAGTTACTCTCCCCTCCCCCTTCTCTGACTGTATTCTTTGGAGGGTCATATGCATAGTGCATACTTGTGGGGGGGAGTTATGCTCCATCTCCTTGAGGAGGAAATATTTGCATATATTATTTGGACTTCTACATGAAGAATTTGTCTTTTCTCCTACTTATTTATTTGTTCAGTATTTATTTATATCAGTACAGCCTAATAAAAATTTATTTTATTTGGGGGTTATAATCCAATATTAGTATAAAGTACTCTGTTGCTTAAATTTTCCCAGTTTTGCCCATTGGGAGCTCATTCAGATTGGCTCTTGTGTCCTTTTGACATGTTCCCATTATTTGTCTTACCTTCTCTCCCTCCATCTCTCTCTCTCAGCTCTTCTCCACTTCCTGTTACTACAAGATACCCCAGGCTCATCTTGTATTTTCCTGCCCCAGCCCTAGAATTTACCATTTCTCCAAGGACCCCTAGTTCTTTTGTTGGAGATTGGTATTTAGAAACCAAGACCTGGGTAATAAATTCATACTGATAGAAAACAAGCAAGCAACCAACAAAATAAATAAAGTGGGAGAGAAGGGAAAAGTCTTCCTTACAGTAAAATGCCAACTAAAAAGTATAGAGGGAATGATAGAGTAAGAAATTCTACACTTTGAAATAATTGGCTCAGGTAAAAATCATTAATGGATCTAAAAATCTTTCATTGGGGATTAAGATCAGAGTACCTCCCCACAGATCACCTACTAAATATAAAGGGAGAAAAATCCTTTACAGTGAGGGAAACTGGTGGATTCCACCTTAACTGTGTGATCAAAGTAAGTATCACCAATGATGGTAAAAAGTAACAACAGGGTCTTGTGATGTGAGGCCAGAGAAGAACACAACTGAACTTATAGTTCTGTCAAGAGCAGATCCTCTGAATCTAACCATGAAGAGGTGTCAGATGTTCTATAAAACAATTGCTCTGGGCTCTTCAAAAATGTCAGTGTTGGGCTTCCCTGGTGGCGCAGTGGTTGGGAGTCCGCCTGCCGATGCAGGGGACACGGGTTCATGCCCCAGTCCGGGAAGATCCCACATGCCGCAGAGCAGCTGGGCCCGTGAACAATGGCCACTGAGCCTGCACGTCCGGAGCCTGTGCTCTGCAAAGGGAGAGGCCACAACAGTGAGAGGCCCGTGTACCGCAAAAAAAAAAAAAAATGTCAGTATTGTGAGACTAAGAAAGGCTGAAGGATGGTTCCCAACTAAAGGAAACAAAATTAACATGACAACTAAATGCAATACATACTCATGTTTTGGATCCTGGATTGGAAATTTGATTGTTATTGTTGTTATAAATATCAATTATTGAGACAACAGGAGAAATTAGAATATGGACCATCTTTTAGATGTATCAATGATATATATTTCCTTGGTCTTAGGAAATACACGCATAAGTATTTAGGAATGAAGGGCTGTAATGTCTGCAACTTGCCCTTAAATGGTTCAGCAAAAATAACAACAATAATAATATGTTGAATTTTACGGAGAGAAAGAGCTATCACGGCTGTGGTAAAATGCTAAACAATAGATGAGTGTTTGTTAGACTAACATTGCAAATTTCTATGGGTTTGAAAAATTTCAAAATAAATGTTTAAAATGTATTTATTTTACAGCGGTCAACTGTGCCAAATACTGCTGACAGGTCAAATAAGACAAGCCTGGAGAAGTGGTCACTGGCTTTAGCAACATGGCGGCCACTAGTGACCTGCGGCCACAATCAGTCTTGGAGAAATGGGGCAGATATTCAATTGGCAGCATCCGGGAAGAGAATGTAAACTGAAGGAGTAAAGAAAGCCACTTGAAATATGTTTTAAAAGAATTTTTTTAGCATGTTAGGGTAGGACTGAAGGAAATCATTAGCGTGCTTTCATTCTGTTCATTTCATTCTGTTCTAATCATTAACTAGTATCTATGACTATTTAAACCAATCTGGCCTGGATTTAGTCCCAGAACTGAGTAAAATACTTTTCATTGATCCCAAGTCCTTTACTCACTCCAGGGGCTCTGAATTCAAAGTCAACTTCGTGTTAAAAGCTCTTATGGTCTTCTCCAGCGTTGGTTGGACACTGCCTCTGGGAGAGTCCTCTGAAGCCCCCTGGCTGTATCTTGCCACCCGGTTTCTGGCCGCTCCCCTCTCTTAGTTCACAAGGAAACTGACAAAGTACCTTGTAGTCCCCACAGCATCTGGACCAAAGCCCTGTTCTCCACAGTGGATTCCCTCCAATCCCTCAGCCTCCTCTCTGGTTAGTTACTTCTTCAGCTCTCTTTATTGGCATGAATTAATTCAAGATTTCACCTTTCCTATTCATTGTTGAAATTTGCATCTCCTTCTGTATCACTGGATACGACTTCTTTTTGGTGCAGAGTCTAGAATTTCCAAATTTTAAGTTCATATCTAACTATTGCCTCTGAGGAATATAATCTTCCAAACATACCATTTCAAATATACCTGTTAACCCAAACTAACAATAACAGAGTACTACAGTGATGTCTTCACATCCCAGCTTGTCAAACAAGTTTTCCTTTCAATCCCAGGAACTGATGATAGTTCTTCTGGTAGAATTTACTGCAAAGAACCATGGCCTTCCTAAATACAGTCTCCAAATCTTTATGGTTTTGCTAACTATGATTAGAAAATGCCAAGAAAGACCCCAGATGCACTAGCTTCTCAACTCTCAAGTAATCTTACCAGTTTCAAAGGTCATGAATTAAAAATATCAACTCATTTTTTCTTTGCAATAGACCTGCCAAGTTGTTTTATTGTCCCCACTTTACAGATGAGAAAATAGAGACTCAGAGAGTCTAAACCTTCCTAGACCCAAAGGATTGAGGAGGCAGGATTTAAAATCTGTGCTTTTTCTTTTTCATGTCAAGCCACCTTCAGAAAAAGGCTTTGCTTCCTCCAGTTTCCCCAAGGAATAAGAACTCAGGCTGCCAAACATCTTGCTGATTTTTTTTACATTTTATTAAAGACGGATATATGAACTCACCATACGTAAGAGGAAAGTTACATAGAGGTTGCGTGTGAAGCTAATGTTTATAAATTGAATCACATGTAAATGTACTGGCTATTTAAATAATTCCTGAAGCAAATCATTTTGTGTTTGTGACTCTGGATTTTCATCTATTTATCCTGTTTGCCTGCTGCAGAAATTACCTGTTCTCCACTATCCCAAAGTGGATGAAGAGACCATCACTTAGAAGCAGGGAATAGAATTTTATTTGGAGGGAGGGTCACTAGCCTCACAGAAAGCACTCAAGAGAGCAGGCAAATGAAGCCCAGTTCACAAGCAGCTTTAGTCGAGCATGGTTTGTGTATATAATATATTCTCTTTGAATATATCTTTGGCAGGGAGAGAGGCTCACAGAAACAGTGATGGAGACAGAAGGGCAGGAAAAGAGAGAGAAGTACCAAAACAGAAAGAAAGAGAGCGACATAGAAGGAATAAGGAACAAGGAGGATAAGAGGCTGAAAGACAGAGATGAGAGAGTCAGGGATGGAGATGTTAGCTGAAAATTGTGATTGGAGAGAAAAAAAGAGCGTGAGGAAAGGGAAGAGTGAGGATCCAGGGAAGAAAGAGGGCAGGAGAGGAAAAGAGTGCTCAGGTAACCTAGCTGCCCGGTTTCCGTTACCTGCAGTCAACCTTCTGCAAGAGTGCTCTGTTCCAGAGCCCTGTGCCCTCCAGCTTCAGCTGTTCAACCTCCCCTATGAGCCTAGTTTCAGGGCACAGCTGACCTGGAATCCCCTCCTTGATCCAGTCCTTCCTTGGCCTGAGGTTTCCATGCCAGGACTTTGCAGCTGCTGTCCACTTCCATCCCTGGGAGGGTTTCTCACACAGAAAGTCTGCAATCTCTCCCTGAGGCCTGAGACCTCCAGGCCTGTGTGTAGAACCAGACAAGAGAAGACCTGGAGAGCTCATCTTCAGGCCGGCCTCTGATGGGCAGCTTTGTGGCACAAATCTTTTCTGTGCAGCTCTGGAGGCCAGAAATATGACCAATGATTAGGGGCCACAGAGAGATATTTCATTATAAGAAAGACCCTTCTAATCAACCTGCCACTAGATGGAATCCACTGTCTCAGGAAGGGCTGAGTTCCTCATCACAGGAGGTATGTAACCATGCAAGCAGAAGCTAGATACCAAACCTACCTGTGATTAAGTTGAATGACCCAAGATCTCTTCTGTGACTCTGATTTCTCCTAAAGCCTTTGAAAAATAGCTTTAAAGTCCATCATTACCCATGAAATCTTGCCCTATTTACGTAATTAGGAAAATCCGTCCTTCACCTCAAGTTCAAGGAACAAGTTAGTCCAAATCTCTATTCATAGGATCACCAATTCTGAACGACAGGGTTTTGAGTTAGTGGGGTTTCCCAGGGGAATTCAAATGTTGCACCCAGGAGACACGGAAAAGAAGGTTCGCGCCTTCCCTTGGAACACAGCCCAAGGAAAGAAGAGGAGATGGCAGGCAGGATGCTGCTTCCTGTGCATTCCAATAGGCCCACTGCTTCGCAGAATCTCAGTGTTCCAGCCCCAGAACAGTTGGTGGAGCGGAATTTCAGGAAAGGAGCGAAGCAGAACTGCCAGTCACTGAGACATCCGGCGCTGGGAGGGCGGTTTCTCCGAGGACTGTGCCAAGGCCAAGGTTACCCTGACCCTTCCAGGAGGCTTTAGTCAAATGTCATCGCTTCCCGAAGGCTGTACTGACCCTTCCTCCTCTGCACCCCAGCACCAGGAGCTCCTTGCTCACCTAATACTACTTTAACCCTGGATGGTTCGTGTCCCTCTCCTCACTGCGCTGGGACAGGAGCCATGTGGGAGGAATTTAATACATGGTATGGAATCATTGCCTGAGGTTACAGGAGACCAAAGGCAGCAGTAGTGACCCTCTTCTTCTGGTTCCTTGGGTGCTCTGAGTACTTTCAGATCTGACCAGTTTGGGCTTAATTTTAGGTCTTTGCTTTCTCCCCACCACTCCCAACACAGCAGCCTTATTTACCCCATTTCTGGGCGCCTGACTCTTGTTTTCAGAGCTGCCATATGTCCCATTCACATCCACTGGCTTAGACAACCCTTTCCCTGTGGGTCCAGCCTCCTTGGGATTTGCCCTGACCCTGTGCGCCCTAAAGGAGAGTTCTCTGCTCATCCCAGGCTCTGGCCTCTGACTCTTGGATAGTTCCGTTTGTTTCAGACCCTGAGCCAGCCCAGCTCCTCTCCCTCTGTGCCCCAACCATCAGGGCACACTGAGAACTCCCTGATGGCAGAGACTGTGTCTCATCCTGATTTGGATCCCTGACCCCTACAACAGTTGCCAGCAGCCAGGAGGTGCTCAGTAAAAAAAAAAAAACCATCAAATTAAAATTGAACAGAAAAACAAGGGAAAGTAAATGCTTTCTTCTGTAATTCGAGATTTTAGCAAGGAGGGCTTAGGAAAAGATTTATTGGTTACCCCTTCTCTCTCTCTTTCCTGCACAATAATTGACTAGTTCTCATTATTATTTCTTAAAATGGCCCTAGGGCGTCGCCCAGCAGAAGCCCTGGTCCAGCTGGATGCAGCTGCTGTTGCATAGGGCAGCATTGCCATGCTATTGCATCTGCTTTTGAGAGTCCCTCTCTGGGATTGCCCCAAATTACCCTCTTAATTGTAGGCACCATTGGCTGGTAATATCCAGCCACCACCATGCCTTTCAGAGCTCTCACTGTGTCTAGGTGTTAAGGGAGCAGGGTGGACGGAGCTTGGTACCCTGTTATTTATTTGTCCTGCAAACATGATTCTACTCTAAACCTGATTTCCATCTGCTAGATGCACCCCCCACGAATGGGCAGGAGGTGGCTGCGTTGCTGCTCATCACATTGAATTTGGCCAGCTTTAGAAATACCCCACCACAGATGCCTTTTGCTAAGTCACCAGGTCTTTTGTCATCACAACCTTTCCAATGAGCATCACCGGGTTTATTCTGTTCAGTAGTCCTCTCACTTCCCCATGCGAAACAAAATCCATACAATCCCTGTGGAGGCTGTTCTGGAGGATGTTAAATAGCCTTCCATCACTGTCATCACTGACTTCCAGCCCCTTTTTCAATGCACAGGTCCAATTTAGGACAGAATAATACATTGCGGTCAAGTTCAGCTCGAGAAATGTCTGTTGAGTACCTGCTGTGTGCCAAACCCGGTGCCCAGAGCTGGAGGCCCAGCTTATCTAGTAGCTGACTTTTCTGTGACCTGTATTGCAGAGCGTAGGAGCTAGATTAAAGCAGCATTAAGCAGTGAGTGCGAGTGCGGTCCATCTAGGACTTGGAATTATTAGGGGCATCACTCTGGGTTTTTATTCAACGAAAACGCTTTATACTAGGCCTTGTGCTGGGTGCTAGGGAAATAAAGATGAATATGATAATCGCTGTTCCCAAGGAGCTGACAATCTGGGGGTAGGGGAGACGGATACGTAAAGAGAGGATTACAGTATCATGTGATGTGGGCTGTGAGAGAGGAAAATGTGGGGTCGGGGGGACCCCACCTGACACAGACTAAGGAGGGATGACCGGTATGAGAGAAGGCTCCCAGCGGATGTGATGTGTGAGCTGAATCTTGAGGGATGAATTAGCGCTTGCCAAGGGGGTATAGGCGGTAATGTCAAGACAGCACATGCAAAATCGCAAAGACATGAGGAAGCCGGGCCCGTTCAGGAATGCTAATTACTTCAGCTTCGAAGAGAAGGAAGAGTAAGAGATGCGTCTGGAGAGGAAGACAAGGGCAAAATTATCAGGAGTTTCTTAGGTTAACTAAGGAATCAGCCTATTGTCCTAACACGCTGGAGTCCAGATCAGTTAGAAAGCTTCTGTAATAATGCTGAAGAGAAATGATGGAACCAAACATAGGGAGTAGCTGTGAGAATAGAGATAAGGTTGGTTCTAAGACATCTTTTGAAGATTAAAGCTACAGGATTTGATGATGCATTCAAAATGGGAGGGGAAAGAGATAAGGATAAAATCAAAGGTTGCACCCGTGTTTCTGGCTTAAGTGAAGGGTAGATTACAAAGAGCTAATAATATAATGGTAACAATAACAATAACAATAGCATTTAAAAAGAATAACTAATGTGGGAGACTTGGGAGTGGAGTTTTAAAAAGTCCTAAATAAAGGGAAGAAGCAAGGATTAAGGAATGGGAAAAAAGAAAAGTGGAAGACAAAAAGAAAAAAGAAAATTCAATTGAAAAATTAGAGATGTTTCCAAAGATGCATATAGAATATCTATACCAGAAGAGATAATCAAAGACATAATTTTGAAAATAGAAAATAAAAAGCAAGGCTTTCTGAGGCAAAATTAAAGGTGAATATATAAATCAAAAAGGTTCACCAAGGTGTGATAAAAATAAACAAAATTTATTGAATATTTAGAAATGTATTTAGGAATATTGAAATTTCTCACCATAGTTGTATTTCTGATTATTTATTCTTATATTTCTGAGAGCTTTTGCTCTATATCTTGGATGCAAAATTATTTTGTGCCTAAGCATGCTTGAAATTATACTTTCATTTTAAACTGTGCATTCTGTCAATAAAACCCAAGTTTTGCAGAACTTCTTAGCACGTGTTAACAGACAATACCACAGTTTCACTAGCTCTTGGTCCCACCCACTCATGTAGGCTCTGTAGACTTCCTCACAGTCCCTCTCTGTTATATTTAGGAGTACTCAGGGGACAGGGGTTCATATCTGCTCATTAACAAGTTCCCTCCCCTGGACTGCCCCCTCTGCCCCACCGGTCATCCACTTGTGAGCTCCATATCTTCTAGTACCATAATTTTTCATGAGAATTCTATGAGGACTGACATGTCTACCTGGTGTTACTGCCCTTCTTCTAGGTTCATGAATGATGTTGCTCTATGGTCTACTTTTCTTATGATGTCTGTGTCTGTTTTTGGTATTTGGATAATGTTGACTTCATAGAATGAGTTGGGAGGTGTTCCTCCTGCTTTGATTGTTTTCAGTTTGTGTAGAATTTTGTTTGATAGAATCCATCATTGAGGCCATCCAGGACTGGAGTTTTCTTTGTAAGAAGATTTTGAAATTATGAATTTTATTTCTTATATAAATATATATATGACAATTCAGATTTTCTATTTATTCTTCAGTCACTTTTAAATTGTGTCTTTCAATAAAATCACCCCAATGTTCATAGCAACATTGTTTACAGTAGCCAAGATATGGAAGCAATCTAAGTGTCCATCAACAGATGAATGGATAAAGATGTGGTGTATATATACAGTGGAATACTACTCAGCCATAAAAAAGAACGAAATTTTGCCATTCGCCACAACGTGAAAGGATCGGGGGGAATTATGCTAAGTGAAATAAGTCAGAGAAAGACAAATAATGTATAGTATCACTTATATGTGGAATCTAAAAAAGGCAAGAAACTAATGACTATTACAGAAAAGAAACAGACTCACAGATAAAGAGAACAAACTAGTGGCTACCAGTGGGGAGAGGGAAGGGTGGGGAGAGGCACTATAGGGGTAGGGGATTAAGAAGTACAAACTATTGTGTATAAAATAAGCTATAAAGATATATTGTACAACACAGGGAATATAGCCAATATTTTATACTAACTATAAATGGAGCATGACCTTTAAAATTTGTGAATCACTATATTGTACACCTATAACATATAATATTGTAATCAATTATCTGTTGATTTTAAAAAATATCTTAAAAAAGAAAAGAGGAAATATTATGAAAAAAATAAAAATTAAAATGAGTCTTTTGAGAAATATGCCCCATTCATCTAAGTTGTTGAATTTATTGTTATGACATCATTGAAATCACTTCTTCTCCCTTAACATCTGTAGGGTCTGCAGGATGTCCTCTTTCTTTCATGATATTGATAAGTTGTGCCTTTGCTCTTTTATTCTTTATTAGTCTAGCTAGAGGTTTATTAATTTTGTTCAACCTTTTAAATAAACAGATTTTGGTTTCATTAATTTTCTCTATCGTTTATTTTCTATTTTATTCATTTCCACTCTTTAGTTTCCCTACTTCTGCTTGTCTTAGGCTTAATTTCTGTTTCTTCTTCTAGCTTCTTAGGTTGAAATTAGGTAATTGGGATGAGATCTTTCTTCTTTTCTAATAAGAGCATTTAAAGTTATAAGTATCTCTCTAGGCACATCTTTAGCTGCATCCCACCCATTTTAACATGTCATGTTTTCATTTTCATTCAGTTCAAAATATTTTCTAATTTCCTTTGTAATTTCTTCTTTGACTCATACATTATTTAGTAGTGCACTGTTTAATTTCCATATATTTGAAGAGTTTCCATGTACTTTTTTTTTCTTGGTTTCTAACTGAATTGTGCTTTGTTTAGAAAATATACTCTGTATGATTCAAACTTTTTAAATGTATTGAGACTTCTTTTTATAGCCCAATATATAATGTATCTTGTTGCACATGCATTTCTCCTGTTCTTGGTAGCATTTTCTATAAATGCCAAAAGTCAGTTTGTCTGATAGTGCTGTTCAGGTCTACCGTACGCTCATTTATGTTCTCACTATTCGTTATATCAATTAGTGGGAGAGGAGGATTGAAATCTCCAACTACATTTGTGGTTTTATCTAGTTCTCCTTTAAGTTTTGTCAGTTGTTGTTTTATATTTTGAAGCTCTGTTATTAGGTGCCTTTAGGACTGTTATGTCTTCTTGATGAATTGATCTTTTTATCTTTGAATATTCCTAATACCATTTCTTCCGAAATATACTTTGTCTGATACTAATATATCTATTCCATCCTTTTGATTAATGTTTGCATGGTAAATCTGTTTGCATCCTTTCAGTTTTAATGTATTTGATTTATATTTAAAGTGGATTTCCTATAGGCATCATATAGTTGGGTCTTACTTTTTTTTACCCAGTATGATGATCCCTGCCTTTTAATTGTAATGTTTAAACTATTTACACTTTTATATAATTATTGATATGATTAGATTTAAGTCTACAACCTTGCTGTTTGTTTTGTATTTGCCCCATCCACTCTTTGTTCCTTTTATCCTCTTCCCCTGTCTTCTTTTGAACTTAGTATTTTTTAATATTCTAATAATACCATTGGCTTGTTAGTTATACCTATTTGTTTAACTTTATAATGGTTGCTCTAAGGTTTACGATACACAATAATTTACCTTTCAATAACACTATATCATTTTAGATATACTATAGAACTTTATGAAGCATATTTTCACCTCATTATGTTTCTGTATATGCAATAAGTCCCATAATACATTGTATTATTTTTCCTTTAAACAGACAATTATCTTTTAAAGAAATTTAAAAGCGATAGAAAAAGTATTTTATATTTACTGATGTATTTACTGTTTCTAGCACTCTTTATTCTTTTGTGTATATTCATGTTTTCATCTGGTCTCATTTTCCTTTAGCTTAAAGAACTTTGAAAAATATGCTGGCAACAAATTCTGTCAGCTTTTATCTAAAAAATCCTTTATTTCACCTTTATTTTTGATAGTTATTTTCACCAGATATGGAATTCTAGGTTGATAGGTTTGATTGGTTGGTTGATTACTTAAAGATGTCATTCCATCGTCTTCTGGTTAGTTTCTGAAAAGAAGTTTGTGGATATTCTTATATGAGTTCACTTGTATGTAATGTGTTTTTATACTCTGAGTGCTTTAAAAATTTTTCTTTTTATTACTGCTCTTCAGCAGTTTGATTATGATGTGCCTTGGCATGTTCATCCTACTTAAGGCTCATTGAGTTTCTTGGATCTGTAGGTTCATCAAATTTGGAAAATTTTGACAATTATTTTTTCAAATATTTTCCTTCAAATATTCCTTCCCCCACCTTTTCTGAGACTCTCATTACATGAATTTTAATTTCATCTTGTCCCACAGGTCATTAAGCCTCTGTTCAATTTTTTTTCAGTCTTTTTTCTTTTCATGCTTCTATTTGGATAGTTTCTATTGCTACGTCTTCAAGTTCACTGATGTTTTCTTCTGTAGTGTCTAATTGTTGCTAGTCCCATTCAGCGAATATTTCATTTTAGATATTGTATTTTTAATTTCTAGAAGTTCCATTTGGTTCTTTTTATTTAAAAAATCTTTTATTTACCTCCTCATTCTATTCATATTTTTCTTTAAATCTTTTAGCACATGCAGAAATTTATAGCTATTTAAAAATTCTTGTCTACTAATTCCATTATGTCTGTCACTTCCAGTTTTGTTTTATATGGTTGATTTTCTCCTGGTTATGGGTCACATTATCCTGCTTCTTAGATTATCTAATAATTTTTTATTGCATGCTGAAAATTGTGAGTGTTATGTTGTTGGATTCTGAATTTTTGTGTCTTCCCTCGAGGAATGTAAACTTTGTTGTGACAGGCAGATAAGTTTTTTGCAAACGAGCTTGATTCTTTCAAGGTTGAAGCTTTGTTAGAACAGGTCTATAATAGACTTTACTCTAGGGCTAATTTAACCCTATTGCTAAAGCAAGCCTTTCTGGTGTCTCTATTGCATACCTGAAATATTTATAGGGCCTCTTGATCTTGAAAGGTCAGAACTCTAACTTACCCTAGCCCTGCATGAGTTCTGGGAATTGTTCAGTTTAAGACCCTTTGGTCATTCTTTGCCCAGCTTTGGGTAGCTGAGGATTCAGCAACAGATTTAAAGGGAATTCCATGCAAATTCCTGGAGTGTCTTTAATGTGTAGCATCCTCTTCTCTAGCGTTCTTCCCTGAAAATTATAATTACTTCAGCATCTCTCTCTCTCTGATGTCTGTCTATTCAACTCAGCAAGATTTGTGTTCCCTTTCATCGAACCATGATCCAGAAAACACCTCCAGGCAGAAATATGGAGTAACTGTCAAGCTTACCTTGTTTGTTACAGTGGAAGGGAAGTCTGATCCCAGTTCCTCCATCATGACCATAAGTGGAAGTTCCACTGTTATTCTTCCCGGCATCCATGGAATACAACCATGCATTTATTTGTTAAGCACCCCTGTTTTTGCTGTGCACTAATGACATTATGATGGAGCCTTTTCGATGCCAAATTTCACTTCTATCTTAGATTACTGTAACAGAGTTTTAAATGCCTATTCTCTCTAACTACAGACTTACTCACTCCATACTGCTACCAGAGTAATATTTCCCAAACACCAATCCAATTGCATGGTACCAAATGCAAAGTAGAGGTGAATGAATAGCTCTCTTCATCTTTTGTGTTACACTCTGTTATAGGGATCTCAAGGACATACAGCTGCTTGCTTTCTTTCTTTCCTTCTTTCTTACTTTCACCACTTTTTTTGGAAAGTAATCATTTAAATATTTAATTACAATTTCAATGCTTCCCACAAGATTTATATTAGAAGAATAACACAGAATGGGCCCAAAGGCAAACCCCAATAATAGTTGCCACACTGTCCTAAGAATTGCTTCACCTCTGCTGACTAAGATTTCTTTCCCAGGTTGCACACACTGCACTTGGTTTCTTTACTCCTAAGGATGAGCCTTCTAAAATCTCAGGCAAAGAGACTTTAGGCACAGGAAGACCCATCATATCATAAGACATACTAAGCCATATCTCAACCCCTGCAGTGGACACAACTTGAGTTCTCTCCCAAGAGACACTTCAGCCTCTGTTCACATAGATTTCTGGGATCCAAAAAGAAACACTCAGAGATTTCTGAGTCTTACTCAGGCTAAAATTGGGATTCCCTCTACATAAAACAAGACTCTTTTTCTTGTTTAATTCTTTATTGTTCTGACTTATGCTTTGCCTGATTAATATCGTGATCCCTGATTTCTTTTTTGTTTGCCTGTGCATTTGCTCATCCTTTTAAAAAATTATTTTTCCTAACTTTGTTTTAGTTGATTGTCCTATAAGTAGAATGTAGTTGAATTTTCTAAAATCTGAGAATCTTTATATTTTAATAGGGAAATTTAATACATTTATACACATTGTTATACTAGTTGTTTTGTTTTTATTGTCATCTTGTATTACCTATCTTTCTTTTTTACCTGTCTATTGGTGGATGAATTCTAGCTTCTTTGCATTTATTTTCTCTAATGCATTAGGAGATAAATGTTGGCTCTAATTCCACTATTCCTGATTTAATATTTTCTGAAAATAACTCTTAATTTACATTCTTCTCATTGTCATATTGGAATTTTTGAGATACTTTTATTTAAGATAAATAGTTAAATATACTTTAATGTTCTCTTCTTCCAACTTCACACTTTATCATTTTCTTTAAACTAGGGTTTTAGAAATGGATTATTGTATTATATTATTCTCTTTTTACATCATGTAAAACTTCTAGAAAATCTCAAAGTGGCTGACTTAGTTGGAAAGTACATTCTTTTTGTCTTTCTCCTTTCCTCTTTCTTCTTTCCTGGAATGAGGCCATGATGGCTGCAGCTGTAGCATCCTTCTTGTGACCATGAGCTGACTTTGAGGATGGAAGCCACACTAAAGATGATGGAACAGAAAAATGGAAGGAGCCTGGGTACCTGAAGATACTGTGGTCCTACTGCTGAATTACTTATCATCAGGCTTCATGTTACATGAAAGAAAAATAAACCTCTATTTTTGCTTAAGCTACTCCTCTTTGGGACCTCTGTTATCAGCAGCTAAACACAGGGAGATTGAGAAAATAGTGAGAGCAAAAACATGGAGGTATGAAAATATAGCAAGGTCAGTGAAAAACAAGAAGTCCATTCCATTGTGTTTGGAGTCCAGGATATATGGTAAGATATGGTTATAGAGGATGTCAAAAACATAGGTAGGAGGGCATGTCCCAAATATATTCCCTTCCAAGAAGCAGGATAAAATCTCAATCACTTTATCTGGCATTCAAAGCCCTTCACCACTTGGTCCCGACTCTTCCAGACTTATGGGCCACTTCTCATGTACCTGGCATTCTAGACATGTGGAATTACTTGCCATTGGTGGAATTCATGAATTTTTCACCTTTGTGTCTTTGTACCTGCTTTTCCCTTTCCCCACCTCTCTGTCTGACAAATGTGTGCTCAGCGCTTTCGACAAAGCCCAAGATTATCCCTGCCCCCTGCCCCACCAGTCTGGCTGCAGTGTCTCCTCTGACTCCCCGCAGCCTTCTACTACTACCTCTTTGAGAGATCTTATACTCTACTCAGGGACTTACTTATCTGCCTCTACTCTGAGATCACAAGCTTCTAAAGGGTAAAAACTCTCTTGTATTTAATTACTCTGCTCATGAGAGAGCAGACTGCCTACTACATGCCAAATTCTCAATAGGTAATTGCTCATCCAAAAAAAGATGGAGAGAACCAATAGGATGAAGAGTTTTGATGCTACGTTAAGGAATTCAGACTTCATCCTGCAAGCCCTGGAAGGCAGCAGAATGGAATGGGAGGCATCTATGTGGTTTTGGAATTTCTGCTCCCATGGCCAGTAGGAGAGAGAGAGACTGGAAACCAGGGGAAAAGCCCAGAAGGGGGAAAACTTGTCAAAAGAAGCTGCTGGAGCCGCTCCCATCAAAGGCCCCTGCCCTGTCCTGAAACGGTTAAGGTGGCCAAGACACACGTCTCTGCAGAGGAGAAATTTCCCCGTCCTTGCCTAAGTGAATGGCTGGGATTAAAGTGACAGCCCACCTTAGTGATGGCGGCATAATTGGTTGTTCAGCTCTGTCCTTGTCAGAGCTCTGACAGTTCTACAGATGTCCTGCCCGGCTCTCCAAAGGTTAGCCTCAGCTGGTGCGGCTGTTCATTAATCATTCCTCCCTGACAGGCCTCCGTGCAGCCCACAGCTGCTACACTGGCCCCTGCAATCCCCGCCCCACCCAGCCAGGCTGGAGGCAGCCCTGACTCTCCCAAGGGCTGGTCCCTACATAGGGAGACAGGTGGTCTGTGTCCCCTCCACCCTGCCTGCTACTACTGCTGAATGAGAAATACTGATAAAGTAATTTCCCTGGGTTCTTCTTTCCCAGAACTAGGGTCTGAATCACCTTACAAGCTATCCTGACATCCTTGACTTTATCTATTCCTCTCCTCCACCCTCACAGAAGCTTCTTACTGAGCTGAGGGCAACACTAGCCCAAGAATTCCAGAAAGATGAGAAGGCCAGTGAGTTCAGGACCACTCATACTGGGAGGAGGCAGAGCCTGGCTTAGGGCCTGAATCCTGCAGAGTGTGCATCCAAGCTGTGAATGCCAGAAATGATAAAAGGTGCTCATGAACCACCATTGACGACCCAAAGCAGAACATGCGTATTTGTGTATAGGCTGATTCTACCACCCAGAATATTAAGGAAAAGACTATCCTTCTGGTCTTTGGAGCAGAATAAACTGGAAGTAGTCTGGGGAATCTGATTCCCCGGGTTCCAAAGCAACCAGCGCCTCTCCTTGGCCCTCTCCCTTTCTCTTTCCCTACCAAAGTCAACATGATGGATGGAACCGAGGACCGTGGATGGGATTCTAGTCAGAGCAGAGAGGTTGAAGGAGGGGTTGACAGTACAGGCATGGGGAGAATAGAGACCAGAGGACAGGGCCTGGGTTGGGACAGGGCAGAAATTGCAGTCTGGGTCAGGAAATGTGGTCAGCGTGGAGGGTGAAGTCAAAGTTGGGACGATGTGGAAAGGGCTGATTAGAAAAAATCATTTGCCCAGCCCAAGACCAAGAGTGTAAAATGCCTCTCTGGGCATCTGCTCTCGGGCTCCAAAATTCCTCAAGACCTCCTCCCACTTTCCTTTCTCTTTCCCCTTTTAGTTCTTCTTGATTTTACAGGCCCTAATTCCTGCACTGTGCCTCATCTCTCCCTCTTTCCTTTGCCACCTTGTTTTTGATGCCCTCAGTGCATCAGACTTTGCTCCCAGCCAACCAGACCCAGGATTGGGAATCCCACCACCGTTCCCCACCCAGCCTTCCTTCAAGAGGAAGAGCATGTTCCCGAGGCCTGGGGCTCAGCCACGGGCTGCCAGTCGGCATGTGCACAATGCAGGAGTCATCATTTCCACCCATTGATTAGCTGTCCATCCGCGAAGTTTCCAGAGGAGCAAACAAGGACACCGAGAGATTAGCATTCAGCTCGTCTTTTGGATTCTAAAACACAAACACCTGCCTTTCACATCCAAAGATCCTACACACAGTCAGTCCAGAAACCGAGAGAGTAGAAGCCAAGCTCAAACGCACCTCCGGAGAAATGAGATACTTTCCCCAATGCTTGCTCATGATCTTACCTGGCACACTTTCACATATGTCATTCTGCTACATCTTCCCTATCTCCAAACTTTAGGCCATGGCTAACCTTGCACAAGTGCCAGGCAGCCAGGACTACACAATCAGCCCCAGCTGGGCTGGGCTTAATCACAGACAGAAAAGTGAGTGGCTGCCCAACAACCAGCCCTGGGGGCTGAGAGTCAAGGACACGGCAAAGCCATGGTCATGCTGAGCTTGCTCAAGGCCACACAGGGACTGACCTGTGGATTTCGCCACCCAACAGCGCTTCAGAGGAAGCCTTTTCTGCATTCCCCCACCGATGTTGGAGGAGAGGAGAAAAGAAAATTGCAAAGCCAGTTGGAAAACCTTCCTACGTTGTCTTTAGTATTAAAGAAATGCAAAGGTGATGAATTAGGCAAATTGGTTGATGCCAAGTTGTATCCATCAGAATGATTCAGGGTCTGCAATGAGTAATAGTAATGGGGCACAGCTGTTACTAAGAGTAACCAGATTAGCATTATCGAAAAAGACAAAGGAAAAGCAGGCGGTCAGCAGGCACCCCATCCCCGAGCCTGGCCCTCGGTCTGCACATCCTGGCTTCCGCACGGAGCCCACCCTGAAATGAGGGACTGCTCCTCTCCTGCAGGATTCCATGTTGGGTGGGAGCTTCCACAAGATCAAAGAATGTTCACACCCACGTTTTTATTTGATCACATTCTAAGCAGGTCCGTGGCACTGACTCCATTTCACAGGAGGGATATGGAAGCTCGGGGAAGTGGAAACGTTTGCCCAGTAAGTACCAGAATCTAGCTTTAAACTCAGGGTTTGGGAATCTGAATACAGGACCCAAGTCCCTGTATTTTCCACAGAAACTCTATTTATAAAAATTATCTGCTTTTCTCTCTAGCTATTAGCAGTGAAAAATAGGAATTAGATTGATGTATGGAGAAAGAAAGGGGAGAATGCAAAAGAAGACCTCCAGGGGCGGATCACAGTTTTCCATAGACAACTCCCTTTAGGCCCTGCCCACATTCAGAAGCGTTCTGAAGCCAGGCACCTGGGTTTGATGGACACACTTCAGAGACTGGGCTTCTCCGACTTTTTGGGCTTAAGGAGTCCTGCTGTGTTCCATGTGACCCCAACACATCAGGTGGCAATTGACTGGCCCAGGGCAGCCCCTGAGCCATCAAGGGCTGTTGGTCCTCAGGACAGCCACAGAAGATGGCTGGAGCCAGACTTCTTTTGTATCAGGAACTTGAACAGGAAACTAAGGAAGAGGTTGCTGGTTGCTAGCAGGGTCACGCACGGCCAGTAGCTGTGTGTATTCGTTTCCTAGGGAAGCTGTAATAAAGTACTACAAACTGGGTGTCTTAAAACAACCGAAATGTATTCTCTCACAGTTCTGGAGGCTAGAAGTCCAAAACCAAGGTGTCAGCAGGGCCAGGCTCCCGTGGACGGCTTGAGGGAAGAATTCTTCCATGCTTCCTCTCTGCCGGCGGCTGCTGGTGATCTAACGTTCCTTGACTTCTGACCGCGTCACTCTGATCTCCGTCTCCATCTTCACATGGCCTCCATGTGCTCTGTGTGTCACTGTGACCCTTCTTATAAGGACACCAGGGATTAAATTTAGGGCCCAACCAAATTCAGCATGACCTCATTTTCCCTTGATTACAGCAGCAAAGACTCTATTTCCAAATTAGGGCATATTCATCGATACCGGGTGTTAAGACATCAACATACATTTTGGGGGGACACAATCCAACCCACAACACTGGGCCATAATGACATGACAGAGAAGGTCCATGGACACCTTTCTCCATGGCCCCCGGAGGCACCCTCAACTTACAGCTCCCTCCCCACCCAGCTGCAGGGAGGCTGAGCCATCAGCAGTGGGTCCCTGCGGAAATCCTACTTTTGTGCCACGTCTTCTTTATCCATTCATCCGATGATGGACACTTAGGTTGCTTCCATGTCCTGGATACTGTAAACAGAGCTGCAATGAACATTGTGGTACATGACTCTTTTTGAATTATGGTTTTCTCAGGGTATATGCCCAGTAGTGGGATGGCTGGGTCGTATGGTAGTTCTATTTTTAATTTTTTAAGGAACCTCCATACTGTTCTCCATAGTGGCTGTATCAATTACATTCCCACCAACAGTGCAAGAATATTACTCAGCCATAAAAAGAAATGAAATTGAGTTATTTGTAGTGAGGTAGATGGACCTAGAGTCTGTCATACAGAGTGAAGTAAGTCAGAAAGAGAAAAACAAATACCGTATGCTAACACATATATATGGAGTCTAAGAAAAAAAAAAAGGTCATGAAGAACCTAGGGGCTAGACGGGAATAAAGATACAGACCTACTAGAGCATGGACTTGAGGATATGGGGAGGGGGGAAGGGTAAGCTGTGACAAAGTGAGAGAGTGTCATGGACATATAAACACTACCAAATGTAAAATAGATAGCTAGTGGGAAGCAGCCGCATAGCACAGGGAGATCAGCTCGGTGCTTTGTGACCACCTAGAGGGGTGGGATAGGGAGGGTGGGAGGGAAGGAGACGCAAGAGGGAAGAGACATGGGAACATATGCATATGTATAACTGATTCACTTTGTTATAAAGCAGAAACTAACACACCATTGTAAAGCAATTATACCCCAATAAAGATGTTAAAAAAAATAAAATAATAAAAGTATGTCTGAATGGCAAAAGAAATCCTACTTTTGAGTCCATACATCCCACTGCAGTTTTCCTCCCAACACTGCCCTCTGTGTTTGTGATGTCTTGATGAGAGTTATTCCTTGCCACTGAAATGAGTCATAAATAAAACTGAGCTTAATATTTATTTTTCTCCCATAAATTTGCTTCATTTTATAATTAAAACCGTAAAAGTATTAAGATGCTTCGGAGATTCCTTTTGTTGGAAAGCAGTACATTTCTCCTTTGTGCTGGCCCAGCCTCGTCCTTGTGATAAGTTTTTTTGCTGAAACAGCCCCCTCCTGTCACCAGGATAAACTGAGGATGCCCAAGACACCCCGAGGAAGCCTGGCTTAAAATCACTGGTGAATTCCTAAGAAGGCTTAGGTTAGACCCTAAAGAAATCAGACCAGGAAACACAGAATTCTTGGAGCAAGCCATGAAAAAGCTGCCTGCCTCCAGTGGAGCTGGCCTGCCTGAGTCATCGCTGTGTGGGAAGGGACAGCAGCCAGCTGTCCCACCGGCGGAGGTTTGAATTTCTCTGCAAAGCCACACTTCATGTAAGTCGAACAGCCCCAAGGAGACGGCCGGGGTCAGATGGCAGGTCTGCTGTCTCTCCACCACCTCTCCTCCCCAGCCATACTCCCAGGCAGAGAGCTCTCACGGCGATTCGCACAGCCCTCCCAGTTAAGAGTTCTCCGGAGGGGCAGAGGCCCTGGGGATGGTGCCTGTTGTACACATCCTGACCATAGGCGAGGAGATGGAGACACAGGAGGCCCTGTGCTCCGAAATGATCAGCCGCCGTGGCTGTGCTAATCAGGGAAAGGCACTTATGTATAAGTGAGTCTATTGAGAAGGTCAAGGTGGGTCAGAATTCCACAGCTTCGAGGCTCCCCAAACCCCTCTATCTGGTCCATCCCCAATTTCATGAGGCTGTCCCAGCCCAGCTGAGCCCCCCAGAGGATCCCCAACCTCCTGGAAATATTCCAGATCCAACATTTGAGGTAACCCCAGCTCATTGCCCCTCGTACCAGCTCAGTGCTTTTGTGGACAAACATGGACAAATCACAGCGCTTTACTCCTTTGTGACATACAACGTTGATGTACAAATCACGAAGATGGAGCAATAGGGAAATCTGAGGAGCCAGCTGGAAAGCTGTTAAGCTCTGGGCCTCCCTTGCAATTTAATGGTCCCGCTAATCTTCATTTGTACCCTCATCAGCCCTGCCTACCTTAAGAGGCCTAATCCTGAACCCAGGCAGCAAGAACTTAAACTCTAGCCAGTGCCTGGGACTCAGCACCTGCATAGTTGGTGAGTCAGACCTCAACCCTCTTTCCTGGTTTTCAGCTGAGCTCATGCTTTGCTTCTCGGGCCTGAGTTACTTACATAGTCTTGTCGACCATGTTAAAACCTCTTGGACTGGGGTCCAGCTTGTTTTTCTTTTCTCTCCCAGGGACTGTGGTCCTAGTGAAACTCAGATCGGAGGTCACGTGACAACAAACCTCCCTTGTACTTACAGAGAGGGTCAGGGAGGACGGCCAGTCCTGCTGCAGGGACCCAGAGTACACTCTGTCGCACCCCAAGGCAAAACATTGCATCGAATATGACCAACACAGGGATGAGTTGTCCCTGTTGCCCATTTTGGACCTTGCCCTCAAAGCAATCCAGCACTGAACACTCAACAGCTGGTTGTCAGAACATTTCCTAGGGTGGGAATAAACAGAAGACCCCATGCTGTCAGTCCAAGGTTTCTGAACTTAGAAGGACTCATAAAAGCATCCAGTTCAATGTGCCATTTTACAGATGAGAAAACTGAGACCCCCCGACTCTGGACAGGGCAACAAGGTAAGATCAGAGGCAGAAACATATTCATCAACAGCATTTGTTGAGAGCTACTCTTGACTAAGCATTAGAGATACAGCTTCTGCTCTCAAGGAGCACAACGTCTAGAGGAAGACAGACCAAGTGCAAAAATGAAATCCAGTCGAGGAAGCACCAGGATGGCGGACAGTACAGGATGGACTGTGGGAGTGAGAACAGAGGCCTCTAGCTCTCTAGGGTGCCAGGAAAAGTTGACTGGGGGCCAAGGAAATGTGGTTTGCCCCTTTGAGATAGTATTTGCCCAGCTAGAGGTGTGAATCCAGTGCATTTCACCTTTTCATTTCTAATACTAAACCAAACTAAATATGGTAACAGATTGAACCAGGGAACTAGTTATGAAAGTTGCATATTAAACAGTCTTAAATTGAGGGCATATAAATAAGAAATGGCTTTATTTTTCTCTAACCATTGCCTTTAAACTTACTCTTTCTGATTTCCCCTCCCTGTCCCCTGACACCATCTCAGGCAGAACTCAGAGCTGTCTTCTCCCTTATAGTCACGAGAATATTCTCTGTTTGGTAATTAAGACTTATTTTCAGGTATTAAAAAGTCCAAAGCGGGCTTCCCTGGTGGCGCAGTGGTTGAGAGTCCGCCTGCCGAGGCAGGGGACACAGGTTCGTGCCCCGGTGCGGGAAGATCCTACATGCCGCGGAGCGGCTGGGCCCGTGAGCCATGGCCGCTGAGCCTGCGCGTCCGGAGCCTGTGCTCCGCAACAGGAGAGGCCGCAACAGTGAGAGGCCCGCACACCGCAAAAAAAAAAAAAAGAAAAAAAACAAAAGTCCAAAGCTATCCAAATCAAAACCAGACAAATTGAAACTTCAGTCTTGCATATGCCTCAAAGCAACTTCCTTTTGTCGAGCTCAGGACTCATCCCTGGGTCTGAGAAGAGGGTGTGGTCTACTGACCATAGAGAAGGGGTGTGGTCTAATGACTGTGAAGAAGGGGTGTGGTCCACTGACCATGGAGAAAGGGTGTGGTCTACTGACCATGGAGAAAGGGTGTGGTCCACTACCATGGAGAAGGGGTATGGTCCACTGACCATGGAGAAAGGGTGTGGTCTACTGACCATGGAGAAGGGGTGTGGTCTACTGACCATAGAGAAGGGGTGTGGTCTAATGACTGTGAAGAAGGGGTGTGGTCCACTGACCATGGAGAAAGGGTGTGGTCTACTGACCATGGAGAAGGGGTGTGGTCCACTGACCATGGAGAAGGGGTATGGTCCACTGGCCATGAAGAAGGGGTGTGGCATCTTCTTCCCCTTGCTTCTTTCATGCTCTTCCCCTTCTCATTCTCATTTCTCTGCTTCTTTTGGCTACTCTAGAATCAGGACAGAGATTGGAAGGAAAGAGAAGTCTTTAACCTAACTGGTCCTATACTTTCCTCTCAGGCAATGCTGTTGGCATTGATGCCCTTGATGTGACAGGTCTTCAAATACTGCATCTCTCATTGGGAGGTTCCTTCTGGGATCTCCATCCTGAAAAGTCTCTTGACACGAGCAGTGTGCCCTCTGGCTTGACCTCTTGTACTCCTCCTCCCACCCCAGGACCTCTACTGATGGAGTTGCCTTGCCTAGAAGGCAGACCGTCTTTACCACCAATGTTACCTAAGCCCAGGTATCCTTCACAGCACCCACTTCCCTCATGAGATACCTGTGTGTTCTTGCCACGTTAAACAGTGCTGTGCAGGCTGGCCATCCATTGTCCCACCTTTGGCCTCACAAACGATTCCACCCACCACCTGCCTTCAGAATTCTCTAGGTACAAGTGTGCATACATTCCAGGAGATGCATTCCAAGCTCTCCAAAGCTCTCCCACTGTGCTCCTCTCCAGGGCATCACCGGGTAGTCTTGGAAATTTCTGCTGCTCAGCAGTTATCCGGCTGGTGTGCACTATTGCTGGTACCTCAGGCCCTGAGTAATTCTCTTGGAATTGCTGTCACTTGGTTCTGGGTAGGAGGCTATCCCCTGACCTTCACCACAGAGCGGAGAGAAGATTGGCACAGCTCTCCTCACTAAGCCAACAGCTCACTACTCTTCCAAATTCCCTCCTTCAATGAGCTCTAGTTCTTCTGTCTACATGGGCTGAAGACGGATGATGGGGAAAAGACTGGGGACCAGTTCTGCTCTCTTTCTGGAAGCCTCCAGAGAGGGCATCTGGCAGCTACAGTCTCCATCTTTGGTACTTTTGCCAACATTTCAAGACAGCAGGTGTTGTCTTGAAAGCAAATTCAACATTGTGTTTTACTTACATTATTGCTTTTATAGATGAGGATAATGTGTTTAATTCCCAGACTTTAGAAATCATCTAACCTTATGCTGCGGACGAGAGCCTGAGGTCCAGAGAGGGGAAGGACTTGGCAAAGCGTGAGTCAGGGCAGATCTGGGACCAACCCCAGAGGCCCTGCCCTGAGAGATCTGTGCTCCACCCCATGCTTTTCCCTGGCTCATTGCCATCAAGCCAGTGAATCATCGTTCTGTGAAAAGCATGCCCAGGACAATCCCCTGGTTACTGAAAGTCAAGATGTCTGGAAGAGCCCAGGGCCTGGAGCTGTGGTGCTGACTCAGGACAGAAGGCAGGGAGTGGATCTCTGGCTTCAGAAGAGGGAGCAAAAAGCTAATGCCAGGCGGGTCAAGAGCCCTTAAGGGGAAATGTGACAGTAATTAAGGAGAAAGCCGGCCTTCTTGTCCTGGGTCATGACCACTCTCCACAGTCTCTGTCGAGGTCGCTTGAAGCGGAAGACTGTATCCGGCCAGACACTGGAGGCACAAGCCCAAGGAAGTGTTCAGAACAGCTTTATTTAATTCCCTGTCCATATGGAAATGCCCTCCACTGAACGGTTTGGAAGCCACAATTGCATTAGCTGTCTGGAGCTCCCATAAGCTCAATCAAGTCATAATCAAGGATCTTCTGTGATTGTCCATTATGTGCCTCTCAGCCAGAGAGGCACGTACTTGGGGGAAAGTGATCAGAGAGCTGCGTTCCTGGCACTAATTACATGCTAGCCTGCATCTGCGTCCCTCCAGCGGCTGTCACGAGCCGTCGTGGATGGCCCCGGGATGCTTCTGTGCAGGTGACCCTGAGCAGGTTCGGAGCCCAGAATAGAGTCCATGCAGATCGGTCTGAAGACAGCTTCCCAGGCAGACAAGGTCTCGCTAGTTTAAATGTGGCTGTATGTTTTACATTGAAAACACCCCGGGTGCTCGGGGAAGGGCTAGTGCTGGGTCAGCAGATAATTCACGGCAGGAGCCCAGAGAACATCTGGAGATGCAGCATAAACAGCCAGATGGGCACCTCGTGAGAACGGCAAGGATGGAGAGGAGGCAAGCGTCAGAGGCACCAGCAGGCCCCCACTGAACAAAAGGGCATCCTTTGGGGGTGGGGAGCTGGGGGGAATGGAGGATAAGCCTGCCACCGCCTGACTTCAGCTCATTCTAGCAACAGTCTCACTGTCCACATCATGTGTCCTCAGTTCCAGCCAAATGGGTTCCTCTGGTCCTGCACTTTCCTCCTCTCTGTCTGGTGGCTTGCTTGCCCTCAACAGTGCACATCCAAACTTTATTTGGACCTCACTTCCAGGACCAGTTTCTAATGCCACGTCTGCCTGAAAGCTTCCAAGATCACCCAAAGCACGATGTGACCTCTTCCTCTATTCATTGCCCCAGTGCTGTCTCAGCCTGCCTCCCAGCACTCAGCCTGGGCTGCAGCCATCCATCGCGTGAACTGAGAACTTGAGAACAGGAGCTGTCCCCAGCTTTATTTTTCCTTTAAGAAATGTGAAAAATCACACAAAAGGACAGGGGATAATAAGACCATCCCCTGGATACCCCCTCACCGGGGCAAATGATTGTTCTGTTTTTATTACATTTGCTTCACTTTTGTTTTTTAAGACTGAAAATGTTGATAGATAAAGTTGATGTCACCCTAGCATAGTTGTGAGAGTACAGAAAGCTCATAAGCGGCCCTGGAGCTTGAGTCTCTGGGTTCAAATGCCAGTTCTGCCACTTATAATCCAGGTGACCATGGGCAAGTTGCTTCACCCTCTGTGCCTCAGTTTCCACGTCTGTCAAATGGCTGTGGAACATTGTCGTAAAAATGTCAATAAGTTAATACATGTAAGGATCTTAGAACAGCACCTGCCTGGCACTTAGCGCTCCATAAATGCTAAGTTGTCTTCCACCCCTGGACCTATTTCTCTGTGCTCCTTTCCTACCATCCAAGAGTCAACCACATCACGGATCGAAGATATATGCTTTCAGTCCCTGCTTCGTACTTTTACTTCCATATGTATATATAGATGAAAAAATATCTAATGTTCTTTTGTGTGTGCTATTTAAGTTAAATAGTGGTCCTTTGAGTTGCAAACACAGAAAGCCCAACTCTGACTTAAACGTTAAGGAGGATTTACTAGCTCCCACAGCTGAAAAGTTTAGTGGCAAGGAGGATTGCTAGGTTGATTTATCAGCTCAACAATGTCCTTAAGGACCCCACTTCCTTTGCCTCCTGGTTCTTCCTTCCCTGGCATCAGTTTCAGTCCAGGGCCAGCTCCTCCCTGGGGCTGTAATATGACCGCCAGCCACCCCAGGACTGCATGCCTCCTTGTTCCCATCCAGGGAAAGAGAGAATCAGTCAGGAAATGCTCTAAGAAGAGAGAGGAAGCTTCTTCCCCAGAAGCCCCAACGAAGTTTTTCTTCACTTCTCATGGCTAAAATGGTCCATGCAACCATCCCTGAAGCAGACACCGTGGCCAGGGGGTGGGATTCTATCGGTCAGCTTTGGACTGCTTCACATCCCCCATTGTAAGAGGAGGCCAGAGTCGGCCCCTTCCAAAGCACACATGCTGCACAGGTTGCTGTGGAAACCCCCAGAAAACTATATCAAGAGAAGGGAATCGATGCTGGGGAGGCAGAAAAGGACTCTACAAGTGGTATCTACCACTTATTAGCCAAATATATATTGTTCTGCATCTTGCTTTTCTCACTCAATGTTTTGCTTTTGAGGTCTGTCCATTTGGTATAGAGAGACCTATACCTTTATTCCTTTAAGTGAGGAATATTATTCTTTCATGTGAATAAGCCCCATTACTTGGCCATTTTCCTATCAATGGATTTTTAATTGCTTTCATTGCAAACCAGGCTGCAGTAAACATCTGTGCATGTGTCTTCTTATGGACCACCTCAATCATCTTCCTGTACGCCTCTGGCTCCTTCTCCAGGCATCAAGCCCATGGGAGACCTTGACAAGTATTTATGGAATGAATGAATGAATGAGTGAGTGCTCCTTCCCTCCCGCAGCTATCAGCTATTTAAATAGTCATTACAGGACACTGGTCATGGAAGCCTACAATGTTAGAGTTCAAACGGGGTCTCTAATTTCACAGAGGAGCAAACAAAGGCTCAGAGAAGGAAATGGCCATCCTGAAGACACCCCATACTGTCTGGGGCAGAACTTGGACTTGAACCCAAGGCCGCTAACTCCAGCCTGGGTTCTTCATTGCACTCCATTGTGTCCCACTGTATTGCTCTGGGCTGGTCCATCTCTCCTTTATTCAACTTCTTTTAGTCCTAGGATCTATTCCACAAATTCACCTGTGAGTTACCTGCAGCCTTGCATGTGCTTCTCCCACTGATGGGTGTGCGAGCTCCCTTGGGCAAGGCTCAGGTGTGATACTTCTCTATTAGCCAAGAGCAAGGCAGTGTCCAAATATGCTCCAGGATCTCCTCAACAAAGCCCCTCCTGAAGGGCAATGGCCAGAGTCACAGAACCTCTGGTAGGAGTCGCCGCCAAAGATCTTCTAGCCCAGTTCCCTGGCAGGTATCACTGCACATGCCTTCCAGCTCCTTCTTGGCCTCTCCAGTGCTAACGCACTTACAACCTCCCTCGGTAGCCACTATGTTTTGGGACAGCTGTGTTTGAAAGCCCCGCCTGCCTCTAACACCTGTCCAGGGCTATCACCCTGCCTTCTAGAGCCACTGAGACTAAAGCCCATTCCATTTTTATGTGTCAGTTTTTCAAATACCTGAAGGAGCCTGAGTCCATTATTCTTCAGGGAGAAAACTTGCCAGCTTCCAAATGCAACCTGCATAGAGTGGTTTACACACACACACACACACACACACACACACACACACAGAGACACGCACACATCCTGGCTGCTCCCGCCCCTCCCCCGCCACTTTGTTTGTACCGTGTTCCTGATAGGATGCAGACACCAGGACAGGACCCCCTCCCGATGGCCTGAGCAGCTTGTACCCAGCCTTGAATATCAGCCTAAATATCACTTCCTTTGTGGAGACTTCCTGCAACTCGCAAATCTGGGTTAGGTGCTCTTGTAGGTGTCCTCCCTGCATCCCGCAGTTCCCTATCCCAGCAACCATCCCCCAAGATCACACAGCCTGTATTCTCATATGGACCTGATGAGACCACATCCACTGCTTTATCCCCGGAGCCCAGAGCACTGCCTGGCAACTCAAAGGCACTCCATGCATATTTATTAAACAAATTAATGAGTAAGATAATTTTAAAATAGAAGAGAAAATGAAAGAATGGAAAAATAAAGAAGTCTTTTTTTTTTTTTTTTTTTTTTGGCGGTACGCGGGACTCTCACCGTTGCTGCCTCTCCCGTTGCGGAGCACAGGCTCCGGACTCACAGGCTCAGCGGTCATGGCTCACGGGCCCAGCTGCTCCGCGGCATGTGGGATCATCCCAGACCGGGGCACGAACCCGCATCCCCTGCAACGGCAGGCGGACTCTCAACCACTGCGCCACCAGGGAAGCCCAAGAAGTCATTTTTAAAGTCAGGTAGGGGGATAAAGAATAAAAAGGAAAAGAAAAAAGTATGGTTTGATTCATGAAAAATAAAGGAATGGTCCCTTCCCTGCTTCGAATCTCAGTGCCTGTTCATGAAGCCTGAAACGCTCTTGGCTTCAATGCCCTCCACGGTCTCTCGTATTATCAGCTGCTCCTGAACTTACAGGCAACTCACTCCTGGAGGCCTTTCACTTTAACAGCTGGTCTCTCCATTTGTTGTTGGGAAAACCAAAGCAAGGGCAAGACAAAGAGCAGGGTGAGAGGCGTGGTGGTATGCCCAGGGTACAGGAAGCCACGAGATAACAGGGAGCATTGACCTGGAGCATTGATTTTACTTGAAGATTTGGGTGGGGAGTAGGGGCAACAGTATAAAACATCTTTTAATAGTAAAATAAAATTAGATATATTATATAGAGAGTAGAATGCAAAACTGGATTCCTTTCAAAGATAAAACATAAGACCTCAAGGAAATTTCATTGTTGTATAAGATGAAACCATTATTCATTCATTTGTTCATTCATTCATTCCATCTTTCAATGAAATTCCTCTATGCCAGGATCTGAAGATACAACAGTAAATGAAACAAATAAAAATCATTGCCTTCATGGAGCTTAACTTCTAGCAATGGGACCTAGACAACAAACAAAATGAGAAAAATACATGGTTATGTTAGGTGGCAGTAAGTGGTGTGTAGAAAAATAAGACAGAAAAGGAAAGGGAATAGGCATGTGGGCAGGAATGTGTGAATGAGTGTGCATGGGAAGATGACATTTGGGAATTATCCAAGGAAGGAAGGAAAGGCATGGGAGTAAGCTACAAGGGAGGAGCCCCTTAAACCTATTAAGTTTGAGGGTCTTGGGGGAAATCCAAGTGGGATCCAGAAAAAATATAAAAAATATGGAGTTCAGGAAACAAGTCTGGGTTGAGTTTGAGATAGAAATGTGTAGCTGTCAGCAGAGAGGAGACAATTAAATGACAAGAGTGGGTGAAACTTCTAAAAGAATCCAGGGCATGAGTTAAGAACTGGCAACCCATGGACGGGGTCTGGCACATGCATATGTTTTGTTTGGTCTCATAACTGGCTTGAATATAGGGGTTAAGAGCTTAGGTTCTGGAATCAGACTACCCAGATTCCAGATCCTGCACAACATTTACCAATCATGTGACTTGGAGCAAGTTGCTCAACTCCTCTGTGCCTCAATTTACCTATCTGTAATAATAGTACATGTCATGTAGATTTGTTGTGAGGATTCAATTAGTAAATTCAGGTAAAGTGATGAGAAAAGAGCCTGGATCTACAAATGTTAGCTCCTGCTACTATGAAGATGATTGCAATTGTGACTATTAAGTACTTACCTTGGAGCAAATGCTTTCCAGTTTACTAAGTTCCTGCAGGACCATTTCATTTATTTGAATGACTTGCCTGGTCCTTGTCAGCAACTGAGTTTGTGACCACTGGTGTGGAAAGAGGACAAGGACAGAAATTGGGGGTTGACTATAATCTATGGGGCTAAAGACAAAAGCCTTTTTCCAACATTTAGACCTTTAATTCATTTAGAAATGTGTTGGTATACGGTGTGAGGCAGGGATCCAATTTAATGTTTTTCCCAAAGAGCAAGCAAGTTATCCTAATATCACATGCTGAATCATCTATGTTTCTCTACTGTTTTAAATGTCACATTTGTAATATCCACATATTTTTCATATACTTAAGCCCATAGTTGGATCTTCTATTCAGTTCCATTGATCTGTTTATGGGATGCTGCAAGAGCGATACAACTCCAAGAGGAAAGAGATGTTCTTTTATACCATTACTGTATTTACAGTGTTAGAATAGCACCTAGCACATAGTAGGTACTCAAATACTCACTGAAATGGTGACTAAATAAATGAATTGGTTATTGAACTTTTGTAATTAAAAAAAAATCTAGTTGGAAAAGTCCAACCTTTTTAACTCTATTTTACAAAACACCCAGAGCTTGACTCATGCCTTTATTTCCCCCAAAGGAACCCAGAATGAGGAAGGGGAGTCAGCAAGAGATGAAGCTGGAGGGGTAGCAAGGAACGAGCCTGGAAGGGTCTTGTACCCAAGCCAAGAAGACTAGATTCCACTCTGAAAGCCATCAAAATGTTGTAGGCAGAGCAGAAATGGTCAGACAGATGATTTTGGTAGCTCTCTCTGTGGACCCTGGGGTGGGTTGAACTTGAAAACGTAAGTCTGGAGAGCTAGGCTTGCAAATAATTGCAAAGAGGAAGAAATGGACTTGAGAGCTATTTATTGGGTAGGATCGACAGGCTACAACCTAATCTGATTTGGGCAGTGGAGGTGAGGTTGAAGGAGACGAAGATGCTCTCCAAGGCTTGAGTGACTGTGGGAAGAGTGGTGCCCTTTATCCATTAGCGGGTAGAGGAGGATTGGATTGGGGGTAAATTCATCATTCAGTTGTAGACTTGAGTTTGAGGCGCTTGTGGATCCTGTTTAGAGCACATTTGGGTCTGGAATGCAGATGAGAGATGTGGAGACAAAGGTTTCAGGCTATTAGAGATTGAAATCACAGGTGAGGTGAGGTGAGGTGAGGTGATGATGAGGAAACTGAAACCGAGTTTAAATAACTTTCCCAGTCACAGAGCGAATAAGACGTAGGTCTGTTTCATTGCAAAGTTCATGCTCTTAACCACTAGAGCTAGTCTTTTGCTGAAGGCAGTATCCCCAAAGACCTGCTGTCACCCGCATCCTGGCCTGCAGTTGCTAACTGACTCAAGTCCCGAAGTGTCCCTACAGGTTCCTGTACGATCCAGACCAAGTCACCCTTAAGCAGGTTGGGCCTCTGTGGGCTCTGGGGGCACAAAAGCTGGTGAGAAGGGGGCAGACACCCCGAAGCATCATCCTACTCTTCCAGTGACCCACAGCTGCCTGCCTCACAAATGTTAGAAAACCAGCCCTGAGCAGCCAGCTTACTCTCTCTTGCATTATATTTAATAGATGCAAATGCATGATTAATATTTTCCTCCACTGATTCTGATTTCATTCTGTTAGTGATTATACTGATGGCAACAGTAGAGGGCATTAAAAATCCTGTTTAATTCACGTTAGATTTTTTTTTAACTTTGCTGATAAATTTTAAATGTCAAGTGCTTTGGCGTCTTCTACAAGATGCAGAGGCCAAATGAGGAGGCCAACAGTAGTAGCGGGAGCTTGGAAATAGCTTAGACAAAGTAGGAACTCACCTGGATGACCCATATTCCACATGAACTGTGAAAGCAGAGAACTGAGCTTGACCTGGGATGAGAGCTCAGCTACCAGTGGCTCCCAAAGTCCTACTATGAACTGTGTCTTTTCCACTTAATGATTCACAATAATGAAGGCACTAGGGAGATCTTGCAATTTGAAGAAACTCCTTAGGGAACTCTTTCGTTAAGGCAATACCCCTTGGTTGATCGCTTTATAAATTCAGTGTGTTTTTTAAAAAACGGAGTGAAGCAGTGCGGTTAAGCAAAACCCAGGATTTTTTCACTTCTACACCCCTTCCTTTCCACCCCAAATTCTATTTGGTCTTCAACACATGATGAAAGTTCTATGAGAAGAATGCAGATCCTCTCGGCACTCCCCAGATCCCTACTCTGGGGGTTGTATTACTGAGGGTTTATATAGCAAATTAATATCTTGGAAATGAGTTTTTGGTTTTGTTTTTTAGCTTGTCCACAAATCCAGGGCGCTGCTCCTATTTATGGTACCGATGACTTAGCTGGAACACAGTTTCACTAATTCAGACCTGGTGGGGGTGGGAGCCAGAAAAAGTGGATCTGAATTAGTGAAGTCCCGCCTCAAAGTTTCCCCTGCCTCTTTCAGTCTCTGGGATATCCTTGCTGGTCTCTGGAGGCTTTCTCCTGCCCGTTCTCCGTATCCACGGCTTGTGAGGCCATGGGCAACCAGTTGAGGGGTGAAGTGGTTCTATTCATTGTCACTAACAAAGCTCTGGGGCTAAAATCCCCATAATCAGACCTTGACCCCTCCTCACTATCAAGGATCTCCCCCTCCCCTGAAGACCAGGAACCCTTTGTCAGAAGCACTCCTCCCATTAGTGTTTGCCCTGATTTCTTCATATTTAGTATCACAATTAATTGTGTACAACAATCATGTACAATGTCTAGTCTCCACTATTGTACTGAAAGTCCCTTAGGGCAAGAGAGTGTGTTTGCTCCTCCCTTCCCCACTTTTTATACAACATCCCACCCATCACCACATTTTGCTACTTGGAACTTCTTTCAGTGCGCAACACAATCACCTGTGTAGATGAAACAAACAAACACATATGATCAAACTTCACCCCAGAGCACTGAGCATCTCCCCTGGTGAGACTGGGCACCATTCTTACAGACAGCGCCCCAGGTGATTCTGATGTAACCTCTAGCTTAAGAACCTCTGCCCTAGGGCATGTTGGGCTCAGAGGGAGAGAAGAGGGAAACAGAAAAAAGAAGACACATAAAAAGATCGGAATTACTCCACATGCTCCCAACTCTATTTCATGCACCTGTCCTTCATCAGGTATAAGATCTGCTTCTTCTCTTGCCAATCAACCACTCATTCTCTACAAAGCTCTGAGAATATCTTTTAAAGACACAAATTGGAATATGTCATTGCCCTGCTTAAACCCACCCAATGGTTTCCATTGCATTTAGAATGAAATCTCCTTACCACAGCCTTACCGCTCAGATGGCCCCTGCCCATGTCGACTTCATCACACACCATTCTCCATCTTTCTTTATCCTGCTCGAACCACACCATCCCTCTTGGTCTTTGAGCTTGCTGTTCTTTGTAGTGTGCCTTGCTCTTGCTATGTGATCCTAGAGCATTTGCCTTAGAATATTCTGTCCCTGGTTTTTCACACCATTGTTTCCTCATATTCCCAGCATCAGCTCAGATGTCACCTTCTCAAATAGACCTCCCTTGACCTAAAGGAGCAAGCCCCCCACTCACACTGTCACTTGACCCTGCTTTATTGCCTCCAAAACACTTCTTACTATCTGAAATTATCTTATTTATTAAGCTGTTATTTGTCTATAATTATCTTTCTCTCATCCACTAAGAGATAAGCTCTAGGAGAGCAGGGATCTTATCTGCCACGTTCATTGTTATATTTCATTTGGTGCCTTGCCCAATGCCTGGTACATGGTAGGGGCTCAATAATGTTTGTTGGACAACTAATTTACGTAGTTCTTATTGGTAAATATAATCTACTTTACAATAACTCATTCCATAATACTTCTAGGAACTTGTAGCAAAAAATGGAAAATTTTCATATTTAAACTGCAAAGGAAAATAAATATAATTTTGCTAATTTCAAGTCTATACTTTGTTAACCAATATTTCTAAGGAGAAGTTCTAACAATGTTACTTTAATTAGTAGACAAGCTTATCTATAATTAGAACATCAATTATATGTAAATTACACTGTTGATATCCTTGAACATGTTTTGTCCCCTTAAGGAATTGAAATATCCTCGCCCCACCGTGTAATTTTGTTTATAGAACTATTTTGTTTGACAGTCTTTTAATTCCTAAACAGTATAAAAATAAATATCAGTCTTGCACCAGCTGAATTATCACACATCCCAAATCACTGAAAACCCAGTTATTAAGTGGTGGAATCATCTCTGAATATATGACAAGGGTAGGATAGATTAGCCACAAGCCCGAATGACACTTGGGAAACATAAAGCAGTTTTGAGGCCATAATTTTATTCTGGGAAACTAGCATCTTCTTCAGATATTGGTGGTAGCATTGAGAAAGACTTCTTAAAGAATAACATTGTAAATAGGTAATCACCAGATAAGAGATAACTTTCTGACTCTGAAGTTAAAGATCAGCTCTCACTAACTGGAACAAGCTTCCCACCTTTTTTTTTTTTTGCGGTATGCGGGCCTCTCCCTGCTGTGGCCTTTCCCGTTGGGGAACACAGGCTCCGGACGCGTAGGCTCAGCGGCCATGGCTCACGGGCCCAGCCGCTCCGCGGCATGTGGGATCTTCGCAGACCGGGGCACGAACCCGCGTTCCCTGCATCGGCAGGGGGACTCTCAACCACTGCGCCACCAGGAAAGCCGCGCTTCCCACCTCTTGAAGGCCAGAGATTAACTAAAGAAAATCTTAGCGTTTGCAGACTTCCAGACATAGAGGAGTGAGGGGAAGGCAAATGGAGGAACGTGATTTCCAAAGAGGATCCAATCAGTGGAGCATTATAATATAACTTTATGTTGAAGAGACTGTTGCACGTCTATGTCCATAGCAACATTATTCACAATAGCCAAGAGGTGGAAGCACCCAAATGTCTGTAAGTGGATGAATGGATAAACAAAATGTGTTATATATACAATGGAATAGTATTCAGCTTTAAAAAGGAAGGAAATTCTGACAACATGGATGAACTTTGAGGACTTTATGCTAAGTGAAATAAGCCAGTCACAAATATAGTGTATAATTCCACTTATATGAGATATCTAAAGTTGTCAAATTCATAGAAATAGAAAGTAGAGTGATAGTTGCCAGGGGCTGAGGGGATGGGGAAATGGGGAGCAGTGGTTTACTAAGTGCAGAGTTTCAGTTTTGCAAGATGAAAAAGTTCTGGACATCCATCGCACAACCGTGTGAATGTACTTAACATTAGTGAACTTAAAAATGTGTAAAGATAGTAAATTTTATATTATGTGTTTTTTTTTTACCACAATTAAAAATAAATAACTATATGTAAGGAATAACTTAAAATATAAGGAAAACAAACTGTAACCAAGATTTCATAGGATCAGTACTACTATCCAATGAAATTATCTTAAAACTGTTTATCATAAAACTATTTAGACTTTTTAACCTCCAGAAGAAATATTTGCATATTTGATTCCTACCAGTATTCTAGTTATGACAACTTTTCTCAACCTAATGGTTTGATCACATAATTGACAGAGATTTTTTCCCATTAGGAGTCCCCAAATCCTGTTGGTTAAGCCTAAAGACATTGTGTTTATTCTTTTGTCTCCAAGAAAATTCTTGATTTGAAAAAGCCCACAATCTTTTAAAAATAAAAGTTAAATGTAATAACATTAAATATATGAAAAGAAAACCTCATGCATCATCTTTCTCCCTACATACCAATTATTCCCAATTTACATACTTACCTTTCCAGTCCTCAACCAAATGCAGGCATATTTTCACACCACTGTAGTCCTGGTGTACATACCATTTTGTGTGTTTTTTTTCATTTGCTGTTATGCTGCAGACATTTTTCCAAATTCTATATTTCATTGAAATTATCATTTTTAATTGCTGTCTGATATTTCACTGAGTCAATAACCATAATGAGCTTAGCCATTGCTCTATTTTTGAGCAGGTGTTTTTATTCTGCCCATACAGATAAAGCAGGCTTGGATATTTAAGTCCCATGTGATGTACTCAGTGTTTTAGACGATTGCTGTTTGAGACAAACTATCATACACATAGAGCTGGAAAGGCCAAGGGGGCAACCAGCCCGGCTGTTCATTGAGGAAGACTGAACCTGTACACTGAACACCACTCCTTGCTTCAGTCGTATCTTCCTGGCAGCAAGTTCATGGACCCACATAGTGCCAAGTAGGCTGTGGAGCCACGGCTGGTTTTGACTACACTTTTCGGTGGCATTCATCCAAATGGCAGCAATAACAGCATGCTCCTATGTAAATCACACATATAACAACATTTGAGTGCTTCAATTAGTGAATTCCTCACATTTCCTGGGTTCTGGGTAACTTTCGGAACCAGAGGATCCATTTGTAGGACTATGCTTGCTTGGCTATTTTTTCTTTTTGGTATTAAGAATAGATTTTATTAATCTGTTATGAGGTTTTATCACATGGTGTTCCACGCTGCCTGGAAAGCCTCCTTCACAGGACTGACTCCTATTCGTCTTTCACATCTCAGGGCAAAATATCATTCCTTTGGGAAAACCTTCCCTGACACTTCCTCCCCCAACCAGCTCAGTCCCCCACCTAGTACATATTCTCATTATTTCCTGGACTTTCCTTTCATTGCATTGATCAGGTTGTAACAATGTATACTCATATAAGTATTTGATGTCTGTCTCTCCTTCTAGATGTAAGCTCCACGGGGCTGGGTCTGTTTTTGACCACTGTATTCCAATGTCTAGCACATAGTACGTGGTCAGTAATATTTGCTAAATGAAGTAAATGTCATGAGGGACAGCCATGAGCCATTAGGTTAATGAAAGAGGAGAGGAGGAACCAAGAGACAAGGCTTGGTTATCTTAGCACGGTCCGCTTCTTCACACTCAGCAAAAACATTGTGATGACTTTAATAACCAATAAATCAAAGACTTCACCATAACTTTTCTTTCTAAAAGTAGTCTGGAGAATTTGCCTTCAGTTTTTCCTCCCTTCTCTACCTTTCATATTACATACATGCTTAAGGCACCTAGCCAGTTCTGTTTCATGTTTATTTGTTATAGCTTACCTTTTCTTATAAAACTGTGCTCTCTTAGAGGGAAGGCTTGCTTTTTCCCTACCTTGTATTTGCATTACCAACATGCTTAGGAGATAATACATACTCAATAAACACTAGTTCCTTTATCCTAAAATTCCTTTGGAATCTCAAAGGATCCCCAATAGCCACAATAATCTTGAAAAAGAGGAACAAAATTGGAAGTCTCACATTTCCTGATTTCAAAATTGACTACCAAGCTATAGTAATTAAAACAGTGTGGTACTGGCATGAAGACAGACATATAGACCAGTGGAATAGAATAGAAAACCGAGAAATAAATCTACATATATATGGTCAAATGATTTACAACTGGGATACCAAGAGGGTACCAGTGGGGAAAGGACAGTTTCTTTCAACAAATAGTGTTAGGAAAATTGGATATTTACATGCAAAAGAATAAAGTTGGATGCTTACCCTAGACCATTTTACACAGGAATTAACTTAAATTGGATCAAAGACCTAAACATAAGAACTAAAACCATAAAACTCTTAGAAGAAAAAATAGGGGAAAAGCTGCATGGTATTGGATTTGGCAATGATTTCTTGGCTATGACACCAAAGCACAGGCAACAACAAAAATAAATAAATTGGACTTCATCAAAATTTAAAACTTCTGTGCACAAAGGATACAAACAACAGAGGAAAAAGGCAACCCATGGAATAGGAGAAAATTTTTGCAAATCATATATTCGATAAGGGGTTAATATCCATAATATATAAAGAACTCCTATAACTCAACAACAACAACAAAATAAACAATCTGATTTTTAAATGGGCAAAGTACTTGAATACACATTTCTCCAAAGAAGGTATACAAATGGCCTATAAACACATGAAAGGATGTTCAACATCACTAATCTTTAGGGAAATGCAAATCAAAACCACAATGAGATACCACCATACACCTATTAAGATACTACTCTAAAAGAGACAATAATAGCAATAAAACAGAAAATAACAAGCATGGGAAAAGATGTAGAGAAATTGGAATCTTTGTGCACTGCTGGTGAGAATGTAAAATGGTGTAGCTGCTGTGAAAAACAGTGCAGCAGTTCCTCCAAAAATGAAACATAGAATTAGCATACGATCCAGCAATTCCACTTCTAGGTATATACACAAAAGAATTGAAAGTGGGGACTCAAACATATATTTGCTCACCAATGTTCACAGCAGCATTATTCATATGAGCCAAAAGGTAGAACAACCCAAGTGTCCATTGATGGATGAATGGGTCAACAACATGTGGTATATACATGCAATGGAATATTATCAGTCTTAAAGAGGAAAGAACAATCAATCTGACACATGCTACAACATGGTTGGCCATTATGCTAAATGAAATGCTCCAATCACAAAAGGACAAATACTGTACGGTTCTGCTTCTCTGAGGTTCATAAGATAGTCAAGTTTATAAAGACAGAAAGTAGAGTGGTGGTTGCCAGGGACTTGGGGGAAGGAGAAATGAAGAGTTGATGTTTAATGGACATAGGAGTTTCAGTTTTGCAGGATGAGAGGAGCTCTGTGGATGGATGGTGGTGGTGGTTGCACAACAATGTGAATGTGCTTAATGGCATCGCGCTGTAGCCTTCAAATGGGTTAAATGGTACATTTTATGTTGTGCGTATTTTGCCACAATTGAAAAGAATGGTTGCTTTTTCCACTATTCAAAACAAGTGTGAATCTCCTCAGAGCCTAGAATGGCACCTTGCTTCCAGCATGTCCTCAAAAAATGTGTGAGTGAATGAGCAAACAAAATCCCGGAGTTGGAAAGTGCCTTAGAGGCAATTTGTGGAACCCTGTAGTCAGTGGACAAGTGTCTTCTACAATTCCCACTTTTGCTGAGACACCTCCAGATTGTAGGACACTCCCTACCTTTCAAAGTACCTCACTCCATTGTTGTATGCATCTTTTTCACTAGAAAATTCTTCTTTAAGCCAAGCCAAGATATGATTTTCTGATAATCTCTCTCCAACCTCAGTGGTCCTACCTCTGCCTTCCGGGCCAAAGAGAATAGGTCAAATTTCTATCTCACCTGACCACCCTTATACAATAAAGGGCAGAGCTCTGTGCACTAGGAAAGTTAAAGCCTTACCCCAAATGCATCTTTTCTAGCCAAGAAATACTCCTTTTTTATTTAGACACACACTAAAAAGTCTCAAAAGGAATAGCTGACCTTGATTCCTTCTAGAGATTCACCAAATGGCAAGAATATGGAGGCAAGAAATGGGTCTGATGGAGTCTACTTGGAGAGGGGACTCCGATAATCAAAAAACAGGAAGTATTTAGCCTGGAGCAGAGACGTCTCAGAGGGAGATACTACCTGTCCTGAGGACTGTTCTATGGAAGAGGAAGCCTGGGGTAGAAGTCTGGGAAGGCAGATTCAGCTCATTTATAAGAAAAGACTCTAGAACCATCCAAGTACATAAAAACTCACAGAACATAGAGTAAATGCTCAGTAAAGTGTATCCATTATTGTTATTATCAGGCCCCAGCTGGAACTTCATCACCCCTTTGAATTCAGAAAATAAACACACACACACACACACACACACACACACACACACCATATACCACACTGGGCTCCTGGCACTATCCAAGCCTGGCACAGAACATTCTAGAAGCATTTCTATTTTTAATACAGCTGCACATAGCAAACCGAGTTAAAAATCGAACAACTGTACAAACAGACACTATTCAAAGACTGAAAACCCTGCTCACTCTAGAGTACCTTAAGACCTGTTTCTTCCCACTGAGCTGCAGCTGATTCTAACCTGGTTCCTCCCAGGGCTGGGAGCCTCTGACCTTTTACGTCCTGGCAATGACTTCTATGTGTTTTGGCAGTGACTGTCTGAATTTCGGATTCAACCCTGATCTCAGCCTCTTGGGCTTTCTCCCTCCTTTAATTCCTTCCATGGATGACCAAGGTTTCTGCCGCCCCTTCCCTTCCTGGAGCAACCCATGCTTCTGAAAAATGACCCTGCCGACAGGGAACTAACACTCCCAGCCTGCAGCAGGTCTTGTCAATCTGATTTTTAAATGACAGAGAAGGTTTGAGGACGAGGCTCAGGGTGGCATTAGCACTCTCCGGGCTGATGCAAAGATCCAGTGAAAAGGAAGAAAGGATCTTCTGAATGTGAGCACATTCACAGACCCAGAGGACAGAGAGGTATTTAGAGTGAACTGGAACAAACCTGCAACATCAGGTGCGTTCTGCCTTCAAAAATACCTGCCAGTTAGAAAGGGTTATTTACATATTGATTTCATGCTAACTTTGTAATGGGATGTGCTGCTTGCCTGCCTGAGACCTAACAACTGTCATCATAATCTTTTCTAAAAATACAGTCAGAGAAAAACACTCAGTGAACCCTCCACTGGAAAGTGGCTGCCAAAGACCCCAGATCCCAAACTGACTCCCTAGACCACAGCCAAGGGCAAGGGCATGGGCACTCAACCTCCACAGCGGAGGGAATATTTCACAGTTATAGCCGGCCCTCCCTTCTTCCAACCATCCTGCGCTCCAATTTATTTATTATTTTTTATGGCATTCTAGAAAACCTGGCTTGTTCTAAGGTGAGGGAGATGTGTCCCCCTACAGAGCAGCCATTATGGGAACTCCAGCTGGCCCCTTATCAGAAATGATGGATGAGAAAGGGGCTGGAGTCAGCCCACCAGCCCCAATGCTGCGTCCTGGGTGCATTCCTGCCTTGGTTTCTCCCGATGGCTCTCTCCTAAGGATCCCCACTTCTGCTGCCTTCTAATAGCCATCTTCTAGTGTTCCTCACTTGGGCTCCTTCGAAACCCCCAGGTTTGTCTAGATGGATCCTACAGAGCTGATCCTTGGCAGGGCTGTCATCGCTCCCCAGCACAATATTAGCAATTTAAATGCCTCTTTGCCAGGCCTGATGGAGCTGATTGGGTTGTGATCCTGGGCATATGGATGGCATATGTGCTGTGAGCTAGGTGAGATGTGTCCCAGAAGGACCACACCAGCCCCTGCACCGCCTTCCCCAGCCGCTCCAGCCATAACTGCTGCCCACTTTGCTTCCAGTCGGGCCCCCAGGGCTGCGGACAAATCTTTCATTCATGAAGAGTAGCTTGTTAGGCCAACTCCGGGGACTCTAAAGCCACTTAATTAAATTGTGGAAAGTCGCTTGGCCCCAGTGGGAAATTTGCACACAAAGGCACGGTGTCTGGTGCTCCCTTGCCAAACCGCTCACAACAAAACCTCACAACAAAACCTCGACCTTACCCGCCCCCCTGCCCCCAGCTCTCCCCCTCTGTTCTCAGCACCCCCTCATTAGAGGACATTTGTTTGGGAATGTTTTCCCAGCGATTCACTGACAGGCCTTTCATTCCTCCCTTGGCAATCAAGGGTGGCAAGTACAGGCTGAGAACCCTCCAAGGCCTGATTGCTGAAAGAATTTCCAAAAGTAAAGAGTGTAAACAGGTACATTGAAAAAGCCTCTTTTGAACAATTGTGTAAACATTCCAAACACTATTTGAAAACTTTCACAGTGGAACTGTCAGATCGGAGCATTCTTGTTTAATTGCCCGAGCACAATGCGCCCTGCAGACCCAGCTCAGAGAGAGTTTAGCTGGACATGGGGGCTTCAAATAAAGAAAGTCAAGGGAACACAGCCATATACAAATGAGCTTCTCTGCCAGGCCAACTGCATCTTTCTGTGTGTGTTCTCACTCCCTCGGCTTCCAGAAGAATCTCCTGGGAACAGGATAGGTGTTTTCTTTCTTCTGGGAGGATTTCTCCAGGACCTGGTCCAATGCTCTGCACACAGGGTCAGTTGATGAGCCTGGATATAAGATATTCCCAGGTTCACTTCCATGTCATTTAAGGTTTTCTTCAAAGCACCAAATGATCATACCAAGCAGAGTTGTTGGCAATGTTCCCCTCACCCTGGGAATGGCTCTTTGCTCGCCTGTTTTCTTCTCCTCCTCTAGTTTCCTGTCTTTCTCTTTTTCCACGCAGCTCAGATTCTCACCATTCACTAACCTAACCACTTTGCTGTACGCCAGAAACTAGCACAACATTGTAAATCAAATATCCTTCAATTTTAGGGCTTCCCTGGTGGCGCAGTGGTTGAGAGTCCACCTGCCAATACAGGGGACGTGGGTTCGTGGCCCGGTCTGGGAGGATCCCACATGCTGCGGAGTGGCTGGGCCCGTGAGCCATGGCCACTGAGCCTGCGCGTCCGGAGCCTGTGCTCTGCGGCGGGAGGGGCCACAACAGTGAGAGGCCCGCGTACCGCAAAAAAAATTAAAAAAAAAGAAAGCCGTGTATGAAAAGTCATCTAAAACCTCAGTGTTTCCATGAGCACGTTGCTAGGAGCTGGAAGAGTTTAAGCCACATGAGCAAACTGCTTAATTTCATATTTCATGGAAGCACCGAAGTTTCAGATGACAGTTGTGCTAGTTTCTGGTGTACAGCAAAGTGATTCAGTTATATATATATATATATATATATATATATATATATATATATATATATACACACACACATATATATGTGTGTGTATGTGTGTGTATATATATATGTGTATATGTATGTGTGTATATATATATATATACACACACACACACATATATACATATTCTTTTTCAGATTATTTTCCATTATAGATTATTATAAGATCTTGAATATAGTTCCCTGTGCTATACAGTAGGACCATGTTGTTTATCTATTTTACGTATAGTAGTTTGTATCTGCTAATCCCAAACTCCTAATTTATCCCTCCTCCACGCTTTCCCCTTTGGTAACCATAAGTTTGTTTTTTATATCTGTGAGTGTGTTTCTGTTTTGTAAATAAGTTCATTTGTATCATTTTTTTAGATTCCACACATAAGTGATATCACATGGCATTTGTGTTTCTCTGTCTGACTTCTCTCACTTAGTATGATAATCTCTAGGTCCACCCAATACGTGGCCTTCCTTGAATCAACATAGTCTCCAGTCATTTGGGATCCGTTCAGCGTCTGACCACTAAGCCTTGCAGGTTTTATCTCAGTAGGAACTGTTATCCCAGAGGGTGGGGCATGACTTATTCCTATTTTTGTATTTTAAAATCTGTTTCTTAAGAGCCAGCAGGAAAAGACTAAATATTCAACAAAGAGGATTGGCTTATCGACACAATAAAGTCTTACAAATGTGTGTTATGAGGGCTAAGTGGAGACATGGGAAATATTATGAAAACAAAGTAAAAAAATCAGGCCACAAAATCATATCTGCACTCTACCTGCAAAGACAAAAACAAACAAACAAACAAAACATGTCTGCATGCGGCAAAGGAGTGGAAAGGGCCATGGCGGAATGAAAACACTTGCTCTGGGGAGTGGAAGTGCTAGCACGTTTCACTTTACAAGCCTAACTTTAATGTCATCGCATTGTGTTGTCAAGGCAGGGTCTGGGAATGCTGGAAAGTACCCATGTACATACAAGGTTGAACATAAAAGGCCACCCCAGTAACCCGCAGAGAGATGTACACACCAGCCTGCAGGCAATGTGCATCCTTACCAAGGGTGTGGATCAGAGCTTCAGAGTAAATTCCTCAGGTCTAAGGAAGGAGCTAAGACTTGCCTGCTTGCTGAGTCCCCAGGAGGCAGACACAGAATCACAACTACAAGATAAATCAGAAATATGGTTGGAAGAAATGGTGATGCTCAACAGGGTCAGTTACAGAGCAGGAACCAGAGAGAAAAATCACCTCTCTCCATCCCCTGTGCTCCCTGGATACAGAAGGGCTCAGTGTCTGAATGTGCCTATCTATCAGGCTTACTCCATTTGACTGAAGTCAACACTTACTTTGCACCTACTCTGTGCCAGGGCCTGTGCTTTTTGCTGAGCATACAAAGTCGTAGGATAATCTTGACTCCAAAAGTCAATTCACAATTAAGTGCGGAACCAACATCTTCAAAAATGCCTGTGAGTCAGTTGCAGTTTGACAAGGGTGTTAAGACAATTCAATGGGCAAACAATAGTCTTTTCAACAAATGATGCTGGAACAACTGGGTATCCACATGCAAAAAATGAATCTGGACCTCTACCTCATGCCATATACAAAAATTACCTCAAAATAGACTAGACATAAATGTAAGCACGAACACTATAAGACTCTTGGAAGAAAGCATAGGTGTAAATCTTTATGACCTTGGATTAGGCAATGGTTTCTTAGATATGACACCAAAAAGCACAAGGAACAAAAGAAACAATAGATTAATTTAACTTGATGAAAATTTAAAACTTTTGTGCTTCAAAGGACGTTATCAAGAAAGTAAAAAGGCAACCCACAGAATGAGTGAAAATATTTATAAATCATATATCTAATAAAGGTCTAGTACCCAGCATACATAAAGAACTCAACAGTAAAAAGACAAATAACCCAATTTAAAAATGAGCAGAAGGGGCTTCCCTGGTGGCGCAGTGGTTGAGAGTCCACCTGCCGATGCAGGGGATGTGGGTTCATGCCCCGGTCCGGGAAGATCCCACATGCCGCGGAGCGGCTGGGCCCGTGAGCCATGGCCACTGAGCCTGCGCGTCCGGAGCCTGTGCTCCACAACGGGAGAGGCCACAACAGTGAGAGGCCCGCGTACCGCCAAAAAATAAAAATAATAAATAAAAAAAAAATGAGCAAAGGATTTAAATAGACATTTCTTCAAAGAAAATATACAAATGACCAATAAGCAAATGAAAAGATGCTCAACATCATTAGTCATTAATGAAATTCAAGTCAAAACCACAGTGGGATGCCACTTTACACCCACCAGGATGGCTATAATCAAAAAGACAAACGATGAAAAGTATTGGCAAAGATGTGGAGAAATTGCAACTCTCATAGGTTGCTGGTGAAAGTGTAAAATGATGCCGCCATTATGGAAAACAGTTTGGCAGCTCCCCAAAAAGTTAGACACACAGTTACTACATGACCAAGCAATTGCACCCAAGAGAATTGAAAACATAGGTCCACACAAAAACTTGTATATGAACATTCACAGCACATTATTCATAATAGCCAAAAAACGTAAACAGCCCAAATGTCCATCAGCTGATGAATGGATAAACAAAATGCGGTATGTCCAAACAATGGAACATTATTTAGCCATAAGAAGAAATGAAGTGCTGTTGCATGCTATGAGCAAGACACGAAAGGCTACATATTTATGCTTCTATTAATACGAAACGCCCAGAATAGGCAAACCCGTAGAGACATAAAGTAGATTAGTGATTGCCAGGGACTGGGGGAGAGGGGGAATGAGGAGGGACTGCCAAAGGGTACAGGGTCTCTTTTTGGGGTGACGGGAATATTCTAGAATTAGAAGTGATGGTTGCACAGCCTGTGACTATACTAAAACCACTGTACACTTTAAAAGGATGAATTTTATGATATATGAATTATACTTCAGTTATTGTTGTAGTTTTTATTTTTATGCATGTGAGAAGTTCTACAAGTTGTAAAACACCACACACAATACAATTTCTGCAGCAGAGGCAGGAGGTCCTAGGTATTACGTGGAATCCACAATGCTCGTCAGCCTAATTCCTGAGCCCCCTCTCAGCTTCCATGCCAGCAGTTAACCAGGATGAGGCTGGCACTGTAGCCAGCCCTAGGCCTCAGGAGCTTAACTGGGGCTTCTGTGTGTCCCTGGTCTTCCAGAAGGGAATGGGGCACATGATTTCTAGGTCTGCTGAGCCCTCTAGGTTGGGAGGATGGGGAATGTACAAGTAAGCCTGCCTGGAAAGACAGCATACACAGGGAGGCCAACGGTATTGAGTCAGAATCAGAGAGCTCAGCCAGAATTCCAGGAGCAGGGTAACCCTGAGCAGGGCCGCCCACCCTGCGCCCACCATGTACACACACCATGGATTTCTTTCATCAGATTGGGCTAGACTGTGCCTTGAGATTCCAAGAAGAGATTCTTCCACTCATTCTGTGGCTTTACAATAGCAACCAAGGTGGGCTTGGGATCCCCAGACCCTAAGCACAGCCCTGCTAGAGAAGGGCTCTGTGTTTCCCAGAGCAGACCTGCTACAGTGACTGGCTTGGGGTCACAGGAGCTAGACGTGGTTTCACTCTGCTTCCAGGCTGTGGGTCACCCATGCCCACTGCATTCCTGAGCTATGCCCTTGAATCCTCCAGCTTGGTACTGGACCCCATTTCTCTGTGTGAATAGCTGCTGCGGCTGCATCCAGGATCCAACCTACATTTCAAATAGCCCCAAGGGCCCCATCTATCTTTGGCTATAATCTTCTGAGCTCTAAACTGGGCTGGCCTGAGTGGCTGGTACCCAGTGTTCAAAGGGTGGCCTGGGCTTCAGGCTATTTCTACATTAAGAGAATCTCCTGAGCTATAGGAGTCTATAGGATTAGACCCCAGGCTGTCTCTCTGACTTCATCCCCTACCATTCCCACCTTCCTTCATTCAACTCAGGCCATGCTGGCCTCCTGGGGGTCCTGGAACCCAAGCATGGTCCTACTTCAGGTCCTTTGCACATGCTCTTCTCTGACTGGAATGGTTCTCGGCTTAGTCACTTCACTTAGTTCTTGCCTTAAGTGTAGCCTCACCGAAGTCTTCTCAGACCACCCCATAAAAAATAACACCCTTGTCACATTGTATCCCCGTGTCATGCTTTATTTTTCCTTCTTCATATGCCTTTCACCTGTAGTCCCCTCCAGAATGGAAGCTGGAATAGAGGCTCCATAAAAATTGGACTCTGTTTTGTATCCTCATCGCCTAAGAGTGCCTGGCACCTCGCTGACAGTGCATATCTGTTGAATGAATGAATGAGCAGATGAATAAACGAATGAATATGTTATCCCATTTGAACCTCCTGACAGCACTATGAGAAACGCAGGTTATGAGCTTTGTCTCAGCTCTGAGAAATTTAAACAGAAGGACGATAAATTCCTCGTCCATGTTCACAGAGAGTTGGGGGTGAAAGAGGAACTTGGGTGGGGGAGGGTTTAAGGCCCTCTTCATGACTCCAGAGCCATCCCTCTGCTCTGTGTGAAATCCTCTGTGTGGAGGACTCCTGGATGGTTTAATGGAAGGTCAGGTTGGCCTAGGGCACCAGGGCTTCAGGGGGAGCAGGTCTGGAGAACTTGGATGATGGAATATTCAAAGGGAGGAAGTCAGAATCTCTCAGCACCTACTCCTGTCCCGGAGCCCCACCAGAGACTGCTCTGGATATACCTGGGGCCATGCTCTACCTTGCTGGTCCTTGCATAGGTCAAAGAGTCTTCAGAAGTTCCTGGGCACGAAGCTAGAACACCTGTGTCCTAGGCCCAGCCTCACCACCTCCTTACCTTTAAGACAATAGGACAAGGATACCTGTCCAACTACTTCAGAAAGGGGAGGAAATACAGATGTGCAATGTGTTGGAAATGACCATGCACACCTGGGACCCTGCCTTCATTTGGAGAGGTGTGGCTGTAAAGGGGAAAACACTAGGCTGGGAGTTTGGAGATTCTCACTGGAGTTCCAGTTCTTCTCATTTAGAAGCTCTCTGATAGACAAGGCTCCTCTGAGCCTTGATTTTCTCAACCATTAAATGGAACTAATAAATCCAGCCTCACAGAGATGCTGTGAGGATTTCACGGGGAACGATTTCAGCACCGTCAGTTGCAGGTCAATGTGACCTGTTAGAGCGTGGCACATGTGCACACAACAGACCTAGGAAGTTGCATGAGTAATGGGAGAAGAAGGAAACTAACCAATCAAGAGCAAGGGCACTCACTCTCTGTGCCTCAATTTTCTCATCTGTAAAGTGGGGATAATAATAGGACCTTTGCATAGGATTGTCTTAAAATATAAAATATATGAAGGGCTCAGAACACTTCCTGGTTCATGGAAAGCTCTTAGGGGAAGTTAGCTATTATTTTTGTTGCTATTACTGTGAATGCCATGTATCAGTATTCTATAAATAATGAAATATCAACCATGAGGTTTTGACACACCTGCCTCCACTTGGGCAATGTTGATTATCCATTCCACACCTACTGTCCATCCCAGGATCCCTGTCAAGGGTGAATGACTCGCTTGTCATTTCAGTTCCCTCCCCCAACACGCATCTCAGCCAAAAACTGGCTTCAGTTCTTATACATAAAAAGCATTTTAGGGGTAAAATACTATAGTGCCTTTCTGTGACAAGAAAAGTTTGCTGACTTACATCTCTCTGTGACTTGGTGAGGAAATAGGAAGCTGTGAAATCATTGGTTTAATAAAAATTAACCACCCATAAGGTGTCCCACCTAAGAATTTCAGTGGTCCCTGGAGGAAGAGACAAATGTCTGCACCCATGGGTTGCTTTTAACCATAAGAGAGAGACAGATGCATTCTCTGTGCAAGAGGCAGAGCCAGGGCCAGGGCTGCAGATATAAAGAGGCAGATTGCAGTTCAATATTAAAAAATACTTTGCACCCAGAGAGCTGCCTGGAAATGAACTAGCCTGACTCAGGGGGAAGGGGGTTCCCTGTCATTGGATGTGAGCAAGTGGAGGGCCCTGCTAAGAGGAGATTAATTCGTTGGGTAAAGGTCCGAGTTACATTACTTTTAAGGTCTCTTCAATTTTTTTTTTTTTTTTTTGCGTTATGCGGGCCTCTCACTGTTGTGGCCTCTCCCGTCGCGGAGCACAGGCTCTGGACGCGCAGGCTCAGCGGCCATGGCTCACGGGCCCAGCCGCTCCACGGCATGTGGGATCTTCCCGGACCGGGGCACGAACCCGTGTCCCCTGCATTGGCAGGCGGACTCTCAGCCACTGCGCCACCAGGGAAGCCCAGGTCTCTTGAATTTTAAGTTTCCGTGACTCTCTAAGTGTATGAATTGCCTAGTTAGAGCAAAGGAAGCCATGTGGGCCTGAATCTCAGGCCAAGATCTTATACACAGAAAACCAAAAGTGCTCAACAGTTGCCTTTGGTCACCTCCATTGCACCAGCCAAGGGACTATGGAGCCCTCTTTCCTTCCCCCTCCAATCTTGAGATCACAGCCTCATCTGTCTCCTACAGGAAGTTAACTGCAACCAACACACTCCACCAATGAACTTGCTGCAGGTGGAGATAACAGAGGGCCAGGGTTATGCTGCCCAGCTCTGCTTGTCACAGCTTCCTTCATTCAGCAAATGTTTACTGAACACGTACTTTCTGCCAGACGTTATGCTGAGTGCTGGTGAGTCAAGTAAGTAAGTATGGTGCCTGTCCTCAGGGAACCCACAGGATGGTGTAGCATTCACAGAGGTCAGCGAGTTGGGATTAACATATACACACTACTATGTATAAAATAGATAAGCAACCAGGACCTGCTGTATAGCACAGGGATCTCTACTCAATATTCTGTAATAACCTATGTGGGAAAAGAATCTGAAAAAGAATGAATGTATGTATATGTATAACTGAATCACTGTTGTACACTTGAAACTAACACAACATTGTACATCAACTATACTCCAATATAAAATATAAATTAAATTAGAAATTTTTAAAAATTTAATGCACTGTAAATTTACACATGTAATATAAGTAGTCAATAAAAGCAACAACAACAAAAAAGAAACAAAAAGAAAAGTCAAAACCAAACAAAAAGATGTCAGCGAGGATCCTAGTACAGGACAGTGGAGGATGCAGTGAGGTGGGATGTCTAACTGAGCCTGGAAGGACTCCCCTGGAAGACATGGCAAGGGCTGAATTTCAGAGGTCACATAAGCGTTAGCTAGACTTGTAGAATTTTCTGCAATAATGGAAATGCTCTATATTCTACTAATATGGTAGCCACTAGCCACACGTGGCTATGGAACACTTCAAATGTAGTCTGTGAGGATGTAGTGTGACTGAGGAACTGAATTTTTATTTTATTAATATTAAAACGTGGCTGGATTGGACAGGACAGGTAGGCAAAGGGAAAGGGAAGGTTGTGGATGTCATGATATGGAATTTCAAGGGGATGGCATTGGGGAAAAGGCCTCTCAGAGCATGTGAATAGGACCAACAGAAGAGAACAGAAGAAGGAGCTCTGGAGAAGGCTGACCTTTAAAGGGTGAACCAAGAAAATCAGAAAAGCAAAAAGAAACCTAGAAGCAGTGGTGTCACTGAAATAGGGGAGAGAGGGTTTCCAGAGGAGTAGTCCAGGTTGTCAAATGCCATAAGCATTAAAAAGGTGGCAGTGAATCTGGCAATTAAGAGACTGAGGGTATGGGGGGAGGGGAGCAGACTGAATGGAGTGTTGGAGGACTTCACCTCCATCTGGATTTGGCAACGCAGACCTGTTCCTCCCCAAGATAGCTTACTCCCTAGAGACACGGAGCCCGGTGTTTTTTGTTGTTTTTTTTGCAGTACGCGGGCCTCTCACTGCTGTGGCCTCTCCTGTTGCGGAGCACAGGCTCCGGACGTGCAGGCTCAGTGGCCATGGCTCACGGAGCCCGGTGTTTTTTAAACATTTTGGAGTTTTAAAACATTTTGGAGTCACAAAGGACTTTGACAATCTAGCCAAATCTATGCGTCCTCTCTCCAGAAAAATTCACCCACAAATGAAATGTTGATTTCATTTCAGGCACCTCTAAAAGCTCATCCGTGGACACCCTAGTTTTTAGAAGTCTAAATTATTTAGTTCTTATTTGCTGAGTTCTCATTGCATATATCTGAATTGTAGCCAGGAATGTACAAGTAGATAGAAACCTACAATTTCTCCATCCCTGAGGCCCTCCAGCCTCAGTGCAAGCCTGGTTCATTCACAGTTCTGTGGTTTATTGTCCTGCTGCCTGTCAATCCATTACACAATTAGCATCTCTAAAGCCCACCTCAGGAGCCTCTGCCTGGAGATGTGTAACTAGTGTTTCCCAGGGTCCTCAGCTTGGATAAAAGATCTCACAAAAGAGGTTACAAAACTGGGGGCACTGTTTACCACTCCCCCACGACGCCTGTGGGACTAATTGTGGGCCTTGTTCCCGGCATCTGCAGGCTTGTGGCCCAGCACCAGTGTGTCACTTTCCCATTCCATCCAAAGTCTTGGCTCACAGACCCTTTATGGCCCACTCTTCTAGTTTTTGAACATACTTAGGAATAGTTGAATTAGCTGATGGTCCACAGCCTTGTCCCAGTTTAGAACTCAGATATGGTTTGGGCCGTTTAACCTAAAGAAAGGATCTGAAATCAAGTATTTTTTCAGGAGAAAAGAGAGAGAACAGGTGGATACATGGAAGGGAAAGAAGGAGCGACAAATCACCTGTCTCTTTATCTTGGGTTCTTAAAATCAGTCTTAGCTGTAAAACCTTTATAGAGTAAGAGAAAACAGTTGCCTAAACCCTCTTACAATACTACTACTACAATAATAATAACAATAATGGCCTATCTGCAGCAATATGGATGGACCTAGAGATTGTCATTCTGAGTGAAGTAAGTCAGACAGAGAAGGACAAATATCGTATGATATCGCTTATATGTGGAATCTTAAAAAATGGTACAAATGAACTTATTTACAAAACAGAAATAGAGTTACAGATGTAGAAAACAATCTTATGGTTACTAGGGGGTAAAGGGCGGGGGAAGGATAAATTGGGAGATTGGGATGGACATATACACACTACTACATATAAAATAGATAACTAATAAGGACCTACTGTATAGCACAGGGAACTCTACTCAATACTCTGTAATGACCTATATGGGAAAAGAATTTTTAAAAAGAGTGGATATATGTATATGTATAACTGATTCACTTTGCTGTACAGCAGGAAGTAACACAACATTTTACATTATAAATCAACTATACTCCAATAAAAATTTAAAAATAAAACAGAAACAAAACAAGACAAAAAACCAATAATGGCCTTAAAATGTTACTATTCTTAAAGCAACTTCCCAAAAAATGACCCCTGCCTAGACGACTGTGCTCTGGCCAAGCTAAAGTGAATGGTGATTCCAGCAAGCTTACGCGTGGCTACGGTTCCTGAAATCTTGGAAAGCCAGCAAACTTCCCACTAACTCACCCCAAACTAAGTCACACATTAATTCTAGAATGCTATCTGTTAGCACCTCCAGTGTGTCCATACAGGATTGGGCTCCTCAGACGGCGCTGGCTGTTCGGAGCCACAGAGCGTGGGATATGGCCCTTCAGGTTTCACAGACACCCACTCCAAGTACAAACACACACTCACACACACACAGACACACACACACAGGCCCACTCCCTCAGCAGCCTGCCTGGTGCCTGCAGTCAGAAGCCGTGTGGGAAATGTGCAATCACACCTCGCTTTCGGAGGCAGTGAAATCTTTCTTGGTTTGGGAACGGCAACAGTTTGCGCGTTAAGAGGGTGCAGGAGGTTTCCAAGCACCCCGTGTGGAGTTTGGTGTTCTGGCACAGTTCACCTAGTTCCCATTTTGCCAGATCCTTCTGGAAGTCCCCACACAGCCTGGGGAAGGCCCTCAACAGAGCATAAATCTGTGGTTCTTGTTAGTTTTCTCCAAGATACTACATAGGTTTGTTCAGTTTTTGACAGTTTGCACACATTACTTATATTCCTTACCCCATTTGCTTCTTCCAGAGGCACTGAGAGGGATCCCAGCAGGAATTATTGACCCTATTTTACAGGGGAGGAAAATGAAAGGCAAAGATGTCAAATGATTTACTAAATACACAGAGCTTTCTCCATCAAAAGAGACATTTATCTGGAATCTTGTAAGGAAGTCCCGTCCTGGGAGGTGAACTCCGGGAAGGTGAACTCCCGGAAGGGGAGGTGGACAGCAAGAAGAATGAGTGATGCCCGGTCAGATGGTAGTAAGTGTTAAAGGTCAATATGGTACTAAGTGTTAAAGGAAAAATTATTCTGGCACTTGTTAAAAACAGTAAAAAAAGACTTTATTCAAGACTATTGCAATAGGAGAGAGAGATCGGGCTCAACTCCAAACATAGCAAAGAAAGCTGACCAAGGAATAGCGTGAGGGGGCCAGTGGATAAGAAAGTACTAAGAGGAGAGTCAAGGGCAGGGGAATTCTCGCTAAAGACAGGCTAAGAACTTCGACAACAAAGTGGGGGGATAAAGAACTTGATCAGATATCAGGGATGGGGGATTCTCTCTAAAGTGACTTAGTAGCATTCCTGCTAAAATTTAGCTGTTCGTGGACAGACACAGAAAGCCAGAGTCAAGACCTAGTCAAAAGAGGCTTCAGAGGAGCCTCCCTAAAGTTTGCTCAAGGAGAGAGTCTTTGTCATAGCAGCAAAGCTGAGATCAAAACCCTCGTTCTGAGGTCAGGGCCTTTCCCTTGAGTTGCCATTATAATAATTATAATCTCAACCCATCTCTACATTTTTTTTTATTTTTTGCGGTACACGGGCCTCTCACTGTTGTGGCCTCTCCCGTTGCAGAGCACAGGCTCCGGACGCACAGGCTCAGCAGCCATGGCTCACAGGCCCAGCCGCTCCACGGCATGTGGGATCTTCCTGGACCAGGACACGAATCCGTATCCCCTGCATCGGCAGGCGGACTCTCAACCACTGCACCACCAGGGAAGCCCCCATCCCTACCTTTATTAGTAACTGTGCAGAATGTCACGTTACACAGGAATTCCATATAGCATGTCATTCTGCTCCTTGAATTAATACTAAGTCTAGGTAATGTTTTCTGTTTATTGATTCTGTCTTCTTTTTTTTAATCAATATCTTTTATTTTTAATATTGGAGGTATTTGTGTATTTTATTTATTTATTTATATTTTTGGCTGCGTTGGGTCTTCGTTGCTGTGTGTGGGCTTTCTCTAGTTGCAGCAAGCAGGGGCTACTCTTCGTTGTGGTGCACGGGATTCTCATTACAGTGGCTTCTCTTGTTGCAGAGCACAGGCTCTAGATGCGCGGGCTTCAGTAGTTGTGGCTCACGGGCTTAGTTGCTCCGTGGCATGTGGGATCTTCCTGGACCAGGACTTGAACCCATGTCCCCTTCATTGGCAGGCTGATTCTTAACCAGTGCGCCACCAAGGAAGTCCCTGTTCTAAGTCTTTATTGTCCTTCCAACACTAAGGATTAAGGAACTGTTCATTAGAAATAAATTTTTATTGAAAGGCAATGCTGATTGATAAAATACCTGTGGGGACCAAATAATGATGTCATATTTTGGCCTCAGGTTTCAGTTCTACTATTCAATTTGTATGACCTTGAGTGATTCTCTTCATGTAAATGAGGGAACAGCCTAGAGGGCCCTAATTAGAATCCCAGCTTCACCGCTTACTAGCTGCATGAACTTGGACAAAGTCCGTGCCCACAATTAGCCTCAGTTTCCTCATTTGTAGAAGGGGGATAAATGTAGTGCTCACTCTATCATGAGGGTGATGAGAATTGAAATATTCAATTTAAGGCACATAGCACAGTGCCTTTCAAATAGGACTCCAGAGTCATCAACTGTTATGACCTCAGTGTCCTTATCTGTAAAATGGAGCTAATAGCAGCTCTCTCATGGGATCTTTATGACAATTGAAGATGTGCTTTGTAGCCTTTGTATAAGCTGCATATGATATTAATACTGTGTGCTGTATACACACTACTATATATAAAATAGATAATCAAGAAGGACCTACTGTATAGCACAGGAACTCTTCTCAATATTCTGTAATGACCTATTTGGGAAAAGAATCTAAAAAAGAGTGGATATATGTATATATATATAACTGATTCAACTTGCTGTACAGCAAAAACTTACACAGCATTGTAAATCAACTATACTCCAATAAAATGTTTTTTAAAAAATTAAAAATAGGGGCTTCCCTGGTGACGCAGTGGTTGAGAGTCCTCCTGCCGATGCAGGGGACACGGGTTCGTGACCCGGTCCGGGAAGATCCCACATGCCGCGGAGCGGCTGGGCCCGTGAGCCATGGCCGCTGAGCCTGCGCGTCTGGAGCCTGTGCTCCGCAACGGGAGAGGCCACAACAGTGAGAGGCCTGCGTACCGAAAAAAAAAAAAAATTAAAAATAAAAAGTGTGAGGAAAATACTATGTGCTGAGGGGGTGGATTAAACTGGTCATTTGATCTGGAAATACTAGGATAGTCTATGGGCCTCAAGGGTATTCATTACTATTGCTCTCCAAGTCCCAAGCAGGGGGAGGACAGCACAAAGGGAGACCCTCTTTTTGTTCTGGGTGGAGCAGCATGGTGGTGGGATACGATTCGTTCTAGATGGTAGGAAATAAGACGATGTTTTCCATGTAGAAATCTAGAACTTGGATAGAAGTCCAGGCAGCGGCCTGTACCCTCCAGTCAGTCAACAGCTGCAATTTGTTTATGAGGCCACTGGGAGCTTAGAAAAGCGCTTCACTGTTCCCCTGGGACTGGAGGATTATTTGATCAAACCATATGAAATTGCCAATATTCGACTGGTTTTGACCAACAAAACCAGCAATGTATGATCCAGCCGAACATTAAGCTCTTCATGTGAGTTCAGTTGTCTGTGCCACTGTATCCCAGACTGATCCCTGGGATTCAATGACTAATTGGTTCAGTCTTTCATTCCACAACATTTACTGTCGTCTAATGTGCGGGCCACTGTGCTGGGAGTTAAGGAACCAACCAGTTCTCCTCTTCCTACCTGAGTTCTGGACCTCTTGAAAGAGACATGGAGTCTGGCAGGTGGGACTTGAAAAATTGGCTTTATTACTGATAAGACTGGTTCTGGAGGGTGTGGCTTGGTCACAGGGTGATGATGGGCTTCCTAATGCTGAATCCCAGGATTGGGTAGACGACCCCCTCAGTCACAAGTGTGGCTGGAAAACTGTCACCCTCGCCTTTACTGCTAGGGCTGCCCGTGCACAGGTCCTCTGCTGAGATGGTTCCCAAAACAAAGGGGAGAAGGAGCTGCAAGCCTGGTTCCTCTCCAAACTCACCAATCAGTTCACCCGCCTCCATCCTGGGGGCAAAGTGAGTACCATCCAGTCAGGGCAAGAGTACGACTTGGTATCCTTCCCCATGGAAACTAACACTGGGAAGATAGGTTCCCCCAACAAATAGTAACAGCAGCAAAACAAAAACAAACTGCCCACTTGCTAAAGACCTGCATGAGTACTGGAGCCTTTATTAAAGGTTTGGAAATGTGTTTATATTCCAGCAAAGCTAACAAATTATATTCGTTATCAGAAATCTTTTTCTTGATAAACTGCCACTTAATTTCTTTGTCCCTTTCCTCTCCTTTCCCTTCTTCTGCCTCCTCCCCCCTCTTCACTGTCCTTTATCTCCCAGGAGCATCCTCTACTCCCTTTCTCCCATTTTATTATGTAGAAATCAGGGTTCTTTTCAACCTCTATCCTCCAGTTTCAGTTGAACTATTTCTTTGCATATTTTGTCTGTCTTCAGAAGATGCACCCCTTTTCTGTAATACAGAAGAAGCTAACTTAAGAGTACATACTTCTTCTAAGTCCTGAAAACCCCAAACCTCATTACCCCCATCCTTTCTGCCACAAAATAAAAACCTAAAAAATAGTTCTCAACTATGCCTACATTTGACATTCCCCAAAACGACTTTTTCTAAATATAACTATTCTAAGTACTAATCCCAGCTAAGCTTTGCGTTCAAAAACACACCAGAACCCCTGCTCTCCAAAATTAGTGTTACTACATTAGCTTTGTAATATAGGCATAAGTTAGTCTCAACCCAAATCATTGATTTCCATTCCTCCTCTTCCCCTTAAATTAAGAGAAAAATGAGGGAAAGCTAAGAAATTAAGAGAAATCTCTAATGACTCTTTCTCCTCAAAGAAAGGGATCCTTTCTAGTAAGCAGCTTTCAGAAATTATGGCTCCTTTTCCAATGATTAATCACATACACATGACCAAGTGTGGGGAGAAGTGTAAATTGAAAAAAAAAGTACATTTTGATACAATTCTAAAAACAAATTTCAAGCATGCACTCAATAACACAGTTCTAATAGATGAACATCTTTAATCCTAGGTATCAGGATAATAAAGTGTGGAACTAGGTGATACTTTAGAAACCATCAGGTGCCCCCTCCTTGTTAAGACCTGGTTCAAAAGTCTCTGCCCAGGTCAGCCAGGGAGTGAGGGGCAGGGCAGGAACAAGCACCCCGGTCTCAACACGGCCCTGTGCCTTCTTCTTTTCATGCCTCTTGTCAGGTTCTACTTTAAAACACCCCAGACAATCAGAGCAGAAACTGGGGTTTTCACCTTCCCCCATGGCCTATATGAATGAAATTCTAATCACTATAATAAAAGAACACCTAGAAGTAAAAACCTATGAAGTATTTGGAGCAGATGGACTTGGAATCTTGGTGACATCCCTCCATCTACCCAAGAAGCCCATTACTCTCCCCTCTGGAGACGGCCTGCTGATTCATGGAGCACCCTGATGCTAAGACCTCCTGCCTCCGTGGTACATCCTTCCAGCAGGTCCGCTAGCCCTCCCTCTCCACGCATCACTCTATTGACGTCTGCTCTAGGGCAGCATGGTTTACTCTTCTCTAGTGAAATGTTCACACTTGCTCAATGAAGAGGAGGTCCTTCAGCCCCATTATAGCAGCTCCTGAGTAAGACCAGGGCTATTTCTGATCCTTGCACTGGAGATAATATTCTTACTTAACCCCTTATTGGACCACACAAAGGAAAAGCACGATAGAGCATACGTGACGCAAGCTTCTTTAGCTGTTTCCATGGATGTCCAATTCTAATGCTCTTAAAATCAATTTTAACTTAGTCTAAGAGCTCATTTGCATATTTGCTTTCAGAAATACAACATGCATGATGCAGAAACAAGACCCAATGACTACATTATGTGTATATCCTGCTAATTGTCTAATATAGCCAGGTGCTGTCAGATGCTTCCCGTTCAATTTGGGAATCAGGGTCATGAGTTACTCTTTTCATTTTAGAACAGGGGAAACAAAGGCAGGAATTTTGCCTGAGTTGAATCCCACAAGGCAGAAGCAGAAAAGCCTATGTTGGAAGCGCAGAGTTCTTCCCAACCCAGTCCTCTTGAGTGAAGAGAATTCTCATCTCTACCCGTTATCCCCAGACTCTGGCTCTACTGTTACAATGACTTGGGGAGGAGGGGTAAGGCGATGAAGCAGGATGTCACAGACAGTTGTCAAAGGGATAGGGAGTCATACTTTGGGAACAAACACCTTGACTTTGCTGAGGCGTAAACTTCACAGCAGGAAACCATTATTTCAGTGACAAAGCTTTGTTCCATTGACATTATCTCTAAATCATCTGCCTAAGAATGCATTTGTCAAGTTTCAAGAGATGGGATTGATAACAAGAAACCTGCATTTCTGCACAATATTTTAATTCTGAAGTCAGAAGCAGCACAACATACTAGAAAAGAACTGTGGGCGGCTTGTCTTGTCTGCTGCTGGCTGCGCACTGATTCCAGCCCCATAACTATAACGAACTGTGACCCACCCGACCAAAACGGGCCACCAGGCTGGGTCAGGGTTTCTGGGGCCTCAAGGCTAAGGCGAGATTCCTGGAATGTCTTGGGCCAAATGTTCCACAACTTGGGAAGACACAGTTCACTGCCACTTCCCAAAACAGCCAGTGTGCTTCCCTTAGACTCCCAGCTCCTTCTACCCCATCCTTTCCCCTAAATGTCTCCAGCTCCTCACTAAACAGCCACAGGGATTTTCTCTTCATGTCATTGAGGCTGCCCTTCCTTCAGTATTTTCACCAGGGCAAGATCCAGCTATGGGTGGAAACAGGGTAGAGTTCCTGGGCTTAGATGACCTGACATGACAATATTGTAAGTCTTTAAATGATTGACAATAATTTAATTGTCAGATAAATACAGCTCCTCCTACAACTCCTAAGACATCTCTGACCCTTTCATTCTGCCAGGGAATTTAGAAGATGTTTCTCAAGGGGTGGACCACATCGTATTGTCAGGGTCTCCACTCGAAGGACATTGAGATGCAGGTGTACCTTATACCCCAGTAATCTGCTCTGAGATTCCAGAGTTTCCCGGTTGGGTGTGCAGGTTAGTGTCCCAACCTGACCCTCATTAAAAGGAGCCAAAGACAGAGGCTTAGAGAATACCAACATTTAGAGGGGTGGGCTGGTGGCAAGGAGTCCACAAGAGACCGGGAAGGAAAACTGGGCAGAACATGTGTGTCTGCCCACACCTGTGCCCCCCATGCCCAGTCAGAGAGAGCATCTAGGGGAACTGCTAAGTGACTGTGGCAGACAGAGTCACCTCCAATTAGTTTATACCTCCCTGTATCCACACCCTTGAGTAGTTCCTTCCTGCACCGACTCAAGGTTTGCCCAGGTGACTTGCATTGGCCAAAGGGGCAGTAACTAACACGATGCCAGCAGAGACTTGAAAGCACTTGCACTTGGAGCCCTGCCACAGCCGCCATGGAAGGACACCCTGGCAGGCCTGCAAGCACGATGAGAGGCCCTCAGCCCACTCTCCCAGGTGACAGTCTGCCGACCCCCAGATACGTGGATGAGGCCATCCTAGATCATTGAGCCATGGCCCAGCCACCTGCTGACCACAGCTGCAGGAGTGAGCTCAGTGGAATCAGCCTAGCAGCCCAGAGCAGAAGGACCACACTGATAATAACTGATACACTGACCAGGATGGACTCAGATTAGTGATCCCAAGTGTGATGGTTAATTTCACACGTCAACTCAACCAGGCCACCGGCTGCCCAGACTTCCGGTGGAACATGATTCTGGGTGTGTCTGTGAGGGTGTTTCTGGATGAGGTAACATTCAAATCCATAGACTGAGGGAAGCAGATGGTCCTCCCTAACGTGGGTGGGCCTGATCCAATCAAAAGAAGGCCCAACTAGAACAAAAAGGCTGAGTAAGATGGAACTTCAACTGCACGACTGTTGAGTTGGGACACTGGCCTCCTGCCTTCAGACTGGAACTTGGCTTTCCTGGTTCTCAGTCCCTCAGACTCAGGTTGGAACTTACACCACCAGCCCTCCTGGGTCTCCAGTTTGCTGACTGCACATCTTGGGGCTTCTCAGCCTCCATAATCATGTGATCCAATTCCTAATTATAAATCTCTCAATAGAAATAAATAATATTGTATTTACTATACTTTATATTTCTATTTTATATATATATATATATATATATATATAATGTAATAGGTCTATAGATAGTATGCATCTCGTTGGTTGTGTATCTCTGGAGAACCCTGACTGATACACCCAGTCTCCTGATCACTGGTGTCCTCTGCTCCTAGGCTCTCCTTAGCACACACTGTTCTCTCCCTTCCCCCAAGATGGCTGAGACAGTCTGCAGGTGGGACTAGAGCCTCCCAGACTCCCTTGTTCTAATTGCAATCAGCAGTGACTTTCCACTCGCTTGGTGCCTCCGTTAGCTCCTCGGCTCTGTCTTCTCCACTGCGGGAGGGTAGCCGTCGCCCTGGAAATGCAGTCCCGGGCTGAGGAGGGGAGGAGATGGAGATGAGGAAGGTTATAGCTGATTTATGTCGCACACGGGCCATTCTTTTTCCTCTTTTTCTTCCCCCACAGAACTGAATCCAAAAGAAATGAACAGACTCAACCATTCCTGAGTTTTAATGGAACTAATTATCTGACTGCAGAGTCCCAACTCTGTGACTGCTTCCATTCTGGCTAGTGTTAGATTGCATTACTATTTTCATTTGTTTTCATTATTATTAGCTTTTAGCAATGAAATGGAGTTAAAATTATTACAGTTTGTTACATGCTTTTTGTACTAATAATTCAAGTACTTTGGAGTAGGAGCTGAGAGCATTAATTTGTCAATCACTCCCGCTTTGTATCTAGTCCTACATTAAATAGACTAAACAAAAGAAATGAACACTATATATTTCCCCAAGGAATAGAACTTGTAAACATTCAGATACGTTAGGCTTTTATGAAATTATAAACCGTAATTCCAAGGTATATTGCACAAATAATAGGGTATTTTGAAATCAGAGCAGCTGACACACAAAAGCTTCAGCCCTGGTTCAGATAATAACACGAGGCAGCCATCTGTGCTCAGAGTCTACTAACCTAGTCAGGAATCAAGGTGAAGGTGAATAAATGCAAACATTTTTGGAGGTTGAGCAGAAGGTCTTCAAGAAGCTCTGAGTCAGGGACCTATGCACTAAGGAAAATGAGAGCCTTTCCCAGCTTCTACGCCCACTCAATCGGAAGCAGCATTTCAAAAACAACAACAAAATGGGGATAGCCTGAACTACCACTAAGAAGTGCTGCGTTAATTCTCCCAGGAGTGTTTACAACAAAGAGAAGAGGAAGCAAGATGCAGAGCTAGAAATAAATGTGGTGATGGGACTGCATGTAAGCGTTGAACCATCTCTCTATTAAATGGGGTAAAAAAAAGATCAGTTTGTATCCCTGGAATGCCTAGGACAGAAAGAAATGCTGTCTTATTACCTTAAAATACACAGCGCACTCAGTCAGATTAGCCCAATATTAGTCCTCCAGGATCTACTTTAATGAATGAATGAGAATGGTCTGAAATTATCAAATCAATTGTCTCGTGTAAATAGGTCTTTGGGTAGTCTTGAAAATAGTTGAGTCTCTTAACTAGGTTAAGCACTCTCTGAAAATCTTGTGTATCTTTGTTTTGTAAAGGTTTTTTTTTTTTTTTTTTTTTACCCTAAAGCAAAGGAAATCTGTAACCTGGCTTCATTGTCGGTGGTTACAGGTCCTGGATTGGAAGGACGCCCGCAGAGTAGGGGGGCCTTGGGTGGGCACAGGTGGGACCTGTGGAAAGGTTTCTTTCCACTGCAGGTTTGATTCTACTTCTGATTGTTCTCAAGCCAATTTTTCGTCCCACCTGAGAAAAGCCAGAATGTCAAACTTAGCCCCTAAAATACACTTCCAAGAAAACACAGGAATTCGTATGTTCCTGGGTTTCACTCCCACTGCTTAAGACTGTGATTTAGATCATCTCAAATAGCTGACAAGAATATATTTTGTCATTAGTAAGAGGCTTCCCTGCACCTGTTCACTAAACGCAGGAGGTTTTGCAAGTTTGGATTTTCTTTGGCAGAAGAGACCTTGGAAATTGACCACTACCTGATGAATCCTGTTGACTCTCCAAGTCCCCCCCACATGCCCTGCCCCCTCACACTCACCTCTCAGGCTGCTCAAAAAATAGCTTTTGACTGTGGCCTTTAACAATATGATAATTTATTTAAAACAGATACAGTCCTGAAAGTGACCCACTTAAAATTATTAAAGAGATACTGTGTTTATTTTTGCTGTCCATAAAACAGAAAATGGTTTATGAATATGCAAACCGATCTGATGTAATTAGCATGATTGGCTCCTACCGCACTCCGTTTTATGTGGTTAGGAGAGTAGATGCACAAACTAATGAGGTCATGTTAATGTGCCTGTGAAGAGAGCTTCAGCTGTCAGAACCACGAAGGCGAATGTCTGCAAGAATCCTTTCTTTTCCGCAAAATCACTGGAAGTGGGCATGCACGGGCTGAGCTCCTGCCTGAGTGCTGGGTACCACCAGCTCTGGGAGTCACTTTCCATTCTGCAGGTGGGAAGTCCAGATGAGAAAGAAAATTCTGTGTCCATTCGGAGCAATGATTAATGTGCTATTTAATTATCTAGAAAGTCTTCAACAAGTGCTAATAACCGAAACTCCTCCGGCAGTCGGCACATGCCACAGGGTCCCATTAGACGCGCTAACACCCCATTCCCTGGCCCTTCTTAATTAAAAGTAAGAGGCAGAAATGTTAATTGTGCACCGACCACCTCTTGGGATTAATCTGCCCTGGTTGTTGGGTCCTGCGAACCTGGGAAAGCGGATTTCTGATTCAGGCATGAGGCTTGCACAAAAGGCTTCTGGTCCTGATGCGCTGCTACCCACTGGGCCCTGCCAGGCCCCCGCTGGGGGAGGGGAAGAGGAAGGGAGGCGGCCACGAACGGGCAGGGAGGCTTTGTAATCAGAATGCTGGAAGGCATGTCGCAGAAAGCTTCTTAGATATTGAACAGGACACACAGACCGCCACCGAGCTGTTCCTTTACATCCCTTCAAAAGCATAAACATATGAACTTGAAAACCTTATTTTCCATTTCTGCCAGCTCCTCTCTAGCTCTAAAAATACACCTCGCCTCTGCCTCTTTGTACCCCCGCCCTGCAACACACACACACACACACACACACAATTTGCAACAGAAACAAAGAACATCTTGAGAGCGCCACTGTTAAAAGGGGGTGGGGGGAACCAGTGGAAAGTGAAAAAATGAGGTTTGGGTGCTAATCAAAGACTCGGCCAAGTTCAATGTAAAGGGATCTCACTGGAAAGACATTGAATCGGCTCATTCTAAAGACACTTAAAGAAAAGGCAGTCGGTGTTCTTCAGCCTGCACCTGGCAGCAACCAGGACTCCTGCTTGTGGAGAAGCAGCTGGTCCATTCCTCATGGCCTCCAGGGACAGGATCTCAAAAAGAAAAATTGTTTTGTGTGTCTACTGTGTGTCTGGCACTTTTCTGGATCCTACAAAGTAAAGATTTTTATCGCCATTATACAGATGAGGAAACTGAGGCTTAGAGAGGGTGAATAACTTGCCGTAACTGAAGAGCTAGTCAACGGCAGAGGCAGTCTCCATACCCAGGTCTGTTTTACTTAACAGTCCATGTTTTCTCTCCATGTTATCCTTGGATGTGGGACAAACGGAGAGACACAGGTATGGGTCCCACCCTGTGATGCCTTCAGTTTGGCTTGTTTAAGGAAAAGAACAGCATTTAGCCAAAAATAGTTCTACAGCCTTGAAAACTGGCTAGAGTTTGACAGTGGGAAACCGCAGCAGATCTCATCCAAGTAACCCCAGGGAAAGGGATTAGCGGGAAAAACAGAAACTGGGTCTCTTCAGACTGGCCTCCCAGCACTCTTGTTCTTGGGCTCTACATCCTGGTCACATGGAATTCACTTGCCACTTCCCAGACCTGCCACGAACCTTCACATCCCCATGTCTGTGTCCTGCTGTTCCCTCTGGCTGGATTCCCCTCATGTGCTGCATCTCATTTCACTTCTTTACATAGCAACTGGCCTCATCCTTCAAGGCTGAACCTGAACTTCCCTTTTCCTCTAGGATTACATTCCTACAGAGGCAGACACATAGAACCTACCTGTTTCATATCATCATCACACCAGATTATAGTTATTTGTTCATCAGTCTTTCCTCTTGGCCAGACTGTGTGTTGTTTTTAAAAGATGGGACTTGAATGTGTGTCTGCGGCACTTACCCATCACCAGGTACATAGAAAGGACTTCATAAATGTTTTTGTTAAATGAATGGATAAAGGAATAAGTAAATTTTTAAGAAGTGTGTGGTCCTTTTCTTAGGGATTTTTATACTTTAATGAGTACACTTCTGAGAACTTTTTTCTTTTGTCTGTGTTGGGTCTTCATTGCTGTGCGCGGGCTTTCTCTAGTTGCGGCGAGCGGGGGCCACTCCTCGTTGTGGTGCGCGGGCTTCTCGCTGCAGTGGCTTCTCTTGTTGCGGAGCACAGGCCTTAGGTGCACGGGCTTCAGTAGTTGTGGCACGTGGGCTCAGTAGTTGTGGCTCACGGGCTCAGTAGTTGTGGCTCACGGGCTCTAGAGCTCAAGCTCAGTAGTTGTGGTGCACGGGCTTAGTTGCTCCGCGGCATGTGGGATCTTCCTGGACCAGGGCTCGAATCCATGTCCCCTGAATTGGCAGGTGGATTCTTAATCACTGCACCACCAGGGAAGTCCCTGAGATCATTTCTTGCGTTTGCACACAGAAAGCCCTACGCATGGGCAGGGTACAGTTCCCAGCCATGAAAGCAGACGTGTGACCACAGACATGTCAAAAGGTACCATCCCAATCCAAAATCTCTCACCCACAACACTGTCCAGGGTCTGTTTTCATCCTGATTCCATGGCACCTGGTACCTCCCTCCTAAATATTTATCATAGTTGTAATTTTGCATCTGCTTAGGTGATTCTTTGGTTAATAGCCAGTACCACCTCCTTCACTGGGCTATAGGATCCACAAGGGAAGGTTTTGTCTGTCTTTTTTTTTAATCACCATTGTCCAGCCCACACCTGGCCCAGAGGAGGCACTCTGTAAATATCTCCTGGGTCTCAGTCAGTCCATCTCTGCAGCAAGGGCCCTGCCAGCCCTGCCATTCTGTGATGCTGTGCTAGCCTCACCTTTATTTTTTTCCAGCTTTATTGAGATGTAGTTGACATAGAACACTGTATATGTATGTAAGGTGTACAACATAGTGACTTTGTGTATGTGTATATTGAAAAAGGATTACCACAATAAGGTTAGTTAACCCATTCATTACATCATATAGTTAAAATATTTGTGTGTATGGTGAGAACTTTTAAAATCTACTCTATTTGTAACTTTCATATGTATATTCAATATTGTTAAATAATCACCACTCTGTACTTTATAACCCCAGAGCTTATTTATCTTATAACTCGAAGTTTATGCCTTTGGCCCCCTTCGCCCGTTCCCCAGCAACCACCGATCTGCTCTCTGCTTCTATGAGTTTAGTTTTTTAGATTTTGCATAAGAGTGAGGTCATACAGTATTTGTCTTTCTCCATCTGACTTATTTCACTTAGCATGAGGCCCTCAATGTCAAAGATTTCCTTCTTTTCATGGCTGAATAATATTCCACTGTACACATACAGACCACATCTTCTTTAGCCACTCACCTGTTGATGGACACTTAGGTTGTTTCCATGCCCTGGCTGTTGGAAATAACGCTGCAATGAACATGGGGGTGCAGATGTCTCTTCGAGATGGCGATTTCATTCCTTTGCATGTGTATCCAGAAGCTCGCCCCACATTTAGAGTCGCTCCTGGGAGTGAAAGCTCTAAGTCTCCAGGAGGCCCAGGTTAAAATTCAAATCTATTACTCAAGCGAGAGTACACGAGAGGAAGCGATGGCCTAACAGACTGGCCAACTACCATGGAAAGGGGCCTTGACAAAAGGCCAAGAGATGGGTATGGTGGTGGCGGTGAAGACAGGTGAGTCCGGGAGGACCCCAGCTGGAGGGGGCAGGCCCAGGTGTGGCTGTCAGGACCCAGAAAGCCAGGGAGGAGCACCAGGGCACAACACCGGAAGAAGAGAAGAATAAGGGCATCGTCTGAGTTTCCCAGGGCTGCCATAACAAAGTACCAAAAAACTGGGGGCTTAAAACAACAGAAATGTATTGTCTCACAGCTCTGGAGGCCGGAAGCCTGAAATCAAGGTGGTGGCAGGACCGTGCTTGATTAGAGGAGGATCCTTCCTTGCCGGTTCCAGGCTCAGGTGGACAAGGCCTTCCTTGCCCTATGGCAGCATCGCTCTAATCTCTGCCCCCGTCTTCACACGGCCAGCTTTCCTCTGTGTCTTCAAGTCATCTTCCCTCTATTAACTCTGTTTCTTCTCTTCTTATAAGGACACCAGTCCTATTGGAGTGGGGCCCATCCTACTCCACTCTTACCTCATATTAACTTGATTATACCCTCAAAACCCCTTTTTCCAAATAAGGTCGCATTCACAATAGCAGTAGCAGGAGTTAGGATCTGAAAATATCTTTGGTGGGGTGTGTGTGAGAATAACCATCCCAGAAGACGCATTAAAAAGCAGAGTCTTAGTTCAGCAAACCTTTGACGCCTACCATGTGCCCGGCTGTGTGCCGATCTCTTCGGGGGGGGGGAAGAAATGAGTCAGATGTGAATACAAAGTACAGAAAGGAAACACCCTCAAGGGGCACTCGATGACGTGAGGGTTCAAAGAAGGCAAGATCCTGTTCAGCTGGAGAAACCTGGGAAACTTCACAGAGGTGGTTGGGTTTGAGATCATTGCTAAAGGATGGATCAGAGTTCAACAGGTGGGTACGGGGAAAGCAAAGGTGGTCAAGGAAAAGAACACAGCATAGGCAAACCGTGCAGTATAGGATGTGTCCTCTACCCTGTGATTAGGTTTTGGTTTTAGCAAAACTCCCAGCCAATGCAGTAGGGCATCCAAAGCCTCGCCTAAGGCGCCCACTGCCCAGCTGCTAGTCCAGCAGGAAATCCTCTCTCCCTACCGTCCTGGGGGCACAAGACATACCAGGTCAGTGCTCTTGGGAACTTGCTTACCTGAAATCTCCTTCTTACCTTACTGTCAGGCAAATGCCTACCTGCCTTTTATAGCTCAGCTCCAATGTCACTAGTTTGGTCTGTTGTGACTTGTTTATGCTTCCAAAGCAGTGTCAGCTCACTGCTGTTCCGGTACAAGAGACACCTTGTTGTCACCATCTTCACAGTCTAGCTCCCCTACCAGACCATGGGCTTCTAGAGGTCAGGGTCTGGGTCATTTCTATATCAACCAATAACCAACTCAGTGTCTGACGTGGGGTTGGTATTCGACAGATGCCCCTGCCCACAGAGCTGAGGAAGGATGGGAGGAGAAGAAACCCAAATGAGCAAGACCGATTTAGGTGACTCTCAAAATAGCACTGGCAAGAAATGATAAGGCTAGAAGTACCCCCGAGGTAGTGTCAGGGAAGGGAGGAGGACAGGCTCCCCCCAAACCTAGAAACACTGACTTCCTAATTTGGCTTCCTACACCTGGAACAACTCTTTCTAAAGCCCCAAAGAGCAGGCGTAGCCTCAGCTAGTCCGTCCTGATTCTGGGCAGAAAGCACAAGACCTTCAGCCCTTAGCCTGAGGCTCAGCTGGGGAAGAGCTGGGGTCTGGTACAGTCCCCGCCAAGGCCCCAGGGAAGCTCTCTTTCTGCTGCTAGCCCAAGGCCTCCCCTTAAAGTCTCCTCTAGAGCCCCAGAAGGGCCCTACTACGGCCCTGCGGTGGGCTAAGAGCGACCTCCAGTGCCTGGGAACCAGCCCAGTCAGGCTCCTCCCTGTAGGTTCTGTTTAAAGGGAAAGTCTGAGCTCTGCTCCAGCCTCCTGATAATCGGCGGAGAGCCCAGTCGGTGCCTGACAGCCAGCCTTCCCAATTCAGTCAGACCTGCCTCCTCCCTGAGCACCTCTGACATCTTTCAGGCTGGCTCAGCCTCTCACCGTTTTACCTTCTGGAGGGCAAGCCAGCTCTGTCGCAAGCAGGACGCGATGGACCTGGGTGTGGAAGGCTCTGCAAAGGCTGCCGTGGGAGGCTTTTTGGGTACCATTCCCACAGGGCTCCAGGGGGTGGTCTATACCAACCTCACCAGCCTGTAGGAGGGGCCCCCATGCTCACATGCACACCACAGACGTGGCTGCTGCAATGATCCGGAGGAAACAAGAAAGAGGGAAGAGGTTATTGAGTGTTCCATTGTTTCAGTCTGCATGTACCCCATAAGGAGCATGTCACTCCTCTGACTGGGAATACCCAGCTTGGGTTTACAGTCGTGGAATTAAATCCAGTGATCAAGTCTGTGCGTATTCTCTCTCTCTTTCTCTATCCCTATCCCTCTCTCTCTCTCTCTCTCTCTCTCTCTCTCTATCTCTTCCCCCCACCTTCTCTCCCTTCCTTGCTTCCTCTGACTCAATCATCCTCATCTTCCATCACCTTTACCTGCAGCTGTGGACTCCCCATTTTTTTCTGTTTGCAACACTATTTTGGGGTCAGTTGAAGGCAGGGCTCCAGATACGAAGCCACAAAACTCAGAATGGGCCAATTGGAATGGCATTCTGACAATGCTGTTGAGGTTTCCCTTTGTCCTGTTTTAGGGTGGGCGAGGAAAGAAATTAGAAGACAAGGCAAGGGACGGAGGGTGTCCTGCTCTCCCTGCCCTCACAAAGTCAAGGGGGAGGCTCCCTTTGGCTGCACAGACATGGATACAAAACCATCCATAGGCACAGGACACATCCCTTCAGCAGACACTAACTAGGACTTACGATGTACTGGCCACCCTCACACCTGTCCATCTTCAGTTTTTAAAGCACTCTCAGATCTCTTACATCTTCTGATTCTCACAACAACTTATGAGGCACATACGATTATCCTAACGTCACTCATTTAGAGCCTGGAGCCTGGAGAGTCCACAAGGAAGAGCCAGGTGAGAACCCAGGTCTTCTGACTCCTAATCCAGGGCTCTTTCTCCTGCAATGGCCACAGAGCATCGACCTTTAAGTCGCCAAGTAAAACCGTTCTCACAGCCCAGCACCTCCAACCAGGCTCTGCCATCCCGAACAAAGTCACTGCCCTTCAAGAAGGCCAGAAAGAATCTAAAGGATGGTGACAATGACTTTGTGTTGACAGATAGAAGTCCCCTAGTCAGCATGGTCAGATGGTTCGGAAGAGGCAGGATGCAAATGCACAGTCATCAGGGGACTTAGGAAAAGGCCACCGTCAGCCAACCTTAGGTATTTGAATTAGGGGCTCCCTTTGAACTTGGAAGAGTCAGTTTTGAAATGACATAGAAGTTGTTACCTTATGCAGCGAGTGGTCAAGTTTTGCAATTCATGACTCTCAGTTGTCTACTAAAAATATAGTCACAGAGAACAGAACTGAAGGCATTAAATAATACCATCTCCTTTAATGCTAAAATTTGTCCAAATGATTTAGATGAAGTTGTGGGTAGTAACTTACGAAACGATCTAGAATATTCTTTGAGTTGACAACTGTCAGATAGCTATTCCCTTTAACATAATATTCTTCAATGTCCTAATCAAGGGCATAATTCTGAACCTAATGATTCAAGAAGGAATCTCTGGCATTCTTAACTCATCTATGTCACAAATTCTTACTGAATGCCCATTCTGGGCCCTGGGTGCTGGGAATACAATGGTGACCAATACAGTTCCTGCCCTCAACGCACAGCAAAGTCAGAGATGCAGACAATACAATTCTGATACAAAGTGATAGGTTTTGCCGTGGGGATAAAGGATGCTATGAGAGCCCAAGAGGGGCACCTGACCAATCTCAGAGGATCTGGAAAGGCTTCTTCGAGTGGTTGACTTCAGCCAAAGGATAGAGATGGAGTGACAGTGGAGAGAGCAGTGGGGAGGTTGAATTCCAAGCGGAGCAAACAGCTTGTGCAAAGGAAAGGAGTTCGGCGAGAGGATGAGACACGTAAGGAACTGAAAGTAGCTCAGAATAGCTGCTAAGTCAACTGCAAGAGGTAGAAAGAAGGGCTTTAAGGGAGATGAGGTTGGAGAGGCCGGTAGGGGCCAGACCATGAAAAGCCTTCTATACAATGTTCAGATATGTGAACTTGAACATGAAGGCAGAGTCTTAACAAACCAGAGAACACCTTTTGGAGGGTCCAACTCAGGCTGGAATCTGTCCCCGGATGCCCCCTGAAGGCTTGACAGAAAGAAAACGTACACTGTGAATGAACTGCCCAAGCTGAATTGCCTCAAATGCAAAATACTCACATTCTTTGGAGGGTCAGCTCCCAAAGCAGGCGCAGATGTGTCCCAGCTCTGGGCTTCACTTCTAAGAACAAAGGGGTAGTAAAATGCATGAGGGTGTGGGCTGTGGCGTCAAAGACACTGGGGTTCAAGTGCTGGTTCTGCACTACATGGGCTTCCTGACTTGGGGAGTATTTCTTAATGTTCCTGGAACTCTGGCTCCTCAACTGGAAAATCAGGATAACCACACCTACATGCCTCCAGGACTGCTACAGAGATAGATGAAATGAACATAAAATTCCTAACGCAGTCCCTGGCACATATTGTGCAATTTATGGTACTATTATTTTTTTAATGTATTTTGCTCTGAACTGTAGGATGCTAAAGCTGGTCATGGGCTGATGAGTCTTGATAAAAAGGCAGAGTCCAAGATGGCAGCTCCAGAAGCTTCGTCAATCCTGCCTCATAGCAGGGCCCTTATTTCTAGTCCTAAATTGTACGCCAGGGTGAGCTGACATTGAAATTCTCCATGGTCAATGCTTGGTCTCTTGAGTTCCGGGGAAGGAGAACCTTCTTGGGAAAAATCACCTGGGACCCGGATGCAGCACAGCAATCTGACTTGGGTGGGCTCTAGGGGGCCTCCAGCAATGGTTCCAGATGCAAAACCAGAGAATAATATCATCAACTTAAAATGTGAGGCAGTGAACCTCCCTGGGAGGTTGTGGGAAGGGGTAGAGCATGATGTGTGTTTCTTTCCTAGGGCTCTTGTAACAAATTACCCCAAACTTTGTGGCTTAAAACAACAAAAATTTATTCTCGTACAGTTCGGGATTCCAGGGCTCTGATCAAGGTGCAGCAGGGCCACGCTCCCGTGGAAGGGTCTGGAAGAGAATCCGTCCTTGCCTCTTCCAGCTTCTGTGGCTCCAGGCGCGCCTTGGCTTGTGGCTGCCTCCATCTTCACAGGACCTTTCTCTCTCATCTTCCTGTGTGTCTCTCCTCCCTCTGTCTCACATAAAGATACTTGTTATTGGATTTCGGGCTCACCACGGTCATACAAGATGATCTCATCTCTAAATCTTTAACCTAATCACATCTGCAAAGACCCCTTTTCCAAATAAAGTCATATTCACGGTTCCAGGGTTTAGGACATGGACGTACCTTTGCGGGGCCACCATCTAATCCACTACAGTGGGTGCGGAAGGTGGGTCCCAGCTCTCCGAGGCTTCTGTTCACTACTGGCTGTTTGGCACCAAAGGGATACAAGTGTGTATGGGCAGAGACGCTGGCAGAAAGCCTTGCTGCTTCGTTGTTCTGCTTCTCAGAGCTTCCCCTTGTCCACCCCCATGGTGCCCATCCTTTTCTCCCTCCTCTTGCATGAAGGGGTTAGCGATGGGATGCTGAGATGTCCATTTCCCCAGGGTCCCTAGCTGTTCCCCCCGAAACTGCATACGCTCCCTGGCTCTGGGCAAACATACATCATTTCAAGAAGCCATACGAAGATAGGTAGCTTGACTCTTCCAGAGCCGTTCTCACCTAGAAGGGCAGACAAGGGTTTCATTATTGTGGGGATGAGAAAGATACGTACAAGGAAATATTAATTCAGGCAAAAGGTTCATTCTTTCTTTTTTATGTACAAATTATGCAACATAAATGTTTTACAATGATTAATATTATTTCAGGGGCCTAACAAACACCATTTACAATGCAAATCTCCAGGCTGCAGGAAGGTACCGGTAATCAGGGAGCGATGGCTGCCGGGCTGGAGTGGGGCTGAGATGGAGCCTGTGGAAAGTCATGTGGCTTGCCTTTGAACACAGCGTCCAAAAGCACACGCGCCCCTCCCAGCGAAGGCTCTGGGAAGACGTTCCCAAGTGGCCCAGCATGCCCTCTGAGCGATATGGCACATCTACCCTCCTTTCCTGAGGCTTCCCTTTAAAAAGTCACATGCTTTTACTCCTAACCAAGAGAAAGGCACATGACTAGGGGTGGGAAGATGGGAAATTGGAAAATAACAACATGGGGAAATGTGTCAAAAGTACCCATCTGTTCTAATCCATCCCATCATTAATAACCTCTCCTCCCCGCTTCATCAGGAAAGAAAAAGCAGGAGACCTCCCGCTGTGCTGTATCTCCCCCCCATCTCCCCGGTGCTATCTCCGTTGCTCGTGTGATCTCATGCTTCGATGCCGCTTGATTCCTTAAATGTGTGATTAGCACACACTTTGCAGCACACACCCAGTTTTAGTCCTTCCCAGACCTGCTCAAAAGTTAGAGCCCCACAAGCCGTGACACCCAAGTGTCCTTGTGAGATGGTTGCTCTCTCTAACTCAGCTTCCCCGCACAGGGGGGATCCTAATGCAGGATGAACCATCACCTAGTTCTGCCTGTGCTCAAACAGCACCAAACACATCCCAGGGAAATCTCGGTCATTCTGGAATCCAATTTTTCTTTACAGCTTTACTCCCGTTGCTTCCGATGTCCTGTGTTGAATGCAGAAATTCAATAAGTGTGAAATTTTCTAGAGAGAGAGAGGGAAAAAACCTTATAGCATGGCATATACATTGCTGAATCGTTCATTTGTTAGCACAACAATATCCCTGCAATGTTGCAACTGGTTTCCTTAGTAACATGTTAAAGTATACAGGAAAACATTTTGGGGTAATGTTCCCACTTGAATTTTGAATAAACTTTCACATGAGGTAAGGAAGTGACATTCTAAAAATAGCAGATTAAGCTTATTCAGTCATTCCATGAAACTTTAAAGTATGGAAACGTTGTACTTACTGGAAATACGATGGGCTACCAGAATTGTGACTGGGCTGGTCAGTTACATTTTGAAGAATCACTTGGAAATCTTTTCCTATTTAACACTCGGCAGTGCATAGAAACAGTTCACCCGAGCATTCTGAAATGAAGAGTTTATTTTTAAGGAGCCAATAATCAAAAATGTATTACTTCCCTAGTGCTGGTATTCAGACAGTCTGGATTTCCAAATCGTAATTTTCTAGGGCAATGACTTTCAAACTTTACTGTGCCTCAGAATCCCCTGGAGGGCTTGTTAAAACACAGATTGCTGGGCCCTACCAGAGGTTCCGATTCAGCAGGACTGGGGTGGAACCTGAGAATATGCATTTCTAACAAGTTCCCAGGTGGTGCTGATGCCTCTTATTCAAGAACCACACTTTGAAAACCATATTCCAAACAAAGACCTACTGTATAGCACAGGGAACTATACTCAATATTTGGTAATAACCTATAAGGGAAAAGAATTTGAAAAAAAGATATCTATCTATCTCTATCTATCTATCTATCTATATATCTAACTGAATCAATTTGCTGTACACCTGAAACTAACATATTGTGAATCAACTATGATTCAATTAAAAAAAAAGAAAACCATATTCTGGGGATGGCTAAAAATGATCATTCTGGTCCCCATATACCTAAGCAACAAAAAGGTAATTTTTTTTTTTTTATCACCTTAAAACAATCGGAATCCTAACGTCACGGCCAGAGCTCTTCTTTTCCGTACATTTTATAAAAACCTTCAGGAGATGGGTCCATTCTCCTGGAAGATGGGGAAATGTAGGTGGGCACAGAGGCTTCATCATATTTTAGAAAAGAATAGTCAGGAGCCTGAGACCTCACCTGGGATCAGGCCAACATCGCACACGGTAGAACAGGGACCCTGTTTGTAATCACCCAGAGCTTTGCAGGCAGCCAGACAAGGGGCAGGAGCCCCAGATGTGCTTCTATGCTTGAGTTAAGGCTACAGTCAGCGAGTACCTTGGTTTTGTTATGGATTTTACTAAATGTATTCACAGAGTCATTGGTGACAGGAAAATGCTTAAGTCGCAGTCCTGGCCCTTTCACTCCTAATATGATAATCCAGGTCTCCAGGTAGACAGTCAGCTTATAAAATGGAAAGTGCTCTGGGCCGGAGTCAGGACATCTTGCTTCAGGTCCTGAATTTGCCCTGACTTGCCATTGACCTTGGGCTCTTTTCCGTCTCCGAGAGGGTCAGACCAGTTCCCTGAGAATGCCTTGCAGCTCTAGTGATGCAGGCGTCAACTTTGATCTTACGCTTGTTCTTTGTTTTGGTTTGTTTTTTTCCCTCTTTCTGTACCAAATCAAGTTCAGTTTGAGGTAAAGGAAATTCCCAAATTACTGTTTTGTGTCTTGCGGAGGATCACTTCCCACAGCTAATTTCTCAACTTCAGTTTCCTTACTCCAGAAGCTTGCTGTGTCCACATTTCAATTAATTGCCTATTGGCGCACACCCGACTCCAAATATTTGTGCAGTTCCCGAGAAAGCCTCATTCAGCTAAGTACCTGATCGCGTCAACCTGCTCTCTGGTTCCAACATCTCAGAATATCCAAGCGAGGAAATATGCAAATGCCAAAGTCACCCAGAGAGAATTCATCAGGGGAGGCAGTCATTGGAGGCAGGGAGAGAGGCTCGGATGAAAGATATTATCGCTCGCCGGAGACAGGGAAATCGAGGTGGGGGAAGGGAGGAGGTGGAGAATCTGAAGACTGGAAACGCTCACACCCTATAGCACAGGATGCTGTTTTCTTCCAACAAGGGCTGAGCAGATCAGCTGAGCTACAAATAAGCTATGGAGGTACTTGCAGGGAGCCAGGGCTTAACAGCCGGCAGAAAATGCAGTATTATTAGAGAGACTACCCCAAGTCTCTGTGCCAATAAATTCCCCACTCCCACTTGCTGACAAACTCCTACCGTTAGAATTACGCTTCAGTGTGTTTGATAACATTGCAAAATGGTTAGGATATAGTGCTCAGTAACAAAAGTGGTGTGCAGAATTATGTCAACAGAGCATGTCAAAGGCATAGAAGAAAACAAAGGGAAAATATGTCAAGTGCTGGCTGGCCCCTGGGTAGTGAGATCTTCGAAAAGTTTGTCCCCTACTTTATATTTTTCTTTACTTTCCAAGTCTTCTACAATTAATAAGTACTGCTTTACTGCTTTCAAGGTAAAAAAATTTTTTTTGAAGTTTTTTCTTTTTTACCAAAAAATGTGCTTTGAAGTTAAGTGACTGTCTTCAAAAAGCTCTTGGTAAAATGCAAATCTATTACCTGAAAGGGACTGTCCATCACTAATTCTGCATAGTTTAGTTTGTCATCTTGGTGACTGTCATCCTGGAAAGCTGGATCGGGGGCTGAGAATTGTATTTCATTCATCTTTGCATCCTGTGAGCTCAGTACAGATCAAGGCACAGGGAGAGGCATCAAATGTGTATTGAATTGTACCAAGAACAGAGGAAACAACAGATGTCAGAGGAAATGGAACCCAGGATGAGCTTTGAAAGAACAAGGGTGATTTGGAAAGGCTCGGGGCAGAGTAAGCCCCAGGGGACGATGTACAGCGGGAGTCGCAGTGGCAAAAAAAGCAACATGATGGCCTTAAGCGCTGGTCTGGGGAGGGGAGCAGAGTCCAAACAGGGTGTGACAGGGGACCCTCACAGTTTAACCACTAGCCAGGCCAGTCTTGTAACACAGTAGTTTAACAACTTTGTACATCCTTCTGCTGAGCTCTGGTTTCAAAGTTCCTCCATTCACAGAGACACCAAAAGGAAAATGGAAGTTAAATGATGGAAAACATGCAAAACTTCTTCAAAGTTGGCTGGGTCTGCCCCTCCAGGCCTGATGACATGGCGCTGAGTGCTAAAGAAATCTCCAGGGAAATGTCAATCGCTTTCAAGTTTGAACAGAATCCCACAACAAGACTCGGGAATCTAGGGAGGCAACAGAAGGCACAGACAGGCAATCAGAGGCACAGAATGGAAGAAGGACTTTGACAAAACATAGTGACATGATGTGGTCGGGTTCACTGCCACCACACACGTACCCTGAGGAAATGACTTACATCAAATAAATGGAAAAGATACTTCCTTGATTTTCTCATTTGGGACAAGCTGCTTACACATATCATTATACATACTCATTTAATAAATATTTATTGAGTGCCTACCGTGTGTTAGGAGCTGGAAATCGGTAATGAATAAAGCAATACTCCCTGCTCTCCTGGAATATGTGAGCTGGAAGGAACATTCACTATCTAGTTCAACAGCTGCAGGTTACAGATCCAGAGAACGCAGCCTACGATGGAGAAGGGGTCTGACCAAGAGCACCCAGCTAGGGCACTTTCACCATCTTTTATACCAGGAGGTTTTGTATGCAACTCTCAGGGTTTTCTCTGCCTACTGTGATCCTTGTGCCCTATACTCCATTGATGAAAATTCTACTGACCCTCTAAGGCTTATTAAAATGTCAGCTAGTTTCTGTGAAGCTTTTTCTATGCCTTCCTTTGGGTTCCCATTGCCCTCTCTGCCTCTGTTATAGCATTTGTCAAGTCTGCCTTGAACTTTCAAGAGGATACACCTGTCCCGTCCACTCGATGCTGAGCCCCCTGAGGGCAGAGATGACCTCTCATTCATCACCCTACTCGCAGCGCCTAGCACCGCTGGGGGGGATACTGTTTATGCAGGAGCCACCAAAACCCAGACACTGAGCTAAACACTTCACACACACTGTTGCATTTAATCCTCACCCAACTCTCCAAAGCGGATATGACTTTGCTTGATTGAAAGATGAGGAAGCCAAGGCTCAGAGAGATTAACTAACTTGCTCGAAGTCACAATGCCTAGTGGAGAAGCCGAGATCCAGCCAGTTCTCTCTAGCTCCAAAGTCCATATTCTCCTCATTACGTACTGCAAGGTCCCTAAGCTCAAGGTCAAAGACTCTGCTGTCCTGTCTGTAGCACCTGGCACGGTGGTGTCCGACTGGTCACACAGACCAACCCTGAGTCAGTGTGGGAGGGGACCACAAGAGAACATGAGTAACGGGGGGTAGGGGCCACTGGGGGCACCATGGAGGCTACCTGCCAACAGAGGGCATGGAGTCGAGATACTGTCAGATACCCCTTACGCAGTTCTGCCGTTATAACAACCGTATCATGTTCAAGGGCAGAAAGCAAAGTAAACACATGGTAACCTGAAAACAAAAAGCAAAAGACAAAATGAACCCTACTATGACCATGACATAATTCCCAGGAGATAAAGTATAAAGACGAACCATATGGACAAGCAATGAAGCCAAGTAGGGGCTGGGAAAATGATGATGTGACTGAGATCCAGGGATAGTCAAGGACAAGGATGCTGGGACTGTTCCAGTAGCAGAATATGTAGAAGCGATCTCAGGGGGCAGTCTGGCACCCACCAAAAGGCTGAGTGGGACTGCTAAGAGTTGTCTCCCAGCTTTAGACATTTATTTCACTTCCTAATTCCCCAACCAAACCTCCTAGGGGACTGGTTTTAGTTCTAGGTCACTGCCAGCTCCCATCCCCCACCTCCTCCCATCCCCCACCCTACCCCACCCACCCCGGCTTTGCCTTGGCCTCACACACCAGATCCAGGTTCTCAGAAGCTCCAGAGCAAACCAGGGAAGGCTCAATGGATCCACATTTTCATCTCCAGCTAAGAAACGACCACATCTCTGGGAAATTCATAAAAACACGTGAGATTTTTTTCCTACCGGGTCCCTTCAATATTTCTTCAGTATTTACAAAAAGGAAAAAAAAATCTACCTCCCCATGTACGCTGAGAACCAGATAAGCCATGTGATTTCTCTGTGCATTGCCTTCTAAGAAGCTCTGAACTAAATCCAGTGTTTGTGTTTCACCCCAGGTTATAAGTTCCTTACAGGTGAAGAAGGGTGGATTTTTCCTTTCACTCTTACAGGGTCTAGCTCAGTGTTTAGTGAAAGGACTCAGGGAAGATTTGTGGGAGTTAGATGTTCAAAAGCACAGCGCTCCCACCTCCATCCTAAGATTTCCAACCTTCCTTTCGAGTTTTTAAAAATCTCTCTTAGGATATATGTGTGTTTATTGTGACCTACCTTAAATCCTTTTTGTAGGCAGGCAGGGAATGAATGAATAAACAAACAAATAAATGAATAACAGACTCCCTCCTGCCTGGGGGTACTTGCACAGGGCTTTGTCAGCTCTGCTTCCAGAAAATCCTCCCCAACAGAGACTGAGCTGAGAAACAACAGTTTGGGAGCTCAGCGGGTTTCCTTTTCTTTTTTTTTTTTAAACCTAGATAAGCTTGGGTGTCTCAAGTAAATTCCCCTTTGATTGGTATGTTTCATCAGTTGAACTCTAATTGGTGCAAACAGGTAATTTGGAGATTACGAGATTTATTCTTCTATAACAGTGATTACTGATTGCTAATGATAGTGCTGATTTTTAGGTATTTAAAACCTTGACAGTTACAATGTGATTTACTACAGTGTCTCCGAGACAGCCTTCTACGGATCCCTGAGGACAGAGACTGTGTCCCTAGTGAGCTCTGGCCAGTGCCCCATGGGCGTGTGTGCGTGTGTGTGTGTGTGTGTGTGTGTATGAATAAATGCTTATTAATATTAATAATCATAATAACCACAGACTGTAAAGTACACACTCAGAATACTGAGTCACTTAATCTGCTTGTAATTTCATGGATTTTAAAATATATACCTTCTCTTACCGATGAGATATTAGGATTATTAGCTTTGGAAATAATTGGCCTTAAAGGCACATCGTAGAATGACAAAGTCAACAACTCTCCTCCCTGACATTTGGAGACAGTTTGTTTTGGAAGCACTCAGAGGAGGTAGAACTACGAAGTAGCTGCCTTCCTGCCACCCCAGAGAAAGGAGCTAACCCAGACTGCCCTGGCCCAGTGCCAGCTCAGGAGCTGGGCGCTGCCTATGCATGCGCTCTCTTGTTATCCCGTGGTAACAGGCCAGGCACTGAAATGTCGAAACACCAGTGTGTGAGTGGATGGAAAGTGGCGGTGCCCAGACAGGAAAGTTACGTCCACCCAGAGAGCCATGCGTCTGATCGTACAGGACGAAGCTTGGCACACAAGCCCACTTGCCAACAAAGAGAGCAGAAGGGATCAAGTCAGGCCAACTCATTCAGAAATGTGCACCAATTACCTCTGGGTCAGGCATTGGACCCAGAACATAATAGCAACGTCCCAGCTTCAGTAATTATGTGATTTTCCTTTTTGTTAACACTTTAGGTGAATAACAGAATATGCCACCTCCCATTTCCTGCCTCTAAGCTGCTGCACAAGCTGTCCACTATGTAAGTTATACTGCACGTGCAAGACCTCCTCGTCAGGTAAGGGCCAGCTCAATGCCACTTCCTTCCCTGCTTCTTCCTTCCCTCTCCCTTCCACGCTGGGTGATGCCTCCCTTCTCTGAACTCCCATGAAATTCTGTGGGCACTCTGAAGTGGTGGGTGCACCCTCTCAGAGCAGCGCCAGTCACCTGGGCATGGGTACCCTCACTAGATTGTGAGCTCCAGCTCTAGACAACCAAAGACTGTTGTCCTCCCAACATGCTCAGCACACTTCCTTGGATGTAACTTGTGTTTCATAAAGCTAGTGATATTTTGACTCAATCAAAAGCTTTCCTCTAGGTTGATAGAATCATACATCTTTAGAGCAGAAATGGATCATTGAGGAAATCTATTTGACCCCTTCATTTCAGGGATGAAGAAACAAAGGCTCAGATGAATGGGCAGAGTCACTCCAGGAATTTCAGTAGATGGCAATGTAAGACAGAAGAAGACTTTTTAGCTAGAAGGGCCTGAGAAAAAGTATCCCCAGTCACCTACAAGTAAAAAATACTCCTCAACCTTTGCTCTCAGAAAAGAGCAGATCTTTCCATTAAACCCAATGCTCATGGCCACCCAGGTTTCTTGACTGTGAAGTGAACTCAACAACTGCCCTTTTGCATCCCATGTTCAGGGCCACAATGGGAATCTCAACGCCCCATCCCTGAATAGCAGTATACAACACTCAAAGTGCTTTCAAATGCATCGTTTGATCCTTGTAACATTTTTTAATGGAGTTATTACTTTTTACCTGAGAGGAAATTTTGGTGAAATGCCTTTCCCAAGGTCACACAGCTAGTAGTACATAGAAGAGCTGGAACTTGAACCCCGGACTTTTGATTTCAAGCCCAATGTTTGTGTTCTCTGTCCCAAAGCTGCCTCTCCCAGCTTGTCTCCATGGAAACAAGCTTCCCATACCTCCCTTTGGCCTGTAGCTTCTGGAGACATGTGCTTTAAGCAGGTTTTACCTTTTACCTTCCTCATGTAACCCTAAAACTTGTCCATCAGATTGTTCTCATTCTGCTTTTAAAAGTCTCTAAAAGCCTTGATATGTGAGACTTCCTGAGGTGTCAGCTAGAAATACAGGGCTATGATTTGGCCTGGATGGCATCAATACCTTGTCCCCTCAGACTGAATTCTAATCTACCACAATATGTTTTTTCCTGAAAAATTGGGAAAAGTTTACTCTTGCTTGGGAGGGCCCATCACCATCAACATGAAGTCACAACATTATCTTCATTTTTGATAGAAAAGAAACATGGAACGATTTGGCCCACTTCCACATCTGACTCATGCTTTCCCCCAAAGGAGAAAGGAACAAGGTTACAAACTAAACTGTCTGACTCTGCTTGGTCCCCTCAGCTTTTGCAACAAGAGGCAATATGGTCTTGAAACAAAAAGAATCCAGCTGTCATTGGCTGGAGTGGCTCTCAGTACAAAACAGCACTGGTGGTCCTGAAACATCTTCTAACAGATCAATCACATGGTCATCCTCTGGAGTTTTTGAACTAGGAGCAAAAAGGCATTTGACACTGCACTAACCCCTTACCAAGCAGGGGGAAGCAGCAGGAACCAGGCCAGATTGCTGTCCCTCCTTCCTCTTTTGAGAGGAGTTCTGGGTCTAACTGGTTCATGTTGGCTTTGACAGCTTTATTATGCTGTATTTGATCATTACATAAAGCTGAGGTAAGTCTCTCTTACTTTCTCTCCCTAAAGAACTTTTAAAATAACGAAGTGTTTTACAGAGGATCTGAAGGCAAAATCAACCATGACCACAAATCTTCATTCTCTAGAAAGTTCCTTAGTATTAAAAATTCCTTTTAGTATTAAAATTGCAATTACATTTTGCCTCCCCTGCCACCCTCCCCTCTCCCACACGGAGAGGCTTTGATATAATCAGCAGCACCCCAATCTACCTGATTTTGAGTGATTTCCATTCACACTCACACCCAGAGTCTTGCTTAAATATGATATAAGTCATCATTTTGCATCCATTATCAGGCATCTTCAGTGATCCCAAGAGAAGCTTGGTCTGATAGTCGTAAAGGTGAGGAGTCTGGGTTTGCTAATTACAAGTAGAACCCAGTAGAACTTCCCAGATGAGCAGCTGGGCATCAGCCCACTGGGCTGGTCCCCCGACTTTGCCGCTGTGTGGCCTTGGGTAGTCACAAGCCCAGCTGCCAAGAACATGTGCCAATCTCTGCCACCCTGGTGGCAGGGAAGATGAAGAGGGCAATGGGCCAGATGACTTCATGAATCTCTTACACCCCGAATGCGCTGCTCTCTTCTGTGACATCATAATCACAGGAGTGGGTGGGCCATGGAGCTTGTTCCAATTTGAGGGAAAGACTCTTAGCTACATGTTCTCCCCTTCTCCTTCCCTTCCCCACTTCTCCTCTCTAACTCCCACAAGCCAGGGCTAAGGCAGTGACATGCACCCAAATGCCATTTCCCCAGAGAAGACAGGCAAGGGGCCAGTGGCCCAAAAGGACACCTTGGGGTGTGTAGCACCTTCCCTGCATCAGGGAAGAGCCGCCCCAGTGAAGACATGCCTTGGCAGTGAAGAGGAGGCATTCAGATCACAGATGCAGTATCTCCTTCAGCGTCAAATGGCACCAGCAGGCACAGGCCCCAAACTCGAGACACCGCCTAGTAACCAAGCCAAGCCCTTGAGGCCATGACAAACCCTCCCAATGCTCAGTGAGCTCACAAACTAAAGCTGCCGACGGAACTATCCGTGGAGCCCATCCTGATATATGGGGCTCCAAGGTGGGGAGCTCTGGCTCTGTACACCCTTACTCAGAACATTCCCCCTGAGACTATGGAGGAAAGATGGGCCAACCAGAGCCCTTCCTTCCCTGTCTCCAACAGGACTATAACCCACACAGGGGGTTAGAAGGCACAGGAGGGCACCGAGTGCCCTCAGCGACCTAGTTCCACCCCTTCTCACCTCCACTCATCTGGTGCTTCAACTCCAGTAGGAAGGTTCTTCTCACATAAGTGTCATGGAGGTGGAGAGGAGAAAGTCACTGCATTTGTGTCCTAGGGCTGCCCTAACAAACTGGGTGGCTGAAAACCACAGAAATGTATTCTCTCACATTTCTAGAGGCTAGAAGTCCAAAGGAAAGGTGTCAGCAGGGCCATGTTCCCTCTAAAGTCTCCAGGGAAGATCCTTCCTTGCCTGTTCCTAGTTTTTGGTGGTGGCTGTCAATCCTTAGTGCCCTTTGGCTTGTAGCTGCGTCACTCCAATCTCTGCCTGTGTCGTCACATGACCTTCATCCCTGCGTGTGTTCACATGGCCTTCATATAAGGGCAGCAGTCATTAGATTTAGATTTACCCTAAATAATCCAGTATGACCTCATCTTAACTTAAAACTCAATCTGCAAAGACCCTATTTCCACATAAGGCCACATTTCTGAGATTCGAGGTGGACATGAATTTTGGAGCAACGCTATCCGATCCACTATAGTTATCCCAGCTTCCGAAGCCTATACCAGCTCCTGGTCTCTGTGCTTCATGTGCCAAACCCAGTGATTTTAGCATCTCAGGTGGAGCAAGAGCCCTGGGGTATATCTGGGGTACAGCAGCCCAGTAATCCTAACAGACCTGAAACTAAGAACATTCCCAGCAAGCAGACCATATTGCCTCTGGGATAACATCACCACTTCAAAACATTTTTGCACTCATCTTCTCATTTGATCTACCCACCATCCCAGCAAGGTAGGCAGAGCAAGAAAAATTAATCTCAAAATACAGAAGAAACTAAAATTCACAAAGATGGAATAACTTGCCCCAGGCTACCCTGATGGTTAGAAACATAACTGGGATTAGGATTGGGGTCTTCTCATGCTCAGTGCCATGTATGCTCCACCATCTCAGCCAGTTTACTGTCATAGGAGGAGACACCATCAAATAAGAAAAGTGTCACCACAAACCTAGAGTTCCCAATGTCCAGGCTATTCCTTAGGTGCTCAGTACTGAATTCATTTAGATAATAGACACTGGAGAAACTAGTATTAATAAAATAAGGCCTTTGTTCTCAAGGGGTTTCCAATCTGGAGAGGAAGACCAAAACACCTGAACAAGCACATAAAGTAAAATGTTATGCACATTATGATGGAAGACTGAAGAGGTCAAGTGGGGAACAAAGGAGGGAGAGGTCAGCACCGTCAGGAAAAGGGCAATTAGGAAAGGTTTCAAGGAAGAGAGAGCATCTGGCTAGTCTTTCCAAAGACATTGATGGTTCTAGATCAGAAAAAAATATTTGCTATAAAGAATAGTATTCAGACAATTGCAAATATGGATACGAACTCTTTATTAGATAATGAATTGTTATCAACGTTAAATGTCCAGAATGTGACTGTTATATCATGGATGTGTTAAAAAAAAAAAATCCAGGTTATCCTTTATTGAAGTCTTTAGGAGTAAAAAAAGGGTACTGGTGTCTACAATTTACTTTCAATGGTTAAGAAAATAATAACAAGATGAGTGTGCGTACATAAAAAGGCATACACGTAATACAGAGAGAGAGAAAAAGACGGAGGCAAATGTAGCAAAATGCTAATAATTGGTGAAGCCAGATGAAGGATATTGGAAGGTTATTGCAGCTTTCCAATACGCTTAAATTTTTTTCAAAATGAATAGCTAAAAAAGATCAGGATTGAGTGTGAACAGGAATGAGTCACTTAAGAAATAGGCTGAGGGCTTCCCTGGTGGCGCAGTGGTTGAGAGTCCGCCTGCCGACGCAGGGGACACGGGTTCGTGCCCTGGTCCGGGAAGATCCCACATGCCACGGAGCGGCTGGGCCCGTGAGCCATGGCCGCTGAGCCTGCGCGTCCGGAGCCTGTGCTCCGCAACAGGAGAGGCCGCAACAGTGAGAAGCCCGCGTACCACAAAGAAAAAAAAAAAAAGAAAAGAAATAGGCTGAAAAATTATTAGATTAAGGTGGACTAAATATCTTTGCTGCTTCGCAAGAAAGGAAAAAGAGGTTGATAGACCACCTGGGTGGCAGTTACTACGAGAAATGAAACTATTTCATCTAAAAAAAAAATTATTTGGAGTTGGACATGCAAGCTGAAGGGAGAGAAGGGGAGAAGCAGTGATGGGCAAAAACCCAGAAGCCCAGCCAGTCTGGATATGTGCTGGGTGGGCATGGGGGGGCCATTGGAGAATTGGAGCAAGAGCAGCAGCTGGAAAGGTTAGCAAGGACCAGATCACAGCCAAACTTGCCAGCCACATGAAGGAGCTTAAAACCCACCTGAGAACCAATTGGAAGTCACTGAAGGGCGTCAGGCAAGAGAGTGACTGAGATTTCCCACGTGTGGAGGGCGGCAGCAGTGTGGAGAGTGGGTTAGAGCAGAGTGGAGACCATATGTGAGATGTGTTACAAGTTATTTATCACAGATAATAAGTAAAGACAAAAGAGGATTTACTTACTTTAATAAATTACAGTGGATTCAAGGTTACGCTTATAATAATAGCACCTCGTTCATTCACCTGCATTCTAACTGCTTTATTGTACATCAGGTATTTATACCTAAAACAGAAAGTATGCCCAGCATGAGAGCATCACCCTTCGCGTGCATCACAGTCAAGACAAGATTAAGAACCACTGGACTAGATGGATGAAAGAACAGAGAGCATGATCCTCTGCACCCCTGCAAAAATCCAGGAAAGAAATGATATGGCTTGAAGACCAATGGTTTTCAAACCTTTGGCCATTGAATGCTCCTCAAACAATATGTAAAACAGATAAACATGCAATTGCTCTGGTTGAATCAGGGATGAGAAGCCCCAAGTCTTGCTTGATACCCTCCTCCATTCCAACCTCGGAAGCACCTAAAAGGACTCGAGTGAAACAGTTAGAAAGCCACTGGCCTAGACTGTTCAGGAGAGGATAGTAATGAGAGTCTAGAGAGGAGATGAGATATGCAGAAAGTTAGGAATCAGCTTCTCAGTTGAGTGCAAATAACAGAAAGTTATTAGACTAGTTGCTAGTGTTCTAGGTTTCTCGTTTGAGGGCCTGGGAGGAAGAGGATGAAGACAGGAGAAACAGGCTTTGGAGAAAAATGAAGTCTTCCATAGGCTGAATTGCAAGTGCATGTGGACACACCCTAGGTAGGCAGGGGAACAGAGGGCAGAGGAAGCTTAGGGGAGAGTCTACCTGGAGAAATAGATGGAGAGTTCATCAGTGATTGTGGGTAACTGAAGTCTGGGGGAAAAAAAATCCAGAAAACAACACCAACAAAAAAAAGATATGACAAGAGAAAAGGAGAGAACCTAGGATCGAATGATGATTAATACCAACATTTAATAGTTGGCTAGAGAGGCAGGAAGGTAAGCAGGTTCATGTCTTAAAAGCAAAGGAGGAGAAAGAGAGAACAGGGGTCATGGCTATACATTCTCTATGTCCCCAAAACACCAAGATTATACTCATAACGTAAGAACCATCACAAGGAATTAGGTGAAGAGAGCTGAAAACCTGTTTCTTCATTTCAACTGAATTCTAGGCTAGGGATTTTCTCATTTATAAATGTATCCTGTGCTTAACAGAGGCCCTGGAACATAAGAGCTTTATAAACATTTGTTGAATGAGTGAACTAATTAATGAATCTTTAAGAGCTATTTGGAGAAAGCATTACAATAGCTTTAAGAGCTAGCAGAACTAGGGAGAGGATCAGGGTAAACTTGAGGACCATCTGGAACGTTCCCCAGGGGAAGACACATACCAAACTGTGTGTTGGCTTCTGGAAGACCAAGCAGCCTGGTCATGTCCCACACAGGGCAAGATTTAAGGACAAGCAATGGAAACAAAGGAAAGTCAGCCCAAGTAGGCCTCATGGCCCAGGAGCACAGGTGGACAAAACTCCATGGAATGGAGCCAAAGGGCCAAGAGGAAATGTAAAGTAGTGGAGGTGCTTAAGAAAACCTAAGATAATAAAAATAGAAATTCTGGATTTGGGTTATCACTGTATTACCAAAACATATATTTGAGAAGTAAAACAGACAGCCCTGGAGGGAATAATGCCAACGCAGCAGGCTTGCCCCTAGAAACCAGGTTGACTTTCACTCCTCCTGACCCTATAAGCAAAATTGAAACTCCAGTGGTGTTTCCTTCTTCCCAACAACCAAATGGAGCAAAAGAATCTAGGACCATGGGGGGCAAAGCTTCCTGAAAGGAACCAGGTCCAGAGCCTGCCTATCTTTGCTGATCCTCTGAAGCTCAACAGGAAGGGCACCTCCTACTAAGCAGAAGCTTATTTGCTCCTTAAACAGGAAGCCATCAATTTCCCTCTTATATTATGGTAACTAGAAAATAACAGAAATTCACACTCTGCAATTTGCTGGCTAGAACTTGTGCATAATCTGAAAGGTGAGAGTAGCGTTAGGGCATGTTCCTGCTTGGGAGGATGAGGAACTGACATTTCTGCCAATAAATAATCTGTTGACCAAGAACACTGCTCAGCAGTTTTTGCCTCTGCCCTGTGACCCAATAAAGAGCACGGAATGGAGGACAGGTAGGAACTGAAATTCTTTTCTTATTATTTCTTCTGCGGTAGAGAATACGTTGACATTGCAGGTTATTCCTTTGGGCACACGTCTTCAGAGACTTCTGGGCATAGTGTTTTGAAAGTTGTCCTTTCCGATGCAACTTCCAAATGGTCTCAGCAGGAATTGGAGCATTTTGATCACACATCTCTTGGCTTCTCTTCAGTGTTTTATCACTTTGCTTGGTTTTAGAGAGTGTTTTTCTACCCATTGGACGAGTAAGACCAAACTTTGATCTAGATGAGAACTCACAAATGAAAGTGACCTCAAAGTTCCTGGAGAATGGAAGGGTGCAGAACTGCCTCAAAAGGGGAAAAAAGAAGGAAAATGAGACATGGAGAGAGGGGGTGAGGGACAGTTTGGAAGGATGCTAAGATTTTAATGTGGCTATCTCTAGGATAAGGAATGTTTTAATTTTCCTCTTTTGGTTTAACTGCATTTTCTACTTTTGCTTCAAGGAACTTATATTTAAGTAGTGGAAAAATAAAAGTTATTTTATGACAAAGAATCAAATTAACAAGGTCTAAATATCCTAAGGTAAGATTTCTTACTGCTTTTTTTTTTTTTTTAAGTTTTGGATGTGTACTGAAATATACACGACATAAATTTTACCATTTTAACCATTGTTGAGTACAATTCAGTGGCATTAAGTACAATGTTGTACTCAATGTTGTACAGCCATCACCACCATCTTTTTCCAGAAATTTTTCATCATCTCAAACAGAAACTCTATACCCATTTGATAATAACTCCCCATTCCCCCCTCCTCCTGCCCCTATAACATCTATTCTAATTTATGTCTCTATGATTTTGCCTATTCTAAGTTCCTCATAGTAGAATCCTACAATATTTGTCCTTCTGTATCTGACTTATTTCCCTTAGCATAACATTTTCAACGTTCATCCATGGTGTGGCATGTATCAGAACATCATTCTTCTTTAAAACTGAATAATATTCCATTATATATCTATGCCACATGTACCATCTGTTGGGTTTTTTTTTTTTCCCTTGAAATATCTGGGGGGAGGTAGCTCAGTGGTTTTCTTTTTTTATTGAAGTATAGTTGATTTATATACATACCACCTGTTGACGGACAGTTAGGTTGATTCCACCTTTTGTCCATTATGAATAATGCTGCCATGAACATTGGCGTGCAAGTGTCTATTCGAATCCTTGCTTTCAATTTTTGGGGGGTATATACCTAGAAGTGGAATTGCTAGATCATATAGTAATTCTATGTTTAACTTTTTGATGAACCTCCACACTGTTTTCCATAGCAGTTGTACCATTTTATATCTCTACCAGCAATGCACCCACTGTCCAGTTTCTCAACATCCTTGTCAACTCTTGTTATTTTTCTTTTTTTTGATTATAGTCATCCCAATTTGTGTGAAGTGGGATCTCACTGTGGTTTTGATTTTCTTTCCCCTAATGATTAATGATGCTGAGTATCTTGTCATGTGCTTGTGGTCCATTTGTATATCTTGTTTGAAGAAATGTCTATTCAGGTCCTTTGCCCATTTTTTTAAACTTATTTATTTATTTATTTTTGATTGCGTTGGGTCTTCGTTGCTGCGCGCGGGCTTTCTCTAGTTGTGGCGAGCAGGGGCTACTCTTTGTTGCGGTGCACGGGCTTCTCTTGTTGTGGAGCACAGGCTTTAGAGCCCAGGCTCAGTAGTTGTGGTGCATGAGCTTAGTTGCTCTGCAGCATGTGAGATCTTCCCGGACCAGGGCTCGAACCCACGTCCCCTGCATTGGCAGGCGGATTCTTAAGCACTGCGCCACCAGGGAAGCCCCCTTTGCCCATTTTTGAATTGGATTTTTTATTGTTGTTGAGTTGTAGGAGTTCTTTACAGATTCTGGATTTTTATTCCTTATCAGATACATGATTTTCAAATATTTTCTCTCATTCTGTATGTTGCCTTTTCAATCTCTTGATATTGTCTTTTAGCAGACAAAAGTTTTAAACTTTGATGAAGTCCAGTTTATCTAATTTTTCTTTTGTTGCTATGCTTTTATACCCAAGCCATTGCCAAATCCAATGTTATGAAAGTTTTCCCCTGTATTTTCTTCAGAAATTTCTATAGTTTTAGGTCTTATGCTTAGGTCTTTAACCCATTTTGAATTAATTTTGTACATGACATAAGATAAGCATATGACTTCATTCCTTTGCACAGATATTCAGTTCTCCCAGAATCATTGTTGAAAAGACTTTCCTTTCCCCACTGGATGGTCTTGGCGCCCATGTAGAAGGTCTTACATGCTTCCTATATTGTGAAAGACAAAGATTTCAATGCACTCTGTGGGTAAATGTGAAAATAAAATAGAAACACTGTATATTTGCATAAATGATGGCCGGGGCTGGGGGGTAATATAATCCTGTATTTATACAGTACTTTATGTTGTGAGGTAGTTTTGTGTCAATTAGAAAATTCATGAGTTTGGTCGTTGTACTGTCTGGGTTTGAATCCTGGCTGCATAATTTATAATTTATAAATTATAAGCTATATAAACTTGGGCAAGTCATTTAACTTTTCTAGGCCTCAGCTTCCTCATCTGTAAAATGGGATTGTACTATTCACTTCACAGGGTTGTTATGAGGATTCAAGGGGATAATTCATATAAAGGACTTAGCACATTTCCCGACACAGAGAAACTGCCTGACGCGTGATTACTATTGCAATCACATTGTCATCATTAACAGCATACATGGAGTGGTTTATATCCATTATTTCCTGTGATTCCCACCTAAACCCTGTTAGGCAAGCAGGAGAGTAATAATAGTCTCGTTATAGAGATACGTTAGGTTCAGAATGTATTTTACTGGACTAATGTCCAGTAAAGAATGTATTTTATTGGACTAATACCATGTGGCAAGTGGCAGAATAAGTGTTTTTTCCACGACCTGTAAAAGGGACAATATCAGAAACAAAGTAACTTTTACACAGAGATCTGGTCCCTGGGCCAATGTTTCTTTTATTAAGAAATTTGTCTGTCTTCACACATCCTAAAATAGAGATGGCTTACTGTTCTCTACCTTGGACAAACAGGGAAACAATGGGAGAGAAGGTAAGAGTCCTGCGTAGGGCAGACCCAGAACTAAGGGCAAATATTTTCAAGAACCAGGAACAGATTCAGAGCTACCAGAGTCTCATCAGAATATTTCTTCAGTAATTATAAAAGCCTTAAATATGAAATAGGAAATTCATGCACCCCACCTCCTGGCCAGATAGACGGTGTAAAGCGCTGTAGACGTGAGTTGCTACAAGCACAGGGAGTTGGTGCTGTCACTCCAGGCTTTGGCAAAAAGAACCACCTGAGCTGAAACTGATGTAAAGATGGCTGCTGAAATTCACTTAGGAGATGGTTACACTCCTAAGACGGTCTCCAAAAAGAAAGTGATTAGGTACCTACTGTGGACAAGATGTTTTAGGAGATGTGCAGATATAAAGTTGGTAATCTTTGAGAAGTTTCAAGACAGAGGGTAAAATAGGAAACAAGAAAGAACTACAGTTTACGGCATCGTGTATTAAGTGCCTTAAGAGTGTCTTGTGAAACTTCTATAATGCTGCTCCTATCAGCAAAGACAAGATCCCTAAGTTTGTCCAAAACAATGTCCCATTGCTTAGTCTCCATCAAAAACCTGCCTGATGGATTTAGCCTCTCTGTACTGAGCCCTCGTTATGCAAATCCTCTTCCATATCTTAAAGGGAAACACAGACTTCCTGATGTAATAATGGGATGGATGGTGAGGCTATACATTTATTTGGATTTACGACCTGGCGCTCTCTCCTACCTCCATCTGTGCCAAACCATGCGGGGACGCTCCTGATTAATCATCTCTGAATAAAGTACGTTACTGCAAGGTGCGTGTTCTCACTCAAGTGCTTTCGGCAAGACCCTGGATGGTTAGTGCAGAGGCTTCCAGGAACAGAGCTGCTCAGAGGGCATCAAATATTTGGCTTTTCCTGTACCTCACTGTTTTCTAAACCTGGAATGCCCTCGGGATCAGGGAGAATAGAAAAGGTAGGCAGGCTTGGCAGTCTAAGCCTCAGTGTGAGGCTGGGCAGATGTCAACAAAGCCACCTGAACAGGTGACTCTGTGGGTGGGATGTCATCTTGTTTGTCCTGAGGGACTTTATCCAGCCACAGGAGGCAGCATGAGATAGTGGGAAGGGGCAGGCTTTGGAGAAAGATGGGTTCAAATTCTGGTTCTGCTACTTAGTATGTGAGCCTGAGTTTCCAATTCCTTTTCTTGAAAAGGAGAGAACCCTATTATATAGCGTGGTTGTGGGAGTGTGCAAGCTTCTAAAATGGTTCCCAACTGTTCTGCCTCTTGGTGTTCACGTCCTGTGCAATTTCCCCTTGAGTGTATGCTGTAGCTAGTGACAAACAGAATTGGGCAAAAGTGATGGAATGTCTTTTCTGAGATTAGGTTACAAGAGGCTGTGACTTCCACATTGCCCCACTCTCTCTCTGTTTCATCTCCCTTGCTGCGAAGTGCCTTATGGGTTGTCCATGTGGCCAAGAACAGAGGACAGCCTCCAGCCAATAGGCAGCATGGAACTGAGGCCCTCAGTCCAACAGCCCCCAAGGAGCTGAATCCTGCCAACAACCCTATAAAGGAGCTCGGAAGCAGATCCTTTCTCAAGTCAAGCCTGAATCTAACGGCAGCGCGGCCAACATCTTGACTGCAGCTTGTCTGAGACCTGAGTCAGGGGGCCCCGCTGAGCCACAGGCAGATTCCCAACTCACAGAAACTATGACAGGGCAAGTGGTTATCGTTTTAAACCACGAAGTTTGGGAGTAATTTGTTATGCAGCGATAGATAGCTAATACCGTGGTATCGAGGATTGATAGCCAGTCCGTAAGTGGTACTTATGCTACTGTCATTAGCATGAGATGGAATCATTGTCTTCTAATCCATTTACAGGAAAGATGGTGGTGAAGATTAGGGGATGGAGGGAAGGAAAGAGATGACATTTTCCAGGAAATCATGAACTAGGCAGAAACTAAAACAAGAAATATAGCCAATGGCAACTATTTTGTAACGTGATCATCTCCCTTCTGAATAGTCCCCAAATATTTCATTTGTGCCATGATTATAGCCCCAGCACAGCAGGCTGTATGTTGTGTGGTTGTACCCTTCTCCCTTATCCCGTCCTCAAAGATAGGGGCCATGCCTTCATTTACTTGGTCCATCATCACGCCAAACACCATACTTTGCAAATAATGATAGTGAGACTAGCCTATAATTGTTCTTCCTCCTGTGTTTTAAAAAAGTATTCTGGTAAGCTTTTTCTTTCCATTCTTTTCCTATTGAAATCCGCTTCGTCCTTCAAAGTCTGTTTCATATAAGGCAGAAAGAGAAAGATAAATGCCATATGATATCACTTACATGTGGAATCTAAAATATGACACAAATGAACCCATATACAAAACAGAAACAGGCTCACAGACATAGAGAACAGACTTGTGGTTGCCAAGAGGGAGGGGGGTGGGGGAGGGATGGAGTGGGAGTTTGGGATGAGTAGATGCAAACTATTACATATAGGATGGATAAACAACAAGGTCCTACTGTATAGCACAGGGAACTATATTCAATCTCCTGGGATAAACCATAATGGAAAAGAATATAAAAAAGAACGTATATGTGTATATAACTGAGTTACTTTACTATACAGCAGAAATTAACACAACGTAAATCAACTATACTTCAATTCTAAAAAATCAATGAAAAAATTGTAAATCAACTATATTTCAATAAAATTTCTTAAAAATAAAAAAACAAACAAAGTCCATTTCATAGTTGTCCTTTTCCACATGGTCTCCCTGACTTCTAGCTCTTTTTACAATAATATTCACTCCCTCTGCAATGCTCTTAACAAACTATTTGTTCCTGCTATTAGTGCTCGCCTTATCTGGCTCTTGGTTAGAATGAGTGTGTTATAGTCCCTCTAGGTGGCAGCCTCCAGGCCAGCAGGGGCAATCTGTCTTCTCACCCTTGTGAGCTGCAGTGCCCACCCCAAGTTTGTGGCGGGTTCTCAGAACCAGTGGCTGAAGGAATAAATTCAAACAATTCTCTGAGGTTTGAACTAACGAATCTCTGAGAACAAGATGAGAGGGAAAGTCACAAGTTGTAACAGACTTTTTCAAAGCTGCAGGGGGCCACAAGTCCCCTCCAACCCAACCAGGTTTTCCGAGCCTGTAGGATCTTGCAGGTTTCTATTCCAGGCTGTGGATCCCTGCTGGCCTCAACCTCAGGACAAAGAAAATGAAGCTGTGAACATTGCACCAACAATGAAAGGAAGATTAGGTGAGAGGACACAGATAAACATTGTTAGAAACATAATTCAAGAGGTACAATAAACAAGCACTTCTGGAATTCATTAACCAAGGCCAACCTATGCTCCCCTGCCCCACTCCCTGCTCCAATACACCCGGGGCCAACAGGAATTGTACCTCCACACAGAACACAGTTCTGTACCAAACAGGACAAAAGCCTCTGGTGATTTCACAGTTCTAGCTTCTTTCTCATGCAACAGGGGAGGGGCAGCCAAAGATGCCATAAACAAGGGGGGAATGGGGAATGTCAGCAATGCTACTCTGACAGCAGCAGGCCATTAAAGAAGATGAAGCAGGGCGAGAACTCCCACAACCCATGCTGGGTGAGAGAATGCCTGTTGCCTTGGCAACCCCTCCTCCCTGAGGGCAACCTCAGCTCGAGGATGGCCAAGCCTCAGGCTAGGGAAGGACCAGGCCTCTCCACCCCCAAGTGCTCCCAGCTCCTGGACACGGGGTCTCTGCTTCCCTGGAGGCACCAAATGAGCCACAGACAGGTCTGGGTCTGGGCCTCATGGCTTCAGGTGCCCTCATTTCAAAGGCTAGTCAGCAACCACCTGTGCCGCCGGCCAGTCAGAATAACCGATGCAGGCTGGGGATTGGTCAGCACCTGCCTGCTTGGTGGTGATTGGTCAAAACTTGCCTGCTTACCTGACCGCTCAGTGCTGTCCATGAGCAGGGCTTTGAATTAAGTAAGTACATTTGTCAGGGAGGCATGTGTCTAGAAGAAGTGTGAGGTAAGAGGGAAGGAACGTATATCTCATGCCGTACAGCGTCCTGGGGATTTTAGCATAGCATGGTTTCTTTCTTTTGATCTTCACCACAACCCTGTGGGGTAGGTATAGTCAGCTCACTTTCACAGAGGTATTCATTCACTTATTTCAGAGACGTTTTGGGAGCACATATTCTGGACCCCACTCTGGGGAATTTTGGGGGGCAGAGAGATGAATAAAATGCAGCTCCTACTCTCAGACACCAGGAGAAGAGAGGAGGACCTCGTCATGCTCATCCTAGTAACAGTTAACATTACTGAGCTCTTCTGAAGCCAGGCACCGTCCAAGCCCTTCATGAGTGATAACTCATTTAATCCTCAGCAATTCTGTGAGGTAGGCACAGTGATTATCCTTATGTTACAGATAAGAAAACAAGCCCAGAAAGGTAACTAAATTCCCCCAGGTTCTCCCAGAGAGCAAATGGCAGAAGTAGGATTTGAACCCACGGAGTCTGGCTGTAAAGTCTACCCCCCCCCCCCAGGCACTATAGATAAGCAAGCCCAATGTGACATGTTAAGCACCAACTTAGAAATGTCCACCTTTCCACTGTAGTGAAGAGGAATGGGTAAGGCAGAGGATGGGAGAATCTAAGGCAGGAGACCATTTAAACAGGGCTCACCCAGAGCCCCGGAGGCCCACATCACTTCTGTTCTGAAGACTTTGGTATATTAAAATAAACACATAAAATCAAAGTTACAGAATTTTGGTATATTTTAAATGCTTATACTTAACAGATGATTGTCATGCATATGTGTTATAATGCAAGGTAATTGTGCTAGTCACAAGGTAATTCCAAGATTGTGAAAATACACTGATTCATTGTTCATTTCAGGTAGGATGGTCCAGTAACAGGACACAGACTAAGGCTGCATGACAAACATCTTCCTCTTGCAGTCCTGTCAATGTTTCTCTGTGACCGGATAAAGGTTTTCACTTGGAGATAATGTCAAAAATTTAAATTTTTTGCTCTCTGTGATTGAAGGTCTGGGAGCCAAATGGCCTTCTGGGTCTCCCGTGACTGGCCTTGAATTTCAACAATGTCTTAAAGCCAGAGAGGCAGTGCAGTGTGGTGGCTAAAAATGATATCCTACAGCAGTGTTGCCTGGGTTTGAGCCTCAGTTCGGTTGCTCACTAGTTGTGTGATCTTGGGCAAATTACTTAAATGGTATTTACATCAGTTGCCCCATTCATAAAATAAGGATAATCATGGTACCTACCTCCTAGATTTGCTGTGACTATTAAATAATTTAACACATGTCAAGTGCTTAAAAATGAGCCTGGCATATAGCAAGTCCTCAATAAGTATTAACCATCATTATCTTGAAGAGCAGGGATTTTAGGTGTACAAAGAATAAAAGACTTTCTAGTCAAAAGAATCAGTGTATACAAAGGCACAGTGGTGTGGAAGTACGAGAAATGTTAGGGGAACTGAAAGTAACTTCTTGTGGCTAGATTACAGATTCCATTCAAGGTCGGGTAAACCTGGGCTCATATGGGGCAAAGCCTTGTACGCCCAGATAAGGAATTAGAGTGAATTCTTTAGGAAATGGGGATACTGGTGAGTGGTAAGCATTGAGAGCGGAAGGCGTTGAGGGAGGTTCAAAATTATGTGACTCATACAGGCAGTACATGGAAGAACTGGGACTGAAAGGTTGGTCTGCTGCTGCTTTTAAATCCCATGTTCTCTTCTTTCCATGAGAATGAACTTGCTTACCCACCTTACCAGTCCATCGGCCCACGCCGCTCACACAATCATTTCATCCACCTTCTAGTGAAGCCAGACTGGATTTCCTCAGTAAACAACTCCTCCTCCATTTTTAGCCCATATGGCCCAGACATTTTTACCACCTCCACTTCAGGTGCTCACAGATGAGTCTGGTTCTGCCCATCACAGTGTCACACCCCCTAGAAACAATTCAAGAATCATCATCATCACCACCATCCACATTATCTGAGCCCTTAGCAGGTGCCAGGCACGGTTCTAAAAGGTTTCCATGTATTATCTCATTTCATCTTCACAACAACCCTTGAGAGGAAGCACTACTATTTTTTTTCTGTTAGAAAACTAAAGGCATTCTCACTCCAAAGTCCATTTGCTTAACTACCCTGTTACTCTGCCTCCTGCCCATCAGTCTGGGGGAAGATTGGCACCTCCCCGAAAGGCAGCTCACTAGAAGTATTGGAATAAGCTACTGTCTTATTGACAGGGTTACTCAGTCCCATTATTTAAAATAAATACAGAAACCAAGCCCACAATCGTCCTTCTAAGCCTCAAATATATGCTTACTATAGGAAGTGATGAACACACACACATTCATTCCTCAAACATCCATCATCCCTCCTGGGCCAGGTCCCATGCATGGCCCTATGAAGTACAAAGATGGATAAGGCAAGAGGCCAGCCCAGGGGCAACAGCACAGTCTAGTGGGAAGTCAGACTCTGCAGTGGCTCGCTTGTGAGCAGCAGATCCTAACCCTACCCAAGGGACTATTGGTCAGATGCAGAATTGGGGCTCCAGCCTGGCTGCTCCCCATATTAGATTGAGGCAGCAGGAAGAGAGTGGGTAGCAGCCACATGGGCAGTGTTATCATGCCATGATATGCCACGTGACTGGGACCCTACAGATGAGCTACTTTGACACTTCTTAATTTGCACCAAAAGCATGATGTGTTTGGCTTACAAAGTACACTGTCCTTCAAATGACCTCCAAATCCATATTCTACCTTGGAAATTAAGTATTACTTAGTGAATTTTTAAAGCCACACACTTTATCAATGGCAGGAAATTTGGAGGGTGGCGGCGGGGGAAGGCAAGGAGAACATCAAAATCACCCATCACCCCACCACCCAGAGGCAAACACTGTTCACTTCCTTCCAATCCTTCCTATATACATTTTTAACACAGTTGAGATCATACTGTATAATCAATTTTGCATCTTGCTTTTCAGAAATGTGAATTTAAAAGTCAAGCGCCCAAGAACCCCAGCTATCTCATCAACACTTCAGATGCCTCAGAAATGCATTGGAATTTTTAAAAATTGATTCTACGAATCTCCCCCCTCCACTTCTCTCCTGACCACGTGGGATTTGCAGCAGGATACACACGATATAGACACATCCCCTGAAGTGTAATAGATTTGAATTGCACACAAGTTGGTGAATGAATGTCTAAATAATTAGGAGGTTAATTAATCTAAAATAGAGGAGGATGAGAGAAATTTGAAGCTACAGATTCAACAGAGAGATCTGCAAGCCTGTCTTGCCAGTGAAAATACGGAGAGGTGAGAGACTGCAGCTATTTAAGACGGTAACAGATACAGTTACGCAAAAGGGCGTCAGATTCCTCAGGACCCATCGACTGGGCTGTGCGGTGCTTGTGGTCAAGAGGCCCCTCGGTAGCAGAGATCAAGAACACAGATGCTAAAGCTGAACAATCGAGGTTCAAATTCAAGTTTTGCTGCGTCTTCACTTTGTGACCTTGGGCAAATTATTTAATCTCTCTGAACCTCAGTCTTCTTATCTATAAACCGGATGACGTTAGTAGCACCCAACCTCACAGTGTTGTTGTAATGATTAATTAAGCCCATATATATAGAACATTCCAAATACATAATGAAATCTTAGTAAATGTTAGCTATAACTAGCTGGAAAGCAGTATGTCCTAGAGAAGTAGCCCTCTCAGATTTTTTGACTACGAGTCATGGTAAGAAATATATTTTCCATCACCACTCAGAACATACAAACATACGTGTTATAGTTGTATATATGGATGTATGTGTGTGTATATATATATATGGGTGTGTGTATATATGGAAATGCATATGTATATTTCATTAAACACAAGTTATCCTTACCCAAGCAACGCAGTCGTATCTTCCATTCTATTCTATTTCATTTTTGAAAATGCTGGTTGCAGTCCAGTAAAATGATCTCATGACTCACTACTGGGTCTTAGTACTTGGCAATTTGAAAAACACTGGCCTAATGGAAAGCACACAGATTTTGACGTTAAAAAACAAAAGATTCAAATCTCACCTCTGCCACCTATAGGAAAGTTTTTTTGTTTGTTTGCTTTTAAAAAAAAATCTGACCTTCAGTTTCCTCATCTGTAAAACGAAGACATTTTTGTGGCCATCTTACCAGTATATATTCTATGGCACAGGACTTGGCACTCAGTAGGTACCCCATAAGCTGTAGCTTTTATAATTGATCTGCTTTGCGGAGCAGTCAGGACTTCCAGAGAAGCTTGCCCCCATTACCAATGCCTCTGGGAGCTCCAAATGCAATTACCATGGGGCTTTGTCTCAGGACTGTGGAAGCCGCTTCTGAGGTCCATGATACTCTCGCTTAACAGCACGTTTCCAAGCCCTGCTATTTGGATTTGATTTTTTAAAGTACTTCCTTTATTTTAATTCAGACCCCAGGGACCTGGAAAGTACACCACTGCTTTTTCCCAATAAAAATCAGACCGGCAATAAGCATATTGCATTTGAAATGGTGAAGCTGGACGCGCCTTCAAAGGACACCGCATTAGGCCTTGGCTCACTCCCAGCCTGTGTTACAGAGTCGATTTCCCTAGAGGAAACTCGGCCAGAGCCTCACAGTCTGGTGGGCTGAAAGAAACCTTGGCTCTAACTAACTCTTTTACGACTGGGCCAGTGAGATACTAAGGGGAGAGAGAAACTGTCTGGCGACATCAACTGATGGCAGCAGGCTGGGACTCACACCCTACAACCCACCCCTCCTCCTGGAAGCCCTGAGCCAGAAGGGGTCATGCACCCTCTTGGTCTCCCCAGCCTGACCCTAGGAGAGCTCTTCTCAGTTATCAGAGGCATTTTCATTCCTGGGGAGGATACCCTCAATGTTGCTATGCTTATAAAACTATTTCAGTAGTAAAAAAAAATTTTTTTTAATATATAACATTTACTAGATGTCAGTCACCATTTTGATTGCTTCACACAACTTCACTCATTGAATTTTCACAGTCCTATAAAGTAGCTTTTATTATCATTAACTCCATTTCAAGTTTTAAAAAAACTAAAGCGCAAGGGGGGTTAAGTGATTTGCGCAAGTTCTCTTAGCAGACCTGAGATTTGAACCTAGGCAGACTGGCTCCAAAGTCTGTGACCTTAACTACCTTTGCCTCCTGATCATGACATGAATAGCTAACCTTTCTTGTGGGTTCACCAGGACCCAGGCACTGTCCTAAGCCCTTTATTTTTTTAAATTTATTTATTGGTTTATAGTTGACCTACAATGTTGTGTTAATTTCTGCTGTACAGCAAAGTGATTCAGTTATACGTATATATACAGTCTTTTTCGTATTCTTTTCCATTACAGTTTATCACAGGATACTGAATACAGTTCCCTGTGCTACACCGTAGGACCTTGTTGTTTATCCGCCCTATATATTACTAAGCCCTTTATATGTATCCACTTATCTAATCTTCACAACAACCTAATGAGTAGACGTTGTTATTATGCCCACTTCCTATGCAGTTCTATACCTGTGCCCAGAGCTACCTCTTCTGGAACTTCCATGACAGAGGAGCGTGAAGGATCCTCCACTGTGAAACAGCATGGGGACCGCGTTGCCTGAGGGAGAAGGGTTTTGCTTGTCCGTGGTGCCTGCAGCCTGAGTAAGAGAGGCTGCAGCTGTTGACCTGATCGCCAGACATGCATGTGGGGTTTTTTTCTTCCAGTTTTATTGAAATATAATTGACATACAGCACTGTATGAGTTTAAGGTGTGAGCATAGTGATCTCATTTACATACATCATGAAGTGATTATCACAATAAGTTTAGGGAACATCCATCCTCTCATAGAGATACAATATTAAAGAAATTTTAAAAACCTTTTCCTTGTGATAAGAACTCATAGGATTTACTCCCTCAGCAGCTTCCATATGCAGCACACAGCAGTGTTCATCATCTTTCTCATGTTGTCCATTACAACCCTAGTACTTATTTATCCTTTAACTGGGAAGTTTGGACCTTTCGACTGCCTTCATCCAATTCCCCCTCCCTCCACCTGCCTCTGGTAACCACACATCTGACCTCTTTTTCTATGAGTTTGTTTGTTTTTGAAATATAATTGACCTACAACACTATGTTAGTTCCGGGTACACAACATAGTGATTCATTATTTCTATACATTTCAAACTGATCACCACGGTAAGTCTAGTTAGAATCTGTCACTATACAAAAATATTACATAGTTATTGACTATATTCCCCACACTATATTTCATACCCACAAACACACATTTTCTAAAGACCTACTCCAGGCCAGGCATCTGGGTGAGTTCTGAGGAGTCAAAGATGCACTCAGTCCCTGCCCTCAAGCAGGTTACAAGCTAGGAACAAAAAGGTTCATAGCTACTAGATTTAAGCTCTTGCCATTGGTCAGACACAGTGTTCAGGGATTTCCATACATAAGATCACTGTCTCCTCCTAAAAACACTTCTCAAGGTCGATACAATTACCCCTGAAGTCAAAGTTGGGTGAAACCAAGCTTCATAGGTTTTCCGGACTGCAAAGCCCATATCCTCAACCACTATATCATACCCAACCCCCATCCTGGGTGTAGAACCAAGTTAAGTGGACATCAAGGTTATGACTCCAACATCCAGCCCAGCCACCCTCCACTGTGAAATAGCCTGTGATTTGACTCCACCCTTGGCTCCAGGACGGATTGGTCTAAACCAATCTGAATGACCTCACCCTCTTCCATGACGATTGGTTCACGTACCAGACTCAAGCCAATCAGCACACGGCATGCACGCATGTGCGTTTGAATGGGTTTGACTGATCTAATTAGAGAGAAGCTCAGGACGCTCTTCTGATCGTTGTGGGAAGGATCTTTCTTCCTTTATAAATGTGAGAAAGCATGAGGCGTGGTGACTCTTGGCAGCCATCTGGCCAGAAGGAAGAAAGACAGCCTGCATGGCGTCAACAGTAGAACAGGACAGAGGTGAGGGTATAGCAAAGAAGGAGGTAGAGCCTGGAAAACAATGCCTGAAGCTTACCTACCTCTCCGTTTCTCATTTATGTGAGTCTAGGGCTCCTCATTAATGTATAAAGTTAGCATACTTACTTTCAAAGGTGAACATCCCAACTAATAATAAGGTGTTTGGGAGAGGTTGAGGTTTATGAAGGTCACAGTTATTATCCTAAACTTCTTGTCTATTCACCAAGTCAGTATGACAAAACTACGCAAAAATCCATACATGAAAAAAATGTATACATGTGGCCAATAAAATTCTTTAAAAGAATTTAAATTCTCCCAAACGTAATATAAATACAAATGAATATGCAACAAACCGGAAAACATATTTTCAACCCATTTGACAATTAAGAAGCATATATCCATAAATTCGTATATATTAATAAGAAAAATAAGCACTTCTACAGAAAAGAAATGAACTTAAGACATGGAGAAAGAGAAACAATAATGAACATAAAATTATACCAACAGTGTGATACCTTGATTTTACTTGTCAGATAGGCAAAGAATAGAAGGGATGATAGTACTTAGGGTTGGAGAGGATGTGTGAAAACTCACACTCTTATGCTTTGCTGGATTCAGTGTAGATTGCTACCATCTCTCCGGAGGATAATTTAGCAATAAGTATCACAGTTTTTAAAATATGCATACCATTTGATTCACCTACTTCTCTTCTTAAAATTTTGTCTAAGGAAATAATTTAAATAGCATGCAAAGTTGTATGTCCAAGGATATTCATTGCAAATTTTTTTTTTTTGGTAATAATGAAAATTAGAAACTATCAAGTACGCAACAGTAAGTGGTTGGTTAAATAAATGTGGCAATTCCATATAATGGAGTTCCATGCAACTATTTATAAAGACAGAATAGATATATAAAAAATTGAATGACATACTGCTTAGTTATAAAAGCAGTTTACAAAAGAAAAAGATGTAGGCATTATATATATATGACATACATATATATAGAAATGGGAAAAGATATTTTATCTGGAGTCTAAAACTAGAAGCATATAAACACTGGAACATAGGACACAGATGGAAGATCTAAAATCTTTCGAATAGAAAGTTTTATTCTAAAAGTTGTTTTTTACAATTCTTTTAAAAATCCTATTCCTTTAATAATTTATGACAAGTTACAGATGGTCCCTGACTTACAGTGATTCAACTTAAAAATTTTCAACTTTACGATGGTCTGATACACATTCAGTAGAAACCACAGTTTGAATTTTGACCTTTTCCTGGGCTAGTGATATGCGGTACCATACTCTCTAATGATGCTGGGCAGTGTCAGCCAGCTTCCAGCCAGCCTCACAATCACGAGGGTAAACAACTGATACGCTTACAACCATTCTGTACCCGATCAACCGTTCTGTTTTTCACTTTCGGTACAGTATTCAATAAATCACATGAGACAGTCAACACTTTATAGTAAAATAGGGTTTGCATTAGATGATTTTTTCCAACTGTAGGCTAATGGAAGCATTCTGAGCACTTCCAAGGTAGGCGAGGCTAAGCGATGACGTCCAGTATGGTAGGTGGATTAAATGCATTTTAGACTTATGATATTTTCAACTTATAATTGGCGTATCAGGACACAACCCCATTGTAAGCAGAGGAAGATCTATACTGTGATGGCCAGAGGTTGATGTGCAGCATCTTTGTAACAGACTTGCTTGAACAGGGTGGAGCAGGTCATCACAGGTAGATCAAATGACCATGATGGAGGTCATATATGTAGTGAGAATCCTGCCTTCTGAGAGGAAGGTCACTTACCACCCTGCTGAAGCGGTGCCCCGAGTGCTCCAGGTGCCCCGAGTTGAAGGAAATTTGAAAGGAAAAATGTGTTAAGAGCAAGGAGTTGCTGCCAGTGGAGGTTTACAAAAGAGCCGCAGTTTCTCAAAAGCTATTACAAAAAATCCTAATGACGAGTGATTTTCACCACAACCCCATCTATAGATCAGGTAGGATTTCCTTATACATAAAAATTTAGTATGCATTTTTATTATTGTATAACACTTCTTTAAAAATGTTTTCCTAAAGAAAAGTGTGAAAATTCATAAAGAAAATACTGTATTGCCTTTACATCACTAAATATATAGGTTTTGTGTAAGTTTTTTCCCCATTTTCAGGTAAAAGGAGACATTTTCAGTGAATACAATTCGATGACCTTTGTAATCCATACTTCACGACATTCACAGAGCATAATTATAGTAAATAATAGTTTTTACATTTAATTATTTCTTACCAAATACTACGTATCATATCTTCCATTCTAATGTATTTTGCCATCACTGTGCTCCTTTAAAGTTAAGAATCTAAATCCCAGAAATGTTGTCAATGTAAAATAAATCAGATTCTGGACCTTCTAGATATCTAATCTGTGTGTGTGTGTGTGTGTGTGTGTGTGTGTGTGTGTGTTGTGAAAATATTAGCAGTGGTTGTCTGTGGGTGATTTAAATTATTCTGGATTTTGGGTGATTTAATTTTTTTGACTTGCCAACATTTTCTAATTTTTTTACACTGAGCATACTGGTAATACTGGTAGTATAAATTTCAACCAACAAACCCAGGTATTTAAGCAATGTTACTTTCTTAATTTCCTCGTGAGTGACTTTAATTCTTATTTCTAGCCCTTACTCCTCTTGTGGCAGAAACATAATCTTATTCAGATCAAATCACTGGGGGCTTACACAGTACCAAGCCACCGGAGGCCTCTGGTCCACCATTGCCACCATCTGTGCACACTGGTCACTTCTACACCCGCCTTGCCTGGACGGGGTGAGCTCTGGGAGGCTCTCTCAGGCCCCCCAACCTGTCTTTCTGAGCAGCCTCTTCTTGGCAACTGCTCCCCACCCTGCGGGAAAGTTCTGCAAGACTTGCTTCCTCCCAGGCTCTGCTCAAAGCCAAGGCAAGAGAAATGTATGTCCTTGCGTCCCCCAAGCCCATCGGGAGTGGCTGTCACCCCTGCCACTGCAGCGTGCCATCTGGGGGTCTGGGTGGGGCAGAGGGCAGGGCATAGGGTTCCTTCCACCCCTTGATCAATTAACACTCACTTTCTCTCTTTTCTGTCTGTTCTACCTCCCCTTTATCTCCCATCCCCTATTGCTTTTGTCCAGCAAACTTTATCTAGTCAGGGAGGCGTATGTTTGCTGGAAAAACAAAAACAAAACTGACTTTGCTCAGTCACATATGTTTCTAAATCATTTCTGTTTTTGTAAGTATAACCTGAAGAATTTGATTCTCTTGTTCTGATGATATGCTGTGTCACATGTCCTATTATACATATATTTAGTTATTTATTTCAAATACATAAATAAGTAACCTACATAGAAAACAATGGAGTTTATTCTCAATGTATTTTTATCTTGCACAATTATTGTATTATTATTGTAATGATTATAAAATTATAAGTGGTTGCACAATAATTGTATTATTATTATAATGATTATAAAATGATGTGTGAGCCATAATTTAATACTTCTTTTCCTCCATAGCAGGCACATATCTTCTATTAACTCTGCGGATCCTCAAAACAACCCTTAAAGTAGGGGCTTCTAAAATTCCCACTCCGTAGATGGGGAAACTGAGTCAAAGAGAGGTCATGTAACCTGCCGGAGGTCACACAGCCTGTTAGTATCAGAGCCAGGATTCAGACCCAGGAGTTGAGCTTCAGGGTCTTTGCCTCTCCAGACACTGTTAAATTTAACCTAAAATTAATTAATGATATTGTGTGCCAGTGGGAGGTGAAGCATCTGGCTGAGCATTACCCAGCTAGTTTAAGAGGTTAAAGGCTGGGAGTAGAACCCAGGTCTTGGGACTCCACAGCTCACCTTTTTCCTGTGCTTCTCTGCTTTCTGAGACTGACAAAGCTGATGACTTTGCCAACTAAAGCCAGTGCAAAACTACCAGTCACCTCACAGGCTGCCTGGGAAAGCTTTGCTCTGATTTGTAAGTCTAATCCCTAGTGGGACTGTCATTGCTTAAGATTCTTAATAGACACGAGTGTAAGGTCCAGCTCTCAGGTTCAAAAAGATAACTGCTCAAGTACAAGACAGGGAAGGGGAGATTTAGCCACAGCCAGTGAGAAATTCTCAGTGGGGATTTTCACTGCAGTGGAGCTGAGAATGAGTCAGTGTTCTAGATGTGGGTTCCCAGATGCTCTGGGGCTGTATTCATGCAAGTTTCCCAGTGTCCTAAATAAGGGACCTGAGGGTCCTGTTCTTATCTGTCCCACCTGAGCCTAGGCTCACTCTACATTTCAAAGGGGGCACAACCACTGGAGCCCTCGAGGAGGACTCCAAGTCTGATGGGGAGAGGGTTGAGCCATGTCATAAGAGAATAGGGAAGGATCTGAACCGGGGCTCTTAAGAATGGAACAGTACCTCGTTCAGGAGACATGACCACTGTTTGCAAAGTTCCGAAGTGCTATCATGAGAAAGAGTGAGAAGACTTGGCCGGTGGGGTCTAAAAGAGCAAACCTGGACCCAAGAGGTGAGAGAGATAGAGAAGAACCCAAATAAGATATTTAAACGCTCAAGCTATGGAGTTAGACAACCTGAATTTGAATCACCACTTAGCTGTTACTTAACCCCTCTGTGTGTCAGCTTCCTTGTCTGTAAAATAAGAAGAACAAAATCATCTACCTCGCAGAGTTCTTCAGAGGATTATATGAGATAATCCACGTAAAGTGCTTAGCATTTGGCATATGGAAGTGCTCTATAAATGCTATCTGTAGAAATTATTATTATCATAGTGGTACTCTTACTATTATTGCCAGGGCGACTGAGCACTGCGGCATGCTGCCTTAGGTAGTAACAAGCACCCCAACCCTGGACATGTATAAACACAGGTTCAAAGACTGACCACATGGTGAAGATGCTGTAAAGTAGATGCAGGGAGAACTAAAGCATCTCCAGGGCTCTGCATTCTGCCTCTTTCTGGAGCAAGTCAGAGTGCATTTGAGAAGAATCCATCCTTAGTCCACTCAGACTGCTATAACGAAAATACTACAGACTGGGTAACTTAAAAAACAATGGAATGTATCTCTCTGGAGATACATTCTGGAGGCTGGAAGGCCAAAATCAAGGCGCTGGCAGATTCGATGTCTGGTGAAGGTCCCCTTCCTATTTCATAGACAGCTGTCTTCTTAATGTGTCCTCATATAGTGGAAGGGATAAGGGATCTCTCTGGAGTCTCTTTTATAAGGGCACTTATTCCATTCATGGAGGCTCCACCCTCATGATCTAGTCACCTCCCCAAGGCCCCACCTCCAAATACCATCACACTGGGGATTAGGTTTCAACATATGAATTTGGGGGACACAAATATCCAGTCTCTAGCACCCCCCACCCCCATTTCTGGAGTCTAGGGAGCAGCCTCATGTGCCTGATGACACTGTTTCCAATGAGAGTCGCCAAGCCAGTCACCAGGAACAGTCTGGACTTGGCCCAGCAGAGAAGGCTCATTCCCTGGCAGTGACCTCCAGAGGTGTTGAGAACAAAGCACTCAGTAAGCGCCATCGCTGTGCCCACACAAGGTGCGACAGTGAGCCCATAAACACCTTGGGAGTGCCCTGGAGCAAATGCAGACAGAGGCATCAGGCAAATGGTCTGGCTGCTAAAGACTCTGCTGCCATTGTATTCATATGTTCTGTGCGTATCTATGGAAAGCTTGGGGGTGAGCACAAACTTAATGTTGAAGGGGCTCGTTACAGAATCCTGGAGGTGGGTGACTAATAAGGAGGGGGTACTGGGGAATGGGGGAAATGTGCTCCCTGAGTGGGAGGGGCTTAGGGAGGACGGTTTCTCTGAACCACCCTTGTAGATGGTGCCCATCCAGCCCTCACCCTGCAGGTCTTGGTCCAAGAGAGACACACAGCAGAGTGCTTAAAATGTTTGCAAAGTTCATCTCAGTGAGATGGTGAGAGCCCAGGGCAGACATCTTAGGGCTCATCACAAACAGTGCAGCTGGCTACACTGTGCCAAGGGACTGTGGGGAGAAAATATTCTCTTCACTTTATCAGGGCAGCTTCCTCAGGATGTGAGGCTGACCCAGGACAATGTTAGGACCGTCGACAAGAGCCTGCACCTATGGTGATAAGCAACCTGGCAGTAATAACATTTTCACTCATTAATAAATTAACTAGTTAATTAATTAAATGATATTTACTGACTACCTATTGTGATTGTTAATTTTACATGTCAACTTGATTGGGCCACCAGCTGCCCAGACATTTGGTCAAACATGATGCCGGGTGTGTCTGTGAGGGTGTTTGGGGATGAGATTAATATTTGAATTGATAGATTAAGAAAGCAGATGGCCCTCCCTAATGTGGGAGGGCCTCATCCAATTACTTGAAGACATAATGAGAACAAAAAGGCTGAGTAAGAGGGACCTTCACCTGCCTGACTGGTTGAGCTGGGACATTGGTCTTCTGTCTCAGACTGAAATTTACACCATTGGATTTCCTGGTTCTCGGGCCTTTGGACTCAGACTGTAACTTACACCACTGTCCTTCCTGGGTCTCCAACTTGCTGACTTCAGATCTTGGGACTTCTCAGTCTCCTTAATAATGTGGGCAATTCCTTATGCTAAGGAATCTTTATACATCTATATCTCCATCCTGTTGGTTCTGGAGAACCCTAATATACTTATTATGCATCAGACACTCTGTGCTCAAAATGCTTCAGTCAGCAGCCCCTTTAGCAGTGGACATCAGAGAAGAAAGAAATAGGGAGACACCACATCCAAGTGACTAAAGTTGTTCTTGATCACCTGTAAGGCATCCAGAAATAATTTGAGGGGTAGGGAGGACCGAGAGGCTGGGGATCCTAAAATACGGGGCAAAGGCCAGAGCTAGTGAAGGACCAGTTCATTACTCCTGATGGGACTGCATTTGAAACCCCAGAGTGCTGTAGGCTGGGGAAATGTGTGTGTGTGTGTTTGTGTGGTGTTTGTATGGCCGGGGACTGAATCCAGACAATCAAATGCCAAATCCTATGCACAACCCCCAACACTGTACACCACCTTTAAGAAAAGTGAAGGGCACAGGCCTGGATATTTAGAGAAGGATGAGAAAACATGCTGACATATAACGTTTGTATACGCATGTCTTTTATATATGCACAGAATGTGTATAGATGCATTCACACAAATACACATTACATACAGAGTTTTTAGGGTTCTTTAGGATTTGAGTCTTTGACCAAAATAGAGTCCTGGGTCTCAGGCCTTCTGGGGTCCTGGTATTCATGTGACCCGTCAGACAGAGCCCATGAAAGGAGAATCCTTCTCTCGTGCCCCAAATGCACCTCTGCAGACAAGACTAGAGCTGAGCTTCCCTTCTGTTTGATAAGGGGGCTCCCCTGGAATAGACCTGAACTTAGGGCAAACCTGCCCGGGCAGGAAGAGTCAGGTCTTCATGGCTCCTTGCACACAGAGCCATCGTAAGAGCTGCTGCCTAGTTTCTTGCCAAATCTCCGAAGCCCAGGTGTCAGAATTTCTCAGGCTGCCTCATGGTTTCTGTCCGTTGTCCTGACCTGGCTTCCGGAGACAAACACGGACTTTATTTATCCTACAAACACTTTTTTTTTTTTAACATCTTTATTGGAGTATAATTGCTTTACAATGGTGCGTTAGTTTCTGCTTTATAACAAAGTGAATCAGTTATACATATACATATATCCCCATATCTCTTCCCTCTTGTGTCTCCCTCCCTCCCACCCTCCCTATCCCATCCCTCTAGGTGGTCACAAAGCACCGAGCTGATCTCCCTGTGCTATGCGGCTGCTTCTCACTAGCTGTTTTACGTTTGGTAGTGTATATATGTCCATGACACTCTCTCACTTTGTCACAGCTTACCCTTCGCCCTCCCCGTATCATTAAGTCCATTCTCTAGTAGGTCTGCGTCTTTATTCCCGTCTTGCCCCTAGGTTCTTCATGACCATTTTTTCCCCCCTTAGATTCCATATATATGTGTTAGCATACGGTATTTGTTTTCCTCTTTCTGACTTACTTCACTCGGTATGACAGACTCTAGGTCCATCCACCTCACTACAAATAACTCAATTTCATTTCTTTTTATGGCTGAGTAATATTCCATTGTATATATGTGCCACATCTTCTTTATCCATTCATCTGTTGATGGACACTTAGGTTGCTTCCATGTCCTTGCTATTGTAAATAGTGTTGCAATGGACATTGTGGTACATGATTCTTTTTGAATTATGGTTTTCTCAGGGTATATGCCCAGTAGTGGGATTGCTGGGTCATATGGTAGTTCTATTTTTAGTTTTTTAAGGAACCTCCATACTGTTCTCCATAGTGGCTGTATCAATTTACATTCCCACCAACAGTGCAAGAGGGTTCCCTTTTCTCCACACCCTCTCCAGCATTTATTGTTTGTAGATTTTTTGATGATGGCCATTCTGACCGGTGTGAGATGATATCTCATTGTGGTTTTGATTTGCATTTCTCTAATGATTAATGATGTTGAGCATTCTTTCATGTGTTTATCCTACAAACACTTTCTATGGACTTATCATGGACCAGGAACTGTATTAGGCATGAAGAATTCAGGCATAAATAAAACACAGTCCTTTTCACAGAGCCCTGGAAATAAGTCAGTGTTTTTTAATCATAAGAAAGCAAGAAAACAGAAGGGCTGCAGAATCCATCACTAACTTACATCCATTCATATGTGACCAATCATTTCGTGAAGTCAGATTTTTGGAATGATTATTGATCCCACTCTTTTCTGCCCTTCCATAAGTAAGTTTGGAACCAACCAAGATATAAGACCTAGGATACAGATGGAAATCAAAATATTATCTTCGAAGGTGGTTTGAAGAACACGGCTTCAGACCTGTGGCCACAAGTGGACTTCCCGGCACTTCACTTCAGGGGTCAGTTTACCCATCCAGTAAATGAGCTGACCACCATGTGCCTGCTGCCTAGGGCGGAGCCTGCCCTGGGAAGCTTACCACCCTGTACTAGGTCTTAAATGTGTCCTCCCTGGAAGTGGATCCAAGAAAATAGAGAGATGGCTGAGCTGAGCATGCTCAGCTCCTTTTCTGAAACTTGCCCATCAGATAAGTCACTCCTCCTCTGCAGACTAGTTTGTGAAGGTGCATAAAGGCCAGAGTGTTACTTCTGTTGACACCCCTGAACTTAAGGACATGGGACAAAGGGAATGGAGGTTCTCCAGACACCTGGTATGTGTTGAAGTTATAGGCTGTTAATAATAAGAAGGTGAGTGTCATAGTCTGCTCGGGATGCTATAAAAAAAATACCACAGACTGGGTGGCTTAAACAATGGACATTATTTCTCATAGTTCTGAAGAACCTCATAGTTCTTGGAGGTTCAGAAATCCAAGGTCAAGGTGCTGGCATATTCAGTTCCTGGAGAAAGCTCTTTCTGGCTTTTAGACAGCCATCTTCTCACAGTGTGCTCACATGGTGGACAGAGAGAGCTCTGGTCTCCCTTCTTCTTCTTATAAGGGCACTAATCCCATCATGGAGGCCCCACCTTCATGACTTCATCTAAATCTAATTACTTCCCAGAGAGCTTACCTCCTTATTACCTCCATGTTAGGGGTCAGGACTTCAAAATATGAATTTGGGGAGGACAAAAGCATTCAGCCCATACCAGTGAACTAGGGATGGGTAGGCTCCTGGCTCCCATGGAAACCACAAAGGAAAGAGCATTGAATCTGGTGTCCAGATACCTAACTTTAAATCTTGACTCTACCACTTATTAACCAGGCCACCTTGAGAAAATCGTCTTCTCTCTCCAGGCCTTAGGCCTGTCCTCTGAAAGACAGGGATAATGATGTTCAGTCTTCTGCAGAGGGTTGTTGGGAGGACTAAGTTTGAGCTTGGGTATGGACAGATGGGAGGGGTTGTATCTGTTGTTGTAATTTCTGGTGCCCTCTGACCTTGACACTCTTTGTCCTGAGAAGGGGAGTGCAGTGCATGAGCCTACCTGCCTTGAAGTCTTACCTGGACAACATCTTGAACTACTTGAAGAAAGGACTTCCACCTACAAGGTCTGTTGAGTCTTCTCTGTTTTACAAGGTCTCTCATGAGTTTGTTCAAGACCAAACCACTGGACTGGACACTGCAGATTCTCCAGCATTCCAACAACCTCTAAGCCCTTGAGTGGCTCAGGGAAGATTTTGGATGACATTAGACTAGAGCACTATTGGTCTTGTTCTTCTGGTCTGCTCCCTACACTGCACTACACTACACTATGCCACACATACACACACACACACACATACTTACACACAACAGAGAATCCATCTCAGCTCCAATGGCTTGGTTGTTTTTCAAGTACAGAGAGAATTTATAAACAATTCCTTAGAAGTTAAAGGAGAGAGAAAAAAATCTTGTATCCTGCTCACAGTGGATTTTTTAAAAAATCTGAGTCAAGCTTTCTCTTCCCCTGACATATGATTATGATTTTTCTCTTCTTTTCTCCCAGTGGTTTCAAGTGCATCAGATACTCAATATGGCACTTGGTGGTGCTGCTTACTGACATCTGGTTCTCCTTCCAAGCACATAATAGGGTTGCCTTTCCTGACTCCTGTGGCTGGATGCCACCAGGGGACCAGTCCTCATTGGCGAGTGGTCAGCAGTGGTGGCACGTGTTTCTTCTGGGCCAGAGCATTTAACTATTTACCTACCATTCAAGTCCTTCAGAGCCCTATCCTGCGGTGGTGACGGGCAGTGTTCAAGATGGTGCCTGCTCCATCATGCAGACTCAGTCTCTCAAGAGAAGACAAGGAGCAGAGCCTCCGGCTGACATATGAGCAGCATGTAGGTGAGCAAGAAAGTCACCTATTGACATAGGTCATTAGAATCTGAGAGTTGTTCCTATAGCTTAACCTAGCCTGTTTCATCTGATCCAGCCCTAACACATGAGAAACTTCAAACCAATTGTCCTGATGCTGTTCTATGCCCTAAAGGATCCAAGTTGGCCATCGATGACACCAATTCATAGGAGTCTGGAAATGTCCTAGTTCTGCGTTGCCCACTGCATGGCCTGGCTTCAAAAGAAGACCATGCTTCCCAGAGAACTGATTTAGCCTTTGCATTAAACATCAGGCTGCTTCCTCTACCGCATGGCAGGTTTTCATCTCCTCTGAATAATTTTTTAGCAACTTGAGAAACTGCAATCCAAACATATAGTATTTTTGGCTGGAAATTAAAACACGTCACTTTTAAAACATAAGCAGCATGCCCTGAATGTTTATGGTGAAAAGCTCACTCCTGGCCAGACTGCAAAACTCACATTACCGAGAGGCAAACCCTGGAGCATGCTAGCAGTTTGCCTCCCAGTTCGTCCTTCCTACACAGCGCGATGACTGTGAATCATTTCTCCTCTGGCACATGGACTCCCAGGCTTTCTCTCTGCTTCATATCCAAGGGCAACTGGCTAGAATCTCCCCTCGCTGTAAAGGGACAGCTGCAGCGATGAAGAGACAGGTTTCTGTCCCCTGCACTGCCCGTGTGATGAGCCAAAGCTACCAGATCCAACAAATTTCCAAAGACACCCCACTGAAGGCTCAGCCACCGAGGCTCCTGTCAGGGGAGCCACCTTATTCCTTTGTTTACACATCCATTTATTTAAGCATCATTAGTTAATGCCTGCCATGAGCCCGTTGCTGGAAAAGGTGTGAGGAGGGACCCAAAGAAAAAGACAATATCACTCTGCTTCTTACGAGGCTGTAGCCCAACCTTTGAGGCACTTGCTAACATAGCTCATAAGAGAGAGACAACATCGGATGGAAATTTAGAGGAAGGTGAGGTGGCAGGGGCTCCATAAAAGGAAAGAGAAAGAAAGAACATTTTTGACTGTCTGTTACCTACATTTTGTCCCTCCATTTCTACCATACCCTAATGAGCTGGTGTTTCCTGTATCAGGTGTGGACACTGAACTTCAGAGCCATTAAGGGATTTTTTTCCAAGGTCAGGAAACAGTTGGAGGACTTCCCTGGTGGTCCAGTGGTTAGGGCTCCGTGCTTCCACTGCAGAGGGTATGAGTTCAATCCCTGGTCGGAGAACTAAGGTTCTGCATGCTGCACAACATGGCCAAAAAAAAAAAAAAAAGAAAGAAAGAAAGAGAAATTTGGAAGAGTTACGTTTCACTGCACTGGTAGGTTCCTCTGACTCCAAAACTGGCCTCTGTTGAGTAATTTAACCTCTCTAAGCCACAGTTTACACATCCATGAAACGGAGATAGAATCAAAGGACCTATCTCCTAGAGTTGTGTTGAGGATTAAATGAGATATCCATGAAAATAAAGTTCTTAATCTGGCACATGGTAAGTGCCCATGAGTGTTAGAATATAACTGTATTCTATGGGCACCTACTGTGTTGCAGACACTTGCTCGATTCTCACAAATATTATTCTTATCTTCCTTTTAAGGATAAGGAGAGTGAAGTTCAGACAAAGTAAAAACTTGCTTAATGTCACCTAATTGATAAGTAATTAGGGTTAGGACTGAGGTCTGCCTGACTAGAATACTGATGCTCTTTCTGTCGCGCCAGGGTGTCTCCCAAAGCTAATTCAGATGATCAAAAGCCCCCAGGGAATGAACGGTGTCCACCACTACTTTACGCACTGGGTAGTACTCAGGAGTTGTAGTTCTTTGTGTTGCCCAGGCAGCTCCACATTTTCCCAACCCTATGACCTCGGGCAAGGTATTTAACTTCTCTGAGCCTCCCTTTTCCCCATCTGTATAGGATCTATGCCATAGGACTGTTGTGAGGACTAAACAAGATAATGCATACGAAGTGCTTAGCAAGATGCCCGACGCATAGAAGAATCTCAATGAATGTGAACATTGATGATGATGTAATGGTGATGATGATGATCTGGCATCATTGACATAGCCTGGGTGACACACCCATGGGAGCTGCCACAAAAGAGGGGAAACGGTATTTACTCCAAGACTATTGCCTGCGCCAATGCACACTTCTGGTTAAACAAAGACTGTTTACGATGCAACAAATAAAGGAACTGTGGAGGATAATGATACCTACCAGAATTAGCGTGCTAAGAACATACATTTTCAAGGCATTGCTTCTTTACGTGACTTCTTAAAATGTTGGTTGGCGACAAAGCCAGAATTCTCTTATCAAAATGAAATCTGAAGAATACAATTTTCAGCTCAAACAATGTGGTTTATACAAAGCGCCACCCTTTCAAGTCAGATGAGGAAATATAAAACTGTTCTATAATATATATATTGTTTGCACACAAAAAAACATATGAATCCATGTTTCAAGTCAGGCGTCATTTGGCATCTTCAGTAAAAGGGGAAAACTTTCTTTTTTCCAAAGGAAACCCCCAAAGGAGACCTCAGGACCATATCAACGGTCCCTGTGGCTTCTCCCGAAATGTCAGACGATCACACTTACCTCTTTACTCACTGGGATGCCAGGTTGCTGGGAGACAGAGACCTGGCATTGATCACCATTGGTCCTTTTCATTAAACTGAGATACCTATGGGGTTGTTCCCTTCAGCAGTGGATTCAGTTCTACAGAAATGTCCTGAGAGCTCATTTAATGCTCAGCACTGTCTCAGGTACCATGAGGATGCCTAGAAAAGTAAGACCCCATCTTGATCTCAATGCACTCAGCATCTACTAGCATAGGGAAAAGTCAAGTCCCTGGAGGATAGGCAAATCTTTACTGTCACAGGACAATCCTGCATACAGCCCAGTCTTTCACTGCTCCTTTCCAGAGGGCCAGCTGTGTGCCAGGTGCAGTGCTAAGCATGGAGGAAAGAAAAGCAAGAAGGCACCCTCTCTCTCCTCAGGACGATCAGAGCCCAGGTGCTTTAGAAACGCTGTGGAATGAGAGAGAGCATCTAGCTAGGAACCAGAGAAGTGATTTTGAAAAGGTCTTAAAAGAATGATAACATTCAGCACATGACAGTTCTTTCCATCTAAGGACCAGGACCCAAAGTCACGAGGCAAGTTCTAATCTGTGGGTTGTAATCACCGACTGCACAGAAATTCATCACCTACCTTTGAACTTAGAGCCACTGCAGGCCACTCTTGACATCCAGGGGCTGTCAGCATTCAGCACCCCCTTCCTTTCAGCTCCTAGGTTTCCTAAGAGAATTCTCTCTTGTATGAAAACTTGTTTGGAGAGAGAGAACACAGCTCTCTTTGAGGAGTAGGGAGACCTTCGTCACCCCTCTCCCTGCCCAGGCTCAGGCCTTCTAGAAAGACATTTGGAGGATTCCAACCAGGTTGAGAACAGAAAGAAGAATCTTCCAGAAACAGCAACTCAAAAGCCTGAGGCAGGAATGAGTTTGGCCGGTTCAGGGAACCCAGAGTACGGTATGAATAAGAGCAATGAGAACAGAAGGGTGGGCTGGAACCAGTTTCCAGGCCTTGGGGGCGTTGCAAGGGGATCGGAGTTTATTCTGAAGCCATCGTGGGTTATCAGGAGGATGGTGGGGCGCGATGGCTTATTTTTTAAAGCATCCCTCTGGCTGCCCAGGGGAGAATGGACTGTGGAAATAGAGGCAAGACAGAAAATAGGGAAACTAGTGAGGGGGCTCTTGCTGTGGCCCAGGGATGAATTGGTGACAACTGGGACCAAGGGGATGTATCCTTGACATGGGAGAGAAAGAGTCGGATTCGGGTTGTAATTTACAGGGAATGGCCATTGAACTTGCTCATTGATGTGAGAGGTGAGGGAACGAAGAATCCAGAATGACTCCTGGGTGTCTAGGTTAAGCAAGCAGATGGACAGCGCTTTTTAATGAATGACAGTGCAGAGTACTATTACTAGGGGCATCTCCGAGAAGGTCATGTTTTGATAGAGGAAAAAAAAAAAGAGTTTTACTTTGAGCATTTAAAGTTTGAGATGTCCATGAAGTATCCAAGTAGGGTACTTCAAGCAGGATTCTCTGATCGTGGAGTTGAGTGTACAGGAAAGAGGAACAAATTAAAAATCTCATGTCTTTAGCATATAGATGGCATTTAAAACCAAGGAATGGATTGTCTCCCAATGAGAGAAATAGAGGTCCGGGATAAACAACAGGGTCCTACTGTAGAGCACAGGCAACTATATTCAATATCCTGTGATAAACCATAACGGAAAAGAGTATGAGAAGAATGTAGGTATATATGTATAACTGAATCACTTTGCTGTGCAGCAGAAATTACCATAACAATGTAAATCAATTATACTTCAGTAAAATAAATTAAAGAAAAAAAGAAAAAGAGGTCCAAGGGCTGAACCTTAGGATAATCTGACATTTAGAAGTCAAGCCTCCTAGAATAAGAAAAATCCTCCACGGGCCTTCTCCCTTCTTGACGTTGAAGGACGTCTTGAACGTCTTGAACGTCTCCCTCCCTCCCTCTGCACTGCAGGATCAACCGCAGTGGGGAAAAAGCGAACCCGGAAGACCATGTTAACCTCATTTGAATACTGTGTGTACATAATTAAAAACATTTGGCCCCCAAGATTAATAACTCCTTTTACATCTTCCTTTGACAGTCACTCTGATTTGTCGGGTGGGACTGGCGGGGTGGGTGCTTTTTGAGTTGATTAACACCTCCACGTTGCTTTGAGCAAAAGTGTGGGGTGGCGACAGAAAATGCCACATTGCAGATGCCCGACTTGGGAACGGGACTCTGACTTCACGCCTCTCGCTAGAGGCAGAGACTCACTTCTGACGGAGGGAAAGTATTACAAAAATATATATGTAACACATATTCTATTCCTGATTTAGGTCTATAATCTTATGAGCCAGACTGTAATGAATAAAGTTATAATTAGCCGTAGATGAAGAACACGCAGCCGTGTTTTCTAGGGTGCACTTTAGGGCTCCGATCCAATCTGCACATTTACAAGCTGTGCTATTTGCATCGACTGCTACGGACTCCACTCAGACAGAAGAGGCTGCATTATTGATGACAGTGTGCGCATCTTGCTTATCTCTCTACTACACCCCGTGGGGTAGGGAAGTGCAGGAGGAGGGAGCAGCCAGGAAATCCGGAAAACACTACCCCATCCTCACAGAATATTTCCCCAAATAGTAGCATCCATGTCTAGTCTATGCCAGAAAACCTCTGGCATTCTCCCCCAACTAGATCTACGGGATGGAATTGACATGAATTGTTGTAACGTGGGCTGTGTGACCTTGGGCAAGTCACTTCCCCTCTCTGGGCCCTCGTTGTCCATCTGCAACATAAGAAATTAGACTTGACTCTCTCTAAGGGCCTTTCCAGCTTCAACGTCCTGAGGGTCTATGATTCTATCAAAAGAAAACCAGATAGGATCATCAGCAGGCAAGGTCCATGCTGCTGACGAGCCTTGCCACCCATACCTCCTCTGTGTTTTGATGTGGAATGAAGCAGTGTGCTGGGAAATGTTTAACAACTGGCTCTCCAGTGAAAAAGCTCTGATTTGTAGTGTTTGCCAATTTCTGTGGTGTAAATACTCCCACCATGGTGGATTTCGACCTACCCACATGATGTCCCTAAATACCAAGTTGAGAAAAGATGCACATAACCGGCCCTCAGAAGCTGGCACTCCTGCTGACTGTCGCACAGCACTCATGGTATGTGTGGGAATAACTGGCAAGTCACCCTTTCTCTCTTCTCCTCCACTTCTTCTGGTTAAAAGATTTTAAGTAAAAGCTAACACCACGTTGCAGGTAAGGAAGAGACTGACTCTTATCCTTTGACTAGTTGCCCTGCAGTGTGGCCCTTGGGGCAACTGTTGGCTGTGGCCTCAAGGTTAAGAGCACAGGCTCTTGCCAGACAACCAGGGTCCAGATTCTGGCCTTGCCGCTTACCAGCTGTGCAGCCTTGCTCAAATGACTTAACCTTTCTGTAAAAGATGTGAAATGGTGATAGCAAACACACCTACTTCAGAGGTGTCTTAGCTTGGGGCACTATAACAAAATACCATAGACTGGGAGGCTTAAACCACAGAAGTTTATTTTCTCAGTTCTGGACGCTGGAAGTCCAAGATCAGGGTGCCAGCATGGCCATGTTCTGGTGAGGACTCTCTTCGTGGCTTGCAGACGAACACTTTTTTGCTATGTCCTCATGTGTTGGAGAGAGAGCGATGGTGACTCTTCTTATAAGGGCATCATTTCTGTAGCATAAGCGCTCCACCCTTATGACCTCATCTAACCTTAATGACCTTCTTAAAGTCCCTATCTCCAACACAGTCACATGGGCGGTTAGGGCTTCAATATATGAACTTTGGGAGAACACGATTCAGTCCATAGCAATAAGGTTGATATAAGGATTGAATGAGTTCATATATATATAATGGGTCTGGTATATGGTAGGCACTCAATAGATATTAGCTGTTGTTATATATTTTTTTTCTTTTTTTTTTTTCTTTTTTAGGGATTTCCCTGGTGGACTAGTAGTCGGATTCTGGACCCTCACTGCCATGGCCCGGGTTCAATCCCTGGTCAGGAAACTAAGATCCCACAAGCTGCACGGCACGGCCAAAAAAAAAAAAATATATATATATATATATATATATATATATATATATATATATATATATATATATAAAATTATAAATTTAAGTTTGAACCAGAGAATCAAAGATAAGACCAAAAGAAGGAAAAGAAAATTAACTTCAGCACAAATTTTATAAGTCTAGAATTCGATTTTCTTGCAAGAGCCTAAGACCCACCCTGGACCAACAAATGTCTAATCTGCTGATCAGGTCAATCTAGCAGTTGGCCTAGAAGCTCTGCCTTTGAATTTACTGTTGTGCTCCGGGCAGATCATCAGCTTTGAGTTAGAAATCTGAAGAGCAACATTTAGTGTGCAATCAGTTTTATCCTCTTTTGTGAACCCATGGCTGTTAACTGAACCAGCACAAAGGCCTGGAGTACTTCCTGCTTCTCCTACCTGCGATACCAGGATGTTCCGTTCCTCACACCGATAGTCAGACTCTGCGAACCAACCCTTCCAGTCTCCAGATGAGCTCTCCTCAGATAACATCTGAGTCTGTTGCACCTTGACGTGGCTTCTCCCCAGCCAGCCCCACCGACCTCCATACGTCCACCTGGGCTCTGGTAAGGAACAAGGGGAGGAAAAGAGAAGATTGGATGAGAGGAAAAGTAAGAAAAGAGAGAAGGGAATGTCCATTTCTTGAGCATCTCCTGTCTTCCAGGCAAGGAGCCAAAACCCAACTCTGGTGGAGTCTCCCAACAACCCTGTGAAACATTCAACAGAATTTCCATAAAACCCAGCAATTCTACTCCCAGGTATATATCCAAAAGCATTGAAAACAGGCACTCAAATACTTGTGCACAAACGTTTACAGCAGCACTACGCATAATAGTGAAAGATGGAAACAACCCAAATGTCCGTCAACACACAAAGAACAAACTATGACACATACATACAATGGAATATTATTCAGTCATTAAAAGAGAATGAAGAGCTGATACATGCTACAAGGTGAATGAACCTTGAAAACATTATGCTCAGTGAATGAAGACAGACAGAAACAGTCACATACTATCTAATTCCATTTATTTGAAATACCCAGAATAATTAAATCCACAGAGGCAAAAAGCAGATTGGTGGTGGCCAGAATCTAGGGGGAAGGGAGGGATGGGAGTGACTCCTCAATGGGTCCAGGGTTTCTCTGGGGATGATAATGTTTTAGAACTTAACCTAGATGGTGGTTGCACAACATTGCAAATGCACTTGGTTGTACAGTTTTTAATTGTTAATTTTAGGTTATGTGAATTTCACCTCAACTTTTAAAAAAGTCATTCCACGCTCTGTGTATTTTTTTTTTAAACATCTTTATTGGAGTATAATTGCTTTACAATGGTGTGTCAGTTTCTACTCTACAACAAAGTGATTCAGCTATACATATACATATATCCCCATATCTCCTCCCTCTTGCATCTCCCTCCCACCCTCCCTTTCCCACTCCTCTAGGTGGTCACAAAGCACCAAGCTGATCTCCCTGTGCTATGTGGCTGCTTCCCACTAGCTATCTATTTTACATGTGGTAGTTGGGTATGTTTCAGTTTATTTATTTGTTTTAGAAAAATGACTTCAGCTGCTTATAAGAAACTCAGAGCTCCACGCAAAAGTAGAGGCAGAAAAAACCTGACCCCCAGGTTTTTTCCTAATCACAGAGGTCTAAGAGCCAGCCCTGGGGAAGGAGAGGCAGGAGGAACTTACAGTGATCACTCTTCAGATGTGCCAGGAGCAGTGATGGGTCTTTTATTGACTTATTTCATTAAGTTCTCACACTTTGCCAGGTACGATACCACTTTCCTTGTGCTTATTACAACTCTGGTTGATTCTCCCAACAACCCTGGGAAACATACAGAAGGGCCATTGTTCCCATTTTACAGATGGGGAAACTGAGTATCAGGAACTGGTTTGGAACCCAAGTCTGCCTGACTCCGGAGTCTCTGCCTCTCATATCAGCAAGTGTCCCTGAAGGGCGTCAGTGGAAATGGCAGCCGATACTCTTACAGCCACACACACACCACCAGCACGGGCCCTAGGGAGAGTAGAGAGAAAAGGGGGGGAGGTTTGTGGCTCAGCCGTGTTCATCTTTCTTGGGCTCCCCTTTCCCTGCCCTTTAATCAATAGGGTAGAAATATGGCCCTTTTGAGTATAAATGACATCCTCCATGACAGTTGGGATAACAGCTTATGTTTCTGAAGAGAGAAAACTTCCTTTGGCAGCCTAAGGCCTGGGAGGTATTTGTCAGAACTTTTAGAATACTGGGTGGTGGGACTTCCCTGGTGGTCCAGTGGTTAAGAATCCGCCTTCCAATGCAGGGGATGTGGGTTCGATCACCGGTCTGGGAACTAAGAACCCCCATGCCCTGGGGCAACTAAGCCCATGCACCACAACTACTGAGATTGCATGCTCTGGAGCCCACGCACCGCAACTAGAGAGAAGCCCACACGTGCGCCACAAGGAAGAATCCACACGCCTCAACAAAAGATCCCGCATGCCAGTGAAGATCCTGCATGCTGCAACTAAGACCCAACGCAGACAAATAAATAAATTAATATTTTTTTAAAAAAAGAATGGTTGGTGGTGCCTTGCCCCGCCGTGGTCTAGGTTCTATGTGGATTGGGGGGAATCCTTTTTATTGCATTCCCTGGGTGCCGTGGTCTTCTAAAGGATGCCCTGATTTCCCCGAACAGGGCCAGAACCAGTTTCCCAGAACCGTGGCTGGAACACAGTAGGAGTCAGAAGGGGGTGTTCTGGCTTCTGGTCTTCACTCTTCTGCTCTGTGAGCCGCCTCACCCTAGACCAGCCTCTACCCTTCTCTCCTCACATGACCTCCTTGTTTCATCAATGTGGAAAAAGGAGGGTGCACTTCTGGCTTTAAGATGTCGATGATTCTCCCTCAACACTTTAACATTTGCCGAGGAACTTGGCAACGTGACCCCGGTACAGGTGTCCTCAAAAGTTGTGCATGAATGAGATCCTTGTTGTGAAACCACATGGTGTAGAGCAGAGGTTAAGGATGGAATGTGACTAACCAGCCTATAATTCATTGTGAACTCATGGATGTTTACAAAAAGTCAGGAAGGGAGAAAGAGGGAGAGAAGGAGGAAGAAAGGGAAAAGGAAGGAAGGGAGAAAGGGAAAGAGAATGGAAGTGGTTCAAAGCAGGCATGCTGGGGTCAGAAGCTGTGAGTCTGAGTTTGCTCTCCCCTTCCCTGGCAGCATGACCTTGGACAAGTCACCTGACCTTTCTCAGTGCTGCTCAGTTGAGCACCAGAAGCAGATCATGTTCTGTTTATCAGAGAGTCCGCCAAGTCCCCTGAAAAAGGGTGGAGATGTAAATATTTTTTTCAAGGGAATCTGAGGCCTGAGTCAAGGGTGGAAAGTGATGGAGGGCACCGCTAAGGGTGGCAGGTAGAAAAAGGAAAAGGGATCATTAGCCTGGAGACCCCTTGGAGGTCGTTGGATCCTAATTGTAATAGACACAAAAATCCCAGCTTGGAGCTGGGAAGGCCACGGTGGGATCCACGCCCAGTCTGCCAGGAGAGAAGCCCTGAAGGTCGCTGCTGAGGACGGAGGCAGCTGCTCTGGATTCCAGGGAAGCTACAGAGCAGACAGAGCCAGAGGATGAAGGCCCTGGACACAGGCGCTGGCGTATCGGACAAGGTCAAGGAGGGGGTCTGAGGCCTTGAGATCGTGCATTTGGAAAGGCGCATCCTTACGTGCTCACTCATTCCTTTCAACATTCGATACGTACTTCTGAAATCTCACTGTGTGCCAGGCACGGTGCAAGGTGCAGAAGCCCAACAGACTTGGTCCTCCAAGTTCTGAAGCTGCAGGCCTAGAAGGAGAGGCAGACGCTGAGCAAATAACCGTGCACGTGCACGTGTGATGATGAGCTATGCCAAGTGCCACGCGAGAGACGGGCCCCGGGCTTTTGACAGCATGCAGCAGAGGAACTGGGGCCAGTGGTGAGGGGGTGTGGGGAGGCTGGGAGAAAATAATGCTAAGATAATCAATTCCAAGTGATAGAAGGGTAACTGCTTTTGATTCTCACAAGGAGAAGCGTTGACCTTGGCTGCTCAGGCCTCGTTGGGTATGCATGTGGCTGTGCGGGAGGGTGTGCAGGAGAGGATTTGAAAATGCCTGGAGAGGGAGCGTGCCCTGCTCTTGTGATCATGTGTCCGTGCGGGTCTCAGTTAGGCTGCAGGATGTGCCCTCCCAGAGGACGCCAGCTGATTACTTGGGGGTGTATTTTTTACTTTTTTTTGTTGTTGTTGTTTTTGCGGTACGTGGGCCTCTCACTGTTGCGGCCTCTCCCATTGCGGAGCACAGGCTCCGGACGCGCAGGCTCAGCGGCCATGGCTCACGGGCCCAGCCGCTCCGCGGCATGTGGGATCCTCCCGGCCCGGGGCACGAACCCGTGTCCCCTGCATCGGCAGGCAGACTCTCAACCACTGCGCCACCAGGGAAGCCCTTGGGAGTGTATTTTAAAGCAACGTAAGCAGCAGCAACTGGAATCTGGGGTAGCCTAAAGAGGCTCCCCATCTCTGTCTCTTCACTTCATATCTCCAAATTTGAGAAAGAAAAAGAGAAAGCAGTTCTGTCTCTCAGTTTCCATGATAAACTTTTCCGTGATTCTAGGTGTGTTCCATGTGGAAATGTCTGTGCTGAGCGGGTGTTCAATCTTATTTCCCCTCCTCCTCCCTCTCTCTGTCTCCGGCTCTCTTTCTTTCTCTCCACTTCCTGCTCTCTCCACCTTAGCTCCATCCTTTTAAAAAACTGCAAACACAGAAGTCACCGAGGAAAAGCTTTTCCTCTCCTAAAACGTAGATTCGTGCCTCCCTTACAGCGTGGAGCGGGGGTGGGGGGGTGGGGGCGGGCGACTTCACTGGCCCAACGGACCAAAGCTTTGCTCTGCCTGGAAAGCCAACGGAATGACAAATCTTTGGACAAATTACTGATTTCTCATCTAATTTACATCCAATTAGTGTGAGTGAAATGAATCATGTGGTCAGCCCCTCAGGGGAAACATTGAGATAACAAATGCCCAGGGCTTCTTTCCTGGGGAACTGACAGGCCCTCAGGGAAGTCCATGATTTACCCCTGGGTCAGAGGCCCCCTCCCTTCCCCCAGGCAGGTTACAGAGCCCATAGATCAACCCTGCCCCCTCCTTGCAGCCTGGACAGGCCCAAGGGAGTTCAAGCTGGTAAAAAGATGGGTGGGTGGGTGAGAACCACATCTTCTGTTGCTTCCCCACAGTGGAGGTCCACGTCAGGTTAGAAGGCAGCGGTGAATTTTTGGAGCAAGTGACAATTCCTGGGCTCAAGGCCCTCATGCACAGAATCTCCACCATCCCACAGGGACCTCATGAGGCAGGTGGTCCGGGGCTCTGGTGACCTTAACTGACATTTGATGCCACTCACCTTGTGCCAGGCCCTGCCTTTAGTGCTCTGCAGCATCTCAACCCTCTTAGCTGTCACAAGCAAGTACCCTAGGAGGCAGGCACTACTATGACCTCCACTTTCCAGGGAGGGAAATTGAGGGTCCGAGAGGACTTGCATCGGGCAGAGGCAGGACCGTGATTTTTGAACACCTGCGGTGTGATGCCGGAGTCCAGGCAGTTAACCATTGTGCTCCGTGGGCCCCGTCCATTTTGCAGAGGAGGGAACTGAGGCTCAGAGGGGCCAAGTCATTGCCCAAGGTCACCCCACAGTTTTGGCCAGAGTGGGCAGGTCAAGTCTAGCAGTTTCCCCTGCTCAGGGCAGGGATGGAAACCCTAGGAGTCCAGGCAGGTGACCACCGCTTCTGGGGGTGAACGTGGATGGATTATCTGAGGTTCTCCCGGCTGCTGAGAAAAAAACCAAACCAAGCACACACCTTGCTACGCCTGGGTCACCACTTGCTTCTTCATGCACGAAGAGCAGCAGACGGATTTCAGAAATGTTTTTCTAAAACAAGAAAGATTCCTCTCTGAAATCGTTTGAAGTGGGAAGGCAGGGGCGCGCGAGCGGGGCGGGGGGGGGGCACGGGTTTCTTGTCTGAACGGTGCAGGGCTGCATGTTTAGGATGAGTTTGATCTTCCTGTGTAAACTTGTTTCTAGTCTGCTATTTAAAACCTGGCATATGGATGGGATCTCAGCTTCCAGTACTGGCAGTTCTTAACATTCACAGCGACTAAATAAAAAGGGAATTTTAAAAACCAAATGCAGTTTTACCCCATAACGAGGCAAAGAAATAACTACTAAGAAGTTAACAACTTCCAAACTTGGGCCCAGCCAACCCTCTAAATGTGGAGGCTTCTCCGACACAGGGTGGGGTGAGGAGGGAAAGGACCAGCATTTTCTGAGTACCTAACATAGGCCTAGCTTTTGCGCTGGGCTTAACCTTCGGGTCGGCCTTGAGGTAAGGGCGTGGTCTTTGCGGTCAGCCAGCCGGGCTTTGAAACCCAGCTCTGCCGCTCACCACCTGAGTGACCTTGGATAAGTTACTCACCCTCTCTGAGCTTCAGTTTCCTCTGCTGTAAAACAGGCCTGAAATAGGATCCTCAGCCCAGCTCTGCCACTTAACTAGCTGTGTGACTCAGAGGTCCTTAAACTCTTGAAGCAGGCTGTTTTGAGGTCTACATGAGCTAATGCTTGTTAAGCGTGGAGCGTGAGTCCTGCCACATACTGAGTGTGCAAAGAGATTGTAATTATCTGCACACCGATGGGGGGCAAGGGTATGAATTTCCTCATTTTTCAGCTTCTGAGATTACAGACCATGCTGTACGTGGAGGTGGGTGACCAGCCCATCTCTTTCAAGGGGTTGAAGGGAGGCCTGGGGCGGATGAGGAGAGAACAGAGCCTGGAGAGAAGGAAGGGAACTCCAGGAGGTAGAGGACTTACATCACTACGGGCAGGATCCATGGGAGCGAGCAGGCAGACTCCTGTCTGGGTCCCCAGTAACAACAGCAATTAAATGCCTGCCTGCCACTGTTCTAAATGCTATGCAAGTTCGGGGTTTTTTTCCCCTCCCCATGAGCCTTCGCTCATGGAAGTGGTATTATTAATTTTGAATAGGAAACAGAGGCCCAGAGAAGTTAAGGCCCAAGGTCACACAGCTAGACAGTGAGTGACAAGGCTGGGACACCAACCCAGGGAATCAGGCTTCAGAGCCCCACTCACTTTAGTGCCTCGAACAGCACAGGTCTTGGCACCAGGGGACATCCTGTCGCAGAGAAGAAAGAATTGTACCAGGGGAGGGAAAAAGCAGAAATAGCCCCTTTAGTCCAAGTAGACTATGGAGTCAGCTGTAAGCCCCCGACCAGCTCACTAGGGGCAGAGACCCCTCAGACCCATTCGGGATTCCTGGTACCACAGAGCAACCTGGGCCACCAGCGAGAGCCCCTGACCACCCGTACAAAGCAGGCCACCATGCCCTAGAGGGGTGGCTGCTCTGAGCAGAGTGACCAAGAGCGGCCCAGCGCTTTGCATGATCTCAGTTTCCTGTTCTGTAAAATGGAAAGATCACGGCACCTACATCATATGCTTGTCCACGAGGATGAAGTGAAGCAGCTAGGGTTCCCTGTTCTATGGTTACTGTTCCCAGCGAGGAAACTGAAGTTCAGAACAGTGGGGTGACTCTCCAACCTGCAGCAGGAAATGCGGCCAGTGCCAACCATGTTGGATTTGAATGGGGCGTAGGTATGTAGGTATGGGGAGCCCCGTGGTCTGCAGAACCATGACCCCAGTGATGGTCATGGCTGACTCGAGTCTCCCCAAACACATCAAACTCCCCTGCTTCTCGAGGGCTGCTCCCAGACACATCTCATCCCAGCTCCCCATCTCTCCAGAGCATCCCTTGGGAAGAAGAACTTTGTCCTGACGCGGAGATTTGCCCCCAGCGCCGAGGACACGCCTGCTTGGAGTTCCTGCTTCAGAGCCTGCCACTGTCAAGACTTATGGCCGCTGCGTCTCTCCCCCTTGCTGGGTCTGGCTACATCACTTATCTCCCCGACGCTGACCTGCCAGCAGCTGCAGGAGGCTCTCTCCAGTAAGATTTGATTAATGAGTTTCAGCAGCAACAAATCAGTCTTGTGGAGTAGCCCTCCCTCCCTGGGACGCACTCTCACAACAGCCGCTGCATACAAACTGCCCGGCAGGTGTGGGGCTGCCTCCCAGCCTTCCTGCCAGCGGCTCTGCACCACTGGTTCCGTGGGCCAGACCTGGCTGGACTCACCGCTCTGCACCTGGCTCTGCACCGCTGGTTCCGTGGGCCAGACCTGGCTGGACTCACCGCTCACCATCAGTATGCACTGTGCCCGAGTGCAAGCAAGAGGTGCTCGCCTTTTCCCCCTTATCTTCAAGATAATAACGTAATTATTATCGTAGCGTAAGTCATGATATCTACTACTTCTGGACTTACTGGATGCAAGGCACTTTGCTAAACATTTGATGTGATTTTAGTTAATTAAGCCTCTCAATAACCCTATGAAGTGGGACTTTTACTATCCCCATTTTACAGATGAGGACAGTGAGGTGTGAATGGGCTGGTATCTTGCCCAAAGTCACAAAGTTTAAAAGGGGCAGGGCTGGGGTTTGAACCTCGGCAATCCGGCCTTTAATTATACTTCTTCACGTGTTTGAAATCTTAAAACCCTTTGGAAATATGATGAAAGCTATGGTCCTTTTCCTTGGAAAAATGCACATAATATACACATATTGCCGTACAATCTCAGCATGTGCAGACGCACCCACCTTCAACCCCATCAGTCCTGAGGACCACACCACCACCACCCTCACTGTGAACATATGCACAGCCCTTACCCCTCTGGGCCTCTGTCTCTCCTGTAAGAACAGGAGACTGGGGGTCCCGTCTCCACCGGCCCATCCCTCTCCTACTCTTTATCTCAAATGCACGATACCCAAGTCCGCCTTCCCAATCTCATCTTCTCACTCCCCTCTGGAAAGTTCGCATCGTTGGAAGGCAGATCTGTTTTTCTCTTTGAGTTTCCAACCACTATATGTGCATCACCCCACCCCACCCCTTCTCCTTACCCTGACCATTTTATTGGAACTGTTTGCTTCTCAAGCAGTTACAGGAAGCCCATGGTCTGTCCACTCCTTCAAAGCATAATCTACACATCATTCAAGTGCATGTCCCTCCAGTCATCAGTGACCCCAAGTCACCTTCCCGGGAGACTTTCTGAAGTGGGTGTCCTGCTCAGCTCTCCTCAGATCCTCCACAACTCCTCTGGCCCCCCCCAGACCACCAGGCCTCGATCCCCACACCTTCCTTGCCCGCTGAAGGGGCTGTGGATCTCCCTGTTCCGGTCCCCTCTTTACCTTTTCTAAAGCCTTCACATCCCAGAAACATTTGTCAGGGACTTGCCAATAGTCACTTTTTCATCTGCTGGGGCAAGAGTCATCTTTGCATATAGATGTTTTGTAAGAGATGCTGCATTGATTATGTAAAGTTCTTCTGGGAATCGCCTGGCCACTTCTGGGTCCTCAGTGACCAGTGCCACCTCCAACACCCATCCTGAATCTCCTGGGTCAGAAGCATCAGACCACCTGAGCCAGGGGCCAGGGGCAGGGCCACAGCCCCAGATGGCCTCGCGGGTGGCAGGAACAAATGGCTCTACCCATCTGAGATGGACTCACATGGCCCACTCTACGTCGGACAGGCTGGCTGAGGAAGGTCCGTTTAGTCTGAGTATGGCTTGTTCCTCCACTGGAAATAATGATGATTCTGGTGAAGAACGTATTTTATATTTTGTAGTGTACAGAGTAAAGTGAGTCCTCCATGAACCATATTATCCTCATGACTGTGTGGGGGATGGGTTATCATGACGCCCACTTTACAGATATGGAGGGTAAGGCACTGAGAAGTGATTTGCCCAGGATAGCAAGGTTCACATGTGGCAATTCCAGCACTTGAGCCCAACTCATCCGACTATGAGATTGTACTTTTCCCCTTATATCCTGTTGCTTAAAGTAAGCTCATGGGAAAAGCGGCCTTTGTAAGGTGCTCTCAGATGTTCCCCTAGTCCCAGGGTCCTCCAGGAGCATGCAGGAAATGGCCTGGAGTTGTGTGCATTTGCGCTGGGGAGAGCTGTGAATGGCTATGTGCGGGCTGCTTGGGAGTCGTGGGGATGTGTCTCTGCGGTGGAGTGTGCACGCGTGTGGGTGGGGTGAGTCTCAGCGTGTGGAACGCAAGAGGACCGTGAGAACCTCTCTGTGGAGGTGTGCGCTGTGTGGCATACGTATAGGTGTGATGTCAGCCTCCTCTGATTCCTCCTCTGGTGGGTCACTCTGCCCTTTGCCTTCAGAACCCAGAGCCTATGAGTGAAGCCTCTTTGGACAAGAAGACCCAACGGCTCACCACTTGCAGACCATTTGGGGAGGCCTATAAAACAGGCGCCTTAAAACAAACCTGCCGGGTCTCCCTCAAAAGAGCTCCCCCCAATCTAAAAAATACAGCAGCTAGGGACTAGAATGAAAACACAACAAAACAAAAAGCAGACTCACAGATAGAGAGAGCAAACTAGCGGCTACTAGTAGGGAGGAGGGGGAGGGGCAATACAGGGGTGGGAAGTGGGAGGTACAAAGTATTGGGTGTAAGAGGCTCAAGGATGTGTCGTACAACACAGGGAACAGAGCCAATGTTTTGTAATAACTGTAAACGGAAAGTAGCTTTTCAAAATCGTATAAAAATTTTTTTTTTTTAATTTGAAAAAGCTCCCCCTTCAAGCTCAGGATGTGCCCCAAGGTTTTGGCGTTGGTGTCTGGGAAGTGCCTTTGGGATCAGTGATAACGTCACCCAGAGAAGAAGGTCTTGTAGGTTTGGGATGTAGGTACAGAAAAGCCCCAGGAGAATCAGGCCAACAGTCCCACAGGGCAGAGGTGGGAGGAGGGAGGAGCTGCCATGCCAGCTCCCTGTGGGACACAACACCTCCTGTCGCTGTGCCCAGGGGCCACGGGGAAGATCGCAGGACACTGAGGCCGCTCAGCCAGGCCGCTGGGGATCCTTTGTCCCAGGGAGGCTGAGCCCTGGGTGGGGTCTGGTGGTTGGCCCGCCACCTGAAGGCATAGTAATTAGTCCCTCAACTCTTCCTCTGGCCAACCTCCAGATATTGGGCTGATAGGATCTGCGAGACCTCCTCATTGGATGGCCCCTGAGGTCTTGCAGTGCCAGAGTCAGCTCAGAGAGAGGTCTGGAGGTCCTCCTCGGCCCCCACGTTGTGGCCTCTGCGACACAGAGCAGAGTCTGCCTTCGTGGTACACTTGCTGGTTTCCACTGGGCAGACACTCTGAAAGCAGCCCTAAACCATTCACAACTCTGAGTCCGTAACTGCGCTGTGAGAGGGAGACGGAGTCCAGTCAAGTTGCTGGGGTACCCAATATGGGTAAGCCACGGCCAGCAGAATTCCCTCTTCGCCTGCCCCCAGGCTGGCATCCCCTGCAGCAACTCTGGAGCTTTCCCTGGAGCTTCCTGCTCTGGCTCCTACCTGAACGTGGCATCCCCACGTGCCAATTAGAGTCACACCTCCCATTTAACCAGAAGCACATTTCCCAGCTTGTTCCTCCACCAGGCTGGGCTCCAAATGCTTCTCGTGGTTGTTTCCCGAAATCAAATCCAACCTCAAAGCATGAAGATTTGCCATTATTAAAGACGAGCAAAAGCATATGCCCCAGGCTCTGGAGAGAATTTCTAATGAGGATTCCAAAGATCACAGCCGACGCACGAGCTCTTGGAATCTGATGGGCCCTTAGCAGTCGTGGAGCCCCCTAATTACGCTCCCTGCACGGCTCAGCCGTACCCACTGCCAGGCTGGGCCTCGCGGCTCCCGCGACGACAGGAGTCTGTGTGATGTAGAGACGGTATTTAAAGCCAGTGTATAAAGGGAAAAACCAGGCATGGTCAAAATGACCCTTACAAATCCTTGAAGAGGGAGACCCATATGCCATCTCGGTAAGTCCAGCGCGGTGGGCTTTCCTTCAGTGTTGGAACAAATCACTTTTCTTTGGGTTAAGCGCAAGGTGAGGTTGTTGGCTTGATGTGAGGGGCCACGTTACAGGAAAGATGCATGTCTTGAAACACTAGAATCACCCTCAGGGTGATACTCACAGGAAAAGAGGCCCAGAGAACTGAAAGCCACTGGGAAAACAGCAGGATCTACCTCCCATCTCATGCTTGCTCTGGGTGCAGCTCCGTGAGAGAGATGGGGGTGGGAAGCCCCACTTTATTCTCTATACACACTCTGTTATTGTTATCATTATGCTGTGTGCACATACCTGGTTGAATTCAAATACACGAAGCGGGATCTCCCTGGAAGACTCATTCTGTGCATGACAATATGTTTACATCCTTCAAGGCTACTTCCGCATTCTAAATGCCACTTCTTCCAGGCAGCTTTCCCTCATTGCCATGGCAGGAAGTGGTGTCCCACAACTGTGCACTCCCAGAGTACCTTATCTGTACCCATCTGATCACCAAAGCCACCCTGTGCCTCATATCATAGTAACTATATGTATGTCTTATCTCCCCAAATATGCCACGAAGTCCTTGAGGGCAGAGTCCTTGTCTGTTTTACCTCTGTGGGCCCCAAATCTCCAATATACCTCCATCAGTAAACTTTGATTCAAAGACTAGATATATGAATAAATGAACTACAAAATTGGCTCATCTTGGGAAATAAAAATATCTCTACTTTGTTAAAACAGAAATGCTATACTCCTTGGACTTAAGACACGCTGGAGTGAGGATTTCCATTGTGACCTGACCCTATAGATAAGATGCCGTTGGTCAATGTGTGTCCAGACCATCTCCACTCCCATACTCCTCAAAGCTGCCTTCTCTAATAGACTCCTTCCGTTCTGATGCACCGTGTGGTGCACACCTGCCCTGGCAGTAGAAGTGGAAGCCTCACCCCAGAGCCCTGCCAGGTAGGAAGGACAAACTTTAATAGCCCCATTTTACACATAAAGAAACTAAGGCTCAAAGAGGCATGTGTCTGGCCTGCAGTCACATGGCTACCGAACAGCAGGGCCTGGATTTGTGTGAGCGGAAACCTGCTTTTTCTTCTCTTTCTATTTAATCACACGTTACTTCTGGATAGAGATGCCATTCTGTTCATAATAGGAATCCAGCTATGGTGGGGAGTCCTGCCCCTCCTAGACCAATGAGACACCATAGCTCTTGTCCCGTGGGAGTGCATGGTTAGAAAATAGTCTTGGAGGCTCCCCGCTGAAGGCCTGTGATGTAAGTGGCAGCAACCCCAAATGTCCCCTTATAGATGCCAGGTCACCTCCCTGACTCTCTGCCCAGATCTCTTGGGGTGCTGGAATCTCTGTTTTCTTCCACTGCACACAACTGGCTGGGTTCCCTTCCTTACCCCTTCTTCCCACCCATTTGCCTGTGACCGAGGACTGTCCCCAGTCCCCCAAAGGGATGGCACAGCACGAGGACTGAGGCTTTGGAGCAAATCTGGATTCAAATCTAGCTCAGCCTCTTTAGTACTTGGCTAAGTGTGAAGTCGCTTAACTGCTCCAAGCTCAGCTTCTTCATCTGTAAAATCAGGATAACACTCACTTCAAAGGTTTGCTGACATGACAGGAATGACATTTGTAGCTGAGGTCCCAGCTCAGATCTCATTTAGCTGGAATTCAGACCAGTCTGTAGGGCCTGCCACACGGTGGTTGAAAACAAGTTTCAAAGTCAGATCACCTGGGTTCCACTCCCAGCCCCTGCACTTATTCACCAACTGTGTGTCCCTGGGAAAGTTACTAACCGTCTCTAAGCTTCAGATTCCTCACCAGTAAAATAGGGATAAAAACAGTACCCCACTCGTGGGGCTGCTTTGCGATGAAAGGAGATAACTTACATTCACAGCTTAGCACAGTGTCTGGCACTTAACCAGAACACAATAAACGTTGCCCATTAATTATTAACCAGAACACAATAAACGTTGCCCATTAATTATTAGCCAGTATTAATTTTGCCAGTGAACTGGCAGACAAGTCCGGTAGGAGCTGATCTGCATGAGGTTTTGACTAAAGGTATAAGAAGGGAAATAACGTCCTGATGTCGCTCTGCAGGGCCGCCTGGTGCCTGAGCCCTGCGGAGGAGCAGGCAGCAGGTGCAGTGAAGGTGCAGGAGCCGTTCTCAGGTACCCGGGCCACAAAGGGAAACACAGGATCGTGTAGTGCCGCATCTCCAGGGACTCTGAGACATCTATTTACTAAGCAGCTACTATGTTCCCAGGCTTGTGCTTGGCGCTGAGAATTGAGTGAGCGCTGACCTCACAGAGTGCACAGTCTGGGGGTTTCCTCTGGACCTCCACTCGCACCCGGAGGCACCTCCCCGGGGGCGAATCCTAGAGGTCTTGGGGTGGCCCAGCCGCACAAGCAGGAGGACGTGCCCTCCCCGACCAGATCCAGGCTGCAGACATTCCTGGAGGAGTTTGGAGACACAGATCAGGGAACTGATGCTGCAGGGGACTTCCAGAAACAACGGGTGAGATTGTGAAAGGGCAGACATTCTACAGGAGGGAGTGAATTTAGGGCTATGATGCTTGAGGGACCACATTATTACCTAAGAGCCAGAAAAACAGTGGTCGGGGGACAAATGTGCAGAATGGGGGGCTACCTGCTCAGGAAGGAACGGTTTATGCCCCAGGCAGGGCCGGCCCACAGACCCAGACTCACTCGGTACATACTCCCACACACACCATTCCTTCTGCACATGTATGATTAAAACACATAGCCGCGCACACTGAGCTCCCCACGGTGCACTCAGCAGGCACGCGCCCCATGGGCCTTTCACACCCCAGGGAATCCTCTTCGCCAGCATCCCACCCCGGCTCCCTTTCCCCTCTCTCTAGCCCTCTGTGAGCTCTGGGTCCTGACAGACCTGGGCCCCAGTCCCAGCTCTGCCACTTAACTAGCTGTGTGACTTAGTAGAGTTCCTTATACTCTTGGAGCCTCGGCGTTCGTTTTCTGTAAAATAGAAATCATAAGAGTCCTGACCTCACAAGGTTGCTGGGAGGATGAGCTGAGCTGATGCGGGTCCGGTCCTTAACGCCGGCCCTGGAACATATCAGGGCTCACTCCCCCTCCCGCACCACCGCACGGACAACACGTCCCTCCGTGGAGCCTGTGTCTGCTACCGGCCACACGGCACACACCGTCCTGGGCATCACAGCAGCCAGCCTGGAAGACCATCCCACCAGGCCAGGAAACCACTACACACATCACCCCAAAGACCCCGAGCCTGGCATCCCTTCTCTTGGGGACCCTCTGGAAGGCCTGGCAGAGGCAGATTTGCCAGGAGTGCCCGTGGAGCCTGAGCCACCAGACACGGCCCAGGAGCAGCTCTGCAGACGAGGGCTGGGCCGGGTGGCCTCGGACCCAGAGGTGCCTCCCTCCCCTCCAGCCCATCCCTACGGGACTCATTCAAGACTCCAGTCTTGCATCTGCCTCCCCATCTTCCCCCATCGCTCTCCAGCAGCCCTCGTTATCTCAACTACTTTAAGAGAGTTCTCTTTTCTCCCCCTCGACTCCTCTGATGCTAATCTCTCTCCATAAATCATACCCTCTAATCTTTTCATCACCTTTCTCTGATTAAAGCAGCTCGGGGGCTGGGAGCCACAATCCTCTACTAAAACCCTTTGATGTCCAAACTCAGCCCGAGGCAGGGTGGCACCGGCTGGCGGCCCCCCACCCTGTGTGGCAGGCCTGGCACACACACCGGCCACGCGGCCACGTTCCTGACTTGTCCTGGGCTGCCGGTGCGGCCCGGCACCTCGAGGATTTCACAGATCTCTTCATGAATATTTCTCACTACATACTGGATGTCATTATTCTATTGAGAATCAATTAGCCCAAATGTTGTTATGACAGCTACAGAAAAATGATATTTTTAGCTTTGCTTCTGCTGCTCTGTCTCTTCACAGAATTATTGAAAACCTTAAAACTGATCTAGTGGCGACAGGGGCCTCTGTGGCAAGCCGAGAGCGATTGATCTGGGACTGGGGAATTATGGGGTGTGCTAGGCTTTTCTCAATGACGTAGGAGCTCGTCAGAAACAACTACCAGGATGCAAGGCAGAGTGTGACCTCGGGCAAGATACTTACCCTGTCTGAACCTCAGTTTCTGCAACTGTGAAATGGGAATAATAATCACCCTCGCCTTTGGTGTTGGGAAGAAGATAAAAATGTGACAACGCATAAAAATAATTTAGCGAGGCCTGTGACAGCACCACAGCAGGCGTTCACCACATGAGTGGCCCTACTGCTTTGTGGCTGCAGGAAGGCTGCCTAAGTTCAAGTCCCAGCTCTGACGCTTCATAGCTACGTGACCTTACATAGGTCACTTAATCTCTCTGTGCCTCAGGTTCGTCGTCCATAACATGGGATTCATCGTACCTACTTGATAATATTGTAAGGAGTAGGTGAACTAATACAAGCGAAGCACTTAAAAACCCCACCCGGCTAAAAAAGTGTCAGATCTTTTCAATGCAGGATGGCCGCCACTGTCGTCTGCTTCCCACCTTTGTTCAGCTGACCCCTCAGCCCAGAATCTTTCTCTTCCTATCCTTGTATGTTTACATCCTCTCAATGTTAAAATCGAGCTCAATTGTTACCTCAACTGCTATTCCTGATAGATGGGGATCAGGACGCTGGTTCCAATCATCTCTAGGTGACCATGGACAAGGCAGTTTACTTCTTTGTCTTAGTTTCCTTGTTGGTAGAAAAGGGATAATCATAATAGTTTCTTTACCCCTGAGATGAGGGGTTAGCCCTGTCCGGTTCTGAAGCTGGGTGGGCAATCCTGCATTCAAACACCAGTCCTCCCTGGATAGCTTCTAAAGATCACCTGCACACTTCCTCCCCCACCAGGAACAGTATTACAGATTTACAGCAAACAAGGAAGCTGTTTTACAAAAAGAAAAAAAAAGTCGTCTTTGGCCAGGAGGCCCCGGAGTGGAGTAAAAGCAGGGGGCAGTTCCAGGATGCCCCCTGCAGACACAGGTTCTGCCAAGCCTGGTGTCAGGAAAAAGGGGGAACCCATCTGAGCACCTTTGCTTGCAGCCAAGTCGCACCCCACTCTCCTGACCAGCGGATTTTATCCAGCTGGAATTTAACAGCATCTGATGGCTGACATCTTTTGGCAGAGAAAGGGCCAGAGGAGCAGGCTGGTAGGTTCCCTCAGGGACCCCCAGTGCACCCCGTATCCTGTGCTTGCCACGCCTGGTTCTCTGCCTGAATGAATCCTTGCTCTGTTCTAAGGCTCAGGGCGAATTGAATGTTATTCATACAGCCTCCACAATTCCTTCATTTGGGATTACCTACTCCCTCTTTCCCATGTCCCCCATTGCACTCTTTCTGGCCACTGCTGTAGCCTTTGTCATAGCCACCACCACTGACCCCAGTTCTTTGTGTGCAGGGCTGTCTCCCCTGCTGGACTGTTACCAAACAGAGAACCAAGACTTGACTCTTACGTGCTGAGTGTATTTGCTCTGTCTTCCTTGCCTCAACACTGCTCTGCTTCCCCGTCACAAGTGTCCTCTCTGGAGACTTCCCACATCCACTGTTAACCCCTCTTTGGCCTCTGCCCAACCTTGTGTCCATGATCACCTCGTACAGTCGTGCAGGCTGTGCACTGCACAACTCTATGGTGCCGTTCACGTAGGCCATACAAATAGCGCTCCTGTGCACCACAGCAGCCCTGCCTATGCTGGGGGATCTTTTAAAGACTCTGATTTTGGATACTCTGACATTTGAAGGCCCCACCTCACATAAAAACACACCCATAGACTTCAGTGAACATAGTTTCTTGCTGTGAAAATATTTTGAAAAAATATTTTATAATTTGACTTTTGAAATTATTTGGCTATGAGCAGCTGATTTACGTTTGGCTATGATTTTTCAGCAGTCATTCTTGAGGATTCTGGAGAAAAGAGAGAATTGAAGCTGTAAATGGGTTTCAATTGTAAAGCAGCTTTTATGTAAAGCAGTTAACAAATAACGAAGTTGACCTGATGTTTTATACACTTAATTTCTATAGACAATTTTTTCTCTTGCCGTTCTCTTTTCACATTTTGGGGTCAAAAGCACCGTGGTGTGCTACAAGGACAAAGGACAAGATAAACCCAAAGGACCAGTATTGCCGGAACACAAAGTTACAGGACTCCTATCACTCTGTCACAATGTGACCATTGCAATGTCCCAGCGCCCTCCCAAGCAGCATGCCTGTCCCTTTCCCATCCCATATAAGGAAGGACATTTGCCCCGTTTTTCTCCTGCTCAACACACTGAAAGTATACATACTCTGCCCGGTCAGCAGATGACTTGCAGGTTCCCTGGCTATAAAAACAGGCAAGAAACCCATGCTCATTGTCAGCTCTCCCTGGTCTATCAGGAAGTTGGCCCACTGTATTTCCTGCGCCCCTCACCAACTCTGCTCTTTGTTCTCAATAAGCTCACTCTTTTCTAAAATACTACATGTCTAGGGCTTCCCTGGTGGCGCAGTGGTTGAGAGTCTGCCTGCCGATGCAGGGGACACGGGTTCGTGCCCCGGTCCGGGAAGATCCCACATGCCGCGGAGCAGCTGGGCCCGTGAGCCATGGCCGCTGAGCCTGCGCGTCCGGAGCCTGTGCTCCGCAACAGGAGAGGCCACAGCGGTGAGAGGACCGTGTACCGCAAAAAATAAAATAAAATAAAATAAAATAAAATACTTTGTGTCCGGAAATTCTTCTTCCAACCGGCACTCGGACCACGGCAATCATTTCTTTTAGGATTCAGACACCTGCATAGGCCTCAAGCATGAGCACAGGCCCTTCCCTATAAGTCCGCACATGACAGACCAGTCTATAACTTTGAAAGACACTTTACTGAAGGATTAATGATAAACAGGTGGCTCCCTGCTCCCATTTATTCTTGCAGCTTAAGCGTAATTATTAATAGCACCCCTTTCACTCTCGATGGTGCCAGTGTGGGCTATCAATTGTATGGTCACCTCGTTAGAGGGAAGAAAGTACCATAGACAGGAAGTCAGCAGAGACCCAGACCTTCCCCAGACTCCCTTTCAGGACAGTCTGGAGGTCTTTCTCTCGGCCGCTCCCATGGGGTCCACGGAAGCTCACCTTCCACCCTCAAACCCACGCCACCACCTCTGTGAATGTTCTAGGGATTGCCACTGCTCGCACCACAGACAGAAAGTCTTTTCCTCGTCCCCACCTAACGCCCGCTTGCCAAAGTCCTCATTTTCTGCAGCACGAATGACATCTTTCTTAGAAGACTGACAATGGACATTTTCATTTCCTTTTGTGAAAACCCCACTCCCATCCACAAGGAGATGCTCTGGCCCTATGACCCCAACAATACAATCGCAAAATAGTTCCGCATTGATATACATCCCAGAGTCTTTAATCTACATATCTTTAAATCTTACCTCTCTCACAGAATAAGGCAGAATATCAACGAATCAGTGCATCAATTTCTCTTTTAGCACCAATCAGATTGTATTATGATTGTATCCATGGTGCCCCTCCCTGGACTGTGAGTTCTTAGAGAGAGACGTGGGTGCCTCATTCATCTCTGCCTCCCCAATGCCAGTCCCATCCTAGCCCACTGAAACGGTTACTGAAGGGTGAGGGAATGAATAAATATGACAGCAATTTGCTGTTCGACTATGAGCTCCTTGAGAGCAAGGACTGTGCTTGTTCATTTCTGTCTCCACCAGAGTATGTGACAGCTCATGGCAGAGGCTCGCCAGAGGGCAGAAGCTCATGCAACATTTGATTAGATGATAGATGGCTGGATGGATCGTGGAGTAGATGGCTGGATGGATCATGGAGTAGATGGCTGGATGGATCGTGGAGTAGATGGCTGGATGGATCATGGAGTAGATGGCTGTATGGATCGTGGAGTAGATGGCTGGATGGATCGTGGAGTAGATGGCTGGATGGATCGTGGAGTAGATGGCTGGGTGGATGGATGGGTTGGATGCCTGCTTAAGTGGGTGGATCTGTAGCCTGAAGGGTTGGTGTCCAGGGAGAAGATAGAGCTGCTTTGGTCTCTAATAGATTTTCAGGTCTCAGCTCCAATTCCCAGGAGTCTTGACTGTCATATGGTTCCCATCCTTGGATTTCCAAGAGAATTCGACATATCTTTACAGTAAACTCCCTTCTATTTGAGACAATTTAAGTGAATCTCTGTTTCTTCTAACCAAAAGAGCCTGACTCAGATAGAAACCCTCCTCCTGGGTTGGGGGATGGGCAGGAATTAATACTTTCCTCTTGATTGTTCATCTTAGGAAGCATAGCATATTCATTCCCTCTCATGGTCTTCCCCAAAACAGTGCTAGAAGGCTGGCCTGGTTATCAGAACCATGGTAGCTCAGTGTAGTTTAATGAACCTGTCCTGGGCGGTTCCTGTGCAGGTCTGTGCCAAGCACTGGGTGAACTTTTGTGAACAACCTGGTCCTTGAACTTGAAGTAGTCCACCAGCTCCTGGTATCAATTCCAACAGTTACTGTGTCATTTCAGGTAGGTCACCTTCTGTTCTGGGCCTCAATTCTCTATCTATAAATGCAAAGTTGGAAGGAGGTCACAGAGCCTTTCCTGCTTTAACCTTTTGAGGTTATATGACTTCCTCAAGGTCACTGATATAACCGCGCTGTAAACGCTCCCCAACCTTTGGTGGGATAACGGGCTTGGGCTTGCCAATCCTGTTGCAAAAGCCCACCTTCTTTACGAGCTTCCACAAAAGCGCAGAGAACATGTCGTGATTTTATCATTTTTCTGAAGATGCATGGGTTCGCACCCTCTCATAACTCGTGTTCTTCTTGCCACCCAGAATTCCTTCACATTTTCACATGTCTAAATACAGATCACCCTTCTAGGTCAGTCCTCTCCTGCAGGATACTTTCCCTGCTCCCTCTTTTGGAAATGTCCTCTCCCTCCTGCAGAGTTAAACACCTCCCGTCTTGCATTTCAGCAGGTCCTGTCTCCCTGGGGTGATCTGGTTTCCTCTCCAGGATGATGAGTTTCCAGAGGGCAGACAAGAACGGCTCTACTCATCCCTCTCTCCCAGCAAGGAGCTCACTCAGGGCTTTGCACACAGTAGACACCACTGAATGTTTAATGTTATGGACAGCTAGCCAGTGATCTTTATGACGCTGTAGAAAGATAGTTTATGACCTAGTAAATGTTCGCAAACCATTATCAGATTTTTTTTCAAGTCAATCACAAGACAGCAAGGATTATATGATATAACATTTTCCTAAAAACGTATTTGAAAGCGTGTAGGGAGATGTATGTGTGCCCAAGACATTCATTCAGGCAGCAGGATTTGGGGTAACTTATTTTCTTCTTTCAGCATATCTGTCTTTCTAAATGTTCTAGAATAAGCATGTATTACTTTCAGAATGGGAAAAAAGAGAAAAGCTATTTTAAAATAAATAATCAATGTTTGCTTAGTGAATGAAAGAACAGGGCTGTAGTGTGTTATCAGAGACTAATTTGAGCTGAATCTTGGGGCAGAAGTCATCCCCTGCCGGCCAAGTCCCCCTAACCACCCAACCATTGCCACTGGAACCCCAGAGAAGCTTCTAACTGTAGAATTCCTCCTAAAGAGTTCGTTATGACCATCCTGCTTCAGTAGGAGTCATAGTGGTACTGTTTTTGTTGACAGCAATGATGACAACCCTCCCACGTATACAGCACTTTACAAAGGAATTTTGCATACACTTCCTCATTTTCTCCTTACAATCCTACAAGACAAGTATTAACACCTCCTAGTAACAGATGAATAAACTGGGGCCTAGAGAGAAAAAGGAGGTCGAGGTCAAGGTCATGCAGCTAGCACCCACCCCCCCCCCCATCCCCGTGCATAAAAATTCCCTGGCTAACGGATCAGACCGGGCATCTGGGGTGACAAGGCACCCACGTTTCTTCGTGCCTCAGAGCGGTTCGATCCCCAGGAAAGCAGGTTTTGGGGACGGGAATTTCCTGCCTGGAGTCTGCAATGCTCAGGATGGCTCCAAGGAAGTTCCTCCCAGGAGAAAATCCTGCGTGAGGGGGTGTGTCTGCCACGGCCCCGTGTCAACCACTGTCTTGCAGCAGCAGTGCTGGCGGAAGGCAGGTGCATTTCTGCCGGAGACGCAGGCAGCGTCTGGAACTGGGTTGGGAATCCAGATTCTTGGAACAGAATCAGGGAATCCATTCTCTTGGGCTGTATTCTGGGAAGGAGAAGAACAGAGATGGCCCCCCAAGCTGAGGTTGCTCATGACCGAAACGACTTCCTGTCCCGGAAAAAACCCTCTGACCCCGATGCGACAGGGTCCTCAGAAATTCCCCATTTGCTGCCACTATCCCAACGGAAGTCCAATTCTCTGCTCCTCTGCAAATCTCATGCAGAATTGGGAGGCATCTACAATGAACTACATTTTCTTTATAAAATATAATTACGATAAGAACAAATAAAATACAAAGTACTAAGGAAGACAGTAAATACTGAGTTTGTATATAATTTCCAAATTAAATCCTTTCAGATGTCTTAATGAGAAATCTAAGTTTGCTCCCAGAAACAAATTTTTTCAATATCATGTATAAAACTGGAAATGATTACACACAATTGATCAAATGACTCCACACAAATAATCGAGACTTTTAATGAGGATCTTTTCAAATTCTTGACAGTTACCATCAACAAGAAAGTTTGTTCTCACATGTGAGTGATGACATATTTAAAACCATTTTAAACAAGGATTCAACACAGCGACTGAAATTATATCTACAGAATCAAATAGGTCTTTTCTTTATTGACAAAAGTAATGTTGGAATTTCTTGTGCTCAAGCAAACGGGTGCAGGATCTAGTTGAACTTTTTCACACCAAGCATTTCAAAATGATGCAACTCTATTCTGCAGACCAGCCATGCACTGTGAGAGCAGTCAGGCTGCAGAGAGTGCAGATGCCTCTAGAAGGACAAAGCAGTCAAGGGAGGACAGAAATATCCAGATATACTTGAAACAGAGAACCAGGGTCACCAATGGGGCTTCACCACCCCTCTGACCCCATCTTAACCGCACCGTGGGCTAGAGACACCTTGGGCACCTGGAACATGAACTCCAGCTACCCCACAGGGCCCCTTGTCCACCATGGACAGGGGGCTACTCCAAAATCGATGGATATAGTAGATGTCCAGCTGGAGAGCGCCTCCTTGACCACACCCAGCCCATCCCAGCCTGCCTGCCACTGCAGGAACCTCAGGGTCCCATCCCTCAAACCCCTCCAAGGAACCCCAGCCCAGACCGCTCCCTGCCAGAAAGCACCAGCTCACGAGTTCCAGATGTTCCAGGACCACCTGGCTACTCTGAGGGTGGGCGGGGATGGTATTTCTTGGCAGATCAAGTGAACGGCTCTGGCTTAGAGTTTCCACCTGCTAATAGAGACTGGAAGATCTAGAATTTGCCAGGAGGAATTTTCAGCCAGCTTTGGATCAGCGGTGGAGCGCTAAGACTGGGAGAAGGAAGTCCAGCGGAGCTGAGGAGAGCAAAAAAACCAAACTGGGCTCGTGCCCAGAGCTAACGCCATTGGAATGTTCAGCCTGCCCCGGTTGTCCCAAAAGACACAGGGATGATGGGGGCATGGTCCAGGTGGGATCCAAGAGCCCTTCCCCTCTCCTAGGGCCCCAGGGACCCTCTGAAGGGGCCTGAAAGTACACTGGGGCCAAGAATCAGGTTCAAATCACCATGGAGGCGTCAGTCATGGGAATGTGAGACATGGGCTGAGACCTGCATCCTTACTGTTTCTGCTGAAGGAGACGAGGTGGGAGAGACAGGGAGGGAAAACCGAGGTGGGGAGGGGTAGGAGAAGACCTAGGAAGAGAGCAAGGAAGGAAGAGCAAGACGAGGAAGAGAGCAAGATTCGAGGGAAGAAACAGATGGGGAGAAAGATGCAGAGCTGGACTCGGGAGAGAGATGGATGGGGAGAGGCAGAAACTGACAGAGATAAAGGGACGAAAGAGATGGAGTGAATTGGAGGAAGACATGCAAAGAACCTAGAGGGAGAGAGGATCGGGATGAAGAGAGAGCCAGAGAGGAGGAGGCAGGCGCTGAGAGGCAGCCTGGAGCAGAGAAGCCAGAAGCCGGGGAGACAGAGAGAGGGAGCGTTAGTAACAGCCTCGGTTCCTCAAAAACAAGATGCGAGCGCCCTTTGGAGAAGTCCACTCGGCGGAAACGCTAACTCCACCGGCAAGTGCAAATGTAAAGAGGGCCTGAGAGCACTTTGTGCAAATAGCAGGCCGGGTAGTGCTGCGCCGCGGTGCTGCCGGGCACCTCGGCGCCCCTGCGCCCTGGGCTGCGCGCTAATTCACTTTGCAGTCACCTCCCGGGCGGGGGCGGGCAGGCGCGGGGCAGCCGGAGTGAGCCAAGGGCACCGAGGCCTGCGAGGGCCGGGGCCGTGGCCCTGCCTAATGGAACAAAAGACAGATCAGCAGAAGCAAGGCAGGTGGGGCAGAAGGGGGAGCGCGGGCCCCGGGATGAAGTCAGAGGAAAAGTCGCGGAGGCGCGGAGGAAAGGATGCTGGGCTCAGCTCTGGTCCTGCGCTTCCGCCTGCTGGGTGGGAGACTAAGACCTCCTGATCTTCAGTTTGCTCGCCTATAAAATAGGAAAATAAAGCTTTTCCTGGTTACCGCCAAGGGTTTTTGTGAGGCCGAAATGGGAAGTGGTTTGGAAAGCAATAATGTTCATAAATGCTAACTAATGACGCTGATGATAATCGTAGCTAACCCTTTGACAACTGTGTGAGTGCCTGGCAGCATTCTAAAAATTTTATGTACATTTGCTGGTGTGATCCTCTCAACATCTCCACTTATGCCCATTTTACAGACTATAAAATTCAGGGGAATTCCACGGTGGGCCAGTGGTTAGGACTCCAGGCTCTCACTGCCGAAGGCCCGGGTTCGATCTCTGCCCTGGAAAAAGATCCCACAAGCCCCTCGGTGCGGGGGGTGGGGGGAATCAGGCACAGAGCTGTTGAGTTACTCATCCAGGGTCACACAGATTGTAGCTGGTTGGTGAACCTTGATAATTTGGCTCCAGAGTCCAAGCTAAACTATAGAGGCATATTTTATTAATTCCCACATTTTACCGATGAGGGAAAGGAAGTTCAAAGGGCTAGGGCCTTACCCTATGTCCCATAGGTGGTAAGTAGCAAAACCAGTACTTGGGTCTTCGGGTGCAGAGGCAACTGTGGAAAGAAGTGAACAGTGGGGGTCAGGTAGATTTGGGTTCAATGTCTTGTTCTGCCACTGTGTGATGTTGTGAGAGTTGCTTTAGTTCTCTGTGATAGGGAATGTCGACCAACTCCACGACATGACTGTAAAGATTAAATGAAAAAAGTGCATGAGGAGCCTGACATATAGTTGGCACTCAGTAGATTCATTTGGTCCGTATTTACCGAGCACCGTGCTGCGCCTTGAGGATGCAGTGATGAATAAGACAAGGAAGATCCCTGCCCTAGAGGAATTTGCCTTTTCATAGGGAGACAGATAACAAGTAAACAACCCATAGATTGTGACTAGGAAAGTTAGAAAGAAAATGAAGAGAGTGCTATAACAGATTCATAGAGGGAAACCGGCTCTGAGAGGAGATCTGGGAGAGCCTCTCAGAGGAAGTGATATTGAAACTGAAAGACGAGATGGGGCTAACCTGGACAGGAGCTGGGAATCATGTCCCAAGAGGGAAGACAGCCAGTGCAAAGGCCCTGAGGCAGAAAAGAAGTTGGCACCTTCTAGGACTTGGTAGCAGAAGCACAGGGAATGGGGAGGACAGTGGAAAAAGAGGGGTTCAGAGAGGCAGGCAGGAGCCTGATGCCACAGGGCCGTGTAAGCCATGGATTTTCTCCTAAGCTCAATCGGAAGTCACAGAAAGCTTTTAAGCAGAAGAGCAGAGGTGACATGATCCGATTTACGCTCTCAAAAATCACTCTGGCTACCAGGTAGAGATTGGAGAGGAGCGAGGGTGAAAGCAGGAAGTTGTTAGGAGGTGAGTGTCTATCCAGGCTTAAACAAAGAGGTGTCAGGGGAGATGGAAAGGCACAGATGGGTGCAGAACTGTTTTATCGTAATAGAAATGCAAACTGCTGCTCACCTTTTCATCTCTGATCAGTGCTATCTGGTCTCAGACTCAGTTTCCGGGTCTAGTAGAATGGGCTTCACCAGTTTCACTGGGATTGAGGGGCAGCGGTTCCCAGATATCTTCAGCTGACCTCCCTGCCCAGTTGCTTCCTAAGCTGAGTTGGGGGTCAGGCTGCCCATCACCCTGTGAAAGGCTATAGATCAACTGGCAGATCTTGGGACGGTGAGCACTGACCCCAGAACCAGAGACCAGCTTAGCTGTCGTCCATCCTCCTCCCGTCTGCTGCGTTAGGCCCATGAGGGTGCAAGAAGTGATCAGCCACGGTCCCTGCCTTCGAGGTGGGGTTTTCTGAGGGTGCAGGTCACTCTGGAGGAGATCTCAGGAGAACACACGGGGGATTATCCTGCTGTGTTCCTTTAAGTATTTGTTGTTGAAATGGAAGTTACGATCCATGCTAATTTGAATACAGAATCCAGGAAAAACACCCTCTAACCACAAAAATGAATATTCAACATTCCCACCTTATCTTCCTTGCTGTTTCTCAGCTGCATATTAAATGGGCCCTTCATGTGAAGCTGGCAGAGTGGTAGTTTTGCAAGACAGAATGCTGCTGGGCTAAGGTACTAAATTCAGAACATAAGTCATTCTGGGCCTCAGAATTTCAAGGATCTTACAGGGACAGGCCTAGCACCACAGGGAAGGTGCAAGGACTGGGGAAAGTCTGGATCAAGACCATGGAGGGTGTTGGGTGAGAACTGAATGGTCCTGACCAGCTCCCACCAGCCCAGAGGTCAAGCCAGTCCTGGCCTTGATGGGACTCACAGGGAAACCACCCCCGGAGAGGAACACCTGATCTGTGGTGGGCTCACAGGGTGGCCCTGCTAAATGAGTACTGTGTGCCCACAAGTGCCCCTGCAGAAATCCCACGGGGTGTGTTTACACTGAACACTTTAGCATGCCCTGGATTCCGCTGGCCCTTGGGAAACGCTCAAGGCACGGAGGCTCTGTTTACCTCCTTGTTCCAGCCAGACGGAGCTTCTGCGTACGCAGCTACGTGCATTCGACGCCCCATGCCACAAGGGTTCTGCGAACACAGCACTCATTTTCCTTCTCCTTGACCTTGCATTTGCTGTGCCTTCTTCCTGGAATGCCTTTCCTCCCAGTTGGACTCCTGACAAGTACTTGCTCCATGTAGCCTCCACTGGCATTTCCCAACTCCCACGCCTACCAGGTTCCCACAGAACCTACACACTGAGCAGTAATTACCTGTTTTCACATCCTCCACCAAACTCAGTTGTAGGTTCCCCAAGGGAATCTCTGCATCTGCAGTGCCTCGCCAGAACCCCGCACAGAGGGCTTGGGGTGAGACCTGTGGGTGACATAAGTGAAGAAAGAGTAAATCTGCTGAGTGACGGAATCAAGATCTCAAAAGTTCTTACTTGTTGCATCTGTGGGCTTAATCCAACAAGAGGACATTTAACAGAAGTAAATGTCATGTCCTGCACCTGTATTTCAAGCCAGTGGCCTCAGCATAGGAGAGGAGCCAAAGGGAGAACAGCGTCTTCCATGAAAGAAAAGCCTGGTGTGGTGGACACCGACAGGTGTGCAACAGGCTGCCGTAAACACCAAAGTCATCTCAGGCAGAATTAAGAGAGGTATTGTGCCTAGGACAAGGGGGGAAGTGTCCTGATGAATTCCAAAGAGACTCCAAATGACATCCTATGAGGAACATCTCAAGGGAATAAGATTAAGATCTTCAGATCTCCAAGGAGTTGGCCAAGAGAGACAAGGGCAGATGGGTTCTGTGGGGCTTCAAGAGGCAAAATAGGGCTGATGGTTGGAAGTTCACAGTAAAGAAGAAACACTGAAAGTCAAGCCTGTCCTAATATGGGTGGAAGTAAGCTCCCCATCCCTTGAGGTGTGCAAGTGAAGACAGGAATGACCACTTGGCAGGGAGGCTGTAGAGTCTTGCTACTTCTCTGGCCTCCTTTCCCACTATTCTCCTCCCTGTTTCCTGTGGTCCAGCCACACCTGACCTCAGGGCCTTTGCACTTGCTGTCCCTCTTGCCTGGAAAGCTCCTCCCCTAGATATGGGCATGTCTCCCTCCCTCGCTTCAATCATTTCTGCCCATCTGTCATCCTCAGAGAGGCACATTCCCTGACTATCCCATTTAAACCTAATATCTGTCTACTTGTTTATTACCTGCCTCTCCTACTACAATGTACACTCCTTGTGATCAGGACCTTGGTCTTACTCACTGCTGCATTTCCAGTGCCTAGAAAGGCCTGGCACTTATTAGGTGCTCATTAAATATTTGCCAAAGGAAGAAATGAATGATCTCATTTATTCTCCACCATAACTCTTGCTCAGTTTAATTCCTACAAAAGCTTCTCATGAAATGATATGGTGGAGGAAATCCTCCACCAATGGCATGTCCCATGGACAAGGCATGGAGACAAGCAAGGAGAGGGAATTCACCTTGACTGGGCACCTGCCCTGCCAGACACTGGGCCAGGGCCTTCATGCACATTGTTTCATTTCATCTCTATAACAATGCTGCGAGGTGGGACTATTCCCCCCAAAGTTCAAAGTTCAAAGGGCCATATAACATTAGGATGCATCAGTTGCAAGCAACAGAAACAATGCTTGCTAATGGAAGCAAAAAGAAAATTCAATAAAAGGAATGGGAACGTGTACAGGATTGAAGGAAAGGGTGGAGAACCAGGCTTCAGAGAAGACGGGGAGCAGAGATGAGCCCCCTCGGTCAGGGGAGGTGAGGAGAACTGACTGCCAAGCTCACGAACGGTGTCCGTGACGGGCAATGGGGTGGCCCGAGGGAATGGACACACCGTTACCAGACAAATGGACAATGGGTGCTGGACGGGCACAACAAGATCAGACCCTCACAGATCATGGGTCCCATCCCCTGGTTTTGCAGAAGGTCTGAGAGGTCAAGTGTGGTCACATGGGAACAGACACAGATCTCCTAGCTCCAGATTTGGTGTGACTGTCAAGTCTCATCAGGGTTTGGAATCCAGATCCGCTTTTATTTTTTTTTCCGGACAAGCCCTTAAGGAACAACTCTCGTTCTCATCGTATTTGGAGGTCTTAGCATCACCATGGACTTTCTGCCACAGTCTCTGATTCCAGGCCCTAAAACACACCCACACAAAGGCTTTCAGAAACTTCTTTCACTGCAACTCTGATGGCCACCGGATCTCCAGTGAGAACAAGCATTGCCGACTTCAGGAAGTGACTGTCATAACTCATTTATTTTTATGTCTATTATGAAGCCCTCCCGGGGTGGTATAATCCACAAATACAAGCCCGCTTCACCTCTACTAGCAGGGTTTAAAAAATGAAATTAGACATGTTTTTGAGGCAAAATCTCTCACAGTTAACTCCCTGGTTTGGCACAAATTCTCTTAGCATTCGTGACCAAAGGAGACTCCTCCAAACCATTTCCTGTCATCTCCTCTGAGCTGTCAACTTTGATTATTCCTTTCCTGGTGCTGTGCCTTGTCTTATACTAAAGGAATAATAAATACCTCCTTCCCCCTTTCTGAATCTAGGACTCCGGCACTTTTTCTTTCCTGCTTTCCACAAAACTTTGCAGAAAAAGCACAGAGGCAGTAAGAGCAGCTTCAATAAATCACCGGGGAAGGAGATTGGGACTATTTCTAGGCGGTGACCCAGAAACTGGCTGGTTGGTCCAACATTTGGTGAGGACTACTGCGTGCCAGGCTTCCCCCTATCTCTGCCCTGGGCCCCTGAGATGGGCCATTTGCCACCAGGTTTGGCAGGCATGCATCCCCCATAACGGCTCTCTGTGGTCCCACATGGAAGGCAGATTGAATAGCCTTTTTGCAATTCTCATCCCGATTAGTCTCTTTGGCAACATTTCTTCACCTTTTTTCCGTGTCTTCCTCATGCAAGCTGGGGGACTGGTTTGATGACTACCGACTCCAGTATCCAGAGCAGTATTTGACACATAATAGACACTCGATAAATAGCTGCAATGGATGAAGGAGTGACTGAAGAGGTCTCTCGTTTCCTCAACTCACACCGGCATCTCTGAATTTCAGCACGGGGCCTGACGCAGAGTCAGTGCTCTAAAATATATGATACGTTTGAATGAAATCCTCCTGCTGCCCCCCTCACGGCTCCTTGCCCTTCTCCCCAATGGAGTGTCATCCTCTCCTGCCTCTCTTTTGCCCCTCACTTTTTGTTTGCATTCCTTCGTGTCTTGTCCTTGCTATTCTACTCCCCCTCTCTGCAGGGAGAATGCTCTGGGAGTGATCTCATCCACTTCCACACTTTGGACTTGCACCCCCACACGGATGCATGAAGCTGAAAGTGGGAAGAAAAAAGGAAGAAAAGTGAAATTTTGGAGTTGGGAGTCCTCAGGCATCTCAGACCTTGGCAGGTTGAAGTTGTGGCAGAATAATGGACTGAAAATTAAATTTACATTTTGTTTTCCTGATGTAGGAGAATCAGAGAACTATGAGTATTTTATTCCCTGGAATTTTTCCTCACCACTTCTAAGAAAATACCCAGGACTTCTTGCCTTGGAGACATGGCATTGGCTGGGCTGAAAGCAAAAGTAGCCTGGAGCTTGGCACTTGTCTTTGAAAAAAAAAAAACTCGGTGAGATGATTCTAGATCGCAGTTTTTCAACCTCAGCACTGTTGACATTTTAGGATAGATAGTTCTTTGCTGTGCGGGGGGTCTCCTGTGCCTTGTAGGATGTTTAGCAACATCCCTGGCCCATAGATGCACTACCCACCCCTCCCACCCCCACTAGTGTGACAACTAAATGTCTCCAGACATTGTCAAATGTCCCCTGGTGGGACAAGACTGCCCCCGGTTGAGAAAAACTATTCCAGATTATCCAGAAAAGGAAAAGAAAAGAAAAGATAGAGGAAGGGCCTTGTGGAAATTGCCCAACTTGGGGACTGGATAGCTTCCCCTGGAGTGGGAAGGGGGATGCTCGAGGTTCCAGGAATCACAACGAGCCCTTGTCTCCTCCTTTGTGTTATGGGATAGGCTACTACCAGTAAAGACCATGGGTCTCTTTTCTTAGCATCCTCCTGGCCCAGCATCACCCCCAGGCCTTCCAAGGTGGCATCATTGTGTAGAAGGAAGGCAATCTGAGAGTCCCCAAAGGCACTTGGGGTGCTGCCTCCTCAGTCGCACACTGTCCAGATGTCTGCTTACATGCTTCCCCATCTTTCCGCACCTGGGTTCATGGACCAGTGATCCCTTTCTGCCCTCTGTGTCCTGAGCTGCTCTTGGCTGCCCCTTTCGATCAGGAGGCCAGATACCCTTGGATCAAATCTGTGGGAAGTTTGGCAGTTAATATTAGGATAACTTTTGACAAACTGCCTAAAGCACCCCCTGGATCCCGCAAATGTCTTTCGTCCTCCAAGACTGACTCTTCTGACAAAAACTGACACCTTTGCTGGATCTCTGCTCCAGCCTTGTCAGAAAGTAGTCCGCTACTGAATAGAAGAGAATAACACTGTTCTGTGACTGGTAATTCAACCCCACCTCCTCAAGATGATCCAGCGCTTTATGGAATCTCCTGCTCCACTGGGTCCTGAGCAAGTGACATTGTCCAAATACATCGGCACTTCCCACCCGCATCACTCACACATTTTGCCCTGAGCCCTCCCACTGGTAGACCCTGGGGAACTGCCTGGCTGGGTACCAGGAGCCCCACCCACCCCTCCCACCAGTGGATAGAAGATGCAAGGAGTTGTGCGGTTCTCAGCGTGGCCTGTGGCAGGCTCCCAGGGGCCCACTGAGCTGTCCTCTCCCTCCAGGTCCCTGGGATGGAGCCCTGTCTTGAGTTTCTGCCTGTTGGACTCTTCCCAATCTCTACAGGTTCTTCTCCACTTACACAGATCACCCTAAACCTTGCTCTGCAAAATCTTTTATGATAGGAAAGACTCTGGCCCAGAAGCCTAACTGGCCATGGGTCAAACCCCAAATCAGAGCTCTTAGAAGACTCTGCTGGTCACACCAAACCGCTTTCCCTCTGGCCTGTGTGTTATGATTCCTGGAGGGCACGTCCAGAAGGGAGTTAATTTCCCCACCCTTGGACGGGCCCTGTTCAGGTTTTCTTCCCTGTTTCCACACCCTCCATCCCCCCATCCCCCAATGCAGAGGTTCTAGATGCCCATGGCTGATGCTACACAGATGCCCGGTTGGTAACATAATCCCATAGGTTTGAAAATAATCCACCGTTCATATTGATTAAAGGGTTAGTGCCAACCTGCAGAAGAGTTTAAACACTTCTCTTAATGTCTGTTTTTCAGGTCCTAAATCAGCACACACTTTTTTGGGGCAGCCTCTGTGCTGGGTGCTGTGCACAGCACTTTCACAGATTCCATCCTTCTATGACCTGGAGAAAGGCATCCAGGGCTGACAGAACAAGAGCCCAGGAGCCAGAAGCAGAACACGAAAAGAACTCACGGGAAGGAGCAACCAGACAAGATGCCACGTCCTGGGGTCCCATTGTGGGCCCTGGACTTCCAGCAATGCAGTGAACAGAGCTGACACAAAAGGGCCTCCTACCTCCCAAGCCACATAGAAATGCTAACCAAAGCACAAGATCAAGATTACAAATGCTAGTCAAGTTTAAAAGAAAGAATTGGAATTCCCAGAGGTCAGATACAACAAGGGACCTCTAAGCTGAAGCTGGAAGCAGAAACTGATACTATGGTGGCCCACAGGGGTCTTGAACCTTGAACTTGCGGGCTGGGATTTTAATACTCACAGGGCAATACTGTGGCCTCCAGTCTGTGCAGGTGGAGAGCATAAAGCTCTCACAAAGGGTCAAGAAAAACTTTTTCCATCAGCCCAAGGAAGCATCAGGCAAATTGCTAGGGCTATGGATGGAAAAAAATTTCAAGTTGTCTGCAAGAATTCAAAATCCCAGATGACTGTCACGGATAGGTCTGATTTTATATTCCCTAGGTGGCGCAGAAGCCCGAAGCCCCAAGTTGCTTCTCTCTCTCTCTCTCTCTCTCTCTCTCTCTCTCTCTCTCTCACACACACACACACACACACACACACACACACACACACAAACACAGAGGATGATCTGAGCCATTAAGGACATTCCACAACCCAGGAAACAAACTGAATATCCATCAACAGGAAAACTAATAAATTATAGTGTCTTCCTACAACAGAAAAGTATTATGCAACATTTAGAATGAATGATGTATAACTATATGTGTCAACATGGATAAATTTTTTAAGAAACATAATTTTGAGTAAAAAGGAACAAATTGCAGAAAGATTATTCTTGTTTCTTTTCCCATATGAGTTTTATAAACACCTTGTCTAGTTCCCAGTCCTCCCATTTTCCCCCCAAAAGACCTGTTGGCATTTTTATTGGGATCATGTTAAGCTTATATGTTAACTTAGAAAAAAATTGACTTAGGAGAAATGAAATGTTTATGAGGTCAAGTCTTCCCATCCAAAAATATAGACAGACTTCCATTTGTTCAAGATTCTTTCCGTATCTTTTGGGGCTGTTAAAATTTTTTTTTTTTTCTTTCATGTATGCCTTGAACATTTCTTGTTAAATTTATTACTAGGTATTTTATCTTTTTGTTGATATTGTAAATAAGCTTGTGTCTTAAGTTATATCCTCCAACTAGTTGTATCTCTCTGTCCATCCATCCATGTGCATCTGTTGTATGTGTATATATATACATATATATGTTAATGATTTCTGTATATTTATCTTGTACACCACTACATTATTGAATTCTCTTATTCTTGGCAGTAGTTCCAAAATGTTTCTAGGTTTTCCAGATATATAATAATATCATCTGAGAATTGTAATTTTACTTACCCTTTTACAATTTTTCCATACTTCTAACCTCTTCCTCTTATCTAATTTCATTGACTGCTGCCTCCAGTACAATATTAAATAATAGTGCTGAAAGTGGGACCTCTTCCCTTGTTCCTGACTTTAATAGGAAATCTTCCATCATTTTCCCATTATTTATGATGCAGAGATAGATTTTTTTCATCTTAAGAAAATATTCGGGGGCTTCCCTGGTGGCACAGTGGTTGAGAGTCCGCCTGCCGATGCAGGGGACACGGGTTCGTACCCCGGTCTGGGAAGATCCCACATGCCGTGGAACGGCTGGGCCCCATGAGCCATGGTCGCTGAGCCTGCGCGTCCGGAGCCTGTGCCCCACAACAGGAGAGGCCACAACAGTGAGAGGTCCACGTACCACAAAAGAAAAAAAAAAAAAGAAAATATCCAGAGGACCTTCAAGATGTTGGAGGAGTAAGACATGGAGATCACCTTCCTCCCCACAAATACATCAAAAATACATCTGCATGTGGAACAACTCCTACAGAACACCTACTGAATGCTGTCAGAAGACCTCAGACTTCCCAAAAGGCAAGAAACTCCCCACGTACCTGGCAGTGTCTTGGTGGTCTGGCCTGGTGTCAGGCCTGAGCCTCTGAGGTGGGAGAGCCGAGTTCAGGACATTGGACCACCAGAGACCTCCCAACCCCATGTAATATCAATTGGTGAGAGCTCTCCCAGAGATTTCCATCTCAACACTAAGACCCAGCTCCACTCAACGAAGCTACAGTGCTGGACACCCCATGCCAAACAACTAGCAAGACAGGAATGTAACCCCACCCATTAGCAGAGAGGCTGCCTAAAATCATAAGTTCACAGACACCCCAAAACACACCACTGGACGTGGTCCTGCCCACCAGAAAGACAAGATCCAGCCTCATCCACCAAAACACAGGCACCAGTCCCCTCCACCAGGAAGCCTACACAACCCACAAAACAAAACTTACCCACTGGGGGCAGACACCAAAAACAATAGGAACTATGAACCTGCAGCCTGTGAAAAGGAGACCCCAAACACAGTAAGTTAAACAAAATGAGAAGACAGCGAAATACACAGCAGATGAAGGAGCAAAGTAAAAACCCACCCCAGACCAAACAAATGAAGAGGAAATAAGCAGTCTACCTGAAAAAGAATTCACAGTAATGATAGTAAAGCTGATCCAAAATCTTGGAAATAGAACGGAGAAAATACAAGAAACGCTTAACAAGGACCTAGAAGAATGAAAGAGCAAAGAAGCAATGATGAACAACACAATAAATGAAATTTAAAATTCTCTAGAAGGAATCAAGAGCAGAATAACTGAGGCAGAAAAATTGATAATAGACCTGGAAGATAAAATTGTGGAAATAACTACTGCAGAGCAGAATAAAGAAAAAAGAATGAAAGAATTGAAGACAGTCTCAGAGGCCTCTGGGACAACATTAAATGCACCAACATTAGAATAATGGGGGTCCCAGAAGAAGAAGAGAAAAAGAAAGGAACTGAGAAAATATTTGAAGAGCTTATAGTTGAAAACTTCCCTAATATGGGAAATGAAATAGTTAATTCTGGGAAGCACACAGAGTCCCATACTGCATAAATCCAAGGAGAAACACGCCAAGACACATATTAATCAAACTATCAAAAATTGAATACAAAGAAAAAATACTAAAAAAAGCAAGAGAAAAGCAACAAATAACATAAAAGGGAATCCCCATAAGGTTAACAGCTGATCTTTCAGCAGAAACTCTTCAAGCCAGAAGGGAGTGGCAGGACATATTTAAAGCGATGAAAGGGAAAAACCTACAACCAAGATTACTCTACCCAGCAAGGGTCTCATTCAGATTCAACAGAGAAATTAAAACCTTTACAGACAAGCAAAAGCTAAGAGAATTCAGCACCACTAAACCAGCTTTACAACAAATGCTAAAGGAACTTCTCTAGGCAGGAAACACAAGAGAAAGAAAAGACCTACAGTAACAAACCCAAAACAATTAAGAAAATGGGAATAGGAGCATACATACTGATAATTACCTTAAATGTAAATGGATTAAATGCTCCCACCAAAAGACATAGACTGGCTCAATGGATACAAAAACAAGACCTGTATATATGCTGTCTACAAGAGACCCACTTCAGACCTAGGGACACATACAGACTGAAAATGAGGGGATGGAAAAAGATATTCCATGCAAAGGGAAATCAAAAGAAAGCTGGAGTAACAATTCTCATAACACACAAAATAGACTTTAAAATAAAGACTATTACAAGAGACAGAGAAGGACACTACATAATGATCAAGGGATTGATCCAAGAAGAAGATATAATAATTTTAAATATTTAAGCACCCAACATAGGAGCACCTCAATACATAAGGCAACTGCTAACAGCCATAAAAGGGGAAATCGACAGTAACACAATAATAGTAGGGGAACTTCAACATTCCCACTTTCACCAATGGACAGATCATCCAAAATGAAAATAAATAAGGAAACACAAGCTTTAAATGATACATTAAACAAAATGGACTTAATTGATATTTATAGGACATTCCATCCAAAATCAACAGAATACACTTTCTTCTCAAGTGCTCATGGAACATTCTCCAGGAAGGATCATATCTTGGGTCACAAATCAAGCCTTGGTAAATTTAAGAAAATTGAAATCATATCATGTAACTTTTCTGACCACAATGCTGTAAGATTTGGTACCAATTACAGGAAAAAAACTGCAAAAAATACAAACACATGGTGGCTAAACAATACACTACTAAATAACCAAGAGATCACTGAAGAAATAAAAAAATACCTAGAAAAAAATGACAATGAAAACACGATGACCCAAAACCTATGGGATGCAGCAAAAGCAGTTCTAAGAGGGAAGTTTATAGCAATACAATCCTACCTCAAGAAACATCTCAAATAAACAACCTAAGCTTACACCTAAAGCAATTAAAGAAAGAACAACAACAAAAAAAAAACCCCAAAGTTAGCCTAAGGAAAGAAATAAAAATCAGATCAGAAATAAATGAAAAAGAAATGAATGAAATAATAACAAAGATCAATAAATCTAAAAGCTGGTTCCTTGAGAAGATAAACAAAATTAGCCAGACTCACCAAGAAAAAAAGGGAAAAAACTCAAATCAACAGAATTAGAAATGAAAAAGGAGAAGTAACAACTGACACTGCAGAAATACAAAAGATCATGAGAGATTACTACAAGCAACTATATGCCAATAAAATGGACAACCTGGAAGAAATGGACAAATTCTTAGAAAAGCACAACCTTCTGAGACTGAACCAGGAAGAAATAGAAAATATAAACAGACCAATCACAAGCACTGAAATTGAAACTGTGATTAAAAATCTTCCAACAAACAAAAGCCCAGGACCAGATGGCTTCACAGGTGAATTCTATCAAACATTTGGAGAAGAGCTAACACCTATCCTTCTCAAACTCTTCCAAAGTATAGCAGAGGGAGGAACACTTCCAAACTCTCTATGAGGCCACCATCACCCTCATACCAAAACTAGACAAAGATGTCACAAAAAACGAAAGCTATAGACCAATATCACTTATCAATATAGATGCAAAAATACTAGCAAACAGAATCCAACAGGACATTAAAAAGATCATACACCATGATCAAGTGGGTTTTTTTCCAGGAATGCAAGGATTTTTCAGTATACACAAATCAACGTGATACACCACATTAACAAATTGAAGGATAAAAACAATATGATCATCTCAATAGATGCAGAAGAAGCTTTTGACAAAACTCAACACCGATTTATGATAAAAAGCCTCCAGAAAGTAGGCATAGAGGGAACTTTCCTCAACATAATAAAGGCCATATAGGACAAACCCAAGACAACATCGTTCTCAATGGTGAAAAACTGAAACCATTTCCTCTAAGATCCGGAAAAAGACAAGGTTGCCCACTCTCACCACTATTATTCAACATGGTTTTGGAAGTTTTAGCCACAGCAATCAGAGAAGAGAAAGAAAGAAAAGGAGTCAAAATTGGAAAAGAAGAAGTAAAACTGTCACTGTTTGCAGATGGCATGATACTATACATAGAGAATCCTAAAGATGCTACCAGAAAACTACTAGAGCTAATCAATGAATTTGGTAAAGCAGGATACAAAATTAATGCACAGAAATCTCTTGCATTCCGATACACTAATGATGAAAAATCTGAAAGAGAAGTTAAGGAGACACTCCCATTTACCATTGCAACATAAAGAATAAAATACCTAGGAATAAACCTACCTAAGGAGACAAAAGATCTATATGCAGAAAACTATAAGACACTGATGAAAGAAATTAAAGATGATACAAACAGATGGAGAGATATACCATGTTCTTGGATTGGAAGAATCAACATTGTGAAAATGACTCTACTATCCAAAGCAATCTACAGATTCAATGCAATTCCTATCTAACTACCAATGGCATTTTTCACAGAACTAGAACAAAAAATTTCACAATTTGTATGGAAACACAAAAGACCCCAAAGAGCCAAAGCAATCTTGAGAAAGAAAAACAGAGCTGGAGGAATCAGTCTCCTGGACTTCAGACTATATTACAAAGCTACAATAATCAAGACAGTATGGTATTGGCACAAAAAACAGAAATATAGCTCAGTGGAACAGGATAGAAAGCCCAGAGATAAACCCACGCACATATGGTCACCTTATTTTATTTATTTATTTATTTTTTTGCAGTATGCGGGCCTCTCACTGTTGTGACCTCTCCCATTGTGGAGCACAGGCTCCAGACATGCAGGCTCCGCAGCCATGGCTCATGGGCCCAGCCACTCCGCAGCATGTGGATCTTCCCAGACCGGGGCACGAACCCATGTCCCCTGCATCGGCAGGCGGACTCTCAACCACTGCGCAACCAGGGAAGCCCTGTCACCTTATTTTTGATAAAGGAGGCAAGAATATACAATGGAGAAAGACAGCCTCTTCAATTAGTGGTGCTGAGAAAACTGCACAGCTACATGTAAAAGCATGAAATTAGAACACTCCCTAACACCATATACAGTAATAAACTCAAAATGGATTAAAGATCTAAATATAAGGCCAGACACTGTAAAACTCTTAGAGGAAAACATAGGTATAACACCGTCTGACATAAGTCACAGCAAAGTCCTTTTTGACCCACCTCCTAGAGAAATGGAAATAAAAACAAAAATAAATGAATGGGACCTAGTGAAACTTCAAAGCTTTTGCACAGCTAAGGAAACCATAAACAAGACGAAAAGACAATCCTCAGAATGGGAGAAAATATTTGCAAACGAAGCAACTGACAAAGGATTAATATCCAAAATATACAAGCAGCTGATGCAGCTCAATATCAAATAAACAAACAGCCCAATCCAAAAATGGGCAGAAGACCTAAATAGACATTTCTCCAAAGAAGATATACAGACTGCCAACAAACACATGAAAGGATACTCAACATCACTAATCATTAGAGAAATGCAAATCAAAATTACAATGAGGTATCACCTCACACCCGTCAGAATGGCCATCATCAAAAAATCCACAAACAGTAAACGCTGGAGAGGGTGTGGAGAAAAGGGAACCCTCTTGCACTGTTGGTGGGAATGTAAATTGATACAGCCACTATAGAGAACAGTATGGAGCTTCCTTAAAAAACTAAAAATAGAACTGGGTCTGATGACCCAGTAATCCCAGTACTGGGCATATGCCCTGGGGAGACCATAATTCAAAAAGACACATGTATCACAATGTTCATTGCAGCACTATTTACAATAGCCAGGACATGGAAGCAACCTAAGTGTCCATCAACAGATGAATGGATAAAGAAGATGTGGCACATATATACAATGGAATATTTCTTAGCCATAAAAAGAAATGAAATTGAACTATTTGTAGTGAGATGGATGGACCTATAGTCCGTCATACAAAGTGAAGTAAGTCAGAAAGAGAAAAACAAATACTGTATGCTAACACATATATATGGAATCTAAAAAAACAACAACAAAAAAAACGTTCTGACAAACCCAGGGGCATGACAGGAATAAAGACACAGATGTAGAGAATGGACTTGAGGACGGAGGGAGGGGGAAGGGTAAGCTGGGACAAAGTGAGAGAGCGGCATGGACATATATACACTGCCAAATGTAAAATAGATAGCTAGTGGGAAGCAAACACATAGTACAGGGAGACCAGCTCGGTGCTTTGTGACCACGTAGAGGGGTGGGCTAGGGAGGGTGGGAGGGAGATGCAAGAAGGAGGATATATGGGGATGTATGTATACGAATAGCTGATTCACTTTGTTATACAGCAGAAACTAACACAACATTGTAAAGCAATTATACTCCAATACATATGTTAAAAAATAATAATAAAATAATAAAAGAAAATATCCATCTATTTCTATTTTATTGTGTTATTTTAAAATCAAGAATTGATCTTTCCTTCTCATAGATGAATCATTTCAATACGATGAATCATTTAATTGATTTTTTAATGTTAAGCCATCCTTGCATTCCTAGAATGAATTCCACTTGGATGTACTCTACTTTTAAGTGCTGCTAATTCTGTTTACTAATATTTTACTTAGGATTCTAAAATTGATATTCATAAGTGAAATTAGTTTGGCATTTTCTTTTTATGTTCAATTTTCACTGAGATTTAGTCTCAATGGATTTCCTGATTCATTTAAATAATTGGGGTTTTTTCCTTTTTTCAATTTCTAGAACAGAGTAATTTATATTCAAATTATTTGTTTTTAAAGCAGGTAAAATTCTTCTGTGAAACCATTTGGCCTAGTGCATTTGGGGATATAACTCTGTCGACTTGCTCCATTTTTCCATGGATTATCATTACATTTAGAATGTTTTTTGTCTTCTGGAATTAGAAAATTCTATAGCCATTCTGTTTCAAATTTGTCTTTGTAGAGTTAAGCAAATGGTTTTAACGGTTACCCTGTCTCTGTGTCACTTCCTCTTTATTATTTCTTATTCTGTATATATTTGCCTTCTAAACGTGTTTCTTATTGGAGCTGTCAATGTATCTGTCTTAATGTTGTCTTTTAAACCTTTTTTGGATCTTAATTATCGACTGTTATTCTATTTTCTAAATCATTAAATTATTCTTTCAAATTACTTTGCTACCTTTTCCTTCTGCTTTCCTTAAGTTTATTTTGTTATCCTTTTCTAACTATGTGGCTTCGGTGCTGTGTTTTCATTCTTGTTTATTGAATTTAGGGTGGAGCAGTTAAGGCTATATACACTTTTCCTCTGGCACTTCTAGGCTGCTCCCACTGCCCCTCTACCCCCATACAGCAGGGGAGTTTTGTTTTCTAATTTTGTGTTATTTTCTTTTTTTTTTTTTTGTGGTACACGGGCCTCTCACTGTTGTGGCCCCTCCCGTTGCGGAGCACAGGCTCCGGACGCGCAGGCTCAGCGGCCTTGGCTCACGGGACCAGCCGCTCCGCAGCATGTGGGATCTTCCCGGACCAGGACACGAACCTGTGTCCCCTGCATCAGCAGGCGGACTCTCAACCACTGCGCCACCAGGGAAGCCCTATTGTTATTTTCTACCTCACTGTACTAATGATCTGACAATGATGTCTGGGGCTCATTTCAGCAGTACATATACTAAAAATGATGTCTGTACTTTTGACGGGGAGAGTTCTTGAGGTTTGACGTATAGCCTTACACATGGTCAATTTTTGGAAAGGTCTCAAGGGCACCTAAAGGAAAACTGTAGCAGAGGAGTTGTCTCTCTGTCTCTTTTTGTCATAGGTATGTCAACTTTGTTAACGATGTTATTTAGGTCTAATTTATTCATATTTACCTTTTATCTACTTACTCTGCCAAACGGAAAATAAAGTAAAATCTTCTACTGCTAGTGTGTTTCTTTCTCCTTGTATTTCTCATACATTTTGTTGTTTTGCATTTGCCTGCTACTTATTAATTAATTAAGGATCTAGAGTTGAGATCATCCTGGATTATCTGGGTGGGCCTTAACCTCAGTAACAAGTACTCTTAAGAGAAAAGAAGACACACAGAAGAGAAGGCAACGTGAAGACAGAGGCAGAGATTGGAATGATGCGTCTGCAAGTCGAGGAATGTTGTCAGTCACCGGAAGCTGGAAAAGGTAAAAAACATATTCTTTCCTAGGATCTCTAGAAGGAAACCTGCCAACACCTCAATCTCAGAGTTCTGGTTTCCAGAACTGTAAGAGAACACATTCCTTTGCTTCCAGCCCCCCAGTTTACAGTCGTTTGTTACAGCAGTCACAGGAAACTAATACAGCCAGTGTAAATCCTGCCTCCGGGGGTATGTGACCTTGAACTAGTCTCTGAGATGCAGTGGAAGGAACTGAGCTGGAAGAAGGTGTGACAGGATTCAAATCTTGGCAGAGTTGTTGTAAAACACTATGCTCTGTGTGTGGCCACAGAGGACAGGGCTAAGATCGAGGGTGCAAGTTTGGATCTCAGGGAAGAAAAAGCCTTTCTGAAAGTCAGAACAATCCAGACCCGGAAAGGTGCCTGGCTTGAGTGGTTGCAGGGGCCCCGCTGCTGAAGATGTGGAAGGAAAGGCAAGGACCCCCTGCATCGTGAATGGGAAGATCACGAGGCTGGAGTCAGAAAGACCTATTGCTGCTGCTCACTGCTGGTGACATCTGGCAAATGACTTAAAGTTTCTGAACCTCGGGAATCTCACCCATAGTATAGGGCTAATACAGCAGCGAGGGTTGCTGCGAGGATGAAGTGAGAATTACAGTTCCGGGAGCACTTGCTACATGCCAGGCAATCCGCTAAGCACCTCCACTCGTGTTAACTCATGTAGAGATGCTGAGTGTGGTGACTGGTACCTAAGTGTTCAACAAATGACCCCTATCATGATTTTGTGGTGGTGTTTTTAATGTCATGCTAAAATATTCTTGACCTGAAAGTGTCCTATGGATTGAATTTAGGGAATCCACACTCCCACCCCTCTTCAAGGTGTGTGCACAAGTTGGGGTGCGCTTTTCTGGAGCATGGATCCACAGCTGTCTTCTGAGTCTCAAAGGGAGCAGTGACCCAGAAAAGCACAGAATATCTGCAGTAGAGGGAATTGGCCTCTCGGCCGCAGGGATCCCTTCCAGCCTGGAACTGAATGAGATGGAGCAAAGCCTGCTGCATTCAAATGTGTGCCCAGCCCCAAATGAGCCTGGGCGTTCTGTCTGATGCAGGGACCCTGCTGCCTCCCATGAGATCCTCCTCTCTGCTCACTGCGGCCTGGGAGTGATCGGCACATTTTGGTGGGGGAAGCAATACGAGAGGACAAAAAGAAAATGTGCGATTTTGATGCACAAGGGGCAATTTCTAGAGACAATCCATGTTGCTCACAAATGCCCACCACCTCCAGCGGCTCCACCTGAAGCCCAAAGAGCATCACTTTCCATTCTCGTCTCTGAGATAATAAGTTGGAGAGACGCTTCATATTTCAAATCAAAACTATTTTCCAACTAGAGGAAAGTGGAAACTTTTCAGGCAAATTTCATATGCAGTAACACAATTTCCTCCTGTTCCACTTCTTTTTTCACCTAATACATGATAAATATTCAAGATCTCCTTGAGAAAGCGTGAGCAGAAAGTTGGAGGGGGTGGGGGGGGATTGGGGGGGGATCGTCACGGATGCTGGGTGGAGGCAGCCAGCAGCCCTACAAAGGTCCTTCGCCTTCAACCCCTGCCCGGTACCGGCCTCAGCTCTGCTCGGTACTGCCGCTGTCCCTGGGACAACCCTCGCTCCTATAGGAATTAACCCTGGCAGGGCTTGGGGCAATAACTGAAAACTAGTATCATCTGAATGGCTGTCCCCAGAATTCTTCTCAGGCAAAAACTATGGTCACTGGGAAGATGCCTGGAAGAGGTACTTGGTATAGAAGGTGAGACCCAACACAGGGATTAGTAGGAGGTTTAGTCATTTGGAGGCTTCCTTTTTCAGGGTTTAGAGGTCAGGGGACAGGTATAAGGGGACACAAGAGAAAGAAGCCTCACCACGGGGGATCTGTGGGCCCCAGCAGCCTGGTAGAAGGTTGATGACAAAAGAAAGGTGGTTGTGTTTGGGAACAGAGAGAACATCCCTTCTGCCAAGAGATAACATAGCTAGCTCTTCTCCACTGAGCACTGGCCACTTGCCCAGTACTGAGCTAACGCTTTACCTACAACATCACATTTAATCCTCACAGCATCACTATGAGGCGGGAACTATTATTATTCCCATTTTACAGACACAGAAACCAAAGTTCAGAGAACTTAAGTACGTTGCCTGAGATCATGCTGCTAGCAAAGTAAAACGTGAGATACCATTACACACCCACGGAATGGGACAATTAAAAAGATTCACCAGGGTTTCCCTGGTGGTGCAGTGGTTGAGAGTCTGCCTGCCGGTGCAGGGGACATGGGTTCGTGCCCCGGTCTGGGAAGATCCCATATGCTGCGGAGCAGCTAGGCCCGTGAGCCGTGGCTGCTGAGCCTGCGCGTCCGGAGCCTGTGCTCTGCAACGGGAGAGGCCACAACAGTGAGAGGCCCACATACAGCAAAAAAAAAAAAAAAAAGATTCACCATACCAAGTGTCGGTGGGGGGAGGCTTTGGCGCTCTCACACACTGTTGGTGAAAGTGTCTAATGGCACAGCCGCTCTGGAAGGCTGGCCGTGTCTAATAAACTGAAACATACACTTACCCTACGATCGACAATTCCACTCAGTTTTTTACCCAAGAGAAATGAACACATATGTCCACAACAAGTGGACAAGAATGTTCATAGCATCTTTCTTCATTAGAGCCCCAAACTAGAAAACTCCAAATGTCGTCAACAGGTGGATGGATGAATACCTTGGGTATAAACAAGGGAAAACTGCTCCGCAACAAAAAGGAGCAAAATACGAATACACACAATGTGGATGAATACGCTGAACAAAAGAAGTCAGATACAAGCGCGCATACTGTGAGATGACGGTGACAGAAAGCAGATAAGTGGCTGCCCCCTGGGGGCGGGTGAGCAGGGATTGATGGCAAAGGGGAGCGAGGGTGATGGAAATGTCTTATATCTTGATGGTGGTGGTAGTTCCATGGATGTAGACATTTGTCAAAACCCATCAAACAAACACTGAAAATGGGTGAATTTTATTGCATATAAATTAAATCTCAGTAAGGTTTCTTTAAAAAAAAATCCAAAGTGCTCATCATGCCTGTATGATCTGACCCCGATTCTCTCCCCCACCTCTCCCATGTCTCTCCCCCTTACCCCTTCCTTCTGGTCATACCAGCCTCCCTGCTATTCTGCACATCATTCAAGTACATTCCCATCTTTAGGGCTTTGCCCTTGATGTCCCCACTGCCTGCAATGCCCTCCCTGCAGACGTCCAAATGACTCACCCCCTCACCTCCTTCAGATCTCTGTTCAGAAGTTACCTACCATCATGGCCGGTTCTGGACCAGCACCGCACCCACACACCACACGCGAGCGCGCACGCACGTGCACGCACACACACAAAATAACACCCACCCCATAATTCCCTAGCCCTTTACCCTCTTTCTTTTCCATAGTGCGTATCACATCCTGATATATTATACTCGTGTGGATTTACTGTCTGTCTCTCCTAATAGAGTAACCCTCCATGACACCTGGGATTCCATCATGACTGACAGTTCTCGGAGGGTTAGAACAGTGCTTGGTGTGTAGCAGACAATCATTCCTTACTGAATGAATGAATTAGACCCTTCTATCAAGCCTTCCACACTGTTCTTCCCCTAAAAGAAAAAAAAAGAAAAAGAAAAAGAATCTATTAGTATCCAAAAGTTCTCTCTCAGAGACGTACCCACTCTACCACGAAACAGTCTTTTCCTCTGAAAATTAATAATAGTAATACAATAGTTTACTTCTGAGTTTTATCAATTGCCTTTGGGTATTTCCCCCATACTCAGTATTACACCCACCCACCCCCTCCAAGACCACTGAATGGATACTTGTCTTACATTTGTGTAACTAAGGAACCCCCATTATGGTTTATCACAGGATATTGAACATAGTTCCCTGTGCTATAAAGTAGGACTTTGTTGTTTATCCATTCAACATCCTGTGATAAACCATAATGGAAAAGAATGTAAAAAAGAATGTATGTATATGTATAACTGAATCTCTTTGCTGTAGAGCAGAAATTAACACAACATTGTAAATAAACTATACTTCAATTAAAAAAAAAAAAAACAGAAAAAGAAAAGAACCTCCAAAACCAAGAAAAATTTTTCCAAGGTGACTTCTGTCTTTGACACCAGAGACTGGTAGGAACTTTTAAAACCTGCAGGATCTCTCTACAGTATTTTTGTTCTGCCTCAATGATCACCCTTCTATATGTATATTATGTTTATTTATTTATTTATTTACATAATCGGGATTATACAGCATGATGACATATAGTTCAGTATCCTGTTTTTTCTCATTTAACATTAGAGAGTAAGTATTTTTCCATGTTATTAAAAATTGTTGGAAAATATAATTATTAATGGTTAGGGAATGTTGTACCATATAAATGTACCACAGTTTATTTAGCCACTCTCTTACTGTGGAATATTTAGGTTGTCTCTTTTTTAAAAAAAAAAAAAATTCTATTATAAATAATGAATGTCATTGTGTATAACTTTTGGCCTGAATTTCTGAGTATTTCCTAGAGGCAGAATCCTAGCCCTGAGGGATATGGGTTTTTTTTTTTTTTTTTAAGGTTTTAATACATAGTCCCAACTTGTATTTTAAGGTTTCAATACCTAGTCCCAACTTGTTTTTCAGAAAAGAGATGCCAATTTAAATGACCTACAATAGAATATGAGAGTGCTCTCTAGCTTCATCCTTGCTGGCATTGAGCATTACCATTTCTTAAATCTTTGCTGATTTGGTGGATAAAATGCTATTTTTGTCTTAATTTAAATTTCCTTGATTACTGGTAAAGTGGAACATCTTTTTACATGTTTATTGACTATTTTGTATTTTAATCTTCTGTGAATTGTTTATGCTATTTCCCATTTTGTAATTGAAGTGGTAGAGTTAATGAATTGTCAGAGCCCTCAGTAGAAAATAGTGATATTAACTTTTTAAGTTATGCTTGTTGAAAATCTTTGTTTGCCTTTATTTATTTATTTAGGCCATGCCTCGTGGCTTGCAGGATCTTAGTTCCCCAACCTGGGATTGAGCCAAGGCCCCGGCAGTGAAAGCGCCAAGTCTTAACCACTGAACCTCCAGGGAATTCCCCACTCCTTCTTGAACTATATACACCTTTAACTCTCTTTACTGTTACAGATGTTGCTTTGCTTTGGAAGAACTTCCCCATCCCAGGATGGCTTAAAACCCTGCTAAGTACCAGGAACATTGCATAAACTATTCCTGCCACCCTCACTTTGTTACTTTTTATTATGTAAAATTTTGAACATATACAGGAGAAGAGAAAATAAGTATATGGATTTTAGGATTTGCTTCAAGATAATCTGGATGGGGGGACACAGGGGAGGTCATAGATCCAATGAGAGGGGCCATGAGCTGATGACCATTGTCATTGGAGGTTCTTTCTACTTTTGTAAGATGATGTGACCTGGTTGACACCTTAGGGAGCCAAAGGACAGCCATTTCCTGGCCCCTTTCCTATGACAGGCACTGCCCTGGGAGCCTTGCATCATCCCTTTGATCCCTACATTCACACTTGGAGGAAGGACTCATTAGTCCCATTTTACAGGTGAAGACATTGAGACAAATGGATGAATCATGCAAGGTCACATGAGTGGCAAGTGCAGAACCAGGATCTGAACTCAGATCATCCTGACTCAAGTTTTGTGTTTTTCCCACTGGGCCATCCTATGTCCTTGGAGGCAGGAAATTAAATGGAAGGGAAGATAGACTTCTCTGATAGAGCTTGGCTTGCTCCCAGGTTCCTCCCAGGCATACTTCCAGGAGAAGGGCTCCGATTAGAAATTAATCTGATTTTTTTAAAAAATAAGAAATGTATGCAGCATGGTCACTATATTTAATAATACTGTATTGCATATTTGAAAGTTGCTAAGAGAATAGATCTTAAAAGTTCTCATCACTAGAAAAATATTTCTGTAACTATGTATGATGGACATTAACTAGACTTATTGTGTGATCATTTTGCAATATATACAAATATCGAATCATTATGTTGTATAGCTGAAACTAATAGAATGTATATGTTAATTATGCCTCAATTTTTTAAAAAAGAAAGAAGTGTAATACTTCTCGTTCAGCTGACTTTAGGGACCACGGTTCAGGCCTGCTACCCATTCATTTCATCAGTCCTTATTTCAGCAATCATTTTTAAGCACCAACAGTATGCCAGGACCTATGCTAGGATGAGAACTTAATTAAAAGTTAAAAGGACAGACAAATTAGAAGAGTCCAACACCAGCAATACCATCAGAGTCACCCCACCCAAAATGGTCCCCTGGACCTTACATCACAGACATTTGGTCAAGAACTTTCTTCCTAACACAACACTTAGATTCACATGCCCAGTGTATTAGTCAGCTAGTGCTGTAACGATGCTGCTGCATATTAAGCCCGAAATGTCAGTGGCTGATGACAGCAAGCATGTGTTTCTCCCTCATGTCTGCAGGTTGGTTTCTGGGGCCACTGCTCCATCTCCTACACCTGGGATCCTCCTCTTTCTATCTTCCCAAATATACAAGTTCACCTGTATACAACAGTCTGGCATGCAGACCCAGATTTTGATGATACCACAAGTGTTTTCAAGACACTGAAGCACTATATGAGTTTGAATCCTTATTAACAGTACCTAACTGGCTATTAGGTCTGGAAAGCTGAGGTAGGGATGGGACTGGGGACACAATTCCCAATTCCCTGGTTGTGACTCCTCCTTTGTCTCTTTCACTCAGGAACCATGTTGGAATTTGAAAAAGTGAGAGTGTTATCAGGATGGTGATGACCTTGAACCTGCTCTTTTTGTTGTTGTTGTTAATAAATCACCCACAGCCATGGTACTATATTCTTCACCGAAAATCCCTCATGGTACATCCTACCACTGAGAACTGCTAAATTACACAGCAGTGGGTAGGAATGGTAAGTCTGCTAGCTATTTGGACAGCATGTATTAGTTGAGCATCTACTATGTGCCAGGCACTGGGAAGATCCTGCTCTCAAAGGTCCATGTTCTAGGGTGGGAGGAGGGGGAGACAGGCAGCAAATGAATATATTTTTAAAAGATAAGTGCACTACATTCAAGGGAAATAAAGTATTACCATGGGCAGAGTGAGAGCAGGCACATCAGGGCAGACCTGCCTGAGAAGGATGATTAGAGCTGAGTCTTGAAAGGTCAGGAGTCAGCTGTGCACGTCTAGAAGAGCATTCCAGGCAGAGACCTGCAGGGACAAAACCTGAAACAGAAGCAGGTTCGGAACAGAAAGAAGGCCGCCTGGCTAGAGCAAAATGAATGAGGGAGGTGAGGTGGAAAGAGGGCCTTGGAGGCCTAGAGGAGGGGTTGGGCGTTTCCTCTAAGGCCAATGGGAGACCCTAAATGTTCCTCAGTGAATGTCATGATCTGACATTCTCTCTCTGCCGGCCCCAGGGACCACCCCATAGCGCTGGCTCACCTGGCTGACTGCATTTTCCATGGCCCCTCCCCCGACTGCACCTCCAAAGAGGAGGATGAGCCCCAGGGGTCCAAGGGAGCCAGCAGCTGCGCTTTCCTGCGAGAATCTCCAAGCTTCCACGTGCGATGGAAGCCACAGTATTTTCACTTCCAAGCAGCACTTCAGCACACACAACCATCCAGATCCACGTAGGTGACCCGAATGGTGAGAACAACGCCAGGTACTGGGGCTCCAGCTCACGGGTCGACTGTCCCTAAGCCGCCACCAGGCTCCAGTGGAGTCTCCTGGGTGCTGTGGTTCTCCACCAGATGAAATCCTCTCAAGCATCACCACCACTTGACAGCTCCTGAAGGGGGCTCAGCTCTCACCTGAGCCCCAGGAGGCAGCCAGGCCAAGGCGGCCCATCCCCAGTCACAAGGGAGGAAACCGAGGCACAGAGAATTGAAGTTTGAGGGCAGAGTCACAGAGGCCTAAAGGACAATGTCAGGAATCGAACCCGAGACTTCTGTTGCCACCTGTGCTCTCTGACCTCTTCCTCAGCTCCTGTAGTGGAGACAACCCCAAGGGAGCTCACCCCGTGCTAGGCACTGTCATGAGAGCTTTATACATATTAACATAAGAATCCCACGAGGTAGGTACTATCATTATCCCCATTTTACAGATGAAGACACTGATACCTGGAGAGAGTAAATAACTTGCTCAAGGTCAGACAGAGCTAGAAAGTGGCAGGCCCTAGAATTGGACCAGAGAGTCTTCACCACTCTGCTGTGCTGCATCTGACACTCATTTGTAGAAAGGAGAGAGGGAAGGAGGGAGGAAGAGGTGGATGAACACAGCACACTGCGTGTATATTAGTGGATACAGCTGCACGTAGGTGTACACACGCAGGTGCACCAGAATGCCTGTAGGCAGGTGGGTGCGTGTGCAGGTCTGCCTTTGCGTGAGGTTTTTGCTGAGGGCCTGTGTACCTGCTCTTTGTGAACATAAGCACATGTGAGCCTCTAGCTGTGTCTTTTTGTGTGTGTGTCCTCTCATAAGTGCAGGCGTGCACACAGGCACTGGTGTATTTACATGTGTCCATGCATATGGATGGGCTGGTCGGCGTAGGTGTGCCCACGCACACCCGTGTGTCAGGCGTGCAGGTATACATTCTCATTGTGTGTGTGTGAGCTTGAGCATTTGCCCTTGCAGCTGGAAGTGGTTCTGAAAGCAGGCACACTGGCTTATTTACACACTGGTGTCTGTAGCTGTGTTGGTGCCCGCAGCTGTGTTGGTGCCCAGGAGTGCACATCCCCCCCGGGGTCTGTTCTGCTCAGCCCACCTCCAGCCAGGGTTCCACGTGGGAGACCTAGGGAGCCCCGAAGTTATCGGAGCTTCCCTGCAGAGTCCAGTTCTGCACCAGCCTCCTCAGAAACTCAGCAGAAAAGCAGTTTTGAAAATGGAAAGATCGATACGTTCATTCCCTAAACCCTGAATTATTTCTCCCTTCGTTTTGGTGGGTTTGGAAGCTGCCTGCAGCAGTTTGGAAAGATGCTGCGTGCAACGCAGTGCAGCCTGCATGTGATCTGGTGCCCAAGGTCAGGGGAAGGTCAATTCCAGGTGAGGCTCTCAGAGATGCCACTGCCAGCAGCCTGGGAAGTATGGGCTGCTTCCACCCCGCCTCAACCCTGGCCCTGCTCAGCCTGAACCCACCTCTGCTGGCAGGTTCCAGGGAAAAGGGAGGGAGGATCCGCAGAGTGAGGGTCCTGGGGAGAGGGGACAGAGCGTTTGGCCAGGGCTGTGGGGTCAGGGCCAGAGTGGGGACACTGAACCCTCCTGCTTGTTTCAATGGGCCTTTGGTTTATAATTCCACACCTGAATTGAGTATCTCCAAATAGGAAATCCAGGATGGTACTGTCTTCTGAAGGGGTGGCTGGTTAGACCATGTTCCACTGGTTGTTCTGCCTCGGCTTGCATAAATTCAGGGATGGGCAACTCACCACCTTCTGAAGCCACTGGTTCCTATTGGACAGCTGTTAAGAAGTGCGGGCATTCAGTATTTCCTGATCTACTGTGCGCCCAGCACAAGGCCAGGTCCTGGGGTACAGAGGAATGTGGGGCAAAACCCGCATCCTCCTGGACTCACAGCACAGCAGAGGAGAGGCCCAACCCTATGTGATCCCTCTCACCATCCTGTTCCCATCTCAGCAGCTGTTCAGCCTCGTGGCTCCCTCTATCCTGGGACAGCCCTGCAGAAGGGCGCATACCCTTCTTCCTCTAACCAAATACCTCCATTTCTTTTACAGCTCCTCAAAGGCTGGGACAGAGAAATTTGTCTCCAATTCTCTCATCACATCCCTACCCTCACCCCCCACCTCACCCCCCATTGCCTCCTCTCCATCCCTTTGCTTCCCAAGAGACCCCCATAGGCAGAGGTAGTCATCCCTATGGGTTTGGCAAGGCTTTGGAATCCAGGCAGTTTTCAGGCTCCAGAGGCCAGATGCTGGGAAGAGAGAAAAGAAAGGAGTCCCTAGACAACTTCTCCAGGTAAGGCAAGGCTCCTGGGGCAGGCTGGGCCTCTCCAACTCAGGAAATCCCTAGACTCTCAGCCAAAGACAGAACGTAAAGTTCTGTATCGACACCAGCGTGAAGGTCACGTTTTACGACAACGACAGGACCAAGTGTCTGGCTAAAATGACGGTTGGAGATGGAGCGAAAAAGCAGAAGATTCATAGGGAGAGAGAGAGACAGAGAGGCCGACAGAGAGTCCAACAGAAATAAAGACACAAAAATGTGCACAGAACAGAGAGATTAAGAGAGAAATACAGAGACATAGAGGCAGTCACAGAAACAGAGTCTCAGAGAGAACAAAGATGAGAGGTACAGAGATCAGTACAGATAAAGACGATTCTAGAGACAGGGAGGGATGCTCATGGATTGCGTGAGCAGCTACAGGAGCAGGAAAAGTTGCCCAAGACCCAGAAAGCCAGGAAGACAAGCAGAGAGGCACGACCACATAACACCCATATTTCCTTACTATTCTCTTTCCTAATTCAAAAAAAAGAAGAAAGAGATTTGATTTGAGGTTACTTGCAGTAGAGATCCATGTGCACTAAATGGTGACCATAGAAGTAAAAATCCAAAGGCAAACTATTATGGAAAAAAAGAAAAATAATGATACTAAAGACCTAGGTGTAAAAACTGTTAGTTGAACCGTCTGTAGTAAAGCACTCAGTTGAACGCCCTTGTGAACCTACCTCCTCTTGATTTTGGGTTGGCCCCATGACCTGTTTTTAACCAGTAGGATGTGGTGGACGTGCCAGTTCGGAATCTAGGCTTTAAGAAGTCCTGGCAGCTTCTGTTTTTGGATGCTCTGGGGGAAGCCAGCCGCTGAGTGAGAGGTCTGACTGCACGGAGGCCAGCGTGCTGCTGTGAGGATGCCCCAGCTGACCATGTGGAGAGGCCACGTGGAGAACAGAGGCACTCAGACCGGAGTGAGAACCAAGAATCAGGAGAAAATAATAAAACAGCTGTGTGTTAAGTCATTACGTTTTAGGGTAGTTTATGATTCAGCAATAGATAAATACTGGGTTACTACAGTACCACTAAGTCGATCCAGTGGATTCCATCATTCTCTGACTGTTGGATGATGCGGAGACTTAAGAGTATCACTTTCCTCTGAAGAATCACAAATGATGCTCTCTGATGGTAAAATCAGCAAAGGTCCGACAACAGCAACAACCTTGAAAGAATACTGTCACACGCACTCACCAGCTGGAGGATGGCAAGGGCAAGTCTGCTGCTGAGCGCTGATTGGTTGATTGCTTGATACAGACAATCAGAGCTGTTTTTTATTAGCATTTACCATATGCCAGTTTATCCCATTTTACAGATGAGAAGACTGAGGCTTAGGGGTGTGAAATGACTGCCCGAGGTTTTACAGCCAGCACTCACCAGGGCCAAGATGTGAGCCCAGACTCCACCTTTGGGCTGTTAGTGTCCAGCTAAATCAGGCAGAATATACGAATCCCCGTCCAGGAGCTCTCAGTTCAGAGCCACCTTCTGCTTCTCAGAGACGCAGAAGCCTAAATGCTCACCAGACCCTCTTGTCCAGGGGAAAGGGGAGAGGATGGGCAGTCCTCTCACCGTCCCTTAGGGTGGGCTGACTCCTTGATGGGGTCCTTTATCCAGATCAGACCCCCGGGGGGATGAGTCCAGGTGAGCCTCCACACCAGGACCTGCGTCAACCTTGGCCCCGAGCACCTGTCAAGTGCACCAGCAGTTCCACGCCTGCTGGCTCCCCTGCAAGGCCCGGAGGAATCGTTTGACCCTGAAACTGGTTCCAGGAATACTTTTGCTCCCATTATTCTGCTGCCTTCCCTGACACCCCCTCCCCTCCCCCAGCACTTTATTTTTTTACACTAAACTTTCTCTGAATTCACCTGATTTTTCCCATCTCCTTTGCATTCTTTATAGCAATGGAGAAATAATCACCGCTTCTCCGGCAGGGTGATGGGAGTGTGCAGTATTAACTGTAAATCAGGCAGAAATTGGTGGACGGGGAAGGGTTTGATGAGGTGCAGAGACATTATATCATTTTAAAGCGCTCTTCTGGTCTCCAGTAATCCCCATGTAAATGAAAAGGAGATGACGTGCTCTCTCTCTGAGGCTGCCTTGAGGAACGCAGAGAAAATGCTCCTGGCAGGACACAGGGCAGACCAAGGCCAGCTGGGGCCTGATGGTGGGGAGGCAGACATGCCCGGGGCTGTGCCCCCAGCCCCTCCAAGCCAGGCCGGGCACACACCTCAGACCTGAATAATCCTGGCAGTGCTGTGACTTTTTGGAAGATGAGTACATGAGGCTACAGAGCAGGGAGGATAGAGCTGTGCCAACAGGCGGCAGGCCTGCATCAAACCCTCCACATCCCGTAGGCCAGTAGACTGGCCCCAAGGGGCGTCTGGAATGTATGGGGACTTTGGAGACTTTGTCTATTGCTGTCATGACTGGAGATACTAGAGAACTTGGTAGAAGCCAAAGATGCCAACATCCTATAATGCACAGAACACTCCCACGTAATGAAGAAAGGCCCCTTCCAAAATGACACTAGCTCCCCCAACCCATGCAGCCCTCATATAAAGAGCATGATTTTCCTGAAAAATGACTATCTATAAAGACCCATCACCACAGAGGCCATCTCACCAGGGAAAGGTTCATGCCCTCCTGGGTTCCTTTACATTTAAGTCAATTAGTCTAGGTTTACTGACTGCTGGCTTAACTGAATTCAACTACCTGTATTTCATCCAGTCTAAGATGTCACTGATCGTAAAGGGAATCATTGTTTCATACATTCATAAGAAAGGAAAAGTGCTGTGACACAATGCTTTCTCATCACTTAGATGTTTACTTTCTACTGTTGAAAGTATTATTTAATACTTCTTTAATTGTTAATACATATCAAGGAATATGATAAGTGTAAAGAATATTCTGAGTGCGATGAATTGTTCCGGTATTTCTAACCTTCCTATTCAGGGTCCAACTCTCTGGATCACGTTTTCACTCAGAGTCATCAATGTTCGTGTTTTCCCACCCAGTATTGCCCTCTGAGACATCAAGAACGTAGATGATGCCGGGTTTCTTCAAAGAGCACTCCACTAGAATCTCTGGATTTTCTTCTGAGCTGGATACCCATTTTGCATTTGTGATGCTGACTCTTTCTCGATCTTTCCAGAAGGTGTCAACAGACGGTTTTTAAACAATAAACTTATTTCCTTCCTCAAACGGTTGCAGAATATTTTGTTGACTGACCCACCGAGGGGCTTCTAGTGTCCAGTCAGGCTTCCCAGCATAACCACAAAGACTGCACTTGCTGAGTGAGTGATGGCTACATCGCCATCCATGCCCAAAGAAGGGTCCCCATTACAGAGATGCTAAAATGGGAAAAAGTGGGACTCTTAGACGCCATCTATGAAATGTATGATGTTAGAAAATTAGTTGGCCTGTATGGATACATGCCCAGAGTTAGCATGCATAGACACACCCGGGGAAGCTGCCTCAGAGACCACTGTCTGCAGACGTGCCTGGGATGCCTGTCCAGGGCAGCGTGTATAGATGTGCCTGTGTCAGAGGGCTGGCGGATTCAGCAAATAAAAACACAGGACACCCAGTTACATTTGGATTTCAGATCAAAACCAAATAATTTTTAGTATAAGTCCCAAATATTTCATGGGAACATTCTTATACTAAAAGAAAAGTGGGGAGGGGAGAAAGTAGCTGAGATTTATCCTATATTTTATCTGGCAGACCTACTGTGGTGCCTAACACAAAGCTCATATGTGCAGGACCTGGGTTCCTGCAGGACTCTGGCTGTCCTGCTGACTCTCCCCTCGAGCGTATGAGCTCAGGGTGTGAGTAAGGCAGGGATCAGGTGGTCTCACCGAAGCCCTCCTGGCATGTTTATAACAGCCTAGAATCAGCCTCAGTTTGATTCATTTATCGCTCGTACTGCACTTGGTCAATGATAAGGTTGGGATAACAGGGAGGAGATGGGCCAGCCCGGGGACCTGGGGGTCACAGCCCAATGCAAAGACAGACCTTCACAACCCAGGATCAGGCTCCGACAGAGACACCCAGCATGAAGCAGTGACTGCCCAAGGGGCTTGGGGAGGCTTCCCAGACCAGGATGTATTTTGGACAAGCAGCGAAGTGGAAAGAGGTTTCTAGACGAGGGAATGATTCGTGCAAAGCAGCATAAATATGAAGGTGCCTGGGATCTCTAGGAAAAGGGGGAAGTTCAGTGTGCCTGGACTAGGAGGTACCTTGGGAGGAAGTGTAGAGGGAACCAGCTTGGCCTTCTGGCTTTGTAACGTCATATCTGAGTGACCTTGGACACTTAGGTACCACTCTGAGCCTCAGCTTTCCTAAACATCAAACAGACAAGTACTCAGCCTCAGAACTCCTAGGGCACCAGACAGTAGGTTTGAAAACCACTTCTGAGTGCAGGATTCATGAGGGGTTTCAGACATGAGATGCCCATGATCAGAGCTGTTTTAATAATCGTAATAACAATAATAGCTCTACCTACTGATGGAATACTTACTATATGCTAAGCACTTTGCTATTATTAAAAGTAACGAAAACAGAAGCTACCGTATAGGTACCACACACCATAATGTCATGGCACTTGGTGCCAGACGTGGTGATAAGCATTTACTTGCATTATCTCATTTGGTCTCCACAACGTCCCTTCAAGCCTGGTTTTTATAATCCCCACGGCTCAGAAAATGAAACTGACATGCAACACAATGACCAGTCTTGCCCGAAGTGGCACAGACATTGTTGGCAGAGCCAGGACCGAAACCAAGATTGCTGACATTTAGGCCCAGTTGCCATTTCTCCCTGAGTAATTGAAACTCCTGAAAAGCCAAGGTTCCCTTGTGTAGCATATTCGGCAGCCTTCCCTGGGAGAAGGCAGAAACCTTGCCTCTCCAAGCACAAAGAAATGCTAGAATTAAAATCCCATGTGCATCCTAATTTCTGTGCATATTTTAAATGACAAATCAGGCTGTAATTAGAAAGCCCCGAACCCAAATTCAAGCCACATGCAGACAGGCTGTGACCAACAGCCGCAAAGGGGTCGGCTCAGCTCAGGGAACCAAGTCGCTGAACTGGAGGTCCCCAGGGGATGCAGCCTAAGGGACTAGAAGCAGGCGCCTGATTTCTCTGCCAAGTGCCTGCAATGACAGCAATTCTCTCAGTGCCACAGATTCCCAGGGAAGAGTCATCTGTAGTCCCGTTAAACTGACTAGGAATCATGTTCCCTGTTTCAGCATCATTCCTGAATCTCAGCAGTGAGTAAATTTGCTGGCCAGGCTTCCAAATCAACATGGACCTTAACTCTTCCACGATCATCCCAGATACTCCTGGCGGTCCTGGGGGTTTTGTTTCTTCCCTCTTCCCCTCTGACCACGTTTGGTCATAGCGTATTACGTGGATACAGTAGTGTCCGCTACTTTCAGGCCTCACCTTAGGGATGTTCTGAAAAAAACAGTTCAGGACATTTAGGCTCGTGAGGTCCCTCTGAAGCTAGGGGTGGCCTGGATGGTGGAAGAAGGCAGCCCCTGGGGTACCCATGATTGGCCTGCCCTGAGACAGGGCATCCTGCTGCCCCTGGCCTTGATGGTGTGATGGGTTCTCTATCACACCCGGCCCCTGGACACCTGCAGGGTGCTCATCCTCGGCCCTTTCCTGGCGGTTTCTCACCTTCGTTGGTATATTAGTCGGTTCTTTGTCACGAGCAACCTCAAAGTCTCAGTGGTTTACCACACACACATTTCTTTGCAGATTCGTGGGTCTGCAGTCAACCTAGGTTTGGCTGATCTACAGTGAGTTCACACAGACCAGGCTGGACCCAGGCTCGGGGTTGGGTTCAAGTCTCCCGGGCGTGTTGCATTCTGGGGCCCAGGCTGAAGGGGCAGCAGCTGCACAGAGCATGCTCTTTCCATAGCAGATGACAGGGGCACAAGAAGGGCTGAGGAGAAACAGGGATGTGACCTAGGTCTCAGCTCCAAGCCGGCATATGATCACTGCTCTCCATATTCCAAAGGCCAAAGCAAGTCATCTGACCCTGTTCGCTGACCACCAATGGGGCGGAGAAATACACACTGCCCGCTGTGGTTGCAGAAACAGCAGAGTCCCACGACAAAGGGCGGGGATGTGTCATTCTAACCTGGGGAGGGACTAAGGAATTGGAGCAACAAAGACAGCGTCATTCAAGTTCCTGCCAGGACACCCATTCCTACGTTGGCAGCGGGACAGCCTGGCGCACCTGAGATGAGCAGTGAGCCCAACACCGAGGCTGTGACTCTGTGCGCATCTGGAGCTGCCGTGGGAATGGGGGGTGGGGCTGCGGTTCCTTCCAGAGAGCACATGTGACCCCACTGTGACCCTGTGACCTCCCTGGAATCATTGAAACAATAGAACAACTTGAGCATCCGGATTTGCAGGCCCAGTATCTGGGCCCCAGGTATCCTGACTTGTCCTGGAGAACCCAGTCTTCAAGGGGGCAGGCTCAGGCCCTCACCCTCCAGATCCAGAGTCTCACTGGGCTCCCGAAGGACTCAGATGTCTCAGCATCCCAAGCCGTTCACAGCCCACCTCACAGACGGGATCTGCCAGACGCCCCAGAGTCCTGGTCCAGAGACTCCACACCAGGCTGGGAAGGGTGCCTACGGGGCCTCTCACTGGACCCCTTATGTGCAGATGGGGAAACTGAGGCCCAAGAAAGAAAAAGCGCCACAGAGGGTCAGTGGCAGGGCTCCGGCCTCCCACCTCAGTGCTTTCCCGACACCCCAGGGAACCCAATGGCCCCAAGGCCATCCCTCTACTGACCTTGACTCTGTCCTGACTTGGACTCTTCAAGAGTCCTGGCAGAAGCTTCTGGGCCAGCTCGTCTGTTTCTATTGTGGGGAATGGCATTTTCCCAGAGAGGATGAGCTGGTGACGGAACCAGGGACAGGAGCTCGGCCAAGAAAGCCCAGGCCTGTACAAGGGCTGATGGAGAAGCAGCTGAGTCTCAGCACCCAGTGAGCACCCTCTGTTCTCGGGGCTGCCGGCTGACACGGCTGCTGAGCAGCTGGAAGGGAGCAGGCTGGCCGGTCAGCTGCTGAATGAGCACCAGTTGGGTGTCAAGCACGCCAGGGCCAGCAGCTCCCCACCAAACCCTCGGGGACCACTGCCGAGAGCCGAGGGGCAGAAGGCAGCTAACTGGTCCAGGCTGCCCAACAATCCCTTGCTGCACATTCTGATGCCCTGTCAGTCAGCTGCCTTTGCCTTCCATTTCAAGGGCTTGGAGAAAACTGCCCACATCTGCTGAGAGGTTTCCCGTAAACCCTGGGGTGCGAGGGGACCTTATTTTCAAAGAGGCTCTGAGCAGGGACACGTTGGTGTGTTTCCCACAAGTGGTCCCAGGTGTCCTGACTGTGGAGAACCATGGGGACAGCCCCCCTACACACTCCTTCACACTCCTGCTTGTCCGTATTTTTAGACAAGAGTTTCCAAGTCACCGGAAAGCTAGTGAGATGTTTGTGTTGCCTTTTGCTTGGCAGCACCACTGTCCATTTAGGGCAGAAAGAAAAACTGTTAATAATACTTCATTTTTTCCACCCTTTAACCAGCAGAAACCAGACTTACGTTAGGGGAAGCAGGCGTGGATCTGAACAATGGGCACACATGCACAGCTGTCCCGTGACCTTCGTTTCAAGTACACGTGACACACAAAATGTTGAACTTGGAGATGCGATGAAGGAAGGCTGGAATTTGTGTAACAGGTTTGGCTGAGATGATATTTTGAGATACGAACTATCCAGTCTGTGGCTTTGCTCCCCTGTATTTTCCCAGCTCACTTCCACCCCCAAGCAAGTCGTCAGCACCATGGTTGCTGCCTCAGGGGAGAGATACAGCCGGGCAAAAACAGATAACCTGCAAATGGCTCTGGTCTTTGTGTTTCACAGGGGAAGAGGATTTCTCAGGGCCCGGACAAGCATCCTGGACAGGAGCAGGAAGACAGCTGAGCTTTACTCTCTAGCCCATCCTCAGAGGACCAGATAGAAACCACTTTGCCCCCTTCTCCCCCGCCAGGGCAGGAAAGAGAGACAGACAGAAGGAGAAGTAACACCTGTTCTCATCAGCCCCTCCAGGTGGGTCACCCAGGCAGATAGAACTGTGAACAGCCCATAAATCATTCCCCACCTCAAGCATGACCCGGAAGCTGCAGAAAGCCACTGGACCATATAGGAAGCCATAGAAGAGTGTTGTAGGGACAAATGACCAGGAGCAAGATGCCTATTCCTTCACCCTCCACCCCAATGCTTAGGCTCTGCCTAAGAGCCCAGGCAACTCTTCCCTGGGAGAGGAAATCCCAAAGGAAGACTGAGGTTGATTTCTACCCCCTCGAGCTCTATGAAATAAGAGTTCGGAGGCAAAAATTCAGTTTAGGGACTTCCCTGGCTGTTTGGTGATTAAGACTCCGCACTTCCACCTTAGGGGACACGGGTTTGATCCCTGGTCGGGGAACTAAGATACCACACAGCAGTGGCCAAAAAAATAAAATAAAATAGCTAATCGTAAAAAATTCAATTTAGTAATAGAAAAAAAAACTTTTAAGGAACTATGCCTTACACACGTGAATGGCTAGACATGCCAGCTGTGACCTTAAGCTTTTTTATGTCACCTTCTCAGAGGCCTTCCTTTGCCACCCTATCTAAAATAGCTCTCACCCCCTATTCAGCCTCTATCCTCTTAGCCTGCCCTTTCTCACTAGCATTCATCATTGTCTGACATTGCATTATATATCTAAGTGTTTAGTCATTGTCCTTATTCATGAGGGCAGGGATGTTGTCTGTTTTGTTCACTATTGAACCTGAAATGCCTAGAAGGGGGCCTCGTACCCAACAGTCTCAATAAACATGTTGAATGAATGAGCACATTGTGTGCTCAATGGTGACACCTGCTGGTAACTGGGATATTGCAGCCCAACTCTATTAAACCTTATCATTGCTTAAACAAAAGGAGGAGGTGCTTTTCCAGGTACTGTAAGCAATAGAACTGGGATTTTTTTTTTTTTTTTGCTTAAAACAACACAAATTTATTCTCTCATAGTTGTGGAGGCCAGAAGCTTGAAATCAAGGAGTCAGCAGGCCACACTCTATGAAGGCTCTAGAGAAGAATCCTTCCTTGCCTCTTCCAGCTTCTGGTGGCTCCAGGCATTCCTTGGCTTGTGGCTGCATCACTCCAACCTCTGCTTCCATCTTTGTCTGACCTTCCACTGTGTGTGCTCTCCAGTTCCGTCTATGTCTTCTCCTCTTCTTAAAAGAATACTTGTCATTGTATTTAGGGCTCACCTGGATAATCCAGGATGATCTCATCTTCAGAGCCTTAGCTTAATTGCAGCTGTAAGACTCTTTATTCAAATAGGATCACATTCACAGATTCTGGGTCACATGTCTTTTGGGGACCACCATTCAACCAACAACAGGTGCATAGGAGAAATTTTTCTGGACCTATGATACATACTTAAAAAGAAGCCTGGGGCTGGAGGTAGAAGAGAGGTGGGAGTGGAGCATGGGTCTAGTGAAGAAAAAGGGAACATGAGGTGGGGCTTTTGGCCCTCAGACTGCAGCCACCAAGCCTCACATTCTGCAGGGTAGTCACCTGCCTTCAGTTTAATTCTCCTATTCTCCCTCTTTTATTTCAATTCCCTTCCCTCAATTTTTTTATTGAATTTAAGCACCAGATGGGGAGAGAGAAAGTGAGGAGAGAGGACAGTTGCAAGAGAAGTATGAGGCCACCCCAGAGGAGCTTAAGACCAAGGTAAGGAGGTAGAGTGAGTTTGTCTTGACCTCCTCCAGCATCTACTGAGGACTTTGATGCTTGCAAAGCACTTTCCCAGTTATTTCTTTATCGGATCTCCCCATGATCTGTCCTGTCAGGCAAGACAGTCATTCACAAGCCCCATTTTATAAATGATGGAAGTTGAGCTCAGTGAAGGAAGTGGTTTGTCCAAAGCCCCTCCATCCCCTCAAGGGCCAGGCCTCACACCCAGGTCTTCTCTAATCTTAGACCTTCCTGTGTTTGAGTTTAGTGGTCTCCCGCTGGAGAAGTGAGTCACGCAGCTACAAAACAAGCAGTAGACCACATCAGAGCACCGGAATCTACAGGACTCTGGGACCCCAGGGGCAGGAGGGCTAACCCCACCCCCTACAAAAGTTTTCAATACAATTATAATACAAATACAATACAATTTTCCAATGCAATGTAATTTACAATTACAATACAATTTTCAATACAATTCCCATAAATGATATCACTTTATGGCTGGAAATTTGATAAAATGGGAGCGTTGAGTTTCTCCAGCTGGTGTCAGAAAGCCAGGTCCTTCCCATCAGGGCACCCACACCCTGGTCCTTGTAAGAGGAAACTGCTGACTGCAGCCCTGGGAATTTTTGCCCCAATTCATTATCAAACCACATGCAATTATCAAACTGTGCTCCCTGGAGCTGACCTTTAGCTGGGGAACAGCTATATTTAGAGAAAACGAGCCCTTTGTAATTACCCCCACTCAGATTGCTTAAAGGTCGGTTGCAGATGTGACAGTTTGATGGTGGAAAGGGCTGTTTCCAGGATCCCTGGATAATTATTCAAACCAGACAATTAGCAAATGTTTTCTGCATATGAATCCATCCCTGTTGTTCAGCCCCAGAAGTGAGTCCAGGAGGCTCACCAGGCCAAAGTTGGCCCCTATGGATGTAATAACAACAGTTCTCTTGTGCACATCCTTTACAGTTTACAGAGAATTCTTTTTTTTTTTTTTACAAAGGACTTTCTATCTTACCTCATTTACTCCTTACATCAGCCTTATATGAAATACATATTCCTACTTTACAGATGAGGAAACTGAGGCTCAGAAGTTAAGTGGACTTACCCATAGTCACACAGATGAGTCAAGACTTAAATACAGGTCTTCTGACTCTCTCTTTTCCCTAAGAAAATCTCTCATTCAGCAAGTATTTATTGACTGCTTACTTTGCGCCTGACCTTGTAGCGGGCTGCAAAAAGGAAAGGAAGACCTTAGCTTTGTCCCTCGTGTTTGAAACTCCAGATGCTGGAGTGGGTGGGGGCGTATATGAACCTTTGGAGCCCTGGAGGTAGCAGCATCTCTGAGTGTCCATAAATCTCCCTGCAGGAAGAACTTTGGACATCAGAAATTATGAATCAATCTCTCTGAAGAGGTTAAGAGGGCGTTTGGGTGTAAATCAATGAAAGACAATGGATGAAGCCTCCAGATTGAGAGGGAGGAGAAGCATGAAAATGAAGGCAACCAATATCGTCAACCAGCACATTTAAAGGAATGAAGTAATGAAATGACACATGTTGCCTGATCACAGTGTGAAGAATTCACGATGTGAATGACATTCCTTCAAGCATAATTTTCTTGGTTTTAAAGGATGCACCCAGAGCCCAGAGGTTCCAAAAAACCCATGGAAAGACAGCTTGGGCAGGGAGGGTCTTTATATCCCACTTTCCCTTCACCCAGAGAAACTCCATTTACATTTGTTGTACATTTTGGGCTTCCATTAAATAAAGAAGTCCATGATTTTTGTTCTTTTTTTTTTTAAAACAACTTTACTGGAGTATAATTGCTCCACAATGGTGTGTTAGTTTCTGCTTTATAACAAAGTGAATCAGCTATACATATACATATATCCCCATATTGCCTCCCTCTTGCATCTCCTTACCCCCTCCCTATCACACCTCTCTAGGTGGTCACAAAACACCGAGCTGATCTCCCGGTGCTATGCGGCTGCTTCCCACTAGCTATCTATTTTACATTAGGTAGTATATATTAGTCCATGCCACTCTCTCACTTCGTCCCAGCTTACACTTTCCCCCATCCCGTGGCCTCAAGTCCATTCTCTACATCTCTGTCTTTATTCCTGTCCTATCCCTAGGTTCTTCATAACCTTTTTTTTTTTTTTTAGATTCCATATATATGTGTTAGCATACCGTATTTGTTTTTCTCTTTCTGACTTACTTCACTCTGTATGACAGACTCTAGGTCCATCCACCTCACTACAAATAACTCAGTTTGGTTCCTTTTTATGGCTGAGTAATATTCCATTGTATATATGTGCCACATCTTCTTTATCCATTCATCTGTCGATGGACACTTACGTTGGTTCCATGTCCTGGCTATTGTAAATAGAGCTGCGATGAACATTGTGGTACATGACTCTTTTTGAATTATGGTTTTCTCAGGGTATATGCCCAGAAGTGGGATTGCTGGGTCATATGGTAGTTGTATTTTTAGTTTTTTAAGGAACCTCCATACTGTTCTCCATAGTGGCTGTACCAATTCACATTCCCACCAGCAGTGCAAGATTGTTCCCTTTTCTCCACCTCCTCTCCAGCATTTATTGTTTGTAGATTTTCTTGATGATGGCCATTCTGATGGGTGTGAGATGATACCTCATTGTAGTTTTGAGTTTCATTTCTCTAATCATTAGTGATGTTGAGCATTCTTTCATGTGTTTGTTGGCTATCTGTATATCTTCTTTGGAGAAATGTCTATTTAGGTCTTCTGCCCATTTTTGGATTGGGTTGTTTGCTTTTTTGATATTGAACTGCATGAGCTGCTTGTATATTTTGGAGATTAATCCTTTGTCACTTGCTTCATTTGCAAATATTTTCTCCCATTCTGAGGGTTGTTTTTTCATCTTATTTATGGTTTCCTTTGCTGTGCAAAAACTTTAAGTTTCATTAGGTCCCATTTGTTTATTTTTGTTTTTATTTCCATTTCTCTAGGAGGTGGGTCAAAAAGGATCTTGCTGTGATTTATGTCAGAGAGTGTTCTGCCTATGTTTTCCTCTAAGAGTTTTATCGTGTCTGGCCTTACATTTAGGTCTTTAATCCATTTTGAGTTTATTGCTGTATATGGTGTTAGGGAGTGTTCTAATCGCATTCTTTTACATGTAGCTGGCCAGTTTTCCCAACACCACTAATTGAAGAGGCTGTCTTTTCTCCATTGTATATTCTTGCCTCCTCTATCAAAACTAAGGCTACCATATGTGCGTGGGTTTATCTCTGGGCTTTCTATCCTTTTCCACTGAGCTATATTTCTGTTTTTGTGCCAGTACCATTCTGTCTTGATTACTGTAGGTTTGTAGTATAGTCTGAAGTCTGGGAGCCTGATTCCTCCAGCTCCGCTTTTCTTTCTCAAGATTGCTTTGGCTATTCGGGGTCTTTTGTGTTTCCATACAAATTGTGAAATTTTTTGTTCTAGTTCTGTGAAAAATGCCATTGGTAGTTTGACAGGGATTGCATTGAATCTGTAGATTGCTTTGGGTAGCAGAGTCATTTTCACAATGTTGATTCTTCCAATCCAAGAACATGGTATATCTCTCCATCTGTTGGTTTCATCTTTAATTTGTTTCATCAGTGTTTTATAGTTTTCTGCATACAGGTCTTTTGTCTCCTTAGGTAGGTTTATTCCTAGGAATTTTATTCTTTTCATTGCAATAGTAAATGGGAGTGTTTCCTTAACTTCTCTTTCAGATTTTTCATCATTAGTGTATAGAAATGGAAGAGATTTCTGTGCCTTAATTTTGTATCCTGCTACTTTACCAAATTCATTGATTAGCTCTAGTAGTTTTCTGGTAGCATCTTTAGGATTCTCTATGTATAGTATCATGTCATCTGCAAACAGTGACAACTTTATTCTTCTTTTCCAATTTGGATTCCTTTTATTTCTTTTTCTTCTCTGATTGCTGTGGCTAAAACTTCCAAAACTATGTTGAATAAAAGTGATGAGAGTGGGCAGCCTTGTCTTGTTCCTGATCTTAGAGGAAATGGTTTCAGTTTTTCACCATTGAGAATGATGTTGGCCATGGATTTGTCATATACGGTCTTTATTATGTTGAGGTAAGTTCCCTCTATGCCTACTTTCTGGAGGGTTTTTATCATAAATGGGTGTTGAATTTTGTTGAAAGCTTTTTCTGCATCTGTTGAGATGATCATATGGTTTTTCTCCTTCAATTTGTTAATATGATGTATCACATTGATTGATTTGCATATATTGAAGAATCCTTGCATTCCTGGGATAACCCCACTTGATCATGGTGTATGATCCTTTTAATGTGCTGTTGGATTCTGTTTGTTAGTATTTTATTGAGGATTTTTGCATCTATGTTCATCAGTGATATTGACCTGTAGTTTTCTTTCTTTGTGACATCTCTTTCTGGTGTTGGTATCAGGGTGATTGATGGTGACCTCATAGAAAGAGTTTGTGAGTGTTACTCTCTCTGCTATATCTTGGAAGATTTTGAGGAGGATAGGTGTTAGCTTTTCTCTAAATGTTTGATAGAATTCACCTGTGAAGCCATCTGGTCCTGGGCTTTTGTTTGTTGGAAGATTTTTTAATCACAGTCTCGATTTCAGTGCTTGTGACTGGTCTGTTTATATTTGCTATTTCTCCCTGGTTCAGTCTTGGAAGGTTGTGTTTTTCTAAAAATGTGTCCATTTCTTCCAGTTTGTCCATTTTATTGGCATATAGTTGCTTGTAGTAGTATCTCATGATCCTTTGTATTTCTGCAGTGTCAGTTGTTACTTCTCCTTTTTCATTTCTAATTCTATTGATTTGAGCCTTCTCCCTCTTTTTCTTGATGAGTCTGGCTAATGGTTTATCAATTTTGTTTATCTTCTCAAAGAACCAGTTTTTAGTTTTACTGATCTTTGCTATCATTTCCTTCATTTCTTTCTCATTTATTTCTGATCTGATCTTTATGATTTCTTTCCTTCTGCTGACTTTGGGGTTTTTTTAATTTTTCTTTCTCTAATTACTTTAGGTGTAAGGTTAGGTTGTTTATTTGAGACATTTCTTATTTCTTGAGGTAGGATTGTATTGCTATAAACTTTCCTCTTAGAACTGCTTTTGCTGCATCCCATAGGTTTTTTGGGTGGTCGTGTTTTCATTGACATTTGTTTCTAGGTATTTTTTTATTTCTTCTTTGATTTCTTCAGTGATCTCTTGGTTATTTAGTAGTGTGTTGTTTAGCCTCCATGTATTTGTATTTTTTACAGATATTTTCCTGTAATTGATATCTAGTCTCATAGCATTGTGGTCGGAAAAGATACTTGATACAATTTCCATACCAAAGCTTGATTTGTGACACAAGATATGATCTATCCTGGAGAATCTTCCATGACCACTTGAGAAGAAAGTGTATTCTGTTGTTTTTGGATGGAATGTCCTATAAATATCAATTAAGTTCATCTTGTTTAACGTGTCATTTAAAGCTTGTGTTTCCTTATTTATTTTCATTTTGGATGATCTGTCCACTGCTAAAAGTGGGGTGTTAAAATCCCCTACTATAATTGTGTTACTGTCAATTTCCCCTTTTATGGCTGTTAGCAGTAGCCTTATGTATTGAGGTGCTCCTATTTGGGGTGCATAAATATTTACAATTGTTATATCTTCTTCTTGGATTAATCCCTTGATCATTATGTAGTGTCCTTCTTTGTCTCTTGTAATAGTCTTTATTTTAAAGTCTATTTTGTCTGATATGAGAATTGCTACTCCAGCTTTCTTCTGATTTCCATTTGCATGGAATATCTTTTTCTATCCCCACACTTTCAGTCTGTATGTGTCCCTAGGTCTGAAGTGGGTCTCTTGTAGACAGCATATGTACGTGTCTTGTTTTCATATCCATTCAGCCAGTCTATGTCTTTTGATTGGAGCATTTAATCCATTTACATTTAAGGTAATTATTGATATGTATGTTCCTATTACCATTTTCTGAATTGTTTTGGGTTTGTTATTGTAAGTCTTTTCCTTCCCTTGTGTTTCCTGCCTAGCAAAGTTCCTTTAGCGTTTGTTATAAAGCTGGTTTGATGGTGCTGAATTCATGATTTTTAAAAACATTAAAACTATTAGTTTATAGACTTAAGCATATGTATGGTATATAAAGACGTTCATAAAATGCCATAGGTATCAACGTCACAATTTTTTATTTAAAGAAAAGGTAGTCATCAATAGTATCTTCAGTTAAACAACTCATCTCAACTGACTGATCAATCATCATTCTAAAAAGATGAAATTATCACTTAAAATAACAATGCTAATATTGATCAGTAACATCTGTTTAGAGTTTACTGCATGTCTAAGTACTTCACAGGCATTTGCTCATCTCCACAACCCTGTGAAGTGGGTACAATGGGTCCTAATATCATCCCCATTTTATAGGTGAAGTCACTGAGGCACAGAGAGTTCACAGGAGGTGATTCGCATGGGATCATGCACTTACGTTGAGCAACACTAACTGCCTTAAGATTGGTTAGTGGTTCTGCTGAGGACCAGTAGCCAACGTGAAAGAGGTGAAAGAGTTCTGGTAAACTTCCTGCTCCATCTCAGTCACCAGATCAATAGGAATGTGGACACCTTCCCCACCCACTGTGACCCACTGGTGAGATGAGCTTGAGAAAGGTGGGCTGCAAGGATTAGATGGAGTGGCGCTGAGTCTCCTTCCAATTCAGAGATTCTGTCTTTTCCATGATGTGCATTTGGAGATGGAGGGCCTTTTGAACAAGCCAGGCATTGAGATAGCAAGCTCACAAGGGCACACTAAGGTGAGGGGAGGGTAGTAACAACAGCTTCATTATATCACCAATTAAACCTCCACTGGGGAGAAATTAATCCCTTGTGTAAGCATGAGTTTGAGATTCGCTTGTGCTAAGCTGGAGGACGGCAGGGGTGGAGAGAGGACAAATTGGCAGTGTTCATAAATTTTAGGATAAACTCCATCATAGTTCGACTGTGTAATTCTCCAGGGAAGATATTTATCCAACCCTTCAGAAGCATTTATTTATTTACAAACAATATTTATTTTTCCATTTATTATATCCGGTTTCCATCATTCTATTCAGTAATGCAAATTCCCCAAGACCTGCCCTGGTCCAAGGCCCTTCTGTCAGCTGATGTTTGCTCAGCAGCATCCCAGGGTCAGGCCCTAGACTAAGCTCTGGGGATGCAGTGGGGAAAGAACTGTGTGGAACTCACAGTCTAGATCTGCACTGTCCAGTACCTGTGTCTATTTAAATTTAAAGTCAAATTAATGAAACGTAATTAAAATTAAAAATTCAGTTCTTCAGTCATAGCGGCCACATTTCAAGTGTTGAACATGTGGGCAGCATTGAGTCCTGCAAAACAAGGGCAGGCACAGGACATTTTCACCATCTTGGAAGGTTCTATGGGCAGCCCTGGGAGATGAAACAATGCCCATATGGGGTGGGAGGTAAGCTTGCTTGCATTATTAGCTATTCTGTAGAGTAATGGTTGCCTATCTTTCTAAATATTCAATAATTCTGTGTTTTTAACCAATTCACTCTGGTCTAGCTCAGATTAGTCTGAATGAGTGAGGTAGAGTAGTTCTCAGATACATTTGGACACCAGGAGCTTAGCAGCAAGAGAATTTGGGGAGGGGACATAAAGCATGGTCACAACCAGACGGCAGCGTGCAGTGCACCTGCTCATCTGAGCACATGCATGTATATGTGGACTCATACACACACACACCCACACACACACACATGCGCCTGCATATATCTACTCACTTAGAAATACACACATAGACAAACACTGGCATGCACAATCATTCACACACACACTCAGACATGCACACTCTTACACACACACAATTTTACATGCAATCACATCCAACTCTGGCAGATACACTCACATACACACACACACACACACACACACACAGTGTTGTACACAAACGCATCCTGCATTACTGCTAGGTTGTCACACATGATTGAGTTGGCTACGGTTAAGTTCTGTGGCTTTTTGCTATCCTGATATAATACAGAAACAGATGGGCCAATTTTTCTTGCATTTTCCAGATTCAAGATAAATGCTTGGGAGCTCCACCGCAGCCCTGTCCTTGGGCTCCATCCATTCATTCACCGTTCAACAAACATTGATTAAGGGCCTAGAAATCGACGGAATCACAGAGGAGGGTTGGCAACTAAACCACAAAAATTGCACCGTGAGTATCAGACTCAGCCCGGGGAGGGAGAGGGTGTCATCTAACGGAAGGCAGGGTCCCCGGTCCCTACCCTGGGACCAAAAATGCAAGCGTCGATCCTACTACCTCCCCACGTGTCCCTGCCAAGGATAACAGGCTGTTGTTGAATGGGGGATTAAATCTCTAGTTGGTGTGGTTTCAAAGGTAGAGAAATCTGCCAGCTTTGGTCAAACCTGCTCCTTCCTCTTGCCTGCACCTTCAAGCTCGCCCTCACACCCAGCACTTGCCATCAGCCCACGTGTTCCCTTCTTAAAAAGACCTCGCTTTATTCCACAGCCCCACTTCCCCACCGCCAGCTATCGTCTAAATTGTCTTAGTCACAGCAAAACTCCCCCAAAGGATTGTCGACCCTTACCTCTTTCTCTTCCTGGTGCTCACTGATTCTTGGACCCACAGCACCACGACTTCTGACTCTGCCTCCACAAAACTGCTCTCCCCGGATCGCCAGTGGCCACCACCCTATTAAGTCTGACAGTCACCTTTTCATTCCTTCTCGTGCCACTGTGCTGTACATTATGTGGCTGGTCAATTTCTTGAGCGTTCCTTCCAGTTACCAAGTTCTGCCATGTGCCACATGGTGGACATGGGAGAAGCTTGAGTCTCAGGTCCCACTATCCAGGGACTCAGGGTTTAGTTTGCCTCTCTGGGGAGGCTCTGTTATGATACTTTATGATGCCATAAACACCCATGGTTTGGGAGGAAATTATGTCCTCCAGCAAGGAAGGGTCCAGCATGATGCCATTTACCCTGTAGCTGAACCCCAAAGTGTAGCCTTGCTTTCTTGGCAGCTTGAACCAAGGGCAGTAGAGGAATTAACTGATGGATTTGGGGAAGGTACATAGGAGCTAAGGTTTTATAAGCCCTTGTTCTGGTTTGAATTGTGTCCCCCAAAAGATATGTTAAAGTCCTAGAATACCAATACCTCGGAATGGGACCTTATTTGCAAATAAGGTGGTTGCAGATGTAATTATTAAGATGAGGTCGTATTGGAGGAGGGCAGGTCCTTAATCCGATATGGCTGATGTCCTTATAAGAAGATGGCCATGCGAAGACCAATACTGAGGCTACCGTACGATGGCAGAGGATTGAAGTGATGCATGTAAGGCAAGGAACACCTGGGGCCACACGAAGCAGGAGAGGCGTGGAACAGATTCTCCTTCAGAGCTTTCAGAAGGACCCAACCTTGCTGCCCATTGCTGTTGGACTTCTAGCTCCCAGAACTTGAGAAAATAAGTTTCTGTTCTTTTTAAGCCGCTCAGTTTTTGTATGTTGTTAGGGCAGCTCTAGGAAAAAAATACAGTCCTGCTCTTCAGCTTCTGAAATGGAGCAAATCACAGTGAGGCAACTTTGCCTGAGGCCACCAGCTCCCTGCACCAATGAGACAGGCAGAACACACAGAAATGAGTGAGCTGCGACATCCGCCAGACCCAAGTTCAAGTCTTGCATCCAGTGTGACCTAAGCAACTGAGCTGCTTCACCCTCGGGGACTCAGTCTTCTCATCTATAAAATGGGCTTCATGTGTGGGATCAATAGATCCCATATTTGTGATCTCACCAGCCTTTGACGAGAAAACAAGGTCACGTTGACTTCTCATGACCAAACGATTGTGGCTCCAGGCCTTACCAGCTCGACAAATGGAAATTAGTCTCCCCAAACTGTCCCCCATTTTTTTTCTCGAAATCGCCAGAGGGAATCTCACACAGTCTCACAAAACCAGACAGCTGCCCTCACCATTTGGGATCAGCCCTGTTCCTCCTCTCCCACCTCAGTTCCACCATCCCCCTTCCCCACCCCATCACCGTGAAGCTACCTAGGGAATCCCAGCCACAGGGAGTGTGGTCAACAGCTGCCTCAGCTCCCTCGGAGGCTGCCTCAGAAGCTTCACCTTTGTCACCCTTCCTGCGGCAGCCTGCGCCTGGTGACCGAGTGACGTGGGGGCGGGAGGGTGACCATTTCTACCAGATATGGACACTCAGCTGAAAAAACTCGTCTCAAAGCCCCTCATCAGGGTGGCCAAGGCCTGGCTGGGCTTGCACCAGAGCTGAGCTTCTTCCCCACCCTATCCTGTTCGCACTCCCTCTCCTCCAGAGATGCCAATCCCTCAAAACACCTCGTTATCAACATCTGCCTCTGGATCCTTCGACCCTCAACAAGAGCCTCGTCACCACACTGTCCATCAAGAGGTGGCCATTGCCTGTGCCCACAGGGCTGCTTCTGGCTGTTTCCAAAGCCACCAATCTTTGGGGTCCAGGCAGAGATGGGGAGAGGTTCACCCTCCAAAGCAGCTTTGCTTTGCCCAGAGCATAAGTCTCCCTGGATTTCTGTCCATTTCTGTCCAGTATCTCTGGCACAGAATCTTATCAGGTACCTCATGAGAAAAGAGTCTGTCTATCCCTGGCCTTCTCCTCCTGGCCAAAATGCTCAAGCCCAGACCACACAAGGGACCGGATGAGAAATAATGCATGTTATCTTCTCCCACCTGGTGCCCAGAACAGCCCTCCCCTGCTCCAAACAAAAGCTGCCCGGTAAATCAATGGTTACGTTCCAGACCTAGGGTGGGGGGAGGTGGCTGGAGAGAATGAGGGGAGGAGAAGGAGTAGGTCCTATTCTGCATGTCAAACACCTATAGCCCGGAGCCGGGTCCACAGCAAGCGTCCAATAAATGACAGCTATTAGCATCATGATTATTACTATGAACCACGAAGCTATCACCAGTAGTCGGTCTGCTGGCAGCAGGAGGCCGCGCGGGCTGGGCTGCTCCCTGCTCCAGATCACTAACCCAGGCTAAGTGGTGGTAATTATGACTTTGAGGAATACTAGTAACAGTGCCAAGTTCCAGAAGAGCTACAGCAATGAGTGGAGAGGACTCTGGTTCCGCTCCGGGCTGCAAGGCTGAGCAACCATTTGCACAGTTGGCCGCGTGGCATGATGGGTGCAGCACGGAGACACCATGGGAAGACTCTCCCCCCCGGCAACCAGGAGAGGAGAGCCCCCTGTAGACACACAGCGGAAAGGGGCCCAGCACCCTCATGCAGCCGGACCACGGGGTCCCAAGCCTGTTGCCACGACCCCCGTCCCGGGTACCTGGGCCCTGGGCCAGCCCTTCTGTGGCTAATTAAGGGTCTCTGCTTGGGCCTTGCTTCACAGGGAGCCGCAGATCTCCACGCAGCCTGGTCCAGCCCTGGCCTGCACGCTGCTGCCAATTGTTTTGCCATGAAGTCACCACTGCCAGATGAGGCCTCCCGGGAATCATCAGGCTGCCTGCACAGGGGCGCCAGAAGCCCCGTTACACAGGAAGCTCTGGCCTAAGGTGTCACTGCCTTCCTTTTTAGAAAAGTGATTCCTTCCTCTCTCTCTCACTGAAAATTTGCCCCTGCCTTACCCTGAATAACCAATGGGTAAATAGGCCCAGTGAATCTCAGCTGCTGAGTGAGTAACTAAAAGCTGTCTTTCCTGCAATTCCCCTTGCCTCTCTTCCTCCCCACAGCTGACGGACGGTCCAGTGAGACAGGCTGGGACCTGGGACCCTTTGCCACAATGCCTGCACCTGGACAAATCTCTCCTCAAGCAACAAAATACAAAGAAACTATAAGGGACTAAAAATAACCGCATGCATGTGCAGTTGGTGCAAATTCTGGACAAAAGACACAAAAAGACCAAAAACAAGACCAACTGCCACTTCTGAAGAGCCAGGAGCAAAAGCAAGGTACTGCGCATGTCCCCTGCACTCAGCACCACCAGGGGCTGGGCAAAACACCTAAGCCATCCCTCCAGTGACACACCCCTACCCTCACCCCATATAAGGAACCAGCTCGCACCCCCGTCGGGGAGCGAGCAAACAAGGGAATCCGTCACTTGTTCTTGCTGCCCCCCTGCTGGAGCAGGGACCCCGATAAAGCCTTGCCTGGATTTCTTGTCTGATCCCTGATCAATTTCTATTGATTAAGGAGACCAAGAACCCTGGTCAGTAACACTGGGACAGCAGGACGGGACAAGGCGGGGCAGGGCCCCGCAGTGAGCTCCGGGTAGCCCAGCACCCAGACTCTGTCTCCTGTCTGTTCACAGCTCATCGGTTCCCTCCAGCTGGAAAGTGAAGGGAGGAGCCCTTCCCAAATTCCTTCTGGCCAGGGCCTTGAAGTTGTGCAGAACGTTTTTGTTCAGAGTGTGGAATGTGTTTCCCCCTCCACGTGATAAAGCAGTGGGATCTTTATCGCCGGCATCCATTATCTGCTACTTCCCTCCGAGTCCACACCCCCTGAGATCCAGGCTCATTGGACCACCAGGCTCTTCCTGCCTCCAAGCTTCTGGAATATGCTGTTCCTTCTCCTGGGAGGCCCTTCTCCCTCATCCACCTGTGAATTCCCAGCCCTTGGTCAATGCCAATCTCAAGTGTCACTTCCTCATTGTAAGTCTCCCTGACCCCCCACTCCCATCCCACCCCTGATACCCACTGATAATGATCACTCCCTCCTCCGTGCTCTTACTGCACCTTAACTTTCCTCCTAACTTGGCAATGCACTTGTCAAGGGCAATGCACCCCTCCAAGCTGCTCCACTGTGGGGGACACTGACCCTTCCGTCTCTGTTCCTCTGGCCTCTGGCAATTGGAAAGCATGCTTTTTTTTTTTTTGCGGTACGCGGGGCTCTCACTGTTGTGGCCTCTCCCGTTGCGGAGCACAGACTCCGGACGCGCAGGCTTAGCGGCCATGGCTCACGGGACCAGCCGCTCCGCGGCATGTGGGATCTTCCCAGACCGAGGCACGAACCCGTGTCCCCTGCATCGGCAGGCGGACTCTCAACCACTGCGCCATCAGGGAAGCACGGAAAGCATGCTTTTTATTCGTTGCAATGATATAAAATGAATACAGGTAGAAGGAAAGGACAGATCAATAGAAAGAAAAGAAAGGACTCAGAGAAAGTGGAAAAAAGACAGAGAAAGAGAGAAGGAAGGAGAGAAGGAAGAAAGAAGGAGGGAGAGAAAGAGAAGGAGAGAGAGCTAGAGAGACGGAGGAATGGAGATAAAAGTGATCACTTGTGGACCTGGCCCTTTACACCTTCTGTGGGAATTTCCTTGTGCCACGTGCTGATCCTGAAGACCAAGGGAACCCTGCCTTGGGGGACACCCAGGTGGCCGTAGGAAGCACAGGCAGGAGCTCCAGAAAGGATGTACCTGGAGCTGTTGGTGTCAAGCCAAGCCTGAAGTGAACTATATGCCAGAGTCTAGCAAAATCCCTGGGTTGAGCACCACTTACCCTTCATGCTTTCTTCTCTCTCCATCTTCCAGCCTGTCCACCTTTGGCCCTGACACTGACCCTTGACCAAGCACTCCTCTGTCCTGCAAGAGGTATCCCGCCTTTCTTTCATCCTCTAGCCTACATTAAAACTAAGAATATTCTCTTAGTGCTGGCGCCCTCTCTTACTCCCCAGTCATGTCTGGCTTAAGATATTAAAATTGTAAATTTGGTGACAGTGTAAATGATTTCAAACTGATTCCTAATTAATTGTTCCCATGCACTAAAGTGAGACTCTTTCCTTGTTTTCAGAGAGCAGCACAGGAAAATGTGACCTGAGCCTGGATCCTCATTATCAAATGTGAACTAGATGGAAATTTTGAGTGCTTTTTAATTTATTCATTAGTTTTTATGGCCACATTTCTCCAGTGAATTGCCCCTCTAGGATGGGACAGCAGGGCTAAAGGATTTATAACATGTGCTCAGACTTCGCCCCTCAGTTCACAGTTCTGGTCCTCTAGCTGGATGCTGGGAGCAGTTCCCACTCTCACAGACTCCACACACTTTGGAAATCTGCAGGTCTTTTCATAGCCAGTAACTTGAGTCTGAGTATATACTTGGCAGAACCTCCCAGAGATGGATCCTGTTTCCCTGTCCTGCATGTAAGCCATCAGGGGCCTAGCAAATGCCTACTGAATGAACAAATGAATGAAACACATAAATGGAGGATCGAATGAATGGATCAGTGAATGAAAGCATAAGTGAATCAGGAAATGGGGAGACCCACTGAGCCCTTGAGGATTCTCCAGACATCCAGGGAGGCATGCCTGCAAGATCAGCATTGTTCCTTTCATTTTAATGTAAACCAGCCAAGACTTCATGATCAACTTCTATCTCAGACCCTCAAAGACAACTCACATTTGAAGTTGGGACTGTGTGGGACCAAGGGGTCCAATGAAGACACCAGGTCCTGCAGCAGGAAGTGAACTCCCCTCTGATGGGCTTTATAAGCAAACACTAGATATGGTGAAGATGCTCCTCTCCTCTGATAGGCGTGGTCCCTTCCAAGTCTTGAGTTTCTCTGTCTCCATGCAGGTGGAAGATTGTCACCCACGTCTTTCCCTTTAGCTTTTCCCTTTGGGTGACACTCTGTACCTGGTAAAAAGAAAGTATTCAGTAAACAATAACTATACGGCATTCATCTGTGAAATGACAGACTGGATTCCGCAGCATAAAAATTCCATAGCACCCCTTAATGATACTTATCATAGTTGCACTTATCATGTATATATAGCAGTGTTTGATTAAAGCCTGGTTCCCCAAGAGATTGATATTTCTCATCTTATTTTAAGAAGAAGTGTCGTGTGGTGGTTAAGCGCATGAGCCAAGTTCATAATCTGTCCCTTCTACCTATGCTGTGTGATCTTGGGCAAGTTACTTAACCTCTCCGTGCCTCAATTTCCTCATCTGTAAAAAGGATGATGGTACCTCTTTTATGGAGTTGCTGAGACTGTTAAGTGAAATAATTCAACGAATGCACTTTGAACAGTGCCAGACACATAGTAAGTAATCAAACTGTTATTATTTTAATGGGAAAACTATAGGGTCACAATTATTTTTCCTCAGAATTTTATAAATATTTTCCATTATATTTGAGTATCATTTGAAGATAAATCAGACAACAATCTGATCCTCTTTTCTTGTTGCTTTTTCTGTCTGATACTTGTAGGATAAGCTCTTAAGTTTTGAATTTCCTTCGGTGTTTCTTCCCAACCCTTGGTGCATATTTTTATTTGAAGACGTGTTTATGCTTTTCAACTCAAAGACATTTTCTTCTAGTGTTTCTTCGATCATACTTTCATTTCTATAAAGCTCTCTGCTGCTGGGATTTCCCGTAAATAGATGGTGAATTTCCTGTATCTGGCTCTCTGTGCCTATTTTTGGTTAAATTTCCCCATTCTTTCTAAAGTTCTTTCCTTTTCCTTTAACATTTCTGTTCCTCCTGCTCATAATCTTCATTTGAGTCTTGGAAGAATTTCTCAAGCTGGTTTTCTAATTAATTCGGTTGGTTTCTGAAGTTTCCATTCAGCTATGCACAGCCTTGATGGGGCAGAAAGAAATGGAAATCATGCCTTTCCTTTTTAAGAACTCTTTATTATTTTCAGATTGATCTCTTTAAATCAACATAACAGCATCTCAGCTCTCCCTGAAAATACAAGTATCAATAAAAGGTCTTTTTAAAGTTCCTCCCTTCTTCCTGAAAGTATTTCTTTTGCTGGGTGTTATTTGTGCTGAATGTTCAGATTGGTCCCTCAGTCCCTCTCTTTGAATCACTAAGTCTTTGCACAGCACCAGCAGCTTTTCACCATTTGCCCATATACTCGTTGATGATGTTTATGGTTGGTTTGCTTTGGATGGTCCATTGGTGATAAGTCACTATAACTTCTTCCGAACATGAATGAGCACAAGTAACACTAGAGTTTATAAATCAGAATTAGCTTCAGCTACAAGGGACAGAAAGTTGAAAATGACAGTGGTTTAAATAAGATACAAGTTTATTTCTCCCTCAGGTGAGGGAAATCCAGAAGTTGTCAGTCTAGGTTTGCTATGGTGTTCTACAGTGTCAAGGGCACTGGCTCATTCAACCTTGCTGATCCTCCTTTCTCAGCATATGATCTCTATGTCATAGTCCAAAATGGATGCTTTGGGACTTCCCTGGTGGTCCAGTGGTTAAGACTTCACCTTCCAATGCAGGGGGTATGGGTTCGATCCCTGGTTGGGGAGTTAAGATCCCACATGCCTCGTGGCCAAAAAACCAAAACATAAAACAGAAGCAATATTGTAACAAATTCAATAAAGACTTTAAAAATGTCCACATCAAAATGGATGCTTCTCAGGGTATATGCCCAGTAGTGGGATTGCTGGGTCATACGGTAGTTCTATTTTTAGTTTTTTAAGGAACCTCCATACTGTTCTCCATAGTGGCTGTATCAATTTACATTCCCACCAACAGTGCAAGAGGGTTCCCTTTTCTCCACACCCTCTCCAGCATTTATTGTTTGTACATTTTTTGATGATGGCCATTCTGACAGGTGTGAGGTGATACCTCATTGTAGTTTTGATTTGCGTTTCTCTAATGATTAGTGATGTTGAGCATCCTTTCATGTGTTTGTTGGCAATCTGTTTATCTTCTTTGGAGAAATGTCTGCTTAGGTCTTCTGCCCATTTTTGGATTGGGTTGTTTGTTTTTTTGATATTGAGCTGCATGAGCTGCTTGCATATTTTGGAGATTAATCCTTTGTCAGTTGCTTCGTTTGCAACTATTTTCTTGCACTGTTGGTGGGAATGTAAATTGATACAGCCACTATGGAGAATAGTAAGGAGTTTCCTTAAAAAACTAAAAATAGAATTACCATATGACCCAGCAATCTCACTACTGGGCATATACCCTGAAAAAAACATAATTCAAAAAGAGTCATGTACCACAATGTTCATTGCAGCTCTATTTACAATAGCCAGGACATGGAAGCAACCTAAGTGTCCATCGACAGATGAATGGATAAAGAAGATGTGGCACATATATATATAATGGAATATTACTCAGCCATAAAAAGAAACAAAACTGAGTTATTTGTAGTGAGGTGGATGGACCTAGAGTCTGTCATACAGACTTTCTCTTTCTAAGAGAAAGAGAAAAACAAATACCGTATGCTAACACATATATATGGAATCTAAAAAAAAAAAATGGTTCTGAAGAACCTAGGGGCAGGACAGGAATAAAGACGCAGACGTAGAGAATGGACTTGAGGACATGGGGAGGGGGAAGGGTAAGCTGGGATGAAGTGGGAGAGTGGCATTGACATATATACACTACCAAACGTAAAATAAATAGCTAGTGGGAGCACAGGGAGACCAGCTCAGTGCTTTGTGACCACCTAGAGGGGTGGAATAGGGAGGGTGGGAGGGAGATGCAAGAGGGAGGATATGTGGGCATGTATGTATACGAATAGCTGATTCACTTTGTTATACAGGAGAAACTAACACACCATTGTAAAGCAATATACTCCAATAAAGATGTTAAAAAATAAAAGGATGCTTCAACTCCAGCCATGAAGTCCATAATCCAGCCAGCAGTAGGAAGGTGAGGAAAAATAAAGAACATTTCCTGAAAATGACCCTCACCACTTCTACTCACATTCCAGTGGCTAGAACTCAATCATATGGCCATACCTAGTTGCAAGGGAGGATAGGAAATGTAATTTTTATTCTAGGTGGCTACTTGACCAGCTAAAATCCCCATTGCTATAAAAGAAGGGGAGAAGAGGTAATAGGGTACAAATGGAAGTTTCTTTCTTTATTATTCTTTTTTTTTTTCTTTTGCAATCGTGGGGTGGCTGCAGGAAGATTGAGCCCTGCTCTTTCTTCTCTTGCCAAAAGATCCTGACGTAGAATTGTTCCCTTCTTTAATTCCATCTGAACTAGGAAGAATCAAAGGGCTGAAGCAGAGTGGATTTGCTTCATTCACTCCACCAACCACTGAATAGCAGAGTGAGCTGTCAGCACCTGCCTCTGTTGGCACTCTCCTCCTCCATTTTTATTTTTTTAAATTTTTTGCAAAAACTGTCGTATGTTGCAGATAAGTGGCTAAGATCAATTTGCGGTTTTCAGAGATCCTGTAGAATGTCCCTGTTACATTGGTTGCAGCACTTCAGCGGAATGATGAGAAGAAATACATCTGAGACATGGTTGGCATCTTGGTTCACGAATTTGATCCTATGATTCCACTGCTTACAATCCTGCCCTCTCTAAGCTCACAGAAGATGTCTATATCATTAGTCCTTAGGGAGACACAAATTAAAACACCATGAGATACCACTACAAACTTACCAGCCTGGCTCAAATTTCAAAGATGTAGAGCTCCTGGTAGGAAAACAAAACGTTACTACTTTGGAAGACAGTTTGCTAGAAATTAAACATACGCTTATCATCTGACCCAACAATTCTGCTTCTAGGTATCTACCCAAGAGAAATGAAAACACGTGTCCACACAAAGATTTGCACGTGAGTGTTCATAACAGTTTTGTTTGTAAAACTAGAAACTAGAACACAATCCAGGTGTGCATCAGCAGACAAATAGATAAAGAAATGGTGGAAATTGATACACTGAACTACCTACTCAGCAAATGAGCCAAGTACTGATACATACAACAACATGGATCAGAAACACAGGGCAAAATTCTAAAAGAAGCTTAGCGAACCTACAGGGTGACAGAGATTAGATCAGTGGTTGCCTGGGCAGGGGGTGGGAGTGGGGATTGAGTGTGAAAGGCACACGGGGACTTTGGGGAGTGATGAAAACATTCTGTACCTTGATTATGGTGGTGTTTGCTTGAGCAAATACATTTGTTAAAATTCATCAAACTGTACACTTACAATGGGTGCGTGGGTACATTTTACTGTGTGTAACGTAACTCAGTCAAGTTGATTTAAACAGAAGAAAAACTTGCCCTGCTTCCTATGTCCTAAAGGATAAAGCTCAAACTTTCTTAAAAACTCACAAAGTCTTTCATGATCTAGCCCCTGCCTCCTTCTCCAGGCTTCAGAGATCCATGGGATCACTGTGAGAAGCTACTGCGCAAAACTCTAACCAGCTGTGTCTTTGATGAAGAGAGTACCGTGGGAGGAGAAATCCATTATTGCTTAATAAATGCAGTATTCTTGGCAGACACTGTCTTTCAGGTCCTGGGATGTAGAAAAATAATAAAAGGAGACCTAACTGGCAAGGAGGCTGGGGAGTGCTGAAAGGATGCTCTCTAAGTGCCCCCAGGTTTAACACCTAGACATCAGCCCATAGCTGTCCAGCGGAGGTTACCCACTACAGTAATAGGCTCCTTTAGAAAGTATTTTTGCCAGGACAACCCTGTTCTTTTCCTTCTTGAGAACAAATTTTAAATTTAGAAGAGAAAAAACTCCCTCAGATACTTTCAGTCACTCATTCCACACTGCTCATAATTTGTCACCCTGTCTTGAAATCTTCCCTTGCCTGGCTTGGCTTTGATGTGTTCAGCATTTAGTGAGCTAGGCAGTGGATTATGTGCAAAATGCATTAACCTCTCACATGGTTGTAAAAATTGCCTTATTAAAATACAGCTAGGGCTTCCCTGGTGGCGCAGTGGTTGAGAATCTGCCTGCCAATGCAGGGCACACGGGTTCGAGCCCTGGTCTGGGAAGATCCCACATGCCGCGGAGCAACTGGGCCCGTGAACCACAACTACTGAGCCTGCGTGTCTGGAGCCTGTGCTCCGCAACAAGAGAGGCCGCGACAGTGAGAGGCCCGCGCACCGCGGTGAAGAGTGGCCCCCCGCTTGCTGCAACTGGAGAAAGCCCTCGCACAGAAACAAAGACCCAACACAGCCAAAAATAAATAAATAAATTTATTAAAAAACAAAATAGAGCTGAATCCTACTTAATAGCAATAACACAGAAGCCACTATGTTCGAGAGATGCTAATGACCTGTGGTCATTCCTTTTGATTTTAGAAGGTTGAACATTTGGAATTTGTCCCTTTTTATGAAAACTTTTAAGTGTGGATAACTGCTGGAAAATCACACAAGTGAAAATAAGTTTCCAGCACCACGGATAACCAGAGCACCAAGAAGTTTCCATCATCTTCTTTTTTTTTTTTTTTTTTTTGCGGTACGCGGGCCTCTCACTGGTGTGGCCTCTCCCGTTGCGGAGCACAGGCTTCCGGACAAGCAGGCTCAGCGGCCATGGCTCACAGGCCTAGCCACTCCACAGCATATGGGATCTTCCCGCACCGGGGCACGAACCCGTGTCCCCTTCATCAGCAGGCGGACTCTCAACCACTGCGCCACCAGGGAAGCCCTCCATCATCTTCTTAAAGCTCCATCACCCCGACACAGCCTGAGATGCTGAGGGCACAGATACAAATGACGAAAAGGAAAGGACTGGGCTTCCCTCGTGCCGCAGTGGTTGAGAGTCCGCCTGCCGATGCAGGGGACACGGGTTCGTGCCCCGGTCCGGGAAGATCCCACATGCTGCAGAGCGGCTAGACCCGTGAGCCATGGCTGCTGAGCCTGCTTGTCCGGAGCCTGTGCTCCGGAGCCTGTGGGAGAGGCCACACCAGTGAGAGGCCCACGTACCGCAAAAAAAAAAAGGAACGGACTAAGACCTAATATTTGCCTATTGCTTTCTTGCTTACAAAACTCTTTTTTACCTATATCTATTGATTTAATTCACATAACAGACTTGTGAAGTAGGTACTATTATCTCCATTTTATAGATGAAAAAATTGAGATTCGGAGAGGTAATGAATTTGTCCAAATTTTCACAGCTGATAAGAGGAAGAACTAGTACTTGGATCCAGGTCCTCTGAATTTAAGTCCCACACCATCCCACAATGCTGTTTTCATATATATCTTTAACAAGAGTCACCTCCTTCTGAAATAGAAGACAAGGATGATGCTTGCTCAATAATAGTTGAGTTTAATGGGTGTTGAAAAATGGCAATGCTTTGGCCTCCCCCCTTTCCCAGCAAAGAGGTTTCCCATGCCAGCATCTGTCATCTCTCATCAGGACCATGGTTTCCTGCCAGTCCTTTTCATAGCTATAATAATAGGACCAATTATTATGTAATAAAAATAATAACAACAACAGTAATAATAGTAACTGCTGATCTTACTGAGCATTGAAACTGCTGTCCTTTTGGAGCACCCTGTCAGGCACTGCTCAGTGTTTTGCATGTCTTATCTCATTTAATTCTCACCACAATGTGGTATTCTTACTACTCCCCATTTTCCAGATGAGGAAACTAGGGATCAGAGAAATTAAGAAAACTGACCAGTCATGAAGTCAAGCCACAGTGTAGGTTACTTATACAATTGGCTCCAATGTTCCATCCCTCCCTGTAACAATGTGACTTTGTAGGTCCTCCCATAAAGAAGTGGGGACATTTCTTGAATCCAGTCTCCAACCTGATTTGGTCAAGAGGATGCAGCAAAAGTGATGATGTGACAGTTCAAAGTTTGTGCCCTTCTACTCTCGGTCAGAACCCTGCCATCACCATGACGACAAGCCCAGGCTTACCCACTTGTGGATAAGAGACTACACGGAGCCCAGCTGATTTGGCCCAGCTCAGGCCATTCTAAATCAGCCAGCCCCCAGCTGACCCACCAGGTGACCACAGACACATGAGCAAACACAGGCAAGATCAGCCAAGTTGGGCCTAGATCAACAGAACCCTCCACCAATCTATAGACTAATGAGAAATTATAAATTACGTCGTTTTACCCCACTAGATTATGGGGTGGTTTGTTACACAGGAATAGCTAACTGATACAAAATGCAAGCAGGATTGAAACCTAGGTCTTATACATTCTGTAGCTTGGACTCCTTCTTATACTTTGTATGGATAAGTCATGTCTTTCTAAACAATCCCAGCTTGCAGCGTTGGGAGAAATGTCAGTGTCATCCCGGGGGAATAGGATAAAATATCTTGGGCACTGAGACTTTGGGCCATTGTCTATTTAGGTGGGAAAGTGGAAAGACTCAGATGACCTGAGTTCTGAATACAGCTCTGCCACTAGATCTGCATAACCTTGAACAAGCCACTCATCTCTCTAGGCTTCAGTGATCTTATCCATAAGGTGAAGAGGTCAGGATGTCTTTGCTCAAACAACTACTGTTTGCCCACAGCTGCTGTGTTAAGCAATGTGACACATGCCAAGGATACAAACATAAAAACCCCATCCTCAAGAAGCTCACAGTCTAATGGAGACACAGACATTGCAAACAAAAAATTGCAATGTGTAGGTATTGTAGAAGACAGAACAATGGACCCACAAAGAGGTCCACATCTTAGTCCTGTGTCTGGGAATATGTTACCTTACGTGGCAAAGAGCAATTTGCGGATATGATTTAGTTAAAGATCTTGAGATGAGGAGATAATCCCAGATTATCCAGGTTATTGTAATCACAATATAATCATAAGTGTCCTTAGAAGAGGGAGGCAGGAAGGTCAAAGAGAAAGATTTGAAGATGCTACACTGCAGGCTTTGAAGATGAAGAAAGAGGCCATAAGCTGAGAAATACTGGCCCCCCCTTGAAGCTGGAAAACGCAGGGAAGTGGATTCTCCTGAAGAGCCTCCAGAGGAATGCAACCCTGCCAACACCTTGATTTTATTTTATTTTATTTATTTATTTATTTATTTTGTGGTACGCGGGCCTCTCACTGTTGTGGCCTCTCCCGTTGCGGAGCACAGGCTCCAGACGCGCAGGCTCAGCGGCCATGGCTCACGGGCCCAGCTGCTCCGCGGCATGTGGGATTCTCCCGGCCTGGGGCACGAACCCGTGTCCCCTGCATCTGCAGGTGGACCCTCAACCACTGCGCCACCAGGGAAGCCCCCAACACCTTGATTTTAGATAAATAAAACCCGTTTTGGATTTTTGGCCTCCAGCATAGGAAGAGAATAAATTTTTATTAAGTCACTGAATTTGTGGTCATTCACTACAGCAGCAATAGGAAACCAACACACCGCCTGGCTGTGTATCTGGTCCCTATGACATCCCCTGGCATTAAGAGTTGCTTACAGGTGATTCTCTGGTGATGCTGCCTGTGTCAGGCTCTGGGGAGCATCTCAAGGAGGTCTCTTTGGGGTGCTAAGTCCCATGGCCTCTTGCAGGCAGACCTGGGGGTAGAATGTGGTGAGATATCTCTGGCTGACCACAAACTCCACCTCCTCGTGGCTTCTGCTTGCTCCTGTCCAGCCACCTGGTTGTTCCAGGCTGAGGCCGAGGGCCAAAGAGAGGGCCATGGCACGGTCCCTGCCCCTCAGAAAAGGAGGCACCTGACAGCACGGAGTAGTTGAGCATGTCCCGTAGCCTGGGGCACTGGGTGGAAATGACTCCACCTTCTCCCTTCTAGGTTTTTGATGAAGATCCACCCAAATACATTTCATACCACCACCCAGTTCACACGAGTGTGCGTGTGTGTGTGTGTGTGTGTGTGTGTGCAGAACTAAGGTCTTTGCAAGATAACACTTAGTACGTGTGATGCATTCTGAGTATGTTTTACTTTACCATGTTTTGCTGTAAAAATGTTGATCCCAACTCATTAAAGTGATTTCTCAACCCACTGCTTTTAAAGCATTGCGTCAGCACCCCCTTATTGGTCTCTCTGCTTCTAGACAGTGGTTCTCAAGTAGGTATTACAGTTGCCCAGGAACTTTTAAAAACATGCCAACATCCAGGTCCTTCTTCCAGAGATTCTGTTGTCAGTGGTCTGGGGAGGAGCCCAGGCACCAGTATTTCTGCAGAGCTTCTCAGGTGAGGCACCCACACAAGCAGGGCTGAGAACCATAGCTCTAGAGCCACCCCACCATCGTTTGAACCTGATGAAAGCCGATTCGGGCCAGGACACCTACCTGCTCGGAATATTTCATTGCAACACACACACACACACACACACACACACACACACACACATACTCTCTCTCTCTTTCGGATAGGGTCAGTTCCAGACTCCTTGTCAGAGCCTCCAAGGCCTTTCATGAATGAGGCCCCATCAGACCTTTGCAGCCTTGTCCTCCTGACACCACACCCCACTTCCTCTTGCCCTAAAGCATTCTGATGATTGTTTCCATCTGCTGCTTCTCGGCTGGAAAAGCCCTTCCCTGTGCCGTCCTTCAAGCCCCAGCTCAGGTCACATCCTCCTCCCCTCAGGAGCCTCCTCCCATGTCCCCGTTGCCCTGAGTCCAGCACCAGGATACAGTCCTCACCACTGTGTTCGGGAATCACCTGTTTACCTACGTTCCTTCTTCACTTGTGCATTAACTACGCTTTCCTATTTTCTGTATTCTCCGTGCTCTGGCATCTAGGGCCTCGCTTACCAGAGAGAAACTGCCTCTCCCCGGACTTGCTAATTCCTAGAGAGAGCACAAGACCCCCCTGCAAGTGAGCCTCTCAGGTCAAACCAACCAGTGCAAACTCACTCCCCAGCCACCTGCTTTATCAGGCTCTCTTGGGGCTCTTACACTCGGGGCTAGAATCACCACAGAGCCAGGCACCAGACGACTCAGGACAGCCCCTGCACTCCCGAGCCCACTGATATTATTCAAATTAGCCATTCTGAAGCCGGTTTACTCTGCCTTGCCGGTTCCTCCCCTTCTCCCCTCCAGCCTCCTGAGTGACACGTGCTTCCCCATTTGTCCCTGGGAACTGCGAGTAACACACTATCTTCTCATTGGCAATTGTGTGCTAATCTGTTGGCCTCACTATACCTGAATAACAGTAAAGTCTACATTTTATAACAGCTCCTCTGTGAATTCCCCCAGCACATTCTGCTAACCTTGCCTTTCAGTGAGCACTCCCTGGGTCACAGGTGCTGCGCTTGGCGTTTTCCCTGCACTATCTCATTGACCCTCAGCAACCCAGTGAGGCAGGTACTGACCACTCACAATTCACACAGGAGGGAACAAAGCCAGCAACTGACAGAGCCAGGATTCAAACACAGGTTTATCTGGCTCCCAGGTCAGCTCAAGGTTACCCCCTAAAGGAGTGGTCTCACACTCAAAGGCCCCAACCTCAACCACAGGACCCTTGCAAACAGGGCTGCTAGGCATGGGCGTGCAGTTTTCACAAAGGCACCCGGCAGGGAGCAAAGGGACCAGAGGTATCTGCCTCCCCCTGTTGCCACGCGGGGCACATTTGAGCTGCTTCCTTCCAGAAGGGGCTCCATTTTCTAGTTCCCACCAAGGTATCATTTAGACAAGACTTATCTAAGAACTGTAGTCCATTAATGCCCCCAATGATGCCTACTAATCTCATTTCTCCATTGCATTGTGCGGAGAAAACACAACGTGAAGGGCATCCCAGCACAAACATCGAGCTGTCACAGATGTGTCAAACCAAGGCTCAAGGCTTCGAGCACTGAGATCAATCCTGCCCCTTCCCTTTAATTAATTCTCTCATCCCCTTTGTGCTTAACATAGACAGCCTCTTTCTCAAATGAGTTCATTTGTCTCTCTGAAAGAGGATTCCCCGGAGATGCGTGTTTCTGAATAAGTCTTAACTTTTTTTGTCAGTGTAATGTGTGTGATTATACCTTTCCACTTGAGCTCTGTTATAATACCAAGTGGTCCTTGTCCCTTGAAACTGGCCTTAAGAATTACAAATGATCCCCCGGTGAGCACTTAAGGAGCAGCCTGACCCTACCTACTGTGAGACAAGCCAACCCCTCCTGCCTTATGAGCAGTTCACTTACTTATTGCGCTAACAGGGAGACGGAGTTCACCCAAAGCAAAGTTCAGAGCGCCTGCTTTTTTTTTTTTTTTTTTAAACATCTTTACTAGGGCTTTCCTGGTGGCGCAGTGGTTGAGAATCCGCCTGCCGATGCAGGGGACACGGGTTTGTGCCCTGGTCCGGGAAGGTCCCACATGCCGCGGAGCGGCTGGGCCCGTGAGCCATGGCCGCTGAGCCTGCGCGTCCGGAACCTGTGCTCCGCGACGGGAGAGGCCCCAATAGTGAGAGGCGCGTGTACCGCAAAAAAAAACAACAACAACAAAAAATCTTTACTGGAGTATAAGAGCTCTTGCTTTTTAAAAGCCATCTCTGAGCTCTTCCACAAGGATGTCATTCTTACAAATGATATATGCATGCAGTATCGCTACCATGGACAACCTCAGAGAGACTGTGGGCATTTAGTGGGGACCCAGAGATGGTACCAAAACAAGCATCCTTGTTGCTCCAAATCCTTGACCACGAGAACCCCTGAAGTCACCAAATGAGGGCCTCTGTGTCCTGGAACCACAGCGTAACACTTCCCCCAACAGAGTGAGAGAGCCGCACAACCTGGCCTGGGAGCTCCAAGGCTGGTGGCCCCTGTGCAGAAGTTCTGCTGACCCTGCCACTGGACCAGAGCCCCAGCTGCCCTTCCTATATCCATCTGGCTTAAGGGAGGGCTGAGGAGCAGTGCACTGAAAGTCAGTCCAACCAGGAATTGTTGGGTACAAAGGAACGAAAATGTGTTTTAGCAATCACGGTGCACCATATAAACGGTCGACAAACATGAGATTCCATTGCGAGCATAACGCTTGCCTGGTACCTCTCCACCCTGCTTCACACCCGCCCCCATCCCTGTAACTCGCTCTTGCTCTGGGATTGGGTACCGTGTGTTTTTGGTTTGGGTTTTGGTTTGGGTTTTGCGGTACGCGGGCCTACCACTGTTGTGGCCTCTCCCGTTGCGGAGCACAGGTTCTGGATGCGCAGGCTCAGCGGCCATGGCTCACGGGCCCAGCCGCTCCGCGGCATGTGGGATCTTCCCGGACCGGGGCACGAACCCGTGTCCCCTGCATCGACAGGCGGACTCTCAACCACTGCGCCACCAGGGAAGCCCGGGTACAGTGTGTTTTTCATCTCAACTCCTCCACTTACTGACTGTGTGAACTTAGTCACATTGTTCACCCTCCCTAGGCCTCAGTTTCCTAATTTGTAAATTGGAGGTAAAAGTAGTTCTTACCTTGTAAGATTCTGAAGAGTTCATGAATGTAAAGGGCTTAACTCAGTGCCTGACACAGAGTGATGGATGCACAATCCAGCTTCATACTTCCTGCCCTTCTTATGTGCTGTTCCCTCTGCTCAAAATTCCCTTCCCTCTTCTTAGCCTAGAGAATTCCTACTTACCTTTCAAGGTTCACCCCTGCTGCTCCTTCTTTTAGGAAGTGTTCCCCATCCTCTCCAAGCTTCCTCCATGGCCTCCTCCACGCTCCCACACAACAGTGCTTCCTCACCTACGACAGCATTAACCACGCTCGGGTACCATCGTCTTTTCACAGTTCTCACTGAACTGTGACAACCTGAGGACAGGAATTTTGTCATCCATCTTTGGATCCCCAAATTATGGTTCCATGCCTCTTACAAAGCAGACACTCAGTAAAGATTGGCCGACTTAATTTAAGTAATGAATTAGTTATGCTCATTAATGAGGGAGAAGCAAGGAAAACACGCAGAGGAGTCCAACAGTCACACAAGGCATAGTCGGATTAAGCATCCTTTTGAGCAGTGTTAAGTCATAAACCCTACAGCTGTGATTCTCTACCTTACTGATTTAATTCATCTGCAGTAGGACCTGGGCATCCTATTGCTTTTAGTGTTTCACATGTGATTCTGCAGTGTAGCCAGATGTGAGAACTACTACTCTCTCATCCTGTCCTAGGAGTTCAAAGGAGGGGCAATTCCTAGGGTTTCCCATATCCACACAGCCCAGCCACATCCCCCGAGGAGTGGTGTCTACCCACAGGGGCTGGTCCTTCGGCTCTGATCTGGGAGCTGAGTATCATGTGTAGGGTAGAGCCGTTTAAGAAAAGGGGGTTGGACAGACAGATGGGGTGCAAAGGACAGGTGAGAGGGGTGTGAGCTGAGGAACAAGTCCCAAGTCAGGCCAAACTCATCATCTTTCAAGACCCAAGTCAACCCTCCCTTTTCCTGAGACACCTTCTCTTGGGCACCTCCATGCCCTGAGGCTCTCTGCGGTTCTCCCCAGCTCGGCGCTCTCCTGTGTGCATCGTTCCTGAATCTTCGGGAGCCTAAAATGATGGGTGAATGCCAAGGTAAAGTGAAAAGTCTGAATTACAGAGTGTTTTAAAAGCAAAGCAGGTTAACTGCCTTCACATGTAAAAGGTTCTCCCACTGAAACCTAACAGAGTGGACCCAAAGCTGCACTGAGGGAAACGGAAGTCATCTGCAATTAACACAGTGTTATATGTAAACAGCAGCCTCAGAGTAGTTGGAAATAGTCTGTTTGCTTGTGTGAATTAACATTCCCTTGCAATATTATGGTAACAACGGCCTACCTTAGTTTCCCTGCACTCTCTACCTAATCTTGTTTACACTCTTATTAATAGTGAAAAGGAAGCCCTGTTTTCACTGGCTTCAAATCATCCTAGGCTGCGAACTACTGAAGTCTGAATTAAAGGGCTTGAACTGTATGCATTTGCATCCTGAAGTTGTCTCATCTTCCCCTACACAGGCTTTCCTTCAAGGACCGTCTCTCAGATGACAGAGTCTCCTTCCTCCTGGCAGATTCTATTACGATCCTGTTTACAGACGGGAAGGTGGAGGCACAGAAAACTGTTGCAAATTGTCTGAGTTGCACAGCATTCAAGCTCAGGGAACCTGCCCCAGCGCCTGAGTTCTTAATCATGAAATTTCTGGTCCTGGAGAGAAGCTTCAAATTCCAGCTCTGCCATCAGCTGTGTTCTCTTCCACAAGACAGCATGCCTGACCAGCCCTGGTGCTTCCCCATGTGGCCCTGCATGGCATGGCGTGCCCCCGTCTCTTGGGAACTCTGAGTAACAAACTACCTTTTCCATGGCAATTATTCCCTGATCTGTTGTCTCACTTTACCTGAACCTGGTTCCACATCTGTGCAACAGGGACAATATCACTGACCTCTCAGGTTTGTTATGAGGATGAAATGAGATGACGCATGTAAAGCACTTAACACAGCATCTACTACACAGTAAAAACCCAAGGAAAGGCAATATTATCACTGGCCTTGTTCCCACTGGTTATACTCTTCGCTCCTAACTCCCACACTTTACAGGTAAGGAAACCAAGATTCAGAGATGTGTGACATAGGCATCCTGCCCAGTGTCACGTGGCAAGTGGATGATGGGGCAGCACTGGAAATTGCATCTCCTCCTCCAACGGTCGCTTTCCCGCTGCCAAATTCTCATGCTGGGGTCCTGCCATCCCCTCTACAGATGCTGTGAATCATCAGGACCAGGCTTTACACACACACACACACACACACACACACACACACACACACACACCCTAACTCTGTTTTCTCCCACTAAGGAGGTCTTGTTTTTGAGGCACAGATGCAGATGAAACCATCAAGGTTTTCCTTTACCTTTGCTCTCCAGTTTTCCACATATGACACCCATAACAGCATATGATGTGAGTACACATGGCTGCCCCTTTAAATCCTGTAATCAAAACCATTCAGGGGAGCAGAGTGGGCTCCATCCAGGTCCACTTTTCTTTAGCTCTCTAGTTCTTTTCTAATACTTCGAGGGTGGTGGGTAGGGGTGGAGGGTGCCTCCACTTCTCTCATTTCCCCCAAAAGTCAGCAGCAGCCGCTGCCAGGGACCCTACTGCAGCTCAGAGCACAGATGGAGTGGAGGCCTCCCATCCCTCCTCCTACACCAAACTCCATCTCCGGGCTGTGATGCTCTTTCCTGGGGCAAGACCATCTGATATCCAAGTCTTTCTGAAATTAAAAGACCTTGGATACAATTTGAGCAACACAATAATTTAACTAGCATTGGATTATAACCCAAAGTATAAAACAAATCTCGAGTCCATACAGAGATAAATAAAGGCTGCATGAATAAATAAATGGGGAGAAGAGACCAGTCTCCCATGTAGAAGAATTCCAAATAATTTATGCAGATGCTCTGTCCTCAAGGAGTTGGAGCATAACTCCCCATGCTTGCATGTGGGTTGCGCCTGGTGACATCCTTCCAAAGAAGACAGTACAGAAAAGGGGAATAAAGAGTAACTTTTTGGTAGAGAAACCTGACCAGCACAACTTCAGCCAGGTGATCAAGGTTCACATCAATATGATAATTAATGTGGATTGCGTGTACCCTTGAGATGATGGGATGAAAATGGCGCCTCATCTCTGGGGTCTTCCTCCCCAGAACCCAAAACCCCAGGCTAATCATGAGAAAGATATCAGACAAAGCCCAAATGAGGGACATTCTACAAAATACCTGGCCAGTACTCCCCACAATGGTCATGGTCGTCAAAAAAAAGAAAATCTAAGAAACTATCACAGCCAAGAGGAGCCTAAGGAGACATGACGACTAAGTGTAATATGGGATCCCAGGGGGGGCATCCAGGAACAGAAAAGGGCATTAGGGAAAAACTAAGGAAGCCTGAATGAAGTGTGGACTTCAGTTAATAAAAAGGTATCAATATTGGTTCTTTAATTATGATAAAGGTACCATACTAATGTAAGATATTAATGATTGGGAAACTGGGTATGGGTTATATGGGAACTCTCTGTACTATCTTCAGATTTTTTCTCTAAATCTAAACTATTTCAAACAAAAATTTATTTTAAAAACAAAACCAAAAACAAGAAAGCCTCCTTAGATAGTCCAGGACAGACTTGCTTCTGTTACATGACCTCAGAATCATCAATAATGCTGGAGGGCCCTTTGTTCACCAGTCTCAGAATTCTCGAGGGGTAGGGGGAGTGGGGGAGGGAGGTCGGGGACTGAGTATGCAGGCAGAGCCTGCCTCCCTTCCCCACCGGCCTCCTTCTCATCTTCTTTATACCCTCACCTTCCACAGAGTATTTTCCCTGAATCAAAGGATTCCTCTGCTCAAAAGAGTGAAAACTTCTGACCTAGTCCAGATCCATCATAAAAGGTCCAGAGAGAGGAAGGAGCATCTTCTGGGAATTCACCAAGTTCATGACAGAGCTGGAGCTGGAACCCCACATGGTGGGCACTTGAGACCATCCTTCAGGTGTTGCCCAGGCTCTCACCTGTGAGCCTGGAGCTCCTTGAGGCAGGGAAGGGCCTGGTTCATTTGTGTCTCTGGAACCCAGAAGAGAACTTGGGACAGGGACCCAACAATTCCTCTGGAATGAATGAATGACACTGTTCCCATCACACGATCATTCTAAAATGCCAGGGCCATGTATAACTGAATCACTTTGCTAGACACCTGAAACTAACACAACATTGTAAATTAACTATACTCCAATATAAAATAAAATTTTTTTAAAAAAAGAGGTAAACCCTCCAAAAAAACCCAAAAAACAGAAAACGAAATGCCAGTGCCATTCAAACCTAGAAAATTCTGACATTTCAGATAACTGCAAAGTAGAGGTCTCCCTGGTCCATGTCCATATATTTGCTTTTATTAAAACAGCCTCTTCTCTATCTTCCAGTGAGTCTGTGTACTGGAGACTGGCTTTAGACATTCGTGCACCCAACCATTCACTCATTTTAAAAGCTTTATTGAGTGACTCCTACACATTATGAACAATAGCAACAATAATAACTCAAACAATAACCACTCACTGAGCATCTGCTGTGTGTCAGGCTCAGTCCAGGCATGACAGATACAGCCCTGAACAAGAAAGACACCACAGTCCTCCCCTAAGAGGGATCCCTAATCGTTCTTCAGTGCTTCCTGAGTGCCAGGCATTTGTGCTTAGAATCTCTCATTTAATCCTCACAACAGCCCTAAGAGATCAATACTATTGATGTTCCCATTTCCTTTCTTTTTCTTTAAAAGTTTTTTTTATTGTTTTTATACAATTTTTAAAGGTGAACACGCCACTTACAGTTATTACAAAATATTGGCTGTTTTCCCCATGTTGTATAATACATCCTTGTAGCCTGTCTTACACCCGATAGTTTATACCTCCAAATCCCCCAACCCTAAATTGCCCCCCACACACTGGTAACCACTAGTTTGTTCTCTATATCTGCAAGTCCACTTCTTTTCTTTTGTTATATTCACAGTTTGTTGTATTTTTTCCACATGTAAGTGATATCATACAGTATTTGTCTTTCTCTGTCTGACTTATTTCACTTAGCATAATGCCCTCCAAGTCCATCCATGTTGCTGCAAATGGCAAAATTTCATTCTTTCTTATAACTGAGTAGTATGCCATTGTATATATGTACCACATCTTCTTTATCCATTCATCTGTCGATGGACACTTAGGTTGCTTCCATATGTTGTCAATTGTAAATAAGGCTGCTGTGAACGTTGGGGTGCATATATCTTTTTGAATTAGTGTCTCTGGTTTGTTTTGTTTTTTGATCTATACCCAGGAGTGGAATTGCTGGGTTATATGGTAGTTCTATTTTTAGTTTTTGGAGAAACTTCCATACTGTTTTCCACAGTGGCTGCTCCAATTTACATTCCCACCAACAGTGTACAGGGGCTCCCTTTTCTCCATATCCTTGCCAACATTTGTTATTTGTGTCCTTTTTGATGATAGCGCCATCCTGACAGGTGTGAGGTGATGTCTCACTGTGATTTTGATTTGCATTTCCCTGATGATTAGTGATGGTGAGCATCTTTTCATGTGCCTGTTGGCCTTCAGCATTTCCTCTTTGGAAAAATGTCTATTCAGTTCTTCTGCCCATTTTTTAATAAGGTTGTTTGATTTTTTGATGTTGAGTTGTATGAGCTGTTCATATACATTGGGTATTAATCCCTTATCGGTCATATCATTTGCAATCATTTTCTCCCATTCAGTAGGTCGTCTTTTCATTTTGTTGATGGTTTCCTTTGCTGCACAAAAAATTTTTAAGTTTAATTAGGTCCTATTTGTTGTCCCCATTTTTCAGATGAGGAAGTGGAGGCCTAGTTACTTGTCCAAAGTCACTCAGTCAGTAAGTAGTCGAGCTGGGATTTGAACCTGGGCACTGCTTATCGAGAACACTTGTTCTCATTGTCCACACAAGGGAGTCAGCGTGGGCCTTGGTGGCCTGGCTGGTGCAGCACACACAGGGCACCACAGTCAAATGAAGAAGGAAGCAGCCCTTTATTCCCAGCAACTGGCCACGGGTCCAGCATTCCTTCTTCACCTCCTCACATGCAGGACTGTGTGGGGATGCTGAGGCAGGAAGGAAAGCTCTGCCAGGGGGTCTAAACAAGGCTTCCTTCCCCAGCACTCCTGAAGCTGAGCCGGGAGCCCCTCCGAGCCGCCCGCGAGACTTCCTCCCGGGCTCAGACACAGAAGCTGCAAAGAGAGGAGGGTAGCGGAGCGGGTGTCTAACGGGATTAACAGGCGGAGGAGGTGCAGAGACTCTGTTCCTGCCTCGAAGACACAGACACCCCACCCACTAGTACAATTTGTTCTAGAGGATGTCCTTACTCTGACCAGATTATCAACAGGGACAGGAGGTGCACAGTTAAGAAGGGACTAGAGGGGGGCCCTTTCCCAGGCGTGAAGGGAGAAGCACAGTGCTGTCTTATCTAGGAGCAGAGAGGAAATACGGGGAGAGGGGAAGAAACGTATCCTCATGGCACTGTGGACCAGACCTTGAAATGGGCACAGGTGACACGAGGAGAATAAGACGAGGTTCCTGCCCCACAGTGACTCACACGAGGGTGAAATTGACTAAAACTTACACATGAATAACAAGCCAGCAGGGCTGGATGAGCTGGTCAAGGGATGGGAGGGGCTTCCCGGAGGAGGGGGCAGGCCTTGGTTCCTCCAACCCAGCTGGGTTTTGAAGGGTGTGTTGAAGTTCTCCACCCAGAGAAGGGGAAAGAAGAATCTAGCAATAAGGGCACGGAAGCGTCAGTCAGGAGTCTCTCAAGAGGCGGGTGTGCCTGGGGCGCAGAGAGTCCAGCAGGAGAGTGAAGAAACGTGCCTGGGAAGATGGGCTGGAGCCAGACTGTATCAGGCCTCATGTGTTGCTGGCGAGCCCAGGGATAAGTTTTGAGTTTCTTGGTTTTGTCAGGAGAGGGGAGCGTTGTGGGTTGGTGGCTTATGTGAGCATATTTGTGATTCAGAAATTTATTCTGACAGTCGTTCTGAAGAATTCATTGTCATTCAAGTAATTATTTGGCACCTACCCTGTCCCTGACACTCCTCAAAGGGCTGGAGATAGAATGGTGAATGGAATAGATACGATCCTGGCCATCATGGAGCCTGTGGACTGGCAGAAGAGATAGACATTATACAATTTCATCCCAATCATAACAGACCAATAGAGGGAAAGCCCAGAGGGTGATGAGTACATATATCTAGGAAATATATAATCTACTAGGGATATGAGAAGGCTGCCCTGAACTAGCAGCATTGGAGGTAAGACCTGAAAACTGAGAAGTATCTGCTCAGGAAGCAGGAGTAAACTGTTCCAAGTGAAGGAATAGCGTGTTCAGAGGCCACGAGGCAGGAAGGAGGATGGCACAACAGAAAACCACAGACGTGGCCAGGTGCCTGGAATACAGCAAACACAGGAGACGGTGGCTTGAGGTGAGGTTGAGAAGGGAGACAGGACAGGGCCTTGAAAGCCATGGTAAGGATTTGGGACTTTATCTCACTGTCAGGGTCAAACCGTTAAAGGGTTTTAAGAAAGACTGTGACAAGATCCCATTAGCATTTTGGAAAGACTTTTCTTCCTGTTACATAAAAAACATATTGGAAGGATGCTCAGTGAAAGCAGGGTGGCAGCGGGGGGAGCGGTCCAGAGGAGGTCGAATGAGGAGGATTTGATGATTGTCTCTTTTGAGGTGAAGAGGAAAAGGGAGGATGTGATTCTGAGGATCTGAGCTTGGAGGGAGGGACAGATGACAACTTAAGATCAGGAGGGAGCCCACAGGAGAAAGAGCAGATGTCAACAGAGACCAGGAATGTCTACTCGAGAATTCCTACCACCCTCACTATTAAAGAGCAAGAAAGCAAAGGTGAAGCTTTCCGAGAGGAAGGAGGAACTGGGCTGGAAAAAAGACCCAGAGAGGCAGTAGGCACCCTGGCACCTCTAAAATCCACTCCAGGGGAGCTGGCAGGGAGGGATCCGGAGTCTTATGAGCTGCTGTCCTGACCCCAGAGGGACGCAAATGTCCTCCCATCTGGCTACATGGAAGCAGAATCAAAGGCACAAAAGTTCCCCACTGGCTGACATTTTGGGGAGCTCACAGAATGGCGAGTTTCTCCTTACCAACCCCGCCACCAATGAGGAGCTGAAACATATTGTACCCATTAGAAAAGAAATGCAAATCCGAAAGTCAGGCATTTGTGTCCATGACAACAGGGGGAACGTATTTTGGCAAATCTGAGTTCATTTATATTCAAATAAATATTTCAGTCTATGACTCCGGCACTTTTTTGCATGAGATATTTCAGAACCATATTGAATGTTGCTCTCATGCTAAGAACTTGAGAATTAAAATGAGGGCCAATTTCAGAGTCTGTCAGACTCCAAGATTTGGGGTTGGTTTTACCTCAAGGAATGAAAAGGAATGATAAACTGGGGGTGGGGGGGTGATTCAGCACATTTGTATATAAACTTTTTCAACTGGAAAGGCCAGTTCAGTCTTGTCCCACGCAGCCCATTCTTTGTACAAATGGGAGAATAGACCCAAGAGCAAAACATTCTAGAACTCAGGACTCCTGATTCTTGGACCAATGTTTTCTTCTGCCCACCCAGACCAGCAGTTAGAATAAGAAGAGTAGCAAGGATAAGATCTCAGTACATCATCAATTGTTTCTCTTTCAAGGGACGTTGTTTTCCCCTAACTATAAAAGCAATATATGCCTTTTGTGGAAAATCTGTGTATTACTAAAAACTCTAAGATATTATTTCTAGTAAATCCTGTAATTCCCCATAAAATTACCAGTAACATTTTAACATTCCCTTTCAGGCTTTTTTCTGTGTATACATCTTTTACATAGTTGAAGTGTTAGCATACATACAATTTTGCATCAGAAGCATTAATTACCCTGAGTCATTAAAAACTCTGCATATACAAAAAAAACGTAACAGATGAAGAATATTCCACCCCATAAATATACGGTAAATTTACTAAATCATTTATTTAATTCACTGTTGGGCATTTGGGTAGTCTCCAATTTTTTTATCTTCTAAATAACACTGTGTTGGATACCTTTGTGTCTACATCTTTATTTACACATCAGATTATTTCCTTGGACTAGATTTCTAGACATGGAATTATGGATCTAAAGAGTATAAGCATTTTAAAGGCCCCTGGCGTATGCCGTGTTCCAGAAAAGCTTGTATGGTTTGCTAGTGGAATGGGAAACGCTAATCTCACCCGCAGGTTACACAACACTCCAGACATCAAGGAACACAGGGCCCAGGGAGGGTGAGATGAGAGAGGCCCCAATAAATAACCTGCCACCACGATTTACAGGAGTCAGGAGAGGTGTGTCTGCCCTCACAGTGGGGAAGTTTCCTTCATTAGATGCTGACTGCTCTCTGGGCAAATCTCCCACATGTGTCCCTTTTGCTGGCTCCTGACTCTGGGCTCTCAGAGGTTCTTCCTCATCCATTTATATTCCGTGGCCCCATCTGCAGTGGGTGTTGAAGCCTATTCCCTCCTTTAAGCCCGTGCTGTGCAGGATCAGGGACTCAGGAGTTGATTTAAGGCTAATCGGGCAAATCTCTCTTGAGCTCATCTCCTTCTTGTAATACATTGACAAAAGCAGGGAGTAAATCCAACGCACTGTCCCTTTGGCTCTCTCCAACTGTGTCCCCTAGAGCAACAGGCTCAGTAGACACATGGTCTGCCTTCCAAGTTATCACAGGTGGCAGTTTTACCAAAGGTTTGGCTCCTGTATACCATGGTCCGTATTTGCAGCCTCCAAGATCGGTTTCCTTGCTGCATGCCACCTGATTACCAAGGCAGGGTCGCATATTTAAAATTTTTATAACAGCCGTATCCCACGTCCAGTACCAAATTCTGTATTAGTTAAGGTAATGCCATCTGCTGGAGCATAAAACCCTCAAAACGTTAGTGGGTCAACAGATATCTTGACCCACATTAGTATTAGTATATAATACTAATATTTTTTAAAATTTCCTTGAAGTCCAAAAAAGGGGTCTTGATCTGACCCTCAGTGGGCTGCTCTCCTCCACCAATGACTCCATTTTCCAGGTTCTTTTTATCTGATTGTTCTGTCATTTTCAATCCTTGCCTTCTGAGGTCACCCTGCTCATTGGTATCAAGCCGGGAGAGGGACAGAACATGGAGAATTGAATGCTGGAGATTCTTACGGCCGGTCTGGAGTGGCCCACATCAATTCCACTGATGTTCCATTGGCTAGAACCTAGTCACAGGGCCACACTAAACTGCAAAAGAAAATGAGACATGAGCCATCTCTAAGCCGAGGAGGAAGGCAAATGGCCTCTGGTGAATTCATAACTGTGTTTTCCATACATTTCAAGGTCCAACCCCACACCTGGACGGTTCATCTTGTTCACCTCTCCCTAATCCTGGCCCTGTCAACAGACCCCATCTTTAACTAACATGCTGGTATTTTGTTCATCATAGAATTTTTTTTTTAAATTTATTTTTGGCTGCGTTGGGTCTTCATTGCTCTGCGCGGGCTTTCTCTAGTTGCAGTGAGTGGGGGTTACTCTTTGTTGCAGTGTGTGAGCTTCTCATTGCAGTGGCTTTTCTTGTTGTGGAGCACGGGTGCTAGGCTCTTGGGCTCAGTAGTTGTGGCTTGCAGGCTCCAGAGTGCAGGCTCAGTAGTTGTGGCGCATGGGCTTAGTTGCTCCGTGGCATGTGGGATCTTCCCAGACCAGGGCTTAAACCCATGTCCCCTGCGTTGGCAGGCGGATTCTTAACCACTGTGCCACCAGGGAAGTCCCCATCATATAATTTTTAAATTAATTTTGACTTTTTAAAATATTATTTGTCTTGATGACTGAGTTTGGGGCATCCCTTAAATTTTGCATCAAGGTGAGTGTCCACTCAGTTCACCTAGATCCCAACCCTGCTCATGTTGCAGAATCAGGAAGAGGAACCCTGGTTGACACTAATTTTTCCCCAGTTTGTGGGACTCATTTTCCACTTTCCTCTTTTTGAAAGAACAGCTCACCCATGAGGTTCCTCCATCATTTATTATCCCACATGTCATTGTGGAAATAGCATTAGATATGGAATCAAGTCCTAGCTCAGTCACTGACCAGCTAGCTGTGTGGCCTGGCACAAGTTGCTTAACCTCTCTGTGTCTGCTTGCTTATCTGGACAATAGGAATCACAAGTCCTGGATCATGGGGTTCCTGGGCTAAATGAGACAACACATGAGAAAGACCTCAGGCCCAGGCTCATGGAGGCATGTAACAAATATAGGAGTCCAAAATGTTTACTGAAAAGCCCAGCCCAGGCTATGTTGTGTATGACATACAAAATCAAATTTCTGTCCTTGTGGATTTTACACCTTAATGGAATCATGTGTGCAAAGAACCTTGAGAAAGAATCAAACCCTCTGCACATCTACAACCACAGAGAAGCCAGGTTGTGGTCTCACTGTCCTCAATATTTACAGTTTTAAATAGACAGCTTGGTGGAGTAGGAGAGGGAAGGGAGAACGGGGGAATCTGGGTGCAGTGGCTGGTAACATGGCTTCATTTTAAGTACCATGATCCACCTAGCAACACCCACCAGCCTGAAACTCCACCATGCCTCCTGCCAGGAGCTCTTTTCCAAAAGGTTCCATGGTTCTTGCCACAAAAAATTTTTAGCACATTTAAACCAGCATTTAGAGCATAGATTAAAGTGGTCCTGTGACATCATGCATGGAATATATAGAAACCTTCCGTGAGCAGAATATTTGATTCAGCCTCCTTGTCAACCACACATCTGTCTGGAGCAGCTGCAGGGAACAAGCACTATTCCGGGCACTGAGGGCAGAAGCAGAGGGAGGGGCGTAGCCTCTGCTCCTGAGAGGCTCACAGTCAAGGTGTGAACGCAGGATCAACACGTGCAACAAAGACACGCCCTTATTACTCAGAACTCTTTGGGCTGTAAGTGACAGATGCCCAATTCAAACTAGCTTAAGCAAGGAGGCAGTTGATTAGGAGAATGTTGGGATGTCCCAAAGAACCTGAGGAACAACCAGAACCCAGGACCTCTCTTTGTCTCCCTTTCTTGCGTGACAACATTTTTCATCTCCTTGTGGCTTGGCTTTCTCCCCTACACACACACACACACACACACACACACACACACACACACACACACACACACACAATGGAACACATGTCTGGGCTGCCAATAGCTTCAGAGATTGAGATGTGATGACCTCAGTTGCCTCCAGAGACAGACAAATCTGACACCCCTGGTTCTGAATCCAAAATTCCTAGGGAAGGCATTGATGGTTTATTTTGAGACAGGTGCAACCCCCGGAACAATCAACTGTGTCCAGAGATAGAATTACAGCATGGCTCCCATGATAGTCAAGGGGACAGAGGAAGAGCAGTTCCCGGAAAAGTGGAGCTGCAGAGATCGCCTACCAACCGCACAGGGTCTGCACAAGCAGAACCAAGAGAGGGACTCTAACAGGAGAACACAGAAAGAAGCGAAAGACCTCAGCATCAGGACTGCTGTAGTCAGGGATGGCTTCTTGGAAAGGGAGGGCCTGCTGAAGCAGTATTACAAGGATGGTACATCAAGGCACCTTACACAAAAGAAGACCAAATGCCCTTGAGTTTCCTCCCTTCTCCTGCAGAGGGTGAGTATGAAGGAGAAAGAGGATGAAACCCTCAGAAGCCAGCCCCAATATTTTCCAGATACTGTGGTAAGCTTTTACCTGCATGATCTCAATTAATCCCCACAAAAAGCCGGTGAGGGAAAAATGAGTATCCCATTTTACAGATGAGGAAACTGAAGGTAGCAGAGAATAAGTAACTTGCCCCAGATCACACACCCTTAAGTGGAAGAGCCAAGTTTTGAGTCAAGTACATGTGATGCCGCCTGGCCTGATTTGGTACCCATCCCCTGCTGCACCCACCCTGACAGCACTGGTTCCTGAATAAACTGGTGTTTATTCATTTCCTCTGGAACACTCTTTCGAGAAGGTGTGTTAGTCCGGGTCCTCTGAGATTAGATGTGCAAAAATTTGCTGGGGAAATAATCTGCAAAAGAAAGTGGGAAAGGTGCCAGGAGAGGCTGGGATGTAGGTCTCACCCTGATTAAAGGAGAGAAGGAAGGAAGTTTTGGAGAAAAGCATCTGGGACTACAGTGAGATTTCAGGGAAAATGCAGCAGGATGTGAAGGAGTTCCCAAGCCAAAGTTAACCATCAGAAGGGCCCCATGTCTCCTAGGAACAAGCCTGCCTTGGTATCCCCGCCATGTTCAGTCTTTGACTGGGGACAGCCTATAGGAGGCATGGCCTCAGGCCAGTGTGCAAAGGATTTCAAAGCCCAGAAAAGGGGCTGCTGGTCAGTTACATTCCCAGCCTCCAGAAACCTGAGAGGTGAACTCTCACAGCCACCACAGAAAGGCTGCTTCAAACTAACATCCATTTTTAATCATTATCTGGAACATATGAATGTCTTATTCCCATTGTAGGGGGATCAATAAATGATTTAAAAAGCAAATGATGAACTCTTTGGTCCCTTTCTTTCTTCCATGATTGGTGAGTGTCGCCCTGTTTTCCCATTTATCCTTGGACAGTTCAGCTCTTTTCTAGCCTTTGCCTTCCTCATTGTGTTACTACCCAATAATGTTATTTCTTTTTCTATTTTTCTTGGGGGCTGGGGCCCCCTGGTATTTGTTTTCTTTCCAGGTGTATGTATGATTGTAGATTTGATCCCAGAATGACAGAAACCCCAAACTGTAAGACTTTAAACCTTACAATGTAGTCCCTACTGTGGGCATCCAAAGCTCTCACTCCCCAATAACAATCCTCACTATAATTTCTTGCAAACATCTCACCTAATAAACTGCAAACTCCATCAGGGTAGGAGCTATGACTAACATACTGTATCTCCAGCTCTTTACTATGGTGCTTGGCTCAATAAATCGTTCTTGAATTAACCAATCCCCCAATCAAGTCTAAACCCCTTTGATGATGGATTAATTGGTTTATTTTTACTCGGTGACGATCTAATGATATTTCAACATTTCCAGATGATCCATTTCACTTGACAATGTGCCTGATTGCAGTTGATCCCCATTGCAAGCAAGCTCAACTCTACCTGTACTTTCTGGGCGAGGACTCCGGGAGTACCTGAGACAGCATGATCTCTGCCATTCCTTATCCTACCACTGCCGTCATCAGCCCCCCGCCACGACCACCACAAGGTTGCCTTTGGACTTAGTAGAGGAAGCATCTTCTACGCCATGGAGGCCTTTAGAGGTTTGCATATGGAAGGCTTCTGAGGAGTGTGGCGTGGTCAGAGTTGAGATTCAGTAGGCTACATCCCAAGTCAGGGAGCAGGATCGATCACAGAGGAAGCAAATGGAAATCTAGAAGCAAGAGACCATGACATCCAACAGGTGAGAAGTACAGCGTCTTACGTTCACCTAAGTCACAAAATAATTTAGGTCAGTAATTTACACGTCCTGCCCTATGTAATAATGAAACCACTAAACCTGATTTAAAATGAAAGATTTTCCACTCTGCCCACTCCAGACTATCACAGGTAAGAAGCCTGCCATCCAAGCAGAGGGACATGGTAGACCTCTTCTTTTTCCTCAACTGTGCTTCTACTCCCTTCCCATTTGCTACCCACCCTTCTGACTCCTCCAGGGATGGAATGCAAATTGGGGTAAAAGGAGCCAGGAAGTTCTCTTTTCACTAGTACATGGAGATCTAGCATTGCTGTGCTCTGAACTTAGCAGATGTTTAAAGCTGACTTCTTCCCTTTTGCTTTTGGGTTCTCTGGGGCCCCCATTCTCTCTCAGGTGCTGTCCTCTTGACAAGGGCAAACGTATCTCTGCTTAAGGCAGTCACTTGCCCTTCTTTAGTCCCAAGGCATTGGGTGACACCTGTAGTTTCTCTCTGCTGAGGTCTGGTGCCCAGGTGACCCTCCTGGACAGGACCTCACACTGGCTTTCTCTCTTGCACATTCTCAGGAAACTCTCTTGGATTCTTTTTTCTTTTTTTTTTTAACATCTTTATTGGAGTATAATTGCTTTATAATGGTGTGTTAGTTTCTGCTTTATAACAAAGTGAATCAGTTATACATATACGTATATCCCCATATCTCTTCCATCTTGCATCTCCCTCCCTCCCACCCTCCCTATCCCACCCCTCTAGGTGGTCACAAAGCACCGAGCTGATCTCCCTGTGCTATGCGGCTGCTTCCCACTAGCTATCTATTTTACATTTGGTAGTGTATATATGTCCATGCCACTCTCTCACTTTGTCCGAGCACTTTGTCCCAGCTTACCCTTCCCGCTCCCCGTATCCTCAAGTTCATTCTCTAGTAGGTCTGCATCTTTATTCCCATCTTGCCCCTAGGTTCTTCATGACCAATTTTTTTGTGTTTTTAGATTCCATATATATGTGTTACCATACGGTATTTGTCTTTCTCTTTCTGACTTACTTCACTCTGTATGACAGACTCTATGTCCATCCACCTCACTACAAATAACTCAATTTCATTTCTTTTTATGGCTGAGTAATATTCCATTGTATATATGTGCCACATCTTCTTTATCCATTCATCTGTTGATGGGCATTTAGGTTACTTCCATGTCCTGGCTATTGTAAATTGAGCTGCAATGAACATTTTGGTACATGACTCTTTTTTTTTTTTAGATGTTGGGGGTAGGAGTTTTTTTTATTTATTTTTATTTTTGTTGTGTTGGGTCTTTGTTTCTATGTGAGGGCTTTCTCTAGCTGTGGCAAGCAGGTGTCACTCTTCAGCACGGTGCACGGGCCTCTCACTATCGCGCCTCTCTTTTTGCAGAGCACAGGCTCCAGACGCGCAGGCTCAGTAATTGTGGCTCACGGGTCTAGTTGCTCCGCGGCATGTGGGATCCTCCCAGACCAGGGCTCGAACCCGTGTCCCCTGCAAGAGCAGGTAGATTCTCAACAACTGCGCCACCAGGGAAGCCCACATGACTCTTTTTGAATTATGGTTTTCTCAGGGTATATGCCCAGTAGTGGTATTGCTGGGTCGTATGGTAGTTCTATTTTTAGTTTTTTAAGGAACCTCCATACTGTCCTCCATAGTGGCTGTATCACTTTACATTCCCACCAACAGTGCAAGAGTGTTCCCTATTCTCCACACTCTCTCCAGCATTTATTGTTTGTGGATTTTTTGATGATGGCCTTTCTGACGGGTGTGAGGTGATATCTCATTGTAGTTTTGATTTGCAATTCTCTAATGATTAGTGATGTTCAATATCCTTTCATGTGTCTGTTGGCAATCTGTATATCTCCTTTGGAGAAATGTCTATTTAGGTCTTCTGCCCATTTTGGGATTGGGTTGGTTGTTTTTTTGATATTGAGCTGCATGAGCTGCTTGTAAATTCTGGAGATTAATCCTTTGTCACTTGCTTCATTTGCAAGTATTTTCTCCCATTCTGAGGGTTGTATTTTCGTCTCGTTTATGGTTTCCTTTGCTGTGCAAAAGCTTTTAAGTATTATTAGGTCCCATTTGTTTATTTTTGTTTTTATTTCCATTTCTCTAGGAGGTGGGTCAAAAAGGATCTTGCTGTGATTTATGTCAGAGAGTGCTCTGTCTATGTTTTCCTCTAAGAGTTTGATGGTGTCTGGCCTTACATTTAGGTCTTTAATCCTTTTTTTTTTTTTTTTTCTTTTTGCAGTACACAGGCCTCTCACTGTTGTGGCCTCTCCTGTTGCGGAGCACAGGCTCCGGATGCGCAGGCTCAGCGGCCATGGCTCACGGGCCTAGCAGCTCCGCGGCATGTGGGATCTTCCCAGACCAGGGCATGAACCCGCGTCCCCTGCATCGGCAGGAGGACTCTCAACCACTGCGCCATCAGGGAAGCCCCTTTAGTTCATTTTGAGTTTATTTTTGTGTATGGTGTTAGGTAGTCTTCTAATTTCATTCTTTTACATGTAGCTCTCCAGTTTTCCCAGCACCACTTATTGAAGAGGCTGTCTTTTCTCCACTGTATATTCTTGCCTCCTTTATCAAAGATAAGTTGACCATATGTGTGTGGGTTTATCTCTGGGCTTTCTATTCTGTTCTATTGATCTATATTTCTGTTTCTGTGCCAGTACCATACTGTCTTGATCACTGTAGCTTTGTAGTATAGTCTGAAGTCTGGGAGCCTGATTCCTCCAGCTCCGCTTTTCTTTCTCAAGATTGCTTTGGCTATTCGGGGTCTTTTGTGTTTCCATACAAATTGTGAAATTTTTTGTTTGGTTCTGTGAAAAATGCCAATGATAGTTTGATAGGGATTGCATTGAATCTGTAGATTGCTTTGGGTAGTATAGTCATTTTCACAATGTTGATTCTTCCAATCCAAGAACATGGTATATCTCTCCATCTATTTGTATCATCTTTAATTTCTTTCATTAGTGTCTTATAATTTTCTGCATACAGGTCTTTTGTCTCCTTAAGTAGGTTTATACCTAGATATTTTATTCTTTTTCTTGCAATGGTAAATGGGAGTGTTTCCTTAACTTCTCTTTCAGATTTTTCATCATTAGTGTATAGGAATGGAAGAGATTACTGTGCCTTAATTTTGTATCCTGCTGCTTTACCAAATTCATTGACTAACTCTAGTAGTTTTCTGGTAGCATCTTTAGGATTATCTATGTATAGTATCATGTCATCTGCAAACAGTGACAGCTTTACGTCTTCCTTTCCAATTTGGATTCCTTTTATTTCTTCTTCTCTGATTGCTGTGGCTAAAACTGCCAAAACTATGTTGAATAATAATGGTGAGAGTGGGCAACCTTGTCTTTTTCCTGATCTTAGAGGAAATGGTTTCAGTTTTTCACTATTGAGGACAATGTTGACTGTGGGTTTGTCATATATGGCCTTTATTATGTTGAGGAAATTTTCCTCTATACCTACTTTCTGGAGGGTTTTTATCATAAATAGGTGTTGAATTTTGTCAAAAGCTTTCTCTGCATCTATTGAGATGATCATATGGTTTTTCTCCTTCAATTTGTTAATATGGTGTTATCATGTTGATTGATTTGCATATATTGAAGAATCCTTGCATTCCTGGGATAAAGTCCACTTGATCATGGTGTATGATCCTTTTAATGTGCTGTTGGATTCTGTTTGCTAGTATTTTGTTGAGGATTTTTGCATCTATGTTCATAAGTGATATTGGCCTGTAGTTTTCTTTCTTTGTGACATCTTTGTCTGGTTTTGGTATCAGAGTGATGGTGGCCTCGTAGAATGAGTTTGGAAGTGTTCCTCCCTTGGCTATATTTTGGAAGAGTTTGAGAAGGATAGGTGTTAGCTCTTCTCTAAATGTTTGATAGAATTTGCCTGTGAAGCCATCTGGTCCTGGGCTTTTGTTTGTCGGAAGATTTTTAATCACAGTTTCAATTTTAGTGCTTGTGATTGGTCTGTTCATATTTTCAATTTCTTCCTGGTTCAGGGTTGGAAGGTTGTGCATTTCTAAGACTTTGTCCATTTCTTCCAGATTGTTCATTTTATTGGCATATAGTTGCTTGTAGTAATCTCTCATGATCCTTTCTCTTGGATTCTTTATCCCAGTAGAAGGGGGCACAGAGCTTCCAAATGCAGCCACTTCTACTAGGCTGCCACACGGTGCCTCAGCCTGTCTCTCGACCTTTAGGTCTCTTAGGTATAAATCAAACACCCGTTAACTGTATTTCTCAAACTAGAGGGGTCGAGTCTCCAAGTGACCCAATAAGCTCTTTCTCAAGACTCGAGGTAAGAGGCAGGTATCCCACAATCCTCCCTTTCCCTTGGGGCTCACAGCATAGCCCCAGCCCTTCCCAAAGCTCCTTTTGCCCAAATCTTCCTGTCCCTGTGGTCCTTCTCATCTGGTTTATGGTTAAGAGTCAGATCCCCCCTTCTCTGGGGAAGGAAGGTAGAACTCACAGCATGGCTTCCTCTGAAGAAATTCTTCCCACAAACCCTCTCCAAATCTCTGATTCCTTTCCATTTTATACCCTCAGTGTAGGTGAGGAGTTCAAGAATTATCAGCCATCACCCTTGAAAACTTTTCACATGGTTCAGCTCTGAGTTTCCCAATACAGTAGCCACTGGCCGCAGGTAGCTAGTGAGCACTTAAAATGTGCCCTGTTGGAATGGAGATGGCTTGTAAGTATAAACTATGCAATGGATTTTGAAGACTAAGTACAAGAAAAGAAGGTAAAATATCTCCTTAATGATTTTTTAAATGATTAAGTGTTGAAATTACAGTATTTTGGAAATGCTGTAATAGTGTGTTAAAGGAAATATATTAAATAGTGTGTTATTAAATATATTAAATAGTGTGTTATTAAATATATTAAATAGTGTGTTAAAGGAAATATATTTAAATGATTAAGTGTTGCAATTACAGTATTTTGGAAATACTGAAATAGTGTGTTAAAGGAAATATATTATTAGAATTAATTTTGCCTGTTTCCTTTTACTTTTTTCAAATAGCTACTAGAAAATTTTAAATACATGGTGCTCTTAAGAAATGACACCAAAAACATGATCCATAAAAGAAAAAACTGATAAATTGGACTTCATAAAAATTTAAAATTGTGCTCTGCCAAAACACTCACAAGAGAATTAACAGGCAAGCTACAGAGTGGTAAGAAATATTTTCAAACCACGTATCTGACATAGGATTTGTAATGCAGAATATACAAAGAATTCTCAAAATGTAAGAAACTGGAGAAGGAACTTGAATAGACACTTCACCTAAAAGGATATAACAGGGTCAAATAAGCACATGAGAAGATGTTCAACATCACTAGTTATTAGGGAAATGCAAATTAAAACCACAGTAGATACCACTTCACACGCAGCAGAGCAGCTAATATAAAAAAATATTGACAATACCAAGTGCTGGTGAGGATGAGAAGCAACTGGAACTCTCATAAATTGTTGCTGGGAATACAAAATGGTACAGCCACTCTGGAAAAAGTTTTGGCAGTTTCTTATAAAAAGACATGTACACTTGCCATGTATACCCCAGCAATTCTACCCCTAGGTTTTGATGTTTATCCTAGAGAAATGAAAATTTGTGTTTACACAAAACTTGTATGCAAATGTTTATAGCAGCTGTTATGGACTGAACATTTGTGCCCTCTGCCCCAAATATCTTATGTTGAAATCTAACCCCCAATGTGATGGTATTTGGAGGTGGGGCTTTGGGGGGAAATTAGGTCATAAGGGTGGAACCCTCATGAATGGAATTAGTGCCCTTATAGAAGGAACCCCAGAAAGCTCTCTTGCCTTCTTTTCTGCCACGTGAGGATACAATGAGATGTTGACAGTCTGCAACATGGAAGAGGGCACTCATTGGAACCCAACCATGCTGGCACCCCAATCTTGGACTTCCAGCCTCCTGAACTGTGAGAAATAAATTTCTGTTGTTTATGAATTACCCAGTCTATGACATTTTAGACAGCAGCTTCATCTATGATAGCCAAAATCTGGAAATGACTCAAATCCCCTTCAGTGGTTGAATGGATAAACAAACTGTGGTACATCCATACATAGAAAACTACTCACAGTAAAAAGGAACAAACTATTGATAAACACAACTTAGATTGAATCTTATAGACATTACGTTGAGTGAAAGAAGCCAATCACAAAAGCTTACATACTGTATGATTCCATTTATTTGATGTGCTTAAAAAGACCAACTGTAGGGATGGAAAACAGATGAGTGTTGCCAGAGATTATGGGTGGGGGGAAGGGTGTGATGACAAAGGGATAGTCCAGAAAAATATCTGGGGGTGACAGAACTGTTCCTTAATCTGTAATGGTATATAATATTCCATGTGTTAAAATCCTTGGAACTGAACACTATAAGAAAAAGAAACTTAATTTTACTGTTTTAAAATTTAAAAATTTTTAAATTACACTGGTGGCTTATATTCCTATTGGATAGTGCTGGTCTAGCCCCTCATTTAGAATGTTGTATCTGTTTGCCTTGAGCCAGAGCAGAAACTTTCATCCTGACACCCTGCTCCCCTGATGTCTCTGTACTTCCCTCAGTGGCAATATAATTTCTCGTATAGTTGTCTATCTCCACCCCTGGACCATAAGCACCATGTGGGCAAGGATGTGATCTTTGTGCCCTGTTCCTGGAATAGAGTAGATGCTCAGTAATATTTGTTGAATCAATCAATCAATATCAATCAATCAATCAGCAGACTACATGCTTGAGCTTTTGGAGAATTAAGATAAAATATTAAATGTGGTGCTTTTTTAACTCCTCTCCCATCCTCTGACTATCACAGGGTCCCTGGGCTTGGCCCATGATATGTGAGAGCTGAGACTGGAGGTGAGAGTAGGCCTGATCAGCCTTTAGCCAAGAGCCAAGGAATGGGGAATTGATGCCCAAGTCCTAGGCAAGGGCAGCCAGAAACCTCACCAAGGAGGTGGGAGGGAGATAATGGTGTGGGATCTAGATTCACAGGTGAACCTCAGAGAGGAGACAAGACAGTTCTGTAGATCTGGAAGGCAGGGTCTGGAAGCCAAAGCCTCAGGCAGGGAAGGAGCCTTGTCAGTCCACAGTATCAGCTCACATTCCTAACACTGTGGCTTATTATTCTTTGGAAGGTTGATATTCTCAAAATAAGTGGGGGAAATAGGATGCGTGCTGTCATAGATACAAAGTGGCCATGTTTTCAGCCTGGCGCATTTTCCAAGGCAAATGAAAATTGTTATGAAAACAATTTATACCCAGCAGACATGGATGATTGCCCGTGATGACCTTTTGCCAGAGAAAATGGGTCTGATAAAGAAAAAATGTGGGCTCATTAGGACAAATTAGAAAAAGCAAATGATTGCTCTTAAATTATGGAAACTCCAAGACTGGTGAATCTCTCTGTCCTTTTAAGACATAAAAAGAATAAAACACAAAAAGAAATTGTTTATTCAGAGAAAAGCATTGCAATTTGATGAGGAGAGGTAGTTTTGTTTCTTGGATGGTCTGAAAATGAAGGTTTTCTGTAAACTAAATGAAATTTAATTGGCTTATTAACTCTGCTATGAATTCTCCTTTCATAAATCTAGCAACGACTAAAACTAGAAGAGAAAAACAGCATTGAGAGTGAGCAAAATTACACTTAACGTTGTATAAACGCTATCCAAGGGATATTTCCATCAGTGCAACATGAGAGAATTGGGGGCACAACATGGGTGCTCTTCCACTAGAAGAATGTGGTTGCCCAGAACTGCAGGAGAACAGTGGGAGTGGAGACCTCACTCAGGAAAGTTTGAACATTCTCCTACTCCCCTGACAATCAGCCCCAGGCATATTGCCCTTTTCAGTTTATAAAGTGCCTACATTAACTCATCAAACGCTCACAGCAGTTCTTCTCATTCATATACACCCATTCCACAACTGAGGAAACCAAGATTGGACAAAATTAATTTATCAGCTAGTAAAAGCCACCGGCAGGAAGAGAATGTAAGACTCTCCATGCTCTCTCCCAAGTGGTCCCTTGCTCTCACCCTACTTAGGTACCTTTGATGCACCTGAACCAGAATTTACTGATTCACACATCTCTCTGTTGGGAAAAGCAGAGGGAAGGCCAGGAAAGGAGGGATGGGGAAAGAAGAAGCCTTTTCCATACAAATCCAAGCAGAGCTCCGGAAACAGTACTCAGAGAAGAAATATGTATCAGAAAGGATAACCTAATTCCCCCATCAGACAACCCCCAAATCTCAGTGTTTAAGCACAAGAAATGTTTATTTCCTGTTCAAGTTGTAGTTCAGTGCAATCAGTGAGTGGGGCTCTGCTCCATGCGCTCATTCAGGGACTGGAGCTCCTTCCATCCAGTTGCTCCACCACCTCTTAGGAACTAAGCATTCTTCACTGGATCACTGCAAAAGCCAGAAAACCGGACAGAAGGAGAATGTGGAGGGTCTCGGACGGGGCCGAGCCTGGTAGCAGTATAACCACTTCAGTCCATGTTCCACCGACCAAAATGAGTCACATGATCCCACCTCCACGCCAGGGAAATGTAAGTCATGGAGGAAGGGGAAAACACAGATGTTGACGGAGCACTAACAGTCTCTGCCAGAAATCTTTGTGTCTCTTTGAGCATAAGATATTTTCCCTGGTGCCCGTGGAAGATCCTCTCTATGAGTCCCCAGCCAGACCCTCACACCTCTGGGTGATTTCACCAGTGGGACCACCTGACCACACAAGGCCAGACACAGGGCTTTTATTTTTTCAGGTTGAAGAAAGTGGAACTTTCAGGCTTATACAGCAAAATCTCTCCATATATTTTCTTTCAACATAGCTGAGTGAAAGGGCAAACAGAAATTTGAAAGCGATGATTGCTTCCTTTGTGGGGGAGAAGGATACCCACTGAGTTGGGAACATATATGAATTCTGATTTGCAATCATTTCCACTATTTATGAGGTCACTGGACTTACTCCTGCTGAGTCCAATTTACAAAGAGCTTTGGTTGGATCAGGGAAAGGAATATTAGAATCCCATTGACTTGGTGATGGCCCGAGGACTGTGGATACCAAATGCAAGGAATGTATCAATGAACTGCACGGGAGCAGACTCCTCCCCATCAGCTCCTACACGCTACATCCAGATGGATGGGAAGATAGATCTGTCTAGGGAAACTATTGGCGTCGGGTGTACCAACTTTGTGATTTGACTACACACCCCAAAAGCAGACGGGGAATATTCCAAATTATAAAAACTTGTAAAAAAAAAGATTCATGACGCCTAAGATAAACGAAAGGGTTTTTCTTACACCATCATCACGTCTCACTCCCAGGGCAGCTGTAGGATGCTGTGTGAGCACCGGTCTCTCTAATTCTGACCCCTCTCTGGTGCTCTATTGCCAAATCCCCAACATTCTCCTAAATATCCCACAGGCACATCTATTTCAGCGTGTTCACATCTGAACTCATCTCTCCATCCTGGCCCAGCCCCCCCACCCCCCACACCTGCTTCTGCACCTCCATCACCATCTCAGTAAACAGCGCCACCCCATACAGCCACCCAAGCCACTGACCTAAGAGCGAAGGATGCCTCCCACTCCTTCACCCACGGCTCCACTCGATCCTCAAGTTCAGCCAGTTTTACCTCCCAAACGACCCTCAAATCCCTCTCATCCATCCTGGAATAGAACAACTGCTTCTCCACTGGATTTTCTGACAGTGAAAATTGCCACTCCACCCCACTGCCACCATAAGAAATCAGCCCAGCTGCAACACTCCCCCGCTTAAACCCTTCCAAGGAATTCCTTCACTTGCTAGTAAGGCTCCTTCCCAGTCTGTCCCTGGAGGCCCTCTCCAGTATGATCTCTGGTCATTCTGCCCATAGCCCACTCACCCGTGCTTTTGTGATACCAGGTGCCTTGCAGTTCTCCTGACTTTCCTCCTGACTCTGATACTTGCTATGTCTCTTCTTCAAATGCTGCCCACCTCCCACCCATTCTCTATGGAGCTAACACCCACCTGTCCTTAACATGATGACCAACTCATTTGAAAGCCTTTTTAGAACCCCCGTCTAATGTACTCGCTGGTCTTCTGGAGTCTCATCACCCCCGTGCTTACCTCTGTGGTATCACCTGGGATGTTGTGGGGTCATCAGCAACCTTCTTCCTTCCCATCTTCCTCTCCACACCCCATCCTGTGGGATCTTTGAAGCAGAGACACTGTCACTCGATCTCTCTCACTTCCGGAACAAGTTCTGGGGAAGAATAGATGCTCGGTACATGCCTGACTGCTGAATGAGCACGTGAATTAGTAAACAAGTTATGTAGAAAGTGTAAAACCCTATTCAGATGGATTCATCCCCCAAAGGGGTGGAGAAAGGGTGGTAAGAAGCTGAGCTCGGGGCACGGACTGCTCAGACGAATCAAATAATCCGGACAGTTCAGTCACCACGTGCCCAAGAGATGTGCGTTATCAGAGAAATGAAACATATTCGCCCACCCCCAAAACCCAGTCATGCTGCAGGTACACGCTTTGAAAAAGATTCTGTACAAATACAAAGCAGATATTCTCACTGATACCGTAGTCAAACAGAGTAAACCCAGAGGGGAAAACAAAATCCTTTGTGAAAACTTCTGTTCTTGTCGCGATTGCCTAGTGCCGAGGATCAGACACTTACACAAACCAGCGTGAATCAAAAGGTGGCTTGGGGGGTTCTGATTATTTGTTTGTCGATGTTGTTTCTAATGGTCCCAAAGTAAGGTTGTATAGAGCTGAGAAGCACAGCTCCGGACAGAGACCCCATGGATCCAAAGCCAGTTCTGTCACTTTCCGACAGTGAGACAGAGGCAGGCAGTTCCTTCTCTGAGTCTGTGTCCTCACCTTCAAATGGGGTGAGAATAGAATGGAGCATAAGGTTGTCAGGGAGGCGATCTGAGATCATGTATGTAAAGACCGAGCACAGCCAAGGAGGGTGACGTGAGATGACGTATGAGAACGTTTATTTGCCAACACAAATAAATGCCTGCTCACCAATAAATGTTCTAATTTTTATTCAGGAGAATGTTCCAGAACCTCCTGCAGAAGAGGGTGAATGAGGATCCCAGCAGTCGGCATCTCCATTTTGCCTTCTCAACTGATCTACCTCATTTATCTCCCTCCTCAGGCTGACCCCCTCCATTGGCAGCCTCTGTGTCCCCATCCTCCAGCCTGGCGGGGTCTCCAGCCTGCCATGACCCTGACCTTCCCAGGGTTCCTAGTGAAGCAGCCCCAGGAAGAGTCAGTCTCCCTGAGCACCAGCACGTCATTCTTGGGAGAAAGACAACGCTTGGAACAGCAGGAGATAAGATGTACAAACCTGGACCAGCTATGTGTGGGGGGCAGGGAGGAGGGCGGAGAAAGGGCGGAGAAAGGGCGGAGAAAGGACAGGGTTACCTCTCATCACCACGAGTTTTAGGAATCCCAGCCTCGCCACTTACAAACTGTGTGAGTTGGGCACACAACTTAATCTCTTTGAGTCTTATTAAGTGCCTTATTCAGTGAAGTGAAGATAATCCTGTATTTTTTCACATTTTAGCATCCTGAAATTGAGATGTGCCTTACAACTGATGTTTGTGTTTAATGTGACAGTGGCCCTGACCACCCCCATCCCTAAATTAATACATGGATGTTGTGTCTTAGAATCAAGGAATTACGAACCAAGACCTATTGCACAAGATTATGCTGCAGATTACATGAGCCAATGCCAGTAAGGGCTTAGCAAAGTGTCTAGTATATGGGGAGATGCCAATAGAGGGTTGCCATGTTGTCACAAACAGGGCACTGAGACTCTCTCCCTGTGAGCAGGCACCTAAGCAGAAGCGGCTACTTTTGGAAGGACGTATGTCTGGGAAAGGCATGACTGACATGTCAGACGGCTCCAACCAGGTAGGAAGCTGGCAGTCTGAGAATTTGCTGAGAAATAACCACAAGTTCAAGAGTGGAGTCTTATTTGAAACAGGGCTTGCTAAGAACAGAGGGGCTGGGCAGGGCAGTGCATGGAACCTGGTCTGAGAGTAGGAGAACTGGGTCCCAGTCCCTTCTGCACCACTGCCTCGTGGTGTGACCTTGGGTAAATGCCTTGGTTGGGCTCTCTCAGAATTAGACCCAGCGAAAGGGGTCCAAGTGCAAGTGGTTTGTTTGGAAGGTGAGGGAAACACTGGCAGGGATGTGGGGAGGTGAAACAGGGAAGGGAAGGCAAACAAGAAAGGGTGCATTATTGCACCAGTTACTGCAGTGGGCAATGGGGCTTCATCCCACTAAGGAAACACTGGTGTTCAGGGTAGACATGCAGCCAGCGTTATCCCATCCTCAGGGAGCAAGGAGACTGAGTACTTATGTACCAGCTCCGGTCAGTCATTGGTTAAGGACTGCTCCGGAAGATCACTTAACTCCCTGGGCAGTTTTGTGAGGTGCAGAGGTAGGAAAAGCGAGCTTTGACAACCAGGGAAACCCTCAGGCACAGAAATGCGGGTTCTGGCAGATGTGAGTTAATGTAAGTGGGCTGAAATGGTAACGACAAGGAGAAATGGGCAAGATACTAACAGCACCTACTGCAGAAAATGTATCCCCGTTAGTCTCAGTTCCCCATCTGTGAAATGGGAAAAATACAACCTAACTTGAAATTTTATATTTCTATTCTTTGCTGTAACCCTATATCTTCAACCTGGGTATATCAATCTAGATCCAATCAGGAGAGAAAAAAACACATAGTAATTTAAACAGGGAAAGTTTAATATAAGAAATAGTAACGGGGCTTCTCTGGTGGCGCAGTGGTTGAGAGTGCGCCTGCCAATGCAGGGGACACGGGTTCGTGCCCCGGTCTGGGAAGATCCCACATGCCGTGGAGCGGCTGGGCCTGTGAGCCATGGCTGCTGAGCCTGCGCGTCCGGAGCCTGTGCTCCATAACAGGAGAGGCCACAGCAGTGAGAGGCCCGCGTACTGAAAAAAAAAAAAAGAAATAGTAACTATAGCAAGTGGGAGTACATCAAACTAAAGAGCTTTTGCAAAGCAAAGGAAATCATCAACAAAATGAAAAGGCAGCCTACTGAATGGGAGAAAATATCTGCAAATTATATATGTCATACGGAGTTAGTATCTGAATATATAAAGAATTCATAAAACTCAATATTAAAAAAAATCTCAGTAAAAAATGGACAGAGTATCTGAATAGACATTTTTCTAAAGAAGACATACAGACGGTCAACAGGTACATGGAAAGATGCTCAACATCACTAGTCATCAGGGAAATGAAAATCAAAACCACAATGACAGGGGCTTCCCTGGTGGTGCAGTGGTTAAGAATCCATCTGCCAATGCAAGGGACATGGGTTGGAGCTCTGGTCCGGAAAGATCACACATGCCACGGAGCAACAAAGCTCGTGAGCCACAACTACTGAGCCTGCACTCTAGAGCCTGTGAGCCACAACTATTGAGTCCGTGTGCCGCAACTACTGAAGCCCAGGCATTCTAGGGCCCGTGTGCCGCAACAAGAGAGGCCACCACAATGAGAAGCCTGCACACCGCAATGAAGAGTAGCCCCCGCTTGCCGCGACTAGAGAAAGCCCTCTTGCAACAACCAAGACCCAATGCAGCCAAAAAAATAATAAATAAAATACAATTAATAGATCAGCAATGCTTGACCACCTGGAATCCACATGCTAGTGACCTAGACTAGAGCTTTAAAAAAAAAAACAACACAATGACATATCAGCTCAACCTGTTAGAATGGCTGTTATCAAAAAAACAAGAGGTAACAAGAGTTGGCGACAATGTGGAGAAAAGGGAACCCTCCGGCACTGTTGGTGGGAATGTAAATTGGTGCAGCCACTATGGAGAACAGTATGGATGTTCCTCAAAAAAACTAAAAATAGAATTACCATATGATCCAGCAATCCCACTCCTGGGTATTTATCCAAAGACAACAAAAACACTAATTCAAAAAGATATACACACCCCCATGTTCACTGCAGCATTATTTACACTAGCCAAGATATAGAAACAAGTGTCTATCAACAGATGAGTGGATAAAGATGTGGTACACATATCCAATGGAAAATATTGTTGATTCAGCTATAAAAAAGAATGAAATTTTGCAATTTGTGACAACATGGGTGGACCTTGAGGGCATGATGCTAAGTGAAATAAGTCAGCCAGAGAAAGACAAATACTGTCTGATCTTAGATGTGGAATCTAAAAAGCAAGCAAACAAACAAACCCAAGCACGTAAAGAGAACAGAGTGGTTGTTGCCAGAGATGGGAGGTGGGGGGTGGGCAAAATGGGGGAAGAGGTCAAAAGGTACAAATCTCCAGTAATAAACTAAGTAAATCCTGGGTATGTAATATAGTGAGCAGCATGGTGACTCTAGCTAGTGATACTGTATTGCATATTTGAAAGTTGCTAAGAGAGTAGATTTTTTTTTTTTTTTTTTTTTGGCGGTACGCGGACCTCTCACTGTTGTGGCCTCTCCTGTTGCAGAGCACAGGCTCCGGACGCGCAGGCTCAGCGGCCATGGCTCACGGGCCCAGCCGCTCCACAGCATGTGGGATCTTCCCGGACCGGGGCACGAACCCATGTCCCCTGCATCGGCAGGCGGACTCTCAACCACTGCGCCACCAGGGAAACCCGAGAGTAGATTTTTAAAGTCTTCATCACACACAAAAAAATTGTTTGTAACTATGCATGGGGACAGATGTTACCTAGACCTATTATGGTCATCTTTTAGCAATACTTATATCGAATCATTGTTATACACCTGAAACTAATATATTATATGTTAATTATACCTCAATAAAAATGATGTTTAAATTTTAATAAAATTAGAATACAAAACAAACAAAAATACCAGTAACTATAACAGGAGTAACAAGAGTTATTTTTTTTGTTTTTGTTTTTTTGCGGTACGCGGGCCTCTCACTGCTGTGGCCTCTCCCGCTGCAGAGCACAGGCTCCGGACACGCAGACCCAGCGGCCATGGCTCACGGGCCCAGCCGCTCCGCAGCATGTGGGATCCTCCCAGACCGGGGCACGAACCCGTGTCCCCTGCATCGGCAGGCGGACTCTCAACCACTGCACCACCAGGGAAGCCCCACAAGAGTTATTTTTATAAGAACAAGAAAGGGTAAGTAAAGAGAAGCGTAAAGCATATCAGAGTAGCAGCTATAAGGAGTACCAGGACCACCCAAGGGCTGAGATACAGCCCCCAAGGAAGAGCCCCAAACCCTCACCCCTTGTGCTGAGATCCAGAACTTGTTGGAGAGGGTCTGGGTGAGTTCCATGCAGAGGCAGAAGAAACAGCCCTCTTTCCAGCTCTGTGTCACATCTGGACCTAAAGCCTAAAAATGTGTAACAACAATTTTCTTAAAATTCTGTTCATGATTATCTTACCTTGGGACAAATGAAAAATCCAATAGTGGGCATGTTCATGTTCTCCAAGAGCTGAGATAAGAAAGCAAAAGGAACTTTATGTTCATGGACAAATGCTGAGGTAAACACGTGTTTGTTTCTGGCATGACTATATTTTGATGTACTAAGAAAGACAGAAGTGGCTGACCAATGGGCAGCTGGACCCTCACTTCTACTAGACAACGTTGGGAGTGTGAGAGCCAATGGGAAGCGAGTCTCCCCCTCAGTGTAGGGAAAGATGGACCAACGAGGAGCCAGGGCCCTCGTTTCACGTCAGAGCAGAACACTAAAGGCAGCAAGATCCAGACCTAGGCCAGGGCTGCTGCATGTGTCCTGCTGGTGTAGGTGACATTCTGAGACCCCACTTAATTTGCCAGTACTGGGGGAATTCTCTCTTTGCCTCACATTTCCAACTCAGGTCATAAAGGGGGCTACGTCTCACAACACCCCACGTCCTCTGGACATCCCTGCACTGAATTCTCTTGATGGGAGAGGGATGGCTAATCTGACTGGTCAGGTCTAGACATTCATCGGACCATATTTTAGGAGTGGACAAAGTTTCTGTGGTTGATGGCAAGAACTAAGACATCCCCTCCCTCCTGCACACAGGATTTTTACGCTTCCTGGGCAAGCCTAGCTGTTCCCTAAGCTCACTCTGTTCTACACGTGACTGAGGGAATGAAGCAGAGCCCCCGTTCTCCCTATCGGTTTCAGAAACAGACCCACCTGCATGTTTGTTTCTGAGATGCAGCCTCATTTTTGTCTTTGCATTTCATAAAACACTCCAACATCCTTGTAATTAACTCCCATTTTTTGCCAACTCCAACTGAGTATGTAACATTTGAAAGCAGTGGTTTTAATTTGTATGGAGAAAATGACAAATAAGCAACTTTGGGAAAGAGAGAGACCAATGATAAGCAGACCCTGCTTCTGATGAAAGTAAAGGGGGGAAGGACAATGACAGAGTCCCAGTCACAGCCCCAGACAGCTGGAACGCACATCTTACTTGTCTGGGTAACACTGAGACCTGGCTGAATTTCTTGGATTCCTGCATTAACAAGCCCCTGATGCCAGGTGCCAAGAAGTAATTTAGCCGTGGTCCAAAGGCAGCCACCTCCATCTCAGGGGAAGGAAGCCAGATCTGAAAGGAGCTCCCCTAAGTTCAGGAAGGGAAATTGGAAAGAGAGGATCTCAGTCCTCTCTTCCCATCACACCCCAAATCAATAGGTTTCTGCCCCAAGTGTGTACATATGTAGGGCTAAATCCCATCAGCACATTTGGGTGTTTCTCCAGCTGCCCTTAGACTCTTGCTAAGTCTGGGGCTATCTGCTAACATGAAGTCTCCTGTGAAAAGAGTGCTGTCATCTTCTCTCTCTAACCCTCCTTGTCCTAGAGGCCTGTACCCTCCCCTCTGCACTGTCCGGGTCTCCCTCTGTTTTATACCCACCTTCCTCAGTGTAGAAATGAAATCCTCGAGCTAGTTAATGCTCACTCAGCTTTCACCTCGAATGTCACCTCCTGTGAAGATTTCCCTGATTCTCCCAACCTAGGTAAGTGTCCCCAACATCTGTTCTCATAGCATCCTACATCTTTCCTCTACAGCCTTAACAACATTTGTGATTTTAATATTTGGGTGAGTGACAGGTGCCTGACTTCCCCACTGGACTGTTAGCTCCGTAATGGCAGAGACTGTATCTGTTTTGCCCACTACTTATTTCACATACCTGAATATAGTAGATACATAATAAATAGTCGAATGGATGCAGAGTGGTCAAGGCTGTGCAGTCAGCCCAGCTGGGTTTGAATCCCAGATCCAAGGGAATAATGTGGAATAATAACAGTATTCCTAGGGGCTGTAAGGGGGATGAGATAAAGTGCTAAGAGCAGTGCCTAACATACCGTAGGTGCTCGGTAAATATTTGCTAGTATTAGTATGATTGCCATTAGTCTGAATGTGTAGGTGGGTGAAGAGAGAGGGGTGTGGACTCTGTTTAGCTGGGGTCACTGGTGTATGTGTGTGTACTGGGGTGTTGGAATGGGCACTGGCCTCCATCAGTGCCACTCAGACCGAAGGCTCATATTTCTGGAACGGGTCAGCTTATCAGCCCTGCAGCTAACCAGATCATGCTCTCTCCAGAGCTGGGTGACCTTGGAATTACCTCTCATTGATATTTCATGGCCAATTAAGCGGCTGGGGATGAACTGGCATCATCAGAGCAATGTCATCAAATTGTCACTTTAAAGTCATCCATGTTGCTGAACAATGAGGTGAGTGAGAACACCAAAACGGAAGAATCTATGGTACCCAAAATAAGAGAGCAAGGTGAAACGTGGATGCCTGTCAGTGAGGACCACAGTGCTTTCCAAACATTTTTACCGTAACAGAGGCTTTTTACCAGGAGGCCATCTTACAAAAGATCCGATCCATAAAACCAAGAGCGGAACAGACTTAGTTGAACTGGGCGCCCTGATGGCCCAGCTGAGCTGTTTCTGAGCTGACCTATGCTTTGGTGGGGAATAAAAGCATGTCCATAGCAGCCAGGAAAATCACTTCTGTGTCGCCAGGGTCAACTTCACGGGCACGTGACCTGTGCAATCACCCAGGACCCATGCTCAGAAGGGCCCATGCTAGGTGTAATGCTCTGCTATCATTATCTTGAAAGTCTTCCTTTTTAACCAGGGGCCCAATGTTTTCATTGGGCTCTAAGCCCTGCCAATTACATGGCCAAATCTGGCGCTCTGTAGGCATGATCCTTCTCTCTGAGCTTCCCGCCTTTGGGGCTCGTCTGGGGAGCTGGAGATGGAGCAGGGAAGCTCATAGTGGTCATCCAGCAGGTCTAAGCTGAGTAGACTCCTGGGCCTTGGGGTCAGACAGATTTGGTTTTTACATCCTATGCTACCTACCGCTGTATGACCATAGGCAAGTCAAGTTGCCTCTCTGGGACTCAGTTTTCTAATCTATCAGATAAGGACAACACTCCCTTCTCCCCAAGATTACAGTGGGATCCAGTGCTACACCAGACGGCTCCCAACATTTGTTGCCACCACCAATTTCCTTTCCTTAAGCCTCATCCTCAAAGGTCCCTTTTAAAGATCCTCAGAGCCATCTGTCATGTTGGTTGACCACAGGCTCTGCTCACCAACATGCAGACGTACCTGACCAAGCGCTGGGAAAGGAGGCTGCTTTCAGAAGGACGTCCTTCTCTCTGCTAGCCTGCCCATCTACCACAAGGCTGGGGTGACCTCTCAAAACCACCATGAGTTTCCTACTCCCTCCAGGTTCAAGGTTAATTCTCTCAATCATCATATTCCAGAGCTGAGGAGTTGGGTCTCACCTAACTCCCCAGTCTCCTTCCCTTCCTCTCAGCACCTGCACACAGCCCACTGAACTTCTCAGGGACCTTAACTCACTTTTACATCCCTCAGGACTTTTGTTCATGCTGATGCTTTTCCTAAGGTACCTTCCCTGAAACTCCACCCTTGAACACTCAGAAACACTCCCCTTGAAGATGCAGTCCCCTCTGAAATACTTCCTGCCTCTCCCCCCACTTCCCACTTGGCCCCCTATCCTCCCACACAGTCACCATGAGTCTTACTGGACTGTTTATGTATCTATTGCCATGAAACCACGGTGAAGGGCATGGGCTTGAGGACAGACCACCCAGGTTCAAATCCTGGCTCCACCACTTCACAGCTACATGATTATAGCAAGTTCCTTAACCTCTCATGCATCAATTTCCTCATCTATAAGATGAAGATAATAGTAGCACAATTTCCCATTGTTGCTGTGGAGACGAAATGAGTTCATGAACTCCAAAACCCTCAGTAAAATTCTAGTTATTGTTATTATCCTTAAATCAATATTCACACACCACTTCCTACATACCCGTCACTGTGTGGGGCACTGGGGATGTAGTGGTGTATAAGACACACACCATCACTGCCTGAATTTCCTGTCTTGTGGGTGTGGTGCTTTTAAAACAGCCACAAATTCCTTGCCTTCTTCCGATTGAGAGGTGGGGGCAATGTTCGCTCCTTGAATCTAAGAGGGCTTGTGAATATTTCAACCAATCAAGTATCATGAAAGCATTGCTATATAACTGCTGAGACTAGGTCATAAAAGGTCAAGCAACCTCCACCTGATTCTCTCAGTAGGCTCGTCCATGCTAGCCACCATGGAAGAAGTCCACCTTCTCAGAGAGGCCACATCTTGCTGTTCCAGTAGACGGCCAGCATCAATTTCAAGCCACATAAGGAGGCCATCTTGGTGTCCAGCTCATCTGAGCCTTCAGATGACTGTTGCCCCCATTGCAAACGCTCAGGTGACCCCAAGTGAAAACTGCCCAGTAAAGCCTGCTCCAAATTCCTGACCCTCAAAGTCATGAGCGAAATAAAATGGTTGTACTTTTACACCACTACAATTTGAGGTCATTGCTGTGCAGCAATTTCTACTGCTTGGTTGTGGGCTCCTCAAGGACAGAAGTCATGTTCTATGCACCTGTACCCCTCGTGTATATATTGTCCTGCCACCCATGTGCTGATAATTCTCCTATGTAGTTGTTATGACTGAGGAACCCTGGAAGGCTGTTCTAAGCAAATCTGTGAGTTGGAAACAAATTGATCATTTAGAGACGTTCTGAGATACTTCTTAGAACTGAGCTCAGTTCTTCTAGGAAAAGCTGCTTAGCCAAGAAAATTGGTGATGGTAAATTGCCATGTATGCCATCTGTGGTATGCAGAATAATGGCCCCCAAAGATGTCCATGCTCTAATCCCCAGAATCTGTAAATATGTTATGTTAAAAGGACAAAGAAGAATTAAGGTAGCAGATGGAATTAAGGTTGCTAATCAGTAGATAAGGAGATAATCCTGGACTATCCTGGTGGGCTCCATATAATCTGAAGGATTTGTCAAAGTTTGAAAGGTTTGAAGCAGGAGGCAGGAAAGTCAGAAAGAAATATGATTATGGGGCTTCCCTGGTGGCGCAGTGGTTGAGAGTCCCCCTGCCGATGCAGGGGACACGGGTTCATGCCCCGGTCCGGGAAGATCCCACATGCCACGGAGCGGCTGGGCCCGTGAGCCATGGCCGCTGAGCCTGTGCGTCTGGAGCCTGTGCTCCGCAACGGGAGAGGCCACAACAGTGAGAGGCCTGCGTACCGCAAAAAAAAAAAAAAAAAGAAAGAAATATGATTATGGAAGGATGGTCAAATAGATATAATGTTGCTGGCTTTGAAGATGGAGGAAGGGCCTATGATGAGCCAAGGAATGTTGGTGACCTCTAAAAGAGAAAGCAAGAAAATGGATTTTCCCCTAGAGCCTCCAGACAGAAACGCAGATAGAAACCAACATCTTGGTTTTAGCCCAGTGAGATCCATGTCTGATTTCTAACCTACAGAAATGTAAGATAATACATGTGTATTGCTTAAAGCCACTAAATTTGTGGTAATTTGCAACCGCAGCAATAAAAAAGTAATACACCAACTTTACAGGGATATCTTGATTCGCCTTTCTCCATCCAACTCTATAAGGGTCTCGATTCTTTAAAAACAAGGCCTCTTTCCTCTTTGCTTCTGCCTGCTCCCCCCAGCCCCATACACACTAATTCTGTGCTTTGCAATGAATAGGCAAGGGGAAATCTTGCTGAATCAATGAATACCCTTATTAGCCAAGATTTTGGAATACGCTTGATTGCACTAGAATATATCAATAGTTAACAGCAAAATGATTCAGAAGATTCTGGAGTATTTCTCTGATGATGCAGAAGATCTTTTCTTTGCAGCTCAGAGGTCACAATCATGGGAACCAGTGTGTAAACATACAAAGGCACTGGTTAATCCCTTCTGCTCTTGAGGATTCTGAATGCTCTCAGGTATCTAAAAACAGCAGGACCTTGTTGCTGGGCCACAGGAAGCAGCATCCCAGCGAGCTGAGGAGCTGAGCCATTGTAGTCCCAGCTCCACCATTTCCTGGCTCGTAAGGCTCTCCTGGCCTTGAGTACGTTTCTAGGCCCCTCTACACCACAATGACTTCCTAAATAAAATGAGGAGCTTGGACAACGTTATCCCCCAAAGTCCTATCTGATGTCAGCTTTTCTGGCAACTCCTTTCCAGCATTTGTCATTTCTGGCATGTATAAATGCTCAAGAAATTGGACCACACACTGGCCCTTTTCCTGATGACTGACATGTCTGGTATTTGGGTTTCAAGGTTGTCTCCTACTGATGGAGTGAAGGAAAATACACAGCCCTGATTAGAAATATCGCCTCATAACTTAGCTTCTTGTCCCATGGGGGAGGCCTACACATTGGAAGAAGGAGTCATAGGGCCCAGGGAGCACAGAGGTGCAACGCAGAGGGAGAGCCACAATCAACAGAAGGCTGAGGGTCACCTTTAAATACTTCTGAAAGAGACACCAGGCTGAAGACCATGATTTAAATCCTTGCTCTAATTCTTACTCTGAGCAAGTCACTTCTCACCCCTGAGCTTGTTTCTTTCTTTGTTTTCCATTATAAAATATATCATACAAAGGAGAGTTTAAAACACCTATGTATTGTTTGAAGAATCATAATGAAATGAAAATCCATGTACACACAGCCCTGGTTAAGAAATAGAATAGTGTCAATATCTTAGAAGCCCCCTATATACTCCTTCCCTGACTTATACCCTTTCCCATGGGTCCCACCCCACCCTAAGATAACAACTATCCTCAATTTGTTTTAGTCATCCCTTAGGTTTACTTAACCTGTTTATGAGTTGTCTATAAATAGAATCATACTATAGGTGTTCTCCTATGACTTCCTTCTATCACTCAACACTTGTTTGTAAGTTCATCCTATTTAATGCATATAGTAGTAATATATTCTTTTTTATTTTAGCATACCATTCCATTGTTTAAGTTTGAAACAGTTTCATTATTTGTTATACTAAAGATAGGCATGTTCACAGCATCATGAACACTTTTGTACACATCTCTGGTACACATATACAAGAGTTTCTTTAGGGTATATCTGGAAATGGATTTGTTGGGTCATAGCATGTGTGTGTTCAACTTTGCTAGATAATTCCAGTTTCCCGAAGTGGTTGCCCAAATTTACATTCCCATCAGTAGTAGATAGAGTTTCTGTTACTCCACATCCTTACCAAGTCTTGGTACTGCCAGTCTTTATTTTCTTCTTTTTTTTTTTTTGGCAATCTGATGGACATAATATCACTGTGGTTGTAATTTGCAATTTCCTGATTATCAGTGAAGTTGAGCATCGTTTCATATGTTTATTGCCCATTCATGTTTCCTCTTGTGGAAAGTATCTGCATATGCCTTTTACCTACTAGTCTATTACAAATGTATTATTCTTACACATTACAGTCATTCTTCGTATGTTCTTTATATTAATCCTTTGCTGGTTATGTGTGTTACAAATTTCTTTTCCCAGGGTGTGGCTTGTCCTTTCACTCTGTTGTGTCTTGTGATGAATACATTCTCAATTCTAATATAGTCAAATTTATTAATCTTTGTCTTTATAATGTGCATGTTTCATGACCTCAAGATTATGAAGTTATTCTCCTATGCTGTGTTTTAAACATTTTCTACTTTTTCCCTCTATTTTCAGTGATTTAATCCACATAGAATTTATCTCTTTGTAGATTATGGGGCAAAACCCAATTTCCTTTCTTTTTTTTCAGTAAGAATTATCAATATTTCCAGCACTTTGAACTGAATATTCCATTCTTTTCCCACTGATCTGCAATGTTCACTCTATCAAGAGTCAAGATTCCATGTATGCATGACTTTTTTTCTGGGCTCTTTCTTCTGTGGCATTGTCCTCCTTACCTATCACTTCCTTGATTACAATAGCTTTATGATAAATTTTGCTATCCAGTACAGAAAGATCCCACCCCCCCGCTTATTCTTCTTCTTTAGAAAGATCTTGGCCCTTTACTGTACTATATAAATGTGAGAATTAGCTTGTCAAGTTCCTACCCCGTTGTAAATCTAATTGGAGTTGCATTGAATCAAAAGAGCAGTTTGGTAAATTTATATCTTTATAATATTGGGTATTTTGTCCAAGAACATGATATATCTATTTATATCATGTTCTTAATTTAACATATTTCAATAAGATTTTATAATTTTCTCCATAAAAAACATTCATAGCTTTTTTTTTAACGTTTATTCTTCTTATCTCCATTTCTTACATAAGAAGTAATATCCTACACAGCATGGTGTTACATCATAGCTTTTGTTAGATTTAATCCTAGGTATTTTTCTATTTTTTGCTAATGTGAATGGTTTATTTTAAATTAATTTTTCCAACTCACTGTTGTTGGTGTATAAAAATTCAATTGACTTTTTTAAAAATAGATTTATTTATTTTCTTTATTTATTTTTGGCTGCGTTGGGTCTTCGTTGTTGCGTGTGGGCTTTCTCTAGTTCCAGCAAGCGGGGGCTGCTCTTTGTTGCAGTGCATGGGCTTCTCATTGCAGTGGCTTCCCTTGTTGCGGAGCACAAGCTCTAGGTGCATGGGCTTCAGTAGTTGTGACATGCGGGCTCACAGTCTCTAGAGTGCAGGCTCAGTAGTTGTGGTGCACGGGCTTAGCTGCTCCGCAGCATGTGGGATCTTCCCAGACCAGGGATCGAACCAGTGTCCCCTGCATTGGCAGGCAGATTCTTAACCACTGCACCACCAGGGAAGTCCCTCAATTGACTTTTGTATATTGATTTTGTATCCAGCAATGCTGCTGAAGTCTCATTTTGATTCTAATTTTTTATCTATACTTTCTTTTGGGTTTTCTACGTAGTCAGTCACAGGTCTGCAAATAATAACTATTTTTGCTTCTTCCCTCTTATTCTTATACTTTGTATTTAATTTTTTACATCTATATCTTTGCATGAACCTAGCAAATGGGATAAGTTTTACCATTATTCCTACTTTTACAAATGAGGAAACTGAGTCTGAGAGAGGTTAAATAACTTGCCTAAGGTGTCACAGCTAGAAATATCCAAAGTCAGGACTCAAAACCCAGTCTAGCCATTCCAAAATCCATATTTTTATCCCCTATGCCATGGATTTCTTTTCCCTTCCCCATCACACAAATACATTTGAGGTTTTTAAAAGAAAATCTTGGCACATAAAAACATTGATCTGTCATTGAAGAGAAGGATTTTTATTACTTTATTTCTTTTAAAGAAAAAAAAAGTTTATTTTGAATTGGTCAATACATCTGTACCATCTTGGAGCCAGAAAAAGAACTATAGGGGGAAGGGACATAACACATTGTTTTCCATATGTTTGCTCATTCCATCCTAATGGCAACCAGAAAGTTGAGTGTTAGTGGCCTAGTTCTGCAGCTGAGGAAACTGAGGCTCAGAGAAATGAATATAAAAATGCAATGACCCAACAAAGGAGCTTTCCATGGCAAGCAGAACAGCAATACGTGTATATTGCATTAGAAAAAAATTGCGAAAGCCTCCAAGCATAATTTGCAACTTAGTTTTACAGCCCCAGGTAAATACAAAAAGATGAGGCCTGGGAAAGGTCTCTTGTGTGTTCCCTGCAGGTCCATGGAGATGAAGAAACAACCACTCCGTCGAGCTCTTCATGGAGACTGGAAAAGAAAAGAACTGGGAAGTCCTGTGTTCTTTTGCATGCACGCATGCATGCATTCATTTAATAAGTATAGTATTTATTAAGGGCCACACATCTGAGTCCTGGAGTTAATGTTGGGAATACAGCTGGGAAGCCAGGCACAGTTCCTGCCCTTATGAAGCTTTCAATCCAGCAGAAGAGTCAGGCATTAAACCAGTAATCACTGGTTTGCATCATGGTACCCAACTGTTGGGTACCGTGGAGTTGGTACCCAACTCCAGACCCCACCATCAAACAGGAAATCTGTTTGAAGCTCATGCAGACAACCGTTTGAAGCTCATGCAGACTGTTTGAAGTCATGCAGACTGTGCTATGCTCCCAAGTATCTCCAAGTCCCCTTGTGGAAGCTGCCACAGCCCCACGGCAGGCAGGTGACCCCCCTTTCTCCCCCCCCACCGCTTGGTTTCCTGCAGCCCTGATGTTGCTGAGATCCTGTCCATCAGAGTGCCAATCGCAGGGGAAATTGAATCCGGAGGCTCTTTCTAGTCGTGTTTGCTCACTTTTTTCTTAGCATGATCTTTGGTTTCATTATATTTAGGTATTTCTTTGATGTATCCATGCACCAGGATAAAAAAAAAAAAAAAGGAAGGTGCCTCTTTAAACCAAGCGTGAAATGTATTAGGAACTTAAAGTTGAGAATAATGGGCTTTTTTTTTCCCCCTTCTGGAAAGCTAGCTTACAGGAGGAAAAAAAAAAAAAAATCCATTCAAATAATTTCGTTTAGTCCTAAGTATAAAATAACCGAAGTCAAGGTGTCTCTGCTGTTATTATTTTTCTGATGTTTCTGACACCCGCGTGTGGAGTTCTCCGGCATTCGCAGCTTCCAGAGCTGTGAGCTCCCACTTGGTATATTCGTAATACTCCTTAATATTTTCATTTTGATGTAATTTGCGGCCCCAGCTTTTTAAATATCCGCTCTGTAATAATGTTTAATTTCAGGGGTCACTCCGCCAAGGAGTATATTAAAGCTTATAAAACTCATTTCCAAAGCTCAAATATCAAGCTGTGATCAGGTTAGGAGGGCAGCGTCTGTGAATATTTCATCTTTTATCACGCTGATAATAAGGAGATGACAGAGGCACATTATTACAATGAGAGAATTGCTCATTTCAGGCCTGGTGCTGGAAGCTGGGGTCTGCAGTGTGTATTACTCAATAAGAGCAATTCTGATATGAAAAGCAAGTTTACTGAGGCACCACTGTGTCTTATTTGATTGGAATGAATAATATATGGAACTGCCGTTCGGGCGGCTGCCGGCCGGGGGAGGGGAGACTGGCACGGAGAGGTGCACTTGGGATAGACGGCGAAATAATTTATCAAAGGATGTGTTTTACGGCCTGAAAATAAAGTTAAGATAACCACTGTTTATTAGAATCATTATTTCGGAAATCTGTATTCTGGAAATCTTCAACATGTGCCGGCTTACGCACGAGAAAAATCTTGATCCGTTGTGTTCGGCTGGTGCAGAGGCCTTGTAATTATCTATCTGCACACAGGAACTGAGTGAATTTGACACCCGGGCCGATTCCTGCCACATTCTCCATTGGCAACTTTCATTATTGCTTTGCATCAAGCCAACTTCATCAAGCGGGAACCTTAAAACGCTGGTCTTTCTGGGTACTGAGACGATGAAAAACCATCGAGAGAGTATCTTTTGGGTCCTGGAGAAAATCAAGAATGGACCACCTCTAATTATTGCCCCCCACCCTACCACCACCACTGCACCCACATCCATTCTCTCCTCCATCATTGTGGAAGAAGGGTGCCCCCGCCGTTAGGACTAATCCTCTCTGAGGTAGGTCACACCCTTTCCCACCTGTTCTGATCCCCCCCTAACCCCGGTAGTACCATTCTCCCATCTCCAGTGTCTTTAAGGGCTCCCCTTCAGCTGGTTCCTTCCCTTCAGCCCATGAATGTGATCAAATCCCTCCCATCCTAGTAAAAAAATATCTTTCTTGATCTTCCATCTCCCTCCAGCTATCACCTTAGGTCTTGTCTTACCCTCTCATCCAAGTGTCTCATTAGAATTGAATACACTTACTGCCCCACCATTCCAGTGAGACCACTCCCACCAAGGTCATGGATGACCTGCTAATTACCAGATCTGCTAGGCACTTTTCATCCTGCACCTAGTTTGACCTCTCAGCGGCATCTGTCTCCCCGTTTCAGGACGCCAGTCTCTGCTGGTTCTCCTCCTTCCTAACTCCCTATTCCTCCTCTGGTTCCTCTCCTGGAAACCCTTCCTGCCCTCCTTGAAAATAACAGTGTTCTGCAGGATTGCCCCCTTGCCCCCTCCTCACTCTGCCCTCTCTGCTGGGCAGCAGCGTTCACAGCTGTAACTGTAACTAACACACATTGGCTGCTGACTCATGACATGATCAATAGTAATTGGGGGCTTCCCTGGTGGCGCAGTGGTTGAGAGTCCGCCTGCCGATGCAGGGGACACGGGTTCGTGCCCCGGTCTGGGAAGATCCCACATGCCGAGGAGCGGCTAGGCCCGTGAGCCATGGCCGCTGAGCCTGCGCGTCCGGAGCCTGTGCTCCGCAACAGGAGAGGCCACAACAATGAGAGGCCCGCGTACCTCAAAAAAAAAAAAAAAAAAAAAAAAAAGTAATTGGTTTGTGATCCAACCTCTTTCTTGGAGCTCCAGATCCATATATCTAACTGGGTACCCCACTGGCACTGCAAACACAATAGGTGGAAATTTTAACAAACAACACACACACACGCACGCACGCACGCACGCACGCACACACACACACCCTCCTTCTCCTGATTTCCCTGTCTGAAATGCAGACAGAACCCTGAAGGCAGTCACCCAAACCAAAATACAGGCCATCATCCTCAGCACCTTCATTATCCCCACGCCCCACTTACCATCAATCAAGTCCTATTGATTCTTTTATTCTGTAGAAAACAAATAGATCTTTTGCCATTTCTGATTATAAAAGTAATACATGTCTGTTAAAAGTTTTTCAAATTGTACAGAAATAGCAAAGAAGGTAAAAATCACCTAATACCCTCCATCTGTAGATATTCATTGTTAACATTTGATATACTATACACACATCTAGACTTTTCTTTTTAATTTGGACATTCAGCCAGTCGACATTTATTGAGCGCCTATCATTGTGTTGGGTATATATATATATATATACATATATATTTCCTTTCTTAATTAAAAGATGGAATCTTAATATACACAAGCCATCTTTAATTTAACTAGGCACATCTTTCCATTTCAATTAATATAAATCCACATAATCCATTTACATAGTTTCATTGTATTCCATTGAATGGCTATAGCATAACTTGCTTACTTAATTGGGTTCCTACTGGTGGACATTTAGGTTGTATCCAAAATATGAAATTATCACTTATATGTAGAATCTAAAATATGACACACATGAACACATCTATGAAACAAAAATGAATTCACAAATATAGAAAAGAGACTTGTGGTTTCCAGCAGTGGGGGTGTGGAGGGAAGGATTGGGAGCTTGGGATAAGCAGATGCAAACTATTATATATCGGACAGATAAACAACAAGGTCCTACTCTATAGCACAGGGAACTATATTCAATATCCTGTGATAACCATAATGGAAAAGAATATGAAAAAGAATATAGATATATGTATAACTGAGTCACTTTGCTGTAAGGAAAAATTAAACAAAACATTGTAAATCAACCATACTTCAATAAAATTTAAAAAAAACAAAATTTGATGTTATCAATAATTTGCAATAAACATCTTTATACACAAATCTTTTCTCATTTGTTTAATTATTGCTTTAGAATAAATTCCTGGAAGTAGAATTGTGGGATCCAGGAATAGGTACATTTTTAAGACTTCGGATAAATATTAGAAAATGTCTTCCAATGATATTACAACAATTTGCTCTCCCATCAACAATATGAAAACTTCCTTACACCCTCTTTGACACTAAACGTTATCAATCTGTTAACCTTTGCCAATCTTCCAAATAACATCTGTTATTAGTTGGTTTGGATTTACTTTATTACTCCTGAGATGGAACATCTTTTTATACTTTTCTTGGATATTTCTATTTCTTTGGTAAACTGCTTGTTCATGCCCTTTGCCCATTTATGAGATAGTTCTAAATTTTCCTCTTTATGTGTATTAACTCTTTATATGTAAGAAATAACAGCCTTTCATCTATCATGTATGTTGCATATATTTTTAACCAGGTGGTAATTAGCCTTCAATATTTGTTTATGACATCCTTAGGACAGCAATTAACAATTTCTATATAGTCTAGTAACTTTTTTTTCATGGTTCCTTCTTTTGGGGTCATGCTTAGAGAGGACATTCACACTAGCAAATCTGAAAAGATAGAAAGATCTTTGCTTATGCTTCCTTTCAGTTATCCTTAAGCTTTAATTTTTACATTTTAATATTTTTCCTTCCAAAATTTCTCTTGGTGTAATATTTATTAATTTTCACATACAGGAAAGTACTTAAATCAAAATGAATGTGGGATTATACTGCAAAAATTTATGACCAAAACAGAAACTCTCAGCAAACTAAAAATAGAAGGAAATTTCTCAACCTGATAAAGGACATCTGTGCAAAAACAAACAAACAAACAAAAATACAGCTAACATCATACCTAATGCTTTTCTTCTAATATCAGGAAAAAGGTAAGGATGTCCACTCTTACCATTTCTGTACAGCATGTGTTACAAGTCCTGGCCAGTACAACAAGAAAAAAAGAGAGAAAATTAGAAATAGAAGGCAAAAGTATTTGAAGGGTAGAAGTTAAATAATCTTTTCTTGCCAATGACATAATTGTAGAAAATTCTAAAATAATCTTTTCTTGCCAATGACATAATTGTAGAAAATTCTAAGGAATCTACCAAAAAACACCTAATGGATAAATAAGAAAAATTAGCAGTATCACAGAATAAAAGACCAATACATAAAAAGCAATTGTATTTGTAGGCCCTAGCAATAAACAATAGGAAAATGAACATTTTTTTAAATGATATGATTGCAATAGTGTCAAATTTTTAAATGTTTCGAATAAATTGAAAAAAGATTGCAATATCTCTACATTGAAAACTATAAAATAGTACTGGGAAAAATCAAACAAGATCTAAATAAATGGGGAGATTTACCACCGTCATAAATTAGAAGAGTCAATATTGTTAAGTTGTTCATTCTCCCCAAAATGATCTATAAATTCAGTACAATCCCAATCAAAATACTAGAGATATTTTTTGGGTACAAATTGACGAAGTGATTCTAAAACTAAGTGGAAATACAAAGGATCTGGAATAGAATGGCTGAAACAAAATGGGGGAAAAGGAGCAAAACTGGAGGATTTACACTAGCTGATTTCAAGATTTACATTATAAAGCTCCAGTTATGAAGATAGAATGATATTGGTATAAGGGTAAACATATACATCAATAGAACAGACTAGAGAGTCCAGAAATAGGCCAATGTATATTATGACCAGTTGATTTTCAGCAACATAGGCACCAACATAACTCAATGGAGAAAAGACAGTGTTTTAAACAAATGGTGTTAGAACAGCTGGATTCGAAAAATCCTGAAACCCTCTGAAAGAAAAGGGAACTCAACCTCTACCTCATCCCATACACAAAAATTAATTTGAAATGGATCATAGACATAAACCTAAAACCATAAGATGTTTAGAAGAAGTCATAGGAGGAAAATCTTTGCAATTTGAGGTTAGGCAATGATTTCTGAAACAGAAAGACAAAGCGTTAGTCATAAAAGAAAAAAAAGGTGGGCTTCCCCGGTGGCGCAGTGGTTGAGAGGCCCCCTGCCGATGCAGGGGACACGGGTTCGTGCCCCGGTCCGGGAAGATCCCACATGCCGCGGAGCGGCTGGGCCCGTGAGCCATGGCCGCTGAGCCTGCGCGTCCGGAGCCTGTGCTCCGCAACGGGAGAGGCCGCAGCAGTGAGAGGCCCGCGTACCGAAAAAAAAAAGGATAAATTAGGCCTCATCAAAATAAAACACTTCTGCTCTCTAAAAGACACTATGAGGAAAAGGCAAACCACAGGCTGAGAGAAAATATTTGCATCACATATATTTGTCAAAGAACTTGTATCCAGAATACATAAAAAACACTTATGGCTTGATAAAAAGAAGATAAACTACTCGATTTTTTTTAATGGGCAAAATTTGAACAAACACTTCACAAAAGGAGGTATAAAAAAGGCCATAAACACATGAAAAGATATTAAATATTAGTCAACAGAGAAATGTAAATTAAAACCACAGTGAGCCACTTCACACCCACTGGAATGGCTAAAATCTAAAAGACGGACAATTCCAAGATCTCATGATGGGTCTGCGGAGGAACTGGAATTGTCATAGCCTCCTGATGAGAATATATAATGGTACAACCACTTTGCAAAAAGTTTGTGAGTTTCCTACAAAGTTAAACATATATAGCCTAGAAATTCCACTCCTATATATTTATCTAAGAGAAATTATATATATGTATATAATATATATCAATATATAAACTATATATAATGTATATATTTATAATACATATATACTTGTATATAAATGTACATATAAGTTACATATACAAGAGAAATTACGTATATACATACGCATATAAAATAGAGAGACTTGTACATAAATGTTCATAACAATTGTATTCATAATAGCCCCCAAACTCTGGAAACAACCCAAATATTCATCCACAGGTGAATGGTTAAACAAATTGTGCTGTATGTAGAAAATAGACCACTACTCTGCAATAAAAATGAACTACTGATACATTCAACAACATAGTGATTCTCAAAATAATATGCTGAGTTAAAGAAGCCAGATAAAAAGGGGTATGTATGGCATGATTTACGACCCTCAGTTTATGTGACTGAAGAGGTAAAACTAATCAACAGTGATAGAAATGACAGCTGTGGTTACCTGGCAGCAATTCGGCAATAGGGACACCAGGAAACTTTTTGGGAAGACAGAAATGTTCTGTATCTTTTTTTTTTTTTTTTTTTTAATGTTCTGTATCTTAATTGGGGCGGCAGTTACATGGGTATACACCTATATCGAAAGTCATCAATCTGTATGCTTAAAACATCAATTTTATTGTATGTAAGTTACACCTCAATAGAGTTGATTTTTTTTAAAAAGCATTAGAACAGGATTTTGACAGCTTCTCGAGGCTTGTATCGTTTCCTTATAGTGCAAATTCTTTCTGGCTTTTTTTTCTCCTACATTGCTTAGTAAGAAAAGTATGGGCAATATATGACAGACTATATGAATCAAGATTCCTTTGGTTTTAAGTAACAGAACTCCAATTCAAAGTAGTTTAAGAACAGAAGTTGAGTGACTAGCATGAGGACCTAGGGGAGACCTGGCAGTGACGCTGTTCTTCGGGCCTCTGGTGCCCTCTGTTCCAAGAGTATTGAACCCCTGGGCCCTCCAGCGCCCTTGTTATGGACAGTGGTGAGTAGAGAGGAGTGATGCACAGCTGCAAAGAGGAAGCTGGGTAACAGCTTGCCACCAGGGCAGGCTGGGAGTGTTTCTATTCAAACCATTTTTTCCATTTGTCCTTTTCAGAAAATGATGTCCATGAAAGACATGGAGAAGAACTTCTGGTGTCAGACCTTGGCAGAAGTCACTGGAATTGCTTCCCCTAATCGTGAGGGTTCTAACACCTCTCTTCCCATATGAAGAGAAAGCAGGGCAAAGACGGAACATGATTCTTCTTTGACCATTAAAGTTCCCAGAGGAGACCACTTATTCTGTGTTGCAACGGAAGTTCAACTAGATGGATTTACAGTGGCCAAATAATATGCCCTTCAATGCCCATGAGATGTGGGCTTTACTGGACTTTTATTGTTGGCAGCATGTCTGAACCCCCGTGAGAAGGGTATCAGGGTCCGCCTCTTGGCATTCATACAGACACCCAAAGACTAAGGTACTGTGTGCTCACTACAGGGCCAAGCTCTTGGCAGTGCTGGGAGGAAAGATGAAGGAAGGGGAGCGAGAGAGGGGGTGATACAGGAAGTCACACAGTTATTCTCCAGCCAAACAGCTCACTGGAATTGCACACTGCCTGTTCCACATCTTTGCCACACTTGCTATGCCTTGGAGAACTCTCTCTTGTCCCCTCCACCTCTCTCAGTATCTCCACATGTCCAAATATCACCCATCCTTCCAGACGCAGCTGTGGGGCTGGTCCCAGGGCAGGGTGAGATGAGGCCACCCTCCATCACATCCTCCAGGAGCTCCCCTCACCCACTCAGCCACTCCATTAAAAACCAGCCACACTTATTAGCAAGTCTATGGCCTCAGAAGCAGAAAAAGGTGTTACTCATCTCATTTATTGGGCATATTATTCTCGTCAAAGGCTTTTAGAGAATTTTGCTAATGGCTCCGGGACTATACACACCATCACAATTAAGACAGAGCTAATAAATTAAGTTTTATGGACATAAATCAGCAGGTATGCTTATTCAGCTGTTACACCTCACTTAGAATTGGGCTTCGCACCTTAAGATGAAGCATGATTTCCATTGAGGAGTTGTAATGGCCTTGTTAATGGAATGTTAATTACCTCGCTTGTTGGACAGCAAGATGTCTGCTCCTGCTCTCCTGCCAACAGTGTTCTTAGAGAAACACATTTTTCCAACTTTGTGTCACTATGGCTGACAGATCTCACTAAACCCCCTCCGTCATCCCCAGAATGACAGAATAATGAAGACAGAATGAAGTTCACCAGCCCGTGAAGAGTCAGACAAACAAAACCTTAGGTGATCATAGTGATGTATGCGGTCTACCCTCCCCAAAAGACACTGTGGTGGAGAAGGGACTTTGGGCTAAGGGTCAGAAGGAATGGCTTCTCACCTGCCATCATAGTGAGTTCAGACTGCCATACACTGGCTTAAACAACAATCATTTATTTCTCACATTTCTGGAATCTGGGAGTCTAAGATCAAGGCACCAGTAGATTTGGTGTCTGGGAGAGCCCACCTCCTGGCTTACAGAAGGCTACCTTCTCCCTGTGTGCTCACATGGCATTTCCTCTTCCTATAAGGGCTCTAATCCCATCATGAGGGCATCACCCATCTGACCTCATCTAAACCTAATCGCCTCCCAAAGGCCCCACCTCCTAATACCATAACATTGCGGGATAGGGCTTCCACCTATTAATTCTTGGCAGGGGACACAAACATTCAGCCCATAACACCTCCACCCCAACAACAGCTAGCATTTTGACTTCAGGCAAGCCACTTACACTCTCTGGGCCACAGTTTCTCATTTATTACATGATATAATAAAGTGACCATGGATAAAACTGAGTGAAAAACACAACCCTTAGAAAGATATCAATATTGGACCAGTTTGTGATAATTTTGCCAAGACTATAAAGGGTGGGCCCAAGACAGCAGTGCAGGCAGCCTCCACGTTTTGTCAGCCGCATCAGGGGCCAAAGCAGCCCAGGTACCAGCAGTGCGGGAAGGCAGTCAGGTTCATCGTAGTCAACTGGGGGGAGGGGGGCAGGGCGGAGGGGACATGTGCATAGCCTTATCATCAACAGTGTGAGCTACCATCAGGGGCACTTTGGACACAGGAAAGCAGGACTATGCCATGAGTATACCTTGAAGAGCAGTATTTTCCAGCAAGAAGATAAGTGACAATTGAACTACACGGGGGTGGTGAACCTGCCCTGGCCTTGGACCAAGTTGGTTCTAAAGACCTGCTCAGCAAAGGAAGGGCTCAATCAGGACCTAGCACACCTGGGCCCAGACCTCCTGTGCCCCCAAGTGTCTGTGCCATATTAGACAAGTCCATACCCTTCTCTGGCCCTAGTTTCTTTCTTTCAACCCAAAGATCTCAAGGTCAAACAGCCTCTTCCTCTAAGAAATATCAGTTAAAATTGCTTCAGAGCAGCCACCGCCTTTCTTTACTTCATCTAGGGGAGAATTCTCAGACCCAGGACCTGCTGGAAGAATTTCTTTGCATCCATTTAGCATATCAATTCTCACATTTTCTTCTTGAACTTAAGAGCAAAGGACTCAGAGAGCTGTGCTTTTGTCTCTTCAATGCAGAGTTTTGCATATTCTCCTGGGCTCTTTGCCCTTGAGTTACCCACCACAGACCAGCCCTGCTCCCTGGCTGAGGCGGAGGCAGGCCTCCACAGCTAACTGGGGCGGCTGCCCTTCCCATACATCCTCCCTCCTCCTGCAGAGAGTGAAAGTCCAGCCCAAAGTGGGATGCAGAGAAGGAGTATGGAATGGGGAATAGGCAGTAAGAACCCCAGAATGGGGGGGAGGGTGTTGCAGGTGCAGGGTAGTTGAGTAAAAGCAACGGTTTGCAAGGCTCATGAGACAGAATCAAAGCAAATGATTTGAGCTGCTGGACTGCAAGAGGCCTGGGAGCCAGGTCTCAGGGGTGAGAGGCTCTCACACAAGCTGTCGCATATTTCAATGTCAATAGCATCCAAGAGGCCCTGGGCTCCTCACAAACGTGGAAGAGGGAAGGAAACCCAGTCTGTGATAAGGTGCCCTTCCTACTCTGCGGCACATTGTCCTTTACTCACTCTGCAATGAAACTGCAACCCCAGAGGGAGAAAGCTGCTTCTTACCAGGAATGGCCTTTGGAGGTGTCTCCATCAGTTGTTGTTGCATAACAAACAATCCCAGTCACACACCACGATAAGCATTCATTTAGCTCAGGCATCTGCAGGTCAGTTGGGGGTCAGCTGATACAGGCTGGGCTCAGCTGGGCAGCAGTAAGTTGTAGGTTGGGTCTGAGCCTTTTCCCCATTTCTCTCATAGTCCTTAGTCCAGTGGACTAGCTGGGGCATGTTCTTCTCATGACAACAACAGAGGCACAAGAGAGCAAATGGAAATATGCCATGTCCCTTGAGGCCTAGCCCAAGCTGGCACCCTATGGTTTCTGCCCATTTCCATTGGCCAAATCAAGTCACATTCCCAAGTTCAAAGTAGAGGGCCAGAGAAATATACTTTGCCTTATAGAGAGAACTGCAGAGTCATATGACAAAGGCATAGATACAGGGAAAGGTAAAGAATTGGGGCGTATAATGCAATCCACAAAAGGAATGAGTCCCACAATGCCTCATGGTTGATGGGACATTTTTCACACTTTCCTTAATTTACTCTTTATAACAACCCTAAGAGACAACGATTATAACTCCATGTTATAGATGAAGAAACTGAAACTCAGAAAGAGAAGACATGCCTGAGATCACACCATCATTAAGCATAAGAATGAGTACGCTGGGACTTCCCTGGTGGCGCAGTGGTTAAGAATCCGCCTGCCAATGCAGGGAACACGGGTTCGAGCCCTGGGCCAGGAAGATCCCACATGCCACAGAGCAACTAAGTCCATGCGCCACAACTACTGAGCCTGCGCTCTAGAGCCCACAAGCCACAACTACTGAGCCCACGCACCGCAACTACTGAGCCCATGTGCCACAACTACTGAAGCCCCCGCGCCTAGAGCCTGTGCTCTGCAACAAGAGAAGCCACCCTAACGAGAAACCCGTGCACAGCAACGAAGAGTAGCCCCCGCTCACCGCAACTAGAGAAAGCCCGCACCCAACAACAAAGACCCAACACAACCAAAAATAAAAATAAATAAATAAAATTTTTTAAAAAAATGAATGCATACACCAGTCTCTTCATCCAAATTCAAGTCCAGAAATTTTGCCATAACTTCAGTGCTGGCTTTCCTTAAGGAGACCCTAGAGCACCTGGGATTTGTGGAAAGATCCCTCATTATTTATATGTCTCCCACTGTTATATAATTTTATGGACAGCCAAAGGGACCTTGATTTTCTTAACCATAAAGTAAAGAATTTAGATGAAATCAGGAACAGCAAATATCTGACATGCATGCTGCCACTAACCATTCCTACATCCATGGCCGACATCACTAATCAATGATGGCACTCTTTCCTCATGAGTCTTAGACTTTTTCTCCACACAGCATTGTGGACAGTCGCTGCTACTGAATTGGAGAGGACACAGAAGATGAAGACTGTTTTTAAATGCTGTATAAACCTTTTCTGAGGCTCATCCAGCCCCAAAAGGCTATGATTCTGAAACCAGCAACAACAGCATGGAAACAACAGCATAGAAAGGCCACATGGCTGGCATCAGCAGAACTGATTCTAGCTGCAGCTCGGCTATAGCTCGCTCTGTGTGGGAAAGAGAGCTAAATTTACCTGAGCATTTGTTACATCAGTTTTGTGACCTTTTAAATCATTTATTTCAATTCCATAAACATTAATGGAGGATCCACTGAGTGCCAAGCACTGCTGTCAAGGGGATAAAGAAATGAATGGAACACCGTCCCAATCCTGGAAGGAAGGTAGGGGGGTAGGAGATGTTCTGATTTCTGAAGTCCCGTCCAACATTAATACTCGACTAATATGTCGCTAAAAAGTACAAGACGTTGTCGTGGAACTCATAATCATGCAGACTCCACAAGCTTGAAGATCTCCCAGGCAGGAGTGGGCGTTACGGATGAGAGGATCTGACCTTAGAGTGAGGGTTACCATGTTCCACTGTTCTCCATGCTCCCAGAGTAGAAGGCAAATGCCACTTTGAGGCCAAACCTTTCCAGGCTCATCTTTCAGATTTTAGGGTGTGAGTCCCAGCTCTGCCACTTACTAGCCTCAGAGCCTTGAGCCATCCACTCACTCACTGAGGCACTGGTTTCCTTATCTGAAAAAGAGGGTTCATCACCACCGCTGCTGTGGTGGGTATCTGTATGCTATTCAACAAGTAAACGCCTGCAGCACAGATGCCGGAATGAGTTCACATCCCTTTCCTTCCTCTCCTTCACATGCCCCATGCCCCATGCCCCAGATCAGAACTTTTCCACTTCTCCTAGCTGCACAAGGGAGTCCCTGGAGCTTCTAAGAAATAGAGATGCCCACGCCTGACCCCAGATCAATAGAATCAGAGCCTTTGGGGATGGAGCCCAGGGAGTCATCCTTCTTAAGTCTCACAGGTGACGATGGTGTGCAGACACCGGTGAGAACCACCACTCTGGTTGTGTTAGTCAGGATTTTCTAGAGAAGCAGAACCCATAGGACATAGAGATAGAAATAGAGATAGAGACAGAGATGATAGAGAGAGAGAGAGAGAGAGGTAGTAGGTAGGCAGGTAGATAGATGGATAATAGATAGATACATAGGTAGATGACAGATAGATAGATATAAATAGACAGACAGATAGATAGATGATAGATACATAGATACATAGGAAGAGATTTATTATAAAGAATTTGCTTGAGATTATGGAGGCTGAACAGTTCCAGGATCTGTAGACAGCAAGTTGGAGACCCAGGAGAGCCAAAGTATAAGTTCCAGTCCTAGTCCAATTTCAAAGGCAGGAGGGGCTTCCCCGGTGGCGCAGTGGTTGAGAGTCCGCCTGCCGATGCAGGGGACACGGGTTCGTGCCCCGGTCCGGGAAGATCCCACATGCCGCGGAGCGGCTGGGCCCGTTAGCCATGGCTGCTGAGCCTGCGCGTCCAGAGCCTGTGCTCCGCAACGGGAGAGGCCACAACAGTGAGAGGCCCGCGTACCGCAAAAAAAAAAAAAAAGGCAGGAGACCAGTATCCCAGGTCAGTAGTCAAGCAACAGAAATTCCTACCTCCTCAGGCTCTTTGGTCTATTCAAACCTTCAGTGGATTGGATGAGGCCCCCTTTCTGCTTCACTCAGTCTACCAGTTCAAAGGTTAATCTCACCCAGAAACACCCTCACAGGCACACCCAGAATAATGTTTAACCAAATATCTGGGCACCCCATGGCCCAGTCAAGTTGACACAAAATTCACCACCACAGTGACCTCAGCCAACTTCTCCAGGCTTCCTAGATTCCCCATCTCCCTGGCTTTGCTCGTGCAAAGTCTCTTCTGCCTGGAATGCCATCTCCACAGCCCCAGCATTTTGCTAATCCAACTCCGCTCACCAAACTCAATGGTCAAACTCCCTCTTCCAGGGAGCCTCCCATGAGCCACTCCTGGGTTTCTGAGAGCAGAGCAGCTCCCAAATAACTGGGATGGCCCAGAGACTTCCCTCAGCTCTGCTTCTGTGTAAACCTTGCCCCACCCTATGAGGCAGGGAGAGCAAAAGGGGCAAACCCTTGGGAGAACCAGAGCGAAGGGTCCACCGGAAAGTGGGCTTTGGGTCACCTGCTGCTATTGATCAGGGACCAATTTGTTTGGAGATAAAGACAAAAAAAACCTGGATGTCCCAGCAGCAGCAGGCCTGTGGGCATCACTGAGGTCATGTAACAGAATTCTCCAGTTTCTCCAGCCCACATCCACATCCCTCCACCTGCCCACGGCACACTCCAGCCCCCTCAAATGTCACCCTTTTTCTGCAGAGAAATGTCCAAGGAGAATGCAGACTCAGCTGCGCTCACAAGCAGCGCTCTCGTGTTTCTGTCTCTGCGCCTTCAGGGCTGTCTGGGGTGGCCCTCACCTGCCGTCCCTCCTAACATGAGGCCACGTTGCGTTCCCAGTAAAGGCAGGAAGGGACTTGTCCCCGGTGCCACCTGTGCCTTCTGCCCCAGGTTGAAAACAGCTCAGCCCGAAGGCTCTAATGCCGGCTCCCTGGGCCCCACGGGCCAGACCCCAGGCTGCCCTCTCCATCCTCTGCCTCTGACTGCAGACCCGCACGTGGGAGCCTCGTCCTGGCCAATCAACCATGCGCGTGGATGGACAAGCAGAGATGTGACCTGCCCACGCTCACAACTAACCGAATTTTCCTTTACGCTTCTTGGCAGCACGATAAGCATTGTTCAGAATCGAGGCTGGGAGAAGCACTTTGGACAAATCGCTGGAAGAAATCTGGAGTCTGATCCCCACTATCCCTCAGCTGGTTCCCCAGTAACACCCCACCCCCAGCTCTGTGAATTCTCATCTTAGCCAAGAGACAAGTGGTTTCTCATCTTTGGGAATTTTCTTCTCCTGTTCATGCTTTGCTTTATTCAAATATCTAAAATTTGTCCTGCACATATATTCTCTATTTCACCACAGTTATAATCCTCATTTGCTTCCTTCCCCAGAGGCGTCCAGGGGCCCCTTGACCCACCAGCCCCTTTTTTTCTCAGTGTATCAGCCATATCACCAAGATCTCTCTCCAACAAACAAAACATCGTCAATTTTTCTAGCGGGACTTGGGGCCCTTGTTTGCCCATGGCGGATCTAGGGCCTGTTTAGTTCACTCTGCTCCATCTTCTTCTCCTTTTCTTTCACACACACCTGTGAATTTGTTGGGGCACCTGGAAGGTGGGGCTAGTGCAAGGAGAACGTTTCCCTACTTGGAGTACCCATCACACCAAATGACCTTCCAACTGCAGTGGGAGAGGGTGGAAGGGGGCGGGCAGTGTAGGTCTGTCTTGTGAGTGGGTGTGAAGTTTAACAGGTATGTGTGTGTGCCAGGTATGCTGAATGATGTGTGTGGTGTGTGACTTCCTGTGGGGGGAGGGTGTGGGTGCCCGTGTACATGTGTGGAGCATATCCTGCCTGTGTGTGAAAAACAGCGGCTCACCTGTGTACATAGGATGCAGGTCCCTGGTATATACAGATGGTCCCAGATTTACGATGCTTCCATTTATAATTTTTGTACTTTACCATGGTGTAAAACGATACACATTCAATAGAAACCATACTTCAAAATGAATTTTGGTCTTTTCCCCAGCTAGTGATATGCAGTACGCACTCCCTCGTGATGCTGGGCAGTGGCAGAAGCTGTAGCTCTCATTCAGCTATGAGATCACAAGGGTGAAAAACCGATACCCTTACAACTCTCCTGTACCCAGACAACCATTCTGTTTTTTACTTTCAGTACAGTATTCAATTACATGAGATATTCAACACTTTATTACAAAATGGGCATTGTGTTAGATGTTTTTGTCCAACTGCGGCTAATGGAAGTATTCTGAGTATGTTTAAGGTAGGCTGGGCTAAGTGATGACGTTCGGTAGGTTAGGTGTATCAAATGTATTTTTGACGAAATATTTTCCATTTATGATGGGTCTATCAGGACATAACCCCACCCTAAGTTGAGGAAGATCTACAGTATATCTGGTGCTTGAGCTCCTGTGCATGTAGGAGGTGTCTGCTCTCTGGGGAGGTGACATGTACATGAAAGGATAGGATGGGAGTGTGGGTTTGAAGGGAGGAGGGATGAGATCAATGAGAGAACACATACTAGTCTGGTAGGAGGTAATTCAGCCCTTTGTCGGACAAGGCTGTCAGGCCTGCCCCAGTGCAGAGAAATAGGAAGAGTGTGAGCTCTTTGGAAAGGGGACCCCAGGTGATGAATACGCTGATCCCAAGAAGAAAAACATCATGAGTCAGGGTTGGGCCCCAGAGACCTGCAGGGTGGAGTTTGGGGCTCAGAGTGGGGCTCGGGGCCCCCATTGGGATAGATGAAGGGAGGGGCAGCTCCAAACAGGCAGACAAGGCAGGTGCTGGCCTACCACAGCCTTCAGGAAGTATGGCACAGAAAGACATGGGTTCGAATCCTGACCTCTGCCACTCCCTAACTGTGTGGCCCCAGGCAAGTGACTTAACTTCTGTCAGCCTCAGTTTCTTCATCCACAAAATAGAGTGCTCTAAAAATTAAAATAGAGGAACATACAAAAGGAGTTAGCACAATGCCTGGTACACAGTGAGCACTGAGGAGGTGGCCATTATGTTGTTCTTACTGTTATTTTCCTCCAAAGCCCCACCCCTGCTAGCATCACGGGAGCCTCTGATGGAAGACTGAGGCTTTCCAGGCCAGGAGGACGTGGAGGGTTTACAACACCTCCTCCACCGGGTGTGATGCCTTAGCCCTGGGATGCATGCCCTTGGGAGCATATGCAGTGCCCCTCCTGCTCCCAGTCAGAGCTGGGGTCCGCCTGGGAGGGCAGCAGTTGTTTGCGGAGGTGGCATGTGGAGTGTGTATGTGTGTTTGAGGGCAGCTGACTACCCTGCGGTTGGACCTCCACCCAGCCCGTTCCTACAGCCAAATCCTACCAAGCGTCTGTTCATTCATCCGCTCATTTCATGGATGAGAACCTGTCGGGCGCTGTCCTAGGTGCTGGGGACGTGATGGTGATCGCAGTATAGGCTGAAGGTGTTCAGGCATTCCAGAATAACATGCCAGCTTTAAGTATCAAAGTATCAATATTTTTAATATTAAAAATACAATTTTAACTGTATTAAAATACAATTTTAATATTTTATACTTACAATTGTGTAATACAATTATTCCAGTATTTTTAAAAATTTGAAATCTGAATTATTTACATCTGGAGAGATACCCAGAAAATTTTATGCTATATCAAAATTTCTAATTGGCCCAAGAAACACTCCTTTAAAAATCCATCTGTCTATATTCCTCCCCTGTTATTGTGAAAATCCCATGACCAGGATCACTGGCTGGTTGGCCATTGTTTGCTTTTTCCTTCAGTTGGTTGGTTTGAGTGATATTAGTAATTTATACTCCTCCTAAAGCCAGTTTGGGTTCTGCTGTTCTTCGGAGAGCCTTGGAGGGGTCTCCTTAGAATCGGGATGAGAGGACACATTAAGGCAAACAAGAAGAGGATATGGCAGCAGAATTGGGGGATGGGGGAGGGACAAAGAAAGAATGAGGTTCCCAGGTCTTCCCAGCTTCCTTTCCCTGAGATGAGATTCACTCTTCTCCCCTCCCAGAAAAGGGCCAGATCCCTTGTTGGTGCCTGATTCCTCCTCCTGTAGGATAATTTATTTCAGTTTGTTTTGATTATCGTTCTCCTGAAAGAATAAAGTTTCCTCAGTCCTCTATCCTGGCTTTCCCTTAGGAAGAATTTAGGACAAAGTATAGATGACTTTGGTGGCCATACCTTACCTTTTTAATGAAATGTCAATAGTTGGGTCTTTCTTAAAATACCATATTGTTATACTATCATTTTGATCCAATGCTACAGCTATAACTACTACAATATGATGATGAGCAAAACTCTCTACCCTCAAGGAGTTTTTACTTTAGTAGGGGAGACACAATAAAGAAGTGTTAGACGATTCCCACCAGACCTACTGAGCATTTGAAGTGGGACTGCTCTAAATTGAGGTGTGCTACAAACGTAAAATATACCCTCAAAAGACTTTATGCAAGAAAAAAGAATGTAAATAATTTTTGTATAGAGTACACACTGAAATAATACTACTCTGATATTTTGGGTTAAATAATACATATTCTTAAATAAAACATATTATCAAAAACTTTTTTAAAACATTAAAAAAATAAAGAAGTGAGCATATATGTAACATAATTTCAAATAGTGTTATGACTGGATTGGTTTTTTTGCTGCATGACCAACCATGCTAATATTTTATGATTTTTAAAAAATGACTATTTATTTTTGCTCATGAGATTACAGGTCAGCTCAGCAGTTCTAACAGTCTGGTCTGGGTTCCTTCATGCATATGCAATTGGCTCCAGGGAAGCCCGGTGGTTCTGCTTCTGGGAAAGGCTGGCTGTTGGCTGGGGTGCCTCAGTTTTCCTCCACAAGTTCTCTCATCCTCCACCAAACTAGCTCAGTCTTTTTCTCCAGGAAGTTGCTGGCATCCAAGAGTAAGAGCAGAAGACGACAAGGCTCAGAGCTGGCACACCTTTACTTCCCAAACATTCTATTGGACAGAGCAAGTCATAAGTCCAGTCCAGATTTGAGGACTGGGGAAATAGACTCCACATCTCAATGGAAGGTGTTGCAAAGTCATATTGCAGAGGGGTGTTGATGGAGGGATGGATAATTGCAGCCATTGTTGCAATCAATGACATGGGTAATAAAGAAAATAAAAGGAAGTAATGGGATAAGAAAGTGACAGGGTGAGAAGCTTCTTTATATTAGGTCAGAGAAGACCTCTCTGAAGAGAAAAATTTGAGATGAGACCTGAGTGATAAGAAAGAGCAACTATGCTTCACAGATTAGGTAGAGGAGCACAGCATGTGCAAAGGCCCTGAGTACGTAAAAATCTTAATTGTGCTCAGGATTCAGAAAGAAGCTGGGTCTACCTGGGATAAATAAATAGATGGGGGAAATGCTAAGAGACCAAATTAAAGAAATAGGGGGTAATCATATTTGGCCTTATAGGTATGATAAGATATTTGCATTTTATTTTAAATGTGATAGGAAGCCATTGGAGGGCTTGAAACAGAAAAGTGAAATGATCTGATTAAAATTTGGCTACTGTGGGGACGATAGGCTAAGTTGGGAACAGGCCAGAGTGGAAGCAGGTAGAAGAATATTGTAATAGTCCAGACAAGAAATTCCAAGACAGAGACCAAGGTGGTAGCAGTGAAGTTGTAAGAGTTGGGATGCTCTGGAATACATTTTTGAAGCAGAGCCTGCAGGACTTTCTAATGGATTCGATCTTAGATGAGAAGAAAAAAGAAGTGAAGGTGACTCAAAGTTTTTTCCTTAAGTTTCTGGGTGGGTGATGCATTAGTGAATGAACCTCATTACTAAGATACAAAGACTATGAAAGAAACACGTTTGGGAGAGGAGTAAGTTGAGAATTTTACTGTGGGCTTGTTAAGTGTAAGAGGCCTGGTAGAACAGGGAAACATACTCAATATTTTGTAATAACCTGTAAGGGAAAAGAAACTGAAGAGGTATATATATATATAAAAATAACTGGATTACTGTACTATACACCTGAAACTAACATGATATTGTAAATAAACTATACTTCAATAAAAACAAACAAATGAATAATTTTTAAAAGAGGTCTGGTAGACATCACAGAGGTGTCAAATAAGCTAATCAGATGGGTGGGTCTCGAATTCAGAGGGGAGATCGCGCTGGAGATATCTATTTTATAGTCAACAGCATATCTAGCATGAGGCTAGATAAATCTACCAACGAAGATAATAAATAGAAAAGAGAAGGGGACCTATGCCAATATTCAGAAGTAGATCAGAAAGAGGAAATAGAAGAAAAGGAGATTAAGAAGTGACCATTAAAGCAGGAAAACAAAAAAGAAAATAAAGTATTTCTAAAAGGAGGGAGTGATCACTTCTGCTTCCAGCCAAGATGGAGTAACGGGACCAGATACCCTTACATCTTAAACTACTAGGAAACCAAAGCATTGTTTCATAATAACAAGTTTTAAGCATTGTGCAAAAAAGCAGTACAGAAACTTGATCTCTGAAAGAAGGCAAACAAGCAAGGTTGTTTGTCGACTGTACCAGCTCACCACCTAGAGGCATTTTCCAGGCCTTAGCAAAGGGAGTGGAGACCGTAACAGAACCCAGCAGTCTGACTGAGTAGAGATGCCAGAGATGAAAGTTCAGGGAAGCCAAGGCAGCTAGAATTTGCAAGGCTGAGTACCAGAAGGGTGGGACCTTCACAAAGAGAGCGTTTCAGAGATCTGCACAGGTGTCCCCTCAAGTCTGTGGCTGCATGTGCATAAGCAAAAACTATCCAAAGATGGAAAAAGAACTATCAGGAAAAACATAAGCAGAACAATTCCCAGAGTTCATGCAGGATCGAGAACAAACTTCATAACACATGGGGCTTTGGGTAGAATCCTCAAAAAGGAATTGCCTTAGTATTGGTGCTAAATTATACCTAGACTAAAAGCTGCTTTGTACCTGCCATAAAAAAAGCTTAACAAGGGTGAAGAGACCCATAGTTCTGAGTAACTATGCACAGGAAAAAATCCAACACTACTTAAATAAATACAATTATATCCAGCAAGTCCGGGAAAAACTCTGGACCTGGCTAAGAGGCAAGAGACCATTGTTTCGGGGTGCGCGAGGAGAAGGGATTCAGAGCACCGCCTAAACAAGCTCCAGAGATGGGCGCGAGCCGCGGCTAACAGCGTGGACTCAGAGACGGACATGACATGCTAAGGCTGCTGCTGCAGACACCAAGAAGCCTGTGTGTAAGCACAGGTCACTATCCACACCTCCCCCTCCTGGGAGCCTGTGCAGCCCGCCACAGTCCCGTGATCCAGGGACAACTTCCCCGGGAGAACACACGCCATGCCTCGAGCTGTTGCAACGTCTCGCTGGCCTCTGCCACCACAGGCTCGCCCTGCATTCCATACCGCTCCCTCCCGCTGGCCTAAGTGAGCCAGAGCTGCCTAATCAGCCGCTCCTTTAACCCCGTCCTGTCTGGATGGGGAACAGATGCCCTCAGGTGACCTACATGCAGAGGCAGGGCAAAATCCAAAGCTGAACCCCAGGAGCTGTGTGAACAAAGAAGAGAAAGGGAAATTTCTCTCAGCAGCCATAGGAGCAGTGGATTAAATCTCCACAATCAACGTGACGTACCCTGTATCTGTGGAATACCTGAATAGACAATCATTCCAAAACTCAGGTCGTAGGCTTCGGGAGCAACTGTGGACTTGGGGTTTGCTTTCTGCATCTGACTTGTTTCTGGCTTTATGTTTATCTTAGTTTAGTATTTAGAGCTTATTATCATTGGTATATTTGCTTATTGATTTGGTTGCTCTCTTCCGTTTTTATTTTTTTTACATTTATATATATTTTTTCCCTTTTTCTCTTTTGTGAGTTTGTATGTGTATGCTTCTTTGTGTGATTTTCTCTGTATAGCTTTGCTTTTGCCATTTCTCCTAGGGTTCTGACTGTCCATTTTGGGTTTTTTTGTTTGTTTCTTTTGGGTTTTTTTAGTATAGTTTTTTTTTTTATTTTTTTTGCGGTACGCGGGCCTCTCACTGTTGTGGCCTCTCCCGTTGCGGAGCACAGACTCTGGATGTGCAGGCTCAGCGGCCATGGCTCACGGGCCCAGCCGCTCCGCGGCATGTGGGATCCTCCCGGACCGGGGCACGAACCCGTGTCCCCTGCATCGGCAGGCGGACTCTCAACCACTGCACCACCAGGGAAGCCCTTTTAGTACAGATTTTAGTGCTTGTTATCATTGGTGGATTTGTTTTTGGTTTGGTTGCTGTCTTCTTTCTTTCTCTCTCTTTTCAATTAATTTTTATTTTTAATAATTTTTTTCTATTTTAGCAACTTTATTTTATTTTTTCTTTCTTTCTTTTTCTCCTTTTTTTTCTGAGCCGTGTAGCTGACAGGGTCTTGGTACTCTGGCTGGGTGTCAGGCCTGAGCCTCTGAGGTGGGAGAGCCAAGTTCAGGACATTGGCCCACCAGATACCTCCCAGCCCCATGTAATATGAAACAGTGAAAGCTCTCCCAGAGATCTCCATCTCAATGCTAAGATGCAGCTCCACTCAACGACAGGTAAGCTACAGTGCTGGACACCCTATGCCAAACAACTAGCAAGACAGGAACACAAACCCACCCATTAGCAGAGCGGCTGCCTAAAATCATAATAAGTTCACAGACACCCCAAAACACACCACAGACATGGTCCTGTCCACCAGAAAGACAAGATTCAGCCTCATCCACAAGAACACAGGTACCAGTCGCCTCCACCAGGAAGCCTACACAACCCACTGAACCAAACTTACCCACTGGGAGCAGACACCAAAAACAATGGGAACTATGAACCTGCAGCCTGCAAAATGCAGACCCCAAACACAGTAAGTTAAGCAAAATGAGAAGGCAGAGAAATATGCAGCAGATGAAGGAGCAAAGTAAAAACCCACCAGACCAAACAAATGAAGAGGAAAAAGGCAGTCTACCTGAAAAAGAATTCAGAGTAATGATAGTAAAGATGATCCAAAATCTTGGAAATAGAATGGAGAAAATACAAGAAATGTTTAACAAGGACCGAGAAGAACTAAAGAGCAAACAAACAATGATGAACAACACAATAAGTGAAATTAAAAATTCTCTAGAAGGAATCTGTAGCAGAATAACTGAGGCAGAAGAATGATAAGTGACCTGGAAGGTAAAAGTGTGGAAATAACTACCACAGAGCAGAATAAAGAAAAAAGAATGAAAAGAATTGAGGAAATCTCAGAGACCTCTGGCACAACATTAAATGCACCAACATTCGAATTACAGGGGTCCCAGAAGAAGAGAAAAAAAAAAGGGACTGAAAAAATATTTGAAGAGATTATAGTTGAATACTTCCCTAATATGGGTAAGGAAATAGTCAACCAAGTCCAGGAAACGCAGAGTCCCATACAAGATAAATTCAAGGAGAAACACACCAAGACACATATTAATCAAACTATCAAAAATTAAATACGAAGAAAAAATATTAAAAAGCAGCAAGGGAAAAGCAACAATTAACATACAAGGGAATCCCCACAAGGTTAACAGCTGATCTTTCAGCAGAAACTCTGCAAGTTTCAGCAGAAACTCTGGCAGGACATATTTATAGTGATGAAAGGGAAAAAGCTACAACCAAGATTACTCTACCCAGCAAGGATCTCATTCAGATTCAATGGAAAAATTAAAACTTTTACAGACAAGCAAAAGCTAAGAGAATTCAGCACCACCAAACCAGCTTTACAACAAATGCTAAAGGAACTTCTCTAGGTAGGAAACACAAGAGAAGGAAAAGACTTATAATAACAAACAAAAACAATTAAGAACATGGTAATAGGAACATACATATTGATAACTACCTTAAATGTAAATGGATCAAATGCTCCAACCAAAAGAATGGATACAAAAATAAGACCCACAAATATGCTGTCTACAAGAGACCCACTTCAGACCTAGGGACACATACAGACTGAAAGTGAGGGGATGGAAAAAGATATTCCATGCAAATGGAAATCAAAAGAAAGCTGGAGTAGCAGTTCTCGTATCAGACAAAATAGACTTTAAAATAAAGACTCTTACAAGAGACAAAGAAGGGCACTATATAATGATCAAAGGATCAATCCAAGAAGAAGATATAACAATTTTAAATATTTAAGCACCCAACATAAGAGCAACTCAGTACATAAGGCAAAGGCTAACAGCCATAAAAGGGGAAATCGACAGTAACACAATAATAGTAGGGGACTTCAACACCCCACTTTCACCAATGGACAGATCATCCAAAATGAAAATAAATAAGGAAACACAAGCTTTAAATGATACATTAAACAAGATGGACTTTATTGATATTTATAGGACATTCCATCCCAAAACAGCAGATTACACTTTCTTCTCAAGTGCTCCTGGAACATTCTCCAGGACAGATCATATCTTGGGTCACAAATCAAGCCTTGGTAAATTTAAGAAAATTGAAATCGTATCAAGATCTTTTCTGACCACAAAGCTATGAGACTAGATATCAATTACAGGAAAAAAATCTGTAAAAAATACAAACACATGGAGGCTAAACAATACACTACTAAATAACCAAGAGATACAAACAATACACTACTAAATAACTGAAGAAATCAAAGAGGAAATCAAAAAATACCTAGAAACAAATGACAATGGAAACAAGATGACCCAAAACTTATGGGATGCAGAAAAAGCAGTTCTAAGAGGGAACTTTATAGCAATAAAATCCTACCTCAAGAAAAAAGAAACATCTCAAATAAACAACTTAACCTTACACCAAAAGCAATTAAAGAAAGAAGAACAAAAAAAAAAAAAAAAAGAAAGAAAGAAGAACAAAAAAACTCCAAAGTTAGCAGAAGAAAAGAAATCATAAAGATCAGAACAGAAATAAATGAAAAAGAAATGAAGGAAATGATAGCAAAGATCAATAAAAGTAAAAACTGGTTCTTTGAGAAGATAAACAAAATTGATAAACCATTAGCCAGACTCATCAAGAAAATAAGGGAGAAGACTCAAATCAATAGAATTAGAAATGAAAAAGGAGAAGTAACAACTGACACTGCAGAAATACAAAGGATCATGAGAGATTACTACAAGCAACTATATGTTAATAAAATGGACAACCTGGAAGAAATGGACAAATTCATAGAAAAGCACAACCTTCTGAGACTGAACCAGGAAGAAATAGAAAATAAAAACAGAAAACTCACAAGCACTGAAATTGAAACTGTGATTAAAAATCTCTCAACAAACAAAAGCCCAGGACAAGATGGCTCCACAGGTGAACTCTATCAAACATTTAGAGAAGACCTATCCTCAAACTCTTCCAAAATATGGCTGAGGGAGGAACACTCCCAAACTCTTTCTACAAAGCCACCATCACCCTGATACCAAAACCAGACAAAGATGTCACAAAGAAAGAAAATTACAGGCCAATATCTCTGATGAACATAGATGCAAAAATCCTCAATAAAATACTAGCAAACAGAATCCAACAGCACATTAAAAGGATCATACACCATAATCAAGTGCGGTTTATCCCAGGAATGCAAGGATTCTTCAATATATGAAAATCAATCAATGTGATACACCATATTAACAAGTTTAAGGATAAAAATCATATGATCATCTCAATAGATGCAGAAAAAGCTCTTGACAAAATTCAACACCCATTTATGATAAAAACCCACCAGAGAGTAGACATAGAGGGAACTTACCTCAACATAATAAAGGCCATATACGACAAACCCATAGACAACATCGTTCTCAATGGTGAAAAACCGATACCATTTCCACTAAGATCGGGAACAAGACAAGGTTGTCCACTCTCACCACTATTATTCAACATAGTTTTGGACGTTTTAGCCACAGCAATCAGAGAAGAAAAAGAAATAAAAGGAAACCAAATCGGAAAAGAAGAATTAAAACTGTCACTGTTTGCAGATGACATGATACTATACATAGAGAATTCTAAAGCTGCTACCAGAAAATGACTAGAGCTAATCAATGAATTTAGTAAAGTAGCAGGATACAAAATTAATGCACAGAAATCTCTTGCATTCCTATACACTAATGATGAAAAATCTGAAAGAGAAATTAAGGAAACACTCCCATTTACCATTGCAACAAAAAGAATAAAATACCTAGGAATAAACCTACCTAAGGAGACAAAAGACTTATATGCAAAAACTATAAGACACTGATGAAAGAAATTAAAGATGATACAAATAGATGGAGAGATATACCATGTTCTTCAATTGGAAGAATCAACATTGTGAAAATGACAATACTACCAGAAGCAATCTACAGATTCAATGCAATCCCTATCAAACTACCACTGACATTTTTCACATAACTAGAACAAAAATTTCACAATTTGTATGCAAACACAAAAGACCCTAAATAGCCAAAGCAATATTGAGAAAGAAAAACAAAGCTGGAGGAATCAGGCTCCCTGACCTCAGACTATACTACAAAGCTACAGTAATCAAGACAGTATGATACTGGCACAAAAACAGAAATATAGATCAATGGAACAGAATAGAAAACCCAGTTATAAACCCACATACATATGGTCACCTTATCTTTGATAAAGGAGGCAAGAACATACAATGGAGAAAAGACTGCCTCTTCAATAAGTGGTGCTGGGAAAACAGGACAGCTACATGTAAAAGAATGAAATTAGAACACTCCCTAACATCATACACAAAAAAAAAACTCAAAATGGATTAAAGAACTACATGTAAGGCCAGACACTATAAAACTCTTAGAGGAAAATAGGCAGAACACTCCATGACATAAATCAGAGCAAGATCCTTTTTGACCCACCTCCTAGAGAAATGGAAATAAAAACGAAAATAAACAAATGGGACCTAATGAAACTTAAAAGCTTTGGCATAGCAAAGGAAACCATAAACAAGACAAAAAGACAACCCTCAGAATGGGAGAAGTATTTGCAAATGAAGCAATTGAAAAAGGATTAATCTCCAAAATATACAAGCAGCTCATACAGCTCAATATCAAAAAAACAAACAACCCAATCCCAAATTGGGCAGAAGACCTAAATAGACATTTCTCCAAAGAAGATATACACATTGCCAACAAACACATGAAGGGACGCTCAACATCACTAATCATTAGAGAAATGCAAATCAAAACTACAACAATGTACCACCTCACACCGGTCAGAATGGTCATCATCAAAAAAATCTACAAACAATAAACACTAGAGAGGGTGTGGAGAAAAGGGAACCCTCTTGCCCTGCTGGTGGGAATGTAAATTGATACAGCCAGCATGGAGAACAGTATGGAGGTTCCTCAGAAAACTAAAAATAGAACTACTATATGACCCAGCAATACCACTACTGGGCACATACCCTGAGAAAAACAATATTTCAAAAAGTGTCATGTACCACAATGTTCATTGCAACTCTATTTACAGTAGCCAGGACATGGAAGCAACCTAAATGTCCACTGACAGATGAATGGATAAAGAAGATGTGGCACATATATACAATGGAATATCACTCAGCCATAAAAAGAAAGGAAATTGAACTATTTGTAGTGAGGTGGATGGACCTAGCGTCTGTCATACAGACTGAAGTAAGTCAGAAAAAGAAAAACAAATACCATATGCTAACACATATATATGGAATCAAAAAAAAAAAAAACGTTCTGAAGAACCTAGGAATAGGACAGCAATAAAGACACAGACGTAAAGAATGGACTTGAGACATGGGGAGGGTGAAGGGTAAGCTGGGACAAAGTGAGAGAGTGGCATGGTCATATATACACTACCAAACGTAAAATAGATAGCTAGTGGGAAGCAGTTGCATAGCACAGGGAGACTAGCTCCGTGCTTTGTGACCACCTAGATGGGTGGGATAGGGAGGGTGGGAAGGAGACGCAAGAGGGAGGAGATACGGGGATATATGTATATGTATAGCTGATTCACTTTGTTATAAAGCAGAAACTAACACACCATTATAAAGCAATTATACTCCAATAAAGATACTAAATAAATAAATACTTTCTATCAAAAAATGCAAAAAAAATGGGAATTAATTAATTTATTTATTTAAATAAATAAAATACCACCCTCAGTCTCTCTCTATCCCCTGGGCTTTCTTGGTTATTGTTCATAGTGTTTAGCATTAAATGATATTAAATTATCAGTTTTCTTTTTTGTGAATTAGCTTATTGTCTGTCTCATCAGCCAGAATATAATTTCCATGAGAGCCAGGATTTGCTGTCCTGTTGACAACCATATCCTCAGTTCCTAAGCACTCCATAGACACTTGAATAAATGAATGCTATACAAGTCTTACTTACTTTTTGTTCATAGCATTTAGCACTGTTCACAATTATAATCTTATGCAAATATTTTACTCATGTTTGCCTCCCAGATAGACTTAAAGCCCTTAGAGGGCAGGAATCACATCAGTTTTGCCCCCAGTTGAAACGTAAGTATTTAGCACAGTGCCTGATACAGAGTGAGCTTAAAAGTATTTGTTGACTGGACTTCCTTGGTGGCGAAGTGGTTGGGAATCCACCTGCCAATGCAGGGGACACAGGTTCAAGCCCTGGCCTGGGACCACATGCCACAGAGCAACTAAGCCCGTGCGCCAAAACTACTGAGCCTATGTTCTAGAGCCCATGAGCCACAATTACTGAGCCCACATGCCACAACTACTGAAACCCGTGCACCTACAGCCTGTGCTCTGCAACAAGAGAGGCCACTGCAATGAGAAGCCCATGCGCAGCAAAGAGTAGCCCCCACTTGCTACAACTAGAGAAAGCCTGCATGCAGCAACGAAGAGCCATTGCAGACAAATAAATAATTTTTTTAAAAAAAAAGTATTTGTTGACTGAAATCAGTGAATGCAGGATTTAATAAATGAAGGCATGAACAGAAAAAAAATAATAATAATATCTAGCAACCCACAATGTACAATTAATAACATCTACTATCTAATCAGAAATTAACAGATATGCAAAAACATAGAAAACAGAATTTTCTCCATAAGAAGAAGAATCAGTCAGTAGAAACAGACCCACAGCTGGTGGAACAAGCCGACAAGGACAGCAAAATAGCCATTGTAAATATACTCCATTTTTCAGAAGGTAGAAAAAAACATGACCATAATAAGAAAAATATAGAAGAAATAAAAAAGAAGCAAATGCAAATTCTAGAGATTAAAAAAATACAATATATGAAATGAAAAATACACTAGATGGGATTACAGGATGTTTGACACTGCAGAAAAAAGATCAGTGACTTTGAAAAGATAGCAGTAGAAACTGTCCAAAATGAAGCATTGAGAGAAAAGAGACTGGGAAAAAAATTGGATCATTAAATCCAGATCATCAATAGAGAACAAAATCAAGTAGTCTAACATATGTGAAACTGAAGTTCCATAAAAAGAGGGAGGGGACTAGCAGATACAACATTTGAAGAAAAAGACCATGTATTTTTTTCAAATATGGTGAAAATTATAACCCCACAAATTCAAGAATTTCAATGAACTCTAGGCTGAATAAATCTCAAAAAAAATTCAAGGTATATCATGATAAAAATCCTCAAATCCATGATTAAAAAAAGAAAAATTTTAAGGCAGCCAGACACATTATATACAGAAAAACAAAGACGAAAATGACAGCAAGGGACTTATCTGGTGGCACAGTGGTTAAGAATCCACCTGCCAATGCAGGGGACACAGGTTCAATACCTGGTCTGGGAAGATCCCACATGCTGCGGAGCAACTAAGCCCATGTGCCACAACTACTGAGCCTGCGAGCCACAACTACTGAGCCCATGAGCCACAACTACTGAAACCTGAGTGCCTAGAGCCCATGCTCCACAACAAGAGAAGCCACCGCAAGGAGAAGCCCCCACACCACAATGAAGAGTAGCCCCCACTCACCACAACTAGAGAAAGCCCGTGTGCAAAAACCAAGACCCAATGCAGCCAAAAAATAAATAAATGAATAAAATTTATTTTTTTAAAAAATGACAGCAAACTTCATGTCAGAAGCTATGCAAGTCAGAAGAAAATAGAAAAACACCGAGACGGTAAAGAGAAAAAAACTGTCAACCAAGAATTCTTTAACCCAGCAAAAATATCCTTCAAGTCTGAAGATGAAATGCAGGCTTACCACAGAGATATTGCAGGTTCAGTTCCAGACCACTGCAATAAAGTGAGTACTGCACTAAAGAAAGTCACATGAATTTTTTGGTTTCCCAGTTTACGTAAAAGTTATGTTTACTATATTGTTTATACCATACTGTAGTCCATTAAGTGCGCAACTGTGTTATGTCTAAAAAAGCAATGTACATACCTTAACTTTAAAATCTTTATTGCTAAAAAATGCTAATTATTATCTGAGCCTTCAATGAGTCATAATCTTTTTTCTGGTGAAGGGTCTTGCCTCGGTGTTGACTGCTGACTGATCAGGTGTATGTGTATCTTTGTGCATGCGGTGACACTCATCCACCCCGATCAGGAAGAGGGTGTTGAGCTCCATGAGCTCCTCATCCTTCAGTCTGCTCAGCACCTTCTGCAGTGGCTCAGCTGTACAGATTCAGGTCACAACTCCAGGCCAGGTGGCTAAAGATGGTTGCTGAAGGTTGGGGTTGCTGCAGCAAAATCATAAAATAAGACAATCAATTGGCTCATCCTTTCATGAACATTTATCTGTAGCTTGCAATGTTTTTTATAGCATTTGACAGTAAAACTTTCAAAATTGGAGTCATTCCTCTCAAATCCTGCCACTGCTTTATCATCTAAGTTTACGTAATATTCTAAATCTATACAGCATCTTCACCAGAAGTAGTTCCTATCTCAAGAAACTACTTTCTTTGCTCCATCCCTAAGAAGCAATCCCTCATCCATTAAAATTTTATCACAAGATTGCAGCAATTCAGTCACATCTTCAGGCTCCACTTCTAATTCTAGTTCTCTTGCTATTTTCACCACATCTGTAGTCACTTTCTCCGCTGAGGTCTTGAATCCCTGGAAGCCACTTGTGAGGGTTGGAATCAACTTCTTCCAAATGCCTGTTAATGTTGATGTTTTGACCTCTTCCCATGAATTATGAATGTTCTTAACTGCATCTAGCATGGTAAATTCTTTCCAGAAGATGTTCAATTTACTTTGCCTAGATTCATCAGAGGAATCACTATCCATGGCAGCCATAGCCTTACAAAATGTATTTCTTAAATAATAAGATTTGAAAGTCAAAATTACCCCTTGATCCATGGGCTGCAGAATGGATGTTGTGTTAGAAGGCATGAAAACAACATTAATCTTGTTGTATATCTCCATCAGAGCGCCTGGGTGACCATATACATTGTCAATGAGCAGTAATATTTAAAGGAATCTTTTTTTCTGAGCCCTATGTGTCAACAGTGGGCTTCAAATATTCAGTCAACCATGTTGTAAACAGATGTGCTGTCATCCAGGTTTTGTTGTTCTATTTACAGAGCACAGGCAGAGTAGATTTAGCATAATTCTTAAGAACCCTAGGATTTTCAGAATGGTAAATTAACATTGGCTTCAACATAAAGTCACCAGCTGCATTAGCCCCTAACAAGAGAATCAGCCCATCCTTTGAAGCTTTAAAATCAGACATTGACTTCTCCTCTTTAGCTATGAAAGTCCTAGATGGCATCTTCTTCTAATAGAAGGCTATTTCATCTGCACTGAAAATCTGTTGCTTAATGTAGCCACCATAATAAATTATCTTAACTAGATCTTCTGGATAACTTGCTGCAGCTTCTACATCAGCACTTGCTGCTTCACCTTGCACTTTCATATTATGGAGACAGCTTCTTTCTCTAAACCTCATGAATCAACGTCTGCTAACTTCAGACTTTTCTTCCACAGCTTCCTCACCTCTCAGCCTTCTTAGAATTGAAGAGAGTTAGGGCCTTGCTCTGGACTAGGCTTTGGCTTAAGGGAATGTTGTAGCTGCTTTGATCTTCTATCCAGACCACTAAAACTTTCTCCATATTAGCAATAAGGCTGTTTCACTTTCTTAACATCTGTGTATTCACTGGAGTAGCACTTTTAATTTCCTCCAAGAACTTTCCATTTGCATTCACAACTTGGCCAACTGTTTGGCACAAGAGGCCTAGCTTTCAGCCTATCTTGGCTTTCTGCATAAGCTTGGCTTCCTCGCTAAACTGAATCATTTGACTGAAAGTGAGAGACATGCAACTCTTCCTTTCACTGGAATACTTAGAGGCCATTGTAAGGTTATTAATGGGCCTAATTTCAATGTTGTTGTGTCTCAGGCAATAGGGAGGCCCAAGCAGAGGGAGAGAGAAGGGGAAACAGCCAGTCAGTGGAGCAGTTAGAGCATATACAATATTTATCAATTAAGTTTGCCATCTTATATGGGTGCAATTCATGACACCTCAAAACAATTACAATAGTAACATCAAAGATCACTAATCACAGATCACCATAACAAATATAATAATAATGGAAAAGTCTGAAATATTTCGAGAATTACCAAAATGTGGCACAGAGACAGAAAGAGAGCAAATGCTGTTAGAAAAATGGTGCCAATAGACTTGATCAGTGCAGGGTTGCCACAAACTTTCTATTTTTTTTAATTTATTTATTTTTTTGCAGTACGCAGGCCTCTCACTCCTCTGGCCTCTCCCGTTGAGGAGCACAGGCTCTGGACGTGCAGGCTCAGCGGCCATGGCTCACGGGCTCAACTGCTCCGCGGCATGTGGGATCTTCCCGGGCCGGGGCACGAACCCGCGTCCCCTGCATCGGCAGGCGGACTCTCAACCACTGCGCCACCAGGGAAGCCCAAAACCTTCTATTTTTATAAAGCACAGTATCTTCAAAGAGCAATAAAGTGAAGCACAATAAAATGGTTATGGCTATAAGGATGATTTAGACAAACAAATCTCAGGGGGGTTATTGGCAGAAGACCTGTACTACAAGAAATGATAAAGGAAGTTCTTCAGGCAAACAGAAAATACCAGATGGAAATTTTGATCAACACAAAAGAATGAAGCATACCAGGAGTGGTAAATATGTGGGTAAATATAAAAGACTCTTTTTTCTCATCATTAATCCCTTTAGAAACTAATTGACGATTTAATTTAAAATAATAATAATGCATTTTGGAGTTTATATTACACATACAAGTAAAATTTATGAAAACAATAGCAAAAAGAACAGGAGGGAGAATACTGTTATAAGGTTCTTATACTATATTAAGTGGTACAGTATTGTTTGAAGTTTGACTGTGAGAAGTTAAAGATGCCTATATAAATTCTATATCAAGCATTTAAAAAATATAGGGACTTCCCTGGTGGCGCAGTACTTAAGAATCCGCCTGCCAGTGCAGGGCACATGGGTTTGATCCCTGGTCCGGGAAGATCCCACATGCCACGGAACAGTGAGCCACACTACTGAGCCCATGTGCCACAACTGCTGAAGTCCGCGCACCTAGAGCCCGTGCTCCGCAACAAGAGAAGCCACCGCAATGAGAAGCCTGCGCACTGCAGCAGAGAGTAGCCCCCACTCGCCGCAACTAGGGAACGGCTGCGTGCAGCAATGTAGACCCAACACAGCCAAAAATAAACTAAATAAAATAAATAAATAAAAATATAGCAAAGAGACATAGCGAATAAGCCAATACTGAGGATTAAATGGAATCATTTTTTAAATTCATCTGTTATAAAAGAAAGCAAGGAAAGAGGGGAAAAAAAGAACAAAGAACATATGGGCAAACAGAAAAGAAATAGCAAAATAGTAGATTTAAACCCAACCATATCAACAATTTTATTAAATATAAGTGGTCTAAACAATGCAATTAAAAGGCAGTAAGTGCCAGACTGGACCCATCTGTATGCTATCTACAAGAGACTCACGTTAACTATAAGGACATATAGTTTGAAAGTTAAAGGATATTTATAAAATATGCCAGGCTAACACTAATAAAAAGAAAGCTACATTCATAACAAGTAGATTTTCAGAAAAATCACACACTTAGAAAACACACCACTCAAATCAACACAAATTGTTTTCAAGTCCACATGAAACATTTACGAAGATAGTATTTGGGCATAAAACAAGTCTCAAATAAATTTAAAATTATTAAAATAATGCAAAGTATGTTCACTGACCACAGTGGATTTAAACTAGAAATCAATAACAGAAACATATATTTTACCTAAAATCCATCAAATATTTGGCCTCAGCTGAACATCACAGCAGATTCAAAAGTGCAGCCCCTGGAGCCCAGCAGCCAACTGTACTCACAGCAGCTCGTCTGAAGGGAAGGCTCAGCGGTCCACCTCCAATGGCCACCATCACATGGCTGACTTCATCATAAAGGAGGTTTGTTCTCAGAGGACTTTTCAAATGGGTGGTAAAGGGATGATGAGTATGAAATAGTTGAGAATAAACCAGGAAGGTGTAGATCAAAGCAAAGCTATTACAACTCAAATAAGAGTTAGGACACTTCTGTTTTCTTTTCTTCTGGCATTGTTTGGTTTTGTCAATTGATAGTTGAGTAAAGCAAGTTGGCTTTTTTTTTTGGTTTATTTCTTATGGTTTAAGAAAAATGCTGCTGAGATATTTTCCTGAAATTGATTGTTCAATCGAAGATGTCAATGAAAATTCAGGTCCGGGCCTCGTCTTGGTCTGAGATAGTGGCTGAGGTCAGAAGAAAGGGAAGTCTGAGCCCAGCATAGCTCACAGCCCTCACACTTTGCTCCAGGTGTCTACAAACTCATTATGGGTCCTGAGGAGCTGAATTTATTATGATCAAGAGCCAGTCGAGAAAAAAACAGCAGCATCAGATTCTTCAGGAAAAAAAACAAAAAGAACCCCACAAGACTATGGAGCACTGAAACTGAAATATGGAGTCAATATAACATACAAAGATGAGAAAGGAGGGAAAACCCTTGAAGAAAGAATCTGTCCGGTGTAGAAGGACATGGTCTAAATCCTCTTGAATTTCCAACCCCTAGAAGGTGCATAAATGTTTGTTGAATGAATTAGTGAATGTGCAGGAGGGCAACCTCCCGCCCACTTCAGAGGGGACTTTGGGAGAACAAAACAGAAGCCAACCCCCAATCAAGAGGGACCAAAAACAACTTCCAAAGACCCAAAGCCAAGAAGCCAGTGTTGGAGGAAAGGGAAGAGATGAACACTGAACTGGGCCATGGGATGGGCAGGAGGAAATCATAGAGGTTCCCTGGAAGCAGCAAAAGAGGTCAGCAAGATGAGGTAGGACAGAAACCCTCAAGGAACGCAGGGGAAAGGACTGGGAATAAACCTCTGGTGGAGTCTGAATCAGGAAGACATTGTTTTTTATTATTCCAGGGGTCTTTTATCCCCAGGCTGATGGGACCAGAAGAATCTTGCTTAGTACAGATTGACGCATCTTTCTCACAACAGCAGTGAGGAGAAATAATTATCCCAAGGAGGAGGCGAGGTGAAGGTACAAGAAGGAGAACTTCCAAAAGGAAGGAGTGGGATGCTGGGATACAATGGGGGAGAGGTGAGAAAGGGCTCTCAAGGACGCAGAGCATGAAGAGAATGGTATCAGAAGAAGAGATGCCAACGTGTGAGGGTCTGTTTTTCCTGGGAGGGGAGGTGGGGAAAGGCAAAGGATTCAGCTTTTATATCTGAATATAAATGATCCAAATTCCAGGACACCCACTTCCTGGCTGTGTGCAAGCCGTTTGACCCCTCTGATTCACAGTTTTCTTGTCTATAAAATGGGCACATATATAACATCTATCTCAAGAGGAGTTAGTAGATATCAAATAAGATAATGCTGGGGCAGGAATTTTACAGGACCATCCTCAAGCCTTCCCAAAGCCCACCATTGCCCAGCACAGAACCATGTGCAGCACTGGTGCTCAAAGACCGTTGGTGACCAGGCTTTGCGAGGCAATGGGACCCTGGGATCAGGCCTCAGAGGGGAGCTAATTGGAGATCTGTGTTCTCACACACTGGCGGAGGCAGACGCCAAAACCAGCCTCTCGCGAGAACAGGCTTCTCAGAGCCCTCTTGTCCCCTCTTGGTGTAATACCAGCAAATAGACTGTGTGTTCCCCAGGCCAAGTGCAAGACTGGCAAAGCAGGTGTGAGATTAGTGGCTTTCCTGTACAACAAAGACTTTGCTGCAGGCAGCAGAATTCAATATGCAAACCCCAGCACCCAGGCCTCAGACCCCACCCTCCCAGCTGGGTGGACAACGGCCGCTGGAACCTGGTAATGTATGCACGCTCCAGCTGCTGGGCCCAAGTTATTATTCATTATGGTTTTCTATTACCCAGTGATAAATGACTCCCCCAGGCTGGCGTTGCCCCCAGAATGCTTATTACATCTCACTTAAGTAGGCGTTGATTTAGCTTAAATCGGCTGTTCTGTTCAGCCCAGGCCTGCCCAGGCTCTGCCTGGAAGACTCCCTTCACCAGGGCTTAATTGAATTCTAACGACTCGTGGCCTCCTATTAGGGAGGGGTGGGGTAGGAGACCTCATGCAGGGCCACAGGGTAGCCGGAGCCCCAGTGGTCTCTCCAGCCCTATGCAATCCTAATTTGATAAAGGTCTTCCCTTTGACTCTAGACAATAAATTGTGGCAAGCAACTCCAATGAGGCCGGAGTCCTCGATGGACTTAGCTCATCAAGAAATGATGAAATCTCAGGTAGAAGCAGCCCATAGGGTGTCAATACGACTGTCCCTAAATCCTGTCCCTGGATCAGGCCACTCAGGCCATGGTGTCTATCAGCTGCCCTGATCCATCTATCAAATTGTTTGCCACAGTGACAGAGCCAGGGCTGGGCTCTTCATAGGAATTCAACATAGCTGGGCCACACTAAAGACATTGTGGCCACAACAATTAGGACCATTCCTTCATGTGGCACAGATTTTTTTTGAGCCTATAGTGTGTTCCAGGGGCTGGTCTAGGCACTAGGTACATAATAATGAACAGAACAGACAGTGCTGTCTGCCATCATGGAGGTCACAGTCTAGAGTCTTGTTTATTATTGTCAATTATGTGCCAGACATTGTTTTACGGGCTATATGTGTCCTACCACATGTGTCACCACAACACTGTACTGTTTTTCCTGATTTACAGAGAAAGAGACTGAGGATTGGAAACATTCAATGATTTGCCCAATGTCACTGAAGTGATAAAAGGTTGAAAGCGACGGTGCAGAATGAACAGAAGCTTATAACCACAGTGCTGTACTTCTCCTATGTTGCTGTATTGTTATACATTGCTTCACCATTCTCTTTGCCTAGCACATCAGAGGTTAGGATGCACGTTTCACATTCGTTAATAATCCCCAACAACTTCTTGAACAATAGATATTCAAGTCACCATCTCATAGCTGCAGTGGTTAAGAACAGGGGCTCACGATAAGGTGGATCTAGATTAGAATCTTTGCTCTGTCTCTTCCTAGTAGTATGACTTTGGGGAAGTTATTTATCCTCTCTGAGCCTCCATTTCTTTGACTTTAAAATGGGAGATAATAATAGTACTATGTCAAAGGCTGTGAGAATTAAATTGGAAATTAGATGTACAGCACTTAGCACAGTGCCTTGTGTATAATAAGCTGTGGTCTTGAGTCCTTAGCAGAAAGGAGGCAATGCCCAGGAGATCAACCATTCTTGGTGGGAAATAAAGCTGTCTTCAGTATGGAGACAGTCCAGGAGGGTGTTAACAGGAAGTCAGACCAAAGTCCTAGGAAGACCTAGTGATGTTTGCAAAACAGAATTCCTGCAGGGACAGAGGCTGAGACTCAGGAATTAAAGGGCATGGGAGGTTATTTGGGTTATTCTGTATCGTCTGCTACTGTCAGCTTTTCTTTCTCCTATAGTAAAGCTCTTTTTGAAAAAGCAGGGGAGCCAAGGGAAGGGACGTTCATTAAATAGCAATAATAATAATAGCAATAACGATAATAATGAGGGCTGGCACTTATCGAGCACTAAGAATGTGCCAGGTCTGCACTCTGCTTGATATACCTCAACCCATTTAACTTCACCACAAACCTCTGAGGCAGGTACCATCTATATCACCCATTTTACAGACAAGAAAACTGAGGATGGACAAGATGAAGGCATCTGCCCGAATAACGTAGCCACAATTAGTAAGTAGCTAACACTGGATTCAAACCCAACTGTGTCTAATTCCAAAACCCACTATCTTACCTCCTGGGTTTACTTTTCCTCTCACCCCCACCCTCTGAGGAAATCGTTAACAACACAAACCAGATGGGAACCTGAGGCAATTTTAGAAGCCCATTGCCTTCACTTCATGCTTAACTTTTCAGAGCCCCACAGCTGAGGGAGCACAGAGAATGGCTGAAAGTTGGAAACCAGCACTGAGCACCTTAACGATGGTCAGAAACCACAGAGCCATTAACAACTAGCTGGGCAGATAATAAAAACGGTCCAAACCATCAATCACGTCCTCAGTGTAGTCTCCCAGCTTTCATTTTTATCGTTGGTTTTTTTCTTTTAATTAACAGTGGAAAGCAACGCTGTATCCAACTTTTTCCTCCCTGAGCTTCCGAACTTGCTACCCAGCTTTGTCTGGAGCCAGAAGGGAGACCCGGCAAGGTGTAGAAGCGGGGATGCTGCAGAGGGAAGAGGGAGGTCCGGGTGCCTGTTATCCAGCCAGGTCACCTCCTGGTGTGCAGCGCCTATGGGGCCCTGGAGTCAGTCCCTGGCGGTTTTCCAGTGTAGCAGGACACACACACAGGTGTCCACCACCCCCATGCCCCTGGGGCACATGCCACATGCTGCCCAGCCCTCCCTGCATTGATCCAAGGCCCAGAGAACGTCTTCTTTAGACAGATCACCTTTGGCTGCTAATAAGGTTCAGCTATGGAATTATTCACCAGCTTTAAAAAAAAAATACATCATTTTCATCATAAAAAAATAATATAACTAAGTTAGAGAAGAACTGAAAAATAGAAGAAAAAAGAAAGAAACAAAAATAAGCCGTAATTCATTTGACCTGACACAACTACTATTAACATTCTTGGTGTGTTTCCTCTCCCCTAAGCTCAGGGTTTTACCTCATTGTAACAGTGGTACTCTTGCAATTGTGTATCCAATTTTTTAGCTGCTTAATATTACATACTTAACATTTTTTTGCATTACACCCAATCTCCATAATTGTCATTTTAGTGACTACCTGGTACTCCATGGAGTTGTGCCATCATTTACTAAGCTTTTCTATTTATGAGCTTGTCACTACCGTAAGTAATGCTGCAATGAACATCTTTTTTTTTAATTGAAGTATAGTTGATACATAATATTATATAAATTATAGGTGTACAATATGGTGATTCTAAACTCTTAAATGCAATAACATCTTTGAATTTATTGTTTTCTTCCCCAATCTTTGGGATTATTTCTTTAAGATAACTTTTCAACGTAAAAGCAATTTCTGGGTCAAAGGTACCAATTTTTTGATTCAGTGTTAATGCTACAAGCATAGGAGAGTATCTTGTTCACTGCAACATCGTCAACATTGATGTTATCTTTTTATTCTCACTTACTGGTTCAATAAAAAGATGCCTCTTTGCTGTTGCTTTTTTATTGCGGTGTAACTGACATATATCACTATATTAGTTTCAGGTGTACAACATAATGATTTGATATTTGTCTATAGTGTGAAATGATCATCACAATAAGTCTAGTTAACATCTGTCACCATTCATAGTCACAGATTTTTTTTCCTGTGATGAGAACTTTTTTTTTTTTGCGGTACGTGGACCTCTCACTGTTGTGGCCCCTCCCGTTGCAGAGCACAGGCTCCAGACGCACAGGCTCCAGACGCACAGGCTCAGCGGCCATGGCTCACGGGCCCAGCCGCTCCGCGGCACGTGGGATCTTCCCGGACCGGGGCACGAACCCGTGTCCCCTGCATCGGCAGGCAGACTCTCAACCACTGCGCCACCAGGGAAGCCCATGATGAGAACTTTTAACATTCACCCTCTTAGCAAACTTTCAAATATGCACTACAGCACTATTAACTGTAGTCAGCATGCTGTACATTACATCCCTAGGACTGACTTATTTTATAACTGGAAGCTTGTACCTTTGACTCCCTTCACCCATTTCACCCACACCCACCACCCCTGCCCCTGGCAACTACCAGTCTCGTCTCTGTATCTATGAGCTCGGTTTTGTTTGTTTAGATCCCACAGACAAGTGAGTTCATATGGCATTTGTCTTCCTCTGCCTGACTTATTTCACTTAGCATAATACCCTCAGGGTCCATCCACGTTGCTGTAAATGGCAAGATTTCCTTCTTTTATGGCTGAATAATATCCCCTGTTATATTTAAGAGTTAAAAGCTTTGGTCTCAAGTAACCTGGGGTTGAAAATATAGTTCTGCCATCTCATGAGCTATGTATGTTGCCTTGCTTAGTTCTCTCTAGTCCCCTCCAGTCTTCTCTTCTGTACAGTGGTGATGATGGTGTCACCTCCCTGCTGGGTTGGCATTAGGATGACATGAGAAGATTCATCTTAGTCCAATTCCTGGCATATGATTAGCAACACACGTCTCTGGTTGCAGTTTATCAATAACTTTAAAAACTAAAAAGTCTGATTATGCAGTCCATAAACATTTATGGAGGCTCTGAGGATACAAGAATCAACAAACCACAGGTCTGGTCCTTGAGGAGGCCCCAGTCTGGTAGAGGCTAAACAGGAAGAATAAAACAATTGCTTAGTGTTACAATTAAGCTCAGGAACTGCAGGAGCTCAGAGCAGAGCCATACGAAATCTGGGAAGGTCGGCAGCAAAGAGGGCATTATAGGAAAGGCACAAGATGGGCACTAAAGAATGGGTAGTGTTCTCATGGGTAGACATTGGAGGGGGCACACAGGGAGAGGCATTCCAGGTAGCGCGGAGAGCATAAGCAAAGGTCTGGAAGTGAGGAATTTCACCCAGAGTGGATCTAGGGAACAGCAATTAGTCCCACTTGGTTCATGGGCAGTTGATCTGATTCCAGAATGAGCCTGATCCCCTTGCTAACTCCCTTGCCTTCTCTTTAAAGCTAATATTCAACATGGCCCACTTCGGGGGAAGGGCATTTAAATTATAAAGCTTCTCTCTTAGAGCTGACTCTTAACATGCCTTGAGATCAAAGGATGTTAATAAATAAGACCATCCCATCCAGAACCCCAGAGCACTAATCAGCGTCTTGTCAGTTGGAAAGGCCTGACAACTGGGGAGGGAAGAAGGGTTCCAGCGTCTTACCAGGCAGCCTTACTTTTAGAGTCTCTTTCTCAGGGTCCGCCTGCTTCCTCTGTCCAGGGTTCCAATAAGGTATTATGGCTGGAAGCAGTAGACATAGCTCAGCTCCAAAAGGGAAGTATGAAAAAAATCCATCCTCCAAGATCTAATACCATTTTCACCTCCTCAGTCAAGCCCTCCACCATCCCCACCCTTAATGGATGACTTCCTCCTCAGTACTAACACATCCCTTCTTCATCCTCTCTGAAGCCCCATCCACACTCATTATTCAGTCAGCTCCAGCCATATCTTATCTCCTATACTTACCTGCTAGATGGCTGTCTTAGTCCGTTTGGGCTGCGCTAACAAAAATGCCACAGACTGGGTGCTTAAGTAACAGGCATTTATTTCTCACAGTTCTGGAGGCCTGGGAAGTCCAAGATCAAGGTGCCAGCAGATCTGGTGTCTGGTGAGGGCCCACATCCTGCTTCATAGACAACTGTCTTCTGGCTGTGTCTTCACATGGAAAAGAGGGCAAGGGAGCTCTCTGGTGTCTCTTTAATAAGGGCGCTAATCCCATTCATAAGGGCCTTGCCCTCATGACCCAATCACCTCCCACCTCCTAATACCATCACACTGGGGTTCAGGTTTCAACATAGGAATGGGGAGGGGGGTCGACACAAACATTCAGTCTATAGCAATCGCAAATTCCCTGAGGGCAAAATGTGATCTGTTTGTCTTTGCCTTTGTTTCTTTCATTCCCAATCAGAACCCCATTCCAAAGTCACTGAAGTAGAAAACACTCAAGCAAACAGGGATTTACCTGGACACAGTTTGAAAACTGACCATGGAGAGCAAGACTGGGACCAGGAACCCAAGCACTTAAGCATTTTTAAGCCTCTCTCCTCTCTCTCCTCCTCCCTTTTTCTCTCCCATTCTCTCAACCTCTCTTCACCCTCTCCCTTCCTCAGACCCACCAGACCTCCTGTCTCCTCTCCAGACATTCATTTCCTCTTTCCTCTCTGTAGACTAGCAGCTTCTTCTTGCAGAAGGCCCAGAACAGCCTTCCTAAAACTTCTCAGTTCAGTTCAGCAGCTTTGACTGACCCAGACTCACGGAGAATCACATTGACCCCGCTTGCATCAGATGTGCACCCCGATCCAAGAGTACTCATGATATCTAACACCTATGGAGCAGTTTCCTAAGTACCAGGTACTGCTCTAAAGGCTTACATGTATTAACCCATTTAATCCTTATAACAAGCCTTTGAGGTGGACACTACTGTTAGCCTCATTTTACAGGTAAGGTAAGTACCATAAGAAAAATCTGGTTTCTATGCCTGAATTCAGCTGGTAATGGAAGAAGCCGTGACATAAACCCAGGGCATCTGACTCCAGAGTCCAGGCTTTTAACATTATACTATATTTGTCTTGGACATTGTGAATAATGGACAGAGCCCAGTGGGAAACTCATCCTCAGAGGTGGGCAGTTGTCAAAGAAATAGCGCCCTTAAAAACTCTTTACTACTGCTCAAAGTAGTGGATGGATGGATGGATGGAGGGATGGATGGATGGATGGATGCCTGGGTGGATGGATGGATGGATGCCTGGGTGGATGGATGGATGCCAGGGTGGATGGATGGATGGATGAATGGCTGAATGGATGGATGCCTGGGTGGATGGATGGATGGATGGATGAGTGGATGGATGGATGGACGGATGCCTGGGTGGATGGATGGATGGATGAATGACTGGATGGATGGATACCTGGGTGGATGGATGGGTGGATGGATGCCTGGGTGGATGGATGGATGGATGGATGCCTGGGTGGATGGATGGATGGATGCCTGGGTGGATGGATGGATGGATGGATGCATGAGTGGATGGCTGGATGGATGGATGCCTGGGTGGGTGGATGGATGGAAGGATGAGTGGATGGGTGGAAATTTGGCATGCTATCTCCTCATTGCTCAGCCCATTCCATAGCAAAAGACTCTATCAGGTAGATTACAACTCTGACTATGTCCTTGAAGTTTAAAAGGAAGAAGGAAGAGAGGGACTACAGCTTTGTGTTCCCTTACCTTCAGGGCTTTGATGTAGAAGGGACAAAATTTGAAATTCCTTGGCAGAAAAAATAACCCACTCCTGCTTTTATCCACTGGATTATCTCAAGTGAGGAAAGAATGGCAGAGAATGCTTAGAATATAAAGAACAAAAGTAGTTAGGCCATTAAGGAGAGGAAGAAGAGAAAGGCTGGGGTTCTTGGAGGTTTCCAAGTCGGGGAGAGACCAGCTGGCACCAGCACCCATGATGGAGAGTTGCTGTGATGAGAAGGTGTGAGGTGTGGGAGAAGGTAACTGAACACTAAGATCTGTGGCCTCTGGACCCACATGAAGAGGCTCCTGTGACCAAGCGTAGCAGAAGTGCTGAGGAGCACCGCACCTGCTACACACCAAGCAGGCGGGGACAAAAAGCTAATCCACAGACACCAGAATGGACTGAAAACCAGAGTGGCCCAGGTAAGACCCTCCAGGCTGCTTGTACTACTCAGCAGTGGAAGGAAGGTAACAAGCAGAAACCCAGCTGAAGACTTGACATTGCCTGCCTAGAGGGATGGGTACTCAGAACAGGTTAAGTCTGACTTACAGAACTGAAAAGAAATGTGCTGTCTCTTAAACTCTCGAGTTGTCATTTATGTACCTCATATGGTAGCACTTCCTGATGCTCAATAAACCAGTGCTTGTCCCAGGTGGGGCCAGGCTGTGTGAATGCTGCTTCGCCTTCCCCCCGATTATCTTCCCAAGCTGATGTTGCTTTGCCTCCCATGGACTCTAAATACAGAATATATCAATCCTCTACTTAAAACTCTTCAATAACCTTTCTTGTCCTCAGAATAACATCTAAACTCTTTAGCTGGCTTACAAGGTCCTTCACAAGCTGTCATGTCCCCAGCCGACCCCAGCTTCATCTTCCCACAGCCTCTTCCCCCAAAGTCACACTGCCCTTCTTTCCATTTCTTGAGCAAGCCCTCTGTCTCAAGGGCTTTGGGCCTGCTAGTCTCTCCACCTGAATGCTTTTTCTCCCAAACACCCACACCTTCTCAGAAATCACACACACACACACACACACACACACACACACACACACACACACACAGAGACACACACACCATCTCTTACTGTCCTTCAGATCTCAGTCTTCCTTGAATGGCTTCAACATTGCGTCTGAAAATCCATGTGCACATTGAAAGAGGTTGTGGTTTCATTCCCCTGGCCCTTCCAAAAAGCGTTCTTATTAAGTCAGTCGTTCATGTTCTAATCAATGGTACATATTAGATTTTTAAAACTACAGAAATTGTGGAATAAATGAAACATAAGCCCTCTGCTCCTTCCCCTACAGCGCATTCTTCTCTGCTTCTGAGATCAGCCCATTCACTCCCTTGTCCCCTGAGACCACCCTGTCTGTACTGAGTTCTGTTGTAGTCACCTGATCCATGGCCACCCTCAGAAAACTGCAACAGGACTGCCTTCTTTACGAAGCAGAGGGGCAGCCTGCCCCACCATTTCATCATGGAGTGCCTCAGCAGCACAGGTACAAAGGTTCTGATGTCCTGACCCAGGTGACAGTCTCTGATCTCCAACAATCTGAGCAGCCAAGCACACTGGTGGAGTTTTCTACAGAAGAACCAAGTTCTTCCATGTTCTAGACTGAATTATTATAGCCAGAGGGAGCCATTCATCAGGTCTGACACTGCAGGAATCTTCCTAGGCAAACAGCTTTATTGCTGTGTGAGATTAACCCAGACTGTAGTAATTTGTAACAAAGATAAGAAAATTGCACTGGTCTTATAGAAATAAATCTGAATTCCAGAGTGGACAAAGGGGACTTCAACTTGAAATCTGCTATTTCAGATAGAATCAAATTTATAACAGCCCCTGAAGAGTACAAAACCCAAGTGCAGCTTCCTGTTGGAGGTGTCAATTCAAGACCCAACATTATAAAATCAATTTAGCTGGAATTCCTAACAAGCCACAATCCGAACCCCACCTAACTTTTATGGAAGATTATTTGAGAATCATTTCCTCATCCATCTTCATGATATGAAATGTCATGGGGTACCCAGTGAGGGAGGGGATGTGAGGTCAGGGAACCTGCCTCTTACCAACTGTCAGAACTCGATGAGCCAGAGACCCCTCCCAGAACTGTTGTGAGGATTAAATGGGATACGAATGTGTAAGTGGAATACAGATGTCAGTTATTAATGAGAGTCTGTTAACCTAACAGATACCATGGGTTGAGATCTTACAACCCACTGGACAAGGAGTTAACTTCACCAATAATCCTCCTTCGCGTTTAATCCTCCCAATAATCTTATAAAAAGCGTCCTGTAAGAGAAAGACAAATATCATATGATATCCCTTATATGTGGAATCTAAAAAATGATACACATGAACTTACAGACAAAACAGAAATAGACTCAGTGACATAGAAAACAAACTTATGGTTACCAAAAGGGAAAGGGGAGGGGGAGAGATAAATTGGGAGTTTGGGATTAACATATACACACTACTATATATAAAATAGATGATCAACAAGGACCTACTGTATAGCACAGGGAACTCTACTCAATATTTTGTAATAACCTCTAAGGGAAAATAATCTGAAAAAGAATACATATATATATAACATGCATATATATATAAATGAATCACTTTGCTGTACACCTGAAATTAACACAACATTGTAAACCACCTATACTTCCATTAAAAAGCGTATACATACAAAGAAAATTGCTAAAAAATTAAAAAATGGGTCCTGTAAGTACACGTCTCCATTTACAAATGAAGAAACTGAAGGCCAGAGAAGTCATAGAACCTACCCGAGGTCACACAGCTGGTAATTGGCAGGACAAGGATCTGAACACCTGCCCTTGTCTACTGTTCAGCGCTCTTTGCTGTGCAGTGATCTCTGTATTAGCCACAGAGATAGACAAGTGATGATCTGGTGGTGCTGAGCCCACAGAGCACACAGCCTGGCTATACACACCCATAAGTAAGTCCCTTTACTACATTAATAATAAGTAATGTGCATCAAGTGTTTGTGTGTGCCAGACGTGGTTCTAGGAGCCTTATACAAATCTCCTTTGGTACTTACATGACCAGAGGGGGAGGTGGACACTATTATTACCCCACTGTATTGATATAGAAACAGGCTCAGTGAGGTTAGGGGACTTACCTGAGATCATGCGCTGCTAAGTAGTAGAGCCAGGAAATTAACCCGGGCTGCATTCTTACATTTCTATGATAGATGCTATCAGAGAAAAATGCTGGAAGATCCAGGGAAATATGGGCTTGAAAAGGGGTCAAAAGTCTCGCCAGAAGAGGTAACTCTTGAGCTGGAGGTTGAAAGAGAAGCAGGAGTTTGTCTAGCAAACAAAGGGGAAAACCAGGCAAAAATCTCAGATTGCCCTTGGGACGCTGAACAACCCAACTCGTGCTGCGCTGGGTACAGTTGCCGCTGCCCAGCTGTATGACACGAACAGGAAGACAGCCAGCTGCACTGAGCTGGCTGTCAGAAGTGTTCATCTAGAGGGCAGGGGCCCATGTGACTCATCTCTACACCTGCCTGGCCCAGAGAAGGCTCTCAAAACCCTTCTGTGGACTTGACCCGAATCCATACAAACTTGGACCTAGAAAAGCTCTTGACGACTGGGTCATCTAAGGGCCTCATTTTACAGGTAGCAAACTGAGACCCAAAGAGGGAAAGAATGAGGGAGACTCTTCAAATTCCATGTGTACCTGGGCCTAGAGGTTCCCAAGGCAAAGGGGGCAGGAAGGAAGGAGCATGGCATCAGGGGAACTAGCCTTCAGTATGAACTGAGTCTGGCTGGAGGCCTGAGTTAAGGTGATGACTAAGGACAGAAACTATTAGTAGGAGGCCACATAGCATGGAAGTTGTTGCCAGGTGGACCTCAGGTTGACGTGGGGTTCTGCCTCCTACTGGCTGCATAAGCTTGGACAAATTAACCTCTCTGAGCCTCAGTTTCCACATTTGGAAAATGGAGATACTAGCCTCCATCAGAGGATTATTGTGAAGATTAAGGGGAAGGATGCGAATAAAGAAATCAACACTGTACCTGGCACATAGTAAGTGCTCAATAAATAGTACTGACTACTAGGGTCCCACTTACACCTTTTTTGTCAACCCCAATCAGCAGCCTGTTGAGCTGATTCCCCTCCCATGCCCCACCCCATTCATTCATCCCTGCTCTTCCTGCCTGTCAGAGCCTCTCCCTGGAACTCAGAAATTCTATAAAATTGGTGTGATTCAGTGGTGACTCAGCCCCACTAAGATCCCTAAAATGTCATCTCAAAGAAAAGAAGAGGGAGATGTGGATTGATCTCGGTTTGTGAGTTTACTTTCACCAACAGGTGTGGGCAAAAGGCCCATAGGAAAGTGGTCCCATCCCACCCCGCAGCCCTCCCCTCACCCCCTGTGTGAAAAGGTAAGCCCACTCAGGAGTGGACCCCTCTTTACTGTCCTCAATACACACGGGTCTCTAAAAAACAAGAATACAAGTTCCAGGATTTTGCAGTAGAGCACACACGCTCCTTCTAGCAGTCTACCAAAAACAAGTTTGGAGAGGGAGTGTTCATTTTTAGAAATTTACACAAGAAAATTTCCCAAGAACGCTTCCCACACAGGGGTGAGTGTGTCTCTGGGTCATTTGCCAGCAACTCCCTACATGCAGTGACTTCCCCCAAAACCGTTCCTCCTCAAGGGTCCATCAAGACATCTCTTTCATACTTTGCCCGGAAAGAAAGTAAATATTTTTCAATGAAATTCAGCGATCAATTAAACACCATCTCTCTTTAATATGAACGTTGAACCAACAGCGGCTGCAAATTCCAACAAGAATACTTAAAGCAATTAAACTTTAGCTACTTTTAAAACAAATTCTTTTAAATGCTAATGACCATTGTTTTCGCGCTTGATAAGTAAAATTTTGTGTCGAGCAAGGTTAGATGATTGCAATGATTTAATTGTGCTTCTCAAAGAAAGGAAAATGTTAAGAAAAAAGCTAAGATGGACCTCTTACCACACTCCTACCGCAAAATGTCCTGTAACAATAGAGCCGTGATTTGCTGAAATTAAAATGCTATTATGGTGAAATTAGGGCTTCAATATTTTTAGCAGCTTTAATAGGCCTTGCATTTTAAGGGACATCTGATAATAGATAATTACATTTCATCTTAAAGAAACTGAGTTGTTTTCTTAAGGAAAATACTTTTCTTTCTTCCAGAGAGGTTAAAGCCGAGCCATCATTAGAAGCGGCACCCAGCCCGAGATTCCTGCCTCAGCTTGGGAAATAGAGATTAGCATATAAATAGCCTTCGGTGCCTGCTTGATTCCAGCTATTTTGCGTTTCAATGTGGCATCAGAATGCACTTAGCAAGAAATGTTCGAGAGGAGAAAGAGGTTTGTAATATGTCGCTTTTATCGAGGGGGGATCTTTAAGTATAAAAGATCATCCACTCCTCTGTGGACTTTTTTCTTTTCTGTATCCTTTCAATGCCCCAATTACAGACTCCAAGGAGCCCACAGTCCCCCTAGAATGCAGCCTTAGTTTACGCTGCAGCTCTCTCTCTGGACCAGGAAAATAAGTCAAAATGGTGCACGGGAAATGAGACAAATACACGGGCTTCCTCCCAGATTCGGTGGGAGCCCTCGGGGGGCACAGCCTTGCCCTTTCTCCTCAGCCCCATGCTACCCATCAGCAGCGGGGACGGGGGACAGCTCCTGGGACCCGTTTGCTGGAGCAGTGAGGGAGGCTCCTGGCTTTCTGCCTGAAGGCTGGCCTCCCTCCTGGGAAATTGCAGGGACTTGGCACTGAGCCTGGGGCTTTTTCTGCCCTCGCCTCCCCAGCCCCACGCCCACCCCTACACACACACACACACACACACACACACACACACACACTCGGGCTGACTGCAGGTCAGGCTGAGTCTTGGGCAGCAGCAAGATGAATCTTAAAGCCCACACTTCCTCTAGTTTGGCACAGCTGTTTCAAAGGAAACAATTTTTCCTGGTTGTGGCAGTATCAGAGGAGCTTGGGCCAAGCACATGGTGGCCTCTAGCCTAGCTTCTGGCATGTCTTGGACCAACCCGACGCCCTGGGTTCCAGTGCCAGCTCCCCTGCAAACTTGTGGAGCAATCCTGCCAGCTCTAAGCCTGAGTCCCCCCCATCTATAAAAAGGAGAATCACAAACCCGGCCCCATCCACTCACGGGCCATCATAAGAAAGAAAGAAGAAAGGAGATGTGCCCGAACTACCTAAGCTCCCTCCCCTGAGTGTTAAGTGATGAGGGTGTTGGTGAGACAGCAGCTCACTCTGCTCCCAGGGCTCCGCCAAGCCTCCCAACTGGAAGTGAGAGCGGTTAAGGAATGATTTTTTTTTTTTTCAGGAAACCAGTGAGGAGGTGACAGCCCTCAGCTGTCAGACCAAATGCACCCATCTGCGTTGTTTGGAAGGGGTGTGTGAGGACAAGGGATGGGACTGAAGGTGAGGACAGACCAGGCATCAAGTTCCTGTCTCCCCCCTGGTCTCACCTGGTCTCATCCACTCCCGTGGGTCTCTTCTTCGCCTTCAAATAGGAAAACCAACAATGGGAGGTATCTTCCAGGGATGTTTTGAGATTCACAGTAGAAACCTGATGGAAAATCTTCAGGAACTGTAAAGCCTGAGGCATTTGTTTACTTCTTTTCCTTTTGCAAGTGGAAGGAGAAAGCAGAGCCCCCGCCCAAGGCCCAGAGGCAACAGGGCTGGGCTAGGTACCCGAAGCTCATTCCCTCCAGCCTCTTCCCTCACCACGTGGGCCCGGGGCACTCGCTGGTCTCTACAAAATTGGCCCAGGCTCTGCAGGGGCCCTCACAGGCTGTACCACGTCCCACAGACCCCATGGGCACTGCCTGGCTGGAAAGGTCCCCACCACTCCCTCAAGGGACCTGGTAAGCAGAGGATTCTGACCCACCTGCCATGGGGGGCCCCTTGCCTGGTCTCCTCAGTGAGAAACGTGCCAACAGGTAGAATCTTTATTTCCTCCTGCTCTGGGCCACAGCTGCAAACACTCAGTGTTGACGGAAGAATGAAGCTGATTTGGGGCTTCACCCATGAAGACCAGGTTTTCCTCCCAAAACGCTATGTTGGAAAAAAGATGGCTCCTTTCAAGGAAACTGAAGGGGTTACTTGGGTGGCTTGATAATGTGCCGACACGGTGGGATAGAGGGTACAGGGGCCTCAGGCCAGAGGTCCAGGACCTGGTCTGCTCTCTGCTGCTGGCCTTGGGTAGATTATTTCCACTGTGTGACACTTCCCCATCTATAAAGTGAGGGTTCTGCATCAGACAGTCTCCAGGGGCCCTTGATGCTCAGACATCCTTTATTTCCTGTATTACTGTTCTCCTAGATTTTCTCTGTCCTGAGCACTTTTCACTCTAGCCAGCATGCCCAGCATCATCTGTCTTGCCAACCCATGCAACTGTAATATCAGCTTCCACTTAAAGGATCTTTGAGGTACAGAGAAGTTGACTGTCTGACCCACAGTCACAGAGCTCTAAGTGAAAAGCCAAGATTCAGCCTCAGGCCTTGACTCAGTTTCAGAGCCCATGTTCCTAATTATCACACATTGAAGCATTTTCCTGGGTGACTGCCTAGTTACTGTTTACAATCAACAGGATTGTAGGACAGTCTGTGTCTCTGGTGCCTCAAATTGTCATCCAAAATTTGATACGAAGAACACTAATTCTACTTAATGTTAATGGTTCTCATTGAAAAGAAAAAATTTCATGATCAAATGAGTTTGACATTGAGTAAAATAAGTAAACCATTTCTTTTTTAATTGTAGAACTTCTCCAATCTTTTAAGATGTGAATAAGGTACACTTTAAATCTGTAAGAGGGGGACTTCCCCGGTGGCGCAGTGGTTGAGAGTATGCCTGCCAATGCCAGGGACACGGGTTTGATCCCTGGCCTGGGAAGATCCCACATGCCACGGAGCAACTAAGCCCATGCGCCATAATTACTGAACCTGCACTCTAGAGCCCACGAGCCACAACTACTGAGCCCGCAGACCACAACTACTGAAGCCCGCGTACTTAGAGCCCGTGCTCCGCAGAAGTCACCGCAATGAGAAGCCTGCACACCACGATGAAGAGTAGCCCCCGCTCACGGCAACTAGAGAAAGCCCGCGTGCAGCAACGAAGACCCAACGCAGCCAAAAATAAATAAATATATTTATAAATCTATAAGAGGGAATAAGAGTGTAATGGTTTTTCCCAAACCTATTTGTACACAGACATCCCCCCTCCTTTTATGTTTCTTGAGCAACGTGTGTTCCACTAACAGACTAGGGTTCTACAACTTTATTACTCAAAGTGCGATCCCCAGACCAGCAAGACTGGGCATCACCTGGGAGCTAGGTAGAAATGTAAAACTTCAGACCCCACCTAGACCTGCTGGATCAGAGTATGCGTTTTAACAAGATGCCCAGGTGGTTCATGTGCACAGGAAAACTCAAGAAGCATTGGTGTGCAGTACACATGTAGGGAAACATGGCTGATTCATCATGGTCTGCGTCCATGCAGAAGCCATCAAGCCAGAAAATCCAGCAGTGAAAAAAGTATCGGGCATTACTGGCCTCATGTGGACCAAACAGCTGTATTTGGAATTAAGTTTCAATGCTGTAACATCACACAGCCACAATCCAAGAGAGTTCCCAAGACAGAAAGTCTCTCCCTATTCCTAATGGGATATAAAAATTGATAGAGATGGAGGGATGATCAATATTCTTTGCTAAAGGCCTTCCTAGAATGCGGACATAAAAAGCATACCTCTTCGGGCTTCCCTGGTGGCGCAGTGGTTGGGAGTCCGCCTGCCGATGCAGGGGACGAGGGTTCATGCCCCGGTCCAGGAGGATCCCACGTGCCGCGGAGCGGCTGAGCCCGTGAGCCATGGCCGCTGAGCCTGTGCTCCGCAACGGGAGAGGCCACAGCAGTGAGAGGCTCGCGTACCGCAAAAAAAAAAAAAAAAAAAAAAGCATACCTCTTCCTAAAATGTGACGGTCTTTTTTTTTTTTTTAATTTGAGCTTTATTGAGGTAAAATTGACATATAAAATTGTAAAATATTTAAAGTGTACATCGTGGGACTTCCCTGGTGGTCCAGTGGGTAAGACTCCATGCTCCCAAAGCAGGTGGGCTGGTTTCGATCCCTGGTCTGGGAACTAGATCCCGCATGCATGCCGCAACTAAGCTCCAGCACAGCCAAAAATAATAAATAAATATATACATATATATATATATATTTTAAAGTCACTTGGAATAGTCCTCTGTGTGGTTATAAAAAATAATAATAAAAAACTAAAGTTTACATCGTGGTGATTTGATGTGCATATACATTGCAAAAGGATTCCCCTTATCTAATTAATTAACACATCTACCATCTCACATACTTATCTTTTTTTATAGTTATTTTTAACGTCTTTATTGGAGTATAATTGCTTTACAATGGTGTGTTAGTTTCTGCCTTATAACAAAGTGACTCAGTTATACATATACATATATCCCCATATCTCTTCCCTCTTGTGTCTCCTTCCCTCCCTCCCTCCCTATCCCATCCCTCTAGGTGGTCACAAAGCACAGAGCTGATCTCCCTGTGCCATGCGGCTGCTTCCCACTAGCTATCAGTTTTACGTTTGGTAGTGTATACATGTCCATGCCACTCTCTCACTTTGTCCCAGCTTACCCTTCCCCCTCTCCGTGTCCTCAAGTCCATTCTCTAGTAGGTCTGCATCTTTATTCCCGTCCTGCCTCTAGGTTCTTCATGACCATTTTTGGTTTTCTTTTTTTTTAGATTCCATATATATGTGTTAGCATACGATATTTGTTTTTCTCTTTCTTTTTTTCTTTTTTGCCTGTGAGAACATTTGAGTTCTACTCTCTTCAATTATACAACACACTGTTATCAACTATAGTCACCATGTTTTACATTAGCTCCTCGGACCTTATTCATCTTATGGCTGAAAGCTTGTACCCTTTACCAACATCTCCCTATTTCCCCCACCCCCAGCCCTGGCAACTCCTTTTCTCCTCTCTGTTTCTGCAAGTTTTTTTTTTTTTTTTTTAGATCCCACGTATAAGTGATACAATGCAGTATTTGCCTTTCTCTATCTGGCTTATTTCACTTAGCGTAATGTCCTCAAGGTCCATCCTTTTTGTCTCAAATGGCAGAATTCCCTTCTTTCTCATGGCTGAATAATTTTCCCTTGTATATGTATACCACGTCTTCTTTCTCCATCATGTATTGATGGACACCTTAGTTGTTTCCATATCTTGGCTATTATGAATAACGCTGCAATGAACATGGGAGTGCAAATAACTCTTTGCTATCCTACTTTCATTTCATTCCATGATGTCTTATATAGAAATGGAATTGCTGGATCATATGATAGTTTTAGTTTTGGGAGGAGCCTCCACACTCTTTTCCATAGTGGCTGCACCAGTTTACATTCCCACCGACAGGGCATAAGGGTTCCCTTTTCTCCACATCCTTGCCAACACTTGTTATCTCTTGTCTTCTTGATAACAGCCGTTCTAACAGGGGTGAGGTACTATCTCACTGTGGTTTTGGTTTGCATTTCCCTGATGATTAGTGATATTGAACACCATTTCATGTACCTGTTATCCATTTGTATGTCTTCTTTGGAAAAATGTCTATTCATTTCCTCTGCAGATTTTTTAATCAGTTTGTTTGGTTTTTTCTTTTTTTTTTTTCTTTTTGCTGTTGAGTTATGAGTTCTTTATATATTTTGGGTATTAACTCCTTAAAAGATTTATGATTTGCAAATATGCTCTCCCGTTCTGTAGGTTGATGGTTTTCCTTTGCTGTGTAGAAGCTTTTTAGTCTGATGTTACCCCACTTGTTTATTTTTGCCTCTGTTGCCTTTGCTGTGAAGGTCTTTTAATTCTTAGGAGTACACTTCTATTTCCTTTGATCTGTTCTCAATCACAGAAGTAGTCAAAGTTACTGGACTTTCCTGAGTTTATCACCTGGGATACTCCTGGGAAATGACCCAATAGTCCCCACTCTGGCATCTGAGAAGACAGCCTCAAGGGCACAAAAGCTTGTCTCAAGGTTTTAAAAATCACAGCTGAAATGACCCACTCATGCAAGATAAGACCTATGCCTGGAGAAAGCTGCCTTTGTTTTTGGCTGCAATTATTTCAATTCACGTGATCACACTCTCTCAAGTTGACCTGACATTTCAAGCTGCAGTTTGATATATCCTTGCTCAACACAAAATGGGGAAACAAATTAGTTTTTAACTTAACTTCAGTGTTTGGGGGAGACAAAAATTTTTCAAAGTATGTGTGCAGAGACATTCAATAACTGGCCTGAAGACACAGAGCTTGTAAGTGATGGCATCTGGATCAGAACACAGATCTGTCTGACTCCCAAGTCAGGACTCTCCCCACTATGGAGGCAGCCCAAGGACACACACGCGTTTCGTCATACTCTTCATCTTTGCCTCCTATGGAGTTAATTCTTCTCCAAACCCCTCCTTGTATAATGCAAAGTACCATGTCTCCCTCCCCACCTCTCCAGAACAGATTCTGTCTTTGGGTTTAGAATCTTTCATACATCTTCACTGAATTCCTTTTTTCTGGTGCTGCCCAGTGTACCAGCAGGCCAAGATTTTTTTCCCATTCTAAAGTCACATGCAAATCAGTTTTTAGTGCTCCCCACAGCTAGGATGAGTCTGCCTCCCTTGTCAATGAGGAAAGGGCCTTGTCAAGGACTGAACTGCCCAGACCCCTCTGGAGTCCAGGTAACTAGGAACATGTCAATCAACTTGGATGCATCCCACAGCCAAGATATCCAACATGGAGCTTCTAATTGCTCCCCAAACTTCCCACCTACAGTATGGAATCACCATAAATTCAGGTTGGGGGAAAATGTCTATTCCTCTCTATTCTTCACCCCCCCATATCTTATCTATCAGCAAGTCCTTTCCACTCTACTTCCAAAAGATATGCTACATTCATCACTTCTTGCCTTCACCACTGTCACCACCAGGTCTAAACTATTGTCATCTCTCACCTGGACCACTACAAGAGTCTCCTGACTAGTCTTCTTGCCTGTACTCACACTCACTCCTGTGCCTTTTCTACAAGGGTGATCAGCCATCAGAAACAGCACAAGGTCAAGTCATTCCCCTGCTTAAAATCCTTCCCTAACAAGAGGTGAGCTCCATGAGCTCTGGGACCCAACTTTCATATTCACCTCTGTATTCCCAGTGCCTACTACAGTTCCTGGCACAGAGTAGGTACCCAGTTGAGTATTGCTTGCATGTATGAATCAAGTCATAACCTTAACTGCAAACGATAAGAATTTTCTGTTATGTACATAAAAGTGGCTCTAGTTCTTTTTTGGCTTTTCTTTTCATTCTAACATTGTGGTTGTTCCTCTCTGGTTTCTGAGGAGATGTCAACATATCTAGACTCTGAGCAATTTATTCCTCCCCTTCCTTCCAGCCAGCAGAGGCAAAGTAAAAGGAAATGCGACTTACACGCACAGATGCATCTCACTTCGGTAATGTTGCTTGAGAATAGATGGGAGATTATGCTGATTGAACTGAACATTTTCCATTTTTATTATTTTAATTATAAACATAAACTATTGGGGGTAAAATCAAATGGAAATCTGCCTATCAATTTCACAATTAGCATCTCATTTCAAGAGACCAATCAACTCAAATGAAGGCCAGTGACCTTAATCTTTCCCCAAATACAGTGCTTGATTCCTCTTATTAGTTGAAAATCTCCAAACTATGAAATATTTGGGTTAACCCCATATTTGCATCAATGACGCTATTACCACATTTAATAAGTCAAGGGATTTTTGTGACCTTTGTGTTACGGTTGGTATGGACGAAAGCAGAAGACTCAGGCTGTGCAAATCAAGTAGGAAGAATAACAAGGCCACTGAAATAGGACCTCTTTTTTCATTTATTTTTCTAAGACTGTGGAAGGAAATGTGATTTTCAGTAGACTTATTTTGCCACCGATTAGCTAAAATATAACCCAAGAGGAGAGTAAATCCCAGAACTCAAAAGCAGCTAATTTTAATTATAAAAGTCTTTTAAAAATCCAACCACAGGGCTTCCCTGGTGGCGCAGTGGTTGAGAGTCCACCTGCCGATTCAGGGGACACGGGTTCGTGCCCCGGTCCGGGAAGATCCCACATGCCGCGGAGCGGCTGGGCCCGTGAGCCATGGCCGCTGAGCCTGCGCGTCCGGAGCCTGTGCTCTGCAATGGGAGACGCCACAACAGTGAGAGGCCTGTGAACCGCAAAAAAAAAAAAAAAAATCCAACCACAAAAACCCTTCTCTTTGTGATATAGGAGGGAGATTTTTTTTTTTTTTTTAGAAAGGAAACAGAAAAAGACAAATTTGACCTGGCAAACGATGCACCTGCAGAACATCAGTACCCCTGCAGGATTCAGAACAAGATCATATTTGGCAAAGCTAACTTCTCCCCCCAAAAATACAAGTTTCTACCTAGGTAAACATGGGAGATGTATAAACAGGTACCAACCAACCATTAGAAGTAGACATACTAATGGGCTTGTTAACAGCTATCTGGATAATTTCACTTTGGAGTAGACGTGGGGCGCACGAGATGCCAAAACTACGCATGAAATGTTCCAAGGTCAGCCAAGAAGCTGCCAGTCTTGTCCGCCTGACTCCATTGATTGATGTGCCTTGAGCGGCTCTATCAAAGTCTTTGCTGAGGTGACGGATTTGTCTTCACCTGGCCTGCATTGATGATTTGCTGGATCTGTACAGCTAGAATTCTTAAGCTGCAAGAAAGAGAGACCAACATAAGCTAAGCTGAGGCAGCAAAGGGGAATTCATCCAAAGGATGTAGGACTGTTTCCCAGAACTCAAGAAGGCCCTTGTTCTGTGTTTCATTTCTGTTCTCCCCAGCACACCTTCTTCTCAGTTCACGAGGCAGAAGGAAATGGCCATCCCTGGCTCCCAAGTTCCCACCTAGTTTATTCTAGAGACCAATCCAGCCTGTACTAGAATCTTTAGGTCTCAAGTTCTGCGGAGAAATAATGTGAATCACCTAATTTGGATTAGGTATCTGTTCTAACACATCCAACTGTGGCTGAGGAGGGTGCTGCATGGTACAGACACACTACAGGGATTTGTAGCCAAGGATGAGGGGGGCAATTCAAGAAGATCACTGTGAACTGGGCAGAATCCCCCAGAAGGTATCCAGTAAGGGACTGTATTCTCACAGCCAGAGACAACTGAACCAGCCTAACACACGGAGCCAAGTGGTTCCCATCGTACCTCTGGTCAGACCGTCTCCTCTGGGTGAGAGGTTGGCACCCAGTAGGGATTGATACCCTGCAGCTGTACAACATTCTGAGAGAGGAGCCCTGGCTACCCTCTCTGAGACTGCCCTGCTTTCATCTTCTTCATACTGCTTATCACAATCTATAATCCGACATTTATTTGTAAACTTGTTCAGTGAGCATCTCTGTCTACCACTCAGCTTGACACTCGATGAGGTCAGATACCATACTCGTTTTCTATCATATTTCTGGCACCATGCCTGGCATACAATGGATTCTCACTAAAGAGCTGAATGAATAAATGAATGAATGAATGAATGAAGTGGAGGAGGCCAGGGAAGTTTTTCCAGATGATCTGGTACATGAGTTGAGGTTTGAAGGATGAACAAGAGTCTTTGGGGAGAACAAGTCAAGAGACAGTTCCTGGAAGAGAGAATGACAGGTACAAAGTCAAGGAGCCACATAGGACAAGTACCATGGAGATCGTGAGGCGGGTTGGGACAACAGATCTGGCTAAAAGGGGAGGTGGAGGCCATCTCATGGAAGGCCTTGTGTAGAGCCTGGAGGATTTGGAGCGAGGAAGTACACGTCTAGATTTTGGACACGTCTATCTGACGGGAGTGTGGTGGTTGGATTTGGGGCAGGAAGGTGAGTTAGGAAGTCTATGCAGTCATCCAAAAGAGAAAAGAAATGGCGGTGGGAATGGGGAGGAAAAGAATTTAAGAGTTATGAAGTAGAATCAGCAGAAATTCAGAGGGTAAAATTTTCTCCATTTTATTATATAGTCATTTATGCACTTCTTATCTCCCCTGCAAGACCATGAGCTTCTTGACTCTGTCTTCCTCATCCCTGGGCTACCAGGGCTTGCAGAGTGCCCACCTAACACACAGCAGGTGTGTGGAAGAAACAAACTAAAGAATGATTGAATGACCACCACTAACCAATAGTGGCAACAGCAAATTGGAGTGGGATGCCAAACAGTGTCCTTGGAGGGTGTCCTAGAACCTCCCTACTTGTATGTTTATCCTGCCTCCAAACATGCGTAGAGCTCCTAACCTTCTTTCATATCCACCTCAATCCCAGCACAGACCATGGCTCAGGGTAACATCCCTGTTTTGTTATTTAATTTTAACTTTTTTTGTTTTATGGAGATACAGTTGACATACAGCACCATGTAAGGTGAAGGTATACAGCATAATGGCATGATTTACATATACCATGAAGCGATTCCTCAGTCAGTTTAGCTAACATCCAACATCTCATATAGATACAAAAAAAAAAATGAAAAACCCAGAAAAAGATGGTTTTTTCCTCATGATGAGAATTCTTAGGATCTATTCTCTTAACACCTTTCCTATATATCATACAGCAGTGTTAACTATAGTCATCATGCTGTACATTACATCCCAGTACTTATTTATATTATAACTGGAAGTCTGTCACCTTTTGACTACCTTCATCTAATTCCCCATTCCCCACCCTCCACCTCTGGTAAGCACAAATCTGATCTTTTTTTCCATGAGTTTATTTTGATTTGCTGTTTTGTTATTGCTGTTATTTTGCTGTTTGTTTTTTAGATTCCACATATAAGTGAGATCATACGGTATTTGTCTTTCTTCGTCTGACTTATTTCACTTGACATAGGACTGCCAAGCTTCGTCCACGTTGTCTCGAATGGCAGGGTTTCCTTCTTTTTTATAACACTCTTGTTTAATGGGCTAAACTGGAATAGACTGAAATGGAATAGAACAGACCTCCTATTCTTTAGAAACTACCTAATATACAGACCTGAAGGGCTGGTTGGCAGAACTTCCCCTCCTGCAAAGACTGCGGGTAGATGGGCAGGAGTCTCTGCCCAGGGCTCCTGGGAGGATGGCTGAACCTACCTGAGCTGCCCATCTCAGCTAAGCACCAGGAGAAGGCAGAGTAAAACCCCTTCAATGAACCAAAAAACTGTGGCACACTTGAACGAAGACCAGAATCCCAAAGCCTCTAAGAGCCAGACTGAGCCTGAACTAATACCAGAAGCTCTGACCTTAGGAAATGACGCAAGTGAATGAAGGGTGTCCCGGCTCTGTTCTCAGTAAACATAAGATGAATGAATGAATGAACTTATAAATGAATCCCTTCTACCTATTCATGGCAATTTTTTAAGAAGAGTTAAGACTAGAAGTGTATACTTTTTAATGAATACAGATATTAAATTTTACCTGGGGAATCTCTTCATTATTTTCTTGATCTATATTATTTCAAGCCGGAAAACAGTTCATTTCAAACACTGGTTTCATTTGGATAAAAAGTCATAGAGGGAAATCATAAAGTAACTGGATCACGTCATACAGCCTGACGTTCTCCGAGCTCGGAGCAAGCCTGGCCTTTCAACCTTCACAGCAAACCATGCTGTCACCTGCACATCCATCGGTGGCAGCGGCCCCAACAGGAAGCAGAAAGCCCAGGGGGAAGTAATTAGCCCATGACTGTTTCACGCCTTACGTGTGGCCTCAAAATTGCCACTGTCCTCTCAGTCAGCATTTCCCTGTAACTAGTTCGATGGAAATTCTCTACACGTAACGAACTAGTTTGACTGAATTGAGCATTGTGAAGAGGAAAAAAGGAAAAGAAAGGAGAGATCTGCATTTTGTTTAAAAAAAAAAAACTACACAGCACTATAAATATTTGGCAGGTTTTCTGATGTCTTTTTGTTTATGTTGATTTCGCTTATAAATATTTCCTCACGGTACTGAAAACCTCTGCCCAAACATTACTTTTAGCAGTTGCATAATATTCCTTCCAGTAGCTGAGCCATGGGTTTTTTAATCACTAGGTTGTTTGGGTTAATCAGAGGTGTCTCCACATCGTTAAATCACACACGATGCTGTAATGCCTCTCCCTGTGCATACGGCTGTTTCCATATATCGGTTAACCAGCCGGGATGAATTCTGGGACAAGCAATTGAGGGAGAAAATGGACACACTTGTGCCCATTTTCTAAAAGAAGACATTGCCTTTGTGCCCTGGACAGATTAGGAGGCGGAACCGTGACTTCTGAGTCCCGTCCAGCTCAAAGAACCACCTAAACCAAAATTCCCCACGATTGGCTGTTTCAGAATCTCAGGGGCAGGGCCCAGGCATCTGTATTTTTCAGTCCCTCCAGGGGAGGAACCACTGTGCCACGTCCCACACAGAGAAATCCCTCCCAGGGGCGCAGCTCACAGAGGACTCTTCACTGAAAATGACTGAAGCCAGTTATAGGTGATTTAAACAGCAAAAGAAGATTATCTGGTAGCTCACAGCACCAATGGGGAGAAGCAGGTTCAAAAGCAGGGAGAAACCCAGGAAGCCAGGAATCCGGGTAGAACATACCCTGGCCACTCCTGGAGCCGCCACCTCTATCTGCTGGTCCCACGGCCATCAGGATGCATTCTGATCTGTCCCCTACCTCTGGGCATCACTCACTCCAGAATCAGTGCCCTGGGCCAGAGCACTGGGTCGGCTGAGCCTGGACCACGTGCCCATGTACAGGGGTACCCGAGCCCCTTCCTTTCCTGTACGGGAGGCAGAGCTTTCCCTCCCACCTGCCCCCCAAATAGGAAAAGTATTCGAATACCAGGCAATCCCAGAAGACAAATATCTTCTGTACACGCCCTTGACCTTTCTTACTTGTCTCGATTTCCATAAGAACCCTGAGAAGGAGGCAGAGCAACACTTACTCCCCATCTCACCAATGAGGAAACTGAGGCTCGGAGTGAGCCTTCTGATATGAAAGCTCTTTCTGCTACTCAGAACTACCTGTTGTTTTTTAAAATTTTATTTATTTTATTTTTGGCTGCATTGGGTCTTCGTTGCTGCGCGTGGGCTTTCTCTAGTTGTGTCGACGGGCTTCTCATTGTGGTGGCTTCTCTTGTTGCGGAGCACAGGCTCTAGGCACGCAGGTTTCGGTAGTTGTGGAGCGTGGGCTCAGTAGCTGTGGCTCGCGGGCCCTAGAGCGCAGGCTCAGTAATTGTGGCGCACGGGCTTAGTTGCTCTGCGGCATGTGGGATCTTCCTGGACCAGGGTTCAAACCCGTGTCCCCTGCATTGGCAGGTGGATTCTTAACTGTGCCACCAGGGAAGCCGCAGAACTACCTGTTTGTGGTCTGCTGCTGTGAAATGTTGACAATGAATGTGTCTCACTTGAGCAACGTATTATCAGAAGAGCTTGAGCCATCGCAATCATTAGGTACTGTACTTCATAAGTGTACTGATCTGCACATCATTTGTCTTATTTTGTTGTTATGGTTAATACTTTTCGCTCCTGGAGAAAACGCTCGGCACAGTGAGCTCATCTGTTCTGCCATTGAATGTATTAACACCTCAACACGTGGACTAAAACTTAGAGGTGAAAAATCTGGTCCTAGCAGCCAAGACCAAATATCATTTATCTTAACGCATATTAGGAAAACTATTTGAAAATGCGACTTTGAAGTTCATCGGAAACAAAAGTGTTTATTGCATTGTTTGGAGGACTGTCTTACTCAGTTCCGGCCGCCATAAGAAAATAACCACAGATGGGGTGACTTATGAACAACAGAAATTCATCTTCTCACTGTTCTGGAGGCTGGAAGTCCAAGGTCAAAGCACCAGCGTGGTCGTGTTCCAGTGAGGGCCCTCTTCCTGGTCCACTGCCAGCATCTTCTCCCTGCGTCCTCACATGGTAGAAGGCGAGAGGGTCTCTCTCTGGCCTCCTTTTATAAGACACTGATCCCATCAGGAAGGACCTGATCTCACAGCCTAATCACCTTCCCAAAGGCCCCATCTCTAATACCATCACACTGCGGGTTAGTGTTTCAACATATGAATTTGGGGGAGACATAAACATTCAGACCACATAAACATTCAGCAGAGGATGAGGTCTCAAAGAAAAAAGCTGGAACTCATGAATTTGTAGAGCTGTGCCAAAGCTCAGAGGCACCTTGTTCTTCCTATTTGTCTTTTTCTGGACTTCAGGAGCCAGCTGAAGGGGTGCAGGAAGCGGTGACATTGTGACACTGGTAGACCTTGAGATTGGAGGCCACAATACACTATAGGGAGAAAGAAGCACGGAGTGAGGTTGGTACCCATGGGAAACACAGGGAACCAGCAAGTGATGAGGCATTTCTGACTTGGCCTCTGGACGAAAGGATATTTTGACATGGCTAAAACACAAGCCATCAGTATTCCATCCCTTTATTACCAGCACTGTGGGTGACGGACAGCCTTTCCTAATTCTCAACCCTCACGCCAGCCCTCAACCCCAAGAATCTGGTGAAATTAAGTAATCAGAAATGGAGTGTGGCACACATTTTTTTCAACAAAACAATTGTATGTAACGATATATTCTAACTTATGTTTGTATGTGTATAGGAAAAAAATCTAGAGTACAACCCACAGTACTGTCATCTCTAGGAGTGGAAGGATTATAAGGGACAATCACTTTCTACATTATATATTTTTGTAGGTTTGAATTGTCTTCAACAAGCAACAATTTCTTTTGTCACCAGGAAAAACCAAGAAACAGTAAAGATAAATGTCATCTTTAAATGGTAGCTTTCCAACCTGTCAAACCAAGCTGATACGGGCACATTAAAACATCTCTTCCCACAAAACAAGCAATAGCCCTGATTAGGGCCACAGAAGAAATGGAGTAATATCGTGCCTTCCCACCCTCCTGCCAAGCTGTGGTCACTGGCTTATCCCCCTGAACTGTCCCAGGCTCACTAGGATCCCAAGAAGAAGCCTTTTGGCGATATTTTTAGTTGGAAGATTTCAAATGCCAGTGGATTAAAATGGATCGATGGATGAAGAAAAGACAGTTTCCCAGGCTGTTGTCAGAGGAGAAAGCCCATCCTCTGTGGCCATTTCCCCATTTCCCAGGGACTCAATAGAGAAATGTGTATAATATATAAATAATAGAACATCGAGGTTGGGAGAAGAATCAGGGAGTTCCTAATGATCTGACTAGAAGATGAATGAGGGAAGAAATAAGGTGAATGTGAAGCGTCTGGATGGTTATTAGAATTATGAGCAAACGGCCCTGGGCTTTTAAGTCGAGTCCTGTCGCTCTGGAGTTACTATTTAGAGATGCACAACACGAGGGAAGAAACTTTTTGTGCTCAGGCTTCTCCGCGGAAATGTCAAAAACGTTGTCCGGTTTAAAAACTGACTTAATGACGTTAGTGTCTCCTGCCTGAGCCGGGGAGAGACTTGCGTGGGTGCCAGATGTCAGCACACAGTTCCTCTCTCGCCCCGCCAACGCATCTGTGCCTCCGAGTCCCAAGGGGCGGGGTGCCTGCCCAGGGAGCCGGGTAACATCCTAAGGTGTGGCAAGCCCCAGGCCTCTGCCCCAGGCCCCGGTGAAGGAGTCCAGAGGAAAGGCCAGCTGTCCAAACAATTCAGGGGTCTGCCCCACCCTCCGCTGGCAGAGGCAAAGGCCTGGGGATGCAGGGCTGCTGCCTGACCCACCTGGCAGCACGAGACCCACACGTGAGCAAAAAGCTGATATGCCACAAAGAGGCTCCCAGAGCCAGCAAGGGCAGAACTGGGCACCGGAGCTGAGGGAGCAGATACATGGGGGCCTCCTGGACTGGGGATCCAGCTGTGACTAACCCCGCCGTCCCTCCCCCCACCCCACCCACCTCATAGCCTGCGGCTGAAACTGACAAATGACTACAAATAAAGATATGTGATAACAGCTCTAAGGAAAAGGGAGGATGTTCTGAGAAGTCACAGCCAGGAGACCCGGGTCAGACCCGGGCTTAGACTTCCTCAGGGAAGTGGCATTAGGTTGGAACCTACAGGCTGGGGAGGAATCAAGTGCTCCAGGCTAAGGAAGAGCATGTGTCAAGGCCCTGGGCTGGCCCTTCAGATGATCACTGAGTGGAAAAAAAAAGTAACGTGACTGGAAAGTTGTGAGCAAGGGCAAAAGAGCAGCACAGACGGGGCTCGGGTGCCAGTGAGATGGTGCAGAGAGCAGTCAAGAGGCTGTGCTTTGGGGTCGGTCAGTCTTGGTTTCAAATCGTGACTCTACCAGCTACCAGCTGTGTGATCTGAATAAGTGACTTTACCTCTCTGAGCCTATCTCTTCAAACATACAAAAAACTGGATGACCCCTACGCCTCTAGGTCAATGTCAGGGTTGAGTACAACACACACAAAGTGCTTTCTTGGCACAGTAACGGCCCATGGTAAACTTTCATAGTTAACGTTCAATGGACGAAAGTCAGTGTTGATGCTGAGACCATCCAGTGGTTTGGGAGGGCCCAACTGTGTGTCTGCCCCTAGTGCCATGTGCCCTGGTGTAACTTTTTAATGCTCGCCCTGACCTCTGACATCCCGACACAAGCCCTGCATCTTCGAAGTAATTGCCCATGTCGATCTCCTGTTCACGCCTTCTTCTGCTTCACAGCTGGGCCCGCTGGGGCGCCCACTTCCACCTCATCCCCCTCCTGCTTCTGTTCCCTACAGCATCCTGGCTGGGATGGGTGTTTCAGGCAGCCCCAGGCTCCTCCAGGAGCTAGCGTAAAGCCAGAGCCCCCAGCTCTGGTCCTAGTGGCTCAGCCATGATCGCTGGGCTCCACCGTCGCTCAGAGTTCCAAGAGCAAGTCCTGGACATGTGGACCTCCTGCCCCACCCACCCCAGCCTGGCCCCTCTCAGGTCTCAGAGACCTGACTATTGCCTGACCTAGAACCTGCGAGTTTTCTGCCCCCAGCATTGGGATCACATCCTGGTGGCCTGGACCTGGCCCCTCCTTGAATCCTTCCCGTCAGTCTCCTGCCCATGAGAGGCAATCGTAACCATGGGCCACAGCACGGTCACATCCAGACAGAGCTTCATGGGCCAACAGCCGCCTGGAGGAGTCCCAGGGTCCTCATCAACTGCATTCCTGCCATCCAACCCAGTGGGCCTCCCAGGACCACAAAGGCCAGTGTCCTATCAAGCAGCCACACTTAGGACCCAGGGCTTTGGGTCACCCTGGCCGCTTGGCCTGGACCCAGCTGCCTCCTCACTAGCCCTTTGCCCAAGTCCCATCCTCATGCATCATCCCTGTACCCACCTGAGCTAGAAGACCACATGGATTTCCATTCTAGCATCCTCCCTTTCTCTCCAGCCCTCCTCCAAATCCAAACTTCACCCTCCAAAGGGCATCATTGTTAAAAACACGACCCCAAGTCTCTAGAAGAGACTCCTGGGAAATATATCTTTTAAAACAATAGATTTTTAAAAATAGCTAAGTTTGTTGAGCATTTGCTATGCATCAGCTACAGCTTAAATGCTTTGTGTGCATTTAATCCTTGTTTTAAAAAGACCCTGTGAAGTAGACACCACTATTACCTACATTTTACAGATAAGAAATTGCAGTTCAGAGAGGTTAAGTAACTTTCCCAAGATCACACAGCAGATAAGTGGGATGCTGAGATTCAAACTCAGAGCTGTCTGACTTCAAAGTAGGCACTCTTGACCATTGCACCACACTGCCTTCCCAACATCGCAACACCAGGCACCCCAGAGATTACGCCATTTGACCCATCTCTACACATATGAGAAAACTGAGCATCAGAGAGAGAATTGGGCTTGTCGAGGACACAGTGAAGTCGGGGCAAAGGCTGGAGGTTTGCAGGCTTACCAGCCCAGGGCTCTGACATACACATCAATCATTCCAGTACCTGCAGGGTAAGCAGAGGTTATGTAACCAATGACAGCGGCCTCTAGTCTCTGGAGGATTATTCTAAGACTTTCGACAGAGTAGCTGTTGTCCAGTACTATGCTAAGTTGAGAAAAGAGCTAAACTCTGTCTGCTCAGAAATATCCTGGGGAGATGGATATTACTTCAAGAATGTTCCTGCATTGACAGTACACTGGGGGCCCTTTCTAGGGTCCCGAAGGTTTCAGTGAACTAGCAAAAGCTGCTGCACGTACTGACACAGGGCATGGCAGGATCCAGAGCCTCAGCCCTCTTGCACTTCATTTTTTTGGAGCCTAGGTCTTGCCTCCCTCACTCCATTTTTCAGAGCCCAGGATTTGGAGTCCAAAGACCTACCTTTTGGTCTACACAAGTGATGACAATAATTGGCTCCTCTCCTAAGCATCTGTTTCACCAACTGGCCACATTCATAGCCCTAGAATGGGCAGCCTGAAGTGCCATGTGTCTACCACATCCACAGCTGATTGGCCGCAGATGGACACCTGAGCCAAGCAGGGTCGATCAGATGATCTCCTCCTGAGACCCTGGGATGAGGTCTCAGAGCCTGTGGCGGTTGGCTCTGGGGAGTGGAGCTGAGAGGTCAGGAGACTCGAGACTGATGCTCCCACCAGTCTGAAGGAATCACAACGAGCCTCGTGCAAAGAGACATGTGAATGGAAGTCAGGCTGTGGAGAGAGAGGAGAAGGAAGAATCTCTGCAGTGATGAGAGGTCGTGAGGCCCCGCTCCTGCGGGGAAGCTGGGCAGAACGGCTCCATCCTCCCCACAAAAGCACCGGACAACACCTCATACCCTTCCCATCTCCAGCGCCCATAGCCACTGCAGACATGCCTTCAATTCCAGGGTTCCTGCCCCTCACTTCCAAGCCGTTCAACCATCAAAGCAAGTGAGATCCTTCCTCAGTAAACATTCCTTCCATACCCCTAGCCACAAGCAGATAGGGTGAGTCATTTAGATCATGATCCCCCCACCCCCTTACACACCTTCGTACCTGGCCAGACAGCTTTCCTGGGACCTTGGCAGTAAGGTCTTCTTGAAGCATCTGAGCCATTCTAGCTCTCTGGCTCACGTTGGTCCCGGGAACGGCACTTGCAGTGGACGTTTTCAGCTGCTTAGAATCTTTTCTTTTCTAAAACTGCCCAAACCCCAACAGCTGAGACTGTCAATCATATGGCCCCACCTCCCCAGCCCAGGTTGGCCAGTCAAAATACCCCAATCCCACTAAACTCAGTGATTGGTGGAGGTGTGGGCACGTGACCCAAGCCGGCGGAGCCTCCCTGAGCAATTGATCAGGAAGAAGCCGTGAGCAGGGTTGAACGAGGACAGACATGTCCAAGGTAAAGGTGAAAGGCACAGTGACAAGTTGGGGGAGGGTTTTCTCTTTCTTACATGAGCCATGACCAAAACATCTCTCAAGACAAATATGAGACGGCTATTTCCCTTGTGCTGGTAGCATTTGGCGGAGCCGTGTCTTAGGAGAGACTGTGCGAGGTTGCAGAAAGACCTAAACCATGAAATCTCAGAGGCATAACACAATAAAGGTGTATTTCTTACAAAAAGTCAGGTGTGGGTCAGGCTGCCCACTTTTTTTTTTTTTTTTTTTTTGTGGTACGCGGGCCTCTCACTGTTGTGGCCTCTCCCGTTGCGGAGCACAGGCTCCGGACGCGCAGGCTCAGCGGCCATGGCTCACGGGCCCAGCCGCTGCGCGGGATGTGGGATCTTCCCGGACCGGGGCACGAGCCCATGTCCCCTGCATCGGCAGGCGGACTCTCAACCACTGTGCCACCAGGGAAGCCCCAGGCTGCCCACTTTTATCTGGAATGCTTGGCTCCAAGTTCTCTGTGGCACACCAGCTTTTGACTACCTTAGCCCAGTGGCGACACGTGTCACTTCTGCTCAGTCTGTTGGCCGAAGTAGTCGCGTGGCCCCAACCCAGCTGCAAGGGAGACTGGGAAATGTAAGAGGGTATACAGATACTGGATGAATACCAACTGCTATGAGCCATGTGAAATTTAAAAAAAAAAAATCTAATATTATTTGAGCCAGAGTTCTTTGCTTTGAATTTTCTCCAGGACCCCACAGAGCCATGGCTTTTAGAAGGGAGGCCAGAACCCGGGAGCCTCGTTTTGTTTATCTTGCCCTAAGGAATAACCACCCAATTTGCCTCTCCAATCAAACCCCAGCTGGGCACCAAACTTGTCCCATCCCAAGACACTGACTCAAGGACAGGGCTCCCCTGCCGCCACCCCAGGACAGACAACCAGACCTGTGACCTTCTCCCATCACCCGTCCGGGAGACCTGGGGCTCGGGCTGCAGAACTACACCAAATCATCTAGGCTGAAACCTCCGTGAAAAAATGCCCTTCGTGAGCAATTAAGCCAACACAAGTTGGCCCAGAAAAATCAAGGTTCCCACAAGCGCAGGATCTTGATCTTGAAGGAAGACAACATTTCTAGCCTTGTACCTCTTCATCAACACAATTATGCAGAGGCCATTGCCAACAGTGTCCCTGCTAGTCTCTACCCAAGCCCCAGATATTGCTCAAATGGTAACAGCCTAATTAGAGAAGGAGAGCCAGGAGGGAGCGGAGGCAGTCACAGCGCTGTTTTTCAGAAGGCCACATACCTGCAAAGGAGCCACTGGGGCAAGCGGAGGGCCCTCCGGAGCCCGGAGCTCAAGGTGAGGGGGAAACCGCAGCTCCACGCTTGGAAATCAGCACCGCCTCCTGTGAACAGCGAACTCTTCCTGTGTCTGATGAGCCCATTTTCCGCAGCTGGAAGGGGCCAGCAGTGGCAGGGAGGCCTTTGATGTGATTCACTGGAAGCCTGATGCCGGCACAGAGGCATTCTGTTGCAGGCTGAGCCCTTTCATCTCAGCAAAGGGGGTCACCCCCCCTCAATCGCGGGCCCACCTGGAAGACAAGTCTTTTACAGCAGCGGTGCTGGAATCAGCTGTGGAAGGAAAGCAGATGGTTTTGCTTTTACTCATCTTGATCAAACTAGCCCGGAAGCTGTGTGGCTTCCTGGAGGATGAGAGGGGTGGGTGTGGTGGGGGGCAGGTGTGGGGAAGCGGGGATGTCACCCTGGAATAGATTCCGCAAATGTATTCATTGGTAGAAACATGAATGTTCTTAAGGAAGCCATCTGACTAAATTAGGAAAAATGGGTTTTGATCAATGGGCAGAGTTAGACCAAACTCCCCGCAATAATCAGCAGCGCTTCCCCCAGTCACTGCCAACAACGCAGTTCCCTCTGCTTGGGTAGCCAGGGGGTCAACTGAGGACCACAGGATGGGAGGGGCGGGGAGGTGGGAGCAGGGGAGAGCCTTCTCAAACTGCCTGGGAGAGGGCAGCCACCCTGAGGATGGAGAGGGGGGCCCTGGAAGAGCCTGGGGCTTCCTCGCTCTCCTGCCCTCTCCTGGATTAAACACACCTTCCATTTCCCATCCACTTCCCTCTGCTTGGGACTCAGGGCCGCTGGGAGGCAGCTGATGGAGGACAGAACCCTATGATGATTCCATACAGTCCCCCCTTTGACCTCTTACCTCAGCGTCAGCCTCTCTCTTCCTGCCTCCACATTCCTGATTTTGTCCCTGAGCCAGATCTTTCCACGCAAAGCTTGTGTTTCACCAGGAAACTTCTGCCCTACAGTGTCCCATTTTCTCCCTGCCACACCCTAAAAAGTCAACAGGGTATCATAAACCACCACAAAGACGCGTACACCACATGCTTTCTGTTCATTTATCTTACACAAGAAGAGACCAAGGCTCAGGGAGGTTATGCAGTTGGCCCAAGTTTACCCAGCTAGTAACTGCCAGAAAGAATGTAAACAGAGCCTACCTTAGAGGTGTCAATTATGGCCCATAAAACCCTTCATCCCCCGACCTCCCAGCCCACACACCCTCATACCAGCTGTTCACTCAGCATCCCTGAGAAGCCAGGGCAGGGCCAGTGTGTTCATTCACTCAACAGGATGTACCAACAGATCCTAAGCAGAGCCTGGGTGTGTGACTGAGAAATCCTACACACACACACACACACACTCACCTTTCCATCAGCTGATTTACAGAGCAGCTAAGGAGGTTTCTGGAAAAAGAACTCAGAGAACAAGGTTTCTGGAAAAAGAACTCAGAGAACGTCGGCGTCTGGGACACAGCAGGCTGTAGGCAGGCGTGTTTGGGGCTGGTGCAGAGGTCAAGTGCCAAGGAGGGCCTGTGGGTCCAGCGAGAGAATCCACCCAGGGAAGAGTCTAGAGCTCCAAGGCCCTGAGGACCAGAGAGCGGTGCTTCCAGGTGGCTGCTTCTTCCACCTGCCCCCACCCCGCCCAGCCCACCCATCCCAGGAGAGAGAAAGGCCGTGAGGCCTAAAACCACAGGAGCTATAGAACCTTGACACCCAAGCACCCCTGCTTTGGACTCCCTCTCAAAAATGCCAAATACAACAAAGGGGACAAAATTCCCCAAAGCAGAGTGACAGGCACAGTCCTGAGGGGGGAGGGATGGTGGTCTCCAGAGAAGAGCAGTGCCCCTGCAGCAGAGGCCCCAGGGCCATGGTGGCCTATCTCAGCCAGAGACATACACTGTGATGCTGGGGGGCAGAAATAGGGGCTGCGCAGCACCACAGTTTAAAAAAGCTAAATGATATCATGGGAATGCAGTGTGATACCGTGATACCTGCCGAAGCCCCAAAGTGTGTTGGAAAAGACAGGGTCCGAGTTCTTGTAGTTCTGCGGCCAGAGGCTTGGGCACAGGAGAGCCGGGTCTACACAGTAAGGGGGCCTCATCTGCACCCAAAGGTTGTGAGTCCCAAAGACATTTGAGTTACACAGCTAGTGCTAACCGACCCCCATTGCGGCCCCAGTCTTGTACCCAGGGAATACGGGCATGAGTCCCTTATCGCTTCTGCCCTCAAACTTCCCAGCTCAGTGGAGGTGAAGACAGATGATCCGAAGATTGTAGTAAATGCTCCAGAGTCATAAGCACGGTGAGGGAGCAGAGAGGGAGCGATGCTACCTGGGTGAGTCAAGGGGGGCTTCTGAGAGGAGGTGGCATATGAGTTGGGTCTTGCAGGTGAGTAGGAGCTCATGAGGTGAAGCTGGGGGGAGAGCAAGCCGGGCAATGAGAAGAAGCTGCGTGAAGGCCTGCAGGGGGAGGGCACTTAGGGCTCGGTGCAGCTGGAAGGCCCAGCGTCTCACCTGGGGAAGGGGCACAAGTGGCGGGGGGCGGGGGTGGAGGCAAGCTGTGAAGCGTCTGAGGCCATGCCAGGGCATTGACCCGCACTCAGAACCCAGACATGCGATGGTGTCGGGGCCTCCTCTTCTCCCTCCTTTTGCAGTGGACACCCTGGGAAGACACCCCAACTCCCAGGGCTTTATCCAGAGCAGGAGAGACACCGCTTACGGCAGGGACTCCAGAGTGACCTGTTGTGAGCCCATCAAGTTTTGAGGAAGAGCAGAAGTGAGAGCAGGACAGAGCCACACAGCATTGCTGCCCTTTCCTTCCAAACCTGCCTCGCATCTCAGGGGCACCAGCTCCCCTACCTCTACCCCATCATCATCTCCAGCCCCCTAAGGAGAGGGAGGGAACAGGATGAATATGCAGCGCACAGCAAAGCGCCATTATTCAGATGAGGGACCTGAAACCAGACAAGGAAGGAACTTACTAAGTCGCAGAATGGATCTGAGACCAGAACTCGAGGCTCCTGACCCCTGGTTAATGGTCTGTCTGCTAACCCAATCCCCAGCCCCTAAGAGCTGTGGGTTTGGAGTCTATCTTTTGACCATTAAAAGCTCCTGAAACAAAATCTGTTTTGAGGTAAATATGGCCTCTGGGAAACCATGGACCCCTTCACTCCACAAGGCCGGGGAGACCCTAACCCAGTGAAGGATTTTTCAGGCCTGAAAATTTGCCCAGTGATGCAAGCGGCAGGAGGACAGGAGGCTATGGAAGTGGTCATGAGGTCTCCAATTCTAGTTCCCCAGTTAGCTGACTGTCCTCACTGTAACTTACCTGAACTCAGGTGACATCTCAGCTGTCCCCACCCTCAGCCACACACCCATCATTTCTCACCCAAACCACTGTAACAGCCACCTAACTTCTCTCCCTTCCTCCCTTATCACCATCCCTCACTTCCTCTATTCTCCATGAGGCAACCACGAGAGATCTGTTGAATGCATACCTGACTGTGTTCCTGTTTAAAACCCTTTAAAACCTCCCCATCACTTGAGAAAATAACTGAATTCCCTCATGAGCCCTCCCTGATTGAGCCTTGCACCTCTCCCATAGAGCCATACAGGATTTCTTTCACTTGGTCTAAACATGCCCCACTCTCTCACCTCTGGACCTTTGCACACGCTGTTCTCTCTGCCTAGAACACTGTTCCCAACTCTCTACTAACTTCCATAATCGTTTAGGGCTCAGTTTAAATGTCACTACCCCCTAAGGGGTCTTCCCTAATCATCACTCACTCACCCTGGGTCTCGGATGAGCTCCATGTTTTCCCTTCTATAGTGCCCAAGTTTCCTTGCGGAACGCTTATCACCCCTGTTCTTAAATTCTTGTCATATATGTGTCTTTCTTCCTTGTTAGACTATAAGTCCCAGGATGGCAGAGGCCGCGTCTGTCTTGTTCTTCTCTGTATTGCATTCCTAACTCCAAGTACAATGTCTCGTTCAAAATAGAGGTCAATTAATATTTGATGAAGAAAGAAAGTAGAAGAAGGCGAGAAGGAGGGAAGGAGGAGGTCTTGTAAGAGCTGCCTCCCTTCCCTGACTGAGCCAACTGAGAAAACTGCCTTCAGTAACACTAAGGAGGAACGGCACTGTACGGTGACTTCATGGTGACCCATTTACTCTTCACAAAAACGCTATGAGGTGAAGACCGTCATTGAGCCCATCTGAGGAATCTGAGGATCAGAGAGCTGAAGCAATTTGTCCAAGGTCACACAGCTAATAAGTGACAGCATTGGGAATTGAATTCAGGTCAGAGTCCAGAGCCTGGGCTTTTAACCAGTACAGTGCACTCCAGGGAAGATACAACCCGGTCGTATAGGCCGTAAGGATCTTCTGTGTGCAAGACTGAGTTTGCCATGAAATAAAATAGGCATGAAGCTGCCTCTCCAAAGTGAATTACGTGGAAGGAGGAAAAGTTTAATCTTGAAACCCTTAAAATATATTCACATAAAGCCCGAACCAATCGCTCTTAAAGACGCCAACCCCTCACATATCACCTGTTATCTGAGCCAGAGAAGGGAAGTAAAATCCTCACTTGACAAGTGTGTAAACCGGAGAGATAAGAACGGTTAGAAACGACTGTGACCTCCAAGACTGTGGGGGAGAGTGAAGAGAAATGAAGATTTTATTCTTAAGATGTTTGGGCCCAAGAAAGGAAAGCGCCTTTCTCCCTCCATACCCAGGAGGTGTGCTCGGGGGAGTGGCCGCTCAGTCCCCTTGGCCGGGCCAAACCAGGCCTCCCTGGACACAGGAAGAAATCAGGAAAGCTGGTAAAGGTCTCTAACTATAGAAACATTTTCCGTTGTTTCTCAAAGGTCTGAGCCCTCCTAGGGTGCATAGCAAGTCTGGGGATGGTGTGGCGTTCTCTGTGGGTTGACTACCTGATGTCATCCCCGCCCTCCCTGGTTTACAGAAGCCCAATTTTCTTTTTGGTATCAGGAGGTTACAGACTCATGCAGGTGTATTTTGATTGGTCTAAGCCAATTGAGGTTATTCTACCCCTCCAGCCAATGATTGTTTAGGAATGGGGATAGAATGTAATTCTAGCCACTGAGACATAAGAGGTTGGTGGTGGCAGTGGGGAGGTGTCTGCTGGAGCACTTCTGGGATCTTTGATCTTAAAGAGAGTTGTCTGGAGCTGCTGCAGCCATCTTGTGACCATGAGGAAAACAGCTGAGAAGACATGAAAAGAACTTGAGTCCCTGGTGAGGTCAGTGGAAGGCAGAAATAACCAACCCTGAAATTGCCCTAACTCCAGGCTTCTTGTTATGGAGCATTAAACTATCTTGCCTAAATTTTTTAGATTGGGTCTTCTATTTCTCATAGCTGAAAGAAACCTAATTGATACATGTTGGGGAAAAGCACTGATCTTGGAGTTTGAATAGATTCAAGTTCAAATTCCAATTCTGCAGCATGACTTTGGGCAAGTCCTCAGACCTCTGTAGCCTCACCTTCCTCATCTCTTCCTGTAGGAATAGAATTAAATTCATTCACTTGACAAGTATTTATGGATGTCTAGTCTGGAGGCTACAAGATGAATGGCATGGTCCCTACCCTGCAGGGGTTCAATCTGGTAAGAGAATCCTGACATTTGCCCAAATAAGTACCATATTTCCATTAATATATAATAGCATTGATTATTAATGCAACATTATTTTTGCACTAATAAGAAAGAAAAATGCTGCAAATGAAACTAATACAATACAATGTTTTTTATTACTGAATTTTTATTTTATTCTCATCTAATGAACTCTATTCAACTTAATTAGACATTTTTATATCATATGTCATTCTTGGGCATACACATAAAAAGAAAACTATCAGCAAAATTAATTGGTTAAGGTCTCTAAAACTTCTCCACAGAGTCCAAATCTCCTGAATCACTTTTCTACCTAGAGTGGTTTATGGCCACATTTTTTTTTCATATAACATTGTTCTCTGTGACATCAAGAGCATAAATGATGCTGCATTTCTTCAAAGAAGGGTCCGCTACCATCTCTGGGATTTTCTTCCAAGCTGCTGACACCCATTTTGCATTCGATTCTAGACCTTCTTGGTTGTATTAGAAGGTGTCAACAGAAGATTTACAAACAAGAACCCAGACTCATATTCCTTCCTCCAATGGTCCCTAATTGGTTTATGACGGGACCATGGAGGGGTTGGTGTTGTCTGCACGAGTCACCAGGAATAGTGGTCCCCTTCTGGCCTACGTAGGCAACGGTGACCACATCACGACTGTAACCCCTCCAACAGCAATTGTGACAAGGTCATGCCTGCTGAAAATGCATCGCAATTGCAGAGATGTGAACACGTGGGAAATCTCAGAAGTGATGAACTACAGTAGTTTGGTAATTGTGCTCTAGTGTGACCTGGGCTTTGTGGAAGGGGAGAACATTTCAATTGTTCCTTCAAGGGCAGAAAATGTCCACAAGGAATGATAGGTAGAGAAGGCATTCTGGGAAGAGAAAAGAGCACCTGCAAAGGCACAGAGGTAGGCAGAGCACAGGGGCACAGGCAGAAACCAGGACAGGCGAGGTTGGGGCTTGCAGTGAGTGCAGGGGCTGCCAGGAGACCCCGATGGCAACCCTCACAGATTCTGAGCAAGAATTGCACTTCTGGGCTTCCCTGGTGGCACAGTGCTTGAGAGTCCGCCTGCCGATGCAGGGGACACGGGTTCGTGCCCCCCGGGAACATCCCACATGCCACGGAGCGGCTGGGCCCGTGAGCCATGGCCGCTGAGCCTGCGCGTCCGGAGCCGTGCTCCGCAGCGGGAGAGGCCCCGACAGTGAGAGGCCCGCGTACCGCAAAAAAATTTAAAAAAATAAAAATAAATTAAATTTAAAAAAAGAATTGCACTTCTGCTCACTACCATTTCTTTCCCCTCTCACTGGGTTCTCGGGCAGCCTGGCCTTAGAAGTGCCGAGAGCCTGGCCCACCACACTCTGGCAACCTTCCTTCAAACATTTTAAGACATTCAGAATCCATGCAGAGAGGGGAAAGCGGGGGTCAGGAGCCAGGCATTGTGACCCATTAGCTGCGTGACTTTGGGCAAATTACTTGTCTGAGCTTCAGTCTTCGTTGTAAAATAGGAACCAGTAACATTACCTACCTCACAGGTTAGCTGTGACAATTAAACAAGGGAAGGTGGCATTCCAAAATTCCAGTGTTTGGAATTTTTTTTTAATACAAATCTTTGTGCTTTTATTTAGTTATTTATTTATTGGCTGCGTTGGGTCTTTGTTGCTGCGCGCGGGCTTTCTCTAGTTGCGGCGAGCAGGGGCTACTCTTCATTGCGGTGCGCGGACTTCTCATTTTGGTGGCTTCTCTCATTGTGGGGCACGGGCTCTAGGCGTGTGGGCTTCAGTAGTTGTGGCGCACGGGCTCAGTAGTTGTGATGCACGGGCCTAGTTGTTCCATGGCATGTGGGATCTTCCGAGACCAGGGCTTGAACCCATGTCCCCTGCATTGGCAGGTAGATTCTTAACCACTGCGCCACCAGGGAAGTCCCTGGAACTTTTTTTTACATGGCCTTTTATCTTCCTCACTCCTTTTGGTCTACACAGAGGAAGCGTGTCTAAATACTTCTGGTTTTTTGCTGGGCGCTTTCCCCTCCTCACCCTCATGGGTGAGTTTAGGAGAGGATCTGCCTGGCATAGCCCAGTCTGTCCTCCCTTCCTTATCAGGATCTTCACATGCGCTCTGCTATTCTCTCTGCCACACTGGGGGCCCACAGTGCTTTAGGGCACAGCAGCCTGTTGATGGGTCCACGCTAAGGATGAAGAATGGATTTGAGGGCAAACAGAAAATACCTGGCACATCACCAGTAGGAGACTGGCTCACTAAATCACAGAATACTCATACAATTGAAAAACATTCAGCCATTAAAAATCACGCTGAGAAAAAATACTTATTGAAGAGGAACTCATTCCATCTTTCAGCGAAAAACTACCTATAAAACATACAACATAATACAACTTTGGTTAAAAATATATAGACTCGCAAAGAAAAAGCTTAAGGAGGTTATGTCCGGGTGACACAATTGTGGCTAAATTTTTTTCTTCTCTGAATTTTCATCATGTCCATACTGAACATTATTGGGGTTTGAGCAGGCTCAATAAATACTTCTGGTTTCCCCATCCAGCCTCTGAACTAACTAAAGAGAATACGAAAGAGTAAGACAGGTAGAAATCAAAGCATCAATTTTATTACTGATATTGGCAGGGCTGGAAGGGGGGCTTAGATGTACAGTAACAAGGGTATTCCTCAAATTGAACCCCTGATTAGACAGACTTACACAGGCAGCGTGATCAGCTGCCCCTACAGTGAAGGCAAATGGCCGTGACATCAACAATAACAACGACAACAATAATCGTCATCATCACTACTTACTGAATAGTTACTATGTCCTAGAGAAATGTGCTAAGTGTTCTATGTACATTAGCACATTTAATCTGAAAACAACCCTGAGAGATACGTTTTATTATCCTTTTTCAGGTGAGGAAGTGAGACACATAGGTTAAGTAATTTTCCCAAAGTCACATGAGGGGTGAGCTGGAATTCGAACCCAGGCTCTCTGAGTCTGAAGTCCGAGCTCTTCTTACTTGGATGGACTGTCTCTGAGGGCATGTCTACACCAGGATTTGAAACAGGCTCAAAGTCATTCACAAAAGAGATTTCCCAACTGCTTACGATGAGGTCCCTGCTGATGGGACAGCCGCCCAGACTTTGTGGGTGGTACTTTGTCCTGGTACAGAACACGGCATTACGGGAAATCAGCTGGTTGCGGATGCAGACAGTCTGGGACCCCATTAAACGGTTATGTGACCCCAGAAACATTCACCTCCTTTCTGGGCCTCAACTTCTCCATCTGTAAAGTGAGGGCGATAGGTGAGTTGGATTGGCAGGCCCCTTTCAGCTGTGATACGCAGAGATCCTGGGGGCTCTAGGCCCCAAGCCTCGGCTGAGTTGTCGTCCCGCTGGGCCTGAGTGGAGCAGAGCCCAGGTCTGCCCAGCAGAGCACACCCTGAGCCCGTGCGAACGGGTCTTGGTCAGAAAAGAAGTCTGGTTCAGAAAACAACATGGTCAGCCAGCAGATGTCTGTTCAGCTGAATCCAGGAGAGAGCCAGACAAGGACAAGTTAATACGTAATCAACTCTTTCCCCCAAATCTCTGAGAGGCCTGAGAGTGAACCCAGGTCAGCCCCACTGTCAGGACCACATTGCAAAGCAGCCGTAGTGGGTATGGAAGTAACTCTGTCCACTTCAAGTGACTACAGGAGGCAGAAGGAGGTGCCACCACCGTAGCCAAAGCAAGAGCTTGAGAAAATGGTGGGACACTTCGTAGCCGATATCATATAAGTGATGCCCCCGTGGAAGAGGACTCCTTTCAGCCCTGCCCCCAGCATCCCCATCAGCCCTAAAGGCTGCAAACATGAATGAACGCCTGAAACTTCCTGCCCGAATGCCTTCTCTCTGGATGGAAGCAGCCCTCATCCAGATCAGAGACCGTCCACAGGCTTCCTCAGCCTGCGCCGTGTTCAGGCTGCCTCCCAGAGTTCCCGGGAGATCACGCTCCGGGTGACCACGTGGGCTGGTTCTTCCTCCTCACCACGCGCCCCCCCCCCCCCGCCCCCCAGTGTTTCCTGGGATCAGCTCCCAGATAAACCACTGGGACTTGAATCCTTGTTTGGTGATTTTGTAATGAGTCAGCCTGACTAGGTTAATCTATATTTTCCAGAACTCCATTTCCCCAATGTTTCCAGTTAAGGTCGGCCGCAAAGAAACTCCTGTGGGAGGTTTGGAGGGTGGGAGGGAAGCAGCGGCTATTTCGTGTTTCGCACACACTGTGGCTGAGGGGCTGACTCACCTGCCGGTGGTGTGAGATCCACCTCTGCTCCACTTTCCTCTGGACCTTCCTTCACTTCTCTGATGGCCAGGTCAGGCAGATGTGTTTAGCTTTGTGACAAAGGACTCCCGTCTTACCAACAGAAGCAACAAGAACAGACCCTGATTTCAGAGCGTTCTTGCGGGGCTCCCAGCTCGAGGGTGCGGGCTCCCGCTTGTCCTTGCCCTCCCTCCCTTTCAATCCGTCTTCCCTCCCCGACTGCCTGCCCTCCAGACACCAACCTCCAATATCAGGCTCTACAACTGCACCTTACAGAGACTCCCACAATGTATAAAGTCCAATCCTTGTAACAAATCCCCTAAATGTGGATATATAACCTCCCAGAAGAAAAACCAGAGACAAAGTTTAGTATTAAAGTATTACTCAGGGGCTTCCCTGGTGGTGCAGGGGTTAGGAATCCACCTGCCAATGCAGGGGACACGGGTTCGAGCCCTGGTCTGGGAAGATCCCACATGCTGCAGAGCAACTAAGCCCGTGCGCCACAACTACTGAGCCTGCACTCTAGAGCCCGCGAGCCACAACTACTGAGGTCCACATGCCGTAACAGAAGCCTGCGCACCTAGAGCCCGTGCTCCGCAACAAGAGAAGCCACTGCAATGAGAAGTCAGCACACCACAACAAAGAGTATCCCCTGCTCGCCACAACTAGAGAAAGCCTGTGCGCAGCAACAAAGACCCAATGCAGCCATAAATAAATAGATAAATAAATAATTTTTTTTTTAAAGTATCACTCAGGGTTCGGGCAAACCCTACTAGGAGACGGACATGATGGTCTTGCTTCTTCCTGGTGGCAGCAGCACTGCTCTGAATGAATCCTCACCAATACACCTTGTTTCTGGGGAAACCCAAACCAAGATAGCCAGGAACTCCCAGGACCTATGGGGATAAATCAGCTCCAGGTTCCCATGGGCAGCCTGAGACAGAGCTAGGGACATAGCATCCTTAGAACAATAATTGGGATGTCATTTTGACCCCTTCCCCTGGCTAATGGGGCCCATATGCTACACGATCAAGCTTGATACTCACATCTCACACTTCCTCCTGTTCTAAGAAACAACACTGGCGTACTCTCCAGCATCCAACAATAAATATTTCTCTTAAAATGTCAACAGCATTAAAAACACTTTGTTTTTAAGTGGCGGCATATTCCCTGGTGCTCAAAATCAAGAACCTCAGTGCAGACTCAGCCTATTTTTCAACATGATTCCCCAGGGTTGACTCAGAAAGGAGGTCCCAAGAGCTAGAAAAGAGCCACACAGCCCTCTGTCCAGTTAAAGGAGTTAAACAGTCGGCTGAAATCAGGCTGGGATTTTCTGGGGATTCTAGGGGGTTGGAACCCATGAAAATTGGGGATTCTCCAGCTTCACAATCAGCATCGCTAAGCAAAGCTGTTTGTTCGCTCCTCAGCTTTCCCACAGGGCTCTGAGCAAACATGCGTTGGCCCATTTACCACCAGCTTGTGTGTGTTTCTGCTCCAGCCGACCCTGAGCTCCTCAAGGGCAGGATACTGACGGCAAGCCAGCATCCCTGGCCCATGAGGCAATGCGTGGGTATTCAGTGAATGAGATCAAAGGTCCCAGTTATCAAGGCTCTTCCGGTGGCAGAGCACTGACCTTGGAAGAGCCCTCCGAGAAACTTCTACTCCAACCTCCCCCCCTACAGATAAAGAAACAGAGGTTCGGGAAGGAGAAAGTCACACACAAGCTGTGATCTCCCTGAAGAAGAATGACGGCTTGTCTGTCTCTGTTTTCTCAGAACCAGCACAGGACCTGACACAGTATAGGCATCAATACCTGCTGAATAAAGGAAGGAAGGGAGGGAGGGAGGGAGGGAGAGAGGGAGGAAGGAATTCGGGTAGTAGTAACACACCTAGAACAGAAGTCATACCTCCTGACTGCCAGACCCTTGCTCTTCCTTCATGCCTCCCCAGCCCACCCTCAAGCTCACATCTGATCAAAAATACAATTGTCCTTCCATTGTTTAGCCAGAATTCTCTTGGAATATTCACCCAGAATCCCCTGGCTTGCCCACCCAGAATCCTGGCTCCTCATTCAGGAAGTAGAACTTTTGGGAATACCACCAATCAAAGGCATTTTGAGGGCAAAGGCGTGAAAATCCTAGTTGCTAGGGTAGCTTTTCCGAAGTCCATCGGACAAGGGTCTCCAGCTGTGAAAAGGAGAGTAGAATGAAGACAGCTTTCAGTCCTCACCACCACCTCCAGCCCTGCGTTCCCCACATAATGGTCACTGGGAGATATTAGCATCTAAATTATTTTAAGGAGATATAATAAGATTCACCCAGCAGGCCATTAATGACAAAAGAGATTATTACTGGAAAAAATCCAAGACTGACTTAGAGCAGAGTTGGTTCATCTAAATGACCCTTTCCCTGCACCTCAGATGATCCTGGCCCCCAGAGATGATTCAGATTTGAAAAAGTAACTGCTGTGGAACATGCTCACGTTTGTGCAAGAAGGTCTTACAGAAGGAATCTCCAGAGAATTAGGGTCAGGAGTGCATAGCAGTGAGATAAATGAGATGTTCCCTGAATCGTAAGAATCTGCGGTGGCAGAATTTACAGGAAGCATTTCCAGTCTCCATATTTGGCAGGCGTCCAGCCAGAGTTGTCAAGTATTAGATTAATTTTAATTCAATGCAAAAAACCACATTAGTGGAGTGTTGCAATTGAGAGTTGAAACATACAAAAGCCAAGAGTCCTTGAAGTGAATCATTCCAAAGCCTGAGCATCATTTCAGGCGTCCATCAAAAGAGGCACATTCTTCATAGCATTCCCCAGCTATCTGCCGCCTTTCAGTCAGACTACTTAGCCAGGTGAATGAGCCACCTGGCAGTGACCTGAAGGGAGGCAGCTGTTGATGAATGTTACTTCACAGGTCCTGGTCACAGGAGTTAAAGTTCAAACTCCTTGATATGGCACCCAAGACCCTCCGTGATCTAGCTCCAAATGCCCTTCACAGCCTCATCTTTCAGTACAGTCTTCATGTGTTGCAGACTGTAACCACACCAGCCCTTTGATTACTGTTGATAATCTTCCTGCACACTTAATTTCCACTCACAGCCCTGGAAGGGAGCAGCCCAGATACCATGTGTTACCAGGGCAACCCTTGTTGTTAAGGGGGCAGTCAGGAGCACGTGACCCAGGGAGGCAGTCCATTGGCTAGCCAACAACCAATCAGATTTCTCTTGGAAATTTGAACTAAGAGACACACATGGTAGTTGGTGGGCAGTAGTCTGGAGCCCATGGATGGGGAAGACATTTTGAGGTAGTATGGAATGGTGAACAAGCAAAGAGAGTCACCCCATGGAGAGAAAAACACAAGATGCCACAGGATGGAGATGGAGAGAGGATGGGCCTGGATTCCTACATCTGTCTTGAGACTCCTCACTGGGCTTTCTTCTCTTGGGGCCTGTGAGGTACCCCTATATCCTGATGAGTTCTTTCTCTTACAAAACATTTGGAGTAAGTGGCTTTCATGGGTTGCTTGAAAATACTCTCACCGGGAATACAAAACAGCAGCCCCCTCGATGTAGGCAGTGCCTGTCATCCCACTGGTCAGCCTGTGCATGTTAACAGGATGGCCCATATGATGGTTTCCCCCGCAAGTCTGCACCCAGGAGTAACCCTCCAGCACCCTTCTGCTGAGCTTGCCTCATCCCAGGCAGGAAGCCCTTTGGGTGATATATTAGTCAGTGTTCTCCAGGAGAACACAACCAATATGATATATATTTATGTATCTCTCATATGTAAAGAGATTTATTTTAAGGAATTGGCTCGCATGAGTATGGAGGCTGGCAAGTCCAAAGTCTGCAGGATGGGCTGGCAGTCTGGAGACCCAGGAAGAGCGAGTGTTGCAGTTCAAGTCCAAAGGCCATATGCTACAGAATTTTCTGGAAGCCAATTTTTTGTGCTGTTCAGGCCTTCAACTGATTGGATGAGGCCTACCCACATTACAGTGAGCAATCTGCTTTACTCATCGTCCACCCATTTCAATGCTAATCTCATCCAAAAGCACCCCCTATTATTCAGAATAATATTTGACCAAGTATCTGGTCACCATGGTCCAGACAAGCTGGCACATAAAACTGACCATCACAGGTGGTATCTATTTTTTTTTTTTTTTTTTTTTTGCGGTACGCGGGCCTCTCACTGTTGTGGCCTCTCCCATTGCGGAGCACAGGCTCCGGATGCACAGGCTCAGCGGCCATGGCTCACGGGCCCAGCCGCTCCACGGCATGTGGGATCTTCCCAGACCGGGGCATGAACCCGTGTCCCCTGCATCGGCAGGCAGACTCTCAACCACTGCGCCACCAGGGAAGCCTGGTGGTATCTATTTTTAAATGACCCTGGTCCACGGGATGTAGGCCCTCGTTCACACCCCTCTGGCCTGTGGAAGTTCAGTGTGGCCACAGCCACTTGCGCCAGCCTCTCAGCTGCAAACTGTACTCGAGCCCATGCTGGACGCCACTCCACTGTGTGTCTCAAACTCCAGGAGTAACATAGGCCCTCTTTTCAGGCTTAGGATAAGGATCCACTCAGTGGATGAGGCCGGGGAGGGAAATGGCATAGCAGTCCAACAACCTGTTCAGAAAGACAAGTTCTCAATTGTCTTAGAGGCTAAGCCAACTCCAGGAGACAGAGGACCATGTTGACATCTTCTACACTAGCTCCGGTGAGTTTCCCTCTGCTGTGAGACCTCCACTGTGGGCCATGTCTCTGCCTTTGCTCACACCCATCCATCGACCAAGAATGCTCTCTCTTCTCCTTTCTCCAACCCCCATGAAGCCAGCTATTATGTGGGAGAAAGACAGAAAAAAGGCAGAGTTCCTCCACCACCCCTCTGTTGGTTGTGAGCAACCCAGCACTGGCCCCAAGCCTGCATTCCCCACTCCACAAAGCCAAAGCCCTCTGGGTGCCCAGGCCAGGGCTCCTTAGAAGGCAGTCTGAAGACCATGTCTCCTTCCTTCAGCAGGCTTCTTGGGGTCTCAGCCCCCACTGACAAGCAGCTTATCAAAGTATTTCTTTATTGTCTCCTCCCAAGAGGATTTCTAGAAAATGCCATCTTCTTTATCAGGTTACAGGTCCAGTGATGCCCCTTACACAGCTGCCATCTGCCCAGCCGCCCCATGCATAATCCAGCTCTGGGTGCCTGGGAGGATGAGGGCTGGCCTGACCCAGCTGGACCTCATGGCATCCAGGGGAACTTGGGGTGACCTCCCCTGAGACCTTGGAACACCAGGAGCAGAAGCCACAGGGGAAGTCGAGGCCCAAGTGCCACCAGAGGAGAATCAGGTAAGCTGTGACTCCAAGAAGGGCCGAGGTGGAAGGTGGGCTGAGCCCAGGGGCCTCTGGTCTCCTCCTTGCAGAGGCAGGAGAGACCTCAGAGATGACCAAGCCCAAGATGCAGGGATCTCTAAAGCCTCCACTTGACCGCTCCAGTGACCAGGAAAAGAGGAAGACACTCACGTCTGTCGAGACCTACCACGTGCCCTGCACAGGACCAAGTGCTTTACACAAAGCGCCCAACCAGGATTCCCAGCAGCCCTGTGAAGTTGATTCCATCGTTACTGTTTTCCTCACAGGACAGAGTTGAAATTGAGGCTTGGAGAGATGGAACGACTTGCCTATGGCCACTCAGCTGGAGCCAGGGTCCGACTCCAAAGTCCATGCTCTTCTCCATTGCACCCTAAATTTTTAAATTAAACATTTATTAAGCACCTACTACGTGTTAAGCTTTGCACTGGAAATTTTCACTTGTAGTTATCGTATTCCATCTCCATGACCGCCTGCAAGGTTAGTAGCATTAATCCCTTTTTACAAATGAGGAACCAAGGTCCAGAAAAATCAAGCACTTTGTCCAAGTAGTAAGTGGTAGAGCCAGGGTTTGAACCCAGATTTGTTGATCGAGTCCAGCACTCTCTCCATGATTCCAGAGCTGATGGGAAGCAGCTCAGTACCTCACAGCAGACCAGCCTACATACATTGGGGAAGCTCCAACAGAAAATTACAAAACACCTGGGCCAGCTCAGGTGGGTACTAGAATCCAAGACTTAGAGGAACCCAGTGGTGCAGAGATACCCATTTTTAAACCAGCACTCCATATGGGAGCTGGTATTTGGCCACCACGAGTAATACGCTGCTGTTAGAAGGGCAGGCGGAGGCATGAGCAAGTCAGCTTCCTTACTAGACCTCATTTACCTCTTCTGTGTAAGAGTGGGGGGACCAGAGTTAGGATGGTAAATAACCAACTAATATACCCCATCCTGTCTTCCCACATCCGTGGAAGACATTGCTAATGAAGCACTGCATCTTTCCTCCCAACACAGCCTCCAAATCTTTCTCAACACAGTATTTCAAGCCATCACTACAGACTATTTGACTATGAGACTGTCTGCCAGCCCTAGATAGGCTCTGTGCTTCCAAATATAGATATAAGTCTACAGCATATCCACCTCTGTGCCAGTGAGCGGACCCTCCAGCCTCCCTCTTTTACTTACAAGGACAATTGTGATTATACTGGGCCCACCTGGATTATCCAGGCTATTCTCCCCATCTCAAAATCTTTAATTTAATCACACCTGCAAAGTCATTTCTGCCATGTAAGGTAAGATATTTACCGGTTCCAGGGATGAGAATGTGGACATCTCTGGGGACCGCTATCCTGCCCACCACATATACCTCATGCGATTGCGTCTAAGTGTCAGATAAAATAAAGCAGGTACACAGCTTAAACCCAGTGCATAGCACTTAGAAGCCCTCAATAAGCATTACCTATTATTACCCTTATTTTCCCCACTCCCACCCCATACCTATTGCAAATAAGGGTTCAATAAATATTAAATATCATTGTGATTGTTATTGTCACTGGGCCTCCCAGCACTGCTGGAGCCAGGGTCTGATTCCAAAGGCCAATGTCCTTCTCCATTGCACCCTAAATTTTTTTTTTTTTTTTTTTTTTGCGGTACACGGGCCTCTCACTGTTGTGGCCTCTCCCGTTGCGGAGCACAGGCTCCGGACGCGCAGGCTCAGCGGCCATGGTTCACGGGCCCAGCTGCTCCACGGCATGTGGGATCTTCCCAGACCGGGGCACGAACCCGTGTCCCCTGCATCGGCAGGCGGACTCTCAACCACTGCGCCACCAGGGAAGCCCCCCTAAATTTTTTAATTGAACACTTATTAAGCACCTACCGTGTGTTAAGCTTTACACTGACACTTTCGCTTATCGTTATCTTAGCATTCCTCTACTATGGCATTTCTTGTGCTATACTGTACTTAATTTGTTTATGTGTTTCTTCCCCCATCTCTTCAAGGAAAGCAACACAAGGCGGGGCAGCACCGGCCTCCCACAGGGCCTGGCATAAAGTGGGCTCCCAGAAGATGGTCCAGGAAGGGCTGAGTAACGGCCAGACCCTGCCCCTCTCAGGGGATGGGGTACGGCATTGTGGGGCGGATCCCAGGGCTCTGATTCTCAGGACAAAAGTGGGGGCCACTGTCCAGGCTTCACAGGTGGCCCAAGACTAGCCACTGTCAACCTGCAGGGCTGGGCCGGGGAGGCTGAGCACTGTGAGACCCCAACTCCTGCGCCCTGTTAGGATGGAGTCTTGGGGAGGAAGGTCCCACACCAGCAGTTAACCTGCATGCGCGGGAGCCACACGGGGAGCAGAGTGGGAGCTTGGCCTGCATTTGTTCCTTTGCCCAAATGCATGACTAGGTTGTCAGCCACTGGCCTGGAAAATTTCCACTTAGCAACATCGCTCTCTACTGTTGGGAGAACTAGCCCGGGGAGACGCGAGACACCTTTGTTCTCTGAGCACCACTCAGTGTACTTGAAACCGAAGAAGAGCAAAGGTAGCACTCAGGAGCCCGGAATATTTTAAGTCTTTCCTCTTGCAATAATAAGAGGGGTGTGGGCAGGGTAACGTACTGAGTGGTTAAGACTCGGTATTCTCCCTTTGCCCTCCTTGAACTTGTGTCATGAAGGCGGCCAGGCCCTTCAGTGCCTCCTTTCCTTGGGGAGGTTTGTTTGATGACAAGAGGTCCAGAAAGGGCGCAGAGGTTGCCTGTGAAACAATTCCCGTCCCGGCTTTCATTTCTTAAACGCTGAACTCTTTGAAGGAATCTGTAATTCTCTCCCTGCCCACATTTTCCAGCCTCATCTCTCTCCCGTTCCCCCGCCCTAAGTATGCACGTGCACGCGTGCGTGCACTCGCACCCACTCAGACACAAGTGCATGTACACATACATGTGTGCACAGCCACAAGTGTGTATGCATGACCACACATGCACCCACATACATAAGCCCACGCGCCCAGTGCATGTTGTGTGTATACATGTGCACATATATGTTCCTGTGTACACACATGTACGGTCACATGGCCATGTGCGTACACACACACATACACATATGAGTGCACACACTATGCTCTGGTTATACTGAAATAGTTGACTTCCTGAACTCACCGTGCTTTCTCCTCTCACACCTCAAGGCCTTTGTACCAGCTGCATCCCCTTTCTGGAACATACTTTACCCCTTTTGTACCTAGCTACCTCTTCTTCTTATACCAGGTCCACAGTTGAACTTTCAGCCCTCAGCACTGTAAGCGCCTGTTTACTCCCCTGCCCAAGCAACAAAGTACACAAATCTATTTTGATGACCTTGATATTCCCAGCACCTAGCATGGGCCTGTTATGACTATCTGTGAAATGAAAGGGTAAGTGGATAGATAGATGGATGGATGGACATAGAATCAAATCAGTAGTTCATACCCAGGCACACCCCAGGGAAATTAGTTGAGCCCCAGTCCCCTCAGGGTCCCACAGGACATGTCTATGTCCCAAAATGGCCATGACTATTCCCTATGTACCGCCTCCTCCAGGGCTCTTGGGGCACCTTCAGGGTAAGGGATTAGGGGGTACCCCATCATTTAACTATGATCTGGAAATACCTTCAAGATCTCCAAATAATTAACATTCCGTCAGGTTGGGCTGTTCCTCTCTTGGACATTTAAAAACACTGTGACCCGAAGTGAAAGCCCATTGCTGATAGCATATCAGGGTAATCTCCAGGAGATACAGTACCTTGTCCCAGTCCAAACTGATGGCCATGCCAACTTGAGAGATAACAGGGTGAGGGCTCCCGGGAGGAGCTGGTGGCTGAGGACGGTATGAAAAATGAGTGCTTTCAGCTGGTTTCAGGGCTGCTTTGTTCTGGGATAGAACAAATGAGGCTCCTGCCCTTGGGGAAGTACGGTGTAGACTTCTCTCTCTGGGGAGATACCCGGAACGGGAGGAGGGTGCATAACCCAGAACACTGGTGAAACTTAAGATGTCACCTCCCCACTTCCCCACTCCATCCCCGCCCCGTGAATCTGGCACCTGAGAGATCTCACAAAACCAGCCTCCTTAGAGCCTCACTTTCTTCTCCATCCTTCCATCCCCAAACCTGCTTCTCCTCCTGGGGTCCCCACTGGGTAATTGGGGCCGCCATCCACCCTCTCGTAGGTCACAAACCTCAGTCTTCACCAAACATCCCCTTTCTTACCCTGCCCCTCCCCCACCTCATGAGCAATAAACCCAGTCAATCCTTTCTCTTAATAACCCTCTAAGTGTCCTTTGCCCTCCTCCCCAGCGCCCCAGACTGGACCAGCCTCATCGTTCCACTCTGAACTGCTGGAAAAGTACTTCACAGGTCCCCCCTTTTTCAGCCTCTTCCAAACTCAATTCATTCAGCCGGAGTCAACCTTGCATTTGTTCTTTTGTGTACTCTGTTGGGGGCTGAGAATACAAATGCAAATAAGACACAGAGCTGATTATATCATTCTCCTGTTCAAAACCCCTTGATGGCTTTCCACTGCCCACGCAAGAGTCCATTCTCCTTAGCACACCAGGCAGGGCCTTCCCTGATGAGTCAACCTCTTCACATTAACCTTCTTGGCCACAGCCCCGCCCACACACCCACGGGTTCAAACAGCACAACTCGGCCATCCCCACACCAAGCCCTCTCCTGCCTCCAGGCCTCTCTTTCTCCCGTTTCTTTCTTTCTTTTCCCCTTATCAAATCCTTCTCATTCTTCAGTGAGAAATGGCTCCAATGACATTTCTTCTGTGGAGCTGCCATAATCCTCCAGGTTGGAATTAATCACCCAATTCTCTTCGCCTCCAAAGCATAGTTCTAATACCAGCATTATAACATTTATTTCTTCCAGGTTCGTGGTTTAGGTAATGAGGTGGGGAAATTATTATCTAACGGCTGACACCAGAATTTCTCTTAGGAAGGAAAATGTTGTCCTTTGGGAAAATACCTTGAACTCGAGCCCCCAGGTCCCTCCCTTGGGGTTCAAGAAAGATGGGAGGAGGATTCTCATCTTTGTTCCTGAGTGCAAAGGTGGAGGAGGGAAGGTCTCCCTTTAATACTGCGTCCCCCAGGGTCCTCTGTGGGGGAATGGTCCAGAGTGGAGACATGAATGGAATGAGGGGATTTGGGGGGAAAGGCATTCCAGGCGGATGGAACACAGGAGTGAAGGCATCCTGGGCTGAAGCAGCGGGAAAGGTGCAGGGAACTAGAAGCTGTCACTGGCATGCAAACTTCTTAGGGACATAGTAGCTGCTTAGGGCCACCTGTGGATCTTGTCTTCAAGACCACACGAGCACATGTGCATGACAAGTTGTTTTTTTAAAAAATTTTTATTTTTATACAATTTTAAAAGTTACTTTCCATTTACAGTTATTACAAAATATTGGTCATATTCCCCATGTTGTACAACACATCCTTGAGCCTCTTACACCCAATAGTTTGTACCTCCCACTCCCCAGCCCTATACTCCCCTCTGCCCCACTGGTAACCACTAGTTTGTTCTCTGTATCTGTGAGTCTGCTTCTTTTTTGTTATATTCACTAGTTTGTTGTATTTTTTAGATTCCACATATAAGTGATATCATATAGTATTTGTCTTTCTCTGACTTAGTTCACTTAGCATAATGCCCTCCAAGTCCATCCATGTTGTGCAAATGGCAAAATTTTGTTCTTTTTTATGGCTGAGTAGTATTCCATTGTATACATACGCATCTTCTTTATCCATTCATCTGCTGATGGACACTTAGGTTGTTTCCGTGTCTTGGTTTGCGATTACATGTAAGGCCCACCTGGATAATCTAAGATAATCTCCCCATTACAAGATTCTTAAGTCAATCACATCTGTAAAATTCCTTTTTGCCATATAAGGTAATAGTCACAGGTTCCATGGATTAGGACACACATATCTTTGGGGGGCATTATTCAGCCTACCGTTGGGCTGCTATGAACATTGGGGTGCGTGTAGCTTTTGGAATCAGTGTTTTTGTTTTTTTCGGATATGTACTCAGGAGTAGAATTGCTGGGTCATATGGTAGTTCTATTTTTAGTTTTTTAAGGAACCTCCATACTGTTTTCCACAGTGGCTGCACCAACTTACATTCCCACCAACAGTGTACAACTTGTGCATACAAGTTTTGACCTGAATTTCAGGAGCTCACAGACTTTATGAAGCCTAGCCACAAAGGTCTGGTGGGAAGGAATGAAGCCTGTACATAGACCCCAGGTTAAGAATGGCTGCACTAAAAAAAAAAAAAAAAAAAAAAAGAATGGCTGCACTGAAGCATAGTGAGTGAGACAGGAAGAGGCAGAAGATGAGGCTGCAGCCACAGGCAGGAGACGTCACACGGACGGACCCGGGCTGCCACATCAGGGGACTTGGGCATAGTTCTAGGTGCGATGGGCTGCTGTTCATATACATTATAAAAGTCATTGCAGGATGCAGCAAGATTTAGGAAGAGATGCAGATAAGAAATGATGAGGAGTAGTAAGGATGGGGAGAAAAGAGGACAAATTGGAAAAACATCTTTTTAAAAAGGGGGTTGTATTAGTTTCTGATGGCTGCTGTAACAAATTACCACAAATTCTTGTGGCTTCCCCTGGAGTTCTGGAGGCCAGAAGTCTGAAGTCAGTTTCACTGGGCTGAAGGCAAGGTGTCGGCAGGGCCAGTCCCTCCTGGAGGCTCCAGGGGAGAATCCACTTCCTTGCCTTTCACAGCATCTGGAGGTTGATGCATTCCTTGACTCGTGACCCCTTCCTCAAATCACTCCAGTTTCTTGTTTTGATCGACACGTCTCCTCCCTCCTCTTCTGTAGTCAAATCTCCCTCTGCTTCCCTTGACGAGGATGCTTGTGATTACATGTAGGGCCCACCTGGATAATCCAGGATCCTCTCCCCATTACAAGATTCTTAAGTCAATCACACAGAATTCCTTTTTGCCATGTAAGGTAATAGTCACAGGTTCCATGGATTAGGACACACATATCTTTGGGGGGCATTATTCAGCCTACCACTGGGCTATACTGACAGAACTTGGCAATTTATGGGATTGTGTGAGTTGAAGGGAAGGGAGGCATCCAAGAGGGCTCCAAGGTTTCGGCTTGGGCTGCCACCCAGTGCTGGCTCCATTAACCAACGTTGAAGGCAGAGAGGAGAGGCCTAATTTTAGATGGGTCCTGCACACCACCTAATGTGTGTATTCAAGTCTAGGGCTCAGGGGAGACTTCAGGAATGGACCCAGAGATAGGAGAGCACCACATATAAACGATGGTTTAAAATGCGGGCTAGGAGAGTGAAATCCTGGAGTGAGAATAGCGGTGGGGGGAGGACAGAGCCCAGAGGGAGAGGGGAGAAGAGGACCCCGTGAAGGCAAACTTGGAGCAGCCACCGGAGATGCTGGAAGAAAACGCAGTGACTGCAGAACCGCAGACACCACGGGGATTTTCAAGATGAAAGGAGTCATTCCTGGCGGCCGAGTCTGCAGAGATGAGAAATAAAGATGAAAACAGAAGAGGTGCTGTTGGATTTGGTTATTAGTGGGTCAGGGGTATTCCAAGGGGAGAACAGTATTGAGGACATGACGGAGCCAAAAGCCAGACTGCAAAGGATCATGAAGGGGTGGGATGGGCAGCAAGATAGGGGCAGGGAATTAAGAGATACAAACTACTATGTATAAAATAAGCTACAAGGATATATTGTACAGCACAGGGAATATAGCCAATAGTTTACAATAGTATAAATGGAATATAATTTTTAAAAATTGTGAATCAACTGTATCTCAATAAAAAAAATGTTTTAAAGGATCACGAAGGGAATGCAAACCATGAAACCTGCTGAAAAAGAGACAATGACTTTTAAAATAAATAATAGCGGACATACATTGAGCGCCTACTCACCTATCCGCCTGCCTCGCACTTGTTATCTCATTTCTTAATCTGCGTGATAATCCGATGGGAAGTTACTATGGTTTCATCATCTCCATTTCACAGATGAGGAAACCGAGGCTCAGCAGACAGAGTAGCTTCCCCAGCGTTACCACTAACCCCGGTAATAGAAGTACCAGGCTTCAGTCCCAGCCTGTCCGGCTACAGGGCCTTTATACTGAGCCACCAGGTACCTTCACACACTCCTAGCTGGTCCCAGCAGCTGGGCCACCCCAGGCTCTGTCACCAGACTTTGAGCAACCCATACATCTGACTCACTCCTCTTCATTCCCCTAGGGGCCTGGAGGGTCACTTAGTGTTTACACAGGGGAATCTAGCTTATTTGTACAAACTTCCATGTAAAAATCCTTCCTGCCCCGGAGTACCTGTAGATGTCCTCATGAGGATGTGTCAGAAGCTGTGGCATTTCATCCCAGCTTCTGCCAAGTCGAGGCACAGCAGCTGTCACTGGTCTCCCTGGAGACCCCTCGGCAGGTCCACCAGGCAGTTTCACTTGCGCCCTGGGACCGCTGAGCTCAGAGCCCACGCAAAACACAACGAGGACTGCCCCACATCCCAGCACCTGGGGCCAGGCCACCCGCCACCTGGGGTCACACAGCATTTCTGGGAGACCTTCTGCCATCTGCCCAACCTGGCTGTTCCCCCAGTGCTCCAATCACACCAGTGAGGCCCCTCCCACTGTGGGTGGCCACCAGAAGGCGGTCTTTCCAGGACCGACCAGGTCCACTCTGACCCCAGCCTCCAGTCTTAGCCCCCGCCCCATCTCTGCCAGGTTGAGAAGGCAAATGGCTGTCCTGCCTAGCAAGGCTCCCACCAGAAGTCTAAGACGGAGTAAGAGTGGGGAGGAGGAAAAGGAGACAATCTCTTTTTACTTTGTGTTCTTCTCAGGTGTTTGGAAGTTACACCTTTGCCATAGATCTATATAAAAATTAAAGCGGTTAAGAGCACAGGTGCTGATGTAAGACACCTGGGTTCAAACCTAGCTCCTCTGCTTACAAACTGGGTGTCCTGGGTGAATTATTTTACTTCTCCATAGCTCAGTTTCCTTATCTGTAAAAATAGGATAATACTAATAAAAGCATAGCAAGTACTTCACCCCAGTACAATAGTTAAAAGACACAATCAATCTGGTTTTGAATCCCAGCTCTCTTATCTATTAGCTGTGCAGCCTTGGGCAAGTTGCTTAACTGTTCTGTGCCTCAACTTCCTCATCTATCAATGGGGCTGATGATCATAATTGTATCTACCTCATAGAGTTATTCTAAGGATTAAATGAGTTAATGTACCTAAATCACTTAGAAGAGTGTCTGGTACAGAGTAAGCACTGTGTAAATATGAGTTATTATTATTACTTAATAAATAAGTACTAGCTATTAGTATAAATATACGTTATGGTTATTTTTACATAAATAAGATTATACTGTGGATATTCTGCAGCTTCTGTTTCTTATTTAGTGTGTCTTGTATTTCTTGGAGGCATGTTCACGTCAATATTGAAAGATGTGTCTTGCTCTTTTTAAACCACTGCACCACTGGCTCACCACACTGAACCATAAGAAGGAAGTACCCAGCTTATTTACCTATTCCCCTGTTTTACCAACATCTGTTTTAGCACTTAGGTTGTGCCTAATTTTTTGCTTTTATAAACAGCATTGCAGTGTTCACCCTTGCTCTCTGATGACCTGCGTGCGTGGTTCTCTGGGATAGATAACTACAGGTGGCGCGGGGGCAGAGGAGGGGGCTGTAGGGTATGTGCATTTTGAGTTTTGATGGTCGCTACTCACTGGCTGTCCAGAGAGTCTCAGCCAACCATCCACAGTGCATGAGAGCATTCATTTCCTCACCCCTTCCCAACACTAGATATTTTACCCATATTTATAAATTTCTATCAGTCTTAAGGGAGTCAAAGAAGATTCACTTTACTGAGCTCTTTCCCATGAGGTTGAGCATCTTTTCATATGTTTCTAGCTATTTATATTTCTCTTCTGTGATCTGTCTGTTTACAGCTTTGCTCCGATTTTCTGTTGGGTTGTCTTTTTTGTATTGATTTTTAGGGCTTGGTGATTGATTGGATGTGGCGAATGTGGAAGTCAAGAGAATTGAAAGTCATACTGGTCTTTGGGTTTAGGCAAAGGTGGAGACCATGGGGCCATTCACTGGCACAGGAGAACCGAGGGGACAGTGCCCAGGTGGGGCTGGTGAGCACACAGTTGGATAGAGGCTGGGGCTCCAGCCTCTAAGCTGCTGCCACGTCCTCCCCCCATCATATTCAAGGGAGCTTGGCCCTGAGTGGGACCCTGAGCTTGGAGAGCCCCAGACCAGTAGCATCAGTGACCATCATTCACCAATAGCCAATAGCCATTGAGTGCCCACCATACGCCAGACACTGTCCTAGGCAGTGGGAACACAGCAGTGAACAGACAGGCAAGAACCCTGCTTTTGGCGAGTTTATATTTTAATGAGAAGAGGCAGACATCAAAGAAAATCATAAATGAACACAGACAATTTCAGATAGTAAGTGTGGTAAAGGAATAAATCAGTAATATGATAGAGAGTCCAAATGGGGAGCACCTTGGGTTGGGTGGCCAGAGGAAGACTTTCAGAGGAAGTAACATTTCATTCTAGATCTGGGCGGTGAGAAGGAGCCCTACCCAGATCTGGGGGAAGGGCATTCCAATAAGCGGGAGTCAAGGTCAGAGCCAGCTAGAGGCCGGATGTTACAGGAATGGAAAGAAGACCAGCATGGTGGGAGTGCCACAAGTATGGGGGGTGGAGTGGTATGAGATGAAGTTGGAGAAATGGAAAAAGGCCAGATCAGGTAGAGGCCCGTGAAGCCATGGCAAAGAGTTTGGAGTTTATTCTCTGTGAAAAGGGAAACTCTTAGATGCCTCTAAGGTTCTACTTAGTGACAGTCAGGATATGATTCCTGCTTTAGAAAGCCACTGTGGAGAGAATAGATTATAGCGAAGTCAGAGGAGAAGCAAAAAAGACCAATTCAGAGGCTATCGAAGTAGTCCAGTGAAAGTTGGTGGTGGTTTGGATGCGGACGTTAACAACAGAGATGACAATAAGTGGAGAATACACAGCTATATTTTGGGTAGAGCCTACAGAACCTGCTGATGGACAGATGTAGGGAGCAAAGGAAGGAATGGAGTTGACACCTTGTTTTCTGATCTGAGAAACTGGATGAATGGTGGCCCTATTGACTTAAATGGGAAGATGGTGGGGGCTGGTACTACTGATTTGGGCAAGAGCAAGAAGAAAACCAAGTGTTTTATTTTGGTTGTGTTAAGTTCAAGATGCTTATGAGACATCCAGTGGCCCTGTCAAGTAGGCAATTGACAAGACTGGAGCTCAGAGAAGACCCAGAGCTAAGAGTTTAAATCTGGAGCCTTCTGCAAACAAATGGTGTAGTGAATATTTATTGCTCTGTGGCTTAAAAGCCAACCCCAAAGAGCAACCAGATCTCCCTCTTGATAGAATTCTCCTGTAATCTTGGCAGGAGGCTAATTCCCCATCTACTGCAGCTCTGACCAAAACAGCTGAGCTGGGGAATGTGTGGGTCACTAAAGTCTTTTGCATCTCACTTCCTTCCTGAGGCAGGCACGTGATTTACGATGGGCCTATCAGACCCTTGTACCTGGTGCTTTGAAGCTGGAGCAAGTGCCTCAAAGACGGAGGTTGTGTTCAAAGGTCAGAGTCATGGTGGTGGCCAGGGTGCATGAGGATGAGACCCTCCCTGAGGCCTGACCTTCGTTGAGGTTTCTGCTGCCAAGTCCCCACCTGTTTTCCAGGCCTGGTCTCCCATCTCCCATGTAAACTGGGAGCACCCCAACAGACTTATTTCTTTGCTCACAGTCAGGAATCCTGACCAATATATATAATATTTAAGGTCACGTGGCTGGATGAGACCACTCGGGGTAACAGCATAGAAAAGGAAGGATGGACGGGTGGATGAGTTCTCTGATAGATGAGCTATGTTTGGAACATAGACTTGGAGACTGCTGCAGATTGAACTGTGTCCCACCAAGATTCATGATGAGACCCTACACCCCAGTACGATGGTAGCTCAAGATGGGCCCTTTGGAAGGTAATTGGGTTTAGATGAGGTCATGAGGATGGAGACCTCACAATGAGATTAGTACCCTTATAAGAAGAGACACCAGAGAGGTGGCTTCCTCTCTTTTTCTCCATGTGCATGTACTGAGGAAAGGCCATGCAGAGACAAGGAAGAAGGCGGCCATCTACAACCCAAAGAGAGAGTCCTCACCTGACACCAACCTTGCTGGAACCTTGATCTTGGACTTTCCAGCCCCCAGAACCATGAGAAATAACTCCCTATTGTTTAAGCCACCCAGTCTATGATAGTATTTTGTTATGAAAACCCCAAGCTGCCTAAGACAGAGACAAAAGCTCTAGGGAAGCAACAGCTCCAATCAGGGAAACAGCTAATGATCTTTCAATAATTAGCCCAGCCTGAAGCATTTTTTTCCCAAGAGCTAGGATAGTTCTCTAGGATAAGGAGCAAGATAAGGCCTCCTAAATGGGGATCCCGGTGTGGTAGGAGATGCGGTGTTTTCTTTAAGGGCAGAATTGGGGTCGGGGGATGAGAAGAACAGTCATAGGATTTGTTGTCACCAGTATTGCCTCCGATGACTTAGCCCCGGGAGATGACCTGTCACAGCATGGAGGGCAAAGGCAACGTTCCAGTGATGAAGAGGTTAAAAAAAAGCGGAGGGAGGGCTTCCCTGGTGGCGCAGTGGTTGAGAGTCTGCCTGCCGATGCAGGGGACGCGGGTTTGTGCCCCGGTCCGGGAGGATCCCACATGCCGCGGAGCAGCTGGGCCCGTGAGCCATAGCCGCTGAGCCTGCGCGTCCGGAGCCTGTGCTCCGCAACGGGAGAGGCCACAGCAGTGAGAGGCCCGCGTACTGCAAAAAAAAGAAAACAAGGTGGGGGAGATGAACCCAGCCAGAAGGAGGAGAAGCCCCTGGGACCCCACACAGAGCAAATTTTCCTACATTTCCATCCTACAGCACGAGGTCATACGGAAGTCAGATACCCATAAAATGGGACCACTCATAGCACTGTAGGGCCGGACCAGCACCAAGAGCGTTAATCCCTATCAGTGCTCACCACCACCTCCGTCACCATGTCTATCACCCCTAAGTCCTCTCTGCGGCACCTGAGCCCCAATCCTCACCCCCCAGCAGCAAGAACAGTGGCCGCAGCAGGGGAGTGAGCACGAGGAAAGGAAGTGAAGATCCAGGTGATGGGGCCAGAGTCTGTGTGGACTGGGATAGGACCTGCTCTGAATACCGGGGGGAGCACCCTGGGGCTGGAGACTGAGCAGGGATGAGCAGCGCTGAGGGGAGATAGATGGATAAGCACGAGGGTTCCCACCTCGTATCTATACGTTGGATGTGTAAAATCTGAAGGTTCCCAGGACTGTAGCTTTCAAAGTTTACTGTGCATCTGTATCGCCCCAGAAGCAGATTCCCTGGAATCTGTATTTTTCATATGTCTCCTCTCCTTCCCCCTTCCAGGTGATTGAGAAATTTCAGCCTTAGCCAAAACCATCTTAAAAAACCTACTTATCACATATTCCACCTTCAGTAGTATTTGACAAGTTGGAAAGCATCATTTTAAGCTGGCCCTTCTGTGGAGAGAGAGAGAGAGGAGAGAAAAGAAAAAGGAAGCAAAAGAATGAAAAGAACAAACCTCAGAAAAAATTTCCAAGTCAAACTGCAGCTCCAGTGACTATAACCTTTAACCTCCATCATAGCTTTCAAGTGTCAATCCAAGCGCTAAGCTTGAATTATCTGACCTTCAGCTTCAAAGAGCCACAGCAAAAAAGGTCAGAAGAAAAACTACAGTACATTGCAGTACATTGCAGCAAGTCTCCCTGCTTCAGATACTTGAAAGGTAGAAGACCTTCAAAGAGGGACACAGCCTAGAGAAGTCACCCATTTAAAATAAGAGATCCAGGGCTTCCCCGGTGGCGCAGTGGTTGAGAGTCCGCCTGCCGATGCAGGGGACACGGGTTCGTGCCCCGGTCCAGGAAGATCCCACATGCCGCAGAGCGGCTGGGCCCGTGAGCCATGGCCGTTGAGACTGCGCATCCGGAGCCTGTGCTCCGCAAAGGGAGAGGCCACAGCAGTGAGAGGCCCGCGTACCGCAAAAAATAAATAAATAAGAGATCCTCAGCTGAGCAAGACAAGGCTTTGCTCAGCTTACTTGCAACTTAATTTGTCCTTATTGTTTAAATAATTAGAAGGAATCTCTGGAAACCACACAACTGTTCCCTCACTCCCGTGCTTCAAACCTTTTGATAGCTCCCCAGTGTCTTGAAGTATCTCCCCCAAAGTGTGACCTGCAGGAAGGGCTGTTAGGTGAAAAAAGGGCTCCTTATGGTAAATAAGTTTGTAAAACTCTGTGTTCAACCAAGTTAAACAGGTTTTGCTCCTACAGGACTTGTCAGAGCCCTTATGATGCTCACGTGCATTGGTCTCTGCCAGGACTGCAATATCGAAGCACCTCCATACCTGACTTGACCACCACGGAATCCCAGTTTCGAGCAGCATCCCTCAGGACTGTGGTCCCGTGGAACACCTTTAAGACCGACAGCATATCCCTGAGTCTGGGTTCCACACCTGGCCCCAACCCATACATGGAGCCTCACCACCTTCCTTCCACACACGTGCGCCCGCACCTGAGGTTCTAACCACAACGGCCACTTGACCTTTACGAAACACTTGGAACATTTTCATGCCTTGCTCAGGCCGCTCTCACTGCCAGGAAAGCCTTTCCTCCTCCTCCTTGCCCTTAAACTTCCACTCGTGTTTTCAGTCCTTGCTCAAACACATGGCCTCTGTGGACCTTCACCTGCTACCACTGCGAAAGTTAACTGCTTCCCGCTCTAGGCTCTATCACAGCGCTGATCGACCTGCACTGTGATTAGCCCAAGTCCCTCTGTTATTAATTGAGAGCTTCGAAAAGGCTGGGAGTGTGAGCCGACTCCGGAAATGTGTGTTGGCAATACTAATAGCTTCCATCTGTTGGCACCTCCGAAGGCCAGGCATTATTGTATGCTCATGACATGCATTAACACATGTAATCTTCACAACCCCACTCACTGGGGAAGTACCATTATTATCAATTATTATTATCCTTATCTTATAGATGAGGAAGCCAAGACACGGAAGTTACCTTGCCCAAAGTCACATGACCGGCGAGAGGCAGAGCAGGGATTCAACCCTATGCTCTCAAACATTATATTATTTAAGAGCAGCAGGGGTGAGCCTGATTCCAGGGTTGGCTGATTCAGAAGCTGCACTTTGTCACCAAGGACTCAGGTTCTTTACATCTCTCCACTGTGCATCCTCAGTGAATCAGTGCTGCCCTAGGGCTGGCTCCCCTCATGGTGCTGAGAAAGTGGCAACAATTCCAGGCATCACATCCAGACACAACAATGTCCAGAGGAAGAAAGGGAATGTGGAGCGGGAGCTAACAGCATTGTCTCTGGAGTCAGACAGCTTTGCTTCCTAGGTATGCGACCAGAGGCAAGTTAGGCATATGCAAAGATACAGCCGAGATGGAATGGGCTGTCTTGAAAGGAGCTCCCCATCTTCTCTCTTTCACCTCAGGTTTTTTGCCTATAACATCCTTGTACCTCTTCTTTGTCTAATACATACCAATTCTTTCTTTAGGAATGAGCTTCAACCTCACCTCCTCCAGGAAGCCTTCCCTGATGGTACCCCCCAGGAATGGGTTCAATACCCCTGCTGGGTGCCTCTGAGTACTCTGTACTTACCCCATTGTTGTACTCACCCCACAACACTGTAATTACTAGTTTTATTACCTTCCACACTAGACTATGAGCTGAGGGAAGGCAGGAAACATGAATCTTTTCACCATCCCCAGTAACTGCTCCAGTACCTGACACAAACAAGGAGCTTAAAAAATAGCTGCTGGGGCTTCCCTGGTGGCGCAGTATTTGAGAGTCTGCCTGCCGATGCAGGGGACATGGGCTCATGCCCCGGTCCAGGAAGATCCCACATGCCGCGGAGCGGCTGGGCCCGTGAGCCATGGCCGCTGAGCCTGTACGTCCAGAGCCTGTGCTCCGCAACGGGAGAGGCCACAACAGTGAGAGGCCCGCGTACCGCAAAAAAAAAAAAAAAAGAAAAAGAAAAACTACCTGCTGGACAGCAAAGGAAACCATAACAAACCAAAAAGACAACCTATGGATTGGGAGAAAATATTTGCAAATGATGCGACCTACAAGGGCTTAATTTCCAAGATATATAAATAGCTCGTACAGCTCAATATCAAGAAAAAAACAAACAACCCAATCAGAAATGGACAGAAGAAGACCTAAATAGACATTTCTCCAAAGACATACAGATGGCCAACAGGCACATGAAAAGATGCTCAACATCGCTAAGCATCTTTTTATTATTATAATTATTATTGTTTTATTATAATTATAATTATATAACTATTAGAGAAACGCAAATCAAAACTACAATGAGGTATCACCTCACACCAGTCAGAATGTCCATCATTGAGAAGTCTACAAAAAACCAAATGCTGGAGAAAAAGGAACACTCCTACACTGTTGGTGGGGATGTAAATTGGTACAGTCACTATGGAGAACAGTATACGGGTTCCTTAAAAAACTAAAAATTGAGTTACCATATGAGCCAGCAATCCCAATCCCAGGCATACATCCAGAAAAGATGAAAATTCTAATTTGAAAAGATACATGCACCCCAGTATTCATAGAAGCACTACTTACAACAGGCAAGATGTCGAAGCAACCTAAGTGCCCATCAACAGATGAATGGTTAAAGAAGATGTGGTATATATACACAATGGAATACTACTTGGCCATAAAAAAGAATGAAATAGTGCCATTTGCAGCACAGCATGGATGGACCTAGAGATTATCTGAAGTAAGTCAGACAGAGAAAGACAAATATCATATGCTATCACTTACAGATTTAATCTAAAAAAAATGATACAAATGAACTTATTTACAAAACAGAAACATTCTCACAGACGTAGAAAACAAACTTATGGTTACCAAAGGGGAAGAGGGGAGGCATAAATTGGGAGTATGGGATTAACAGATGCACTCCACCATATATAAAATAGATAAACACGGACCAAATGTATAGCACAGGGAACTACATTCAATATCTTGTAATAACCTATAATGGAAAAGAATCTGAAAAAGAACAGATATATATAATTGAGTCACTTTGCTGTACACCTGAAGCTAACACAACATTGTAAATCAACTATACTTCAATAAAGAAACAATAGCTGCTGGATGTTCAAGGGGAAGACAGAAGGTCGCTTAAGTGGGGTTGGAGCACGGGCTTGGCAGTCCAGTTACATCATCCTCAGGCCTTGAGGTGGGTACTTCTTGGGCACACCAGCTTGTCCTTGTTCAGGGGTATGGGGGAGCCCTGGGTCCATGTCCAAAGAACAAGATGACCCATGTGCAAGAAAAATGTCTCCTTAACTTTTCCCCCACCATCTGGGATAAGCTTCCCCAGAATGTAGTCAGGAGTCATGGTGCAAAGCACGAAATCTTGGGTCACACAAACCCTAGAGGCTCGAGTTCTGACACCACCACTTCCCGGCCATGTTCTTGGGAAGGTCTCTTCACCTCTCTGGGCCTGATTTGCTGCATCTGTAAAATGGGGTTAAAAAGAACACTTCCTCCAATGGGCAGTTGTAAAGATGAAATGAGGCAAGCTCTACAGAGAGCTGGGCACATGGTAAATCCCCAGTCAACAATGGCTCCTCCTAGCAGTGTGTACATTCACAGTGACAAAGCTGTGCAGAACTGGTGGCCTATTTTATAACCATATCTCTGGACTTAGTCTCTGGAGCCCCGAACAGACTTACGGTTGGGATGGCATGATGCACTAAGGGTGGAAGGTTCGCTGGTCGGACAACTACTGTCCCTCAACAAAGATGAACTCACGAAGCTGCAGATGAGGTCATCGGCAGAACTGAAAAATGCAGGCCGGTGGGCAGGCTGAAGCCAAGCTCTCTAAGTACTAACGCCCAATTGCATATTGAGTTGGGGAAGTGTTTTAGGAACAGTACGCTCATCAGTTTTTCCTCTGGGACAGTTTTAGGAAACCCTGCAGAATAAGTTGCTCAAAAGCTCATCAATATGTTGAAAGGGAGCTCAATGAGGCGTCGGGACACTTTAATTCTTATCCAGGTTCTGCCACCAGCTTGTTCCCAGACCTCAAGAGGGTCCCTGCCCTGCATTGGCCTCAGTTAACCTCAGCGACCTCAAAAGTGCCTCTGAGTTCTGTGGCAGGTCTTATAGCACGATGGCTGAGGTGGCAGCCTTTACTGGGTTCAAATTCCAGCTCTACTACTTAGAAACTGTGACCCTCAGTCAGTCACCCAAGCCCTCTAAGCAAATCTCCAACTTGTTTCATGTGAATTGGGGATTAAAATTGTACTGACTTCACAGGACCTCTATCTCCTACCAGCTCTTATGAGGATTAAAGGAGGCAATTACATAAAGCTCTCAGCCAGTCCCCGCACAGGAGCATTCAGTAAGTGGTAGCTGTTATGATTATTTCGAGGCGGTAATCTCTTGGCACTTTTGATGACAGTGAAACCTAGGAAAGCCTTGCACAGCCCGTGCCTCTGACAGAGATGCATAAATCCCCGCCAAAGAGGGACGTCACAGCCCAGAGGGCAGTGAGGGACTCTGTCCCAGGGCTTTGTAACTTTCTGCATCATTCGGCCTCCTTTTGAACCAGTCGAGCACCTTATCAAGGTCTTTGGCTCTGAGCCTCCATCAAGTTCAGCATCAGGTGCATTTTGCTGCTTAACGGATGGCTTCTATTCCCAGAAAGGACTGACTCCACCTCAAAAAGAAAAGAAAAAAGTGCTTATAGGGTTTGGGAAAGTGACAAGCTGTATGTTGTATCCATTCCTCATTTGTAATGTTCTTTTTTAAAGGGAAAAAGAAAAATTTTGCTCTGCCAGTGGTTAAAAACCTGGGCTGGAGAATCAGACAGACTTCAGTTTAAATCCAGGCTCTCTACCACTCACTATCCACGACCAAGAGCAAGTTACTTCATCCTTCAAAGGCTCATCTGTCTCATTTGTAAAAGGGGATGAGAAATAGAACCTATCTTTCGGTGGCATTAAACATGATAACGCAGGTAAAGCTCTTAGCATACTATCTAGCATAAAGGAAGTACTCAATAAGAGTGTGATATTATCATCACCCAGAAAAACCAGCAGAGAGTTAAACTAGCAAATGATGAGGTTGAGAGGCTGTGAATATTCATTAGGTACCCTACCAGGGGTGGTACTTAGCTAGCTGGTAGACACTAGCCCAGCACAGACAACCAAGTGGTTACTCAATGGCCCAGACATCACACAGGCCTTACGTTGTTCCAGACTGACAGAGTCCTCGCCTCCCTCCCAGCCCTGCCCTTTCTCTACTTGCTGGGCGACAGGACAAATTCCTTCCCTTCTCTTGCCTATCAGAAGTGAGAATTGCACTGGAGGGCCTTTCACTGTCTAAATCCCTATAATTTAAGGATTTGTGCTGCTATTTACAATAGCCAAGACATGGAAGCAACCTGAGTGTCTATCAACAGATGAATGGATAAAGAAGATGCGGTATAAATACACAACGGAATATTACTCAGCAATAAATAAGAATGAAAAATGCCGTTTGCAGCAACATGTTGGGACCTAGAGATTATCCTACTAAGTGAAGTAAGTCAGACAGAGAAAGACAAATATTGTATGCTATCACTTATATGTGGAATCTAAAAAATGGTACAAATGAACTTATTTACAAAACAGAAACAGACTCACAGACATAGAAAACAAACTTATGGTTACCAAAGGGGAAGAGAGGAGGGATAAATTGGGAGTTTGAGATTAACAGATACATACTCCCACATATAAAATAGATAAACAACAAGGATTTACTGTACAGCACAAGGAACTATATTCGACATCTTGCAATAAACTATAACGCAAAAGAAATCAACTATAGTTCAATGTTTTACAAAAAGGATTGTGCAGAATCCCTAAGCAATTGCTGTTTGCACATTCATCTGGTTGCCTAATCATGTCCCTAATGAAGTCTTTAAAGTTATTTAAATTTGTCACCTTTAAGCCTTAGAGTAGATTTGGGGAGACAAGATGTCTTTCAATTTGTTTATACTCTGCCTTGGGACCAGGCTTTAGTGTCACGGAGCCTGGGCCAGCTCCCAGGCCTGCCACTTTCTAAGTGCAGGGCCCTAGGAAGGTCACTCACCTCTCCTGGCCTGTCTTCCTCAGCTGTGACAGGAGACTGAGGCCAACTTCCCCATGGACCCTGTGAAGATTCCAGAGGGGAGGAATGGTTCAGAGGAGGGCAGAGGAGTCAAGCCAGTCTGTGCCAAGCATGTCTCTGGGCTCTGGCCAGCAAGGTGGGAGAAGACACCCACTCTGTTTTGCTGGATTTGCCCCCGGCTGTTTGTGGCGCCGTCTCTGACCATCCATGAGAGTGGGCTCCTCCTACTAACAGTCAGCACAGAGGAAGCAGAGAAAGAAACCAGAGCAGAGGACGACGCTCAGCCCCAGTGCCCATCCACGGCGCTTCCTATGACGTGGGGCAAAATGCCATCTTCTTGTTTAAAAATAAAAATTAAGAGAGATTTTCTTTTTTTCCCAAAGCAGTTATCACATTCCACTACACTATGTAAGGTATCCGTTTATTATGTTGACTGTTTGCTGTCTGTCTCTCCTCACTAGAATAAGCTCCACGAGGTAGGGGTTTTGTCTCTTTTGCCTGCTGATACATCCCTAGCACCCAGCACAGTGCCTGGCACACAGTAGGTGCTCAATAAATAGCTGTTGAATGAATGAATGGATGAACAGCCTTTGAAATCTGGAGAATGCTGCCATGTCTATAATAATAACTATCAATGGTTGCTCATAATTTTTTTTTCCATTTGCTGACTGGATTTGCCATTTGGCTGGTAACCTGAGACACGGCCAGATGCTCCTCAGACCTCAGACAATGGTTAGCCTTCAGTGCTTCATCTCAAAGGCAAAAAGCAGCAACAGGCAACAGGGTCTTAGCATTTGGAGGTTCTTCCCCCGAGAGCCTGTCCCTAAAGTGCCGTGTGTCTCGGGGTCCTCACTTTGACTCTCTTCTCGTCTCAGTCTTCATGGTCTCCCTCAGGAGCCCACCCTCTCCAGGGCTGAAATACCCGTCTCTGTGCTGACACCTCCCAGACCAGTCGTCCAGCCCTGACTTCCGGAACCAGATAACAAGCTGCTTACCTGACTTTTCCACTCGGATAAACTGTACACAGGACCTGTGCGAAGTGAAACTATGAGGGGCCCCTCATAGAAACTCTATGATGAATATCAAGACAGGGACAGCAGATCGTTAAACTAAGCATGGAATCCTTCTGAGCGCAGGGCAACCCCCGAAGCCAGCCTTGACTGCAGACATTTCTAACTCAGCATGTCCAAGATTCAGCCCATCGTCTTTCTCTCACCTCAACAGGCTCCTCCTCCAGCCCTCCACCCACCCAGTCACTCAAGTAGAGTGCAGCCCTTCACCCTATCCCATCACCCAAGCCTATCGAATCTACTTCCAAGAGGCCTCTGCCATCTCTCTCTGTCTCTCCTTTCTCTCCTTTGCTCCCCTAACCGAGGCCAAGGTCATCCCTACAACAGCCTCCTAGCCACCCCCTGCCTCCCATCTCCCCCCTCTCCAAATCATTCAGCAGATCACTGCAGAGTCTCCTTAAAGTGCCAAACCTTGACATCAAGTCCAGACTCTTCGACATGAAGCTAAGGCCTGAGTGATGTGACTGCCGCTTCCTTCCCCGGTTTACAAGGCCACGCCCCTGAACTTTGTTTAGATCCTCCCCATGAGCCATTCTTGTGGGTTGAAACACCCTCCCTCTCACCCAGCACCCTCTCTCCTTCATTAGGGTTCTTCCAGAATGGCTTCCTTGACCACTGGAGACCCAGGGGGCATCTCTCCTCCAGGCTCCCCGAGATTTCCTCTTCCCCATCACAGCATTAGCCATGAAATAGCATGATTCCTGTTTGCTGGTCCGATCCCTCAATAAGTGGTAAGCTACTGAGGGTGTCTCTCCGCTCCCCACTGCCGTCCTTGGACTGGCAGATACCTGGTTCTTTAAGGCCACTGTAGCTCTAACTGGGGCAGGTTCTAGGTAGCAAAATGGAGGACGGTGACCTTCCAAGTGATGGACCAAAAATAAATAGATAAACAAACAAGTTCCATCAACCCACCTGCTTCAAAGTCTCTCTAGAATACATACGAGAGACATCGACCGCACAAACTCTGATTTATTATAGGACACGCAGGTACGTATTTAACTCCAGGACGGGGAGGCAGGGGTGGCACGTACAATCACACTCACATATTTTCCCTCCAATATCCAGCCCCACCCCCACCCCAGTCCCACTCCGAACCTTTGGGGCAGGACAATTGGGGCTGTCTGGGGCAGCACTCATTCGCCCTCGGGGCAAGCTAAGATGCCGCTACCATCCTGTGTCCTAATAAATTTCCTTCTTATAGAAACAGAGAGGAAAACATACGCCTGGATGAGAGGCAGACATTTGTACTCCCTATGACTTCATTTTCTGGTATCCTGATCATTTAAAAACTTGAACAAGAACAGGATGTCTTCTCTTTACCCGCATACCTAATTATCAAGACTACTGAAACTGTTTATATCATTTTAGGGAAATAAGATAAGAAAACATCTTAAGAGGAAACATGACCTATCCTTTAAAAGATGGACATCATATGCGGGAAAACATTCTGAATGAGATCAATATAAACAGGGTTCACTGTATTTTAAATAGCAGGATTTAAGTAGGCTTTTATTCATAACGGGATGGACAGTCCTTTAAATTATGCTGAAGCATCAGGGGGATAAAAGGAGAGTGAGAAGTAAGCGATGGCCCGGAAAGCCTGTCTGTGGATCCTATATGAAGCAAAATTAAAATGCATTTTTCCAGAAAACCAAACAAATTATAAGTAGGAACAATTAGGTGATGACAATTCTTCTAATAGAAAGTATATATATTTCTGTTTTCCTATTTATAATAGAGCTAGAAGGTGTCAGAGCCCTCCAGTTACATGTGGGCTGGTTTGAAGTTAGGCTTTAATTTAGGATAAAAATACTCAGAGAAGAAATGAGGGCAGGGACTTTGGTCTAGATAGATCTGTAATGCACCAGCTAGTTAGTTCCAGATTTTGACCGTGAAACCACAAGGGAATAAACAGCTCATCCTGAGAAATCTGGGGTTCTGAATTGTGAAGACATTCTTCTCACCTCTAAAAATGCAAATATCATTTAAGGAGCAATCGTTACAAGTTATGTCATCAAAAGGCATGCTCAGAGACATGTTTATTTCTTAGGGAAAAAAATAGGGAGTTCTGCTCTAGTTTGGACTTCGGAGCCCAAGTTTACCAAGTAATGCTCAGCACCATCTTGCAGGACTTCTGGTTAAAGGTGCCATTTTGATTTTAATGGGAAGATCAGTTAAATCTACAACCCAGGCAAGCTCCTACCTCCTCTCCTCCATCTATCCAGCGAACAAGCCCGTAGTAAGACCAGCATCCGGAAGTAGTCAACAGACGTGGGTATTTCTAATCTACCCATAGAAAACTCTTCAGTTAAACAAACAACAACAAGAACAAAAAAAAACAGGCTGGCTAGTCATCTATTTAAAACCGCGGCTGACATGATAAATGAAACAGAATAAATGTATACAGCGAGCGAGCCTCCTCGGGAACACGGGGGGACCGGAGTGCTTCTGCTGACAGCGACTTTCCCGTCAGTGGCCTGTCTCTCGTGGAGGCAGCTGTCAATCACGGGCCAGCCCGCGCTCCCGGGGGAGTTCATTGTGCCCGCAGACAGTTGTGGAATAACTGCTCCTAGGCGTCGGAGCAGCAGATGGAGTGTATCTGTCAATCATTGTCACTAATTATTAACTTCTGTCACTCAGAGCAAGGCAACATCTCGGCGCCTGATCCGCTGTGATTTGATCTGCTACGCCACCTCGGAGACAGACAGAGCAACCCTTCATTCCGGTCACACTCCCAGCACTTTGCTGGGTCAGCCGCGGTGACTCAGTGTTCGCGCCCCGCAACCGGCTGGCACTCGTGGATGCGCACGCGCACGCGCACTTGGGGGCTTCGGGAGGTGCTGCCACGGTGAGGGGCCTCCTCCAGCTCATTAATTACTGAGGCAGGACGGTTTTATCTTGGCCGCTGGCAGAACCGGGGCCAAAGTGTAAGAGAAGACCAATTTGGAGGGTTTTCTTCTCTTCACAGCACCCTGGGAGCAGCGATTATCAGCCAGGTTCACACTGATTATAGTCCTATGATCTTTTCTCAACCCTCTGATTTTGGAGCTGGAGATGTCAGACTGAATAATTAATTAAGGCATCTGTAGCAAGCTTTGCAAACGGGAGCTGCAACCTAAGGGGGTATTTGCTACCTTGGGTTCAGAGAGCATCTTCGTGACAAGACTGGGAAGGAGGCTTCGAGATCTTCAAGGCCAACATGACTTGCCCAAGGTCACACAGCCCACTGCACTGGCACCCCCAAGGTGACCTCTCACCTGAGCATATATCTGGTGCTCAGACGTTCCTGGCTGCTGGGCCAGCTGCCCTCCACCAGTTTGGGAAGATGGGCAAGGCTCCCTTGGAGAGGCTGAATCAGCATGGTGGTCACCCACTCATGCTCTGGAGTCAGACCACTGGATGACCTTGGATAAGTTGGATAAGTTGCTTTACCTCTCTGAGCCATGACTTCCTCATCTGCAAAACAAGGATAACTCTAGAACCTTCCTCAAAGGCAGGCTGCAAGAGTTAAAATGAGAATATTCCAGCTTAAAGTACCCAGCACAGTGCCTGCCTGGCACATTTAAAGCTCTCAATAAATAATAGCAATGATTAGACCAGTGCGGGGGCTGGTCTAATCTCAAAAAGTAAAAATTGGATTTTAAGAACCATTGGGAAATGCTCATCAATTATTTTTTTTTTAAGTGCAAGTGACTAGATTGACATTAGCTCTAAGTCTAACGAACCTAGTTGTAGCTCCCATAACTAGGTCCTTAAGGGCCTGCTTTTGTGGACTGACAAGGCATGTGGTAAGCATACCAAGCGTTTATGTGTAAATAGTAATGCACACCTGGCTGGTTCTCTTCAAAATCAGTTGTCCGGGCTTCCCTGGTGGCGCAGTGGTTGAGAGTCTGCCTGCCAATGCAGGGGACGCGGGTTCGTGCCCCGGTCCGGGAGGATCCCGCATGCCGCAGAGCCGCTGGGCCCGTGGGCCATGGCCGCTGGGCCTGCGCGTCCGGAACCTGTGCTCCGTGACGGGAGAGGCCACAACAGTGAGAGGCCCGCGTACCGTCCTCTTAGGTAACTAAAGCACTCCCCCTCACTTGGTTGCCATTCCTATTTGCTTTTGCAAACCTTTCTCAATGGAAGCTGCTCTGGGGAGTTCTAGCCCAACCTTGATTAGAAACCAAACCAAATTCTTCCAAACCCTCAAATCGCAAGGTTTGACTGCATTTGCAAAAGCACCCTACCGCTTCCAGCACCTGCTAGGATGCTCTAGGCCACCCAAGATGCAAAGCTGGTACCTCTCCCAACCTCCAAGGGTCCCACCAGACCCACTGTTCCAGTTACAATGGCTGTGTAACAAATTATCCTAAAACACACATTTATTACCCTTGTGGGTCCTGCCAGTCAGGAATTCAGACAGGGCACAGCAAGGATGGTTTGTCTCTGCTCCCTGGGGCCCCACTAGATGCTGAACAAGTCGGGGCTCCTCAAGCATCTTTCTCTTTCTCCATGTAGCCTCTGCACATGATCTCTCCAGCACATGAGCTTGAAGGTAGTCAGATGGCTTACATGGCAGCCCAGGGCTCTCAAGGGGCATGGAGAGAACAGGGAGAGGAGGGGAGGGGAGGGGGAAGGGAGGCTACCTATCACCTTCTATGACATAACCTCCCAAGTCATGAAGCCTCACTTGCTCCACGCTCTCTTGGTCAAGGCAGTTACAAAGGTCCACCCAGGTTCAAGGAGAGGACCAACCTCACGTTGTAAGATGAGTGAGAGTGGGATGCTTTTTAGTGGGGCCATCTTTGGAAATGACAATCTGCCACACCCTCCGTGAACACTCTCCTGGAGGCTGGAAGTCAGACTGACACCATCTCCAGGGAAGGAAGGCTCATGGCTCCAGCTGTGGGCGAGGGTGTGAAACCTGGGGCCTCAATCGAAGGTCACCCATAGACCCTCTGAAACTCTGAGTGGGAAGAAGTCTTGAGGATGCTACCTTGACATCATGCTCAGCCCCTGCACACAGTGGGTTCAATCACAGCCAATGCCTTTGCCTGGCATTTACCCTGCCAGTTCCTTAGAATGAGTGATGTCTCCGATGCCTGGAATGTGCCATTCTCCTCCTGCCTCGGGGCCTTGGCACATCCTCTGCTGGGAACCCTCAGGTCACCTGGCAGAGTCACATGGGCAGGGTCCCACTTCACCCCAGCCTGTGGCTGCCAGCAGCCTTGCTCAAAAAGAGCCCAAGTTCATTTGTTCTTTCCTGCACGGGCTCTATATGGGCTCCTTCCTGCTCTCTGCCAATAAACAGTAAGCCTTCTATGCATGGTGAGGGATGTTAACTAGATTTACTACAGTGATCCAGTGATCATTTCACAATATATACAAATATCGGATCATTATGTTGTACACCTGAAACTAATATAATGTTTTATGTCAATTATACCTCATTAAAAAATTTTTTTAAAAAAACAGTAAGCCTTGCTATCTAAGCAACATCAAATTCTGTGGGCTTTCCAGTTTTATGCCCCGAGTATAATCCAGCCCTCCAGCCTGGGTAACCAGACCCAGGTCTCATGCAGACACTGTCCAAGAGAACTTTCTGTAATGATGGAAATTTTGTGCTCTATCCAGTTCAGTAGTCGTCAGCCACAGATGTCTACTGAGCACTTAAAATGTGCAGCTGAGGGACCAAATCTTCATTTTATTTTTGTTTCATGAATCTGAACTTACTTACATTTAAATAGCCACATGTGACTAGTTGTTACCGTATTGGACAGCACAGATTCCATTCCTGCCTCAGGGCAGGCCTAAATTCTAAGACAGAGAAGAGATTCAAGGCTCAAGGACAGCCCTACAAGAGACAGGCTCACCTCTATGCCTTTGAATCCCCTGAGTCCTGACTAGCTTGGAGCATCATTTAAAGAAGAGGAAAGGTCTTCCCTGGTGGCACAGTGGTTAAGAATCCGCCTGCCAGTGCAGGGGACATGGGTTCAAGCCCTGGTCCAGGAAGATCCCACATGCCGTGCGCCACAACTACTGAGCCTGTGCTCTAGAGCCCGCGTGCCACAACTACTGAGCCCGCGTGCTGCAACTACTGAAGTCCACGTGCCTAGAGCCCGTGCTCTGCAACAAGAGGAACCACCACAATGAGAAGTCTGCGCACCTCAACAAAGAGTAGCTCCCGCTCGCCCCAACTGGAGAAAGCCCACGAGCAGCAACGAAGACCCGATGCAGCCAAAAATAAATAAATAAAAATAAATAAATTTATACAAAAAAAAAGAAGAGGAAAGAAGAAATTACAAAAGGTGAGCTCGAAACCCTTCTTTACTGATTGCTCCATTCAATCCAGTCTTTTCTGAAAATTATATTCAGACTGCTTTTCTCGCTAAATATTAGAAGGCCGAGGAGCTGGAATTTAGCAGCAGAAAACCAACAGGCTTCTGCCTTGGGCATGCTCTCCATCATCCCGGCACCTGCCCAGAAAGCAGAAAACATCTCAGGCCAATTTTTTGTCTTTTAATTCTGAAAGACCAGAATGCAGGTGGTGAAAGGGTATGCAGAGTGTGCTACCAAAGGTATCTGAAAACACCAGGACCTGCCATCAACCTAATCTGGGGCAGACAGCGGCTTCAAGCAGAACTAATGGCTCAGTTACAGACCTCAGTAGTGGGTGGGACTTTACCCTTTTCCTTACTCTGATAGCGGAGGTTTTTCCCCACTCTGCTATTGAGCGGAAGGAATTTTGTAACAATGTTAAATTATTTGCCAGTTCTGAGAGGGGGGAAAAATCAATTGAAAAGGAATCAGGGGGGCTTCCCTGGTGGCGCAGTGGTTGGGAGTCCACCTGCCGATGCAGGGGACGCGGGTTCGTGCCCCGGTCCAGGGGGATCCTGCATGCCGTGGAGCGGCTGGGCCCGTGAGCGGTGGCCGCTGGGCCTGCGCGTCCGGAGCCTGTGCTCTGCAACAGGAGAGGCGGCAGCAGTGAGAGGCCCGCGAACCGCCAAAAAAAAAAAAAAAGGAATCAGGGAGAGGGTAAAAATGAATTTCCTCATCATTGGTGCTGATCATTGAAGATGGGATTTTCGCCTGCAGAGCGACTGCAGAGAATAACAGTCCTAGGGCATTTGATAGAGGAAAAAGTTCTCTCTCGGTGACGATTAATGTTGCCATCTCCCACCCCTTTCCTGCAAAAGGGGCTTGGAATTCTTCAGTTCAACCTCTAGCCTGGTGGAGCCCCCGCAATGTCCCACGTTGTGGTGCTCGGCAAAGGAGATTTTATGTGGAACCAGGTGCCGTGCTCACCACGGACAAATGCATACCGCTTACGAAATACAAATGCATTTTGTGCTCCCTGCAGACCTTTCTGGGGAAAGCCTGGCTGCCCTTCCTTGCGATAGGTCTCTTTCTAGAAAATGGGGAAACGAACTCCCGGACCCCAAGCCTCCTTCTCCGCATCCCCACCCAGTATTTAGCCAGGAGCCTCCTGCACCGCAAACAGGTCTCCATCTCTGCTCTTATATCCTCTGACAACTCGAATTGCTAACAATATTTCCGTTTGGAGAAACTTTTATAAAGTATTACAATCAATTCAATTTCATTAACACACTTGAACCTCTAAGTTCACCACAGTGGAAAACACAATACTTCTCTATTACATCAAATGTCTGGTCAGATATATATCACAGGAAACTGAAACCAGAGGCACTGGGGGACCCTGTACATCCCAACTTAGCAAAAGGAATTATCTGACAGTTGGAAATGAAAAACTACTAATAAACATTGCGGTTTATTGAAAAGTTTAAACAATAAGATTAAGGAAACTTCTGCAATATTAAGAAATGTATATTATCCTACTTTACCTCGCTTGGGGAATTCCTCAAGGATTTATTATTCTGTTACACCACCAAAAAGCCTGTGTTATGTTAAGGGATTCTGCCTTCTTCCCTGCATTCCGCATGAATCTAAAATTAAGAGGCAATCTTTCTTCAGCACGTTGTACTTCCCTAAATTAGGTTTGGTTTCCAGTGCAGAATTTGGAAGTCGGTGTTTTTCCTCCAGGTACCATTGGCCCCTAATAATAAATGCTCTAGAGAAAAGAGTCCCCTTTTCTCTGTGTTTTTGTTGTTCACACTGAAATGTATGCCCGTGAAGCTGGTGAGAATGCTGGGATGGGAAGCTGACCTCCAGGGCTCAGGGCCCAGGGTACAGAGCGGTGGGGAGGAACCCGGGGCTGCTGCAGGAAGCGGTCGGGCCTTTGACCAGCCAGGAACAAAGAGGTCCTTAGGTGTTTCAGGCTTCTAGAAAGCAGCCTCCAAAATCCTCAGAGATCATAGGTTGAGCGGCCTGACCCATAGCAGGTCTCGCTTCCTAGATTACCTTGTTCCCTGCTTTCCCAGCTCATCTCTCAGTGGGTCTCCATTGGACCCCCAGCAGCAGACCAGTTCTCCCTCCAGGTATGAGGATCCTGTCAGGATCTAAAGCTCCAGATGGGAAAAGAACTGAGCCCTTGACCAGCCAGCCAACAGACTCTCAAGGTTCAGATGCCTCCACTATAAATAGGGGGTATTAATAATGTCCGCCAGATGTAACCCCTGCCTGGGGGACCTACAGAGGGGCTTTTCAAACCTTCCCAGGATGTAGGTTGAGTCCCCAGACTCACACACCTATGGTCTGGATTCTGCTCCTCCACAGCATCTCTGTTCTGTCCCACATCACCCCAGGTGCAAAGCTCAGCCCCTTGACTAGTGTCCACTAGAAATCCATTCACTCTCTGCATTTAGTGAGTTTCAGTAGAATCTATGAGGAAGGGAGTGGCAAGGGGAGTGGGGAGAGAGGAGAGAGAGGGGCCTCATCAGACAGTACAAAGCATGCCACCTCCCCACGCCACCCGCATCCCGCACTGCCAGTTCACTGATAATCCCACGGCTTCTAAGTAGCAATGATCATTCCACCACCTGAGTGACACTCCCTCTAGCAGGCACTCTTGTCTCTGAACTGTCTGTGCAACGGGGTGGGGGATAAAGCACCCAGAGTCATGCACACTCTTAGCCTCCTGGGAGGACCAGCTGCAGGGCTTGGGGAAGACGGATACAGCCTTTGGCTAGGATTTGAAGGTTTCACTGCTCCACATTGCTGATTAGCACCTGCAGAAGCTGAATCTATAATCCTGGTGCGGATCATGCCAGCCCAGTCTAAACAACAGGGTATTTAGATCCAGCTGGAGAGGATCCATGTGAAGACCAGGATAAGGAGATGTGCATTATTGTCTCAAGTATGCCTCACTCCTCAGGTAGCCTCTAGAAATCTGTGTGCCTCTGAACCTCAGTTTACCCCAACGGCAAATGGGCATCATTCTGTATCCATACTGGCAATGAGTGGTTCTTCACCGGTTTGGCATCTTTTATCATCTGAAACTCCAAACCAAAACTACTTTCCAGTTCCAGAATCACTTTATCTCACCAACCTGCTGCTGCAGCCATTTAGTCCTTCCCCTTCCCCTTACAACTGAATTAGGTAAAGACCTCTCTGTCTCTTGAATGCCCCCCTCAGTTTGAGGTGTGAGGGCAGAGCTTGGCTCACGCAGGTTAGCTCCTTTAGGACTTGCTTTCATCCACTCTGTTCATGTTAAAAATGTCCCCAGATGCATTTTAATCTCCATCTGCCATTATAGGGAAATTATCCCCCAATTTTTTTCATTATTACATCTTGTAGTTCTAGAACGTAATGTTTAACCATCAAACCTCAAGACAGGCTTGTCCTTCAAAATTCCAAATCTCTCCTCTCTTGGAAATTTCTGCATATGAATTGTTAGCTGAACACCCAAAAATCTAATGGTTTGCACTGGTATTCAACTGTATTTTTTTTTCAGCACAATAGAATTAACACTCAAATCTGACTTTCCTCGGGACCACAGGAAGTGACCAGGCAGCTGCATTTCTTATCCAAGGAAGGTCATTTTGCCAAATTGGACATCCCAATGTTGCCCTGATATTCCCACAAAATTTGGGAAAAGTTGCCAGTGAAGCCAAATATAACAGAAAACACTCAAACACACTACAGTACCTACTCATTGTGACATTTGGACCTGGTCTAGCCACAGCTTCCACATAATCTAAACCCTCTAATGCGGAAACCTCTAAACCCAAGCACACCCTCCCTGTGCTGTGTGGAAAAGATGGGGGTGAGCTGCAAAGACATGCATGTGCTAAAAACAATAGAGTTCATCTTCCTGAACATTAGAATCCTCCTCCTTTTTTCACAAAACCTCTGGGTGAAAAGAAACAGCATTTTCTCCCCATTATCCCATTGCTCTTCACAGCCTCCTGTGAGGTCAGTATTGTTGTCCCCATTTCATAGATGGGGAAACTGAGGCTCTGAAAAGCAGTGACTTGCCAGAAATCACACAATGAGGGAGTTGCAGACGTGCGAAATTGTACTCAGGTGTATCCAGATTTAAAGCTCTTCTCAATGGTTATTCGTAGTCCAATCCACCCCCACCCACTCCCCATACCCACCACCATCATCCAATGCCTGAATCCCTTCGGTGGCTTCCACATCTAGTGACCATCCTGCCTCTGCTTGAACACCTGCAGAGATGGGGGCTCACGCCTTTCTGAAGCAGCCTCCGTCCCCCATCAGCACCCTTACTCTTTCTTGCCTCTCCACTGCGGAGAGCCAGGAAGACTTCCACTCCCACTGCGGTAGGATGATAAGAGGGAAGCCTTAGAGCTAGCTTCTAAAACATTAAAATTAGAAACAGTCTTTCAAAACAAAGGGAAACAGACAATACAGCAACAGCCAGGAACCTAGCCTGCTCCAAAGAACTTGTCAATTTCCCTTTTCTGAGGAAAACAGGAGTAAGTGAAGAGAGTAGGTGATGGAGAAGACATCGCTCCTGGCACCCAATCTCCATGGGTCTGAGTGAGGCCAGCTGGCCCCGTCTGGGAGATTGCTCCTATCATCCACCCAAGTGAATGTCCAGGGAAATGTGGACTGGCTTTTCTCACATCCCTACACTGTGTCTAGGGGGACAAAAAACACTGCCGCAAATTTTGTGGATCAGCAGAGAAATGCAACAGTTTGACGGATTCAACTCAACTAAGGGGCTGGAACCAGCTTTGCCGTAACGTCTCTCACATGCTTTTGGTGTACCAGGGTCTCTGCTAGTATCTTTACCTGTCACTGCATCTCTTAACCACCCTGGGAGTCAGATACCATTATTGTCCTTGTTTTATAGACAAGGATTTGAAAGCCTTCTTTATCTCTGTGCTCTGACCCAGTCATTTGCAACTGAGGCTCAGTTGCCCCATGCCGCTAGCAAGTGGCAGAGCTGGAATTTGACCCCACTGGGTTTCAGAGCCTATGCTCTTAATCACTAGCTACACTGCCTCAGTATATTGCAGCTATAGTCATGGTGCTTACACAACAGGCAGTAAGGGTCTCCCAGTAATTTTTGTGAGGCCAAAATCAACCAATCAACAAGCTGAAAACATCATACAGAAACCACAAGTCCAAAATCACTGGGTGAGGGCAAAGGTTGCTAAAAAGCTTCAGAATCTATTTTCACAGTTCGTATAATATCAAAACCAAAACCTTACAAAGAAAGAACCCAAAATGAAAATGTCTTATTTATGCATAGTGAATAGTAATCTATATAGATTATTAGCAACCAGAATCCTACCACGTATTAAAAGACTAACATACCAGGACAAAATGGAGTTCATCCCAGGAATGCAAGGCTGGTTCGATTTTAGAAAATCTATTACTATAATTCACTATAATTAACAAATTAAAGAATAGGGACTATATGATCATTTTACAGGTGCTGAAAAAGATTTTATAAATTTCATCATTCATTACAGATTTTAAAAACAGAAAAACTCCATAAAATAGGAATAGGTAGATACTTCATTAACATGATTTATACATCTTAAGCATCAAAACAAAATTTAGGCAACACTGAGTGTTGGCAAGGATACAGAGCAACCAGAACTCTCATACGTTGTTGGTGGACATGTAAAACTCTTTGAGAAAGGTCTGGTACTTTCTTATAAAATTAAATACAACCCAGCCATTCTCCTAGGTATTTTCCCTAGAGTAATTAATGAAAGCAAAAGTCCCCAAAATGACTTTTACATAAATGTTCATAACACCTTTATTCATATTAGCCTAAAACTGTAAAGGATCTAAGTATTCATCAACAGGATAATAGTTAAGCAAACTGTAATATATTCAGATAATGAATGTCTTAGTCTGCTCAGGCTGCTATAACAAAATACCATAGACTGGGTGGCTTAAACAATCAAAAAGTCTATTTTCTCACAGTACTGGAGGCTGGAACATCCAAGATGAAGGTGCCAGCATGGTCTAGTTCTGGTGAAGTTGCTCTCGTTGGGTTGCAGATGGCTGCCTTTACACTGTGCCTGCACATGGAGGAGAGAGACAGAGAGAGAGAGGGAGAGAGAGAGAGGGCTCTCCAGTGTCTCTTCTTATAAGGGCACTAATCCCATTAGACCAGGGCTCCACCCTAACGGCCTCATCTAACCCTGTCTCCAAAAGGCCCCATCTCCAAATACCATCACATCGGGGGTTCAGACTTCAACATATGAATTTTGGGAGGAGCACAACATTTAGTTCATAACAATGAAGTAAGACTCAGCAATAAGAAGGATTGCTGATACCTGTAGCAAACGTAGGTGAATCTCAAAAACATTATGCTTTGTGAAAGAAAACTTACACAAGAGTATGATTTCTTTTATATGACATTCTAGAATAGGTCAAACTAATCTATGGTAGGAAGAAATCACAACTGTGGTTGCCTGAGGTAGAGGGATGGGAACTGAGCTAAGAATGAATACAATAGAACTTTCTGGAATTATGGTAATATCCTATATCTTGATAGGATTTGGGGTTATGCAAGTGTACAAATTCATCTAACCTCATGGAATGGTATGATTAGGGCCTGTGCATTGAATTGTATTAAATTTTACCCCTCTAAAAAAAGGAACCATATCAAATATTGAACTCTGGTTAATGAGATGTACGCTGACATTTTTAGAAGTAAAGTGTACTGATGTCTTCAACTCACTTTGAAATGCATCCAAAAAAATCAGACAGATTGATGAATGGATGAAGGGAAGGGTAGATGGATAGATATGTAATAAAATAAGTATAATAAAATGTTAATTGTAGCAACTAGGTTCTGGGTATGTGAGTGTTCGCTATATACAATTCTTTCCACTTTTCTGTATGTTTGAAATTTTTCATAATAAAATGTTAGAGGAAAAAGCCAGCTTCATACTTAACAGTAAAATACTAGAAGCATTTCCATTAAAGTCAGAAATAAGTCAGGGATACCTACTCTCATCAATATTAACTTAATTTCTTTCTGAAAGTACCAGCAAGGTTGCAAACTCAAATGCCTTTAGGGGCCATGCAGGTAATGTAAAAAGGTAAAGAGAGTTAGGTTTAAAAAAATAGGGACTGGTTAAATTCTGGAGTCATGACCCACCTTAGAGCAGCAGCACATGCATTCCAGTGCATTTTCTCCTGCAGGAATACCAGCCCAGTGTGGTCTAATCACCTAAAATTTCATGTGAGGCTAGAATTCCAGCTTTGGTATATGTGCGAAACTCATTTTTTTTAAAGATGATTTCATTGTTTTGCAAATACAGAAAATACACCTTGCCCTAGAGCACTTAGTTATTTATCAACCTCCAGACCAGCAACAAATAAGAAAAATGTAAAAAGGAAAGGTCATTTATATGTGGAATCTAAAAAACAATACAAACGAACACATACGCAAAACAGAAAGAGACTCACAGATACAGAAATCAAACTAGTGGTTACTGAAAGGGAGAGAGGGACAAAATAGGGGTATGGGATTAAAAGATACAAACTACTAAAAAAAAAAAAATAGATACAAACTACTATGTATAAAATGGATAAGCAATAAGGACATATTGTATAGCACAGGGAATTATAGCCATTATCCCGTAAAAACTTTTAATGGAGTATAGTCTGTAAAAATACTGAATCACTGTGCTGTACATCTGAAGCTAATATAATATTGTAAATCAACTATACCTCAATAAAAAAAATTAAAAATTTTAAAGGAAAGGTAAATCCAAGATATAAACTGAAAATCTATTAGGAAATCTAAGAGTTTCAGTAAGAGGACTGATTACAGATTTAATATATAAACATTGATAGCTTTCTTATATATAAATCACAAGCCATTAGAAAATATACAGGAAGGAAAAAACTCTCCTTTATGATAGCAGCAACAAAAGAAAGAGACCTAGCAAGAAATGCACAGGATCTAACAGAGTAAAGCTTTAAAACACTGCTGAAGGTGTATCAGGCAGTATAAGCTAAATGATGTTGCAGAAACAACTGGCACCAAAATCTCAGTGGCTTAATGCAATACAAGCCTATTTTTCTCACCTGAATTCAGTCGTGTATCTGGGCAAGTGTTCGAAGCAACCGCCCTCCTGTGTGGTTCGGCAATAGGCTTACTTTGATCCTGCAATACCTCATGCTTCCATGATCACCAAAGCAAAGGAAAAAGAGAGAATCACACATGTGTTTGTCATTGTCTCAGCCCTAAAGTGTCACATGTCACCTTTACTCATATTTCACTGGCCAGAAACAGTTAGTTGCCCTGCCATGTCTGAGAAGCTGCAAAATGTAGAACAAATTAAGTACTTGTTGAGCATTTTCTGCCCCAGAGTAAATGAAAGTCATATTATGATCTTGATGTAAAAGACTAAAAAGATGTCAATTCTCCCTAAATTATGTCATAAATGTAATATAATCCCAAAGTACCAAAAGAGTATTTCTTGGAACAAGACAAGAAAATCTTAAGTTTATATGTAAAAATAAACATATATGTATAACCAGAAAAATTCTGGGGAAAAAAAGAGTAATGGCATGGTGGCTGATCTTACTAACACATTAAAACAAATTACAAAGCATCAGTAATTAAAACAATTTGGTACTGAAATATGAATAGACCAATCAGTGGAGAGAATAAAAGGTCTAGAAATAGACACAAACATATATTGGGATTTGGTATATAAAGATGACATTTAAAAACAATGAGGAAATGTTTGATTATTTAATAAATAGTATTGGAACAACTGGCTAGCCATTTGGGGGAGAAAAGCTAAATTCTTACCTCACTTCTTATACTAAAACATATTCTGGGTAGATGAAAGATTTAAACACTAAAAAATAAAATTATAAAAATAAGAAAGAAAACATGAAAAATATTTTTGAAAATGTGAAAAATATTTTTAAGATCTTTCTAAGTAAGATACATATCCAATGAATTATTTTAAAATTAACAAATTTAACTACATCAAAATGTGAAAATTTCTGCCAGACAAAACAAAAACCAAATCAAGACAATGGCAAACTGGGAAAAAGATAATTTCCATAATACTATGTAAGAACTCTCAGAAACCAAGAAGAACAAGTCCAACAACCCAATAGAAAACAAGACCAAAAAAAGAACACAAATGACTTTTAAACATTTAAAAAGATGTTCATCCTCAGTCATTAAAACAATGAATTATTATTTTTTATCTAGCAGATTGGCAAAGATTAAAAATGTAATAGTACCTAGTGTAAGCGAAGATATGAAGATACCAGCATGCTCATGAACTATCAATAGGGTTATAAATGGGCACAACTGCTTTAAAGGGTAAGTTGGCAATAAGTTTCAAATTTTCAATCTACCTGATCTTTGAGCCAGCAATTTTACCTCTAAAATTACCGATATACTCACACACATGTACAAAGAGTATGTTTGCTGCAGCTTTTTTATGTGATCACAAAAAAAAAAAACCCTAAAACATCTAAACATTCATCAATAGGATAGCTAAACACATAAAAAATATAGTGAATGTTGTATAAAGAGACCTTGGAAAGAGACACTAATAAAAGTAGATGCCCAAGGTGGGAGGGGAACACCCACAAGAGAGACAGGGATAGGAGTAAGACTTCTTAATGTATTCCTGTTTCTATAATTCTGATTTTTGAATCTTTTGAATGTATTACCTATTCCAAAAACAAAATTGAATTGAAAAACAACAACAACGAGAAAAAGAATGAGATCGATCTGTATATGCCAATACAAAATGATCTCCAAATACGTTAGTGGGAAAAAAAGCAAGGTTCAGAAGTCTGTCGAGTATGCTACCATTTATGTGGCAAAGTATATGCACTGAAAATGTCTAGAAAGATACATAAGAAACTGCTAACAGCGGTTTCCTCTGATAAGAAAACTAGAAATCTGGAGTGGAAGAATTACCTTTCATTTCATACCCACTAATACTTGTTTTTTAACAGGTAAATACAATACTATTTCAATTATTCGATCCCCACAGCAAAATCACTGGGCTAGAATCACCACGATGAAATCAGCTGAATCTCACAGAAACAGATGTAGCGCTTGTGTGTGGGATTAAAAAAAACTAGCAGGGAAGGGAAAGGGTCCCCCCTACCAATATTCAGTGACCTAAAGGATACATCTGGAGGGGCACTGAGCTTTGGGAGAAGAGCAAGACTTCAGAGTCAAGTCCACCGGTGCTTGAATCATGACTTTGTCACTTACTAGCTGTGTGACCTCATGCAAGTTCCTTCACCTCTCTGTGCCTGTTTCTTTATTACTTAAAAAAGGAATTGTTACACTTGTCTTCTGTTATGATGATTAAATGACACAATACAGGTAAGGTGCTTAAAGCCCTGTCATGTAGCAAGCATTTAATTAGTAGTAGCAGGAGAAAGGTTAAATTATCGTACCCTGGTGCTCTGGAATATTATTATATGGCTTTTGAAAAGAATTACATAGGGCTACGCCTGATAACGTGGAAAGATCTCCAGGCACATTCTTACGCGAGGAAAGCAGTGAGAGACCAGAATGTATAACAGGACTGCAACTTGCGGGGGGGGGGGGGGGGGGGTACCTATACTGTTTATGTTTCGATTTTGAATTTTTTTTAAATTCAAATTGCTACGAGTATTCAAAAATCTGGAAGGCTCCATACCAATCCGTAATCGGTGGTTATCTCTGGAGAGGAAGTTTGGGGAAGGAAGGTTTGGAGGGACTTTCGCTTTTTACTTTATGTATCGCTATATTGTTTGAGCTTTTCACGACTAGCGTTGATCACTTTTTTGATTTTAAAAGAAGTCTTTTTCATTAGAAAATTAATGGGAATTAGGAAACTGGCGCACGCTTCCTCAGCAGCCGGGCCAGGGAAGTGGGGTGGCAAGGCACCCACTCCCAGCTCTCCGCCCCGACCTCCCTAGCCTCCCACCCCAGCGGCCCGGGCCAGCCCGCTCTAGCAGTGGAGGGCCGCGGGGTGCACACGGGGGCACGGGCGCCGCAGGGACGGAGAGGGGGGAATGGATCGAGGGGGGAGGGGCCAACGGGGGTATCGGGGGTGGCGGGGGCGCAGGGCGCGGGCGCCCTGGGCGCGCGGGGGTCGGGGGGACACGGAGCCACGGGGGCCACGGGGGACGCGGGGCCCCGGAGCGCGCAGCCCGGGCAGGCCAGACACACGCTGAGCCCGGGGGCCTCGCTGCCGTGCCATCAGCGCCGCCATCAGCTGCGCCGCGTGCGGCCCCGCGTCCCCCGCTGCTCGCGGCCGCGGGCCCCCGGCAGCAATAATGAGGCAGAGCGCCGTGACCGCGGCCCTGGGCTGCGCCGCCGCCAGCCGCGCGGGCCCCGTATTAGCATTTTCGAGGCCTTCCTGTTTGTTCTTTTGTGCTCATTTTCCATCCCGAATGCTCGGCACATCCCGGGCCGTGTCCTTAGCAGCGGGGCCACCGAGGCAGAACGCGGCTGCCCAGGTTTTGGGAAGCCAAGCCGGCCGCGGGCCCGGCAGCCTCCGGAGCACCCGTGCCTCCTGCCCTGCCCGGCCAGACCACCTTGGGGAGGCCCGCCAGGGAAGGAGAGGCTGGGAAGGGAACCGGGAAGGGGCGCAGGCTTTGCCCCAGAATATGCCCTGAGCTGGGTCTTCTCCCTGGAAATCTCCCTGCCATCGTCTCTGCAACTCCGGCCGGGGTGCACAGGCTCCGGAGCCCGACTGGAGTGGGCTTGGGTCCTGACTCTGCCATGGAATGATATGGAGCCCTGGTCTACAATCTTATCTCTGTGTGCCTCGATTTCCCCACCTTTAAAAATGAAGCTGGGTACCTATCTCATCGGAGTAAATGCTTGTAAAGCACTTATCTTCGTGCTTGACACGTTATCTAATTTATTCTTCAACAATCCTGAGAGGTGGGTATTAATACTGTCAAAGTAAATGGGGCTCAGAGGGGTGAAGTGGCAGAGGTCTTGACAGCTAGGGAGCTACCGCACTGCTGGAGGAAGCAGCCAAGAGCAGGAGTATTTGTCTCTGAGGTAGACCGAGGCATGCACTTTGCCACTAAAGTTTTCTGGCCTAGGAAGCAGATCAGGAACAAATGAGTTCAAAGGAGGAGGCTGGAGAAGAAGGCTGTGCTTGGGGTGGCATTTTTTAAGAAGGGGCTAAGAAGCCCTGTGGTTCAGATGTAAGTGTGCATGCACCTGCTGCCCCAGCATCAGTCAAAAAGCGCTGCTGCCTCTTTCCACCATTCATGCACCAAGTATATGCTGAGCACCCGCAATTAGCCCGGGGAAAGGGATTGGGAGTTGGGGGTGCAAAACCTACTACAAAGCTACAGTAATCAAGACAGCATGGCACTGGCATAAGGCTAGACATAGATCAATGGAATAGAATGAGAGTTCAGAAACACATCTTTACATTTATGGTCCATTGATTTTTGACAAAGGTATCAAGATAATTCAATGGGGAAAGACTAGTCCTTTCAACAAATGGTGCTGGTACAACTGGATAGCCACATCATCATACACAAAAATGAACTGAAAATAGATCATAGGCCTAAATGTAAGAGCTGAAACTATAGTATTCTTAGAAGAAAACATAGGAGTAAATCTTTGTAGCCTCATGTTAAGCCATGGTTTCTTAGATATGACACCAAAAGTGTGTGTGCATGCACACACCAAGAAAAATTGAGCTACATCAAAATTTAAAACATTTGACCTAAAAAAAGAAAAAGAAAAGACGATCCCCAAAACAGGAGAAAATATTTGCAAATCATATATCTAGTAAGGGACTTATATCTAGAATATATAAAGAACTCTCACAACTCAATAATAAAAAGACACATACCTGATATTTTTTAATGGGGAAAGATTTGACTAGACATTTCTCCAAAAGAGATATACAAATGGCAAATAAGCACATGAAAAGACGCTCGGCATCATTCGTTAGGGACATGCAAATCAAAAATACAATAAGCGACCACCTCACACCCACTAGAATGGTTATAGCCAAAAAGGCAGGATGTGGAGAAATTGGAGCCCTCATACACTACTGGTGGGAATGCAAAATGGTGCAGGGATTGGAAAAGAGTTCAACATAGAATGACTCAGCAATTCTACTCCTAGGTATATACCCAAGAGAACTGAAAACATATGTCCACCCAAAAACTTGTATATGAATGTTCACAGCAGCATTATTCGTAATAGCTAAAATGTATTAAAACCCAAATGTTCATCAACTGATGAATGGAAAAATAAAATGTGGGTTATCAGTACAATGAAATATTCAGCCAGCACTGTCCCTAGGTGTAGGAAGTGCTCTGTATCTGTATTGAACGAGTGAACAAATGGAAGGTGAAAGAATGACTTCAGCTGAAAGCCGTCCGTCTACATTCCCCTGGGTCCCTGGAAAACATCTCTAGGCACAAGCAAAGCCCTACACTGAAGCATCATAGTCACCGCAGAAGGAACCCTGGTTCCCCCACCTCCTGGCTGCCTGAGCTTGTGCTGCCCTCTTAGAGCACGCATACTCACCTGTCACAGGGTCGTCAGTGCCTGCCCACTTCCCTCCCAGGGCTGTGCAACTCAGATGAAGTGTGACAGGTGTTAAGTGCAATCTTCAAACTTCAAAAATCCAAAAATCAGGCTCTTGACACCCAACATCGGCCTTTGGGCTCTCTTTGGTTTCTCTGTTGTTCTAGATCAGGGGCAGGATCTTCAGCCTGAGAGCCAGTGCTGACTGCCCCAAATGGGCTGCCACTCAGGAGAAAACATCTTGCTGAGCCATCCTGGGAACACCCACAACCATCCTAACATTGAACTAGTGCTTCCAAATGCCAGGCACCCTCCTCCCTTCGAGACGATATTTCACTTAATCTGCAGGAGAGTCCTACTGCACTCCTCTGTTGGCACTGAGAAAGCTAGAGCACAAAGAGGTGGGTTCAACCTGCAACTGTCTGACTCCAGAGGCTGTGTTCCTAACCTCCCTCACACATACTACCTCCAGTTGTTTTTTAAAAGTCTGGAAATGTACCCATGATGGGAGAAGCAAATTCAGCAGCTTCTAGCAGGAGTCTGGGGAGAGGGTCACTCAGCACTGACCCACAGAGCACTGGCCCACAGAGAACCAGTAGGGGGCTGAGTCACCACAGCCCTTACGTGTGCGATACTGGCCCTAACGTCTCGACTGCCCTGTGGTTCTGGGGCTCAGAATACAAGACCAAATGCCCAGGTAGTGCAAAGCATGTCATACTTCCGCTCAAACATCTTCAAGGCTTTCCCATCACCCCCGCAACCAGACCCCTCGGCCTTTTCCAATCTGCTGTGGAACAAGCACTGGTCTGGAGTCTGGCGATATGAGCTTTGTTTTCTTCCTGGGATCCTGGCTTCCTCCTCTGTGAAATGAGCATCCGCATCCCTCGGCCCTTCCAGCTCAAACGGCTTGACTCCATGTGTATCTCAGCAGCCTCATCTCCCAGAAAGTCCCTTTGCATTTTAACCAAAGCACTTCCCTTGCCCTGGAATCCTCATGCCTTCTCTCCCCTGGGTCTTTGTTTATGATGACCCTTCCTGTAAAATCTTCTTCCTTCCCATCTCTGCCCACCCAAACCCTCCTTGTTAGCTCCAGCCCTAACGTCTCTCCCCCCAAGAAGCCTGCTCCGATCCCCAGGGGAAGCATCCCCTCTGAACTCTCCCAGCACAATGTCTGTGGCTCTCCCTTCTTTTTATGGGGTTTTATGCCATGGCAAGAGGTACAATATTGTTTGGGTCAAGGATGCAGGTTTCGGGACTTCCCTGGCAGTCCAGTGGTTAGGACTCCGTGCTTCCGCTGCAGGGGGCCCTGGTTCAGTCCCTGGTGGAGGAACTAAGATCCCGAAAGCTGTGGGGCAGCCAAGAAAAAAAAGAAAAAAGATGCAGGTTTTGAGTCTAACAGACCTAGGTTCAAATGCCAGTTCCCCAGAGTGTTATAATCTTGGGCAAGTGACTTGATGGTGCTGAATTTTACTTTCCTCACAAGTAAAATAGCAATAACGCAGCATCTCCCTCAGAGGGTCATGGTGAGGGTTAAATAAAGTGATGCACGTAAGAGCTCAATAAATAGCTGGTATTACTATTGTCTTGTCTTTCTCTTGATGCAAGCTCCTTGAGGGCAGACATAGCATCTTTCTCTTCTCCTTAGAACTCAGCACAGGGTCCTTCCTGAATGTGGTTAAACATTTTTAGAATAAGTGAAACAATCAGAAGTAGTTTCAGGCTGTACACCTATGTTCATAGTAGCATTATTCACAACAGCCAAAAGGTGGAAGCAACCCAAGTGTCCATCAATAGATAAATGGATAAACAAAATGTGGTATTTACATAAAATAGAATATTACTCAGCCTTAAAATGGTAGGAAATTCTGACATATGGATGGATGAACCTTGAGGCCATCATGCTAAGTGAAATAAGACAGTCACAAAAAAAAATAACTACACGATTCCACTTATACAAGGTACCTAGAGTAGTCAAATTCATAAAAATGAAAGATGGAATGGTGGTATCCAGGGAGGAGGGGAGGGAGGAATGGGAAGTTGTTGTTTAATGGATACAGAGTTTCCATTTTGCAAGACAGAGAGCATTCCAGAAATTGGTGGCAAAACATTGTGAATGTACTTAACATTATTGAACTGTACACTTAAAAATGGTTAAGATGCTAAATTTTATGTTATGTGTATTTTATCACAATTAAAACTAAATAAGATAAAATCAATAACTTGTTCAGACCTTTAAAAAATAGTAGGGGCTTCCCTGGTGGCGCAGTGGTTGAGAGTCCGCCTGCCGATGCAGGGGACACGGGTTCGTGACCCGGTCCGGGAGGATCCCACATGCCGCGGAGCGGCTGGGCCCGTGAGCCATGGCCGCTGAGCCTGCGCGTCTGGAGCCTGTGCTCCGCAATGGGAGAGGCCACAACAGCGAGCGGCCCGCGTACAGCAAAAAAAAAAAAAAGTAGATTTAGGCTGAATCCCTCAAGAGTCTCAGTAGGAACAGAGCAGCTGAAAAGATGCGCTTAAAGTTCAAAATGTTTGGGTATAAAATCTGTTTTAATGTCTGTGAGCCACTCATATATACATATGCTCCAAACGAGCTCATTTTTCTTCTCCTTCCTGCTCTGAAGGGTGACATAGAGATCATCAGCACAGGAAGGCTCTGAACGACCTGCTGATTACGGGATAATATTCACGCAATGGGGTTAAAAGCACTGGCTGAAAAGTTCTTTCATAAAACCTGCTACATGAGAAGAGAAAATAATTTATGAGAACATGAACAATTAGCACTTTGTAAAAAAGAAATAATGCACTTAACTTGATCCCTATATTTAACATCTATTAAAGATTATCCTCATGAATGAAACTCGACCTGGAAATTAACAAGGGATTTAAATTGCATTATGCAAGCGAAAGATAGAAACCAAGAAGCCAGTGCACCAGCTCAGGACTTCCAATATGCGGCTAGGATGGCATCTGTACAATGAAGCCTGACCATTTCTTCACATTTCTCTGAGCTGCAAGATGTTGCTGCAACATATAAGAGCATTCGTTTCAGCCCCAAAATCCCATGATAAAAATCCCTAGGTAGCTGCAAACACAAGGTTGGCACCCTTCATTTTAAAAAATAGCTTCTAGGTCATTTTTTTACTGATAAAACTAACCAAGAGATTCCCTTTAGAAGGATGTCTGCACTGCTTCTAGATCTGACTCTGGATCATTTCCACAGAACCATTCAAGTGAATCTATAGGGCAAGGCTAGATCAGAAATTGTATTCTGGGTCACCTAGTTTCCTCCAAGTTACAGAGCATTTTATTCCCTAAAATGAGCAGCTCAAAAGGTGTGCAATGGGTCTTAGAAAACAAGTGTGGACTATAGATACTTATGTGCGCTTTTTTAAAAATAGTTACCACGTACTGAGCCATACTCTGTGCTAAGCAACCCACAACCCACCAGGTCAGTTTTATTATCCCCATTTTACAAATGAGAAGACTGAGGCTCAGAGAGTTCACTTACATTCACATGGGCATATCTGGGATTGGGACCCAGGTTCCTCTGTTTCCAGAGCTCACTGGCAGTCACTACCCTTTACCGTGGGGGGCAGAGATGATGGCAGAAGCATAGAAACCCTCAAAGAAGACAAGCACAAGTCCCCCACCCCCACCCCACCCCCGCCGTCAACCCCTGGAATGCCGCAGAGCCTGTATCTAGAACCAGAGGCTGAGCTCTCTGTCTCCTGATACAAAGCATCCTGCTGCTTCCCAGGGGACATGTCAGGACCATGGGCTCTGACGCTGATTGCTAAGAATTGCCCCACTGGGAGGAAGCAGAGAGCTTCTTGCCATCGTTCAAACCCCCTGCAAGATAGGGTCTTGTTCACAGCCTCATGGGAGATTTGGCTTTGTTTTTTGTTGTTGTTGTTGTTGTTGTTGTTGTTGTTGTTGTTTTCTATCACTGTCACTCTTGCTACATCCAAGTTTTCTGGTTACCGTTCCTAGTGCTGGATCTGGGCGCAATTTACCTCTTTGCTGAGAGAAAAAAACTCGGCTCTTACAGTCCTGGCTTGGTGTGTGTGCATGCAGAGCCCAGCCTTCCCCATTGTTATCTTGGGAAAGAAAAAGCAGATGTTAACCGTTACCCCTTGAGAATTCACCTTGCTGTGCTGCAAAAGTCTGCATTATTAACATTCCAAAATCCTTCCACTCTTGTACGCATCTTAGATGGGAGTGAATTTTTGAGAATTCAAAAATGTGGAGAGGATGGAGGTGGCAGAATTTGATTAAATTGGCCCAGGGCAGTTTTGAAATTTGTAAGTTTCTCACTCTCCCTGGCTCTGGCCAACTCACAGCCAACTCAGTTGAGCAGCTTGTACGAAGGTTTCTCATTGGGTGGCCCTCTCCATCCTCACAGAGGGTGAAGGGCAAGTACAGTGGGTACCCAGGGAGGACAGATTTGTCCAGCTCCATTTGGGCACACTGGAAAGAGGGCACAGTGGCAAAAGGAAGTGCATTCACAGTAAGTGCATTAAATATGAGTTAAATTAATGGATCCTTTTTTAAGACAAATAATTCTAAGGCAACTTCTCTTTTATATAAGCCAGCAATGAAACTCAGTGGTTTCTTCCTCCTCTGATCTGGCTGACCCATTGGAAAGTGGAGATGGGGTTTTTTTGTTTTTGTTTTTCACTCCATTTTGAAAAAAAGAGAAACAGCAAAACCAAACAGCCACTCATTGCAAAACTGTAAAATAATTTCAAAGGGTATTTCCCAACATACAAATGTGCTTTGCAGCAAAATAACTGCAAGTTTCTGTAACAATAGAGCAGAGTGATTAAGTCCAGGGCTTTAAAATCGGGAGGACCTAGGCTGAGTTCTGTCTCTGTTCCTCTCCAGCTGTGTCACCATAATTAACCTCTCTGAGCCTCAGTTTCCTCCCCTGCCAAGTGGGGAATGACAATAGCACCTACTTTATAGGTCTGCTCTGAGGATTAAATAAGATAAGGGAGATAGAGTATACAGCACCTGGCACATACTAGGTGCCCAAGAAATGTTAGCTGCCTCATATTATTATTTTCACCATCATTATTGTTGGTGAGGTCGGTTTTGAAGTACATTGGCCCCCAGATGCAGTAGCATCCATACATCCTGCCCTGAAGCCAACAGCTGGGATTTGGTTTTGCATCATGAACTAGACCCAAGCAACTGCAAAATAAAGACCCCTTCCAACAGGAAGAGTTTCTCCTCCTCAGCCCTCACCCCCACCCCCCTGGTTTTGATCTCAGAATTCCCAGCTACTGAAGATTTACTAAGGACATTTGGGGGTAGGGAGCAAAGAAAGACAAAACTGAATCTATTCCTGTAATTAACTGCTTAACTAGAGCTTTCAACAATTAATCGAATATTTTAAAGAAGAGAGGAATGGATACCCACCATCTCTGATCTGTCTTCCCAGAGGTAAGTTGTTCCCTAGCCCAAGCGCAAAGTGCCACATCAAGGAAACTCAGGTGAGTCCTGGAAGGAAGACCCACGTGGGTTAGTTGTAAATGGCGGGGTTGGGGGGTGTCAGCGGAGCCCGGAGGGGGCGATGGAAGTTTGCGCAAGGCTGCCACAGATCCGGACGAAACCGAAAAGGATGGTCTCATTAACGCGAAGTAATCGGCCAAATTAACTGACCCAGAGTCCATATTCCCCGAGCATTTGGGGAAAGAGTTTGCCAAAAGCCGCAGCGCCCGGTGTGGGAGGCTGAGAGCAGCTCCCTGCAGAGGGAGCTGTGCTGGCGCTCCCCCGCCCGAGTAGACAGCCATCCATCACTCCGGGAGAGGCAGCGTTGGGGACGTGAACTCGGTCACCTCCTCCCCCTCTCTCCTCCCCAGCAGCCTCCGAGGAGCCGAGGCGGTGGCGGCAGCGCGAGGAACAGAACGCGCTGCAAACTGCTTGGCTACCCCTTTGCAAGACTGACGCCGCCGACACAAGTTTTTCCATTTCCTCAAACAGCCTCTCCGGCTGCCAGTAAAGACGGCGGCTCTAAACCCAGGCACGCGGTCAAAGAGGGTCTTATCCAGCGGGTTCGGAGAGGCCCTCTCCGCCCTGGGCGTGCGCTGGGGCCTCCGGGGATACTCACCTTCCCCCTCTGTCTGCTGGCGGCCACGCCGGGGACCCGGGCCGATTGGGCGGCTGTGCGGAATAATTACCGAGTAATTCGATGGCGGGTCTGATAGGTGCCAGGTCCAAGTCCCCTTCGAAATCGAATTCCGCCGCCTTCTGCGTCCGGCGTGGGCAAGGCACGGTTACCGCCCAGGATCCCACTTTCACAAGGGTTCTGGGGCAGGTGTGCTCTGAGCCATTGTGGCCTAAGCCGAGTTGACAGGCTCCATTAGAGAGCGGCTCTGTCATGGAAGCTGTGGTCTTAACAGAGGGGTATGTGGTGGATACCAATTATTCGCACCAATCTACACTGCCTGGCAGGCCCCTTTCCCTGCCTGACTGATGCGATCAGGGGATGTTCTCATCACCATTCTCTAACTCCACATCAGACCTGACCTGCAGGGGCTGGATTGGGGAAGGCATGGCCTGGAGACCCACAGCAAGGAAAAACAATGCCCCTTCAATGCCTGACCCAACTCCTAGGACCTAATGACCCATGCATTCTACCCAGAAGCCTCAGATGCCTCTCAAAATCAATGCAAACTGCAGAACTTTGCAAGGACTGTCGGATCTAAAGTAGAAAAACATTTGAACAGGTCTTACGGCAGCAAGAGTCCTGGTGTGGGACACCTGGATGCCTGGGAGTGACCTTGACAAAGACCTTCCCCCTGGATCCTCAGTGTCCCCACCTCAAGTGCCATGATAAGGCCCAATTTCCCGGAACCTGAAGCAGATCACGTCTGTCCCTGACCAGGGCGTAAAGATGGCCGCTAAGTCAAGACAAATTCAGGTGGAGCCCCCTTCCTCCTAGAAAGCAGAGAAGCCACCTGGAGAGAAGGAACTTGACTGCAGAAGGGAGGGGAGAGGGTGTTTGTAAACCTCACCTACCCAAGAGGCAGCTCCCAAAAGAGTAACACAGGACCCTGAGGGCAGAGCCCCTAGGACTAGGACTTGGATCCCCAAAGAAAGAGGCCAATGAAACAAATCCATGAATTCGTACCATACACTCCAGAGACACCAGGACTGACCCCAGCCCCCTGGGTCCCACCTCCCCCCTACTCTGGGAAGGACAGTGTTTGTCCCATCACCATCACCACGTCCACCTCCTCTATACAACAAACCTCTCTATCCAGTGGCTGGGCCCAGGTCCCGAGGTGTGCCAGCCAATCGCTTCTCCCCAGAGGTGCGGCCGTGGGGATGGGGAAAGGAGGGGTGACTCAGCCAGCCACTGTGCGTCTTGGGTGGGGGAGCGTCGCCGTGGCTAAAAGGCCGTCAGTGACTGACCCAGGGTCACTAGTGCGAGGCTCAGAACGCCCGTCCGGGGCCCAGAGAAGGGAGAAGGCTTAACCGTGGGCAACTTCTTAAGAGACCGGATCGGGATAGATCCGGTGGGCCCCGCTGCGGGCCCTGCACGCGCATCCCCGGCTGCCAGAGCTGAAAGCGCCGCCACCCCGCGGAGGTCCTGGAGCCCGGGCCGCCGCGCCCTCGGACCCCGCGCCGGGAGAGCCCGGAACAAGCCCCCGCTCATTCCAGGCAGGGGAGCCTGGACTGCTTCCAGCAACCCTCTTCCTTTGGTCACTTGGACTCTGTCACCCCGTGCTTGCGTGCCCACAGCAGCGCCTCCCACGGAGCAGCCCGCGGGGCCTCCGGCCGGACCCTCCTGAGCTTGGCGGCGGCCTCCGCTGAGACCCCGCCGGCCGCGGGGCGCGGCGGAGACCAAGGCTGCCATCTAGCGGGCGCGGCGGGTGGGCGCCGTGAGGGACCCGAGCCGGGCCGGGGCGCGGAGGGCTCCCAGGGTCCACTGCAGCCCAGACGGGTTTGGAAGCCAAGCATTCGGAGCAAACTTAAGCACGAGTTGTGTGACCTTGGACAAGTCCCCGACCCTTCCTGAATCAAACCTGCTTTCCTGGTAAAACGGAGAGGGTACGACTTCTCCGCTCAGGGTCGTCGGGAAACACGGGACGGGGAGAGAGGCGCATCCCCCTTCCTCCAGGCCAGTCCTCCGCGCCTCCGCTTCGCGCGTCCGCTTCACACCCCACTCCTGCCCAAATGAGTCTTGAGCAAACCCAGTCCCCCAAGACGGTAGAAGAAGGCGGCGCCACGGAAAGCCAGCAAAGCAGGAATCCACACTGAACAGCAGGATCCTTTTCTAGGAATTGTAAACCCAGAATTGTAAATAAAATGCTAATGATTTATTCGTGCTCAAACTCCGGGGGCTGCGTCGCAGCTTTTGAAGACAATTCCAAGGGAAACTTTCCAGGAAGGCGGGCCTCCCCGCGGCGCCTTCCAGGGCTCTCCGGGGGCTTAACCGGCAGTAGTTCTCTGCGGAAAGCTCTGAACTGCCCTTGACTGAGAACTGGATGGGGTTAGAGGAGGACTGGTCTTTTTCCTTCGGTCTACAACTGAGTCAGTCCCCCTCAGCACACGCTCATCATTCATTCAACAAATATTCGCCCATCACCAAGTCCCTACCAAGCCCTTAGCTGAATCCTGGTGGTCAAAACAGACGTAGAATTCACATCTGGTTGGGGAAGTTTGACTTAATAAATGATCCCAGAAATAACTCCATGCAAATTACAGTAAGTGCCTCAAAAAAAAAAGAAAAGAAAAGAAAGAAAGAAAGAAAAGCATAGATTTTTAACTTCCAGGATGGATTCCATAAAAGTTCTGGAAGCTTCCAGGGGCTCTGGGGGGTGGGGCTTGATCCTATAATGCGCCTTGAGGGTCCTAAATATTTTAAGGTATTTCTTCAACGGATGGGCTTTAAAACAAATGAACAAACAAACAAAAAGAATTCAGCAAGATGCATATACATCTGCTGCTGCCATGGTAGCCGTCGTGATGCCTGACCTGGCTGGGTAAGGTTGGGGTCACTGAGCCCATCAGACTGCTGTCCAGCCAGCCCAACCCACGAAGCAGCGCAGACAGCCTCAATTTCAGCTGCTTCTCCCACCAAAGCAGGAGGCTCAGAGCCAGCCGGAGAAGCTTCGGTGGCTACAAACCCTACAACTCAGAGCAGGAGACCTGGAGCAGCCCCACTCAGCTCTCCAGAGCTCTCTGCAAAAGCACATCGCAGGCTGTGTTTATTTTTAAGAAGACCTCTCTTCCCCACATTCCCTTTTATGTAATTTCTTGAGAAATGGTGAGTTTCCAGTTAACACTGACCTTTCTAAGGTCTTTTTGAATATAAGACACAAACGTTACTAAGGATGATCAAAATTCCTGCCTCCGTCACTAAGCTGGTTTTTGCATTTGGGAGACCTCCATCAGCCCACCAAGGAAACAGTTCCTTCATGACTGGTCACTGGAGACCATTTTGTAGAGGAGATTCAGGCATCCTGCAGAGGGCTGCTCTAAAGAACCTTTATTCTTCCCTTCAGTGGACAAATGTTATTGATATCCTGCTGTGGACTGACTCTATACTGGATCCTGGAAATGTAAGACAGATAAAACAGCTCCTGCCCCTAGGGGACTCGCAGTCTGTGTCAGGCTCTTCCTTTGCAAAGCAAGGAATTCTGGGATTCCCTTCCCTGGCCTGGCCGTGTGGAGATCGGGCCCCAGCACAAACCTGTGTCCTTTAAATTAGTGTATGTTCACTACCAAACTTAAGGTAGATAGCTAGTGGGAAGCAGCCGCATAGCACAGGGAGATCAGCTCGGTGCTTTGTGACGGCCTGGAGGGGTGGGATAGGGAGGGTGGGAGGGAGGGAGACGCAAGAGGGAAGAGATATGGGAACATATGTATATGTATAACTGATTCACTTTGTTATAAAGCAGAAACTAACACACCACTGTAAAACAATTATACTCCAATAAAGATGTAAAAAAATAAATAAATAAAAATAAAACAATCAGGTCCCTAATGCTTTAAAAACAAAAAAATTATGGCATATAATCAGGAGAGCCAGAACCAAAGCCCAAAAGACAACCTCTCTGGGGCAACCTTGTTCCAACTCCCACCCTCTAGGCTGAGCTATATCACGCTTATTTCACAGGGCTGGGTTCTAATAGGTTTCTTTAAGACAATTTCCATGTAAAAAAAAAAGTACAAGCAACGAAAATGAACGAAATTCAAGTACAGGAAACAACATGGATGAATCTCATAATGTTGGAGCCAAGAAACAAGACACAAAAGAACACATACATACAAGATGATTCCATCTATCCAAAGTTTAAGAACAAACAGCAATAAGCTATTTGGGTGGTAACATTATGCAAAAAGGCAAGGAAATGGTCAAGGTAGGATTAGTTCTAGGAGGGAGGGGGTTGGGATAAGGAAGGGACATACAGTGGGCTTTGAGGGAGTGGGTAATACTCTAGTTCTTAACCTGGATTGTGGCTGCAATAGTATTTGCTTTATAAATTATTTGTCAAATCGTGTCTGTGTTTTATTCACTTTTCTATATATGTGTGATAGCTCACAATAAAAAACACATTCAAGGAAAAGGAAGAAAAGGAATGTCCAGCCTATTTTTTAAATGTGTTATAATTTTTTCAAACTGAATTCTTCAGTTTGGATGTCTCTACCCTGCCTGAATTCTCTATAACTGCGGTATCAACCTTCTGTTTGATTCCCTCATGTGACTGCAACAAGGTCTAATCCTGACTCAGCTTTATAGATACAGAGATGGGGAAGAGCTCAGCCCAGGAGACTTGACTTCTAGTTCTGATGTGTTACTAATTCACCGTGTGACCCTGGGCAAGTCCCTTTCCTCTCTGGGCCTCAGTTTCCTCGAGTGCACAATGAGGAGTTAGAGGAGATGATTTCCCCAGGCCTGTAGTTATGTGAGAGGTACCTAGTATGTTGGATGAGGTTTTCTTTGTTCTAGAAACCCCCTTCCATCTCCCATGGGACCCGTACCCTGGAGCCAAGCAAATCCCACAGTGACGTCACATTGCAGAGGAAGTGAGTGGTGAGTGTACATCCTAAAAGCAAGGCCATCAAACACCCAAAGTGACTGTCTGAAACTGCCACAAAGGCTGTGCCTGCGGGGTGGGCACCCCATCTCTCACCACTTCCCTGAGTCCACACCTAGAGAATCACGGCACCGTCAGTTCTCAGATGCCTCCCCTTGGCGGAGGCAAGAGCTGCCTTTGGGCATGATGGCCCTTGGGGACACGAACACCGCTAAAATCCCATTGATTAATCGTGTCCCACCCTTGGATCAATGGCTGGCATTAGGCGAGCTTAGCACAGTTTTATTACTCTGACTGGCCTCTTGCAGATGTTATAGATGAAGAAATAAAACGAGGAGGAGAGGGAAAAAGGACAAAATCCTTAGTCTGAAAGGAGCAAAAGAGCATCTTCTCTATTTTGTATTCAGATTTAGAGTGGCACTGGGAGCACACACAGCAATCCATTTTTATGCTGTTTCCAGAAGTTCACTTCAGCCTCCTGACTTCCCGCTTTACCTGATAGCTAAAATCCCAGGACCATCTGGTCCATAGCAATGGCCAGCCTGGCCTCTGAAGCCATTCCAGGACCCCGCCAAACACTAAGGTCCCATTCATTCATTCGTTCATTCATTTCTCAAAAGGGCAGAAGGCTTTTGCCTGATGTAGGGAAACAGGCGTAACCCTCCACCAGATAATCCATCTTGAAAGGGTCCTATTCGCTCTGAAGGTACTGGTCCTTCCACAGGACTTGTAGAGAAACCTGCCACACACACAGTCTCCACCTTGCCAAAGCTTTGGTTCCGGCGGAGGAAACCCTCGGCCTCTGCTCACTGAAGCTCTACCGAGAGACGCTTTGAATTAAGACCAGAAATGCTTTTAAAAGACTTGGGTCCCTGGCTTCTAATGATGACCTCTTCCTTAATTTTGTGATGGCTTCATCTGCCTCCTTCCATCATCTAGGTAGCTATAAAAAGCTAAACACCTCCTACTAACCCCATTAGGATGAAAGCGGAGGATTTTATTATTCATTTTTAATAGGAAGAGGCTCAAACTCCCTCAGGAAGTGTAAAAGGTAGGGTTTTGTTGTATCTGATGTGGAGAGGTTGCAACAAAGCAGAACCCCCGAGAATGGGAAAGCCTTGTTGGGAGACGAACAGGAAAGACTGGGGTGACCGGCTCTGCACGGAAGGCAATGATCTCAGGCAGCCCTGACCGACTCCTCCAAGGTGCAGACTGATTTCAGAACCTGCCTGGGAATCCAGGAATAACCCGAATCCCCTAGAACACCATCTCCTGATAATTGTCTGTTAAACATTTGCAACTCACACACAAAGGTAACTAATCGGAATGGTTCCCTCCAGGACCACGCTGTTCATAACAGTAATAAAGCCCCTGCCACAGACAGCATCATTATCCAAACACCATTAATGTCAATATTCATATCAAATGCCATCTGGCAAAGGAGCCTGCAAACCTAAACCCCTCCTACTCTAGGACTTTGCAGCCTGGTGGGGTGAGGGCGACCCACAGCCCTCCTCCTCCATGGCCTGATGCTCAGGACGGGCCTGCCTGGGAATCCAGGGCCCGGCCAACAAGCTGATCCCAGGAGGGGACTGAGGTATTCAAGGAAGAGCAGGACAGGAAGGGTAAAAACATCTAATTTATTCACTGCCATTGACTTTTCTTCAAGTCTTCATTATGAAGATGCCACCAGTTTCTCCTTCACATTGTCATAATAGGAAGCTGACTGAGTATTTATACAAACCTTGAAGGGATCATTGTTTGGAAGACAAACAGAACTTAACCGCCCGCCAGCCCTCGGGGTGGCCTTCACATCCAGAACCCCATACTGAAGTTGAAAGAGCTTTCTGCAGGGAGTAATGAGGTGACCCCAGAACACAAGTTCTTCCTGGAGAGGGAGGCTGGGTGCTTCGGGCACAGCTCAGCTCCTCCTCTGGGCTGGATCCTGTTTCCCCAGCCACTGCATCCGTGTCACTGTGTGGCCTTCTGAGAACCAGGGACCAGCGGGTCATGAGGCCATCATCCTTGAGCGTGGGCATGTGAAGGCAAGGGAGAAGGAGGGAGCCTTGTAGGTGTGGGCTTGTCAAAGTGGTGCTGAGCACAGGCAGAAAGAAATATAGGAGCAGGCTTCAAGGAGATCCTCGCAAACCGTGCTGAACCTCATTTTTCCCTCTGTCAACTGTATCTATTATGATTATAAATACCTGTAAATGAATCAGTGCACACCTGCTGCACAGGGTTATGGTGAGATTTTGAGTGAAGCAGTAGTAGAAGCTGGTGATGATAGTGATGATGTTGATGGCTACCGTTTATTGAGTTTAGTACGTGCCAGGTACAAGGCTGAGGGCTTCATGTTTTATGTCATTTAATCCTCACCACAATCATGTGAGGTTAAAAAGAACTGATCTCCATTGTATACAAGATGAAACAGAGGTTCAGAGAAGTTAGGTAAGCTACCTAAACTTACTCTAGCTAAATAACCTAGTAAGTAAGAGAGCTGGAGTTTGAGACCAAATCTACCCAGCTCTAGTGTCCAAGCACTTGACCACTATTCTGCCCCCCTCCCAAAAGCATTTTGTAAGCTCTGATATACTGAGCACAGGATCTTGAGTGAGAAGGCCAGGGTTCCAGTCCTGGCTCCACCGATTCCTAGCCGTGTGACCTTGGGTTTGTCACTTTGCCTCTCTAGGTCACAGTTTATCTGCCTGCCTCACTGAGTGGCTGTGATGCTCTTAGGAGATGAGGTCTGAGACTTTACCCTAATGGGTAAAGCACTGCACAGATGAAAAGAGCAGCCACGACAAGCCTCGCTCCTAGGAGAGCAGCGTGGACCAGCAGGAAACAGCTGGGGAGCAGCGGAGCAGCTGCAAAGAGGAGTGGAAAGGGGAAGCACCAGGGAAGGACGCTCTGTTTGAGCCCAGTGTCTGAGGCAGCCAGAAAGCAGAATGACCGTTTCCAGCCACTTCGGGCTCTCTAAAGAGCAGACAAGGGCCAGGGAGATGTGAATTGGGCCACAGGCGAAGGACAAGCCTTTGGCCCCTCAAAAGCCTATCTGGGGACAATGCACTCCCAGAACCAGGGGCCTGGACAGCGGGAACGGGAACATAATTGCCCTTAGCAGCAGCCGTAGCACCTTTCATACTGAGACATGACTGGCTGGCAGCAGCATTTAGAACTGCTCTGACATGTACTGTCTCAGGGAAAGTGAAAAATGGATCACAAGACAGGAAGCTCTTCTCTAACCCCACTTGTAAATCCTTCTGCAAGAGACACAGGACTCAATAAAATCAAAAGACAAAACAAAAAGAAGTGAGCTTCCCAACATTGGAAGCATCCATGCACAGCCCACCAGGGCTGTCCCAGGGAGGAATTCCTTCATTGAGAGGGAGGTCTTCAGTCCCAGAAATGTAGTTCTATAGCCACCCTTTGTAATCACCCAGCACAGAGTCTTCATATGGGAGACAGGGACAGACTTGGAGAGGAGACACATCTATTTTCTGGAAGAATCGAAGTCTTTGACACCAACACAGTACTGTTCCCACTCTATGTAGCTCCTGTGATAAAGTCGAATCATCCCATATCCCCTCTCATTCCCTGCGTGCCTCTTGGGGCCAGCATGGTGGACTCGTGCCAAGGATGGCGTAAGTTTGGAGGCCAGGACAGGGCTGGGGTTCCCTGGCCTGGGAGAGCAGAAGACACCACTGCCAGAGGCGAGCAAAGTCAGAATGCAACTCAGACTCCGAAGCAAAGAGACACATCCAGCGCGGCAGGTCAGGATCTAATGGGAAATCTGTGCAATTGCACCAAACGCCAGCCAGCATTTAGAGCTCACCTTTACAGCCAATGAGGACGTGACTCGTGGCTTGGTCAGCCCTGTTCAAAAAAGACCTGGGTAGGATGGGTGCTTGGAGTGAATAGGAGCAGTTCCTGCCACCAAGTACCCAGGTGCCAACACCCTGATCTTGACCACTCACTGGACCCTCTGAAAGCCTTGGGCACATCTTCTTTGACTCCAACCTAATACTGCAACCCTGGGAGAGGGAACTTTTTCCTTTTCTACTTTTCCCTAATGCATTCAGGCAGAAAAGTCATTAATACTTCACAAAGAATGAAAAATCAAAGGAGGAAGACAATTTTTTACTGTATCTTTTAAACATTTGGGTAAGAAAAGTCAGATGTCAAAAAAAAATCCCCATTTACATCTTTTAAAATACGAGCAATTAATATTTTCCACGGAGGTTCACGCTCCCTCTCTTCATTCTGTTTGCAGGGTATTGTTACGCCATGCTTTGTAATTTGTTGCATGTTTAAATATTCAGTCTGTATTTCATTTGGGCTCCACATTTAATTCAGCCAACATGTTCATTTTAAGATCAATACTGTCATAACTATGTTGAAAAATTAAATTATTGTAACTTTATTTACATTTCTTAAAAGTACTGTGAAAATTATTCTTAACCAGGACCTAATCAATGTTAGAGTCTAAAAATATGCCACTCTGCATGAAGCTATAAAAAGATTAATGTACATTTTTTTACAAGAAATTAGTAGCTTAATGAAGTGGATAAAAACGCTGTCACAATTTTTATTGGATCTAAATTGCATAGTAGTGGAGGTACAGTAAGTGCCTTCTACATAATGACATAATGAGTCATGACTGGTGCTGGAAGGCTAATTTGCCCTTAACTGACACAAAACCAGGGAATTAACATCCCAGTCGCTCTACGCCAATAGCAGATGCATTATTTCATTGCACAGCAGGGTTTTTAACTAAACTCTTAACTGTAGAAATATTGATCTATTCTTCTGTGAAATGATGAAATTGGAATTTTTTAAAAGGACATCTTAAATTATGGCTGTTGCAGTGACATTTGTTTTCACAGTACCACGTCTGCCGACAGAGCAGATGCAACAAGAGAAGTTTGATGAGGCTCCTACCTGTGTTACAGAGTCTCTAGTCAGAGGAGAGAGGAAGGGGAAATTTTGTATGAGAGCAAATGCTGGAGTTTGAGAACATGACAGGCCGTCTACAGGAGCCCCAGTTCTGGAGAAAATGTTCTTGGGCATTGTCCCAGCCCATGAACTGGTTTACTTTGAAGAGTGTTTAGTGCTTGGAAGTTGTTTGGGGTAAAACAGATATTCAACTTAAGTCTGAAATAATAAGTTAGTGGTTCAAGGTAGTCTGAGGGGAGTTGAAGGAGCTAGAGACCCTTGTAAGAGACAAGTATAAAGTTAGAGACACTGTACTACCATGGTTTCAATTTTGTCATACATTTATTCATTCTGCCTATGTTTACTGGGCACCTACCAAGTGCTAGAGATGGATAAATACAGTCACTTCCCTATGGGGGCTAATGATTGCTTCTGTCAAACAGTGCAATGCAACATATTTCTTTGTTTAACCAAGTGAATTAAAATTCATCTTGCTTTGAAAGTTTTGCAATATACCTGGTACTAACGGCAGATACTTTGAGCTATCGCAATCCAGGAATTTAAAAGAAAAAAGAACAGTGTACCGACTAGCAGATATACATCTGACACCTCTCATGTGTCTCTATTGACACTTTTGGTTAGCATCAAAAAATAATAATAAAGATTGGCAAAATCAGATTCTTTGTGACGGAGGAGCTGGGAGACCAAACCTATTTAACTCGATTCAACAAGCTTATATTATGGTCATGATGTAAGCCTGGGCACCCAAGGTAACTACATGTGGTTGGATCCAGTGGGTCTCAACAACACTAACGGACAGTGAGTCACAAGGGGACAGCCTTATTTAATTGGTTTGGGATGGACCTGGTATCGCTATGTTTTTAAATCAGCCTCAAGTGATTCTAGCGTGCAGCTGGGGTTCAGAACCACTGCTTAAAAGGCATACAACATAACAACAACAGAGACTGCTCAGACCACACTAAGTTGGAGGACTTGATGATCAGGCTCTGACTAGGAGGGAAAAGGAAGAGAGCCACACGTGGGCCAGGTGAGGAAGCACAAAAGAGGAGCAATTTGATGCACTGGAAACTGCAGACAACCAATTTAGTCCCCCTACTCTGAGTCTAGGACCATGCTCTACTGCGTGTTAAAAACCACTAAACCTCTCTTCCTCATCTTCCCTTCAATAATTATAGGGTATTTTTAAATGCGTATATTAATATATATGGTTAATTATAAAAAGGATACATATTCATTGTAGAAAAATTGGAAAACACTGTTAAAAAGGTAAAAAAAAGAAGAGACTTTTAAAATCTGTTATTTTAAAGATGTACAAGGATCAATCAATTAATTTTAAACCATCCTAAAATTGACTGCTAAAGCATGTATGGAAGATTCTGTCCTTACACTCTCATCCAGCATCACCCCTCGAAAAAAATGTCCATTTGATAAAGAGAAAGGGAAGCCCATTGTTTCTTTTAATTTGCATTTCTTCTATTACTTGTGAGGTTTTGTGGTTTGTCATGTTTCGGGCCTCTTCTACTTTGTGTGTGCATGCCACACCCTAATATTTTTTCCTTGTTTTATTCTGCAATGTGTTTCTTACTGATTTGTAAAATTATATGAAGAATATTAACTTTGTTGAGAGTTCCCTGGTGGCCTAGTGGTTAGGATTTGGTGCTTTCACTGCCGTGGCCTGGGTTCAATCCCTGGTCATGGAACTGAGATTCCACAAGTTGCTCAGCGAGGCCAAAATCTATATCTATATCTATATATATATTATATCTATCTATCTATATATATTATATCTATATATATCTCTATATATATATATAAAGTTTGTCTATTACACATTGGCAAACATTTTTTCTGGTTTAATCCTGTTTTGTTTATAGTACATTTCGACATAAAGAAGCTTTCCATTCTTATGGGGGGGAAAAAAATAACAGAACTCCTTGTTAATGGAGTTCTCTGATATCTTTCTTTTATTTATTTATTTTTACATCTTTATTGGAGTATAATTGCTTTACAATGGTGTGTTTGTTTCTGTCTAATATCTTTCTTATTTCTCCTCCATACCCTCTTTGAGTGTTGACAAGGCCCTGGGACTTGGAATTAGAAGATCAACATTCCCTTACCAGCTGTGCAATTTAGGGCACCTGACTTCACTTCTCTCTGAGGCTCTGTTTTCCTTCACCTGCATCCCAACTTTTGTCAGAATGAAATTCAGCCACCACTCTAATGGCAAGAACTCTGCTATCCCGTTCACTGATACATCCTCAGGACCTAGAACAGAGCCTTGTACTCAGTAGGCACTCAGTAAATATTTGTTAAATGAGCGGAAAGCATCTGGCCTGGACCCTGACCCAGGGCAGGCAATCGGTACATAGTGGTCACCCACAGCAAGCCCAGACATCACTGTCTTGAACGGGTCAGAATTTGTATCACCTAGTCCTGCCGTTTACACTTTTTCCATTATTCCCCAGCCCAGTAATGTATGTATTGAGTACATAGTCTAAGGACGGGCCTGTTTTGAGCACCCCTGGTGGATACGAAAGAGGGCTACTGCACAGACTCTGCCCTTAACTTAGTGATGGCTCTTGTAGGATTTCGTTACACATATAGAATAATTAAAAGAGGAGATGAGATGGGCCAGAATGTGGGCCAGGAGTCTTACTGAGAAGTGAGATCAAGAAGGGAAAAGCAGGGCTTCCCTGGTGGCGCAGTGGTTGGGAGTCCACCTGCCGATGCAGGGGACACGGGTTCATGCCCCAGTCCGGGAGGATCCCACATGCCGCGGAGCGGCTGGCCCCGTGAGCCATGGCCGCTGAGCCTGCGCGTCTGGAGCCTGTACTCCGCAACAGGAGAGGCCGCAACAGTGAGAGGCCCGCGTACCGCCAAAAAAAAAAGGGAAAAGCAGGACCAGGGAAATCTTGTTAAAGGAGGAGGTCCCCAGCAAGGGATTTGAAGGATGAAGACACTTCTGACATACAGAGATGAGAAGGCTGGTAAGGCCAGGTGGTAAACCATGATCCAGGCTTGCTTTTTTTCCTAAGACTATTGGCCTAATGTGCTACTTGACCACAAGACAATTACATTTTATATTCATGATTTCACTCACCGGGACTATTTTACTCGCTCATTGGTACTCACACCATCTGCTCACGTACTGGTTTCAAGAAAAGCTCTCCTTTTCCACTTAGAATTGGAAACCCAGGGAAAAAATGTGAAATCCAGAACATTCAGCCTAGTCAGGTTTTCATTTCTGTTCTAAATCAGCCTCCTAAGTGGTTTGTGTTCAGACTCACAACTGTTCTTCACCTTTTTGAGTGCAGACCCATTAAAGAATGAGAAGAAAAACCAGGTTCCTTCTGTCCAGTTGGTACATGTAATTTTGCACACAAATGCAGGAGCCCTCGAACCCCTGGTAGCCCATCCAATGACTCCTAGAGTCATACAGTGAACTCCTTGCATCAGAAGTTGCCCCTGAAGAGTATCCAGCAAACCCCAGGCTTCAAATTCTGTAATTATTATAATCTCCTTGGCCTGAAGAACATTATTTTTGGCATAGTGCAACTGGCCACAAAATCTGAATCTTTCTGGTTCACTCCTTTCCAGAGATGATTTCCTTTCTCACTCACTACCTGCCTGAGTTCCTAGGTAAGAATCACAACCCACATAGTGTGTAGGTATATAAGTTAGGATAATATCAACTGCTATAACAAATCAAGTCCATAATCTCAAAGACTTCACATCAGAGACATTTATTCACAGTTTATGTAACATTCCAATGCAACTGTTTCTTGTTAGCAGATAAGCCTTGCACAATGTGTCCGGGGGATCCAGGCTCCTTCCACATCAAGGCTCTGCATTTTCAGCAGTGTTGCTGTGCTCATTGGCAGCCATCTGGTGGAAAGAAAGGATCTTGCATGAAGGATCGTGCATGAGAGGATTTTATGGGCTAGGCTTGGAGTGCTGTACACCACTTGACTCACATTCTTATGGTCAGAATTCAATCATAACAGCCCATAATTGCAAGGGAAGCTGGAAATGTTATTCCTGTGCCCAAGAAGAGAAAGCTTGTTTGGTGAACAGGTATCCTGCCTCTGCCACAATGGATGACTACAGCTACTCTCAAATTGCTCTTGGGCAAGCTGTTCAGAGTCCCCATTAGCCATTTTCCTTCCTCCTTTTGTAGACTCAGCCTCTAAGGAGCTCTGTTACTACCAAGAAGGCAGGCCTTTGCTCAGGCATCAGATAGATGGGACTTCAAGTTCACGTTCTGCCAGTAACTAGCAATAGGTTCTTGGAAGTTCCTCTCTGGGCCTCAGTTTTCTTACCTGTAAAATGGACCACAACAGCAGCTCCAACCTCACGACATTGGCAGATTGCATGAGAAGGCACAAGTAAAGCTCTCAGCACGATAGCTGGCAAGTTGTAAGCAGTCAAACAGTCTAATACCAATGCTACTGCTAATAATAATTATAACAAAAATAATGCTATTATTATCATAGGACTATAATCATAGTCCAGATTTTGAAAAGGAAGAATCTAAGAGACAAGCCGAGGCTTCTGTAAGAATTGAGATAAAATGTGACACAGGTCTGGCCTGGGGTAAAATAAAAAAGAATACCAGTGTTCAACAAGTACTTTTATAACCATTATCTTGAATCTGAAAGAAATCAAGAATAAATAATTTCAGGATTTAATAATACATTGGGAGAAGAGAGTAAAGGACCTATAGAGTTGAAAATGGTCCTGCTGTCCAGTTCAGGGGTTTTTCCCAAGTCTCCAATACTCCTAGGCAAAATTTAGGTCTGTTTGTTCCCACCCATCAGGTCTCTCACTGCATTTCACATTTCAGTCCACCTGGTTTTCCTCTCACTGCAAGGATCATTCTGACTTCTTCCCCAGCGATCCTCCTTCCACTGATCTACCGTGGCCTTTGCTTAGTCCTGCCCCCACCAGCTCAGTGTCCTCTCTCAACCCTCAGCTCAGCCCCCTTCCCCTCCTTCCAGCCTCACCATTTGAGTTGTCCAGAGAACATTTCCACTAAGATCCTATGACCCCTGACACTTAAATGAGTTCCTTTTTGCCAAATGGCCGGCCTTTTTCAATGATCCCATTTCCATCAATACCCTGCCACAGGGGTCATGTAGTGAGGAAACAGAGCCCAAGGAACCTTCAGTCCTAGAATCTTCTCTTCTAACCAGGAAGAACTACAATGCAGCAATAAAGCATCCTCCAAGCACAGAAACGGCAGGCAGCTCCAATTTCCAAACACAGCTATTGGGAAATGGTTAGGGCCCTAGGTCTACTTCTTAGCTCATCTTGAAAAACTGTAAAGCCAATGCCTTGCTGGGACAAGGCCCCAGTACAGAGAGTTCCACCATTGCTTTTCAGAATAAGATAGGCTCAAATAAATTAACATTCCCTTCTCAGCTGACTCATTACCTGGAACGGGAAGTTTGCATGCCTATTTGAATAGAGACAGGGGAGAGAACAAAGGAAAGAGTATATACAACTTATCAAAATGAGTGTACCAGCTCCTCTCTTAAAAAACAAAACCAAGGGACTTCCCCGGTGGTCCAGTGGTTAATACTTGTGCTCCCACTGCAGGGGGCACAGGTTTGATCCCTGGTTGGGGAACTAAGATCCTGCATGCCATGCAGGCAAAAAAAAAAGAAAAACAGCAAAAAGAACATTGTAGAAGATTAATATTCCATTTTTACAGACCAAGCTTCTGTCTGTTCTGCAGGCTATGTTGTATTAAACCAAATTAATTGTCACATGTCTCCTGACATTTCATCACTTTAGCTCAAAAGATGCTTTTCTTAATTGAAGTATAGTAGATTTACAATGTTGTATTTGTTTAAGGTACACGGTAAAATGATTCAGTTATATATATATATATATATAACTATATAACTATATATATGTATATATATACACATACATGTATGTTTTTCAGATTCTTTTCCATTATAGGTTATTACAAGATATTGAATATAGTTCCCTGTGCTATACAGTACATCCTTGTTGTTTATTATATATATAGTAGTGTGTATCTGTTAATCCCAAACTCCTAATTTATCCCTCTCCCCCCTTCCCCTTTGTTAACCATAAGATTGTTTTCTATGCCTGTGAGTCTGTTTCTGTTTTGTAAATAAGTTCATTTGTATCATTTTTTCGATTCTACATATAAGTGATATCACACGATATTTGTCTTTCTCTGACTTACTTCACTTAGTACGATAATATTTAGGTCCATTCATGTTTGCTGCAAATGGCATTATTTCATTCCTTTTTTGTGGCTGAGTAATATTCCATTGTATATATGTACCATATCTTTATCCATTCCTCTGTCGAGGGACATTAGGTTGCTTCCATGTCTTGGCTACTGTAAGTAGTGCTGCTATGAACATTGGGGTGCATGCATCTTTTTGAATTAGAGTTTTCATCTTTTCTGAATATATGCCCTGGAGTGGGATTGCTGGATCATATGGTAGCTCTACTTTTAGTTTTTTGTTGTTTTGTGTGTGTGGTATGCGGGCCTCTCACTGTTGTGGCCTCTCCCGTTGCAGAGCACAGGCTCCGGATGCACAGGCTCAGCGGCCATGGCTCACGGGCCCAGCCGCTCCGCGGCATGTGGGATCTTCCCGGACCAGGGCACGAACCCATGTCCCCTGCATCGGCAGGCGGACTCCCAACCACTGCGCCACCAGGGAAGCCCTGCTTTTAGTTTTTTAAGGAACCTCCTTAAAAAGGTTTTCCACAGTGGCTGCAACAGTGTAAGAGGGTTGCCTTTTCTCCACACCCTCTCCACCATTTAGTATTTGTATACATTTATTATTTGTACATTATTATTATTTGTAGACCATTCTAACCAGCATGAGGTGATACCTCATTGTAGTTTTGATTTGCATTTCTCTAATAATTAGCAATGTTGAACAAAAAGTTGCTTTTTAAAGTATAAGGATCTTACAGTGGAAGTTGCAGCACTTTTCCAGAGACACGTTGGTAGTAACGGGTACTTGGAGGGGTCAGGGGGTTACTAGTTTCCTTCCACTAAGTTCCTCATTATAACTGTCCTTTTGCAATTTTCTCAATTACATTTTAAACAGTTCTGAAGATGCACTGATGTATCTAGTTCTTTTTACATTAAAATTTGTCTTTGTAGAACAAAGTCACAGCTGGGGCTTGTGGAGAGATGACATGCCCGTGGAAGGATAATGTGCTAAAGCCTTTCCTTTGCAGTGTTTTAGCTCTCAAGTGTGAAATAATTACAACAAACCTCATCTGAGGCAAAAGAAAGTGATGAAAGCAGATATTATCATTCAAATATGTGGCATTTCCTTCCTTGGGAGTCTTTAAGAGCATACACATCTACAGCAGATGGCTTAGGGGACAAGTCGTTCTGCCTGCTATAGGCATGAGGATGGAGTGGTCTTCTTAAAGCCCCTTTGAAACCCGTAATCCATGAAACAAAGAATGTTATGACCTTCATCCTCTCCAACCCCTTGTTAAAAAGCTGATACTGAATAGAAAAAGTGAAAATCACAAACTGCTTCACTTCCAATACAGTGTCTCAAGTCATCACTGAATATGATTTCAGGAGAAATAACTTAAGCAATCCTTTGGATCTCTAAGTTAAGTGTACACTTGGGTGATACAGGTAATTTAAACTTTCAGAACAGAGCCAACGGGCAGGAGCCGGAAAGCTTGAGTTTAAATAATACAACACCGCCACCTAGAGGTCAAGCACTAAGGAAATGCACACTGCGGCCAGACCGGGTAAAAAGCTAGACAAGCTACTGCCCACACCAGAAAAGCATCACTGCCTTCACATGAAAGCTGCAATGAGGGGGGGGCTTCCCTGGTGGCGCAGTGGTTGAGAGTCCGCCTGCCGATGCAGGGGACACGAGTTCGTGCCCGGGTCCGGGAGGATCCCACATGCCGTGGAGCGGCTGGGCCCGTAAGCCGTGGCCGCTGAGCCTGGGCAGCCGGAGCCTGTGCTCCGCAACAGGAGAGGCCACAACAGGGAGAGACCCGCGTACCGCAAAAAAAAAAGAAAAAAAAAAGCTACAATGAGGAACATTTAAATGAGCACGGGTTTTTCTTCAGCATACGGGATATTGGAGAAACTACAGAGTAGAAAATACAGGTGATGAGCAAGTCACCAAGGAAGCAGAGAACAGACCCACCCATGTCAAGGTGCTGGGGAGGGGGAGTGGTTAGAGGGCTTTTGTAGAAGATATGGCATTTAAGCTGACCCTGGTAGGATGAACAGAATTTCTATAAGCCAAGGGAAACAGATTCCAGGCTGAAGGAGCAGCTTGAGCTACTAATCTCAATTGTGAAAATGCACAAAATTTCCTCTTATTTTACCAACAGTCCACTAAAGGTTGTATTAAGACACTTGGGAAATGGAATAAAAATCCTATTTCCAATCCCACTGAAAATATTCCAGTAAAGTGTCCTTTGGTATATTTATTATATGCTGCTTGAATAGGCATTTCTTAAAACAGTCAAACTTAGGTACGTGGGATATAAACCAAGGTAAACAGATTTCTCTATTGCAGGTCTTTTCAGAGAATATTTGACTGTACATAGTACATCTCCAAGAGACTACAGAAGGCTGTTTCCAAAGTCTAACTATAGAATTCATGTTCTGCAAAACACCCCATGAGTAAATCCTCCCTCCCTACTAGGGAAGCAAGGTCAAGTGGTGATTTAAGGATGCAGGTTCTAGAATCAAACCGCATGGATTCCAATTCTAGCTCCACCACTATTAGGCCTCTCCAGGCCTGTTTCCCCATCTGCAAATAGAATAGAGGACCTACCTCACCAGGTACTGTGAAGATTACATGAGGTAATACACATAGAAACCACCTGAAATAATCTGTAGTAGGTGCTGTCCCTTCATGTCCCTCCTGCGTGCTCTTTACACGTCCAGACTCCCAACTCTGTAGGAGCAGTTCAAGGAAGATGCTGTTAACAGAAATACACTCCAGCTATGCCCAGCTGCCACCTATAGTCCCTTGGAAGACTGTGTTCCTTCAGGGTTTCTGGGGGAAAGAAGGGGAGTGTTTAAAGTTACTTTGCTAGCTTAGGTGAAAAACAATAATGATATCCACTAACTAACCTCTTCTGGATATAACTGGAAGAGCTTTCAGCATTTGCAAAACAAAACAGGACAGATAGAGAATCTTAACAAAGCCCACGAATCACACACATTAAACTTGTGACAATCATAATTTTATCTTTAAAATTGCTTGTTTCTCTGTGTACACACAGAATTCTAAACGTAGGAGGTAAAGTAATACAATTCCAAATACCTTGAGCATTCTGTATTGGGATATCATTACATACGTGTCTGTGTGTGTACACACGTGCACGTGTGAATGTGTGTATGTATGAATGTGTGTGAACAGGAGAGGTAGTGGTATGTAGAACAGCTCAAACACCCTGCTGCAAAAGATTTAAAACGTTTTATTTCACCATCTCTCCCAGCTCTCTGAGGTAGCCAGTTGAAGACAAACACCCATTGAGATGCAAAACATTTCAGGCAAACCCTCCTTGATAGTTTTCTGATTTTTCCATTTCCTTTTCCTGAGTTGTCCCCTTTCTTCATTCACTTTATTTCTATTCCATCACTTTTCACCTGTTCTCCTTAATCACTCCCTGAATTTATCATTTTCCACAGTAGTACGAAAAAATATTTCTTGGGCACCTATATGCCATGGTACACTCATCTTGAGGCATCATCTCCATTGAGCCAATGGGAGCCTGAGGCTGGAGATGAAGGCAGGCAGCACTGGGCTGCCAGGTCTGCAGCACAGGCCCCCACTTCACTACTAACTAGATCTATGACTGGGTTGCCCCCTGGTTTACCCAGAACAGCGTAGTTTACACCCATTGCTCTGGCATAATTATTAATGGCATCCCTTCCACTCTCAACAGTATCCTGATTCGGAGTTTAACATGTTCATCCCGTCTATTACCCTAGACAATGTTCTTTACTCCTCTGGACCTCAGTTCCCATAATTTGAAAAAGGATACAGGATTAGATAGTATTTTAAGCTTTCTTTTAAATCTATTTTTGTGATTTCCAATTGTTTTAAAATTAAAGTAATCCAGTCATGAAATTAAAGATCTTTCAACCTCTACTTCCCTCCTTTCTATAAACTGATGTATACTTTACTCCAACCAGTTGAGACCCAACCTAACTATGTAAGCAGAACTTAACATTGAAGGGTCAATAATGAGTGTCTCAGAAACTGATGAAAAATGAGCTGGAATCAGTGCAAATTTTGTATAGTGTATTCTATTCATCTCATCCCCTGAACCACTTCCTGGTTTGGATATCATACATTAATTATGCCAGACCCTGGATACTCCCCACCATGAGTGAGATCTGTTGGTATGAAACACCATTTTTACCTAGACCTCCTACCCTAAACAGAAACGGGCCAGGAGATGGTATCTGGACACAAGGCATGAAATTCCTGCAACAGGACAGAACTTGAAGTCTTGAAACATAAGGCATTTTAACCATATGAGGCAGCGAAAGAAGAAATGGATGACAGAGCGGGACAAGCCAATGTTCCATCACCCCAACCTTCTATTACCTTAGGCAAATAAAAAACTTATTCTGGAGTAAATACATTTATTGATACCCATTTTATATAGTTCAATGAAATAATCTATAAATATAAAAGCATTTTTTTTTTTTGGATATCACCATGGTCCATGTAAATACTCAACAGTCAGAATCGTCTGCAGGAAGCACTCCAAGTCACACTGTTAGGTTTACAGACCTGAATATACATATTTCATTAAACAGTGGCACTTATGTACTCAAGTGGTCCAGTGGCTTTGGAATACATGACTACTGGGCATGTGGAGTAAAAATAACGTGTAAGTTTAAGTCGATGGAAAAGGGTATCAATCTTCAACAAAAAGAAACAATTATGAATTAATATCCTAGGTGAAGAAAGTACCACAGTTGACACTTGGCGTCAGAATACTGAAGACGAAGTATGTTTAACGACATGTCGTGGTGCCAATGTGCTCTCCTCAGTCCCAGTGGACAGTCCACCAGCGCCTGAGGGTCATTCAGGGTCAACAAAACAGCAATTCTTAAAGGATCTCGATAGCTTAGAATAAAAGGAATGTGGGGGCTGGTATCAAGTTTAAAGAAAAGTGAGCTACATAATTCAGTGACATAATGCATTTCCCTCCTAAGAGGAGGAGATTGCGGGGAAAACAAAATTTTTTTTAATTCCCTTTGTTACAGTGATCAGAATCATTTATCTAACGTGGGAGCAAGAACCCAGATATCTGGTACCCAAAACACAGGTGCAAAAATTTTCTTCTGTTTTAAAGTTTGTTCTTCAACACTTCCGAGGGAACTAATGCAGCGGCCACTGTTGAGCCTTGCTCTTGACTTGATGCAGCATAAAATTTTCTCATTTCCTCAGAAACAAATACAGAAATGTCCTTTGCTGCAGTCAGACCATGTGTCTTCTGAGTTAGCAAGCAAATGCATTTAGGTCTGAGGTGTGCAAGGTCCAAAATTGAAATCTGAGAGGCAGTGTTAGAACTTAAGCAAGGCAGGATTTTCAGAGACTACTCAAATGAAAATCTAAGCGAAGCATATAAAAACTCAGTTCTTTCTATTATTTTCAACTGGTAATTGACAGCAACATTCTCTGGTAAGGATGGGTAAGTGATGTTATCTCCAGGTCCAAAATATCCCAACTACTTAAAGTAGGACCCCCAAGAGGAGAAAGACACTTGAGGTCTGTGGTCTATAGAATTCTTTTTTGCCATTTTTTTAAAAAAAAGAAATAGTAGCTTCAGTTGCACACCACTGGTTGAAGGGGTTTTCATCCAAATGAGAAACTCTACCCCTTGTCTCTAGTGCAACAGGCACCAGACTCCCACAAGCGGCAACTTCCATGTCCTGTAGCACATGGCATCTGACCCTGGAGTGAGGAATAAGCTGGCACAGACCCCGACCACCGGCATTCAGGCTAGATGGCATTTCGCGGCGTGCCGTTGTGTGTCAACGCTTTCAGGCTGGGGGCACTGGTCTGGTGACCACAGCTCCTGTGAGAAGTCACACCCACCTCAAAAACCTCATGAATAGCTTTTCGGAAACAATGGAAGTTGTAGTCTATTAAACCTGCAGGAGAGAAAAAGGAGATTAGGCCTCCTGAATGTCAACTGTGAGACTATCTACTAGGAAACATTTGGTGACGGAAAAAAATAATTGATATGTATTTAAAAACATATATCCAATTGAGGAATTCTTCACACTGGAAACATGATGAAGCGTATGCCCAAGTGTTAACACTGGTTACCTCTGGGGCCTGGAAGTGAACAGGGTAAATAAAAAAGCAATCAGGAAGACAAATTTGCTAAGAAAATTTACAATGAAATCTAAAGTCCAAGTAAAATACTTTTTGATTTATTAAGCTTTTCCTTTTACAAGTCTCTGAGGCAGCCAAAGAAAAGCTGAAGTGAACAGTTGGAACAGTTTTGCAAACTGCTTAGTAGAGCCATGGGGTTGGGACGTGTCAGAGAGGCCCATCAGGCAGAGTCTCAGGAAGCCTGCTTCCCCTATATGGGAGGTAAGGCAGCTCCGTCCTCATCTGCTCTATGAACTGGCTTCCAAATAAGATTTCGGTCAAACAAAGGGCTCCCTACAGGTACGTATGGACATATGACCAATTCTGGCCACTGAGATAAATGCAAGTGTGTGAGACTTCTGTGAAGTCTCCTTAAAAGGAAGACTTCCCTATTCCTCCCCATTCCTCCTTAATGTCCAGAATATGGATAAGATTGCTGGAGCTCCAGGAGCCATTCCAGATCACGAGGAGAACTTGAGAATAGAAGCCAGTGCTGAGAAGGGCAGAGCAGAAAGAGAGGACTTACGTCCTCGAGGATACTGGGACGTAAAGACAGCACACGAGAAAGAAATCACAACAATCTGATGTTAAAATGACTACTGTGAAAGAAGTCCAAAGGTGGGAGAGCCAAGTGCAGGGCAAAAGCAGCAATGAAAGCTCCAGGTGTGAGGCAGAGCTCTGAGGATACGGGCAGGATTTAATCAGGCAGGAAGGGAGAGCAGAATCACAAGACAACAGCAGGGAGCTGGCAATGAGGGAACACAGCACACAGGTGGAAAACAGGAAACAAACTGGTCTGGCTGGAGATAGGGGCAGAGAATTTTGGGGAAAAGTACTGAGAATGGAGTCTGAATAAGCAGGTTAGAGTCAAATTACGGAGGTCCTTCAGATTCAGGAAAAAAATAAAAGTTTTAGTAAGTTCAACTACATTAAAACTGACTTCTATGCAAATGGTAAAATTAAACTGACAATCAAGGAAATGTGAACACTGGCTGGATATTTGATGATATTATGAAATCACTGTTTTTTGGGGTTCTTTTTACACAAATACTGATGGTAATACTGCTATGCTTTAAAAAGCGCACTCACTGCCTCTTACAGACACCTGCTGAAATCTGTACAGACAAAATGATTTGATGTTAGAGATTTGCTTCAAAATAACCCAGTAGGGGGCTTCCCTGGTGGTGCAGTGGTTGGGAGTCCGCCTGCCGATGCAGGGGACACGGGTTCGTGCCCCGGTCTGGGAGGATCCCACAAGCCGCGGAGCGGCTGGGCCCGTGAGCCATGGCCGCTGAGCCTGCGCTTCCAGAGCCTGTGCTCCGCAACGGGAGGGGCCACAGCAGTGAGAGGCCCACGTACCGCAAAACAAAAAAAACAAAAACAAAATAACCCAGTAGGGAAAAAGGTATAGCAAGCAAATAAGAATGGCTATGATTTTGATAACTGTTGAATCTGGGTGATAGATAAAAAGGGGTTCCCTCACATTATTTTCTCTACTTTTTTATGTTTGATAGTTTCCACAACAAAAGAGCAAAAGATAATAATTTAGTTGTGAGGAGGATATACAGCAAATAAGACTGACCATGTCTTGATGACTGTGAAAGCAGGAAGATGGGTACATGGAATCGCTGTGCTAGTCTACTTTTGTGTATATCTGAAAATTTCCATAGCCAAAAGTTTTTTAAATTTTTAAAGATTAGAATGGAGAGGGCTTCCCTGGTGGCGCAGTGGTTGAGAGTCCGCCTGCCGATGCAGGGGACACGGGATCGTGCCCGGGTCTGGGAAGATCCCACATGCGGCGGAGCAGCTGGGCCCGTGAGCCATGGCCGCTGAGCCTACGCGTCCGGAGCCTGTGCTCCGCAACGGGAGAGGCCACAACGGTGAGAGGCCCGCATACCGCAAAAAAAAAAAAAAAAAAGATTAGAATGGAGAAAAATAAAGAACTCCTAAGTACAAAAAAGACACAGTACAAAAAAGATAGAAGTATATGAACAGATAAATTACCAGAGAAGACACCTGAACAGACATAAAAGGGTACCTGCAGTGAAAAAGATGCTTGCTCTAACCCGTAATTAAAGAAATAAAAACCAGAACCAAATGAGATACCATTTCACACCTACCAGACTGACAATAACTAAACAGTCTAACAATATCAAACATTATCAAGGACATGAAGTGACAAGAACTCCCACAAAGCACTGTCTGGGGTGAAAATAAGCCACTTTGGAGAGCAATTCAATAATGCCTAATAAAGCTGAAGACATATGTCCTCTATAAATTCCACTCCTAAATACTTATTACTCTTGAGAAATTCTCCATATGTGCAAAGGCAAACTTGTTCATGAGCATTTCTTGCAAAACTATTTGTAATCTTAAAAATCATCTAGATGTCCAGCAAGAAGAATATAAATTGTGGTACATGCAATCCATAGACTACTGTGCGGCAGTGACAACTGAATGGACGAACTGGAGCTACACCTATCGATACGGATAATTCTCAAAAACAATCTTGAATGAAGAGAAACAAGCAACTTGCAGAAGACAACTTACATTTGGACATCATTTACACAAAGATACACAATACCCTATATTGTTTAAGGATAGATATGAAGCGAAAGACTAAATCATGCACAGGAAAAAGAAAACACTACATTCAACAGAGCGCAAGAGGGGGTTTCAACTGAGAAACACACAGAAGACAAATATGTATTTGTCATGTTTCAGTTCTTAAGCTCAAAGGTGAATACTCACATTTTTGTTGTACCCAAAACACTTTGTATATCTAAAATATTTCATTAATATCAACATCAGTGAAATAATATTAATTCATTCAGTATTAATTAATATCACAAAACCCAAGCAGAAAAGCAGGGACTTGTTGCAGTGAATAAGAGTTACTATAGATCCTTGAGTAGTTAAATAACATGATAAAAGGAATTTTCTGAAACCTAGTCTGCCTTTAGAATAAAAGATGATACATGCTGAACCATTAACATATATGTTGAATGCAGCACCACAGGCTGGAGGAATGAGGACCTGGATTGGAGTCACCAACAGTGTAAACGGAAAGGACACCCGAGAAACAGTTCCAAGAAACAAATGGTAAGATTTGGTGAAAACTGAATGTAAACACAGGAAAAGAATAGAAAAAGGAAAACACAGAATGCTCTCTGTGAGATGATCTGCAAGAGCCTCATGGGCAATTACACCATACGATTACCTGACTGCACATAGCTAAGCTTGGACACCAGAAAAACGGCGTAACGAGTAACAGAAGTAGAGTAGCCGGGATGGTCGTGAAACAAAGGGGAAAATATTCATCAGTTTTTGACACCATGGACAACATAAAATATTTAAGTGAAGATGTCTTACTAATAGCTCCAAACACAGGATGGAAACACAGGCCCAAGCCAGAGTTGGAGAGGTGAATTTTTCAATCAACTACACAGAGAAGATTAACTGAAGGCATGGATGAGATGCGCTGACCAGGAGAATTAAGTGAAGAAGCGAGCAGGAGACCTGGCTCTGAAGAACACTCAGAAAAAGAAAAACAGAAGAAACAGGACAGGTGGTCAGAGAAACAAACACATAGAAGAACCCGGAGAGTTCTGCTTTAGGGAAGCAGAGAGAAGAAAGCTTGAGGGAGGAGGGATTGACAGCACATGCTTCAGAAGCCTGAAGAGGCCACAGAATGAGAAAAGGCCACTGAATGCAGCAAGAAGAAGACCTAGTAACCTCTCAAACAGCTTCAGCAGACTGGTTCAGGTGGAAGCCAAACCGTAGGCAGTTAAGACAGGTAATGGAAGGATGTAAAATGAGAGAGGCTGGAATAAAAAACTTGATTTAAAATAAAAGACCAAAAGAAGGCAGGAGAAAGTCTGCACTGTACGTGGACGGGAAGGCACAAAAGGAGTTTGAGCTGGTAAATCCTCTAACACTGCAATATTGTTTTTTCTTGCTTTCAAGAACCTAAGAAATTATGACAAAGAACTTAAAGAAATCTTTTTAAAATGCATTACCTTTTCGTTCAAAACTTTCTTCCCTAAGGATGCAGACCAGTGCCAAAAATTTAGTCACCTCCTTTAAATACAGGACCGTTGTGTTATTCAGCTTGATGATGGCCATAGATTCTTTGTCGTAAGCACTTCCACTTCCATCTTCCTTTAACCTGTTTTAAAACAAAGTATCATCCATTAGAGGTTTCCCAACTCAGCATTTTGTCACATTTGCACAACAATAAGGGTTTCCACCCAGTTTCCTGACCGTCTTTTGAGAAAGGAGAATGCCCGCTCTCCCTTATTGGAACAGAAGCTGTGTTTAGCTATGGGTGCCCAGCCCATGCTGCAGTATTCATTCCATGCGCTCACATCACCTTCTTCACCTAGGATGCATGGAACACAGCAGGTTTCCAACATTCCCTCACACTAATTGGCGCTGACACCCTCTACAAATAAAGAAGGACCTGAAATATGAAAACTGCCATCAGTGAAAAAGGAGTAAATACAAAAACTAAAATCAATAAATACGGTCCCGTTCAAAAAACATAAATCAAGAGTCAAGTAAGCAGGACTTCCTGGTGGCACAGTGGTTAAGAAACTGCCTGCCAACGCAGGGGACACGGGTTCGATTCCTGGTCCAGAAAGATCCCACATGCCACAGAGCAACTAAGCCTGTGCACCACACTACTGAGCCTGCACTCTAGAGCCCGCAAGCCACAACTACTGAGCCTGCGTGCCACAACTACTGAAGCCCGTGTACCTAGAGCCCGTGCTCCACAATAAGAGAAGCCACTGCAGTGAGAAGCCCGCGCACTGCAACAAACAGTAGCCCTGCTCGCCGCAACTAGAGAAAGCCCGTGCGCAATGAAAACCCAATGCAGCCAAAAAAATATATATATATATATCAAATAAGCAGCAAACTGAACTTCAATAAAGCATACCGAATTGCACACATGTATTGTGTTAAGAATACGAAGTAATGGCTATTTCTCTTCTTTTTTATAATGCACTTTATCATATATAATGTAGTTTACAGTGTACCTTATACAGAAAATAAACTTTATAACTAAATTTGATTTATGAAAATCTGATTTATTTTAAAGAAAAAGCGAATGTTCTATTCATCCATTTTTAAAATTAGGAATAGGAACATGAAACTCTTCTGCATAACCTACGGACAAAATCTCATTTTCACTGTGGAAAGAATAAAAACAAAGGAGAGCATATAATCACAAAACTGAAAAAGAGACAGGAATGCAAGACAAGAATAGACAGGTAAAGAAGAGGTAACACAAATGCATTCTCCTACCCAGAGGCAGCTGGACAAAGACACTGACAAGGTTAGGCGGAGAGAGCAAGGTAAAGGGTAGGGACAGAGAGATGAAAGAGGAATTTAGACTAGGTGGAGCAGAGAGGAACAACAGATAAAGGACACAGGTATCAGAAAGCAAAGGTAATGTCAGAGCATCGAGACAGTGCATTGTGAGGACTGACATTAATACATGAGATGAATCAGGGCTATTAGAGGCTGCAGAGGTTACTGGCTTTTGAAACACCAGTAAGTTCACCAAAGTTTTCACCTATCCTCTGGGTTATTCTACAAAATCACTTCTTTGCCAGCTTTTACAAATTTCTGTATAGAGTGTGGTAAATATGCATAAAACAAGAGTTTATATTTTAGAGACTTATTTTGGAAACTTAGATGTATAGGTCAAATGTTTATAAGTTCTTCTGACGTCCAGAATTCTGATTTCCTTGTTTCTGAGCTCTCTGAAAGATTAAGGATCCCTCAGTTACACAAAACCTGAGATTAAATTAGGAACCAGTACATACTTTGTTATTCAGAGTGTTTTAAATAAATTAATCTTATTTATTGATCTAGCTAAGTTGCAGTAGTGAGAAGACACAGTACAAACCCCCCAAATAATAGCAGGTGAAACTTTCAGTGATAGTGAGTCTGGCACTAGTCACACCGGTCTTATCCACCTATGCTGAAGGAGTTAAGACCCAGCAGCCCACCCACACAGAAATCATGCTCCAAGTTGAAGCACTATGGTCAGAACAATTCTACTTCATCACTACTTGCTAGACGCCTCAGAAATTAATCCCCCTGACAAATCAAGCTGGTAGTCTTCCCCGTATCTGAGATCTTGCAGAAATATATATGTACGACTTACCCATATATACAAGACACATCAATTACAACATCAATCATGTCACAGCAAAGTTCATATGACTGCATATCCACAGGAGAACTGTCTGTTGCAATGTAGATTTTGCTGACAACATCGAAGAGAAAAGCTTTTTCAATACCTGAATTCTTGAAAAAACAAAATTGAATGTTCATTTTTTAAGAATCACAATTTGTAAACTTATCAAAGATCTTGAATCACTGATTAACATCCAAGAGCATTTTTAATTATACAACCTAAAACCAAGAGAGCAAATAGTACTTGCTTAGGAGACACGTCTCTTATCCAAAGAATAAAAGTGGAATTATTTCTCTGCTCTGATTTACTGACATAATCGCACCAGTCAAATTTGTTTTTTCTTCATCCTCTTTACTTAAATGAATTATTTCCTAAGATGCCACACACACACCCAAAAAAATCTCCAAAAATCAAGCCATGCTACATTTTCAATAATCCTTTTTGGGGCAATAATCAATCTCTGATTCAAATGACCTTGCTACCAGAAAGGTTTGATGTGGCAAAGAATGTTTCACATCAACATCTAGCATAACCCAAAAAGCCCAAAGAACTGGGGATCACTATACATTGAGTCCTTCAAAGAAATGTTTGGGAAATATAGTGGCTGAATGCTAAATTTATTGGAAGAATATCCTTTTTTATTAAGCTGAATCCTCAAAATAAGTAATGTGAAATATGACACAGATTACAGTTAGCAAGGAAAGGATCAATTTTTCAATGTGGCCTCCAATAAGGCAGAGATTAAGTCCAATTCCCAAAACCCAATCTACCCTACTTTCTACTCTTCCTTCAGGAAACAGATACCATGAAGATATTAATTCAGAAAGCATGAGAAAATATCTCATCAGGGCATTTTAAAACAAGAAAAAGTGAGTATTAAGGAAAAAAATTCAGAAAATAACTCAAGCCTTTTTTTTTTTTTTTTTTTTTTTTGCGGTACGCAGGCCTCTCACTGTTGTGGCCTCCCCTGCTGCGGAGCACAGGCTCCGGACGTGCAGGCTTAGCAGCCATGGCTCACGGGCCCAGCCGCTCCACGGCACATGGGATCTTCCCGGACTGGGGCACGAACCCGTGTCCCCTGCATCGGCAGGCGGACTCTTAACCACTGCGCCACCAGGGAAGCCCTCAAGCCATTTTTTAAATGTTTTTATTACTTACTTTACACTTAATTGTATTATTAGTCTTTAAGCTTGATTCAGACTAATTCCAGCAATTTTTTGGAGAACTTGATAACACAAATATATTCAACAAAAACGGAACCAGAAACTACAATGAATTAAATAGCTCACTTACTGATATAAAGATATTTAATAGATTTTCCAAGGTCGGTAGTTGTGGGATAAGTTTCTGCACCACCTTACTAAAGGCTTCAAATATTGAATGGTCATAGATACTAGTCAAATAAAAGCTGAAAAACACAACATAGTTTGATTAATTTGAAAAATCTTAAGTCCAGTGACAATTATCATGATACATAGAATTTTAAGTTTCTTAACATTTGATTTCCGTAAGTTCAAACACAGCCTCTTTATCTTGTGTACCATACCCATCATGAAAGATGACAAATGCAGTTTCCCCACCTGGCTTGTAGCTCTCCGTCCCTTTATTGCATTTACACAGAGGGCAATTGAGGCAGTACACAGGAAAGCATTTTCAGATGCAGAAACCTGAATATTCACCTAAGTCTTTGCAATCTGATCCAAAAACCTTGGTTTCTTAAGCCCATAACTGACAAAAACCAAGATTAAAACCAAGAGAAAGCTCATAGGAGATAGGTGACATTCATTAAATAAGAATACAATACAGGTCTCTACTAAAATGTTACCGCTTCAGAAAGTTCCCTCCTGACTCCCCTACCTAAAATAGTACCCCTGTACCCATTACTTTCAACCCCTTTCCCCTAATTTGTTTTTCTTCACAGCACTGGTAAGCACTTAAAATTATACTATACATTTATTTATAAATGCTTCTGAGCTGTCTCATTCATCAGAATATAAGCTCCATGAGGACAGAGACTCTGTCAGCCTTGCTCACAGCTGCAGGCCCACTACCCTGAAGAGTGCTCATAAACATTTGGTGAATAAATGAATGAATAAAACTGGAGCTTAGAATTTATGTAAATAACATATTATGGAGGATGAGAGCAGGGGCTCTAGAGAAAATGGAACAGCTATCTGGAGGCCTAAGAGGATGCACAGTGAAGTAAATTTGTAGATTTAACAAAACACGTATTTGCGAGAGACCTTTAACAATAACAGTGTGGTCAATTGTACCTACTTTCTCACTCCGGGAATATACTCTTCGTTATAAAGTTGTATCCATTATATAATTATAAACACAAATTACAAAGTCAGAGACACATAACTGTTTATATCACACTTTGTACCTAATCTAAAGACACTTTCAAAGAGCTCACCTAAGAAGCTAACCTAGATGGGGCTCTAATCTAGATGTCAGAACAATGGCACAGGTGAGATCAAGATGATCCCCCCACAGGCACTAGGGTCAAAGGAATATTTTGGCAACGTGAGAAGGTCCTGCAGGAACTATGAGGCTTGGAGGTGGATGGGGGCAGGGAAGAACCTCCAAGCCACAGGGCACTTTATAGTAAGCTAAGTTTCCGAAATTGGAAATCAAATACAGCCTCATCCATAGGCCTGCTAGTTATTAATAAAGCTTAATGCTGTTAACAAGGCCTAGGGCCCCAAAGAGAACTGGAAAAAGGGATGGTGCGTACCAATGAGGCGGGATGCCCTGGAAAGGGACACAGACGTGGTGTTAAGAGGACCAGAAGGGTTCCCATGGGCACTGGAGAACACAGGACAATCATGGCTTAAAATCCATCATTCATGGTGGAAGAGTAAGATTGAAGAATTTTATGGGAAGATACTTTCACTTTCTCCTACAAATACTGCTGAATTTTTTTAAAGCCTGAATTACTTGCACATATTTTAATCCAGGCTAGAGGTCAATGAGACTTTTCTATGTGGTTTCCTAGGAGAATAACAGAAGGATCTTGGAGCCAGAGGCCCTAGAGAATATTAGGGGTTGAAAAATGGGGGTTGGCTTGAGCCTATAGAGAAGTCATTATAACAGACCAGGGATAAGGAAATAGCTATGGTTTGTCTCTCGCCTGCTTCCCCTTTAAGCTGTTTATATCATCAAAAGAACATTTTCTTGGGTACTTTTTATTAGTCATTTCTACCTAAACCATAAAAAAATAAATAAATAAGATGTAGGAAATATTTCTTATACACTTTCAGAACACAAGTACACAAGTCATCAATCCTAATAGGTGTTCTTTAATAATTTCTTAATATTTAATTATGAATCGGCAGTTCTTTAAACTTGAGAGCTCTTTAAACTTGGTAAGATACACTCACTTAACCCAATTTTTAGAGATTCATAAAAGCGTGTTTTAAAAAACATAAACAAGATACATTACAGTCCAGACATTAAAGTGTACCCTCTTTAAAAAGCTCTTCCTACTGAAACAGACACTGTGAAAGCTCAAGCTACAGACTTTTACAACAAATGCGACAGAGATTCCCTGAACTGAGGCAAGAAGGAAAAAATAATAATAATAATGAAACCAAGAGAGGGGAGCCCCAAAGCAGATTTATGCCATGAGGAAACAGCCTGACTCCAGTCTCTCGAGATGAATTTGTAAACACACCTACAGAAACACACTTCACATGACTTCCACCTCTGGGAAAATGCAAAAAAGGGGGAAAGTAACGTCTCAATAACATTAGGCTCCCAAACCTGCTTGAATTCAACAACAAAGAGATCAAAAACATTACAGATTTGGGAAGGGTATACCAGTAACAGAGAGCTACGTGTTTGTAATGACAGAGATGGGAATACATTTACACACTTTTCAGGGCTCTCATATCAAACACACAGGTTGTTACCTAAGGTGGAGTTTTTCTAGCCCAGCATCTGCAAGGTCATCATTGGCCCTTTGATGAATGTCCCTCTGTGTTTCTATTTTGTGATCATCAGACAGACCATCAACTTTGTGAATAAAAACCTCAAAATTCATGTCTGGGTTAACTTTGTAGGCTTTAGAAACAGTAATGTGAAGTCTTGTTAAAGCCTCCATGTAGTCATCCTGTAAGTCAGAACAAAATATTTTTTAAAAAGAAATCTTAAGTTAAGAAAGCCTCAAACTACCTCTTTCCCCAACCACAGAAAATATATTATCCTAATTATTCATAAATATTCAAACATCCAAATACATTAACTTATACCACTAAACAGATCTTCAATCGCTCAAGATAAAGAATTCAACTACCAAGTTAATGCTTGTAATTTTTAATACTGATAATATAAGGAAAAGAAATGGGAAATCGACACTTCTTCCCAATGGAATTTTTAAAGTAATCCCAGCTCTGCCATTTATTAGATGTGTGACTTTAAGCAGGTTGCTTCAACTCTGTGATCTCAGTTTACTTATCCATAAAATCGGAATTACAGTACCTACCTCCCAGTTTTGTGAAGACATTAATTAGGTCATGTATATGAAAGCAGCCATTACAGATCCTGTCATTCAGAAAGCATTCCTAACTAATGCTTAAGCTTAGAAAAAGTAAGATTCTTAAGGATGGAGACACATCCCATCAGTCTGAGTGCCCGCCACATGCTAGGCCCTCAATAAGTGCTCCTTGGGCTAAACCCTACTTGGTCAACTAAAGAAACTATTCACTTTAATATTTACTGACTCAGTTCTCACATTCCTCCTTATATTATGGGCACTGATGAGACCTTTTCAGTGAGTGACATCACTACTGTAATAGTTAATAGAGTACAGCAATATCTACTATTAACAAAAACGGAACGCTGCTCACTAACTAGAACTCAGGGATATAAACCATATCTCCTAGTCATCTGATATTCTGTACTTGTACAATGGCATGTCTGTTCCCAAAGCACCTCTGCAGGTACATCTCTCGCACTGTTAGGGAATCTACTGGCAAAGAAATAAGCTGCAAGAAGCACATGACAAATAAACAACTTTCCTTTGTTCCTACATCTTCCATCACCAAAGAAGAAAAGTAAACATTATCATTTCTAACTACCTGTGCATCAATGACATATATCAAAGCTCCTGTTCCCCTGAAGATCATCTCGTAGTCAAAAGTAGGGTCGAAAAAGTCCATTTGCCCAGGAAAATCCCATATTTGGAAATTCACAAAGGAGCTATTTGAAATGTCATCTTTGTAAATCTTGTTGGTACTTTCCAAAAAGAGGGTCTCGTTGGGTGACATTTTATGAAACACCACCTGTCAAAAGAAAGAAAACAATTTAATGACTACTCCAATTTTTATTTAAAATACAGAACTCCACCCTGAATTAACATAATTTAAAGAACTTGATCCTATACCAAAAATTTTAAAAGAGGTAAAAAGTGAACGGTGTATCCACTGGTATCCACTATCCTTTAACTTCTAACAGAAGACACCAAATTATTGAAATCAAATCACCAGAAAAGCTGAAACTTTTCTGCTATTTTCTGTCTGTATTCAATACTAGCAGTAGCAATGTCTCTCATTTCAGTTTGATTTTTTTTCTGTAAAACTATCAATTCTGCCAAAATCTGCTTTAAGATTATGAAAACTTATAAAGTTTAAGCAGTTTTGTTCACTGAAAACTTATCAGGCTCTGAGAAATAATCAGAAATGAAACTGACTGGACCCTGCCCTCAATGGGTTTGCAGTATTGTGGAAGAAATGAAACAAAGGCAAATTACACCAAGCAGAAAGTGACATATTGAGGGAGAAGGAATATATGTGGGGAGGGGAAAGAATGGGAGTTGACAGGGAAAAGACAGCTCCCAAATAAATGGTAAAGGCAATTGTTAAGAATCAAAATTATCACAATCTATACAATTCTAACACAAAACTAATTTGCCTCTCTGTTACTTTCTAGATGAGAAAAATGGATAGTTACTCCCAAGGCTTAGATAGTGAGTAACAAGTGAAAAGAATTAAAATCAGTTTGCTAAAAACCTACCATAAATGTACTCAGATTTTGCTGTAAAGGTAAAAGATAAATAAAACACAGTAATCCATTACACGTGGAAGAAGACTACTTCTTAAAAACATCATGTCTACAGAATATCATGCAGAGATTTATTTTGGAGAGACCTCTGCAACAGAGTGGAAAGGGCAAAAGGCCAGGTATCTAGCATTTTATCGCCAGCTCACTTTGTGTGTAAGAGCCATGACTGATGAAGGAGGTCAACTCTGCCTCTATTTCCCCCTTATTAAAAAGTGAGGAACCCTCCATCCGTTCCCGACATTCCCCAAGTGAAAGCACATGGACTGACAAAGGTCTGCAAATATTCTCCAGGTCTCAAAATTTTTGTAGCCACTCACAAACGGGGGACAATCACTAGTAATTATACTCACCGGGCCACAAGTACTAAAATAGGTGGAAGAACAGCCCCCAAATCCCACAAATGTCACAGTGAAGTCTCCTTCGTACTAGTAACAAGAGGAGGCATTACAAAGGCCAAAGAGTTAGTCACTACTCTTTCTGACGCTGCTCCCTGGGGCTCACCTGGGAAGCCCTGAAAACTCAGATCACCTGAAGTGAGAGGCGCAAACACAACCGGGTCCGGGGAGGGAGTGTGGGAAGTTCTCCAAGTTAGAACCGGGGAGCAAGTCTCAGTTTCGTGAATGGCACAGGGGCTGGGTCCCAGAGGCGAGGTCCCGGGCGGTGCCACGGACACCTGCCTCGCTCCGGCCACTCGGGGAGCGCGGGGACCCAGTCGGCCTCGGCTGACCTGGGCGTGGACTCCAAGATCGGGGTCCCGACGAGGGCCGCGCCCGGGCTCTGCTCACCGGAGGAGAAGAGAAAGTGCGCTGGGACAGCCCGGCCGCCGCCCTCCTCGGGGCCTCCCCCCCGGCGGCCACCCGCGCCCCCGGGTAGAGGAGGGAGGGGGAGGGGCAGAGGGGCCGGCGAGGCCCCACTCACCTTCTGGATGGAGGACTTGCCGCTGCGCCTGAGCCCCATGAGCAGAATCCTAGGCTTGGAGCTGTCAGCGCCCCCCGGGCCACAGCCTCCGCCGGCCCCCGCCCCAACCCCGCCGCCCGCCGCTGCCGCCTCCTCTTCTTCCTCCTCCACGCCGTAGCCGAAGTCCTTTGGGAACGAGTCCGCCGGGCCGTAACTGCCGGCGAGGGGCGTCTCCTCCGCCCCGTACTGCAGGGACATGGTGCTGGAGCAGCTGCCGCCCGCGCCCTGACAGGCCACGCCAGGCCGAGCCAGGCCGCCGCCTCCCCAGGCCGCCGCCGCCACCGCCCCCGGCAGCCGCCACCGCCATGCAGCCCGCCCCCCGGAGCCCGGCTCTCATAGGCTCGGCGCCCGGACCCGGCCCCTCATTGGCCGCCCGAGCTGCCACTCGGGAGCAGCAAGGTAGGTGGTGCCCGTCACGTGCTCGGAATCACCTGACTCGGAGCCGTGGAGGGGGGAGGAGGAGTCACGAGGAGGGTGGCCCGGCCCGACTGAGCCCTGAGCCCTCTGCCCTCCGCCCCAGCCCGCACTTCGGCCCTGCCCAGCCACGTACCTTGCTCCTCACCGCTCTCCTACTTTCTTCCGGGCTCCGGAGGCCATCGCAATAGGAGATGCTCTCTGGGCACTTGGGAGAATTGACTGTCCTCCTACTACTATTGTGCTCGCCCAACCAGTATTTATTGATGCCCGCGAAGTCCTGGGGCACAAGGGGCACAGAACTGGAACCGCCTTGGACCCTGCCTGCCCTCAAGTTGCTCCAAGATTAATGGGGATCGGACCTCTGCGTAAGTAGCTTCCGTACGAGATACCAAATCGTAAGGTGAAAGGTAGATAAAAATGCTCGAGAGTTGGGTGGACGCATCTCTAAGGAGCTGGCGTCTGAATAGTTCTAGAAGGATGGATATGGTTGGGATGTGCAAAGGTATGGAGGAGGAGCCAGCCAGAGTGAGGGCAAAGCCTCAACCAAGGCAGAGTCATGGGTGAGATAGTTCGTTCTAGCAGGTAACTGGACCCTGATAGGAAAGCAAGTGCAAGCAAGGGAGAATGTCTTATCCTCTTTCTTCAGCAAATCACTGACAGTGAATACTCCTGCCACTTCACACTCATCAGGACCAGATTCCCCCTCTCCTCCCCACCCAAAGTCTACTTCTTCAGTAATCCTGTCCACCCATAGAACATTGCATCTTCTATGACCTCCTTCAGATCAGAAACCAAAGGAATGAATAAAGAAAGCAAACCAAAGCAAATGCTTATCACCAATGTTTGGGAAAGCTAGAGGAATTTTTACTCTTCAGTCAGGCTTTAGAATTGGAAATTTGACAAAAGAGGATCCTCTTCCTGAAGGGGGCATGGGTGGTGGTACTGATCTTCCAAGGAAACTAACTTCTTGATTGTGAAGGGAAAGCATGTATGCAAATCTGGGACTTGGTTCTGTCTGAACGTCGAAGTTAAAGGTAGGACACATACTTAGAGGTCATCTAGTACAACCTCTCACCTAAAGAGAATCCACTCTACAGTGCCTCTGACTGATAGACATGCAGCATACACTTCAATAGATGCCAGGGAAGAGAGCTCACTATCTCAACAGGCATCCAATTCCACTGTGGTAAAACTTTGTTTAAAAGTCTCTTATTCAGGCCAAAAATCACACTCCCTGGAGCTTATATACCAGAGTCTAAAAGCAGTGGTCATCATCTTTTTCACGACAGCACCTCACATATTAGATTACAGTCTTCATTACCCACTGTCTTCTCTGTTCCACATTAAACATACTCAGTTCCTTCAGCCATTCCTTCTACAGTAATGTCCAATAGCACTTCCTGTGATGACAGAAATGTTCTACATCTACACTGCTCAATTGTTGCTAGTGTGACTGAGGAACTGAATTTTTAATTTTGTTTAATTTTAATTGCCAGATGTGGCTAGTGGCTACCGTATTGGACAGCACAGCCTGATAGTTTCAAATGCGCTCTCCTTTATATGCAACTGAGCTTGTCAACATCCATCAAATGTCTGACACCTACAATGCAATACTGACCAATACAGCCTTCAGGGTGACTGTTTAGCACCTGGACAATATTTCTATTAATGCTTTCCAGAATGGATTTTTTTTTTTAATATACATGGAGTATAAGTGTTTCACACTGATAGTCACTGGAACTAGTACTTTGTCAGCAATCCTAGTGACTAAACTTGTATAGCTACATTTTTTAACCTAAATATAAGACTTGATATTTCAACTTTTTGGCTTAGGCTGTGAAGTTTAGGTACTTCAAGTTGTTGATCATTTTCGAGCTCATTTCAATATAGTCTACCAACCAGCCCTTCCAACTTTGTGGCGCTTAGAGAATTAGCATTACTACCATCTGACCCATATGTAGTCCTTTACAATTTGCAAGGTACTTTTACATCCATTATGTTTAATTTGATCCTTACAATACCTTGTGAGGTAGGCAAGATAATGAAATCTACATTTTATAGATAAGGCAGCTGAAACAAACAGGAACTAAATAGATTGGATCCTTTTTTACTCCAGTGAGCATCTTCTTGTATACTGTCTTCATTCAGATCCTTGCTAGAAATGTTGAAGAGGACCTCCAGAGGCCAGGCTGACCCTGAATTCATAGCACTGACTGATACAGCAGTTTAAGCAGGTCAGTTCCCCCAAAAGGTCTGATTATCCAACCCACAGGTTGCCATTCTGTTCAAAAGGATGGTACAAGAGACAGTCATTTGACTTACATAAATATTAATACCAGTCCCATTGGGAAAAAAGCAAATGAGGGTTGGCTGCCAGAAAAAATTTCTACTTGCCTGTCCACAAAGGGACTGTCATACCAATTGCTTAAGGAAGCCAAGTCTCCCTCTCTTCCAAAACTCCCATGGGGCCATGTTTTATTATTATTTATGGTTCTTAGCACATCCTGTCCCACATTGTAGTTGGTTATATACGTGGCTTAAAGCTAACTTCAAGTCATTCACCTTTATAACACCTAGCACTCAGCCCACTGCTGTCCATGTAAGAGGCACTCGAACCGGTAAAACATAAACCAATTCAAGTAAATGTTCTTCCAACTGTATCTGACTCCCCTCCAAAAACAAACTTGTGACTAGAAGAGGCACAGACAATTGCCACATTCCTGCCAACATGACTGATTAAAATGCCCTTATGATTGGCTTGGTCACAGTTTCCAGAAGGTGCTGAGGCTTTTGCTAGTTAAACCAGCTTTCATTGGATTTTGTTTTCTATGTGTGTTTTCACCAAAAAATAAAGACATTTCTCTAACAATAGGGACAGAATACATGAAGTAGGACTACTACTTTTTTTTTTTTTTTTTTTTTTTTTTGCGGTACGTGGGCCTCTCACTGTTGTGGCCTCTCCCATTGCGGAGCACAGGCTCCGGACGCACAGGCTCAGCGGCATGTGGGATCCTCCCAGACCGGGGCACGAACCCGTGTCCCCTGCATCGGCAGGGGGACTCGCAACCACTGCACCACCAGGGAAGCCCAGGACTACTTCTTAATAATGCTAGTCAGTCAATAAGGAAAATAAGGGATCAGTAACACAAAACATCTGACTGTAGGTGTTCCAAGAAAGGAAAAAGGACTAACAAACAAGAATATAGTGCTTTACCATTTACAAATCTTTCACATACATTCCATTTGACCCTCACAACAACCCTGTGAGGTAGGCAGCACAGATATTACTCCCATTTAACAGATGAGGAAAGTGAATCTCAGAGCAATTAACTGATGTGCCCAAGGTTCTGCAATTAGTAAATAATTTGTATTTATATCAGTCTTTGGCCTAAAAATTCAGCACCCCACCTCCCCTCATACTTGCCTACCTACTTCACAGGGATAATGAAGATAAAATGAATTCAAGGCTAGAAAAATACTTTGAGGGAAAAAAGCACTATATAATTATACCCGCAAACTATAATTTTCCACGATATATGGCTCATTCCCCTTCTTGTCCCAGCTTGTGCGTGAACCCAGAATTTTATATTGCCTCTGTTCTGTGTTCGGCTAAGCAACAAGTAAGGCAGGGGAACAGTGTGATTCTCTTTAAAGTTATATAAATTACAATCAGGATAACTGCTATTATAGCAAGTTGAAAAACAACACAGAAAGGCCAATGTGCAACTGGGACCCACGGAAGCACACAGTAAAGCAAGGCAACATTATCAGATAGGGCATGATTGCATAGAAGGAAATGTGGTGTCAGAGTTCACACTGGCACACACACAGTTATCTAAGGCAAAGTGGTGGCAAAGAAGAGTCATTTGTTCCACATTATATAAACAAGAGCAGAAGATTCATGAGACCCCATGCAACAGTATCTTATGTCACACAGATCTCTCCAGCTGCCTACAGAGAATATAAACAACAGTGTCATCTTCGTTTTAAAGAATGACTGTACCTGTGTTCATATCCTGAACTAAACCAAGGAATAGCTCCATGCTAAACTTCCTTGGCTAAAATACAACCAGTACCATCATTCCTAGTCAGACTAATAAACAGAATGTCTTTTAAGGTAATGAATTAGATGGCTGTGTTTAGATGTTTTTTCAGGATTCCCTTTTGATTCTCCTGCTTTTAAGACCCAAAGAAAGTTATATTGAGTTTTTATTGGTGATTCTAAGTATATGTGTTTATAACAGTTAAAGTGTGATAGGTGAATTTAACATATTAAAAGAGTACTATAGCATCTGTTCAGAAAAGATTATATACTATACAAACTATTCAAGTCATACAAAACCATTTTTCAGTGTCTTTTCAACTGAGAAGAATCCTATTCAGCACGCTTCTCCTCCTGAGGTGGTTCATACTGAGCAAGCTATGGGGCAAAGACAGAGGAGTTTAGGTGAATTTGATTCTAAATTGGGTAAAAAACTTAATAGTAACAAAACGAGTTAACTATTCAATTTAATTACTGAATCAGTAAGTTTATATTAAAATCCTATCCTTTTTAAACCACTCAGTGATCTTAATATTTAATATAATCAAACCTAGTGAAAGTTCTTTTTAAATAAACCTTTAAAATTACTGGGAAACTAAAACTTAATTCCCATTCATGACTGCACTACACAAATACTTGATATGCAATAATATATATCTTCCCAAAGATGTTGTGGCTTCGAGTAAGGTATAAGCCACCATATTCTTTCTCTCCACCATAAGTTTACTGAACTTTCTCCTAAAAAGCAGAAAAAAAGAATTATGTGACATACATTAATCTAGCCAGTCAATGAGGAGCAGCTAACGCTTTTGACTTAAAAGGTGCCAAAAAGTTGTGTGGCATCTACACACTGTGGGATCTTGGATAATTTCAGACACTGAATTTTCTGTTATGCCGAGCTGGGGTCTGCTGCAACACTGTGCTAAGATTTGAGTTGTTCCAGTTAGCTGTCAGATTTGAGAAGCTAATTAGACTTCACTGTGCTTTAGTTTCCTCACCTACAAAATGGTCTGTGCACCTGTGTGACTTATCTCACAAGGCTGAGAAGATAAAACACATCATGAGAAATGCCTAGAGTCACGTGAAATGCATTATGTGATTCAGATGTGGTAAAACCTCAAAGACTTAAGAGTTGACTAGTTTGAGCTTTATGAAAATTCTCGGAAGCCTAAACAAAGAAAAAACTTCAGCAATAGACAAAATTAAGGGCAAGCAAATGGACCGAGGTTAAGTGCAAACAAGTTTACAGAGTTAACACATTACAGGGCCACCACGTGACTATGCAGATTGTGCACTGCACAATCTAAGGGGTTCCATTAGCAAAGCAGTGGCCCTGTATCGACCTATTAAGTCAACTGCCTAAGACTAAGAAATCTCCATTTACTTATAAACCACTAATCATTAACCAATATTTTCATCTTTTTGTCGATGAAGGTTCCCAAGAACCTCTTCTTGACCACACTTTGCTCATCCTAGTTACAGTTTGCTTGTGGTTTTCTAGACAGGGCATCAGCTTGGCCTTGCAGTTAACTGAGATTGATATTCACCTGCCTCCCTCCCCTACTGTCCATTTTAGTGAGGTTTTGGTCATATAATCATTAAAGGTGACATTATTTTTAATATGAATTCTTTCAAAAATTTTACCTTTGTTTTCAGTTTTTTATTTTCTTCTACAATAGCTTCATATTTCTCTTTCATTTCTGCCAATTCTAGGCGAAGCAGCTCTATTTCTGGATTTTCTGGGGTGGCAGCTCCTAAGTGATGCTTTAAAAAACTAATGTAAAAGTTAAGAATTTACTTGAGCTCAATGAAACTAATGAAATAGCCTTTGGAAATAATTCTCTGATGAGAGTTACCCCACCCTACCACAAATATTTACCCAGAGATCAAAATCCAAATACTCAAAGAAAGTAATTTTTTCAGTAATCAAAAGTATTTTAAAGGTTATTATCTATGTGAAAATATAGGAGTTCAAAAAAATAAAGGCCTTTTTCTGACTTGAAAAATGAAAAGGATACTCCAAAGCACTATTAGGTTTCTCTGGTTCTTCATATAAGGCTACCAAAACTGCAAATCAAAAAGCAGAAAAAAACAACAATTAAAGTCTTAAATTAAAATGGCTGAAATTATATTCCATACCCCCGTAAATACTGAGTGTCTATTATACACCACGCACATTGCTAGGACTGTCCATACTATGGTGAAGAAGACAGACAAGGTCGCTGCTCTCAATGAATTTACAGTCTAGTGCAAAAGATAAACAAGGAACTAGCCAAAAAAAGACTATCAAGCAGCAATATAGGGTAATGGGTTATAGAAGCATATTGGAAGAACACCTAACTCAGCCCAGGGCACCAGGGAAGGCGTCCCCAAGAAAGAGAAATAAGACCTGAGACCTAGGCAGTGGTTTCAGATAAAAAGGGAAGGCCAGGGGCAAAAGAACAACATATTGAGGAACTGAAAATTCAAGTGTGTCTAGATGGAGTTGTGAAAAGGGGGGCAGGAAAGGAAGCTGGAAAGGTGGTTAGGGAGGAGACTAGAGGATCCTGCAAGTTCAATCAGGCCTTGGTCCTAAGAACAAAATGGCATATAATTAAACAGTTATAAGCAGGGGAGTGACAGGATCACTCTTGACTCCTGTGTGGAAGACAGACAAGTGGGACAAGGATTTAAAGGCAGGAAGAGCAATTAAGAGGCTGATACGGTAATCCAGTTTAAAGAGAGTGACCTGGGAATTCCCTGGCAGTCCAGTGGTTAGGACTCTGGGCTTCCACTGCAGGGGGCACGGGTTCAATCCCTGGTTGGGGAACTAAGATCCCGCGTGCCTCGTGGCGCAGCCAAAAAAAAAAAAGGGAGAGAGTGACCTGCACTAGAGTGATAGAGGGATGAAAACAAGGTAGATATGTTTGAGAAAAACTCTGTAGAGAATCAACAGGGCTATGGTTAACTGTTGGAAGGAAGAAGGTCTGAATTCAAAATGTTCTTCAAGAATGAAGTTTCACACACAACATGCTAAACAACTACCAACCAAAAACTTTACCAGTAATCAACATGCTCAAATCAGTATTAAAATATATACTTTAGTGGTTTCATATCCAATAGTTCACGTCAGCACTACCTTTTCCATCTTATTATTGAACACATTCCTTCTAGGATATACTACTCGAGTAAAAATCTCTCTAAACCAGTGGTTAATTTTTTTGTGCACAGAACTCTTTGAAAAATCTGATCAAAGACAAAAAACTCTATCTACACACACAAAAAAGTGCATATCTAGACCCCAGTTTAGGAACACCTCATAAACCAACTTACATGCTCCCCTTTTATTTTTTTAGAGTTGTAATAACCCTTCAAATATAGACAGTATTAAAAAAAATCAAATGGGCAACTAATACTAACAACTTACGTTAAGTTCTGATACTCTTCTAAACGTACTTACAGCACTGTTTTTTGAGAAATTGGCATATTTACATCATCACTACCCTCTCCTCTCCTTCCCTCTTCTTTCAGTGTTACAGTACACTTTAATTCCTCTACTTAATTACCTTTTTCTTGAAACTATGTACTCAAGCCTCTGTTTCTTCTTCCATTAATTTACACTGATCTCTACCAAATTCTAACTTTATAAGACATGAATACTCTTACCCTTTCTTCCCCTACCCTTTCTTTTAAGCTTCTAAGTTTCTGTCAGTGGTAGTTACAAGGTTGATAATTACAGAACATAATGTAAATGTCAAGTTTCCTGTGCTTTTCTATAGATGAAATATACTTCCTTTTAAACAGACAAGAACTCTATACCCAGTGTTTCCCTTTTTGCCTTAGCAGCCAGGATTTTTAGAGGTTGATACAGTGCTCAAAATAACTAAAATGCCTCTTCTTTCAAATGACTTATCTTTCTCTTTAGCCATCCCTATAGCGTTTGTTTTTTTGTTTTGTTTTGTTTTTTTGCGGTACGCGGGCCTCTCACTGTTGTGGCCTCTCCCGCTGCGGTGCACAGGCTCCAAACGCGCAGGCTCAGCAGCCATGGTTCACGGGCCCAGCCGCTCCGCGGCATGTGGGATCCTCCCGGACCGCGGCACGAACCCGTGTCCGCTGCATCTACAGGCAGACTCTCAACCACTGCGCCACCAGGGAAGCCCCTTATCGCGTTTTAATGTTAGCGTTTTAACGTGGAAATAAGCTGGATAAAAATTATAAGTTAAATCTGTGTAAAGTACACAAAATCAAACTTTAAATAGATCATATCAGTAGATACTCTGTTGTCTGATATTACTTAGGAGACTGGAAATCTAGGAAAGTTGAGAGGGAATACCAGTAGATGTCAGTAAGGGAAAAGAAGCCTCTCGTGGTTTCCAGTCTCTCATGAAGGAAAATCCATGTATGGCCACAAGGCTGAATATCTTCATTTACCTCCCACTATCATCACTTCTCTGTCCTTACCAGTGTATGTTTCATTCACTCCATCCAGCCACTCTGGCCTCCTTATACCTCCTGAAACTCAACATCACACTTCACTCATGTCTCTGCTCAAATGTCTTGAGAGGCCTTGCCTCACCACCCTATATAAAATGGCACACCCATCCTCCTTATGCCCTTACTTTGCTATGTTTTTTTCATAACACTTACCGCTGGTTGACACTATGGTTTATCTGTCTCCCCCAACTAGGATATAAGTTCATTTAGAGCAGGGACTTTTTTTTCCCCCATTGTTTTATCCCCGGTGCCTAGAACAGACACCTGAATAAAATGGTTAAATAAATGAAAGAAGTGCGCTTGTGGAGTTTTTTGAGGGGTGGGGGAGGTCGATGAAATTCCAAGAGTCTGTGATACCTCCCCAGATGACAGCACAAGTGCTTTCGTGTAGTCCCTTAAATGTTTACTGAAACTTATTTGCAAAGAGATAGGAAACTGAAACCTGAACCTAAGGTAGCAACTCAAAATTGCCAGCCCATGCTTGGGAATTAAAAGCCCTGCATTCTGCTAAGACCCAGAGTTGTTATTCTCCCAGAATTTTCTCCTAACTTTTGCTTCTGGCCAAAGAGCAGTTACCAAATTATTTCCCAGATATTTACCGTACTTCTCGTAGGGACCCAGATCATCATCCCTGCCAACTCCTCTGTTCTGCACCCTTGAAAGTTCCAGCCAGTGAGTTGAATGATACATAACAGGCACTCGCCTTACGGCTTAGCTAATGAAATAAGCAGTACCCACACTACCTCTTGCAACCCTCCAGTTTCAAGCACCTTATTCGTCTACTTAGATCTTGAACCCCAGAGTAAGAGATACAGTGTAACAGCTTCCATTTTTAAAAGTGAAAACAATATAACCGTTTTGATGTGCCCTCAAGCTCTTTAAACTGTGATTCTACTTTAATTGTGAAATCTGCACAAAGTAGCAATTGATATAGACTACGAAACTGGGTTCCGTTGAAAAGCCACAGCCAAACCGCTACTTCGGGGATTAGGTTTACTTAGCTACTTTATAGCCCGCTTTCAAACCTGGTCATTTCCCCACTTGCCCTTTGTTCAAAGGAAAGTGTTTCTGTACAGGATTTTGAGGGCTCCGAAAAAAGTGTCAGGAGGGAGGAGTTGGGCTCTCAAGGTCTTTAGCAAACATGCTCACTGCGGCTGCTCAAGGCAAAGCAACGGAAGTTGGAGGGACTTCACAACAGCTGCAAGAGTTTCACTCCCTGCGGCGAGAGCGGTAGCGAGTGCGAGGCTACCCAACCCCGGCGGCGGCCGGCAGCCAGGCGTGAGCCGGTCCCCGCTGAACCCCGAGGCCCACCTCGCTGAACCCGGGACGAGTTCCACCTGTTCCCCTCCTGCCCCACGCCACGGCCCGTCTGGGGCGCTGCGCCGAGGAGCACGACGAGGTCACGAGAAACCCTCTCCTGGCCCATGCTCACCCTTGGTCAGCGTGTCCAGCACCCCCGACTTCTCCAAGTACCTCCGGAACTGCTCGCGCTTCGAGTCGGCGGCCTGAGGAGACACGGCGGGTCAGTGGCCGAAGCCCGGGGGCCGGAGCAGGAAGAAGGCGCTGGGAGTCCGGCAACGCCGCCTCCGCCTCGCCACCTCAAGCCCCCCAGACCTGCGCGCGCGCCCCCACTCCCACCCAAGCCGACCAGCGGCTGGCTACCGCCCGCACGCCCCCAGCCACGCCGCGCCCCCCTCACTTTGTAATGGGCCATAGTGACAGCGGCAGCGGCGTAGCTGGCGCCGGAGACCGTGGCGGGAGGGCTCGGAGCAGCACTGCTCATGCGCGGAAGGGCGCACGCGCCTGCGCACTTGCGAACCACGGTTCGGGACCGCCGGGGTGTGGCCCGTTTTCATGGCGACCAGGACGCTCTGAATGCCCCATAGTGAGCTGAGCCCAAGGAGGCTGCGTACGCCCGCCCCTCTGTCTAGCAAAGCAGCACTCCTCCTTCCTCTTCCGGTTCTCGCAGAGTTTCGGTTACTTAGTAGGAGGCTGGGTTTTGGTAACTCCGGACAAGTGTCCAGTGGGGCCAAAGGTGGGCGGGGCTCCAGGGGGCGGGGCCTACTGAGCCTGGAGCACTAGAACTCATTCTAGAGACTGGGATCTCCTGACACCGGGAGTGGGCGGACCTGTGTCAACTAGGACCTCCGGAGCTCTGGCAGCGTGTGTGTGCTGGCTTGTCGACCCCCATCTTGAAAAAGGGCGCACTAACGAGGGCAACCCTTGGATTTCCAATGGCTAGAGGACTGCTTAGAATCGTCTGTTTGGGCTCCAGCTCTTATATTTGGAGTCTCCTTGTTTTGTGGCCAACTTGATGTGGGCCTCCGGAGGGTGAGCAGTAATGTGCTAATAATAGCTAGCACTTTTGAGCGCTTACTGTGTGCCTGGCAGTGCATTAAACACATATGTTTCTTATTTTAATTCTCACACCATCCCTGTAAGGTAGGTACTGTTAGTAAACGGTCAAGTATAGATAACCAGTGAGTAGTAGAGCCAAGACTCCGATCCTGGCACTGAACCACGATGCTATCTATAAACTGGTGAAAGAAAGCGACCAGTCTTTTTAGGATTTTATTTACCTAGATAGCAACATTATGATTATATTCAAGACAGATCAGGTTGCAGTCTATAAAGAAACTGCGTTAAGTCCCAGGGGCAAACAAAGTATAATCAGTGTCCAGAAGTAAAAGATGAATAACCAAAAGAGGGAATTACGTAGATTAAGAACAATCTCTGAAGGCTGTGCTCCCTTCAAGGAAAAACCTGGTTCCATTTAGCTTCGATTCTGACATGTGATTTTCCCAAAATTAGTGTTATTCTGAAGGGAGCCTGTAGAAAAGTAGTCCTGACTTGGTAACTCTATGTCTTTGAACTTGAAACTAGTCCTTCCCAATTCAGAATTAGAGCCATTTTCCCTTTTTTAAATGGGTTTGCAGTTGTCTGTCTAAACAGCTGGTCTGTAGAGCTGCCCTATCTGTTTTTTCTGTGCTCAACCATCATTAAGCTACTTCTTTGATAATGTAATACACAGAATGTCTAAAAGCCAACAGCTGTTCAGATCTGAAGGTCTGTGGGAGCCCGCCTACCAATGAGGTTGTTTGTCAGCGACACTAAATGATTTGGAGGACAAGCAGTAGGGTTACTACAGGTTTTGACCAACTCGGATTCAAAGGACAACCCTCCCAAAGAATCAGGAGTGTCTGGAATGTCAAGTGGATGGAAGTCTCCCTGTGAAGGAGGAAGCGTTCTGATTGTGCTCTCTCTGAGCTGGCCCTTGAGGTTACCTTTAGGAGGTGATGCCTGCTTTTCATTTTCTGCAGAGGGACCCCAAGTAGCACGAAGCCATTTCGGTTTCCAGGTGTAGTTAGCTGGCAGAGAGAAAGCTGTTTGGGGTGACTGCCCCGTGTGGTTGTTCAGATCTATAGCATCACCTGGAAGAGAACAGTGACCTTTAGAGTAGTGGTTCCTTTTGCTGTCTTTGCCATCAATTTCTCTTTTTCCCCTCAACTGGTTACCATTAACTTCTTTTCCAGATATTTTATGAGTGTCTCCTTTATTACTTGAGTTGATGTTTTGAAGATGACCACAGGTAGTACTAAGCATACACATCTCAGAAAGTAGCATTTCCTGTTCATCCAAAATACCTTTGTCATCATTTCCACTGTGATTATCTGGATCTGTCTGAAATGCAGGTGGATTTAAACCAGGGTACGCTGCTGTGTGTGTTTGCTTTTCCACTAACAGACTGTAATCAGGTGCAGAAGAGAATCGTTTCAGTGAATTTGCAGATGTGTTTTGATATCTGGCAAGGTTTTGTTTTGACTTGTTGGTACAAAATTCATTATGTTCATCCTTCAATTTATATTGTCCCCAAAGCCCTCTTTTAATCTTTTTAAAACCTAGATGGAATATTTCTAGAACATTTAAGAAAAGTGAAACAGTAGCTATGGATTGCATAAATAACAGGAATATCGTCTTTTCTGTGGGTCTTGAGACAAAACAATCAATTATATTTGGACACGGGTGGCCATGGCATTTAAATAGAGGCGCTAAGTGAAATCCATATAAAAGATACTGTCCAATCATGAACCCAACTTCAACCACAGAGCGAGTGAGAATGTGTATCACATAAGTGCAAAGCAAGGTTCCTCTGAGTGGAGCTTTATTTAGTTTCCTTTGCTCAAGCTGACGCAGTTCTTGCTCCAATCTCTTCCGATCCCCAGGCATTTCAAGCTCTACCTCCTCCAGTTCACCCCTCAGTTGAGCTTTCTTCATCTGCCTCTCCTTCTCCAGAACTCTCAGTTGGTACAAAGCATGGCCCATGTAGACCAGGGATGGTGAAGACACAAATATCACCTGCAAAACCCAGTATCTAATGAGGGAGATAGGAAAGGCCTGATCATAGCATACATTTCTGCAGCCGGGTTGTTCTGTATTACAGATGAAGCCAGACTGCTCATCATTCCAGACATCTTCAGCAGCTACACCCAGAACAAGCATTCGAAATATGAACAGGACGGTGAGCCACATCTTTCCAATCATGGTGGAGTGGATGTGAACTTCCTCCAGAATGCCTCCAAGGAAATTCCAGTCCCCCATGTTTATTTAGTCAGCCATCTTAGCTCTGAACCCCATCAAATAGGAGGCAGATAAATTCTTCCATTCTGAGGGGTGTGCTATTTCTTAAGGCAAACCTATGGCCAAAATATGAACAAAGCATCACTCTTTCAGCATGCTGGTCGCTCTACTTTTTTCCCTAGAAAGTTGTAATAATCTGTTACCAAGAATATGTTTAAGATGTCAGGAATATAAAATAATTTATGTTTAGACCTTACAATGCAATGGGGAAAAAAAAGATAACTGGAGGAGGGGTGTATATATTCCCTCCTATGAAGAATAGAATTATAGGAATTCCTGTAAGAAAAGAGTCTTCTTACTCAGCTGAAGTTTGTAGTTTTATTTTTTTTAACTGAGAACTTTTGGAGAGGTTCCTAAAACTACTGACTTGATATTACAAACCTATTAAGATTATTTTATATAAAAACTATAACCAAAGTCAATGATTTTAAAATCTCATTTATGCACAAAGGAAAAGGCATGTTTCATTTCATAATCCAGTAAGATACAGCATTTAAAGAAACCAAAAGAAACAAATCTGGCTCTCACTATAAGAATGTAGATTCGTTTTTTAATCCACATTTAAATGTCTAAATTCTAGTTTCTTTCTGGCAGTTTTTGAGCATTTTCAGAAATCATTTCAGTAATATATTTATGAATATTTATGGAATTATTACTAACTTTGCTGTGAAAATTTTCCAAAAATTCTCAACTATTTTGTACTACCAGGATGTTATTAGATATTGCTTGAAATAAATGGATCATTGGTATGGTGGTAGTATTATAGAAATTTTCATTATAACAGTATTTGACCTTTTTAAGACATGTAGCTTGCTTTGTGGAGGGAGCAGTGGGGCGAGTTATAATACAGATGCTTGGATTATGAGCCAGTAGGTTCCGTATTAGAGTTGATACCCTAGGATATCTAAGAGAAAGTATATCCCAAAGGAAAGAAAAAAAGAGTGAATGTTTTCATTCACTTTCATTTAACATATAAATGTATGTCCTATATCCCTTATAGAAAGGGAAATGATACACAATCAAACAACATACTGGGATATTATAGCTACAAGATATGTGCATCACAAAAATCCTATGAAGTAGGTATGTTGTTCCCCCATTTTACAGATCAGGAAACTGAGGCACACCTTAAATTACCCAAGATTACACAGCTAGAACTGGTATTCAAACTCAATCACTGTGGCTCTAAAGTCAGCTCTTAACTGTTTTACTAAACTGTTATTTTTCCTCTCTAAGCACACTTGAAATTTTCATGAAAGAGATATTAAGAAATCATCTGTTTTCTCTTACAAGTTTAATTATTTATATTAGGTATGTCAAATAGTGAAAGTTTTGACTTTTTAAATAACAGGTTCTAGAGTCTTTAGTTCCTTTTTGAAAGCTTTATATAGTTCAGAAGACTTGCAGAAGCATCAAACTTCTAAAATTGAGTTGTATTCCTGAGATAGAGAAAATTTCTATTTGACTTTATTATGTTAATAGTACTATACTCTTTGACCCAACAATCCAAAGCATTTTAAAGTGTAAGCAAAGATATTATTCTTGTTGTTTATAATAATCATAACTTGAAAATATCCAAAATAATTATCAATACAAGAAAGACTGTATTGTTCATATAAATAATAGTACATCCACAGTGTGGTACTATGCAACCAATAGAAGTAATAAATATATACTAACATAAAAAGACATTGATATATCGTTTCAGTAACATTCACATTATAAAATATAGAATAATATGGCCCCATTATTGTAAATTTATTTATATGTAGAGATGTGTCCAATAAAGCCTAGGATATTCATCAAAATATTAACTATGATTATCTCTGGGTAGTGTGATTACAACTGACTTAATTTTTTTATAATTATATATATTTTAATTTTTTCTTTTACCATGAGCACTTTACTGTTAAAATCACCAAAGGAAATTAAAGGTTTTTTTTTTTCCTTAAAGGACAAGTGCATGGTATTTCCTGAAAGAAGAAGTACTATTATTTAGCTTCAAATCTTAGGTCCTAAAGCTTTCATAGCAAATGACACAAATACTAATATACACATATACAGTACTATAGAGTTCAAAAGAAAACAAAAAAATTTCAAATGACTCTTAATTAGCTAAGACAGAGAGATTAACACAGACCTTTCTCAGTTTAGGTAAATCTGAAGCAGATCATGCTTAAAAGTTATACCACAGCCATCTTCAGCTTAATCTCTGAATGTGTCCCTTTGCAGATGTAGAGCAGATTCAGTTTGGTTCAGTGCAGTGAGTGAGTCAGGCAGCAGCTAAAATCCATCTCCCTGTCTTCATTCCTGCTTCTAAAATAGCGCTACCCAATGGAACTTTTTTTTTTTTAATCCGGTGGAACTTTTTGCAGCAATGTTGGAATAGACTCTATCTGCACTGTCCAATAAGATGGCCACTAGAAACACATAGCTATTGAGCACTTGCAACGTGGCTTGTGTAACAGAGGCACTGAGTTTTAAATTTTATTTAATTTTAATTAAATGTAAATAGCTACATGTGCTTAGTGGCTACCTTATTGGGCAGCACACATAAAGAATATTTCCAACATTTCTAATGCTACAGCACAGTTTAGGAGACTAAAATTATGAGCCCTAAATTAAGCTGAATAAATGGCTCCTCTATAATTCAGAGATGTCACATTTAAAACACCAGATGTTTGTGTGCTTTTTTAATGGTAACTTTGCCCCCCCGGGGGAACCCAGAAAGACATCACAGTTTTTGGTAATGTGAACGATGTTTCTAGTACCAAAATAATCTAACTAGATAATAACTTCTTAGTCATCAGTCTTAATAATCAATGGGTCATGTCCGATTTCATAGTTAGATGAATCCTGTTTCTCTGTCTAGTTTTCTATTATTAACAATTACATTGCACTTTAGGTCATTAACGATCTCTCTTCAGAGCTGGTGACCTAGTGGGTTGGCAATGGCAGATAAATATTTCTTCCCTGGGCTTCTTTGCCAACTATAGCTAATTTTCAAATTAAATGCAACCCTTTCATCAGGAAAATATATATATATATTCATATTTGTATATTATGTATTATATAAATTATATATTATGTGTAATATATAAATTGTTAGTAAACTTAAAAAACACTAAGCTTCATTAGTAGTCAGAGAAATACAAATTAAAATAAAGTATTATTTTTAACTATCAAAATGTAAATTTTTTCAAGTTTTATAATACCTGCTTTTGGCAAAAGTATGAGGAAGCTGTTACTCTCATATGCTATCAGTAAGAATATAAATGTATACAGCTGATTAAAAGGTAATTCAGGGGCTTCCCTGGTGGCGCAGTGGTTAAGAATCCGCCTACCAATGCAGAGGACACGGTTCAAGCCCTGGTCTGGGAAGATCCCACATGCCACAGAGCAACTAAGCTCGTGCACCACAACTACTGAGCCTGCGCTCTAGAGCCCGTGAGCCACAACTACTGAGCCCGCGTGCCACAACTACTGAAGCCTGCATGCCTAGAGCCCGTGCTCCGCAACAGGAGACGCCACCGCAATGAGAAGCCAGCACACCGCAACGAAGAGTAGCCCCCGCTCGCCACAACTAGAGAAAGCCCCAGCAACAAAGACTCAACTGAGCCAAAAATTAATTAATTAATTTTTAAAAAGGTAATTTAGGGGGCTTCCCTGGTGGCGCAGTGGTTGAGAGTCCGCCTGCCGATGCAGGTGACGCGGGTTCGTGCCCCAGTCTGGGAGGATCCCACATGCCGTGGAGCGGCTGGGCCTGTGAGCCATGGCCGTTGGGCCTGCGCGTCCGGAGCCTGTGCTCCGCGATGGGAGAGGCCACAACAGGGAGAGGCCCACATACCGCAAAAAAAAAAAAAAAAAAAAGGTAATTTAGGGAATTCCCTGGTGGTCCAGTGGTTAGGACTTGGAGCTTTCACTGCCAGGGCCCGCGTTCAATCCTTGGTCAGGGAACTAAGATCCCACAAGCCACGTGGCACGGCCAAAAAAAAAAAAAGTTAGTTTAAATCTATCAGAATTAACATAGCATTTCTGCTTCTGGATGCTTGAAATATCCATTCATTCATTCATTCATTCATTCTCAAAGACACACTGCACGTACTAGGATGTTCACATAGCACTGTTGGTAATAGTACAAAATCAGCAACAACTTAAGTGTTCAATAGAGGAATGGTTAAATAAACTATTACATCTTTATCATTAGCAATTCAGAGAATAAAGATCTCTAGGAACTAACAGAAAGATCCCTAAGTCATATTATAAAACAAGCTACAGAACAATACATGTAGTGTGATCTCATTTATCTTGTTAAAAACCTTCATTTCAGGGCTTCCCTGGTGGCGCAGTGGTTGAGAGCCCGCCTGCCGATGCAGGGGACACCGGTTCGTGCCCCGGTCTGGGAGGATCCCACATGCCGCGGAGCGGCTGGGCCTGTGAGCCATGGCTGCTGAGCCTGCGCGTCCGGAGCCTGTGCTCCGCAACGGGAGAGGCCACAGCAGTGAAAGGCCCGTGTACCGCAAAAAAAAACAAAAACAAAAAAAAACAAAAAACACTTCATTTCATATGTACATTTAAATAGCTAAAACAGCGAGATTAACCCAAACCTTTCTTAGTTTAGGTAAATCTGAGAAGCAAATCATGCTTTGAGAAGTTATACCAAAGTCATCTTCAACTTGTTCTCTGAATTTATCCCTTGGGGGGCATAGAGCAGATTCAGTGCAGTTCAATGCAATGAGTGAGTCAGCCATCAACTGAAAGCCATTTCCCTTTCTGCTCATCCTGAGTCGAAAAAGGTCTAGGAGAATATACACCCAACTGTTGACAATGGTCATCACAAGGGAAAAGAGCAGGTTTGGGGTGGAAAGGTAAAAGAGTTTCTAAGTTCTTTGTTTAACCAAGAACATAACTGTATTCTCATACTCAAATTTTAAAGAATTCTGAAACAAATCCCAGATCAGCTTTTCTCAAAATGCTAAAATACTACTTTTCTCACTATAATTAAGCATGTATCCTCCTTTCAGAATACAGCAACATGTTTAGATGGGTTTTAAATAAAACATGCTTATGATAAAAGAAGAAAAAATTGTATTTCCTGCGTTCAGGTGACCTAAAACTACTATTTTGGAAAAAGAATGGCCAGCAATCTGGGTTCCATACAAGAAAAGGACACAGGCATCCCAGCTTTCAGATATGACATTTTACCTTTTGTAGATACCCACTCATAGAAGAACCACTAGCCACGTAAAGGATGAGAATCTTATCATAGATGAGACTCCAAAAAAAGTCCAGGTACATAGTGTGCACGAGAAAGGTAGTTCCAGGTTCCTAGTCCAGGTACATAGTGTGCACGAGAAAGGTAGTTCCAGGTTCCTTGGGATCCTAGACTCACTATTCAAATCTTTTTGTTTTGTTTTGTTTTGTTTGGCTGCGTTGGGTCTTTGTTGCTGTACATGGGCTTTCTCTAGTTGCAGCGAGTGACACTACTCATTGCAGTGGCTTCTCGTTGCGGAGCACGGGCTCTAGGCAAGTGGGCTTCAGTAGTTGCAGCACGCGGGCTCAGTAGTTGTGGCACACGGGCTTAGTTGCCCACACTATTTGAATCTTAAACTAGCAATCCAGAGAATTCTTCTATAAGGTATTTCTACCATTCTTGGTACACCCTCAGAAAGGTTTCTTCCCATACTCCCATGATACTATTTTTTTTAATAAATTTATTTATTTATTTATTTGGCTGTGTTGGGTCTTTGTTGCTGTGCGCGGGCTTTCTCTAGTTGCGGGGAGCGGGGGCTACTCTTCATTGCGGTGCGCGGGCTTCTCATTGCGGTGGCTTCTTTTGTTGCAGAGCACGGGCTCTAGGCGTGCAGGCTTCAGTAGTTGTGGTGCGTGGACTCAGTAGTTGTGGCTCGCAGGCTCTAGAGAGCAGGCTCAGTAGTTGTGGCGCACGGGCTTAGTTGCTCTGCAGCATGTGGGATCTTCCTGGACCAGGGCTCGAACCCATGTCCCCTGCATTGGCAGGCAGGTTCTTAACCACTGCGCCACCAGGGAAACCCTGCCATGGTACAATAAACTTTTGGTATTTGGGGAACACAGCACTGATAGACCAGGAGGGCAGGAGAATATGGGCTGTCAAGTCATTACCAACCTTTAAATCCTGCCCCCTCTTAGACAAGTTACTTGATTTTTTTGTAAGAGTTCCCATATCCTCCTCTCTAAGACACAGAGTAATAGCTGCCTTTCTGGGTTGTTAAAAAGATGAGCAATAATGCATATAAAGCACCCCAAACAGTGACTTATCTACTCGAACGGTGATGGAAAGTGATAATCAATAGTCTGACAGATGTGAAAAGTTTTTATTTTCAGCATAGAACATTATTTGTGGATTCTATCAAGCAATCTCTGTAGTATACCCTCCTGGGAGAGTAAGTCTCTTTTAGAGGATACGTACCCTCATGCAGCACGCCTGGGAAAGAGCCAATCTTTGGTTCTCACTTCCCTTCCCTTTTCTTTCTTCCTCTTCCCCCTTATGCACAGGCGAGCCCCTTCCTTAAACCCTGACTCCTTTTGTAAGCAGTCTTTGAAACTGGCGACTTCAAGGGTGTTTTGTCCTCTTTATAAAATTGTTAGCATTTGCTGGGACTTCTCTTTCTTCATAGAGAGTTCTCCAGTTTTTTCCCAGATGGCTCTTTTCATTAATTGGTTTGTGTTAGGGGTAGGTCAGTTCGCTGGGGACAGGAAAATGTTGAAAAACACCGCAAATAAGACGCAAGCTAAATAAGCTGCAATTGCTATCCAAAACCTTGGATCTTTCAGCAGTGCCTTATCAAAGCAGCTGAACACGGTATAACCAATGGACATCCCAGCAAATCCACCTGCAATGTGAGCTGCAAAAGACACCTTGAGAAAAAAGGGGAAAAAATGGGAATAAGTGAAGAAAATGTTAATTGCATATTTCAGCTGTTTAAGAAACAAATACCATCCCAGTCAAAGAGTCTTAAAAGTCTGAACAGCAAGGTGGTGAGACAAAAGAGACAAAAAAACTCCATGTGCACAGAGAGGAGATATTCCAAATCATGCAAAGCTAAAAAAATATCAGTTCACTGGCTCTGAGTACACAAGACAGAACCATCATTTCTCTTTATTCTTGGTCATCATTGTGTTTAGGATGGTTCTGTATAAGGCCAACCAAGAGAGTAAGAGTTGAGGTGCCACGAGGGATCTCTATAGGAGCATAATCTGATCCCACATAAATGGCATGTCTAAATTAAAAAATACACACAGATAGTCAAACAGAAACTACCAAATTCAAAGACCAATTTCAATAAAACTGGAAATCTTTGTCAGTTTTCTTTTTATTGTAAATTCATCTGGACCCAAATTATTGCTGCTTTCCAATCTGCATTTTATTCTCTGTGAAGTCCCTTCACTCCTGTTTTTTGGAATAGCTACCAGTATAGCAGGTGCAGAGAACTAGAGCCAGTTGTCAGGGCTATGAGAGAGAGAAGTGAAAAGGACAATCTAAAAGGCTGATTTCCTCAGGAATTTTCTTAACTTCCAAGTGTAAAACTGACTGTCCTAAATCTCAGAATTGTTGCCCCTATTTGGTGACCCTTTTTCGCTATTGATATGATAGGTAATTTAAAAAATAATAAACTGAACTCACCGGGGACCCATTTGCAGGGACAAAGAACCTTCTGTAGAGAGCAAATCCCATGTCCGACACAACTAGAAGGGAAAACAGCCCAGTGAAGCCCCACGATCTCCAAAATAGTGCACCAGTTATTTTTGGTTCCCCTCTAGCAACGGTAGCAACGTTTATTGAGACTTACTCTGTGCTAGGTACTGTTCTAAGAGTTTTACATGTACTAACCTGCATTATTAATCCTCACAACAACCCCATGAAATAGGTACTATCATTATCCCATTTTGTAGATGTATTGATCCAAGAAGTATTTATTGATTATCTCCCATGTGCCAGGCACTACTCTAGATGGTGGAGATACTGCCGTGAACAGATCAGACTGCCTCATGGAACTGAAAGTCTAGTTGGGGAAAGCAAATGAATAAGTAAAACATACAGTATTGTCAAATGGTGCTTAGTGCTATGGAGAACACACAAAGAGAAGAAGGAGAATTGGGAATGCTGGGAGTAGGGTGTGATTTTTTTTTTTTTTTTTTTTTTTGCGGTACGCGGGCCTCTCACTGTTGTGGCCTCTCCCATTGCGGAGCACAGGCTGCAGACGTGCAGGCTCAGTGGCCATGGCTCATGGGCCTAGCCGCTCCATGGCATGTGGGATCTTCCCGGACCGGGGCACGAACCCGTGTCCCCTGCATGGGCAGGCGGACTCTCAACCACTGTGCCACCAGGGAAGCCCTAGGGTATGATTTTTAACTGGAGAGTCAGGGAGGATCTCAAGGAGAATATGGCATTTGATAGAGATAAGGGAGCAAGCCATGCTGACCTTTGAAGTTAAGAGTCCTCTAGGCAGAGGGAAGTGCAAAGTCCCTAAGGCAGGACCATCCGCCTGGTGTGTTTGAGGAATACCAAAGCAGTTGATCTGGTCGCATAGGTGGTTTTCAAAGGATGGTTCCCTGCCCCACTGGGATCCCAGCATCACTGGGAACTTACTAGAAATGAAAATTCTCAGGCCCACCCCAGACTTACTGAACCAGAAACTCTAAAGGTAGGGCTCGGCAGTCTGTGTTTTTTAACAAGACCTTCGGGTGATTCTGGACTAAAGTTAGGGATAAAGTAGTAGGTGATGAGATCAAACAGAAGCAGATGTAGATCGTGTAGGGCCCTTATGACCACTGTAAGGACTTTGACTTTTACGCTGTGAAGCTTTTGAGCACAGGAGTGACATGTCCGACTTATGTTTTTAAAAGATGATTCTGGCTGCTGTGTAGGAAACATATTCTAAGGAAGCAAAGACAGGAGCAAGCAGACAAGCCACTTACTACGACTGCAGCAACCCAAGTGAGGAATGACGGTGGCGTTTTATACATAAAGAAACCAAAACACAGAGGTTAAGGACTTGCCCAAGGCTGCCCATCTCAGAGGCAGTAGTGGGATTTGGGAGGCTTCACTCTCACCTACCACACTAATCGCCTCTGATTGCCATCAGGAGAACAGAAGATGGGCCCAAAAAGGAAATGAGTCCACATTTTCTAATGGAACACTGAGAGCCAGAACTTAGACATTCCTCAAATAAGTCAGACCTCTGATGCTAAAAGAGCTTCCAGGTTTCTTGGCTTAGAAGAACTCTGCCCTACATGTGCACTTGGAAACATCTCCTACAGCTGTCACATTCCACATCCATCCCCCAATTCCCTGTGCTCTACTTAGTGAATGTCCTAGGAGACAGAAAGACCTAGTCCTTGCCTTTGGGAAAACAGCATCAGGACCATGTGTTCTGGCTAGTTTCCCTTTCAATACAGTATTGACACTGAAGTCACTGGATAGAAATTGAGGTCGAGGAGAAGTACTCAATGTTAATTTAATTGTAAATGACTATCACACAAAATGCTGGATAAATGTGGCTATATTGTTTTTTCGATCATTTGCAATTCCTGATCCAGGGTAAATAACAGAGATAGGACTAGGAAAGTATAAGAAAACAGGCTGGAAAACAGCCTGTTTCCACGGCTGGAAAACAGGGTTGACTTACTGGAAACAGTTTGGTCCAGTTTTCCACAGTAGGAGACCTCCTTTCAAAAACTCTTTGTAACCCTTAGCATGTCAATTTCTCCGTTCAATTTCTCTCTTGTTTTGGCCACTTCTGACTTACACCTGCCTGGCCCTTTCTGCTTCCCAGGGGAGTTTACTTCTAAGCTGCTGCAGTCTCTAAACTGAGACCTGTCTTCCCACCTGAAAAGAAGCCCTCATTCCAATAAACCAAATCACTGTCTTCAATAAAATTTGACACTCATTTTAAGGGAGCTGCCTTTATACGGATTTTTTTGAAGGATGAAAATGTGAGATTTCCTGAACTTTTTCCGGGGAAGGTCAGTTGCTTTGTTAGAAAACAGATCCAACAAATAATGCTTAATGAAGGAAGGTCCTAGGGCCAATTGTCCTTCACAATTAGGAATAATATTTACCATTTAAAAAAAAACAAAAAACTATACATTTTCCCAAGGAAACATGTTTAAAATTAAAATGTACTTGTATTTCATTAATCCAGAGTTTGTTCTAACTTCTCTCATTTACAATAGTAGGTAAACCAGGCCAAAGAACTTTTAGAAATGGCCTGTGGGGAAGGTTGATGTTAGTGTGTCCTACCTATGTTTGTAGGATATAATAAAAGCACATCATTCAGTGATTGTATGACTTACCTCAAGAATGACAAAATGTTTAAAGCAACTATACCCCAATTAAAAAAAGAAAAGAAAGAATGACAGAATGTTACATAAACTATATTTGGAGATAACCCTGTGCATGAGGAAAGGGCTTTTACTCCAACATTAAAGGGTATTAGAGTATTAAAACCTTTTCCTCACTGAGGGTTTGAGGCTTATTTTACAAAAGTCATTCATAATTACCTGAAAGAAACAGATTGACTGATGACCCAGATAACTTGTGTAAGAATATTTTTCTGTCTAAGGACTTGTCCCTTGGTTCTGGTTGTGACTCAGACGGCTCTGCCTGCACAGCAACTCTCCTAACTAACTCCTAGACATCCGTCCTCCTTTCTGTGCTGACTAGTTTCCCTCACTTTTTGGATTTCTTATGGAGAAAAACAGTATATATGGTATGGTATAAACTAGAAACAAGTCACTTCTTTTCTCTCGGGATGAAATATTGTTTTTACAGTTAAACCGTTCATGAACGTAATTTAGTCTCTTTTTTGACCTCTTGATACCAATTTGCAGACTCATTTTTTCCTACTATGTGGACAGCCAAAAGCTTAGCCTGTATCAAGTGTCACTTCTGTCTTGGCCTTCAAGTCTGAGCCAACAGTCTGGCCCCAGGGTCAGCCTTCTCCCTGCACCCTCCACGCAGATACAGCTTCAGCAGGTGCAGATCCAGAAATACAAGTTACCAGCTCTGCCTTCACTCTTGTTTGCTTCTACTCTGTATGGCCTGCCACCCGTCCAAAATCCTGACTTTCAGACACGCCGAAAATTCCACCTCTTCTCCAGACTGAACGTACTTCCTAAATTCTTTCAGCATGTAATTCTAGACTATCATTCCTGGAGATTTCCAAAGCCACATCAGTCATGCTCCTACTTCCCTGACCCCTCTCTTCCTTCACCTCTGCTCTCATTTTCAATCCTCAGCCACCACTCCATGCTTATATCCTAGAGCAGTTTTTTTTTAATCTGAAATTGAGGAAGAAAATGGATTATATGAATGGTTTTCAAGCTTTGCCTTTCTGACAAAATCATACGCAGAATCTAATGTATGAACAAGAAAAATCCAGTATATAAAACATAAATGACAGCAGAAAGTAACATAACATTTTAAATCAACTATACTCCAATAAAAAATTTTTTTAAATAAAAAAATTTTAAAAATCCAGGGGCTTCCCTGGAGCCGCAGTGGTTAAGAATCTCCCTGCCAATGCAGGGACACGGGTTCGAGCCCTGGTCCGGGAAGATCCCACACGCCGCAGAGCAACTAAGCCTATGCGCCACAACTACTGAAGCCCGCGTGCCTAGAGCTCGTGCTCCACAACAAGAGAAGCCACCGCAATGAGAAGCCCGCACACTGCAACAAAGAGTAGCCCTCGCCGCAACTAGAGAAAAACCTGCGTGCAGCAACGAAGACCCAACGCAGCCAAAGATAAATAAATTAAATAAATATTTTTAAATATATATATATTTTTTAAAAAATCCATAAACGATGGTATTGTGGTTGAAGTGGACGGAGTGCCTCGAGCCCTACTCTCTTGACTCCCCCGCACTCCAGAAAGAAACAGAGCCACCTCTAAGAACCACCCACCAGGGTCTGTGAAAACTCCATTCACAGCTGTCTGCTTAGGGCTATGAAGACAAACCATTCTTTCTGACTCTAGACTGATGGTCATCCTACTCGTTAGTGTTTGGGAAATGTGAGAAGGTCTTCTGAAGGTTGAACCCATAAAATTGAAGGTGTGAAGTGTTCGCAAAACACACTTACTTATAAGGACGATGATGAGTAGTCTGATAATTCCAAAGGCAGGAATCATTTCTCGAAAATTCTTACAAAGAAATAAATAATAATATAAGCTATCTATTGGCAAACAAAACTTCAACTGTCCTCCCCCTTCATCTGCTTTATCATTTAAAATAAAGTGTGAGTGTCACATATTTGCAAAACAAGCATCGGTGTAACAGCCCAGTTTTCAAATGTATTTGGGAAGCACAATGCTGGTGCACTTTGGAGTGAAAATGAAACATGATATTAAATTCCTTGATATAAAGTAGACACAATTTTATTAGCAGGAAATAATCTAAATATAAGTAATAACAAATCAACACTTATTATGTCATAGATAGTTAATGCATGTTGTCAAACTAAATCTGATGAAATATTTCCAAGTTTTTTGGTTAATATTCATTTGATACATCTTTACCCTCTTTCTAAGTAGGAGTTAGCAAAACAACTAAAATTTGAGTATTACCTTTATTTTTTTAGATAATTTCAAAAAATTTTAAATGTCAGTCGGTCCAAAAACAACCCAGTTGGATTTTAGCTTTGAAAAATCTCACACCACCAGCTTGCAGTACCCTCGTGTGTTACTAGAGGACAGAGCAGACTCAGAAAGATACTCCCACTTCAGCCCAAGTTACCTCTCCCTTCCCTTTCAAGTTAACTCTCTTCCCAGAGATGCTGAAATAGCTGTGTTTATTCTAAATCAATTATTTTCAAATTGTTGTGACCATGACCTACAGTAACAAATAATTTACATAACACACATAAATAAATAGTACTTATCCTTATACACGTGATGTGTACTGAAATTTTTGTTTGTAAAGGGATTTTCACAATCCCTTCAGCTGCGTTCACAACCACTAATGGGTTGCAATCCAAAGTTTGAAAAACATTTTTCTAAATGACTTCTATTTTTTGAACAGTTTTTTAATTGATTCATATTTCTTCCTCCTAGAGTATCTTTAAAGCACACCTATGTGGTTAAAGGGTTAATTTAGTCAGGATTTTAGCCTGTTTTAAAAAGTGGTTGGCATCTCACATACTATATCATGGGCGTGTAAAATGGTATGCAATTTTGGAGGCATTTATCAATGAAAATGTAAAGCCTTCACCCAGTAAATCCACTTCTAGGAATTTACCTGCAAAAAGAATCACACAAATGCAAAAAGATAGGTGTGAAAGAACATTCCTTACAGCATTATTTTGAAATGTGAAAAACTGTAATCACCCGAGATTTCTTTTCAATTAAGGATTAAATGTCGGGATACAGCTATATAGAGCGTGATGTGGAGCGCCTGAAAAGACTGAGCTGGATTTCTGTGTATTGCCATGAGTAGATAGGATACTTTATGTTAAGATGCAGAACAATATAAGGGTAGTTCCATTTTTGTAGCATTACTATTGGTAGAATTTTGAATACACATAGAAAATGTCTGAAAGGATGTATATCAAACTGTTAACAGATACTAAATTGGGAACTTTGACTTCCTATTTTTCAATTTTGAATTTTATTTAATATTCATTATTTTTGAGATCGGGAGAAAAAAATAAAGATAAAATATGAAAGGAAAACTCTTGTGGCCAAATGGAAGATGTGTTCTTAGTAAATATTGATAAATGAAGATGCCCTGAACCAAATACCAGTAATTGTTTGTTTTTTTTTTTTTTTTTTTTTTTTTTCAGTAATTGTTTTAAAAAAACATATATAAGGTCCATAGATTCCACTCCCAAAGTTCTTACCACTAGAACATTCATGAAATAGCCTCCCATCAGAGCATAGACCCCTCCTGAAGCACCCACAAGAGATTTGAGTGGGTCAAAGATGGAGCTGGCTAGAGATCCTAAAGAAATAAAACACAAAGAATTAGATATGACTATAAAAATCATGAAGGATAAATCTTTCTAATCTAAGGTAAAAGTTGGGGAAGCTTGGACAATTATATTAACAAACAACAAATTCACCTTGTCCCTTCCATACTAGAAAAGTATAGCTATGTGGGCTAACTCCCTCAATTTTTATGAAACATTAAATGTTCAATATGAAGACAGTATAATGGTGATAAAAACACAGGCTCTGGAGCCAGAATAACCAACTGTGACTTGAGCAAGTTTCTTAACGTCTCTGTGCCTTAGTTTCCCTGTTTACAAAATGGGGGTATTAATAGAACTTACCTCAATGGGTTGTCAGGAGAAGTAAATGAGTTTATTTGTGCATCATGCTTAGAACACTCTGTGACATGTATTTTATACTTGTTAGCCATTGTTTCAAAATATCCTACATGTTCAGCCAAAACTATCAAAACACCTGAGACATTCCGACATTTTATTATCTAAAGGCTAGCTTTCTCATGGAGTCAAGATGTGGTCTCAGAATCCTTCTTAACATACTATTCAACCACATTCACCAGGCAAGATGAAACCTATTGCTAACCCAATCTTATATTGCCTGAACCAAAACAAGACTTTAGAACCACCTTATGAAACTCTGAGGTGTTCTCTCTGTACTGCTTAGTTCTATTACTCATTCTCTTGCCTTCAAGGCCCTCCTTCATTCCTTAGGACACAACACAATACAATACCTACTTTATGCAAAAAAGACAAAGTGTCTGACCTTAGGAATCTTACAAATGGATGAGCAAACGGTTATCATAAAATGCAGACTATAACAACTACTATGATTTTTTTTAATGTAATAAATTTGCTATGGAAGCATTTAGGGAAGAACGACTTTCTCAGCAGAGAAGTGGAAGCCCTGCTACTCTGAGAGGAGGGAGACAGCATTTTGATTAAACTCTGAAGACCCTTTAAGATTGGACAGGGAAAACAAGGGGGAAGAAGGTCAGGACTTGGGGATCTGGAATAGCAAAGACATAGAAACAAAGTTATATGGATGACTGAAGATCAGTGAGAAGTAGTCCATTAGGATTAAAGCAGTGGTTTTCAAATGTTAACCTACAAACTAGGGCTGAGGTGGTTGTGTCTTAATCATGAGAAATTTATTTTTAAAATACAGATGTCCACTTCTGGCCACAGAGAAGTGCCAAGGATAAAATTTTTCCTCCTGCTTGAAACAGCTGAAAGTAGTGGACAAAATACACGAAACAATGGTCTTCAAGATACTGGACATCAGATAACAAAGGACAGTGAATCCTGAGAAACAAGAAATAAATAAGATGAGTTGACTAATTGCCCAGCTTACTGCCTTGAGAGAGACTGTAGGCTGCAGTACATGAAGGGGGAACCTAGGCAGATCACAGTAAACTTTAAGTTGATGAGATAGAGTCTAGAGTCTAGGTCCATATAGATCCAGGCAGCTATAGAGTTCAGACTGCTTCCAAGTAACTTAACTGAGTTACAGAACAAATCTAAGGAATGTTTATAGGAATATAATAATATCCACCATCCAAAGATAAAATGTCTAGCATCCAGACAAAAATTGTCAGACATGCAAAGAAGCAGGAAAGTATGACCCATAATGAAGTGAAAAAAATCAATTAAAACCTAACAAACCTGGGAATTCCCTAGCGGTCCAGTGGTTAGAACTCCAAGCTCTCACTGCTGAGGGCCTTGGTTCAATCCGTGGTTGGGCAACTAAGATCCCACAAGCCACGTGGCACAGCCAGAAAACAAAAAACAAAAACAAACAGACAAAAAAACCTATCAAAACTAAAAGAAGAGTTACCATATATGATCCAGCAATCCCATTCCTAGGCAAATATCTGGAGAAAACTATAACTTGAAAACATATATGCACGGCAATGTTCACTGCAGTACTAGTTACAATAGCCAAGACATGGAAGCAACCTAAATGTCCATCGACAGATGAACGGATAAAGAAGATGAGGTTAAAAAAAAAAAAAAAAAGAAGTGGTATACATACACAATGGAATAGTACTCAGCCATAAAAAAAGAATGAAAACAATGCCATTTGCAGCAACATGGATGGACATAGAGATTATCATACTACATGAAGTAAGCTAGACAGAAAGACAAATATAATATATCACTTATATGTAGAATCTTTTTTTTAACATCTTTATTGGAGTATAATTGCTTTACAATGGTGTGTTAGTTTCTGCTTTATATGGAATCTTTAAAAAATGATACAAATGAACTTATTTTCAATAGAGAAATAGACGCACGGGCATAGAAAACAAATTTATGGTTATCAAAAGGGAAGGGGGGGAGGGATAAATTAGGAGTTTGAGATTAACATATACACACTATTATATATAAAATAGATAACCAACAAGGACCTACTGTATAGCACAGGGAAATATACTCAATATCTAGTAGTAACCTATAAGGGAAAAGAATCTGGAAAAAAATATATATATATATATGTATATATCTGAATCACTTTGCTGTACACCTGAAACTAACACAATATTGTAAATCAACTATACCTCAATTAAAAAAAATAAAAACCTACCAAAACTGACACAGGTGTAAGATTTAGCAAGTAAGGGCAATAAATAATTATTACAACTATATTCTCTATGTTCAAAAGTTAAATAGCACTATATAAGAAATGAAACAGGCTCAAATCAAACTTCTAAAGATGAAAACTACAATGTCTAAAATGAAAACATAAACTTGTTCAGTTGATTGGCTAATTAGACATTGCAGAAGAATAGATTAGTGAACATGAAGACATGGCAATAAAACTATCCAAAATAAAACACACAGAGAAGAATATTTTTTAAAATGCATACAGCATTAATGAGCTATAGGTCAATTTCAAGCAGTCTTCTGATATGTATGATAATAAATACATAATTGGAGTCCCCAGAAAAGAGGAATGAAAGCAGATACAGAAAAAAATACTTGAAGAAATTATGACCAAAGTTTTTCCAAAGTTTTATGAAAACTATAAACCCACAGATCCACGAACCTCAACAAATCCCAAACACAAGAGACGTGAAGAAAAGCACACCAAGGCATAACAAAATCACATTCTCAAAACAGTTAAAATTCTTAAAAGCATCCAGAACAAAAAGACATGCTTCATACTGAGGAACAAAGGTAAGGATGACAACAGATTTCTCATTGGAAACAATGCAAATGAGAAAACAACATTTTAAGGTACTGAAAGAAAAATACTGTCAAGCTATAATTCCAAACCTAATAAAATATATTACAACAATGAAGGCAAAATGAAGATTTTTTTTTCAGACATACAGAGGCTGGAAGAATTGATGACTAACAGACCCATGCTAAAAGAAATGTTAAAGGAAATTCTCAAGAAGACAAAAAAAGATATCAGATGGAAATATGGAGCTACACAAAGGAATGAAGAGCATTAGAAATGGTAAGGATGTGGGCAAATATACAAGATTTTGTTATTATTTAAATCTCTTTAGAAGTTCATTGTTTAACAGTTAAACTATTAGACTAACTACTAGGAATAATAAGCGAACTTATCAAGGTTGGAGGATACAAGATCAATATACGAAAACTCAACTGTATTTCTATGTAATAGCAATGAAAAATCAGACATAGAAATTTTAAAAATAGTACCATTTACAGTACATCAAAAATATGAAATATAGAAATAAATCTGACCCCAAAAATGTGCAAGACCTAAACACTGAAAACTAAAAAAGATGTTGAAAGGAATTTTGAAAGACCTAAATAAATAGAAATCTATACCTTGTTCATGGGTTGGAAGACTCCGATATTGTTAAAATGTCAATTCTCCCCAAGTTGATCTAAAGATTCATTGCAATCCAAATCAAAATCCCAGTAGACTTTTTTGTAGAAATTGACAAACTGATTCTAAAGTTCACATGGAAATGCAAAGGACCTAGAATAACCAAACCAACTTTGAAAAAGAGCAGAGTTGGAGCACTGACACATCCCAATTTCAAGACTTAATAGAAAACTACAGTAATCAAGACAGTATGGTATTGGTGTAAATATATACAAATATATGAGGGAAACACAACAGAAAGTCCAGAAATAAACCCACATATATATGGACAATTGATTCTGACAAGACGCAAAGGCAATTCAGTAAAGAAAGGATTGTCTTCTCAACCAATGATGCTGGAACAGTTAGACATTTACATTCAAAAAAGTGACACTTCAATCCATACCTTGCACCATGTATAAAAATGGATCGTATACCTAGATGTAAAGCCTAAGATTTTAAAACTTCTAGAACAAAACACAGAGAAAATCTTTGTGACCTTGGGCTAGGCAAAATTTCTTAAATATGACACTAAAAGCATAATTCCTAAAATTTAAAAACTGATAAATTATACTTAATCAAAATTCAAAAATTTGACTCTTCAGAAGATACTGTTAAGAGAATGAAAAGACAAGCAGCAAACTAGAAGGCAATATTTGTAAGTCACATATGTGATAAAGAACTTTTAATAGGGACTTCCCTGGTGGCACAGTGGCTAAGAATCCACCTGACAATGCAGGGGACAAGGGTTCAATCCCTGGTCCGGGAAGATCCCACATGCCGCAAAGCAACTAAGCCCGTGTGCCACAACTACTGAGCCTGTGCTCTAGAGCCCATGAGCCCACGTGCCACAACTACTGAAGCCCACGTACTCTAGGGCCTGCATGCCACAACTACTGAGCCCACATGCTGCAACTACTGAAGACCAAGTGCCTAGAGTCCATGCTCTGCAAGAAGAGAAGCTACCACAATGAGAAGCCCGTGTACTGCAATGAAGAGAATCCCCCTGCTCGCCACAACTAGAGAAAGCCCACATGCAGCAATGAAGACCCAATGCAGCCAAAAAAAAAAAGAAATTGTAATAATAATATATAATAAGGAATGTAAAGGAATGCAATTCAATTTTTTTTTTATTTGGTTGCGCTGGGTCTTAGTTGCAGCAGGCAGGCTCCTTAGTTGCAGCATGTGGGCTTCCTTAGCTGTGGCAGGCAAACCCTTAGTTGCGGCATGCATGTGGGACCTAATTCTCTGACCAGGGATCGAACCCAGGCCCCCTGCATTGGGAGTGCAGAGTCTTAACCACTGCACCACCAGGAAGTCCCCGTAATTCAATTTTTAAATGGGCAAAAGATTTAAACAGATACTTTACCGAAGAAGATATATGGATAGCAATTGAGCACATTAAAAGATGTTCACCCTCATTCTCATTAGGAAATGCAAATTTAAACCCAATGAGATACCTTTATATACCCAACAGATTGGCTAAACTTAAAAGACTGACCATACCAAGTGTTGATGAGTATATGGAGGAACTGGAACTTATGGTGGGGATGTAAAATGGTACCACTTTGTTACCATGTGACCTAGTAATTCCACTCATAGGTATATACGCAAGAGATCCACACAAAAACTTGTACACAAGTGTTTATAGCAGTATTATTCATAATAGCCAAAAAGTGAAAACAACCCAAATGTCCAGCAAATGGTGAATGGATAAAGAAAATGTGGTATATCCATACAATGGAATGTATCCAGCAATAAAAAGGAATGAAGTACTTATACATGTTCCAACATGGATGAAGGATGAAAACATTATGCTAAGTGGAAAAAAGAGTCAAAAAAGATCAAACTTTATGATTCCATTTCTATGAAATGTGCAGAATGGGTAAACCTAAAGAGACAGAAAGTAGATTAGTGGTTGTCTAAGGCTGGGGAAGGGATCTGGGGTGAGGAGTGGGGAGTGACTGCTAATGGGCACAGGGTTTCTTTGGGGCACAAAAATATTCTACATTTAGATTGTGATAAAGAGTGCATAACCCTGTAAATTAATTTTAAAACATTGAATTATACAGTTTAAATGGGTGAACTGTATGGTATATGAATTATATCACAGTAAAGCTATTTTAAAAGTTTGGTAGTTTCTTAAAAGTTAAATGTAACCCCATGATAGAATCCAGCCATTCTATTCCTAGGTATTTACCCAAGAGAACTGAAAACATTTGTCCACACGAAGACTGTACACCAGTGTTCATAGTAGCTTCATCTGTAATAGCCCCAAACTGGAAACAACCCAAATGTCCATCAACAGGAGAATGGATAAACAAATTGCTGTATATTCCCACCATGAAATACTACTCAGCAACAAAAAGGAATCAACTATTCATACACACAACAACATAGACAAACCTCAGAACAATTATGCTGAATAACAGAAGTGACAAAAAAAAAAAAAGAATACTCCATGATTCCATTTATATAAAATTCTAGAAAATACAGCTGAACCTATGATAATCAGTGGTTGCCCAGGGAAGGTGAGGGAAGGACAGGGAGAGGCAGGAAGGTGAGATTCCAACAGGTTACCGGAAAATGTGGCGGAGAGTAACAATCACTACCTTGACTGTGGTGATAGTTTCATGGTTATATACACATATCAAAACATCAGCAGTTATTATATGTCAATTATACCTCACTAAACAGAAAAACAAAAGAACACAGATCCTAGGGCCATGTTCTCAGAGATTCTGATTCAATAGATCTGGGTGGAATCTGAATAACTTTAGTTGTAACAAGCTCTCCAGGTGCTTCTGACCGTCAGTCAGGTTGGGGGACCCTGAGCGGAGTGCAGGCCGGCGCTCCTCAATCTTTACTAATCACGTGTGGATTTGTTCAAATGCAAGTTAGTAGGTCTGGCCTGGGGCTCAAAATTCTGCATTTTAACAAGGTCCCAGTTGATACCAATACTGCTAATTCAAGACCACACTTTGCCAGGAGCAAGGGCAGGGAAACTAAAATGATGTTACATATGAAGGAATCTGGGAAAAAAGCAAAGCAATGGGAGAAATGGATGATAGGGGTCAAAAGGTAAAAATAAAGTATTACTGCTTCCCTCATTTAAAAAAAAAAAAAGCAAAGCAAGAAAGACACTGAGCAGGAAGAAACTTCCAGAGGTGATAGATATGTTTGCAGCATAGAATGTGGTGATGAGTTCACGGGTGTATACTTATGTCCAAATGCATCAAGTTGTATACATTAAATACGTACAAAATTTTGTATGTCAATCACACCTCAAAAGTGATTTTAAAAACATTTTACCTCGTCTCCCTCTAACCTCTTCATATATAATTTCTTTTTTTAAAACATAATAAAGAAGTTTATTCTTCCTTAAAAAAGAAGGAGAAGGAGGAGAAGAAGAAAAGAATGAAAGGCAGTGGGGCCAGACAGTGGAGGGTAACGCAGAGCAATCTTGGACATTTCAGCTTTCTATCGGCCACTGTAAATGTTTTCGCAAGGGTGTAATATGATCTAATCTGTGTTTGAGGAAGGTGACAAGCAGCAGCGTGAAGGAGAGACTCGCATGGCAAAGAGATGCCTGCCAAAAGTTATTGCAAAAATGGGCCGAGGATGTGAACAGGTTATTCACGTTCTCTCCTCTCTCTCTACTCTGAAACTGGGGCAGAGCTGATTCCACAGGCTGAAATCAAGCTGTGGGAGAAGCAGGTATAGGAGCTGGAGCCAGGAAATACGGGTGTGTGCAGGGACAGAAGGAGGAGGTGGGAGAACAGGATCCACAGAGGTAGGAGGGAGGTAGAATGGGGAGCTGCATCACTAAGCCTGGCCAAGCCCATCTCTTTACCATGTCTCATGATGGTTTCCTGCTCTCTGTCCCCCCTGCTCTGGGAAGCAGGCACAGTTGTGATGGGCAAAATTTTGAGCACCACCATGGGTCAGATGGTGTGTCCCACCCACCCACCCCCGCCAAATATGTTGAACTCCTAACCCCCCAGCACCTCGGAATGTGACCTTATGTAGAAATAGGATTGTTGCAGATGTGACTGGTTAAGACGAGGTCATATTGGAGTATGGTGGGCCCCTAAACCAACATGACTGTGTCCTTATAAGCGGAGGAGACAGGGACACATGAAGGGAGAACGCCATATGACAATGGAGGCAGAGGTTGAAATCCTGCAGCTGCAAGGCAAGGAACCCCAAAGACTGATGGCCACCACCAGAAGCCGGGCAGAGGCAAGGACAGGTTCTCCCACATAGGTTCCGGAGGGAGCATGGCCCTTGACACCTGGATTCAGACTTCTAGCCTTCCAGAACTGGGAGACAATGCAGTTCTACCGTTTTAAGCCATCCAGTCTGTGGCAGCCCTAGGAAACTAATACAACTACCCACTGCAGTATAGGTAAATTCACTTACAAATGACATGTATAGGTACCGCTGCAGTATAGGTATATTCACTTATAAATTACATGTATATGTACCACTACATGTATATGTGTTTAAAAACACAAAAACAGAATTTTAAAGGATGGGCTATATTGGTTACACAACATTTTTAAATTATTTTTACTTCATTAATGATATAAAAAACTCTTATCAAGCAATAAGAAGACATGGAGGAAGCTTAAATGCATATTACTAAGTGAAACCAATCTGAAAAGGCTACATACTGTATGATTCCAATTATATGACATTCCAATTGTATGACATTCTGGAAAAGGAAAACGATGGAGACAGTAAAAAGATCAGTGGTTGCCAGGGGTTGGGGGATGGGGAAGGATGAATGGGTGGATCATAGAGGATTTTTAGGACAGTGAAGTTACTCTGTATGATACTGTGATGATGGATACATGTCAGTATACATTTGTCCAAAACCATAGACTGTACAATACCAAGGGTGAACCCTAGTTTTCATGGACTTTGGTTGATTGTGATACATCAATGCAGGTTAATCAGTTGTAACGAGTGTACCATTCTGTCGATAATGGAGGAGGCTGTGCCTGTGTGGGGGCAGGGGATGAATGGGAAATCTCGGTAGCATCCTCTCAGTTTTGCTGTGAACCCCAAACTGCTCTAAAAAATATTCTTTAAAAAGAAAATCTTTCAATGAGCAGTGTTATTAAATAAACTTCATTATTTTTAAAAATCCTGGTTAAATATCATGACACAGAAATGCAAAGACATACTTCTAAGTTCAATTATTTTCCACGGAAGTTTTCTCTTAATCACTGTCATTACCAAAATATAAAATTTAAAAACAATGTCCAGTTTCAAATGGAAGAACTGCATCATTACCTACACTTATTCCAATTATGCAAAAATTTTGTTGTCACGTGGCTATTAATTCCCACCTTCCCTAACATCAGTCATGTGTTCTTGCAAACTAATCAGAAAGTGTTACAGTCAATAAGTTTAAAACCCGCTAAAACTCTTCACTGAGAAATTGTAAATCAGTTGAGAAAATTGTTTCCTGGCTTTTTAAGTGTGAACTTGTGAGAGTTATTGCATCTTCTTCAGGAGCAAAATCACATAATTATGGAATGATTCCCATTGACCAGTTTTCAAAATGCCCCTTTCATAGCATGAGTATCTTTGGAAAAGTAGTTACATTATCACTCCTTAAGAGAAATATACTATTATGTCTTTGAAGAGACATATTTTGTGTTTGTCTTTTCAGCAACATCTGTTAAGTAGCTTACTACTGAAAGCTTTTTGTTATCACAGAAAAAAAGAAAATTAGACACCCATCTTTATGTAAAAGAAAAATGCATAAAGTAATCTTTAAAATGAGCAAAAAATCAGAGGAATCCCTCTCACTGATTCCAGGACTTAAAATATAGCTACAGTGGTACTGACTATGTGGTATTGGTGGAGGGGTAGACACAGTGATCAATGAAACAAAAAGGAGAACCCAGAAATTGTTCCACAAAACTACAGCCAGGGCTTCCCTGGTGGCGCAGTGGTTAAGAATCCGCCTGCCAATGCAGGGGACACAGGTTCGAGCCCTGGTCCGGGAAGACCCCACGTGCCACGGAGCATCTAAGCCTGTGCGCCACAACTACTGAGCCTGCACTCTAGAGCCCATGAGCCACAACTACTGAAGCCCGTGCACCTAGAGCCCGTGCTCCGCAACAAGAGAAGCCACCACAATGAGAAGCCCATGCACCGCAACGAAGAGTAGCCCCCTGCTCGCCACGACTAAAGAAAGCCTGCGCACAGCAATGAGGACCCAACACAGCCAAAAATAAATAAATACATTTATTTAAAAAAAAACAAAAAAAACTACAGCCAACTGATTTTTGACAAAGGTATAAAAGCAACTCGGTGAAGGAAGAATAGTCTTTTCAACAGATTATTCCAGAGTATTTGGATATCCATAGGCAAATAAACAAACAAAAAGAAAATCTAAACATCACACTTTATACAAAAACTAACCAACTCAAACGGATCACATACTTAAATGTAAAGTGCAAAACATAACTTTAGAAGATAACATAGGAGAAAATATTCAAAACAGGGCTCGGTGAAGGGTTCTTAGACATGACACCAAAAGCTCAATTCATAAAAGGAAAAATTGATAAACTGGAATTCATCAAAATTAAAAACATTTGCTCTGTGAAAGACCCTGTTAAGACAATGAAAACACAAGCTACAGATTAAAGAGAATATCTGTAAACTACATATTTGATAAAGGACTGGGATCTGGAATATATGAAGAACTCTCAAAATTCAACAGTTAAAAAAAATCTAATTATTTAGAAAGTGGGCAAAAGACATGAACAGACATTTCACTGAAGAGGATACACACATGGCGAATAAGCCCATGAAGAGATGTTCAACATCATTAGCCATTAGAGAAATGCAAATTAAGACCATGATGAGATCACACATGTGTGAGCACAGCTAAAATTAAAAATAGTGACTGGGACTTCCCTGGTGGTGCAGTGGTTAAGAATCTGCCTGCCAATGCAGGGGACATGGGTTCGAGCTATGGTCTGGGAAGATCCCACATGCTGCAGAACATCTAAGCCCATGCACCACAACTACTGAGTCCGTGTGCCACAACTACTGAAGCCCACGTGCCTAGAGCCCGTGCTCCGCAACAAGACAAGCCAATGCAATGAGAAGCCTGCACACCACAACAAAGAGTAGCCCCTGCTCACGGCAACTAGAGAAAGCCCACGAGCAGCAACGAAGACCCAACATAGCCAAAAATATTAACTAATTAATTAATTAAAAATAGTCACAAATGCTGGTGAGGATGCAGAAAACTGAATCACTTATACAAACCTGGGAGGAAAGTAAAATGAAACAGCCATTCTGAAAAACACTTCGGCTGGTTCTTAAAAAACTGAATATACAACTACCATACAACCCAACCAACTTGCTCTTGGACATTTATCCTAGAGAAATGAAAACTCATGTTCACAAAACTGTACTTATGTTTGCAAAAACCTGTACACAAATGTTTATAGCAACTTTATTTGTAATAGCCCAAAACTGGAATGTCCTCCAATGAGTGAAGGATTAAACTTGTGGTGCTTTTCCATCCACACCATGGAATACTACTCAGCAATAAAAATGAACTATTGAAACATGCAACAACCTACATGAATTTCCAGAGACTTATGCTGAGTGAAGAAGGCTAATCCTGAATGGCTATATACTGTATTATTCTATTTATATAACATTCTTGAAGTGAGAAAATGATAGACACAACAGATTAGTGGTTGCTAGGGGTAAAGGAACATGTAAGGGGTGGGAGAGAAGAGGGTATGGCTGTAAAAATGCAACTGTGAGGAATCTTTGTGGTGTTGGAAATATTTTACTTTGTATCAGTGTAGATGTCCTGATTAGGATACTGTACTATAGTTTTGCAAGCTGTTACCATTGTGGGTAACTGGTTAAAGGGTACATGGAACCTCTAGGTACTTAATTTCTTACAGTGTAAATCTATAATTATCTCAAAATAAAAAGCTTAATTTTTTAAAGTTTCTAAGAAATAAATGGATAGATAGGAGTTCTAATATTTTCTGCCCACACCCTAATGAATCATCTTTGGCACACCCAGTATGAGAGATCATTGGCATATGCCGCTAGTCCCAGGGTGATAGTCCCTACCCAGTCTTTGGGTCCCTTTAGCTATTCTCAACATTCTCTTGAAGTTATCTTCCTTAAATGCAATCTTGATCACCTTATTTCCCCAAATCATTAGTCTTGACAAATAAGGACCTTCTGGCTTTAGTCCTTTATCCAATATATACACCTGAACACCAAACTACTCAGTTTCCAATGGCACAAAACCCTGTCTGACTGTGAGGTACCTGAGAATGAGCACAAAGACCTCTCTATACACTTATCTTATCTCTAATTAACGTATTTCTAAACTTATCAAGTACCCTAGCACATATGAGGAATGCAATAAATCTTGATTTAAATGTTTATTACTGGGCTTCCCTGGTGGCGCAGTGGTTAAGAATCTGCCTGCCAATGCAGGGGACATGGGTTCAAGCCCTGATCCGGGAAGATCCCACATACCACGGAGCAACTAAGCCCGTGAGAAACAACTACTGAGCCGGCGTGCCTAGAGCCCGTGCTCCACAACAAGAGAAGCCACCGCGGTGAGGAGCCCCTGCTCCCGCAACTATAGAAAGCCCGTGGGCAGCAACGAAGATCCAACGCAGCCAAAATAAATAAATAAAATTTATTTTTAAAAAAATGTTTATTACCTTTGTTTATTACCTCCTAAGAGTCCAGAGGTGTTGATTCTGTGTTGCATTCAGAACACTAACCTGCAATCACTCCTGCCAGGTACACCAGCCCCACGCGGAGGCCTTTGTGGACCATTTCCAAGGGGATACCCAAAACGAGCTGCATAACAAGATTCCCCAGGATGTGCTGAACTCTGCAGAGACAAACACAGTTGTCAAATATTATGACTAGCCCAGGCAGTTATTTCCTTGGGAGATTAACAGGCATTGATGTGTTGTTTCTAGTTAAGAACTTGCTTAACTTGAATTCCACTTTCCAATTTTTTTAGGCGACTTTTTAACAAAATAAAATCTTACACGAAGCCTCAATATGTAAAGCAGATAAAAGGACATTTTAGAAGTACACTTATTTTTTGTTATGGCCGCACTGTGAGGCATGTGGGATCTTAGTTTCCGGATTAGGGATCGAACCCGTGCCCCCTGCAGTGCAAGTGTGGAGTCTCAACCACTGCACCGCCAGGGAAGTCCCAGAAGTAAACATTTATTTTATAAGCTCTGTTTTACAACAATTACTGATAATGTCAAACAAAGAGCAATGAGGCTTCTTTAAGGAAAATAAGCTTGCAGTTACGGGGTTTAGATGACAACTGCCATGATATGTCAGCTTCGGCATATGCTTTTGTTTTGGTTGCATAGTAGTACTGAGAAAATACTAATTCACTCATGTTGAGTCTATTTTAATAGATTTTTTTTTTTTGGCTGCATTGGGTCTTTGTTGCTGAGCGCGGGCTTCCTCTAGTTGCGGGGAGCGGGGGCTACTCTTCCTTGCAGTGCGTGAACTTCTCATTGTGGTGGCTTCTCTTGTTGTGGAGCACGGGCTCTAGGTGTGCGGGCTTCAGTAGTTGTGGCACGCGGGCTCAGTAATTGTGGCTCACAGGCTCAGTAGTTGTGGTGCATGGCCTTAGTTGCTCCGCGGCATCTTCCTGGACCAGGGCTCGAACCCGTGTCCCCTGCGTTTGCAAGCGGATTCTTAACCACTGCGCCACCAGGGAAGCCCCAAAATTTCAATAGATTTTTAAACAACCTGTCTTGCAAGTTCAGGATAGTCTTTAATGAAACAGAGATGGGAAGAGAAACTTCATTCCCAGTTCTACATTAAAAAGGCTTTTTCTTTTTAAGTTTACCAGAATAAAAAAAAAAGAAGTTACCTAGTAACAATAGCTAAAGTTGGTATCTCCCATGTACCATAATTTGGCATATAACATTTTTGAGTACAGATGCTTTTTATTATACTTTTTAAATAGGGAAAAATATTTTTAAGTGAAATTCACATTATTTTACTTGTCAAACCCCACAAGCATCTCTGGAGAATCTCTGAATGTAATTTAGCAAATTACCACATTACAGTAATCCTTAATTTACTTGCCATGTAGCACAATGCTTTATTTTTTTTAAGAGATTTTGGGTTAAACCAAAAAGTTAAAAAATAACAGGTGTTGAATCTTCCACAAAGTGCAGCCGCTTTCATATTAGTTTTAGGGATTGTGTTTTTGAATTCTAATTTACTTAAAAGATATCCAGCAGACCACTGAAAAGGTTCTCTGGGCAAACCCTACAGAACAGATTACTTACATTTAGGCCACATGTGCATCCAGCCACAACTATCACTGTACAAGCCATCTTCAAAGACGTGAGACGTAACACATAATTCAGCACAGAACAGCCTAGCCAGGACAGTTACACCAACCTTATCGAGACCTCAGACATAAACAGGTTTTTGAAATATGTGCACCTTGTGAATTAGAACAAGAAGTTCAAAGAAAGCTATCCCGTCCTGTCCTCTGGGAACAGTGTGAGGACAAAGTGACTAATAGCACAAAACCCCAAAGAATCACCCCAAGCACTCTTTCCGCTGCTCAACAGCTAGAGTAGAAGTGGCATAATGCTGAGATCCTGTCATATACCCAGAAGAGAAATACTAATTTTTTTCATCCAAATTCTATGCACCATTCAAGGTCCAGCTTGAATCCATGTCATCTGTGAAGCCATCCCCATCCTGATCATCCCCTTTTTCTGTTTATATTTATGTAGTTAATCCAACATCCATTTCTTTATCCCTTGTCTACCTCCTCTAGTGAGGGTAGAAGAGCTGGTATTGATTTTCCCAATCTCTCTTAGCTAGGGGTAGCCAGGTCATGTAGTCCTGGCCAATGAGACGCAGGTAAGAACACTGCTAGGAGACTTTTAAGAGAGCCTCTATCTAAACAAAAGGGATGGATGTCACCAGTACCTGGTACTACCTCTTCCCCCTTCCTGCTTTGAATGCAGAGCTACAGCAGCCAACTTGCAACCATGACAGAAAGACGAAGGGAAAAGCAGAGATGTCAGCACAGGATCAAGAGTCCTGGCTTCATTAAACAGATGAACCAACCAGCTACCGCTGGGCTTCTTATATGGGCAAAAGATTTACCTACATTTGTTTAGGCCCCTGTTACATTTTCTTGTCACTTGCATCCAAAAGCATCCCTAATTTATACAACCCCATATGTGACATGTCCTACACAGCCTTGCGAATTCTTTTTGAGCACCTTACTATATGTGTCAGACGCTGTAAAAATTGTTAAAACCGTTGTCTCATTTAATCACAGCAACCTTATGAGGTAGGTACTATTACCCCATTTTAGAGATGTGGAAACTGAGGCACAAAGAGGTTAAATAACTACAGTATACTGTAATACTATACTGCCTTGCATTACTATTTAACTGACTGCTCCCCCTTATAATTTTAAAGTCTTTGAGTGCAGAAGCCACATTCGCTTCAAACATACTTGTTAAATGGAAAACTAAAGTGTGGAAGTATCCACAGAAATGGGGCAATTGGTGATTTTGTCCCTAACTTGTCATGCCTCTGAGCCCTGTGTCCTGCCATGGATCCCTATTTAGCCACTGGCCAGAGTTATCTTTCAAGGTCCAGGGCTGGGTAGGTTGCATACATGAAGTTGGCCTCATCTGAAACCCCAGGAGCCCACCAGAGAGGAGGGGCCAGCAGCGAGCTGCTCACTGTCTGCAGTGCGCATGGTGAATCACGGATTCTGATCAAGGTCAGAAGGCTATTAGCATTTAAGAAACTGTAAGCAGGGACTTCTCTGGTGGTGCAGTGGTTAAGAATCTGTCTGCCAATGCAGGGGATACGGGTTCGAGCCCTGGTCCGCGAAGATCCCACATGCCACGGAGCAACTAAGCCCATGCACCACAACTACTGAGCCTGCGCTCTAGAGCCCGCAAGCCACAACTACTGAGCCTGTGAGCCACAACTACTGAAGCCTGAGCACCTAGAGCCTGTGCTCCTCAACAAGAGAAGCCACAGCAATGAGAAGCCCACACACCACAACGAAGAGTAGCCCCTGCTCACCGCAACTAGAGAAAGCCCGCACGCAGCAACAAAGACCCAACGCAGCCAAAAACAAATAAATAATTTTTTTTTAAAAACTGTACCTGCCAAAAATGGCAGGCTCCACATCACCTATTGCTTGTATTATTCTAAATGAACATTATTATACACTCATCGAAAGGCTCAGGAATTAATTTTTTAAGTGTTTGGCAGAGGTGTGGAGGATGGCACTGATGATTCACATTTTCAAAGGAACATTTAACAACATCACACAGCTTGAGGGACACACTTCTGGTTTGGTAACGATTTCTCTTTTCATTAATATTCCTACATACATACCAATATTAGGCAGTTACAATGCAATACAAAGTACACTGGACCTAGAGTTAGCACTAATGGGTTGAGATCCTCACTCTACAACTTAGCTGTGGGACACGGAGCAAGAGTCTACATCCCATAAGCCTCAGACACGAAACAGCAGGAGTAATACATGCCTCCTAGGGTTGCCATGAGGCTCAAACAAGATTATGGACGTGAAAGTGCCTGATCAATAATAAAGCACCGGGCTTCCCTGGTGGCGCAGTGGTTGAGAGTCCGCCTGCCGATGCAGGGGACACGGGTTCGTGCCCCGGTCCGGGAAGATATCACATGCCGCGGAGCGGCTGGGCCTGTGAGCCATGGCCGCTGAGCCTGTGCTCCGCGGCGGGAGAGGCCACAACAGTGAGAGGGCCGCATACCGCAAAAGAAAAAAAATAATAATAAATAAAAAATTTAAAAAATAATAATAATAAAGCACCGAACAAATGCTCAGGGTTACAATGACTTATAGTCACCTCTGATATCAGTGACTTAACTGTCAGTCCTTACCCAGCATGCACCAGCATGTATGAGATAAACCTCCAGGCTTCCTCCCTCTTCTCAGGACTGTAGATAAAGGGACTCTCCAAGATGCCCGAGTCCAAGGTGATCCACTGTTTCTGCGGCTTCCACACAGCATAGTAAATAAACACTGCCAGCTGACAGGGAGGGGCAGACACAGACGTTAACCACACCTTCTGCAGAGAGAGGCCCCGTTAAAGCGCACGGGCACTACCTCTGTTTCAAACAATTAGCTCTCAAGAGGGCCACTCTCTAGCATGTGCTCAGAAGATGACAGGAATTCAATTCCCTGCCATATATCTGACCCTACAACTGTGGGCGCTTCCTCCAGCGATCAGGAGCAGTTGTAGACCAAACTGCAAAGAAGAATCTTTCGAACCCACTTTCCCCTCTTAAATACCCACTGCCCTCATCTTCCCACACTCACTATTTGGTCGTTCATTTACAACTTAATGTGAAATTAAGTCACTGCTGGCTTCTGAAGAACAGAGGAGGGAAAGGGAAAAATAGTAACTTTGCAGTGGAGAAGCCTGGCAAATATGACCTTAGCCAAGTGATGAAGGTGAACGTCACAGGGATGTCGTGTGGATGTCCCCTGTCCTCTGCTACCTGACGTGATCTGATGAGAAGGGTACTTCACTTCTGTGGTCTTCCTCCCTCAAACCCATAACTTCAGTCTAATCACGAGAAAAACATCAGACATCCCACACTGGGGGACATTCTACAGGATACCCGGCCAGTACTCCTCAAGACTATCAAAGCCATGGAAAGCAAAAACTGAAACTGGGAAGTGGACTTCGCCTCCCCAGGAGTGGTGCGTCCGTGCACGAGCCTCGCGGGTCTGCGGCGGCAGACCTCGTAAGGTCTGCCCTTACGAGGGGTGAGGGGTAAGGGCAGGGGCAGGGGCAGGGGCGAGACGGCTGCCGCCACGGTCAGCAATCAGGACGCATTCGACGCCATCGTGATGGCGGATGAGAGGTTTCACGGGGAAGGGTATCAGGAAGGCTATGAAAAAGGAAGTAGTTTGGGTATGATTGAAGGAAGGCAGCATGGCACGTTTCATGGAGCTAAAATCGGATCTGAGATCAGGTGCTACCAAGGTTTCGCTTTTGCTTGGAGATGTCTCCTGCACGGTTGCTCCACTGAGAAAGACAGCAAATAGATGAAGGTCTTAGAATCGTTGATTGCAATGATTCAGAAATTCCCTTATGATGACCCTACTTATGATAAACTTCACGAAGACTTAGACAAAACTAGAGGGAAATTTAAGCAGCTTTGTTCATTATTAAACGTTCAGCCCAACTTTAAAATTAGCACAGAAGGTTCTGGACTTTCATTTTGATGACAGACGAACAGACAAAACATCAAGGAACAGATGTTCGTATGTTAAGTGTTTAAAATATGATTAAAGGCAAAACAATGATGGGGGATTCATTGTTTTGCAGGGAGGGTTCCAGCTTGGCCAGTGAAAGGGCTTCCTTCCCCTGAGGTCTGCCTGCATCACCTCGGTGCCCCCCACAGGGCCCCTCCACACAAGCCTATCCTTTGTTGGGTCCTGTCTGCTCTCCAGTCTGAACGCAGCCCTGGCAGAGCCCTCGCCGGGCTGCTGTCTCTGATCCAGGATCCAGGCCGTTGGCTCATGGGTTCTCGCCACCTGGCAGGCCTGGCTGGATATAGACTCAGGTTGGCTCTGGATAGGATAAACCTCTCATTTAACCCCCCCTCCCCCCCAGGCTTTGGTCAGTGCTCAGAGGGACAGTTTTTTAAAAAATGAGAGCCACAGGGTTGACACGAAGCAGGTTAATGGGAAAGAGTGATGGGTACTGTGACATTTATTGACCCTTGAGATGGGCCAGTGCTGTGACCTGCTTCTCATGTTTTATTTAGTCCCTTCAGTAGCCCATGAGGTGGGCGTTATTCCTGTTTTATAGTCGAGGAAACGGAGGCCCAAGAGACTGCCTGGTCCAAGGGCAGTGGGCGGCAGAGTTGGGAATCCAACCCCCATCTCCTGGTGCCCGCTCTGGAACCCGCGGTTGCACCCACAGGCTCAGGGTCCCTGCCCGCAGATCCCCGCTGTGCCCCGTGGAGCCCTGGGGCGTCGCCTGTGGCCATGGACGTGGGCGTCTGGCTGAGAGGAGGAAAGGCCAGCCCTGTCCCCAGGGAGCCGGGACGTGCTCTTCCTGTGTCCCCGGGTGGATGGGGCTCTGCAGCATCAAAAATGGCCAAGGGGAGGGGATTTTAAGGCCACCGCTCTACGTGCAGAAACTTTGGAGCCTTACTGCAGCCTTCCTTTTAGTGTGAGTTCTCTGTCTTCTGCCCGGACTTAAAGGCATCGTCTATACGTGGTGAGGTCCTGGCAGGCCAGTCCCCCATGAGATGCGTGGCTCCCGGGCATTTCTCTGCAAGTGATGGCCCGTGTCCAGGCCCCTCGGGCACCCCGGCCAGAGCCCTCTCCCCACCCGCTACTGGCCCAGGGAGCAGATTTGGAAGCCGTGAGTGAAATTAGCACGCGGGTAGCCGTGAATCTGCTCCAGATTTCAAAATCATTCCAGAGCGTCTGGGTAGACTGTGCTCCCCTGGCAGCTGCTGGGGGGCCTCTGCGGGGCCTGGGACGCTGGCCCTCACCATGTGCCGAGGAGGAAGAAACGGCTTCTAGTTGTTGGAGGACAAGACTCCGCCTTTATCCTGCTTGGCTTTCTTATGTGTGTCTCGCTGTAAGTTCATGGCCTGCAGTCCCAACCTCAGTTCTGCGGAGCCCAGGACCGGGCACATGGCCTCAGATGTGCCTTTGTACAGACACCAGCAGCGCTCATCTCTGGCTGGTGGAATGAAAGGGCTTTTGTTGTCATTTTCCTGGGTGGATTTTTGTGTTTTCTAAACTATCTGTTTGGACAATGTATTATTTTTATAATTGGAGAAAAAATAAACAGTATATTTTAAAGCAAAAAAAAAAACAAAAAAAGGACTGAGACACTGTCACAGATCAGAGTAAACTGGGGGGAATGTGAAAATTAAATGCAGCATGATACCCTGGGTTCGAGGGTACAAGAGGGACAGAAAGAGGACACTAATGGAAAAATTGGAAAAGGCCAAATTAAGCCTGTGTTTAGTTAATACTAATATACTAATATGAGTTTCTTAGTTTTGACAAATGTACTATGGAAATATAAGATATTAGCAATGGGAGAAATTGTGTCAAGGGTATATAGGAACTCTCTGTACTATCTCTGCAAATTTTCTGTAAAGCTAAAATTATTCCAAAATAAAAAATTTGTTTTAAAAAAGATTTTTTCTTTTTTTTTGGCCATGCCACATGGCTTGTCAGATCTTAGTTCCCCAACCAGGGATCAAACCCGGGCCCCTGGCAGTGAAAGCGTTGAGTCCTAACCACTGGACTGCGAGGGAATTCCCAAATGTGTTTAAAAATTTTTAATTAGGAAATTCTCTGGTGGTCCAGTGGTAAAGAATCCACCTTCCAATGCAGGGGACACGGGTTTGATCTCTGGTTGGGGAACTAAGATCCCACATGCCGTGGAGCAACTAAGCCTGTGCGCCACAACTAGAGAGAAGCCCGCAAGGTGCAACAAAAAAAAAGACCTTGCATGCCGCAACTAAGACCCAACGCAACCAAAAAAATTAATTAAATAAATAAAATTATTTTTTTTAAAAAATGGCCTTTGGTCTTCAACTATAAGTCTTACCCCCAGGTCTCCAGTCCTGGCCTACTCTGTAGATTTTTTTTTTTTTTTTTTTTTTTTTTCTGCGGCACGCGGGCCTCTCACTGTTGCGGCCTCTCCCATTGCGGAGCACAGGCTCCGGACGCTCAGGCTCAGCGGCCATGGCTGACGGACCCAGCCGCTCCACGGCACGTGGGATCCTCCCGGACCGGGGCACGAACCTGTGTCCCCTGCATCGGCAGGCGGACTCTCAACCACTGCGCCACCAGGGAAGCCCCTACCCTGTAGATTTTAAACTTGCCAAGCCTCCACAATTACAGGAGCCAATTCCTTAAAATAAATCAATCTCTCTCTCTCCATATACATGTGTAGGTAGATAGATGATAGATACATAGATAGATAATGTGTGTGTGTGTGCGGGTGTATACATCCTATTGGTTCTGCTTCTTTAAAGAATCCTGACTAATACAGTCCCTGATAAGGAAGTTGAGGCATCAGTGGGAATTAAGAGGATGACTTCCTAATGGCCCTAAAGTCACACCCCACAGGCAGCCATCCTCTGTCAATTCCTTTATGAGGCATCATGGTGTGGGAGAAAAAGCTGGGTGAGATAAGGCTCAGGAGAAGCCCAGTCCTGGCCAAGTAACTAAGTATGTGGCCTTGGGCAAATCGCCCCATGTCTCTGGGCCTTGCACTCTTTTCTGGAAAACAAAAGGGCTCACTAGACCAGAGTCTGAAACCCACTACATGCTGCCCATAGTAGACATCATTACAGGATCCCATTTTTTTCCTACTGAAATCTGGAGGCAACTTATAATTCTTCTAAACATATGGCTCCTGATAGACCTTACCAATCAATCAAAGTTGGTTCATGAGATCAAACCCATTTGCAACCCCAAAATCATTTGATTTCTAAAGTCCCCACAAACTAAAATGAAACGAAACCACTAAAACTGTGGTCACTGCTGGGCAGGGGAGTTGTTTGAAAAATAAAACTCAACCCTTGCCTAAAAGTGACTGGGAACATAAGAAAAACCTGGGAAGGGAACTCTGGAGAGGGTGAGGTCGAGTTCTGTGTGTGCTGTACTTGCCACCGCCAAGCTCTCCTCTTACGTTTTTCAGTCTTTATCTAGACCTGATCTAAAGCCGCAGTGTGTGTGCAGCCCCCCAGAGGTCCTTGCACCAGTGCCCACCACCCCGAATGCTTACCTCAGCAATGCTGATGGAGATGATGAACACAGGGGGTGGGAGGCAGTTCGCTCTTTCCAGGTATGTTCTTCGCACTGGTTCAGGAAGCATCCATTTTGAGACAATCCTGTGGACCTTTTTAAGCCTGAAGGGATCTTTACCTGCCCTGTCCGCTCTCAGTTTCTCCTCTTCCAGCATTTCTTTCATCTCTCTATCCCTATTTAGATTCACGTCTTCTTCCATTTCCAAATTATGAGCAGCAGCCATTATCCTGGGTCCACCCTCCACCTGAAAGGGACATGAATGTCAGGGAAAAACAGATGACCCTATAGTGTTCGGGCCATGGCTCTTTCCTGGGCTCTCTGGCATAACCATTGGTTTCCAATGCCTTTCCTGTGTGTTAATAGAAGGCAGCTGAAGATCTGGTGCCCAAACATACATAATATCCATACCCTCGTCACCAGTGTGCAATGGTGAAAAAGCACTAGAGTCTCCCCAGTGGAGGGAGAGGACTCCCCAGAAGTCATTTATGAATTCACCTATTGACACCACCCAAAGGATGGACTGGAAATTTGGGATGGCAACTCTACCTCATATACCGATTCCTTCCCCTCTGCCACTGACTCTCAAAGCAACCACTAGTGTAAGAAGTAGCTTTGCCACGAGGTGAAGTATCTCAGAGCCCAAACCACTGCATAACTGAACTCAGTTTTGTCCAGCTTAAGTAAATAATCTCCTTTCCCTTCTTAGTTTCATCTTGCTTCTGCTCCCAGGCCAAACACAGATCTCTAGTTTCTGATTCAGAATCAAAAATGATTTACTGAGCATTGACTATATATCAGGTACTATGCTAGGGGCCCCATTATAGGTTAAAATTTTCGCTTCCCATTCCCCCCTCAAAAATGATTTAAACCCACATCTTCTCCTTCTAAATTATCAGAATTTATTTATTTATTTATCTCCTTCTAAAATGCCACCTTGCCCATTCTGTAGCACTTGGGAATTAAGTAGACCCTTCCTTACTGGTTCTCCAGATACAACATTAACACCCTCGCTAAAACACATCCTTCCAACAATTCTCTGACATCTGACACTCTTGGCTGAGTTCCTACTAATTTCCACATCCAGTATTCCCTTGAACTCAATCCTCAACATCCAAACACTCAAGGATTTATTCAACAGATACCTGTTGAACACCTACTCTGTATCAGGCCACCATCCCTATCCCAAAGTGTTTAAAATGTCATGCAGGAGGCTGAGGTCAATAAAAATTACACAAATAATTGTACAGTTACAGCTGTGCTAGGTGATACCAAGCAGATACATAGGTTACTGAGGCAGCATGTCTGTAACAGTGAGGCCTGCTCTCCATACTCTTTCCTCTCCCTGTGTCATGGTGCTAGCTGTACTGTCCTTCTCCTTTTGGTTTACTTCTGTTATATTTCACTTCTGCTTGAACTATTTAAATCTTTCAATCAAATGTTTTCAGGTCAAAAAAAGGGGTGGGGGAGGCTCAAATATATTAAGGGGAAAAAATAATGTTGCCAGATACTACATAGAGTACAATCCAATTTTTGTAAAAAGTAATATATTGTTACACAGGAAAACATCTGGAGAATTAACCATGATTATATCTGCATGATAGGATTTCACTACATTTTTGCCCTCTATGCAGCAGTAGGTACAGATTTTGTGTACCCTGAAACTTAAACAATTAGGGAGGGGGGTTCTTTGGAAAAAATAATATAAAATTAAAATTACAAAATAAAAAAATTATAAATGTACATACACTGCTTTAGAAGGAGCCCATGCAAGTAGAAGTCTGAAGCTTACGCTTTATTAGTTTCACAAGTAATCCAGCCAAAACAATCCTAAAAAAGAAAAACAAAACAGGAGGTATCACATTCTCTGATTTCAAACTATATAAAAAGCCACATTAATCAAAACAGTATGGTACAGGCACAGAAACAGACACATAGATCAACGGAACTGAATAGAGAGCCCAGAAATGAACTCATACTTAAACAGGCAATTAATCTACAACAAAGGAGGCAAGAATATACAATGGGGAAAAGATGTCCTCACACCACATACAAAAATAAACTCAAAATGGACTAAAGACTAAAATGTAAGACCTGAAACCATAAAACTTCTAGAAGAAAACACAGGCAGTCTGCTATTTAATATCAGTCTTCGCAATATTTTTTTGGATATGTCTCCTCAGGCAAGGTAAACAAAAGCAAAAATAAACAAACGAGACTACATCGAACTAAAAAGCTTTTGCACAGCAAAGAAAACTATCAACAAAGGAAAAGGCCACCTACTGAATGGAAAAAGATGTTTTCAAATGATATATCCAACAAGGGGTTGATATCCAAAATATATGAAGAACTCATACAATTCAACATCAAGAAAACAAACAAGCCAATTGAAAAACGGCCATAGGGAGAGACTGGTTCAAGATGGCAGAGTAGAAGGACATGCTCTCACTCCCTCTTGCGAGAGCACGGGAATCAAAACTGACTGCTGAACAATCATTGACAGGAAGACACTGGAACTCACCAAAGAAGATACCCCACATCCAAAGACAAAGGAGAAGCCACAATGAGATGGTAGGAGGGGCACAATCACAAAAAAATCAAATTCCATAACTGCTGGGTGGGTGACTTACAAACTGGAGAACACTTACACAACAGAAGTCCACCCAATGGAGTGAAGGTTCTGAGCCCCACATCAGGCTTCCAACCTGGGGGTCCAGCAACGGGAGGAGGAATTCCTATAGAATCAGACTATGAAGCCTAGCAGGATTTGATTACAGGACTTCGACAGGATGGGGGAAACAGAGATTCCACTCTTGGAGGGCACACACAAAGTAGTGTGCATATCGGGACCCAGGGGAAGGAGCAGTGACCCCATAGGAGACTGAACCAGACCTACCTGCTAGTGTTGGAGGGTCTCCTGCAGAGGCAGCGGGTGGCTATGTCTCACCGTGAGGACAAGGACACTGGCATCAGAAGTTCTGGGAAGTACTCCTTGGCATGAGCCCTCCCAGAGTCCGCCATTAGCCCAACAAAAGAGTCTGGTGTGATCCAGTGCTGGGTTGCCTCAGGCCAAACAACCAACAGGGAGGGAACCCTGCCCCACCCATCAGCAGACAAGCAGATTAAAGTTTTACTGAGTTCTGCCCACCAGAGTAACACCCAGCTATACCCACCACCAGTCCCTCCCATCAGGAAGCTTTCACAAGCCTCTTAGATAGCCTCAACCACCAGAGGGCAGACAGCAGAAGCAAGAAGAAGGACAGTCCTGCAGCCTGTGGAACAAAAACCACATTCACAGAAAGACAGACAAGATGAAAAGGCACAGGACTATGTACCAGATGAAGGAACAAGATAAAACCCCAGAAAAACAACTAAATGAAGTGGAGATAGGCAACCTTCCAGAAAAAGAATTTAGAATAATGATAGTGAAGATGATCCAGGACCTCAGAAAAAGAATAGAGGCAAAGATCGAGAAGATGCAAGAAATGTTTAACAAAGACCTAGAAGAATTAAAGAACAAACACCTAGAAGAATTAAAGATCAAACAAACAGAGATGAACAATACAATAACTGAAATGAAAAATACACTAGAAGGAATCAATAGCAGAATAACTGAGGCAGAAGAACGGATAAGTGACCTGGAAGACAGAATGGTGGAATTCACTGCTGTGGAACAGAATAAAGAAAAAAGACTGAAAAAAAATGAAGACAGCCTAGGAGACCTCTGGGACAACATTAAACTAAACAACATTTGCATTATAGGGGTCCCAGAAGGAGAGGAAAGAGAGAAAGGACCAAGAAAATACTTGAAGAGATTATAGTTGAAAACTTCTCTAACATGGGAAAGGAAATAGCCACCCAAGTCCAGGAAGTGCAGAGAGTCCCATACAGGATAAACCTAAGGAGAAACACACCGAGACACATAGTAATCAAACTGGCAAAAATTAAAGACAAAGAAAACTTATTGAAAGCAGCAAGGGAAAAATGACAAATAACATACAAGGGAACTCCCATAAGGTTAACAGCTGATTTCTCAGCAGAAACTCTACAAGCCAGAAGGGAGTGGCATGATATACTTAAAGTGATGAAAAGGAGGAATCTACAACCAAGATTACTCTACCCAGCTAGGATCTCATTCAGATTTGATGGAGAAATCAAAAGCTTTACAGACAAGCAAAAGCTAAGAGAATTCAGCACCACCAAACCAGCTCTACAACAACTGCTAAAGGAACTTCTCTAAGTGGGAAACACAAGAGAAGAAAAGGACCTACAAAAACAAACCCAAAACAATTAAGAAAATGGTAATAGGAACATACATATTGACAATCACCTTAAACGTGAATGGATTAAATGCACCAACCAAAAGACACAGGCTCACTGAATGGATACAAAAACAAGACCCCTATATATGCTGCCTACAAGAGACCCACTTCAGACCTAGGGACACATACAGACTGAAAATGAGGGGATGGAAAAAGATATTCCATGCAAATGGAAATCAAAAGAAAGCTGGAGTAGCAATATTCATGTCAGATAAAATGGACTTTAAAATAAAGAATGTTACAAGAGACAAGGAAGGACACTACGTAATGATCAAGGGACCAATCCAAGAAGAAGATATAACAATTATAAATATATAAGCATCCAACATAGGAGCACCTCAATACATAAGTCAACTGCTAACAGCTATAAAAGAGGAAATTGACAGTAACACAATAATAGTGAGGGGCTTTAACACCTCACTTACACCAGTGGACAGATCATCCAAACAGAAAATTAATAAGGAAACACAAGCTTTAAATGACACAATAGGCCAGATAGATTTAATTGATATTTATAGGACATTCCATCCAAAAACAGCAGATTACACTTTCTTCTCAAGTGCAGATGGAACATTCTCCAGGATAGATCACATCCTGGGTCAAAAATCAAGCCTCAGTAAGTTTAAGAGACTTGAAATCATATCAACCATCTTTTCTGACCACAACACTATGAGATTAGAAATCAATTACAGGGGAAAAAAACGTAAAAAACACAAATATGTGGAGGCTAAACAATATGTTACTAAATAACCAAGAGATCACTGAAGAAATCAAAGAGGAAATCAAAAATACCTAGAGACAAATGACAATAAAAACACGATGATCCAAAACCTAAGGGATGCAACAAAAGCAGTTCTAAGAGGGAAGTCTATAGCAATACAAGCCTACCTCAAGAAACAAGAAAAATCTCAAAAAAACAATCTAACCCTACACCTAAAGGAACTAGAGAAAGAAGAACAAACAAAACCCAAAGTTAGCAGAAGGAAAGAAATCATAAAGATCAGAGCAGAAAGAAATGAAATAAAAACAAAGAAAACAATAACAAAGATCAATAAAACTAAAAGCTGTTTCTTTGAGAAGATAAACAAAATTGATAAACCATTAGCCAAACTCATCAAGAAAAGCAGGGAGCGGACTCAAATCAATAAAATTAGAGGGCTTCCCTGGTGGCACGGTGGTTGGGAGTCCACCTGCCGATGTGGGGGACGTGGGTTCATGCCCTGGTCCGGGAGGATCCCGCGTGCCGCGGAGCAGCTGGGCCCATGAGCCATGGCCGCTGGGCCTACGCGGCTGCAGCCTGTGCTCCGCAGCGGAAGGGGCCACAGCAGTGAGAGGCCCGCATACTGCAAAATAAATAAATAAATAAATAAATAAATAAATAAATAAAAATAAAATTAGAAATGAAAACGGAGAAGTTACAACAGACACCGCAGAAATACAAAGCATCCTAAGAGACTACTACAAACAACTCTATGCCACTAAATTGGACAACCTGGAAGAAATGGACAAGTTCTTAGCAAGGTATAAACTTCCAAGACTGAACCAGGAAGCAACAGAAAATATGAACAGACCAATCACAAGTAATGAAATTGAAACTGTGATGAAAAAAATCTTCCAACAAACAGAAGCCCAGGATGAGATGGCTTCACAGGCAAATTCTATCAAACATTTAGAGAAGAGCTAACACCATCCTTCTCAAACTCTTCCAAAAAATTGCAGAGGAAGGAGCACTCCCAAACTCATTCTATGAGGCCACAATCACCCTGATACCAAAACCAGACAAAGATACTACAAAAAAAGAAAATTACAGACCAATATCACTCATGAATATAGCTGCAAAAATCCTCAACAAATACCAGCAAACAGAATCCAACAACACATTAAAAGGATCATACACCATGATCAAGTGGGATTTATCCCAGGGATGCAAGGATTCTTCAATATATATACACAAATCAAACGATGTGATACACCATATTAGCAAATTGAAGAAGAAAAACCATATGATCATCTCAATAGATGCAGAAAAAGCTTTTGACAAAATTCAACAGCCATTTATGATAAAAATTCTCCAGAAAGTGGGCATAGAGGGAACCTACCTCAACATAATAAAGGCCATAAACAAAAAACCCACAGCAAACATCATTCTCAATGGTGAAAAACGGAAAGCATTTCCTCTAAAATCAGGAACAAGACAAGGATGTCCACTCTCACCACTATTATTCAACATAGTTTTGGAAGTCCTAGCCATGGAAATCAGAGAATAAAAAGAAATAAAAGGAATACAAATTGGAAAAGAAGAAGTAAAACTGTCACTGTTTGCAGATGACATGATACTATATATAGAGAATCCTAAAGATGCTACCAGAAAACTACTAGAGCTAATCAATGAATTTGGTAAAGTAGCAGGATACAAAATTAATGCAAATAAATCTCTTGCATTCTAATACACTAATGATGAAAAATTTGAAAGAGAAATTAAGGAACCATTCCCATTTACTATTGCAACAAAAAGAATAAAATACCTAGGAATAAACCTACCTAGGGAGACAAAAGACCTGTATGCAGAAAACTATAAGACACTGAAGAAAGAAAGTAAAGATGATACAAACAGATGGAGAGATATACCATTTTCTTGGATTAGAAGAATCAATATTGTGAAAATGACTATACTACCCAAAGAAATCTACAGATTCAATGCAATCTCTGTCAAATTACCAATGGCAGTTTTTACAGAACTAGAACAAAAAACCTTAAAATTTGTATGGGGACACAAAAGACCCCGAATAGCCAAAGCAGCCTTGAGGGAAAAAAATGGAGCTGGAGGAATCAGACTCCCTGACTTCAGACTATACTACAAAGCTACAGTAATCAAGATAATATGGTACTGGCATAAAAACAGAAATATAGATCAATGTAACAGGATAGAAAGCCCAGAGATAAACCCATGCACCTATGATCAACTAATCTGTGACAAAGGAGGCAAGGATATACAATGGAGAAAAGACAATCTCTTCAATAAGTGGTGCTGGGAAAACTGGACAGTTACATGTAAAAGAATGAAATTAGAACACTACCTAACACCATATACAAAAATAAACTCAATATGGATTAGAGACCTAAATGTAAGACCGGACACTATAAAACCCTTAGAGGAAAACATAGGAAGAACACTCTATAACATAAATCACAGCAAGATCCTTTTTGATCCACCTCCTAGAGAAATGGAAATATAAACAAATGGGACCTAATGAAAATTAAAAGCTTTTGCACAGCAAAGGAAACCATAAACAAGATGAAAAGACAACCCTCAAATGGGAGAAAATATTTGCAAACAAAATCAACAAAGGATTAATCTCCAAAATATATAAACAGCTCATGCAGCTCAATATTACAAAAACAAAAACCCAATCCAAAAATGGGCAGAAGACCTAAATAGACATTTCTCCAAAGAAGACATACAGATGGCCAACAAACACATGAAGAGATACTCAACATCACTAATCATTAGAGAAATGCAAATCAAAACTATGATGAGGTATCACCTCACACCAGTTAGAATGGGCATCATAAGAAAATCTACAAACAACAAATGATGGAGAGGGTGTGGAGAAAAGGGAACCCTCTTGCGCTGTTGGTGGGAATGTAAATTGATACAGCCACTATGGAGAACAGTATGGAGGATCCTTAAACTAAAAACAGAATTACCATATGACCCAGCAATCCCACTACTGGGCATATACCCAGGTAAAACCATAATTCAAAAAGACACATGCACCCCAATGTTCATTTCAGCACTATTTACAATAGCCAGGTCATGGAAACAACCTAAATGCCCATCAACAGATGAATGGATAAAGAAGATGTGGTACATATATGCAATGGAATATTACTCAGCCATAAAAAGGAATGAAATTGGGTCATTTGTAGAGACGTGGATGGATCTAGAGACTGTCATACAGCGTGAAGTAAGTCAGAAAGAGAAAAACAAATATCGTATATTAACTCATATACATGGAACCTAGAAAAATGGTACAGATGAACTGGTTTGCAGGGCAGAAATAGAAACACAGATGTAGAGAACAAACATATGGACACCAAGGGGGTAAAGCGGGGCTGGGGGTGGTGGTGGTGGGATGAATTGAGAGACTGGGATTGACGTATATACACTAATGTGTATAAAATGGATGACTAATAAGAATGTGCTGTATAAAAAAATAAATAAAATAAAATTCAAAAAAGAAAAGAAAAGAAAAGATAAATGGCCAGAGGTCCTGAATAGACATTTTTCCAAAGAAGACATACAGATGGTCAACAGGCACATGAAAAGATGCTCAACACCACTAATCATCAGGGAAAGGCAATCAAAACCACAATGAGGAAAATTTCCTGGCAGTCCAGTGGTTAGGACTCCACACTTTCACTGACGTGGCCGAGGGTTCAATCCCTGGTATGGGAACTAAGATCCCACAAACCGTGAGGTGCGCCCCCCCACCCACCAAGAAAATCACAAATCACTTCATACCTTTCAGAATGGCTGTTATCAAAAAGTCAACATAACAAGTGTTGGCCAGAATGTGGAGAAGAGAACCCTCATGCACTGTTGGTAGAAATGTAAATTGGTGCAGCCACTATGGAAAACAGTATGGAGGTTCCTCAAAAAAGTAAACATAGAACTACCATATGAACCAGCAATTCCACTTCTGGGCATTTATCCAGAGAGAACGAAAACACTAGAACAGATATATGCCCCCCTATGTTTGTTGCAGCATCATATACAACAGCCAAGATATGGAAGCAACCTAAGTGCCCATCAGTAGATGAATGGATAGAGAAGATGTGGTGTGTGTGTGTGCATACACACACACAGAGGAATATTTCTCAGCCATGAAAAAGAATGAAATCTTGCCATTTGCAGCAACATGGATGGACCTAGAGGGTATTATGCTAAAAGAAATGAATCAGACAGAGAAAGACAAATACTGTATGATCTCACTTATATGTGTAATCTAAAAATCAAAACAGGGACTTCCCTGGTGGTCCAGTGGGTAAGACTCCAAGCTCCCAGTGCAGCAGACCCAGGTTCAGTCCCTGGTTGGGGAACTAGATCCCACATGCATGCCACAGCTAAGAGTCCACATGCCGCAACTAAAGATCCCTCATGCCACAACTAAGACCCAGCACAAGCAAAATAAATAAATAAAAATTAAAAAGTAAAATAAAAAACAAAACAAATGAACAACACAACCAAACAGAAACAGAGTCATAGATACCGAGAACAAACAGGTGGTTGCCAGAGTGGTGGTGGTGGGAGGAGGTGAGAAAAAGGTGGGAGATTAAGAGGTACAAACTTTCCGTTACAAAATAAATGTCACAGATATGAAATGTACAGTGTGGGGAATACAGTCAATAATTATGTAATAGCTTTGTATGGTGACAGATGACAACTAGACTTTTCATGGTGATCATTTTGAAATGTACAGAAATAACGAATCACTGTGTTGTACACCAGGAACTAACAGTGTTGTAGGTCAATTATGCTTCGAAAACAAACTCATAAAAAAAGAGATCAGATTTGTGGCTACCAAAGGGGTGAGTGGGAGGGGGAATTAGATGAAGGTAGTCAAAGGGTACAAACTCCTAGTTATAAGATAACAGTACTAGGGGTGTAATGTACGACATGATAAAGATAATGAACACTGCTGTACATTATAAATGAAAGTTGTTAAGATGGTAAATCCCAAGAGTTCTCATCACAAGGAAAAATGATTCTTTCTATTTCTTTGAAGTTTTGTCTATATGAGATGATAGATGTTCACTAAACCTACTGTGGTAATCATTTCGTGATGTATGTAAGTCAAATCATTATGCTGTACACCTTAAACTTAAAAAAAATAAGATAAAATAAAAACAAAGTCATATCTGTGAGACCTTTGCTGGACCCTAAAGTCTCAAGCACTGTACTATTTCTTCCCTCCCCTTGTGGCCTAGTGTCTTGAAGGAGGAGTTTGTATCCACTAAACATCTTATCATCTGCATCCCCCACTAAAACTGCTCTGCTGAGTTATGCCCTTAAAACAAGTCCACTTCAGTCATGACGTGAGTCCTAAGGAAGTGTGCAGAGCACCCCAGTCTCTTCAAAGCACATCCTCATGCAAATTCTCACGTACTCCTCCGAACAATCCGGGAAGAAAGAAGACAAGCAGTATCTTCCCAATTCTTATCTTCACCCTTCCTAACAGAGCTTCCTGTTGCAATTCCTTCATCCCTGCCTTTCATCCCAACCATATTCCATCGCCTGGCTTCCTTCTCCCGCTCCCCAGCCACAGGCCACAGAGGATCCTGTGCACACTTCAACGACTCTGTCGTCCTGCAACTGGACTTCTCTAACGTGGTGGAGAAAGACACAGTGTCAAGGTCACTAGAGGGCAGGTACACAGGCTAGACAGACCTGGAAAGTGGTCATGTCTTATTTTTATGTGCAACCCCAGACAATAGCCCTGGACCTGGGACCATGAGCCATAGAATGGCGGGGGGACAGGGGGAATGGGAAGTTATATGTTTCATCGGTACTATCCAGAGTTTCAGTTTGGGAAGATGAAAAATTTCTGGAGATGGATAACAGTGTAAATGCAGTGAATGCCATGAATTGTACACTTAAAAACGGTAAAAAGGGTAAATTTTATGTCATGTATATTTTACCACACACACAAACACACACAAACTAAATAATATTAACTTTTCAAGGTCACTGTGAAGACTAGATAGAACATACTGTTTGTCACCAGCATGGGCTTAATCAACGGTATCCAATGCTACTGATATTTTCAGCTCAGTCCAGTGTATCTAAACTTCCTACATGGCCCAAAATAAAGTTTTTCACTGGAATTTTTTTTTTAAAGTCATGAGCCATAGAGCCAGATGACTGGGATTAAAACACAGCTCTACAACCTATCGGCTGTAAAGTAACCTTAAGTAAGTCACCCCTCAAATTACATTTTTTAAGAATTGTGGTAAAATAAACATAAAATTAACCATTTAAAAGTGTACAATCCGGTAACGTTAAATACATTTGCAGTGTTGTGCAACCATCACGACTATGTAGTTCCAGAACTTTTTCATCACCCCAGACAAAACCCCCATACCCATTGAGCAGTCACTCCCCATTGCCCCCTCCCTCCAGCCACCGGCACCCACTAATGTACTTTCTGTCTCTATGGATTTACCTATTTTAGATATTTCATATAAATGGAATCATAAACTACGTGGCCTTTTGAGTCTGGCTTCTTTTACTTAGAAAAGTCTTCAAGGTTCATCTGTGTTGTAGGATGTATCAGTACGTCATTCCTTCTTATGGCTGAATAATACTGCATTGTATAGACAGATATACAAACAAAACCATATTGTTTATCCATTCATCTGTTGAAGGGCATTTGGATCGTTTCCACCTTTTGGCTACTGTGAATAGAGCTGCTATGAACATTCCCATACAAGTTTTTATTTGAATACCTGTTTTCAATTCTTTTGCGTATATACCTAAGAGTGGAATCGCTGGGTCATATGGTAATTCTATGTTTAATTTATTGGAGGATCTTCAGATCCCATTTTAAAGTCGGGATCATGATAGCACTTACCTCATAGCGTTATGGGGGAAATTATTTGAGACAATGCATGTAAAGCACTGAGAACAGTTTCTGGCACATGGTAAACACTCCATAATTACTAGTTATTACTGGTTATGGATGGATGGATGAGTGGGTATGTGGATGGATGGATGGACAGATGGAAGGGATGGGGCCGAGTCTGGGGTCTATTTTCACACTGCAAGTTACTAGGAATCAGGTCACAATTCATTTTCAAATGTATTCCATTAGGCAAGGTCCCACATTACAATAGGTTATATCCAATAAATTTAGGGAAGAAGAGAATTCCCCTTTTATTTATTTTTCCCCAGTAACTTTGCTGAAAATAAAGGCTTCTTACCTCCCATTCACCCAGCCTCCCAGGGTCAGACATTAAGTCTGTAGAGATAACTATTTTATTAATTTTCGTTGCATATTGATGATTATTTATAGTTTCTTTCATGTCTCATAAATGGCAAAACGAGTATGGATTTAAGATCAGCAGCTCTTAAACACAAATATTAAGGCATTTTAAAAAATAAGTTCAGGGCTTCCCTGGTGGCGCAGTGGTTGAGAGTCCGCCTGCCGATTCAGGGGACACAGGTTCGTGCCCCGGTCCGGGAAGATCCCATATGCCGTGGAGCGGCTGGGCCCGTGAGCCATGGCCGCTGAGCCTGCGCGTCCAGAACCTGTGCTCCGCAACGGGAGAGGCCACAACAGTGAGAGGCCCGCGCACAGCAAAAAAAAAAAAAAAAAAAAAAAGTTCAATTAGGAGTGATTAACATTGTGTTAATAAGCCCTATTGTAAATTTAAATATCATACATGATCATTTCATGAGGAAAGTTCCACATTGTGAATAACACAACTTTATATCTATAAAAGGAGCTAGAGAAACAAGGATTACATTTCCCCGCAATTTTTCTTTTTTCCAGATTTCAAAATTTCCAGAAATGTTACAACTTCAAGGCCATCATTTTAGATATTTTAGTGAAATACGTTTCCTGTGCTGCAAAGGTATCTGACCCATTCAGTTTAGCTAAGACGCACTGTGTGTCTGCTTTCTTCCTTGGCACGTGCAGTAAAGCGATCCAACATCTAGTCCTACCTACTGTAGATTCCAGAAACAGATGAACATGTTGGTAGTGATGGTGGCATTTTGTTTTGACCTCTCTTCTCGGTCAGACACTGTCACACTCTGACTTCTGTACCTGTCTGGGTGCCTGTTCCTTGAGGACAGAGGCCCCTCTCTGGTTCATCTCATCTCCAGCATCTTGCTTGATGCTCACGGGTGCTGCTTCTAGTCTGACATTCCCCGTCCCTGCCATTCCTGTTTATCTTCTGCATCCACACCTGAGTTTCTGAGCACAGTTCACCACATTGGAAACATTACTGACCAGATTGGCAACAATGAAATAGACTGATTCATACTTACAAGGCTGTGTGGAAATGGGTGCAGTTTAAGAGGTATAAATTGATGCAGCCTTTTCACGAGGCAATTGGGCAGTATCTATAAAATATGAAACGCATATACCTTTCAACAGAACCTTTCTACTCCTAGAAATCTATGCTACAAATGTATTTGAGCGAGTACTCAAGGCTATCTTTCAAAGATGTCCAGTGCAGAACTATTCAGAGTAGTGAAAAATTACGAAGAACCTGAATGTACTTTAATTGGCTTGTTGTATTTTCTGATAGTTCTACTTCTTAGGTAGTTCATCCTTACACTGTGCTGAAATCTGCTCACCAGCCCTTCTGCTCCTGGGTCCAAGGTTTCCCTCCCTAGGGCCTCACAAAGCAAGTCTAATCTAAGATCATGTCATTAATTGTGTAGGTGTGGCCTGTATACTCCATGGGTTCTATAGGTCATAGTTGGGATAGAATATCTGAATTTTCTAGATTACCAGAATTTTCAGAGGCTCAGTCTGACAGCACAAGAGCCTCAAAAACAAGCCAGCAATGATTACAACACATTACAGTCTCACAGAGATATAAAAACCTCCACAGCTATCAAATTATTTACTTGGTCACTCTCATCACAGTGTTACTCATTGAGTGAAATTGTTTCCTACACTGACTGTGCTTTCCTACTCATTAAGCAAAGATCATGCAGGTTTCTTGAGCTTTCTTTAATGTTGACTTGATATTATGCCTCACCTCCTACCTCTTATCTGCAGCAAGTGCCTGCCAACTCTTTGTTGAAATACACACGTACACACACACACACACACACACACACACACACACACACACACACATACACACATTCAGATCAAAAGTGGGTGGCCCTGCTGTGAAATGTTCTCATCTTACCCTTAGGGAACAACTGGGGGTGGATTGTTAAAAAGAATGTTGGAAGAGTAGAAAAGACTCATAGCCTTCTGGTTAAAAATGGAGATGTTCAGGAACCAAAGACCTTCCCTTCAAGTTACCAATTATTCTTAAGAAGAGGAAAAGTGGAAAGAACTTTCCTACTTCCTGACCCTACCTGGTATAAGCATTGCTCGTGTTACGAGTCATGTAGCCAGTGTGTTGGCCAAGGATTGGAAAGAGCAGGCTGTGCTCATTTATCCAGAACAATCATCTGCCTTTAAAAAAGAAAAATCTGAAAAAAAAAACAAAAAAGAAAAATCTGTAGAAGAAGAGATTTCCATAAGAAGATTTAGGACTCCCCTGGCAGTCCAATGGTTAAGACTCTGCTCTTCCACCGCAGGGGGTGTGGGTTCGGTCCCTCGTGGGGGAACTAAGATCCTGCATGCCACGTGGTGTGGCCAAAAAAAAGATTTACCCAGGAGACTCAACATTGCCAAGGGATTTTTCCAAAGACCTTTTAGGTGCCCTCATTCACTATATACTGATATGGACAGAGAAAAGGGACAAAGTAGATAAATAGTTATTTCCACCAGAGGATTGTAAGTAAAGAAAAAATTATGGGAGACCCCTGTAAGTTAATGATCACTCAAGAAAGCAGGTTTGCTTAACCATAAAACCAAGCAGGCTTGCTTAGCAGCGAAACCATGCTACAGAAGCATGAGACATGCCCCAAAACAATAACACAATGGTGGCATGAGACCCACATCCTGTCCAGTGAGCTCAGTAAGTTAACGACCCTTAGGACATGCTCTCTGCACACATAAAAAAAACAATAATTTATGGAAGGGTGACATTTCAAAGTGAAAGACCCTCATTGTACTGAGACCTGAAATAATTTTTCCATAGTGCCATGACAGTCCTGGCTTGACCACGTAGGGACAAGAAAACTCCCCGCCCCAACATAGAGGAGGAGCTGATGATGGAAGTGTGACGTCTACTCAAAAATGAGGAAGATGGTCTTTTCCCCCTCCCCACTTTTCCTTTGATTATGAAACTGTAGCTCACTAAGTTCTTCCGGCACCTTCTCACCCGCCCGATGGTAAGCATCACAAGCGTCCTATTCTAATAAATCACTTCTTATCTATCACTTTGCCTCTCACTGAATTCTTAATGCGCTGAGACATAAAGGATTGGAGGTCCTCAGAGCCCCCTGAAATGCCATCTAGCAGTTTCAATACCACATAGTGTCTCCCAAAATTGTTATAAATTATAGCCAGAAAATTTTAAGTCAATGACTTCCATAACCAAGCAGGACCCTATGGGGCCTTCCCGGGACAGACCTCTCCCTCATATCCTCTGCTTTAGCTCCTCTCTGAAGTACCTAGATAATAGTATCTGATGCACATTTCCTGAGTTGTTTTGCAGATGCTAAACCATCCACCAAATGGAAGACGTTAACTACCTGACGATCGTGACCGCATAGTCCCCAGGCCTACTGGAGCCTAAGGATTGATAATGTTAACTCCTGTGATACCACCCTGTTACCTCACCATCAGAGAATTGTAGACCAGCTGATCACATACCTTGGGTCACGCCTCCCTCACCTTGCCTTTAAAAAATGCTTTGCTGGGCTTCCCTGGTGGCGCAGTGGTTGGGAGACCGCCTGCCGATGCACGAGTTCGTGCCCCGGTCCGGGAAGATCCCACATGCCACGGAGCGGCTGGGCCCGTGAGCCATGGCCGCTGAGCCTGTGCGTCCGGAGCCTGTGCTCCGCAACGGGAGAGGCCACAACAGTGAGAGGCCCGCGTACAGCAAAAAAAAAAAAAAAAAAAAAAAAAATGCTTTGCTGAAACTCATCGGGGAATTCAGGTGTTTTGAGCACTTGCTGCCCTGGACTCCTTGCTTGGTGCCCTGCAGTAAACACTGCACTTTCCTTCACCAAAACCTGGTGTCAGTAGATTGACTTTAGCGTATAGGCGAGTCAACCCAGGTTTGGTTCTATAACGCTTCCACTGTATTCTTTTGATAACACATGTAATGGTCATTTGTCGGTTTTTCTCGGCGAATTCCTCATCTCATGAATCTGGGTGGGCAGCAGGGACCACTTCCCAGTACAAAAGCTAAAAATGCTCAGTACTCACTTTTCCAGGTCCTTAGGTGGCTAGAGCTCAGGTATGTGACCTAGGCTTGAACAATCAGCTGCATTTGCTTAGAATTTGGGGGACTGGAGCTGGGGATGGGGAAGATTCTTACAGCAGTGTACGTTAAAGCGGTGGCAGCGGTATCTGGTGTCCATCCAGCCTTGCCATTGGAGTCAGTGTGGCACCCAGAATCCAATGCCATCTGTGTCTTTGATGTAGGCTGAAGTGAAGAGCATGCAGCAGCGACAAGGGGGCTGTCTTTGCCTACCTGGCTCTGTGATTTTGGTGTACTTGTAGGTGCCTGGTCTCCGTGTGTTTCTGCTTATTTCCCAAACTTTGCTTCCTTCCAGTGATTTTGTAATCTACCATGATATTATGATATACTAAGAAATACATATTCGGTCTTCATCCCCGGTTCCAGGCACCAATCTAAAACCCTTGGAATTTCCTGAGTGATAGAGGTGAGAGGAGTATCTTTTGTTATTCATAGTAAGTTTTTTTCAACTGTACCTGAGTTTATGCTAATGAAGTGATTCTTAGAGGGTGGGACCTGGTTACCAGAGGAAACAACCATGTGATTAGAGGGTTGGAACTTTCAGTCCCCACTTGTGGGATAGGGAAAAGGGCTCGAGATTGAGTTTAATGACCAGTGGTCAATAATTTAATCAATCATCCCTATGTGATGGAACCTCCATAAAAATCCTAAACAAATGGGTTTGGAGAGCTTCCAGGTTGGAAGACAGATCAAGGTGCTGCACCCAGAGAGGGTGCGGAAGCTTTGCATCCCTTCCCCTTGCCCTACGCCCCTCTTCCATTTGGCTGCTCCTGCGTTGTAATCTTTCTACTAAACTGATAATAGTAGGTAATGCCCTCTCCTGAGTTCTGTGAGCTATTCTGGCAAATTATAGAACACAAGCGGGGGGAGGTCACAGAAACCCCCAATTTATAGCCATTTGGTCGGAAGCATTGGAAGCCCAGGCTTGCAGTTGGCATCTGAAGTAGGGAGCAGTCTTATGGGACTGAGCCCTTAATCTGTGGGGTAGCCAGTGTCAGAATTGCACGGTGTGGAAAACCTACACATTTGGTGCCAGAAGTGTGAGTACGATGAGCGAAATAGATTTTTTAAATTTTACTACCCAATGGGCATTCAATAAAATTCATTTACTGGTCAGAATCAGAATCAGAATCCCTTGCAACCAAGACCCTAACTACTACACCTGAAGAGCCAAGGAACTCTTCTAAACTCTATCTGGGGTCTTCCTGTTGCAAGCTAAACTCATTTCTTGTTCTGTGTCTGGGAGACACAGAACTAGGGGATCTGTTTTTCAGTCTCACTCTGCCACTTCCTGGCTGTGTGACCTGGAGCAAGTCCCTTCCCAACTCTGAGCCACAGTCCTCTCACCTGCACAGGGAACACTCTGGACTAGACCAGCGGTTCCCCACACTGGCTATGCCTTGGAATCCCCTCAGGCATTTGTTTTTCAATATTTGCTTTTATACAGATTCCTGGGCCCCAGTCCTGAAGAAACTAATTTAATAGATTTAGTAAATTTCTGACACTTATACCAGTGAAGGGGAGGCCTCAGCACCTTTGAGAACCACAGACAAGGCTCTCCAAGGTCCACTCCATCTCACAATCTCTGTGATCTTTGGAAGGTAGACACAGTTTTATTGCTGTATTCCTCATGCCCAGAAAGTTCCTGGTGCACAGGTGTTCAGAAAAGTATCAGAGTAAAAGGTAAACAAACTCTCTGCAACTTTTATGTAAATCTAAAATTGTTACAAAATATGAAGTTTATTTAAAAGAATACTGGAAGGAAGAAGGGAAGGAGAGAGGAATTCCACGTACACCACGTTAACTAAGAGTTTTGTGTTACTTTAAACTGAAAAGTACTTCCCCTCACACTTTTCCTCTGCACACGCCCTCCCCCCCCATCATCATTCTGCCATCCCTGAGTTGTCAGAGGAGACCTGCAGAGCCACCATGCCGTAGGGGTTACAAAAGGGACTGTCACCTGTCTTTGAGGAGCACCAGTCCTTGTGCTTGGCACTGTGAAGACCCGAGTTCTACTTCGCTCAATATCTTACAGAATTATTGTAAGAATCAAATGAAAGAGTTGCCATAATAGTGAGTACCTACTGTGTGCCAGGTTCTATGCTAAACACTTTACGAGCACTCTCTTCATTGCTGCTTACAACAACCTTGTAAGGTGGGATAATAACATCCCCATTTTATGGATAAGGAAACTCAGGCTTCCAGAGTAACTTGCTCAAGGTCATACAGCTAGTGAGGAGAAGGCTAGGACAGGAGCCTTTGAAGGTGTCTTGACTCCAAAGACCCCGTGTGTTGCTCTGCCCTGTGATCTCTAGGTAACAAGTGTTCAAGAAGTGTGCACATTTATTTTGATTATTTTCATCCCATCCTTCCCTCTTCCCTAACCTCTCTCTTCTTCTTCCATCTCCCCAAACAGGCCCAGACTAGACCCTGAGAGTTCCCAGATGGGAGCTACAGAAGAACTGGCAGGCAGGGCTGGGAATCCCCACCACTCCCATTCCTGCCACAGGGAATCAAGATGGAGACAGGCGTCCAGGAAAGGAAAAGGATTTGATTCTCTGAGAACCCGAGGACTAAGTTAGGCTCAACTTCCCTTCTTCACCTCACCCAGGAGAGCGCTGCCAAGGGCACCAATCTTAGGACAACTCCTCTTTGGCAGAAGACGCTTTTGATCATTCACTTGTGCTGTTTCCCAGCTGCATTCAAACAAGTAGGGTTCAAACATCTGAAGTGTGTTTTTTTTAAACAGCTGGCCACCCACTCATCGGTACCAGGAAGGCCCTTGCAGAGGACAAGTCCAGCCTTGATGTGGCCAGGGTGCCCAGGAGGCTGGGCGACAGACTAGGCTGGGTGTACCCAATTGCTGCCCAGCTGGGCCTAATGGGGAGACTTTTGGTGGTGTTGCTAGGCAACCTGGAAATTGGAGAGGCCACTTTGGCCTAGGGACCACAGAAACTAACAGCCTCCTTCATCACACTGCAAACCATTATTATGCCCCATCCCAGAGGCCTGCAGCAATCGCTCTGTGGTTATAGCCTGAAAAAGTGCTTTTTTAGCTCCAGAAATTAAGAACCAGCTTTTCAAACTTATAGGTTTGTGGTTGTGGTTGTTTTCTTTTTGCTACATCTCTGAGGATACACTTGAAACAAATAGGCAAAGGATTTTAAAACAAAAAAAGAGAAAAAATGCCTTCACAAACCACCTTTTCCAGAAGTTTTCCTTCTTCCTGAAGCAAAGCACACTTGCCCTCAATTGTGAGGGCAGCTGAGGTAGGCAGTCCAACAGCTGTGGCTGCGGCTGCGCGCAGCAGGGCACCAGGACCTTGGTCACGTACAAGGCCTCTCAGTGGAATAACTTCTTTGTGCCTCTCCCATTCAAAGACAATCACGATACCTCCCCTTCCCAACCCACAGAACCACTTTCACTTGTGGGGATTTGTTTGTTGGTTGGTTTGTTTTTTGTTTGTTTTTTTAATTTTCGGCCATACCATGCAGCTTGCGGGATCTTAGTTCCCCGACCAGGGATGGAACTTGGGCCTACGGCAGTGAAAGTGCTGAGTCCTAACCACTGGACTGCCAGGGAATTCCCATCACTTGTTTGTTTGTTTGTTTTTTAAGATTTTTCTTTTTGATATGGACCATTTTTAAAGTCTTTATCGAATTTGTTACAATATTGCTTCTGTTTTATGTTTTGGTTTTTTTGGCCACGAGGCATGTGGGATCCTAGCTCTCTGACCAGGGGTCGAACCCGTACCTCCTGCGTTGGAAAGTGAAGTCTTAACCACTGGACCGCCAGGGAAGTCCCACTCATGTTTGTTTGTTTTTGGTTTTTTTCTGTACGCGGGCCTCTCACTGTTGTGGCCTCTCTCGTTGCGGAGCACAGGCTCCGGACGCACAGGCTCAGCGGCCATGGCTCACGGGCCTAGCCACTCCGCGGCATGTGGGATCCTCCCGGACCGGGGCACGAACACGCGTCCCCTGCATCGGCAGGCGGACGCCCAACCACTGCGCCACCAGGGAAGCCCCCACTCATGTTATTTTGATGAAGCCTCCCAGCTGCCTTGTGAAGAAGACGCCATTTTATTCCCATTTTACAGATGAACGACTAAAGCAAAAAGAGGAACCCATGATTGCACCCCTAGTCATAGCAAAGCCAGAGCAAAATCCCATTCTTCTGAGGCTAGATCCTGATCTGCTCTACTATACCCCACTGCCACCCCACAGAGCTATTTAAGATATTACATATATTTGTGTACTCTATTATAATATGAATAATAGTAATAATAACATGTACTGGTGTAGAGACAAAAACTTCATCTTGTATCTCATACTATCCTCAACACATCATCCTTATTGATTGTGGTCAGGCTTTCAAAGCTGCCTCATGTACACTAAGGAATAGAGTCTGGAAGAATTCCCAAAGACAGACACACTATTTAACTAGGTTAATGTCCTAGCCCACCAGAGCGCAGTGCTCTGCAACAACCCTCCTTAATTCAAGGAGTTGGCTCTGTTTGATAACATTATGATACTATTTCAGTGCCTTAAGTAAGGAGGCAGAATCATTGCTTTCATTAGATATTTCCAGGTATTTTTCAAAAAGGCTTTCACTGCCTCATCTACAACGGTCCACTGATAATGACCAACTGTGCTGATCTGCACAGGACTAGGGATTTCTTGGGATATGGGACTTAGGGTGCTAACATCAGGATAGTCCTGGGCACACCAAGGACAGCTGGTCACCATCTACCTCAGAATCATCTGGAGAAGTCAGGTGAAGATGGCTGGTTCTAATCCTAGGGCAGTAGTTCTTAACCCTGGATACACATCAGAACTGTCTGAGGAGACTGTAAAACAGTGTTGATATCTGAGCTCACCCCGATTAGTGGAATTAGGGCCTCTGGAGCTAGGGCCTGGGCACTGGGATTTTTTAATGTGCAGCCAAGACTCAAACCCCCTGCCCTAGAGATTTGGATTCTGGGCTGGGGTCTTGCCCAGGAATCTGCCTGTCTCTTTAACAGCTTCCCAAGGGATGCTCATATACACTATGGTTTGATAACCAATGAATCTTATGTGATGTGTGACTTCGTTGGACAACATACCCTGAATGCCTTGTATAGGTTAGGCTTTGGAAACACAAAGAAAAAAACAAAAACAAAACCACTTCCTGTTCCCCAGGCCCTCTCTATCCAGTGCGGAATAAAGACTGTAAATTGTTCCAACACAGTATACAGTAGTCCCCCCTTATCCACAGAGATACATTCCAAGACCCTCAGTGGATGCCTGAAACTGCGGATAGCACCAAATCCTAGACATACAATGTTTTTTTTCCTATAGGTACATACCTATGATAAAGTTTAATTTATAAATTAGACATTAACAATAATAACTAATAATAAAATAGAATAATTAAAACAATACACTGTAATAAAAGTTATGTGAATGCAGTCTCTCTCCAAATACCTTATTGTACAAATTTAATGCCTTTTCCATCTTAATTAAGCACTTATCATGCTCTGTGGCCATAACCTTTGCAGTTTGAGGTGAGACAGCAAAACTAGCACGAAGTTCTTTTTCCTTCTTCACAATTTCACAGACAGAAGATTCATTTTTACCATAGATGTTAGCAACCTCAGCATACGATTTTTTTTCTTTCCTTATTTACTTTTTTGGCCACTCCACGCAGCCTGTGGGACCTTAGCTCCCCTACCAGGGATCGAACTCGTGCCCCTGCAATGGAAGCACAGAGTCCTAACCACTGGACTGCCAAGGAAGTCCCCATTTTTCTTTCCTCATTAAGTCGAGAACTTTCACCTTTTCACTTAAGGGAAGCACTTTATGGCTTCTCTGTGGCATATCCAAACTGTCAGCATTACTACTCTTGTGCTTTGGGGCCATTATTAAGTAAATAAGGGTGACTTCAGCATAAGCGCTGCGATACCTCAACTGATAACCGAGACTGCTACTAGGCGAACAGGCAGGAGACACTGGACAAAGAGATGATTCACGTCCTGGGCCAGATGGAGCAGGACAGCTCGAGATTTCATCAAGCTATTCAGAACAATGCACAATTTAAAACTTTTGAATTGTTCATTTCTGGAATTTTCCATTTAATATTTTCAAACCAAGGTTACCTCAGATAAGTGAAACCAGGGGAAAGCAAAACCGCAGGTAAGAGGGCGAGACTACTAAACTGTGGTTTAGACTTAAAAGTGGGTCAACATCATCAGGGTAGTTGTGGTTATTCAGTTTCCAGAAGCCCAGTGTGGCAGATTAGAGATGGAGCATATTACTTGCCATTCCTCCACTCAAAGGTGGGTTTGTTTCCCCACTTTGAATCTGGGCCAGTCCTGTGACTGGTTTTGACTGATATTGCACAGCAGAGGTAGTGCTGGGTCCCTCCCAAGGCCAGGCCTAAAGAGATCTGCAGTCCCACTTTTGTTCTTCTTAGAATACTCCCTCTTTGAAGCCTGACACCATATAAGAAGGTCAACCTACACTGAGGCCACCATGCTTGAGGAAGCCCAAGCTACTCACATGGAGAGAGAGGCCACATAGAAGAGCACCAAGGTGCCAGACCTATGAGTGAAGCCTTCTTGGACCTTCCAGCCCAGCTCAGCCGCCAAGGGAATGACCCCAGCTGACACCACATGCAGCAGAACTGCTCAGCTGAACTCAAATTCCAGACCCACAGAATCATGACAAAATCAAATGGTTGTTGTTGGAAGCTGCTACGTTTCATGGTGATTTGTTATACAGCAATAGCTACCAGCACTCCTCAGGAGAACTAGAAGACGACATGACATCCCAGACCATTCTGCCTTCCCGTTAACACTGTTCATCTTCATACCCCTCAGCAGAGTAGACTGCAGGTGTCTCACCTGCAAGAGCCTCCCAGTTAGTCTCCATCTCTGCTCCTGCCCCCCTTCCAAAACAAAACCAAACCATAAATCAGAGTACATCAACTCTCTGCTTAAAAATCCTTCAGTGGGGGCTTCCCTGGTGGCGCAGTGGTTGAGAGTCCGCCTGCCGATGCAGGGGACGCGGGTTCGTGCCCCAGTCCGGGAAGATCCTACATGCCACGGAGCGGCTGGGCCCGTGAGCCATGGCCGCTGAGCCTGCGCGTCCGGAGCCTGTGCTCCGCAACGGGAGAGGCCGCAACAGTGAGAGGCCCGCGTACCGAGAAAAAAAAAAAAAAAATCCTTCAGCGGTTTCCCATTGTCTTCAAGATAAATACAGGATCCTTACTATGGCTGATAAATGCTGCGTGACCTAGCTCCTGTCTTCTTTGTAGCCTTCTACCACTCCCCCAACATCTCTGTGGTGCAGCCATGGGGCGTCTTCCTGTCTCAGGCACACACCAAGCTCTCTCCTGCCTCAAGACTAGCTCCTTTTCGGGCCTCTCTGAAGTGGCAGGCCAACCTCCGCCCACCCCACATTCGCTATCATATCCCGCTGCTAACTCACTTCTAGTGCTTACCACTATCTAAAAATATCTGGTTTGTTTATTTGTTGTCTGTAAGCTCCAGGAAGGTAGGAAATGTTTCTTTTTTTTACTCCATCTAAAGGTGCTTACTAAGTGTTTGCTGAATAAACCATCAAGTAAGTGGAAGAAGGAAGGAAGGAGGAAGTTTGGGGTCATAGAAAGAGCACTACAATTACCGCACTCAGAAAACCCTGGTTCTTGCTCCGCTTCTGCCCCCCACCCCCCCACCCCCGCTTACCTCCAGGCAAGCCACTCACCTCACCTCATCAGGATCCCCACCATGATGTGCCTGGCCCGGTGATGTTATTTATGCCATACACGTGCAGTCTTCATGTTTTTTGCTCATGAATCCCCATAAGAATTTTGGACAAGCTATGTTACTCTCATACATTTTTAAGTCAACAACTAAAATTATTTCTCACAAATTAAAATTGGTTCCAAGACAGAATTTTCTGGCATAGTCTTTATTAGAGACACGCTTTAGATATACCTTCATCCAAGCCTTGGAGCTACAGAATTAGCCTGTTCAGTTTATGGAAAATGTCTACCATACAATCCAACTGTCAAAACCAGTCCTCACTGTCAAGCCAGTGAGTCAAACCAGAATAATTTTCTGTCTATGAGAGAATCCACCTTCATTTTTTTTCTTGTTGCCTTTAATTAATTAATTTTTTATTGAGGTATAGCTGACTTACAATATTATGTTAGTTTCAGGTGTACAACATAGTGATTCAAAATTTTTATAGATTATATCCATTTAAAGTTATTATAAAATATTGGCTATATTCCCTGTGCTATACAATATATCCTTGCAGCTTATTTTTCAGAGTAGCCTGAACCTCTCAATCTCCTACCCCTATCTTGCCCTTCCCCCTCCCCTCCCCCTCCCCCTCCCCCTCCCCTCTCCCCACTGGTAACCACTAGTTTCAGCCTTACTAAGCCCCTTGCAGTTCCAGCTCCCACCCTCCACTAGGCATTTTCAGGAGCATCTCCCTCTGCTAGAATATCTTCTCTCTCTAATTTGTTCTGGCAAAGTCCTAACGCTCTCTCCAAGACTGTCCTAAACCTCCTCTGCAAAGCCTTATTAAGCATCTACCATGCGCATGCCGTGGTGCTAGGCACTGGATGCAGTAGCGAACAAAGCAGACATGGTAAAATTAAATGCCCCTCTTGGTCCCCTCAGCAACCTCTGCTCCTGTCTAAGTTACGATTGTCTTCTTTGCATTATCACTGTCTCCTCCACAAGGCTGTGAAAGCCCTGAAGATAGATTCTTAATAGGGATTCTTCATCTTTGAATCCCTATTATGGAGCCCACAGAATGCATCAATTAACGTTTGTTGAATTCATTTACTCATAAAGGATTCATTGACCATTTCTCTATCAGGGACACATAGGGTGCTTGTTATAAACTGTGAACACAGACATGGCCCCTGCCCTCTTGGGACTAACAGAGCACTTGACTAAATGAATGAAATATGAATGAGTGAATTAATAAACGAATCAGGGAAGGAGTGTGCTCTTTCCCACTTGGATGAAGCAGCCCAGAGCAGGAGATGTAGAGGAAGTGAGAAGCCAGTGTCTAGGAAGTTGGGGAAATGCTGATGCCCTTTTGTTCTTTCTGGTACACAGAAGCTTGAAGGACAGCAAGGAGTTAAACAAAGCCCATGGAGTCTAGAGTCTGAGCCACATTTGAATTCTGGTTGCACTACTTATTAGCCATGTGACCTTAGGCAAATCCCTTTGTCTGTTTGTATCTCCATTTCCTCCTCTGTAAAATGGGGCTGTTAATAATGTAACAGGGTTATGATTCAACGAGATTACGCATTTAAAAGCCTGTTACTTGAGGCCAGGCAGAGTTGGTTTTAGGAACTGGTAGTTCCTATCTTTGGCTCGGTGTGAGTATGCAAATTCAGAAACACAGCAGGAGAGCCTTCCTTTCCTTCCAACTAGAGGTTCCAGCCCTGGTCGGTGTTCTTACCTCAAACCCCGCAGGAGGTGCTTTCCCTATTCAGCCCCTCCCTTCACCACCTCCTTCACTCCCAGCTCAGTGTTTCCAGGTCTGCCCAAGTGCCTTCAAGGCCATGGGTGTCGACACATCTTTACAAGATAGAGAAGGTGGCAGTTAGGGAGGGGCATGGCAGGCAGGGGGCCAAAGAAGAAGGAAAGAGTAGAGCTGTTTCTTGAGGCCCCACTGTGTGCCTGGCACTCGGCTTGGTGCTTGACATGTATGCCTCATGTCATCTTCATAACAATACTATTTAGAGATACGGAAACTGAGGCTCAGGAAGAGGTGGGATATAAATCCAAGTGTGTCTGTGACTCCAAAATGAGTTTCCACTCTGCCACGCTGGCCACCAGATTATAAATGATCACTACACATTTGTGAAATAAATTTCAGTTTTCTTATTCCCAGGAACAGCGGAAATTGTGTGTCCCACCCCAAACTAACCCCACCCCTACCCAACCCCAGCCCTACCCACCAGAGAGAATCCAGCCACTTGCTCAAAGAACGATGAATAAACAAATGAATAGTAACAGATGAAGGAGTGAACAGAATCGCTCAGACACCTGTACCAGAAAGGAGGAAACAAATAACCTTGGAGACTTGCTGTGCAGGAAGAAGCCAGAGATGTCTCCCCTGGCTGTGGTCTCTGGGGCAGAGGTCGGGCAGCACAGGACTAGGATCTGGCTCAGCTGGAGGGAGGAAAAAACTGGGAGGCAAGTCACTGAGGAGAATGGGATGAAGGAAGAGAAAGAAGGCCAGTGATTGACCAGCGCTGGGAGGGGCAATGGCATTACCTGGCCCTCCGGCCATGGGGGAGGGGGATGAGTCAGAGCCAGCCCCCTGACTGCTGGCCCAACCTGCTGCCAACTTTTTTTTTTTTTTTTTTTTTTTTGCGGTACGCGGGCCTCTCACGCTGTGGCCTCTCCCGTTGCAGAGCACAGGCTCCGGAAGCGCAGGCTCAGCGGCCATGGCTCACGGGCCCAGCCGCTCCGCGGCATGTGGGATCCTCCCGGACCGGGGCACGAACCCGTGTCCGCTGCATCGGCAGGCGGACTCTCAACCACTCCGCCACCAGGGAAGCCCCGTGCTGCCAACTTTTAAAATGAAAGTAGCAGGATCCCAAGCGGCCACTCATGAAGGCTACTGCGGAAGGAGGCTGCCAAGGGAGCACCCCACGTTTGGCTCTGGGCCTCGGGCTCTCCCCCCACCCGCCAGACAGAGGGACCCAGTCCACCAGCTACCAGCTCTCGCAGCTTACCTCGGGGAGGCCAAGGGCCGTTCCAGGCAGGACAGACTGCTCCCCCCGTGTTCCAGGACAAGGGACTGCCTCAGCTGCCCTGAAGTTCCCGCCCTGCCAGGCACTCCTAGGTCCCTCCCCAAATTAAAATCCTCCGCACAGGTTCCCTCCGGCCCAGCCCCCGGGGGAGGGAGCCCGAGGAAATCCCCTCCCAGCCCTGAGACGGCCTGGGCCGGTCCAGCCAGCTCGGCAGTCTCAGCCCTGGGCTGGCCCTGGATGAATGAGTCCTCTCGCTCCGCCTGCCTGGGTCTGAGCCAGAGAGCCTGTGACCGCCCCTTAGCTCTTTCTTGTTGGCCGAGGCCCTGAACTCCAATCCTCTTCCAAGTCCTACCCTCCTGGGTCTCCTGCCCGGCGTTCTTAGCTCTCTGGGGAAAGAGCTCAGCAGGAGGGCTTCTTTCTTTTCCCCGCATTCCTATTTCCTAATTCTTCTCACTGGCTCAACTCGACAAGAAGCCGGAGGGCAAGAGAGCTTATTGATGCCATCCACAGGGGTCAGCGTCCCAAGACACAGAGCAAGGCAGAGCCGGGTAGAGAGAATGGATGGTGGAAGGGCAACTAAGGAGAAAAAAAAGTCTTCCCTCCTGCGTTTCTCCGTTACTCACATACGACTGCCACACAACACTTCTGACACCAGATGTGTGGGTTTTCCCCACACCAAACAATTCTGCGACAGCAGCTGGGTGTCCTACAATTTATCTCAGTTCTGACATGACCTACCTGAAGAGAGTGTCAGATCCCACAGATGAAGGGCTCAGACTGCCCTCCACTTCAGAAGCCAATTGCAAGAAGTAGGTCCCCAGCTCACCCACAACTTCTGTCCAATTTAGCTACAAATCAGAGGTTCTCGTGTTCCCTTCCTGAGATATATAGGGCGAGGTCTGGGAGGGTCCCAAGCACAGGAGTTTCTGTCCCCGTGGAGTTGGGATGTACCACCCTGCCGCTAGGTGGATGTGTTTACCAACCTGGAAGATCCCCGGACCCCCTGATATTGGGATTTTATGGAGGCTTCCTCAGGTAGGCATGATCGATTATTAACTCCATTTCCAGCCCCTCTATCCTCTCTAAAGGAGTGGAGGGAGCCGGGTTGAAAATTCCAATGTTCTAATACTGGCTTGGTTTTCCTGGTGACCAGCCCCATGCAGGAGCCCACACAGAGTGGCCTTGTTACAACAAAAGATGCTCCTTGTGCTCTTATCTGGACTTAGGAGTTTACAAGGGTTTTAAGAGCCCTGTGTCAGGGACAGAGTCAAAGACCAAATATTACAACAAAAAGATGCTTGCAGCGCTCTTATCACTTAGGAAATTACAAGAGTTTTAGGAGTTCTGTGCCAGGAACCGGGGACAGAGACCAATATATGTATTTTCTAGTATCTCACAGAGGGGAAGCAAACAGCTGGAAAAAAGATATTTAGGAGTTGCACAGAAATAGCAACTGCAGCCCTGGGATTGGGTGAGATCACTCAGGGAGAGAAACCAGAGAAAGGAGAAAAGGAAATCTAGGACAGAACTCTGGGAAACACCAAGGGACATGCAGAGCATGGAGCAGGGGAAAGAAAGAGGAAAGGCCAGTAGTGAGAACCAAGGGTTTGAGTCAGTTCGAGCTGCTATAACAAAATACTATAGACTGGGTGGCTTAAACAACAAACATTCATTTTTCACAGTTCTGGATGCTGGGAAGACTAAGACCAAGGTGCTGGCAGATCAGTGTCTGGTGAGAGCCCTCTTCCTGGTTTGCAGATGGCCACCTTCTCGCCATATCCTCACATGGTGGAAAGCAGAGAAAGGAAGCAAGCTCTCTGTTGTCTCTTCCTAGAAGGGCTCTAATCCCATCATGAGGGCTCCACTCTCATAACCTAATTACCCCCCAGAGGCTCCATGGCAAACACCATCACACGGGGGGCTTAGGGCTTCAACACATGAAGTGGAGGGAGAGGGAACACAATTCAGTCTATAGCACCAGGCATCCTGTCCACTATAGGGATTGAGCAGGAAGGCCATAAAAGCAGATGAGAACTGGAAGGAACAGAGCAAGTAGGCTGAAAGGGGGAGGGGTGGCACCTGGAGATGCCTCAAAGCACTAGAGCCTTTTGTCAGGAGCTTAAGGGAGTTGCACCCCATCCCTATTTTCTAACTAAAGTAGGTGGCAAGGTCACCCGTTCGGAGTTACAGGGAAAGAAGTTCAATCAAAGATTGAAGGAAATTGTCAAATGTTTGAAAAAACGGTTAGGACGAGGGAAACATGACCAAAGTAATGTAGAGGCTCACAGAGGGGGTGGTGAGAACCCGATCAGAATGACACAGATTAACAAAGAGCAAGAGTGAGGGGCCCTCAGGGAGTGAGAAACCAGGGAAAGCAGATACTGCCCTGAGTGATAGGACATTAAGATCATTGCGAAATGGACAAGACTCATGGGGAATGCCACCAACACCATAGGCTCCCAGGACTGGAGGGAGTTTTCCCATAAGATGGGAACCGTCTATAGAAAGAAGGTCCTGCTCAAAAGGACCGAGGGAAGCCATAAAAGTGCAAAGAGCGTCTGAGGCCAACAGTGGCAGCGCTGGGTCGCAGAACTGCACAGGGACAGTGGCTGTGCCTGGTCAACTCCAGTACCCAGTTCTCCCCACCAAGTAAAGCAGGACCCAGGCTGCCAAAGACATCACTCACTGAACAGTCCAACCCTCCAACCAACCCCCCTTGTTCTTCCTTCACCCTCAACAAGCTGCTTCCTGATTGTGATTTGGCTTCCCAACCTGTGTGATTTCAGAGAGCAAAGGTGTCTGCCCACACCCAACCCATACGTAAGTTAGGGAGCTCTCAGAGAGCAAAGCCTGTATCTAATGTATCTCTGTGTCCCCAGCAGCCAGCACAGGGTTCGGCATTGAGTTGGGGTTCCAAAAAGCATTTGAAAAACAGATCTGGGGAGGGCTGATATATCCTTAAATACATTTTGTAAATTAATAAATTCTCATTCAGGGTTTGTACACTGGTTGCTTACGATCTCATTCATGTGGATCAGTACCTACAAATCACTTCAGTTCTGAAATATTGACAAGGTCATGTATCCAAGCTTGAAAAATTCAGAGCCTGACCTTGGACTGTGGTGAGTGCCAGGGTCGTACCCCCACTTTTAAAAATTTATTTTATTGAAGTATAGTTGACTTACAATGCTGTGTTAATTTCTGTTGTACAGCAAACTGATTCGGCTATACATCTATACTTTTTCATATTCTTTTCCATTATGGTTTATCACAGGATATTGAATATAGTTCCCTGTGCTATACAGTAGGACCTTGTTGTTTATCCATCCTATATAAAATACTTTGCATCTGCTAATCCCAAACTCCCAATCCCATTCCTCCCCCACCACCCTCTCCCTTGACAACTGCAAGTCTGTTCTCTTTGTCTGTGGGTCTGTTTCTGTTTTGTAAATAAGTTCATTTGTGTCATATTTTAGATTCCACATATAAATGATATCATATGGTATTTGTCTTTTTCTTTCTTTTTTTTACAAATTTATTTATTTATTTTTATTTTTATTTTTGGCTGTGTTGGGTCTTTGTTGCTGTGCGCAGACTTTCTCTAGTTGCAGCGAGCAGGGGCTACTCTTTGTTGAGGTGAACGGGATTCTCATTGCAATGGCTTCTCTTGTTGCAGAGCACGGGCTCTAGGCACGCAGGCTTCAGTAGTTGTGACATGCGGCCTCAGTAGTTGTGGCTCGCGGGCTCTAGAGCACAGGCTCAGTAGTTGTGGTGCATGGGCTTAGTTGCTCCGCAGCATGTGGGAATCTTCCTAGACCAGGGCTCGAACCCGTGTCCCCTGCATTGGCAGGCGGATTCTTAACCACTGCACCACCAGGGAAGTCCTGTCTTTCTCTTTCTGACTTACCACACTTAGTTGATAATCTGTAGGTCATGTTGCTGCAAATGGCATTATTTCATTATTTTTTATGGCTGAGTAGCATTCCATTGTATATAAAGACCATGGCCCTCTGGGGTCAGTGAACCAGCCCTCTTTGTAAAGCACCACACCTAGCACCATCCCTCCTCACCCAACCAACATCATGAGACCTAGAATATCTTTTCCCTGGGAATTCCCTTGCGGTACAGTGGTTAGGACTCTGTGCTTCCTCTTCAGGGGCCTGGGTTTGATCCCTGAACAGGCAACTAAGATCCCACAAGCCTCACAGCAAAAAAAAAAAAAAAAAAAAAGTATCTTTTCCCATTTAGATTTTGCATTTGAAATTTCTACAACTGTTTGTGTGGCTTTTTTCCCCCCTCCTACAGCTATTAGCTGCTCTGGCAAGGAACATAGTAGGGTGGTAGGACTGATTCGGGTTTGGGTGCTACAGGAAGACAAGGGCCAAGTATCTTTCCAGCTCACCACACCCAGCTCCTCCCCACACCATCCCTCCAGACTTTGGCGGTCATATATGTAATCCACGCCCAGCATTGGTCTCAGTGACTGGACCACAGAAGGAGGACATTTGACTCAGGCTGGGCCAGTTCGTTTCCTTTTCCTAAAAATTGGCCATAGGGGAAGAGAGACTCTACTCTGTCTCTTCTTATAGCTGTAACTAAAAGAAGTTAACCTGGGAGCTGCAGAGAGCTCCTTGTGTGGAGATGCGGGGTAAAGAAATATTTTCTTGGAACTCTGAGCTTGCCACAGTGTATGTAGAAAATTCCAGTCTTTCCCCCTGTGTGTCTCCTTTTCTGCTCATACAGAACACTTCTCTCCTGACACTTCTGGTCATCAAATGTGTGACCACCAAGCAATTTTCTGTGACACCAGCTGGGTGCCCTACAATTTAACTCAGTTCTGACACTATCGCCCTGAAGAGAGTGTCAGATCTCACAGGTGAAGGGCTCAGTCCCACGAGACTATCCCCACTTCAGATATCAGCCAGTCCCAAGTAGTGGGTCCCCAGGTTACCCACAACTTTTTTTTAATATATATTTATCGGATAATTGCTTTACATTGTTGTGTTAGTTTCTGCTGTACAACAAAGTGAATCAGCTATATGTATACATATATCCCCGTATCCCCTCCCTCTTGCGTCTCCCTCCCACCCTCCCTATCCCACCCCTCTAGGTGGTCACAAAGCTTCAAGCTGATCTCCCTGTGCTATGCAGCAGCTTCCCACTAGCCATCCATTTTACATTTTTACCCAAAACTTCTATCCACTTGGTTACAAATTGGAGGTTCCCACGTTCCCCTACTAGGGTTTGATTAATTTGCTAGAGTGGATCACAGAACTCAGGGAAACACTTATATTTACCAGTTTGTTAAAAAATATGATAAAGGATACAGATGAACAGGCAGGTGAGGACATATAAGACGAGGTCTGGGAGGGTCCCATCAGCAGGAGCTTCTGCCTCCATGGAGTTAGGGTGCATACTCTCCCAGTACACGGATGTATTCACCAACCTGAAAGCTCTCAGAACACCGTGCTATTGGCATTTTAAAGAGGCTCACTTATGTAGGCATGATCAATTATCAACTCCATTTCCAATCCCTCTACCCTTACTAGAGAAGTGGGGGTGGGGAGGTAGGGCTGAAAATTCCAAGCTTCTAATCATGGCTTAGTCCTTCTGGTGACCAGCCCCCATCCAGGAGCCCACTCAGAGTCACCCCATTAGAAAGAAAGATGCTCTTACCACTTAGGAAATTACAAGGGTTTTAGCAGCTCTGTGCCAGCAACTGGGTGCAGAGACCAATACATACGTTCTATTATCTCACACACATCATAACACCTACCACAATGTATTTAAAGTACCTGAGTGTGTGTCTTTCTCTTTCCCTGCTAAAGGGCATGCCCTGAGATTATGAGTTCTTCAAGAACAGTAACCTTCACTGTTTCATCTTTGTATCCATGCAATTATGCCCTGAATCTGACACAAAGTATGAAACAATGAATGTTTGTTGAACTTTCAAACTGGGCAACATAAATGAGGTTCTCACCTTTTCCAGGTGAAGGCTCCCTCAGCCACTAGCAGGTGTCAGGACATGTCTCTGTGGCTTCTGGCCACCAAGCTACTTGTCTGATCCATAGTGAGTGGTAAAAGTACAGGAGAGTCACTAGAGGTATGCAGAGTGACCACCTGGACAGCTCTGAGGCCCTAGTGTGTCAGCTCTAACAGGAAGCAATTTAAAGTAGGCTGCAACACGGGCTTCCCTGGTGGCTCAGTGGTTGAGAGTCCACCTGCCGATGCAGGGGACGCGGGTTCGTGCCCCGGTCCGGGAAGATCCCACATGCCGCGGAGCGGCTGGGCCCGTGAGCCGTGGCCGCTGAGCCTGCACGTCCGGAGCCTGTGCTCCACAACGGGAGAGGCCACGACAGTGAGAGGCCAGTGTACCGCAAACAAACAAAAATAAACAAACAAACAAAAAAAAGTAGGCTGCAACAAGTTACTCATTGTATTCTTCCAGATTGCGTGGAGCATGTTCCCCAAATGCTGAGTTCTTTCCTCAGTGTGTCAGATGAACTGCAAACATAAGCCTCCCAATAAATTAGCTTTCCTTATGGTTTTGTTTTGTGTTTTTGTCTTGAGGTGGACCATTTTTAAAGTCTTTATTGAATTTGTTACAATATTGCTTCTGTTTTACATTTTGGTGTTTTGGCCACGAGTCATGTGGTGGGATCTTAGCTCCCAGACCAGGGATCAAACCCGCACCCTCTGCATTAGAAGGCGAAGTCTTAACCACTGAACGGCCAGGGAAGTCCCTTCCTTATGGTTTTTAGCATTCTATGCCTAAAGGAAAAATAAGTTGTTAAAAAGATATTTGTTTATGAAAAAAGACATACCATTCACAGAAAACCCAATCGAGCAGAACTTTAAAACAAAACAAAACAAAAATAAACAAACAAACAAAAACTAGACAAGATGTAAAGAAATCTTTTTTAATGCATGACTGACCTTGACTGGATGTGAGGAATCCCTAAGAGAAAACAGGAGTAAGCAATTGTGAGAATCGTATTTGCCCCAGTGGCATATACAGATTCCTAGTGATCCAGCATCTGTGTTTTCATGGGTTATGGAGGTAAGGAAGCCTGAGTCTAAGGAGAGCAGAAAGTAAAATCAGAGGATAAGGCTGAGCCTCTCCAATCCCCTAACCACTAATATCCTCGTGGGCAGTGGGTAAACTAAAAACAAAAACCAAAAACGGGGAGTGGTGGGGATGCAGGTCTATCTTAACTTGGATCAGCGTAAAGTAAAAAATAAACAAACAAAAAACTCTCTCTCCTGAGAATTCTCTATCCCAAGAATTCTCTATCCCATACCTCCACTCATATATATTTACCTAGGGACATACTCACTTCAGCTGTGTGACCCAAAACACTCCAAGATGAAAATTTAAAGTGTTTCTGGATTGGTAGGACAGACAGATATCTGGCAGAAGCAAACCCAAACTTCCTCTTGAAGAATATCATTAAATCCAAGCCTCAAACATTTTCCCACAAAGTTTCAGCATGACTCACAATTTTTTTAAAAAGTCTCTAACTACACAAAGAAACAAATGCCTACAAGCAGAAGCAACCAACTAGAGAATTATACCCATAAAGATCACAGATATGGGCTTCCCTGGTGGCACAGTGGTTGAGAGTCCGCCTGCCGATGCAGGGGACACGGGTTCGTGCCCCGGTCTGGGAAGATCCCACATGCCACGGAGGGGCTAGGCCTGTGAGCCATGGCTGCTGAGCCTGCGCGTCCGGAGCCTGTGCTCCGCAACAGGAGAGGCCACAACAGTGAGAGGCCCACGTACCGCAAAAAAAAAAAAAAATCACAGATACTGCTATTATCAGCTATAAACTATAATTTTATTATGTTTAATATGTTGAAATAAATTAAAGAGGGAATGAAAAGTACAACCAAGAAAAAGTAAATAGTAATGACAATAAGTCTGGGCAAATAACAAGAGATTCTAAAAATCCTCGATATTTTCCCTTGTTTAATTTCACTAGAGAAATTTAAGAACCCTTGAACTGCCAGAAAACCAACAGCAGGGTAAATGGAAGGATTAATATATGGGGCCTGCTGCCTGGCTGAGATCACAGTATTGAAGTTCACCATGCCACGAGTTACAGAGATTGCTGAAGGTTTTAATTTAGAGCTGCTGATCTTTGTAAGTTTCTCAGAACTTTTTTGTGATAAAATGTACATAACATAAAATTTACCATTATAACCATCTTTAAGTGTACATCTCAGTGGACTCTCATTGCTTCTTAAGTCTTCTCTTCGTTTTTGATGTTTTAAAGTTTCACTATTATGATTTTCTATTTATTTACTCTGTATTCATTTGGATTCCCGATTATGAGTTGATATTATTTATCAGTTCTGGAATATTCTTACAATGACCTTTTTGAAGAGCATCTCTCCTTCAGTCTCTGTTATCTCCTTCTGGATGCAACTCTCATTAGATGGACATTGGATCTTCTTATTGTCCACTCGTTGTCTTTAAACTTCTGTTTTATATTTTCTCTCTCTTGGTTTCTGTGTTGTATTCTGCGTAACTTCTTCACGCACAACTTCTAATTCACTAAATCTTTCTTTCATTTTTAATCTGTGATTTAACCCATACAATGGATTTCTAATGTCGGTTATTACATTTTTTCTTTCTGTACATTTTATTGGATTCCTTTTCAAGTCTGTTTGATTAGTTTTGATAAATTTAATTGAATATTTACATATTAATGATTGTGAGGAGTATGTTAAAATATCTTACTATAATAACACATTTATTAACTTCTTATATCCCTACACTTATTCAAACAACTTAAGTAACATAATTAGCAAGCTTGATCTAATGGACTTAAATAGAACACTGTACCTATCATTCCAGGAACATAAAAATATTTATAAAAATGACTTATATTAAGTAATAAAGCAAGTCTCAAAACATTTCAGAGAAATCATATCATACAAATCACATTTTCTTACCACAATATAACTAAGCTACAGATTAATAACAAAAAATGGACTTAAATGAAATATCTAGAAAAGGAAAATTCATAGAGACAGAAAATAGAATAGAGGTTACCAGGGGTGGGGCTGAGGGGTGGGGAAGACATGGAGTTATTGCTTATTGGTTATAGAGCTTCTGTTTGGGGTGATGAAAAAGTTTTGGAAATAGATAGTGATGATGGTTTTACAACATTGTGAATATAATTAATGCCACTGAATTGTACATTTAAAAATGCTTCAAATGGCAAATTTCATGGTATGTATATTTTACCAGAATAAAACATTTAAGAAAAACCCCAAAAAGATAAATAAAAACAAAACAAAAAATATATCTGGAAATTTAAAATACATATTTCCAAATGACCAATGGTCAGAAAGACATCATCATGGAAATTAGAAAATACTTCACAATATTGTAAATTGACTATACTTCAATAAAAAATAAATTAAAGAAAAAAGAATACACTTGAAACCAAACTATTACAGGCCACAATTTTTGGCATGCAGCAAAAGTAGCACTTACAGAGAAATAATATATTTAAATAGTGCATTAAATATCTATTGCGATATAAATGATTACCCCCAAACTTAGTGATTTAGTTTTAGCAACAGACATTTATTATCTCATACTTTCTGTGGGATAGAAATTCAAGAGCATCTTGGTTGGATGGTCCTGGCTCAGAAACTCTAATGAGGTGGCAGTCATCCAAAGGCCTGACTGGGGCTAGAGGATGAACTTTAAGGTGTCTCACTCATATTGTCGGCAAGTTGGTGCAGGCTGTTAGCAGGAAGCCTTCATTCCTCTCCTTGTGGACCCCTGCACAGGTCTGCTTGAGTTCATACAACATGATGGCTGACTTACCCCAAAGCAAACAATCCAATGTACTTAGGTGGAAGCCACAATGCCCTTTATCATCTAGCGTCAAAGTCACACATCATCACTTCTACCACCATAGAAACCAGCCCTGATTCACTGAGGGAGGAAACTACTCAAGGGTGTGAATATTAAGTGGTAATGACCCTTGAGGGCCATCTTAGGGGCCCACTACTACAAATAGTGGAATATTAAAATAATTTTTTCTTTAGAATCAGAAATAAGGCAAGAATGCCCATCATCACCATTTCTACTCAATATTATGCTGGAGGTGATAGACTGTACATTAAAAAAAGAAAAAGGGGAATCCCTTGGTGGTCCAGTGGTTAGGACCCAGTGCTTTCACTGCTGGTCCCGGGTTCAATCCCTGGTTGGGGAACTAAAATCCTGCAAACTGCATGGCATGCATGGGCAAAGAAAAAGAAAAAGTAAAAAAAGAAAACTCTTTTTTTTTTTGAAGAATTGGAAAGTAAAAAACAAAACAAATTACATGCAGGTAATATGCTTACTTATATAGAAACCCCCCCCCCAAAAAAAACTACAAGCAATTTATTTGAATTAATAATTTAGGAAATGTATCAGCTTTATGATCAATATTCAAAAGCCAATTCAGTTGCTACATACCAGCAATTAACATAATATAAAGACCTTTAAATGATATCATTATAATATTTTAAGAATATATCATTAACTATATTTTTGAAAACTATAAAGTACCTAGGACAAATCTAATAATATTTTCCAAAATACTGTTTAGATTTTATATATACACACATATTTATACATACACAAATATCTATATCTACAGCTGACTCTTGAACAAGGAAGGGGTTAATCAGCATATAACTTAGTCAGCCTTCCGTATCTGTGTAAGTGGATCCTGGAAGTTCAAACCTGAGTTTTTCACGAGTCAACTATACATTCATATACATATATATTTTTTAGTTATTTTTATTTATAAAACAACTACATGACATGGATGGCCCTAGAGATTGTCATACTGAGCAAAGTAAATCAGACAGAAAAGGACTAAAATCATATGCTATTGCTTATAAGTGGAATCTAAAAAAAATGATACAGGGACTTCCCTGGTGGTCCCATGGTTAAGAATCCACCTTCCAATGCAGGGGATGCAGGTTTGATCCCTGGCCGGGGAACTAAGATCCCACATGCCACAGGAGAACTAAGCCTGCATGCTGCAGCTACTGAGCCCGTGCGCTCTGGAGCCCGCACGCCACAACTAAAGAGAAGCCCGTACACCACAACTAGAGAAGCCTGCACACTGCAAGGAAAGATCCCGCAGGCCGCAACAAAGATCCTGTGTGTCACAGCTAAGACCCGACACAGCCAAATAAATAAATAAATAAATAAATAAATAAAATTTAAAAATAGAAGTTAAAAAAAAGGTACAAATGAACCTATTTACAAAACAGAAATAGAGTCACAGATGTAGAAAACAAACTTATGGTTACCAAGTGGGAAGCGGGTGAGCAGGAGGGATAAATTGGGAGATTGGGATTGACATATACACACTATTAGATATAAAATAGATAATTAATAAGAACCTACTGTATAGCACAGGGAACTCTACTCAATACCTTGTAATGACCTGTATGGGAAAAGAACCTAAAAAAGAGTTGATATATGTATATTTATAACTGATTCACATTGCTGTACAGCAGAAACTAGCACGACACCACAAATCAACTATACTCCAATAAAAATCAATTTTAAAAAATAACTATAAAGATAAGTAGGAAAAAATGAAAAAAATCAAGATAGTGGCCATTCTGATGTAGAAGGAAGAGTTGGGATGGGGGGACAAAACACATTAGCAGCTACAAAAAGACTTTTAATATTACTTCTTATGCTTGATAAACATTCTTTTTATTTTTAGTATTTTATCACCATGAACAAATTCATTGTAAACATCTTGTTATGGACTGAATTGTGTCCCATCCCAAAACTCATATGTTGAAGTCCTAACCCCAATGTGACTTTATTTGTAGATGGGATCTTTAAAGAGGTAATTCAGGTTAAGCAAGGTCATAGGGGTGGGGCCCTAATCCAATGGACTGGTGTCCTTACAAGTAGAGGAAGTGACAGCAGGGGTGCAGTGCACAAGAAAGGCCATGTGAGGACACAGCTAGAAGGTAGTCAAATACAAGCCAAACAAAGAGAGGCTTCAGGAGAAACCAAACCTGCCAGCACCTTGATCTTGGCACTTCCACCCTCCAAAACTGTGAGAAAATACATTTCTGTTGTTTAAGTCACCCAGTCTGTGGTATTTCGTTATAGCAGTCCAAGCAAATGAACATACCCATTATTACACATTTGTCTTTATATATGAGTGCTTTTATTGGTATAGAATAGATTTTGCAGGAGTTGGATCGATGGTTGCATATTTTTAATCATAGAAGATGCTGCCAGGCGGCTTTCCAAAAAGAACTAAAAAAATTTATGTTTACGACAGCAGTATATGAGGGTTACTTTTTCCTCAAAACCCCTCCAGTAATAGGTGCTATTGATCTTTTTACTATTTACTGGTCCAATGGGTCTAAAGTAGTATTTCATTGAACTTTAATTTACATTTCTCTAACATGTCAGTTTGAACATCTTTTCAAATGGCTGTAGGTCATTAAGATTTGCACCTCTGTGAATTATCTCTTCCTGTCTTTTGCTCATTTTAAGTGGATTATTCTTTTCTTTTCTTATCAGTTAGTGAGATATTTATATTATAAATATTAATTCCCTATGCATAAGCCCAAAATTGAAAATATGTATTTTTCTAACCTATTTCTCATCAATTAATCTGTTTACAACTTTTTAAGCATACAAGAGCTTAAGGGCTTCCTTGGTGGTGCAGTGGTTAAGAATCCACCTGCCAATGCAGGGGACACATTTTCGAGTCCTGGTCCGGGAAGATCCCATATGCCGCGGAGCAGCTAAGCCCTTGTGCCACAACTAATGAGCCTGTGCTCTAGAGCCTGCGAGCCACAACTACTGAGCCCATTGCCACAACTACTGAATCCCTCATGCCTATAGCCTGTGCTCCGCAACAAGAGAAGCCACCACACTGAGAAGCCCGCACACCACAACGAAGAGTGGCCCCTGCTCACCACAACTAGAGAAAAGCCCATGCACAGCAATGAAGACCCAATGCAGCCAAAAAATATAAATAAATACAATAAATAAATTTATTTTTTTAAAAAGTTTAATTTTTACATGATAAAATATGTCTGGGCTTCCCTGGTGGCACAATGGTTAAGAATCTGCCTGCCAATGCAGAGGACATGGGTTCAAGCCCTGGTCCAGGAAGATCCCACATGCCACGAAGCAACTAAGCCCGTGCACCACAACTACTGAGCCTGCGCTCTACAGCCCATGAACCACAACTACTGAGCCCATGTGGCACACCTACTGAAACCTGGGCACCTAGAGCCCATGCTCCACAGCAAGAGAAGCCACCGCAATGAGAAGCCTGTGCACCACAACGAGGAGTAGCCCCCGCTCTCCGCAACTAGACAAAGCCCACACGCAGCAACGAAGATCCAGTGCGGCCAAAAATAAATAATAAAATAAAAAATAAATTAAAAAAATATATGTCTATCTTTTCCTTACAGCTTCTGCATTTCCAGTATTGGCTAGGAAGATCTCCGTCACTCCTAGATTGTTCATAATATCTCCTGTTTTCTTTGCAGGGTTTTATGATTTCATTTTTCTACTGCCATTTTTTTGCAGTTTGATAAAATTTTAAACTTTTTTTTAATTGAAGTACAGTTAATTTACAATGTTCTGTTAGTTTCACCTGTACAGCAAAGTGATTCAGTTTTATATATATATTTTTTTCTTTTTCAGATTCTTTTCCATTATAGATTATTACAAGAAGAATTTTAAACTTCTATTTATTCTATGTGCTTGAAGCAGATATAAGTATCTCTGAAAGTTCTGAATGACAAAATTGACAATGGGGTATTCAGCTTGGGAAGATCCCATATGTCATTTCTCTTTGGCCAGTGTCCCAAGTATATTCCACAGATCCTAGTCTCATTACATGATCCCGAAAGAAGGGTTTCTTGGTTAATTAAGTGTAGAAAATGTTTCATATTATTAACTTTCCCTTGAAGAGTCACAGTGCATGTCAGTATCATGAGGCTCTAAGAAGTCCTGTAACAAACAGACACGTCTGTTCAACTTCGCTTCACCTAGCACTTCTCAAGCTTGTCAGACCTCTTTCCTGTAACATTTCCCATAATGCCTGCTAACATGTTCATCCCCCAAACTAGCAATGCCCTCTAGGAATAGCTTTGGGGACTAAATAGGATATTTCCTGCCAAATTTACTTATAAAATAAATGTACTGTTGTTTAATACATCTTATGGGATAAAGCTGGAGAAGGAGATTTTGTTATATTGTTACAGGTCACATTATGGCTAACTTTTCCCTGATTACCATTATTCTTTTTTTTTTTTTTAAACAACACAAATTTATTATCTCAGTTTCCATGTGTAAGGAGTCTGGGTACCGGTTAGCTGAGTCCTCTGCTCAGTACCTCAGTGTCGAAGTAAGATACAATCAAGGTTTCAAAGGGGGATACTATCTTATCTGAAGCTCACTGAATGTTGGCAGTGTTCATTCAGTTCCTTATGGTTGTCAGACTGAGGTCGTTTTCTTGCTGTCTATCAACTGAGGGCCGTTGTCATTATTCTTGAAAATGGAGATTATATTAATTATCTATTGTTATATAACAAACTAACCCCCAAATTTAGTGGCTTACAACAACAATAAACTACTATATCTTGGAGTGTTTGTGAGTCAGAAATTCAGGAGCAACTTGGCTGGGATGTTCAGGATCTTTCATGAGGTTGCAATAAAGATGTCAACTAGGGACTTCCCTGGTGGTCCAGTGGGTAAGACTCCACACTCCCAATGCAGGGGTCCGGGCCCAATCCCTGGTAGGGGAAGTAGATCCTGCACACATGCCGCAACTGAGAAGCCTTCATGCCGCAACTAAGACACAGTGCAGCCAAAATATAAATAAATAAATGATGTTAACTAGAGCAATAGTCATCTGGAAGCTTGACTGGGGTTATAGGATCTGCTTCCAAGTGGCAAGGTGGTGTCAGCTGTTGGTAGGAGGCCTCAGTTCCACTCCATGTGAGTATCTCCCAGGGCTACATAGTGTCCTTATAAAATAGTGACTGACTTCCTCAAAAGCAAGCTACCAAAGGGACTGAAGCAGAAGAGGCAATGTCTTTTATGACCTATTCTCAGTAGGTTCATACTATCACTTTGATAGAATTCTACTGATCTCACAAGTCAGTCTTTATCAAATGTGGGAGAGGACACACAAGGGCATGAATATCACAAGGCCAGGAACGTTGCTAAGAGAGTAAATCTGAAATGTTCTCACCACACACACACACGCACACGCATACACACACAAAAGTAATTATGTTTTATATATTAGTGACATATATGTGTAATTATACATCACTAACATTGTGATAATCGTTTTGCAATATATAGGCATACCATATCATCAAGTTCTACCCCTTAAATTTATACAATGTTATACAATCAGATCTTAATAAAGCTGGGGAAAAATTTTAAATAATAAATAAATAAATATCACAAGGCGAGGATTATTGGGCGCCATCTTGGAGGCTGCTACCACAGAGATGCTGAACTATTTTGAAAATATTTCCCTCTCACCTCAGTCTCTGACATAGTAAACTGGAAATTAATGTGTACATACAACTGAATAAGACTAAAGAATTAAAAAGAGGGATTTCTGTGGTGGCACAGTGGTTTAGAATCTACCTGCAAATGCAGGAGACACGGGTTTGATCCCTGGTCTGGGAAGATCCCACATGCCGCAGAGCAACTAAGCCCGTGTGCCACAACTACTGAGCCCAAGCTCTAGAGCCTGTGAGCCACAACTACTGAAACCCACACACCTAGAGCCTGTACTCCACAACAAGAGAAGCCACCACAATGAGAAGCCTGCGCACTGCAACGAAGAGCAGCCCCCACTCACCGCAGCTAGAGGAAGCCCACGCACAGCAACGAAGACCCAACACAGCCAAAAAAAAAAAGAAAGAATTAAAAATATTGAGAGTTAATGAAGGTCTGTTGAATTTTCTTGACAAATTACTATCGTTCAAGCATTCCTTGAAACTCTGTCTTGATCGTACCTTGAAGGGAGGCTCTGCTCCCATTTTCTATTAGCAGATTATTCATAAACAAAATGGGTTCTGTCATTCTACCTTTGGGCAAATGTGCACCATGTCTTTCAAGTTTGTGGTTGAAGAAATAAAAACCAAAACAGAGCAAAACAAAAATAATTTTACTAGACTTATGGTATGCAAGTTACATGCAAAACAAAGCATGGTAGGAGTATCTCAGGAAGCCAAAGTAACCTGGAGAAAGTAAAAAGGAGATGGAGGAATCAGGCTTCCTGACTTCAGACTATACTACAAAGCTACAGTAATCAAAACAGTATGGTACTGGCACAAAAACAGAAATATAGATCAATGGAACAGGATAGAAAGCCCAGAGATAAACCCATGTACCTATGGTCACCATCTTTGACAAAGGAGGCAAGAATATACAGTGGAGAAAAGACAGCTTCTTCAATAGGTGGAGCTGGGAAAACTGGAAAGCTACATGTAAAAGAATTAAATTAGAACATTTCCTAAAACCATACACAAAAATAAACTCAAAATGTATTAAAGACCTAAATATAAGGCCAGACACCATCAATCTCTTAGAGGAAAACATAGGCAGAACACTCTCTGACATAAATCACAGCAAGATCCTTTTTGACCCACCTCCTAGAGAAATGGAAATAAAAACAAAAATAAACAAATGGGACCTAATGAAACTTAAAAGCTTTTGCACAGCAAAGGAAACCATAAACAAGATGAAAAGACAACCCTCAGAATGCGAGAAAATATTTGCAAACGAAGCAACTGACAAAGGATTAATCTCCAAAACATAAGCAACTCATGCAGCTCAATATCAAAACAACAAACCACCCAATACAAAAATGGGTGGAAGACCTAAATAGACATTTCTCCAAAGAAGACATACAGATTGCCAACAAACAAATGAAAAGATGCTCAACATCACTAATCATTAGAGAAATGCAAATCAAAACCACAATGAGATATCACCTCACACCAATCAGAATGGCCATCATCAAAAAATCTATAAACAATAAATGCTGGAGAGGGGGTGGAGAAAACGGAACCCGCTTGCACTGTTGGTGGGAATATAAATTGATACAGCCACTATGGAGAACAGTATGGAGGTTCCTTAAAAAACTAAAAAGAGAACTACCATATGACCCAGCAGTCCCACTACTGGGCATACCCTGAGAAAACCACAATTCAAAAAGATACACATACCACAATATTCATCGCAGCACTGTTTACAATTGCCAGGACATGGAAGTAACCTAAATGTCCATCAACAAATGAATGGATAAAGAAGATGTGGCACATATATACAATGGAATATTACTAGGCCATAAAAAGGAACGAAATTGAGTTATTTGTAATGAGGTAGATGGACCTAGAGTCTATCATACAGAGTAAAGAAACTCAGAAAGAGAAAAATAAATACCATATGCTAATGCACATATATGGAATCTAAAAAAAACGGTACTGATGAACCTAGTGGCAGGGTTGGAATAAAAACAGAGATATAGAGAATGGAATTGAGGACACAGGGGGTGGAAGGGGAAGCCTGGACGAAGTGAGAGAGTAGCACTGACATATATACACTACCAAATGTAAAATGGATGGCTAGTGAGAAGCAGCCGCATAGCACAGGGAGATCAGCTCGATGCTTTGTGAAGACCTACGGGGGTTGGATAGGGAGGATGGGAGGGAGCTTCAAGAGGGAGGGGATATGGGGATATATGTATACTTATAGCTGATTCACTTCGTTGTACAACAGAAATTAACACAACATTGTAAAGCAATTATATTCCAATAAAGATACATGAAAAAAAAAAAAGAAGCAGCAGCTACCCAGGAATTTAAAGCTTATCAGCATCTCAGAGTCCTCAAGCAAATTGAGCCTAATAATCCTTCCTTGTAGGAGATTTTGTGAATGTGTTAAAAAACAAAAACAAACAAACAAACAAAAACAACCAAGTGTAGATCAAGGTCAATTGCAATGATTACTATAAATTTTTTCTGGACGAGACCTGATAATATTTCCCCATTTAGATCATTTGCTTAACTATTTAAAGGTAAGTAAAGAACTAAGGACAATTTGGTTGCAGAACATTTAGATTACTCTGACTGATTACTCTGATTCTCACCCACCTTATTACCTTAATTCCACAGATTTTATCTGATCTGAATAAACTTGAAATTTAGTGTGAAAAAGAAGGTTTTCCAAGGCTTCCCTGGTGGCGCAGTGGTTGAGAGTCCGCCTGCCGACGCAGGGGACACGGGTTCGTGCCCCGGTTCGGGAAGATCCCACATGCCGCGGAGCGGCTGGGCCCGTGAGCCATGGCCGCTGAGCCTGCGCGTCCGGAGCCTGTGCTCCGCAACGGGAGAGGCCACAACAGTGAGAGGCCCGCGTACAGAAAAAAAAAAAAAAAAGAAGGTTTTCCATACCATAAGCCTAATTATTTGATGTTTCTTTCATTTAAAGATCATTTAGGTTCCTCCTTAATAACAATCGCAAGCACTTACAGAGTACAGATTTTGTGCCAGACACTGTCCTAAGAGGTTTTACATATATGTTTATTCATAAATCCTAAAACATAGAAGATTAAGTGATTCTAGCTGGTGGGTGGCAGAATCCAGATAATCTGGCACCAGATCCTGCTTCTCCTTAGCAAAGTATTGATCAAGGGTTTTCAGATCATGTTTTACGTAAGAAGCATTGGTTGCTGTGGTGGATTAAAGACGGCTACAAATTCTTTGTCACTGTTTCCATTGAGAGGTAAATCTATTTCCTCTCTCCTTGAATTTGGGCTGGCCCTGTAATTTGCTTTGACTAAAATAATGTGGGGGGATTGATGCTTTTAACTTTTGATGCAGGGGTTACGAGATCTCCAACATCTACTTCCGGTACTTGGAATACTTCTTGGAACCCAGCTGGCATGCTCTCAAGATTGTGGAGAGGCCATGTGAAGGATGACGGAGGAACTCTGGTCAACAGCTCCAATTGTTGAGCTCCCAGTCAACTGCCAGTGAGACGAGGGAGCCATCTTCCGATGTTCCAGCCCGTTTGAACCTGGCATTAATGAAGCCCCAGCTAATATCATAAAGGAGAGAAGAGCTGTCCAGCTGAGCACAGTCACCTCACAGAATTGTGAGAAATAAATAGCTATGGTGGTTGTTTTAATTCACTAAATTTTAGGAGCATTTGTTATGGAGCAAGGGACAAACAAAATAGTTGATGATAATAGAATCCGCCCCCTCCATGAAGTTAAATGGCAACCAGCTAATTTAAGGCTTAAGGAAATTCAGACTTCCATGCTGTAGCAGTGGTTAAGAATCTGCCTGCCAATGCAGGCGATGCAGTTTCGAGCTCGAACCCATGTCCCCTGCATTGGCAGGCGGATTCTTAACCACTGTGCCACCAGGGAAGCCCTCCCCTTTTTAAAATGAGAGTTTTAATTGATGACTGCACTAATTTGCCAGGGCTGCCATAACAAAGTACTACTGACTGGATGGCTTGAACAGCAAGTTTATTTTCTCACAGTTGTGGAGGTTACAGTCCAAGATCAAGGTGTTGGCAGAGTTATTTTTTTCTGAGGTTCTCTCCTTGGCTTATAGATGGCCATCTTCTCCCCGTATATTCCCTCTGTATATGTCTGTGTCCAAATTTCCTCTTCTTGTAAGCCCACCAGTCTTACTGAATTAGGGCCCACCCCAATAATGTCTTCTAACTTAATTACCTCTTTAGACACTATCCAAATACAACCACATTCTGAAGTACAGAGGATTAGGTCTTCAACATATGAATTTTTGAAGATTATAATTCAGCCCACAACAAGGTCATGCTGTTTTTCCTGTACTGTTTTATACATAGTGTATTGCTTATAGTTAAATGTATCATTTTGGCCATAAGTTGTAAGATATGAATCTGATTGAGATTAGACATCACCTAGAGATTCTGTACTCAGAGATGGATTCAATAACTAGGTGTAATTTTGGATGTGAATGTGCTCGAAGTTGTATATGGTTTAATTGCATTGTATTACATAGGGAATTTTTGGAAAAGTATGTGTGGGAAGAAAGAGCACGTGTGTGTGCCTATACATATGTGTGTATGAGATTGTCAGGTGGATCATAATAAATACCTGTGGTATTGCACATCTAGCACTTTTCCTTTGTTTTGGACACTAACTCCTCCCTTCTCACAATTCATATGACTCCCATGGGAGATACATATTTTTACATAATCACATCCCTCCTGGCCACAGTTGATTGGTCTGAGGAGGGCATTTCATTCTAGTCAGGCCAATTAAACTCCTTCTCCAGGATTTTTCAGGCTTGAATTGATAACGTTCATCCTTCTCCAGGGGTGGAAGTTGTACATTGAAAAAATTAGGACCTGCTAGTCACATTCCTGCCATGTAGAGAAAGCCAGTTACCAATGAGAGAAAATGAAGCCAATGTGCTAAAAAAAAAAGCAAAACAAAACAAAAAAACAGAAACAAAATAGGAACGGAGTCCTGCAGCCCACCTGTATTCCTAACTCTCCTCAAGGCAACAGATTTGATGAGCCCAAAATATTTTTCCCATTTTGCCTAATATGGTTTGTATTGAGTTTTTCGGGGTTTTTTACAACCAAAAGAATCCTTATCAATACAGTATGTGATGGTCAATTTTATGTGTCAACTTGACTGGCTAAGGGGTGCCCAGATTAAATATTATTTCTGCATGTGTCTGTAAGAATGGATGGGATTTTCTGTATGAGATTAGCATTTGTATCTGCGGACTCAGTAAGGTGGTTTGCCCTCCCAAATGTGAATGGGCATCATCCAATCCATTGAGGGCCTGAATAGAGCAAGAAAAAGTAGAAGAAGGAGGAATTCATCCTTTTTTGCTTCCTACTTGCTTGAGTTGGGACATCTCATTTTGTCTTCTCTGGCCCTCAGACTGAGATTTAAACAATCAGCTCCCCCGGTTCTCAGGCCTTTGGACTTGGACTGAATTACATCACCATCACCGGCTTTCCTGGGTCTCCAGCTTGTAGATAGCAGATTGTGGGACTTCTCAGCCTCCCTAACTGTATGAGCCAATTTGATGTATCTATTCTTCTCCAAAGAAGCCTGACTAATATAAGCAAGATACATGACAGCACAGGTGAATACATACTACCACTTATTACCATACTTGTGTTAATGCAAAGTGTGTTCCTTAAACTGCAAATCTTGCTGGCAAAAGCCCTATCTAAGTAGGAGGATTTGTCTTCTTTATTTGTATCCATCTAGAGTCTTAATTTCAAACAACAGAAACGAATTCTGGGTGTTTTAAGCAGAAAAGAAATTTATTAAAAGGATATTAAATAGCTCATAGAATCAGTGGGAGAGCTTAAGAGAAGACTCATATTCTAGGCCACACAATGAGAAACAGCTAATATCAAGGTGCAGAACTGGTCTGGTGATAAGGACACCACTGCCATGGCTGCAGAACTCTGTACATGAAGACTGTGCTAATGATACAACCAGTGTTCAGCACTGGACTGACCACTACCTCTGTAGCCACTGCTTTTCCAGGAAGTGATCTTCCTGAAATAAATTTTTCTAGCCAGCTTTGAGGCAGGTGTGTTGGACTGGCAGAACGTTGTCCACATGCTGATGCTCTAGCTGCAAGGGATGTGGAAAGGAAGTTCCTAGCACTTCAGCTTTTGTAGAGGATGACAGGCCCTATAGATTAGCTTCATAACCAAGAGAATTCCCCAAATGCAGGACAGGGGGTTCCAATGCTGAGGGCCCTAAAGAAATGTCAAGTGTCCACTACACCCTTAACCTTCAAGACCGCCCCTGTTAGGGACATCAACTTGAGACTGGCCCCATATACCTCACAGAGACTGCTACAAACAAGACTCACAAACTATAATGATCTGTGCTCAGAGCTGGTTATTGAATGAGGGTTGATTTAAGTCAGGCACAGCTTTCACCAAGAAAACTGTTATCTCTGCCACATCAGAAAACTGGGGAATTAGGAAGTTGTTTTCCCAACTATTGGTTCTGAGAACCCAACACCTTAGCCAAGATCTGGGGAAGAGGAAGCCACTGCCAGAGTGATGACACCTTAAATCCTCACATGCTGCCTCACTTCTCCCCCACTTAACTCAGTTCCAGATTCAACAAGCCCCTTAGTCACGCATAAGGGAATTTAAAACACATCCAGCGCTTCCCCGGTGGCGCAGTGGTTGAGAGTCCGCCTGCCGACGCAGGGGACACGGGTTCGTGCCCCGGTCCGGGAAGATCCCACATGCTGCGGAGCGGCTGGGCCCGTGAGCCATGGCCGCTGAGCCTGCGCGTCCGGAGCCTGTGCTCCACAACGGGAGAGGCCACAACAGTGAGAGACCCGCGTACCGCAAAAAACAAAACAAAACAAAACAAAAACACATCCAGCTGCAAGGAGGTTTGGAAATGTAGTTTTAGCTTTCCAGCTTCTGCAGTATAGGGAGGCAGGGTAGGAGGGGACTGGCACATATGTGGAGATAGCTATCTACCCTCTCTGCCTCAGATAGTACCATTCCACCTTTATTCAATCTCTGAATGCTACTTTTTTAAAAAATTAATTTTATGAAAAGATGCTTAATATCACTAATTATTAGAGAAATGCAAATCAAAACTACAATGAGATATCACCTCACACCAGTTGGAATGGCCATTATTAAAAAGTCTACAAATAACAAATGCTGGAGGGGGTGTGGAGAAAAGAGAACCCTCCTACAATGTTGGTGGGAATGTAAATTGGTGCAGCCACTGTGGAAAACAGTATGGAGATTCCTTAAAAAAACTAAAAATAGAGTTACCATATGATCCAGCAATCCCACTCCTGGACATATACCCAGACAAAACTATGATTCGAAAAGATACATGCACCCCTATGTTCACAGAAGCACTATTTACAATAGCCAAGTCATGGAAGTAACCTAGATGTCCATCAACAGATGAATGGATAAAGAAGATGTGGTATATATATATATACAATGGAATATTACTCAGCCATAAAAAAGAATGAAATAATCTCATTTGCAGCTACATAAATGGACCTAGATATTATCATACTAAGGGAAGTAAGTCAGACAGAGAAAGACAAATATCATCTGATATCCCTTATATGTGGAATCTAAAACAAATGATACAAATGAACTTATTACAACACAGAAACAGAATCACAGACAGGAAACAAACTTATGGTTAGTGGGGGTAGGGGAAGATAAATGAGGAGTTTGGGATTAACATATACACACTACTGTATATAAAATAGGTAAACAATAAGCGCCCACTGTATAGCATAGGGAACTCTACTCAGTATCTTGTAATAACATATAATGGAAAAGAATCTGAAAAAGAACACACACACACACACACGCATATAATAGCTGAATTACTTTGCTGTACACCTGAAACTAATACAACATTGTAAATTAACTATACTTCAATTAAAAAATAAAAATTATTATTATTTTTTAAAATATTTATTTAGTTGCATCAGGTCTTTATTTGGTTGCAGGTGGGCTCCATAGTTGTGGCATGTGAACTCTTAGTTGCAGCATGCATGTGGGATCTAGTTCCTGGACGAGGAATCGAACCTGGGCCCCCTGCATTGGGAGTACGGAGTCTTAACCACTGCACCACCAGGGAAGTCCCTAAAAATTACTTTTAATAGGCAATACATTCACATAGTAAAACAATTTAAACATTGTCAACAGTACGCAATGAAAAGTACCCTCCTCTATCCTCCAATCCTGAAGTTTTCCTCACAAGAATCAATGACTTCTACCAGTTTCCTGTTTATCGTTCCAAAGATTATCTAAGGGTGTGTGAATGTATACCTCTCCCTTTTTGTTTTACGTGTGTGGAGTATAAAATACACACTTTTTTTCTAATCTTTTTTTTAATTTTTTAAATTTTTAAATAAATTTATTTATTTATTTATGGCTGCGTTGAGTCTTCATTGCTGTGCTCTCCCTTTTTGTTTTATGAGTGTGGAGTATAAAATACACACTTCTTTTCTAATCTATATTTTTTTAATTTTTTAAAATTTTAAATAAATTTATTTATTTATGGCTGTGCACAGGTTTTCTCTGGTTGCGTCGAGCGGGGGCTACTCTTCGTTGCAGTGCGCGGGCTTCTCATTGCGGTGGCTTCTCTTGTTGCAGAGCACGGGCTCTAGGCACGCGCGCTTCAGTAGCTGTGGCACATGGGCTCAGTAGTTGTGGCTCACGGGCTCTAGAGCACAGGCTCAGCAGTTGTGGCACATGGGTTTAGTTGCTCTGCGGCATGTGGGATCTTCCTGGACCAGGGCTCAAACCTGTATCCCCTGCACTGGCAGGCGGATTCTTAACCAGTGCGCCACCAGGGAAGTCCTAATCTACTTTTAATAGCCAGTGAGAGTGAAGAGTCCTGGAGAAGATAAGGACAGTCTGACAATAAAGAGAGCTCCATTTCTTTTTCACACAGTTTTTGTTTTTTTAAAAAAAAACTTTACTTCTTATAAAATATTGCAAAATATTTAAAAAACACAAAAAATGAAAACAAAAAAATGAGTGTGTCCCTCAAGCACATTTCTGAAAAACAACTACTCTAATCAGTTTGTGTATCTATCTATCTATCTATCTATCCCTGCGTGTGTATGGTTTTTATAGCTTCGAACTTCTTCCTCTACATTGTTCTAAGTTCTTTGCTGGCCAGACTGTTGGTTCTGAATTTACCTTACAGCCCTGTAAGCTATTAAGACAATGGCTACAGCTTTAATTAATTCCTTAAATCGTGCGTCTCTACTGAGACTCCTCAAAGCAAACAAACATGCCTGATCTAACTGTGCGCTTGCTGCTCCTTGGTGGCAGACTCTTGATATTCAAGCTGCAATATTCCCTCTCGGATTCTGCCAAACTTCTCTAGGCAATTTCTGCAATTAATTCTGCATGTATTCCCTAATGCAGTGGAATCCTGTTTTTTGTCCTCCCAGACTCCTCCCTCACTTCTGATCACAGACCTGTGAGTCCCTGGGACACAGGAATGTGAGCATAACCCAAAACAGGTGAATCAGCATTTTCCCTGAGATTTTTCAAAGCAGAGTTGGGAGAAAGATGCTCCTTTCCTTTCTGGTTAAAATACTGTGATTATGTGACTCTGGAACTGTTGGCAGCCACAGATCCACCTTCAAGGTGAAATCAGAATTATCTTCCATAGCAATTCTACTATGTATTAATAAGTTTTTTGTTTGTTTGTTTTGGCCATGCCGTGTTGGCATGTGGGATCTTAGTTCCCTGGACCAGGAATCGAACCCGTGATCCCTGAAGTGGAAGCAAGGAGTCTTAACCACTGGACAGCCAGGGAAATCCCATGTATTAATAAGTTTTTATAACAGCCTGTTTGAGATATAATTCACTTCACAGGGATAAGACCAGCAAATTCTTTAGTATATAACAGGTAATATTTACCCTTTGCCATATACACAGGTTTAGGGATTAAGGAGTGGATATCTTTGGGGGCCATGGTTTAGCCTACCACATAGCATAATAATACAATGTACCTCACAGAGCTATTGTGAGCATTAACAGAGTAAACATATGTAAAACTTGCATCCAAATATCTCTCAATAAATATTGGCTACTGTTTTTATTATTCATTTCTGAAATGTACCTTCTTGTTTTTTGGCCTGAGCACCCTTCCTATTTTGAGGGAATTGTCCCATTTATGGTCTCAGTAGGAGGGAGAAGCCCAAACTATATGACAGAAGGTTGAAAGGAGACAGGTATTTTCCTTCCCTCTCCCCTGTCAACTGGCCATGGGCCAATAACCAGTAAGATGCTCAAGGCTGGGACACTGGACACTTGTAAAGATTCAATTGTGATTCTGAAAGGATACAGCAATGATATCAAGATTCTGGCAGTAACAAATATCCAGTGGTGGTGTCATGGTCATACTTTTCTTAGTTCGGTCAAGCACTATCTGATATGGTGTGCTTATTGGTCAGAACTCTCATTCTAGACCACTTGATAGTGTTCAGAGTCTACTCAATATATTCAAAATAGTTACATAATGGTTTTTTTGAGTTAAAAATGTTAATATCTGCAATATGCTGGAAATCCTATTCTTTACGATATTTCACCTGAGTGAAAAAATTTAAATGTCAGCTTAAATATATGCATAGGAGTACACAATTTTTCAAAATTTTCTTAGAAGATATGAAAGCAAAACTGTTTGCTCACTGCCCAACTTCTTTACTTGTTGGAGTCCCATTGCAAGTAATGGGAAGAAAGTTTGTGGGTTACTGAGGGAAACTTTGGAACTTTATTACTAAGAGCTGTGCTAAGCATTTGAGATACATTACTCAGTTACTTTTGACAATTGACCTGTAATGTAGGTTCATTTTACAGGTGGGCAAATTAATACTCAGAGAAGTTGTGACTGGCCTAGGCTAACATAAGTGGTCAACAACAGAGCTGGGATTTGAAAACACATCTACCAGGTGCCCAGGTCTGTGTTTTAACCACGTCACTCTGCTACATGGCAGAGAGAAGACAGTCTTCCACTGTCTCCCATCTCTGGGAATGATAATAGCTGCACCAGCAGTGGCCAGCAGCAGGGGCAGTCAGAGCCACACCAACAGAGAGGAGACACAGGATCAGCTCAGGAAGGGATGGTAAGAAGCCCCAAAGCACTGTGGTACCTGTTGCCAAGTTTCTGTAACCCAACAAAGGAAGCCGAAGAGACCTCTGGTAACCTAAGAAAAGTCACCATTCCTATACCACATTGAGAACTAGGAAGGGGAGCCTCTCCTGTCCTGTCCTGTCTTGGGCGGGGAAGGAGTGGGGGGACAACACAGTTGCTACCAGATAATTATTCCGCCTTTGTTCCATGACCCTTTAAACATTCATGGTATTTAGCGACCTCTCTCTTTTTCTCCCTTTTATTTGTCATCCTCTACCAACTTTCTAGTCACTCCTGCTCAGAAGGAACATAGTATAGTGGCTGATTCATGGACTCTGACCCAGACTTTTTGAATCCTGGCCCTAACTCCTTTTTAGGTGTGCCATCTTGGATGTCTTAGGTAATTTCTCCGTACCTTAGTTTCCTTTTAAAAATCCTACCATGTAAATTTGCATACTTCTGATCCATGCTTTTTAATAGCTGCATTAAATGTACCATACTTCACTCAATCACTGCTTGAATGATGAATATTCTCTTCAATCTCAGTTTGGCCGTTGCGAACAATGTGGCAATAAACATCTAAGTAGATATATTCCAGTGCTTTTCTTTCTTAGAGTGTCTACCCAGAAGTGGGATTTGTAAAAGAAAAGGTATGTTTTTATTTTTAACAGATGTTGCTGAAATGCTTTCTGGAAAAGACTCTACCAGTTTACAGCAATATATAATAATTCCTCTTTTTCAGCAATCCCAGCAGCAATAAATATTATCTGAATTTTTTAACTTTCACAGTTTGATAAATATAAAGTGATATCTCATTGTTACTTTATTTTGCATTTCTCTGGCTACTAGTGAGACTTAGCACTTCTTATACGCTTCTTGTCCATTCAGACTTGTTCTTCCGTGAATTACTTCGTCACGTCCTCTGTCCGTTTTCTCTACAGAGTTATCAGTCCCCTTCTTGTCTGTTTGTAGGTATTCCTTTCATGTTATAAATATTAACTTTCCATCCTCTCTATTGAATTTTCCTCCCAGATTTGTTGTCTCTTTTATAAATCCATTTAAAAGGTTTCATTTGGTCAAGTAGTTCTTTTATTTTATAATCTCTGAGTGTGCTACCCTCCTACCTCATACCTAGATTGTACATATGGTCTCCTACATTTTCTTTCTTTTTTAAAACTTATACAAAATAAAAATAGTTGCTTTTATTTTTAAATGTTTTCCTCTTTAAATTATGTAAACATATTCAAATTTCACCGAAATGTTTTAAGCACCTGCAGTTTACACGGCTACTTTACTGGGGAAGGTGTCTTTTTTTCCCCTAGATTTACTGAGATATGATTGACAAATAAAAATTGTATATATTTAGGCTGTACAACATGATTTTTTAAAGGTGTACAATAGGATGATTTTTTTTTTTTTTTGGTTGGGCTGCGCGGCTTGTGGGAATCTTAGTTCCGCAACCAGGGATCAAACCTAGGCCCTCAGCAGTGAGAGCGCAGGAGTCCTAACCACTGAACTGCCAGGGAATTCCCAGGGATGAATCAATATTGGTATGCATTGTGAAATGATTATCACAATCAAGTTAATTAACACACCCATCATTTCACATAGTTAACCTTTTGTATGTGCTATAGTGAGAACACTTAAAGTCTGCTCTCAGCAAATTTTAAGTATACAATGCAATATTATTAACCATAGTCACTATGTTGTATGTCAGATCCCCTCCTAGATTTTCTTCCAACATTTTTATTATTTTATTTTATGTTTATATTTAAATGATAATATTTAAACCATGTTTTGAAATTGTATGAGATGGGGTCAAATTATTTTCTTCCATATATAGAACCAGATTTACAGCTTCATTTACTAGAGGAACCATGTTTTTCCCTCTATGACAAATGACAGTGTTGTCATATGCTGAACTCTCTTATATTCTAATATCTAGTTCTAGATATTCTATTACTTTCCAATGGTATATTTTTATGCCAATGTTGTATTAATTTGTTAACAGCAGTTTTCTGAGTTTTCTGGTATCTAGTTAAGCAAGTAGTCTCCCTTCATTGTACTTAATTTTCATACTTTTCTTGATTATTCTAGGTTATATAGTCTTCCATATGGGTTTAAGATCATTTTAACAATTCAGTTCAATAGATTTTTTAAAAAACTGTCAGGACTTCCCTGGTGGTGCAGTGGTTAAGAATCCGCCTACCAATGCCGGGGACACGGGTTCAAGCCCTGGTGCGGGAAACTCCCACATGCCGCAGAGCAGCGAAGCCCGTGCACCACAACTACTGAGCCTACACTCTAGAGCCCATGCTCTGCAATGAAGAGCAGCCCCTGCTCACCGCAACTAGAGAAAGCCTGCGTGCAGCAATGAAGACCCAACGCAGCCAAAAATAAATAAATAAATTTTTTTAAAAAAATAAAAATAAAAAAAAACACAACTGCCTGTCAGTATTCTAACTGGAATTGCATTCAATATAAATATTTTTAAAGGCTTTTTGTTTTTATAACATTGTTTTCTTATCCAAGAACACATAACTTTCCATTTGTTTAGCTCTAATTTTATGTTGTTCAATAAGATTTAATCATATTCTTTATATATGACCTGTGATTTTGTTCAACTTATTCCTAGGGTATTTTTTTTTCCTTTTTTCCTTTTCTTGTTGTGGCAAAATACATATAACAAAAAATTTACCATCTTAACCGTTGTTAAGTGTACAGTTCAGTGGTATTAAGTACAATCACATTGTTGTGCAACCATCACCACCATCCATCCCCATAAATCTTTTCATCTTGGAAAACTGAAACTACATCCATTAAACAATAACTCCTCATTTCCTCCCTTCCCCCAGCCCCTAGCAACCACTGTTCTACTTTTCATGTCTATGATTTAACTACTCTAAGTACCTCACGTAAGTGGAATCATACAGTATTTGTCTTTTTGTGACTGACTTACTTCACTCAAGGTTTATTCATGTTATTGTAGCATATTGCAGAACTTCCTTCCCCTTTAAGGCTGAAAAATATTCCATTGTTTGTATAAACCACATTTTGCTTATCCATTTATAAGTCAGTGGATACTTGGTTTGCTTCCATGTTTTAGCTATTGTAAATAATGCTGCTATGAATACGGGTGCATGAATATCTCTTCAAGATCCTGCTTTCGATTATTTTGAGTATATACTCAGAAGTGGAATTGATAGATCATATAGTAATTCTGTTTTTAACTTTTTGAGCAGCTGCCATACTGTTTTCTGTAGTTGCTATACCATTTTACATTCCCATCAATAATGCAGAAGGGTTCCAATTTCCCTACATCCTCACCAACATTTGTTATTTTCTATTTTTTTATAGTAGCCATCTTAGTGTGTGTGAGGTATTATATCATTATAGTTTTAATTTGCATTTCCCTAATGACTAGTGATGTTGAACATCTTTTCATGTGCTTATTGATCATTCATATATATTCTTTGGGAAAGGTCTATTCAAGTCCTTTGCCCATTTTTGAATCAGTTTTTTTTTGGTGTTGTTGTTGAGTTTTAAAACTTTTCTATGTACACTGGATATTGATTCCTCACCAGATATATGATTTGCAAATGTTTTCTCCCATTTGTGGGTCACCTTTTTACTCTGTGGATAGTGTCTTTTGATGCACAAATTTAAAATTTTTTCATGAAGTCCAATTTGTCTATTTTTTCTTTTGTTGCAAGTGCCTTTGATGTCATACCCAAGAAATCCTTACCAAACCCAAGGTCATGAAGATTTTGTCCTATGTTTTCTTCTAAGAGTTTTATTGTCTTAGGTCTTACATTTAGGTCCTTGCTCCATTTGGAATTAATTTTTGTATACAGTGTTAAGTAAGGGTCCAACTTTATTATTTTGCATGTGGATATCCAGTTTTCCTAGCACCATTTGTTGAAAAGACTGTTCTTTCCCCATTGGCACCTTTGTCAAAAATCATTTGATCATACATGTGAGGGGTTAGTTCTGGGCTCTCTGTTCTATTCCACTGGTCCAAATGTCTGTCTTTATGCCAATAACACACTGTTCTGATTATTGTAGCTTTGTAGCTAAGTTTTAAAACAGAAAGTGTGAGCCTCCAGTCTGTTCTTCTTTTTCAAGATTTTTTGGCTATTCCAGTCCCTTGAGATTCACTATGAATTTTAGGATGCGTTTTTCTATTTTGGCAAAAAAATGTCATTGAGATTTTGATAGAGATTGCATTGAATCTGCAGATCACTTTGGGTAGTATTGACATTTTAACAATATTAAGTCTTCCAATCCATGAACATGTGACATGTTTTCATTAATTTATGTTGTCTTTAATTTCTTTCAGCAATGTTTTGTAGTTTTCATTGTACAAATTTTTCACTTCCTTGGTTAAGTTAATTCTTAAGTATTTTATTTTTGGATGTTATTGTAAATGGAATTGTTCTTGTAATTTCCTTTTGAGATTATGAAATCATTTTCTATACACTGTGTACAGAAAATGATTTTTGTGTGTTGAGTTTGCATACTGCTACTTTGATAAATTCATTTATTGTTCTAACAAAGTCTTTAGGGTTTTCTACATACAAGATAATATCACCAGCAAACAAATAATTTTGCTTCCTCCTTTCCAATTTGGATGCCTTTATTTCTTTTTCTTGCCTAATTGCTTTGGTTAGAACTACAGTACTATGTTGAATAGAAGTGGCAAAAGCAGGCATTCTTCCCTTGTTCCTGATATTAGAGGAAAAGCTTTTAGTCTTTCACCACTGAGTATGATATTTGCTTTAGGTTTTTCATACATGGCCTTTATTGTGTTGAGGTAATTTCCTTCTAATCCTATTGTGCTGAGTGTTTTTATCATGAAACAGTGTTGAATTTTGTCAAATGCTTTTTCTGCATCGATTGAGATAACAGTGGGTTTTTTTTTTCCTTTTGTTGATGTGGTGTATTACATTGATCAATTTTTGTATGTTGAACCATTCTTACATTCCAGAATAAATCCCACTGGGTCATGGGTGTTTTTAGTATGCTGCTGAATTCTGTTTGCTTGTACTTTGTTGAGAATTTTTGTATCAATGTTCAGAGGGAATATTGATCTGTTCCTTGGTATTTATAGTGTTATTGAGAATAAAGTTTTTCCCATTTCCATTTCTAGGTGTTTGCTTTTTTTTTTTTTTTGCGGTATGCGGGCCTCTCACTGCCGTGGCCTCTCCCGTTGTGGAGCACAGGCTCCAGATGCGCAGGCCCAGAGGCTATGGCTCATGGGCCCAGCTGCTCTGCAGCATGCGGGATCCTCCCAGACCGGGGCACGAACCTGTGTCCCCTGCATCGGCAGGCAGACTCTCAACACTGCACCACCAGGGAAGCCCTAGGTGTTTACTTTTAAAAAAATGTTTACCTTGTATCCACCTGCCTTACCAAATTCTCTTACTAATTTTGGTAGCTTTTTTGTCATTGTTGATATCAGCAAAATTAGTATCTCTTCTTTCCCAATGTTTTTATCAATGTATTACCTTGTTCTAATCCATATGGTAGTAACTTCAAGGCAATATTTAATAACAATGGTGATTGTGGTCATCCCTGTCATATTTTAACTGAAATAGTTCAGGAGTTTGCCATTTGGAATGCTGCTCTTTGTTGGTTAAAGATAGTTTTTTTTTTTTTCTTTTCGTGTTTAAGAAATTTATCTCCACTTCTTAATGTTAATTTTTCCTTTTTATTATTTATTTATTCAGATGAATGTGGTTCTCATGTATATTAGAGGACTCAAATTTGCCTGTGCCTAACTGATAAGGTGAGTTTGCTTTTCGCATGTGATTAGAGCAAACTACACATTCTTGTTAAGAATGGCTATTGAGAGACTTCCCTGGCGGTCCAGTGGTTAAGAGTCCACACTCCCGGTGCAGAGGGTCTGGGTTCGACTCCTGGTCAGGGAACTAGATCTCACATGCTGTAACTAAGAGCCTGCATGCCAGGACTTCCCTGGTGGCACAGTGGTAAAGAATCCACCTGCCAATGCAGGGGACGTGGGTTTGATCCCTGGTCTGGGAAGATCCCACATGCTGCAGAGCAACTAAGCCCATGCGCCACAACTACTGAGCCGTGCTCTAGAGCCCATGAGCCACAACTACTGAGCCCGAGCACCACAAGTACTGAAGCCTGTGTGCCTAGAGCCCATGCTCTGCAACAAGAGAAGCCACCACAATGAGAAGCCCACACACCACAATGAAGAGTAGCCCCTGCTCGGGCTTCCCTGGTGATGCAGTGGTTAAGAATCCACCTGCCAATGCAGGGGACACAGGTTTGAGCCCTGGTCTGGGAAGATCCCACATGCTGTGGAGCAACTATGCCTGTGTGCCACAACTATTGAGCCTGCACTCTAGAGCCCATGAGCCACAACTATGGAGCCCAAGTGCCACAACTACTGAAGCCCACGCACCTAGAGCCCGTGCTCTGCAACAAGAGAAGCCCCCACTCACTGCAACCAGAGAAAGCCCGTGCGCAGCAATGAAGAACCAACGCAGCCAAAAATAAATAAATTTATAAAAAAAAAAAGAGTAGCCCCTGTTAGCTGCAACTAGAGAAAGGCTGCATGCAGCAACGAAGACCCAACTCAGCCAAAAAACAAAAAACAAGGTGGCCTGTGTGCCACAACTAAAAGACCCTGCATGCCACAATGAAGATCCTGTGTGTTGCAACTAAGACCCAGAGCAGCCAAATAAATAAATAAATATTGAAAAAAAAAGAGGGCTTCCCTGGTGGCGTAGTGGTTGAGAGTCCGCCTGCCGATGCAGGGGACGCGGATTTGTGACCCGGTCCGGGAAGATCCCACATGCCGCGGAGCAGCTGGGCCCGTGAGCCATGGCCGCTGAGCCTGCACGTCCGGAGCCTGTGCTCCGCAATGGGAGAGGCCACAGCAGTGAGAGGCCCGCCTACCGCAAAAAAAAAAAAAAAAAAAAAAAAGAATGGCTATTGAATTTTATTAAAGCCTTTCAGCATGTACTGATATCACCTTAAGACTTTTCTTGTTTGACTCATGAAGTTTATGAACTACATTGATACATTTCCTGAAATTCTAACTACCTTCATATATATGAAATTACCCAATTTGGTTGCAGTGTATTATTCTTGTGTGCTAAATTTCATTTGCTAATATTTTATTTGGAATTTTTGCCTCTATTCATTAGTAAAGGTGGGTCATAGGTTTTTTTTTGGAACTATCTTTATCAGAATTTGGTTTTTAAATTATGTCAGCTTTATAAAATGCATTGGGGAGCTTTCCAAATTTTGGCCGGACTAGTAGATCAAGTTACAGTGGAATTGTGTATTCTTTAAAGGTTAGATGGAACTGAGTTGGAAAACTATCAGGTTCTGATTCTTTTATTACATGGTAGATGTTTAATCACCTTTAGTTCTCTTTTATGATGATTGTTATATTATAGTAGCTTTCCTTCTCTTTTTTCATTTCCCTTTTTTTTTTTTTTTTTTTTGGCGGTGCTGCATGGCTTGTGGGATCTCAGTTCCCTGACCAGGGATTGAACCTGGGCCACAGCAGTGAAAGCCCGTAATCCTAACCACTAGGCCACCAGGGAATTCCATCTAATTTCTTAAGATGAGTTTTAAGTTCATGTATATTTTTAGTATTTCATTTTCAATAATAAAGATAGTAAGGTTATAAAATTTCCCCTGGCTACAAAAGGAAGAATTTGCTGTGTTCTATAATTATACGTGTTATGTGTCTTATATGTGTTATAATCTGAAGTGTTCTCTTTTTCATTGCTTTCTAGATAGTTTATAATTTTAGTTTTTATGTCCTCTTTGATTTCACTGTTATCTAGAAGTCTTTTTAATTTACAGGCATTCAAAGGTTTTCTTATCACCTTTTTATTACGCATTTGTAATTTTATTGGATTACGATTAGAGTATGCCCTATAAACTTTTTTTAAAGATGTGTTAATGTTTTCTTTGTGAACAAAGTATATGGTCTAATTTTGTAAATGATTCACACGCATATGAAAAAAAGGATATTCTACATGCAATGTATGTTAGGTTCCATAAATGACTACTAAATCAAATTCATTAATTCAATTATTCGGTTCCTCTGAATTTTGCCTATTCTGTACTAAATCTGTTTAATCACAGTATGATTGTATTTCTATCAAGTTCTCCTTGACTTTTTAATAGTTTTTGCTTTATATATTTAGTTGCCATGTTGTTTAATTTATGATTATTAAAGCTTCTTCTTAAATTATTCTTTTTATTAATACATTATATTACCCAATTTAATGCTTTTCTTTAGATTCCTCCTGATATTAACGTTGCCTCTTCTACTTTTCTTAACATCACCAGGGATGTCTTGCCCACTCCCTTATTTTCAACTTTTCTTTATCACTTTGTTTTAAATCTGTTTCTTATATGCAGTACACAGTTGGGTTTGTTTTTTAACTCAATCGGACAGTCGGTTTTTCAATGGGATCATTCAGTTTATTTACACTTAATGGCAATTGATAACACTCACTTAACTGATACTATGTTTATTATTTTATTTTGCTGATTCCCCTGGTTTTATCAAATTACCATTCATTCCCCCTTTTTCTTGTTGTTTGTTGAGTTCTACTATATTTTTCCATTTTACTTATGATTTCTTTTCCTTTCCCTATGCTTATTGATGCACACATATTTTTCTACTGTCATGTAAAAAAATATCAACTATTTGCCATATAGAGATGCTTTCTTCCCCTACTTCTTTCCCTTCCCCTCAAAAGATAAGATCTTTTTGATTACTTTTATTTCCCCATTCTCCACCCTCATTAAACCTTTGGATGGGTTTTACCACTCCTCTCCTTACTCCCCCACCCTTGATCTTAGTTCCCCAACCAGGGATTGAACCTGGCCCTTGGCAGTGTAAGTGTGGAGTCCTAACCACTGGATCGCCAGGTAATTCCCTCTTCTATTTCATCTTAATAATTTTTTTAGCCTTTATATTATACAGTTCCAGATAGTTTATTAATATCCAATGAATATATATTATATATTTAGGTAGTCTATCGGTATCCAACGGATATTCAATGGATATTGATAGACTATCTGAAAATGAATCTAAAGAAATATATGAGATTTCCTTTGTAATCATGTGTATTTTATTTTATACATTTTAAAACATTCAGAGAAGGATTTTATAGCACACACAAAAAAGGTAAGAATGCTTGCTCTAGGGCTTCCCTGGTGATGCAGTGGTTAAGAATCCACCTGCCAATGCAGGGGACACAGGTTCGAGCCCTGGTCTGGGAAGATCCCGTATGCCACAGAGCAACTAAGCCCATGTGCCACAACTACTGAGCCTGCACTCCAGAGCCTGTGAGCTACAACTACTGACGCCCGTGCACCTAGAGCCTGTGCTCCGCAGCAAGAGAAGCTGCCACAATGAGAAGCCGGTGCACCGCAATGAAGAGTAGCCCCCGCTCGCCACAACTAGAGAAAGCGCATGCACAGCAACGAAGACCCAATGCAGCCAAAAATAAATAAATAAAATAAATAAATTAAAAAAAAAAGAATGCTTGCTCTAGACAATCCCAGCTGCCCCTACAACTTCAATGACCATTTCTACAGTAATGACTGTCATTTTTTTTCTCTAATCCATGCTTGTCCTGAATTCCAGACCCACAGATTTACACATACACACTTACACACTCCACACTTGAGAAACCCAAGTAGTGCTTTAAAGGAAACTCTAATTCAACATTTCCAAAACCACGCGCATATCTTCTTCCTAGTCTGGTTCTTGTCCAATGAAATCTTTCTCAGAAAATGGTGCTGAGAAAGCCAGAAGCCTAGGAATCACACTTGAATCTTTCATCTCTCTTACCTTCATACCTAATCCTCACCAAGATCTGTTCATTTCATCTTCTAAACTTTCCTCACGTCTGTCCACTTCCCTCCATAGCTTGGAGATCATTGGTGCTTTAGTGGAATGGGAGGGGTGAAATCAGACAGGTGTGGGTTGATAGATGGTGGGTGGGAGATAGCCACTATAGATAACTCTTTTGGGAAATCTGGGTAAAGAATCCCGGAAGATTTTGGAAGATGATATCCTTCTCTCCTTGCATTCCCAGCCCCAACTTTAGCCCAGCCATGCTCCTGGGTCAGACAATTGCTGGCACCAGTAAACAGAGCCTCAGACCTATTGCTGAGCATCCACAGGGTGAATGAAATATCATAGAAACACCCCAGGTGGGGATATGAAAGAATTTGTGTGTGGGGGGAGGTGGGAGGTTCCTTGTAATATTATAAAACTAATGCTACAAGGCATGCATATCCTCCATCTACCCCTGCTCACCTCCAACCTGTTCCCCAAACAACAGGCAGGAATCTTTTCAAATGTAAATCAGTTTAAAACTATTTAACCCCTGAAGTGGCTTCCCACTGCTCTTAAGATAAAGGTAAAAAATCTTGAAGCCAAAAAAAACCCCAAAAAACAACAAAAAAAAATCTTGAAGCCTACAGGCATTAAATGCTCAAGCTCCAGACTGCATCAGTTTTTTCTCCCCTGACTCTGCATTTGCGCTCTGTACCACAGCCATTTGAGACTTCTTTTGACTCTTCCAACACATTATATGTCTTCTATCACTGGACTTTGGATATGCTGTCCCCTCCGCTTGGGGTGTTCTCATTCTCTTTTTGTTTAGTTAATCCCTAGCTCAAATGTCACTTCTCCAGAGAAGTCTTCATTGCTCTCCAAGACAGGTTAAGACCTCCGCTGCACTCTCTTGTAATATCCTGTTCTTTTCCTTCATTGCACTTGTCACAGTTTGTGATTATGCAGTTGTTGTTATTACAATTCGATTAATGTCTGCCATCTCTAATAGACTGGAAGCCTTAGGAGGGCAGGAACCATATGTCTTTTTATAGTATCTTCAGCCATGATAGCATAGTGCCCAGCACATGAAAGGTAATTAGTAATGTGTGTGTACGTCTGTGACTGGTCAAGTGTCTGAATACGCCAAGCAAGGCAGACCCGGACTGTGGTGACCTCATAAGGAGAAATCACACTGAGAAGCTGTCAGAGCAGCCTATCTGCTTCCCTCAAGGACATCCCTCTGGTTTGGCCACTGTCAACTGCAGCTTATAATAGGATATACCACCTACTCGTTTGGTTTCTGAATCATCTGAATCCACCCTCATTCAGCAATGTGGACTATCAGCTTTCAGGGACAGAGAACAACCTTGAAATAATAACTATTTATTCATTCAAACAATATTTATTCTGTGCCTATACCTCTTGTATTCAAACATTGTACTGGGCATGGAGAAACACAGATGAGTAAGGCCTGGGTATTATTCTCAAGGAATTTATAGATTTGAAGCACAGTCAGATGTGTAAACAAATTATAACTTCCTGTTTTAAAACACTAATATTATAAGGCACTCTCAAAGTTTTAAAGGATCACAGAGTAGAGACTGTCAAAGCACTTAGCAAAACCCTAGCTAGAAGAGATGCTATTTAGAATGATGACCCAGGGGACACACTTTTCAAACCTTCTGAGCTCTAACTTTGGCCCAATTCAGACCACAAGAAAGCAATCTGCCTGGACCACATTAGACAAGCCCCTTAAAAAATAACCATCCCTAGGTTGCTTTTATGTCCTTGGCTTTTATTGGACATAACAAGAAATATCGATTTAATTTTTCCTTTGCAGTTGTTGTTCAAATCTTCTTAACTGCTTTATTACATCATTTATTGGTTCCTAATAAAGTCACATGAGAAACTACCTTTAGAATTTAGTGTTATGAAAAAAAATCTACGGTCTGTCTCCTCTGATAAACTGATTTTTCAGATGACAAAATCTATTCAACATGTACTGTGTTTTCATTTTTGCCCTGGCAGCCAGAAAACTGAGAACTAAAATATCAAATTCAGTCACAGTCATGTTTAACCCCAGGATAATTGTGATCTCCTTTTTCTTTGGCCCTAATGTTCTATTTCTAGCTGTTGTTTGTTTGGTTGGTTTTGCCTATTGTAAACCTTTATGTCCTTATGGAAAAGAAATGGGATAAAATAAACTTAACATTTGGTATGCTTAGTCATTTTAGAGTTATTTCTGCTATTTGTCAAAGATAAATGCTAGAAAACTTAACCTATGTTTGGATCTTAATAAAATTTGGAGAAATTGGGGAGGACAGAGAAGAGCAACAGAAAAGGGACGAAGAATGGGACTGAGGTAGTATCACTCACATTCTGCAAATACTGGGGCACATTGATCTGGCATAAGGTCTAGTAAAAGAGAGTATCTGAAATTTGGACTGTTTTGGAAAACCCCAGAGATGTGGTTAGACGGACAGATCCCAGGAGGCATGGCCATTATTTTACATATATATATATATGAATAGTTATAGAAAAGTTTTAGCCTTTTTTGGATCACAGATCCCTTTGATGATCTCTTGAAAGTATTGAACCTGCTTCCCAGTACTAGACATGCACATACGGTTCCCGAAAGCAGAACCCTCCTGTTAACTATTTATCTTTCCATAATATCAAAAGCACTTTATAGCTGGCACTGCTTTGAAGAATTCGGATAGACCTGAGGAAGCATCTGGGCTGCCAGGCCAGACAGGGAGACTGGCAAATCAGTTATCAGCTGAAGTTCTTAACCCTCTGACACCATTCTTGGATGATTTAAGCCAGTGGGTTGTTTTCTGTTTTTTCTTTAACTGTTTGGAGTAACAGACCCTTGTGATGAGCTGACGAACATATGGGTCATCTATCCCAAAATACGTCCACACACACACACACGCTATTTTGCACAATATTTCATAGGGTTGGTGGACTTCCTGAAGTCCACCCACAGACTTTGGGTTATGTTTAAGTGAAGACTTTCCTGGATTCGGGGGATGCCCCTGCAGACCTTTTAGAATAACCCTCTCTCATCACAGGGCCTAGAGCGTTCTGGATGGAACGAGGTTACTGTACCGGGAGACAACAGAACCCCGCGGCCTCTGGACAAGCCCCGCCAACTCTCCCCTCCCCCATGCCCGTTCGCGCAGGTGCGAAAACCTAAGATGCCACCCCGGCGCGTCTGCTCAGGAAGATGGCGGGGACGATGGGACCCTGAGAGCGGCAGTGGCTGGGGCCTTCCCGACCTTGCTTGGTGACCAAACTCTCCGCCCAGGCCTTTCCATTTCCTCAGCAGAGGGCGCCGCGGGCCGGAACGTGCTGACTGACCTCCCAGAGCGGCCCTTCCGGCTTCCACCCCCTGTTCTGGGCGGTGGCGAGGGCCCGTGACGTCCCAGGAGGCGGGGCCAGCGCCTTTGCCGGTGCTGGAGCCGCCATTGGAGCCGGCTTGGCTTGCGGGCTCCGCTGAGGAGCGGGAGGTTGGGCCGCAGTTAAAGTCGCGTCGGCTCCTGGTCCCTGGCCCTTCAGCGGCATGGCGTGCGGGGCGACGTTGAAGCGGCCCATGGAGTTCGAGGCGGCGCTGCTGAGCCCCGGCTCCCCGAAACGGCGGCGCTGCGCCCCTCTGCCCGGCCCCACTCCGGGCCTCAGGCCCCCGGACGCCGAGCCGCCGCCGCTGCTTCAGGCGCAGACCCCACCGCCGACTCTGCAGCAGCTCGCCCCGCCCGGCAGCGAGCGGCGCCTTCCAACCCCGGGTAACCTACGCTGCGGGCTTGGCAGGAAGCCAGGCCCAGGCATTTTTTTGAAGGGGGTGGGGGGAGGGAAGCTCATGAACGCTAGGCTAATTCACTCGCGGACCCCTTCTTTGCCCTGAGAAAAGGGAACTGGGGTGTCGCTGGGCCTGGTCGCTTCCGGGGATGGGAGACATCCGGGAGGCGTAGGGGGGCCACAGTGTCGGTTTTCTTGGAGCTGGAGAGCCTAGGGGGGTGGGCAGCGGGAGGAGGATGGGAATATCCCCGGCCGCTCGGGGCCCTCGCAGCCCCCGTAGCCCTTAAGAGGTCCGCTGCCCGCGCCTGCACTGAGCCACCCTGCAGATCCAGTGGGCCATGGAAAATTGGATTCCGCTCACGAACCCGGCCTTGAGGGTGTGGGGTTGGGGGCGGGTTGCTGGGAGGGGACCTGAGTGCGTGCTGTGCAGCACTGTGCTGTGGCTTGTAGGGAGACCTGATTTCCAGAAGTCTTTAGGGACTTAAGGCCGCCGTCGAAGGCGTGGAATCCGATTTCAACCTGTTTCTAAGAGACTAGACTGGCCCTGTTCTTTTATTGTATGGCTGTGGTCCTGTACCATATATGGCTTGAAATCGGTAGGTCGTTAGCTAGAATTTGAGAATCCTTAAACATACAGAGGTTCCGGAAGCAGGAATTCAACCATCCGTAACAGAGAGATTCTCCTTCAATAGGGATTACACATAGGCTAAGGAAAGAGGAGAACTGGTGTGACAATAAAGTTAAAAAAAAAAAAAAAAAACCCGAACCCCTAACCATTGCGCAGGAGTAGAGGGGAAAGTGCATCAGAATGAATAGTTAGCAGTTTTAAAGGGCTTCCGGAAATGCGGGGCGGGGGGTGCCTCAAAACTGGACTTTGGCAAGTCATTTCTTTGTGTGGGTTTTTCTATTCCTCAAGCGTTGTCAAAACCTTGAGGTTGCCTTAAAATCATTCTTTCTTGCCCCTTTTCAGTTACCAGTGTCTTTAGCCATTATTTCCTCCTTCTGTGTATCCACGATGCAGATTTGAGGCCCTCATCCTCTCACACCAAGATCCCAGCAGTTGCCAGCCAGGCTCTCCTAGGCAGTGTATCCTTACTTGTGTTTACCTTATCTCTTCTTTATCCTGGCATTCAAAGGATTTATCAACTCTAACCATTTCTTACCTAGTCAGTCTTTTATACATTTTTCCCCCAAACTATGCCTTCGCTCTTTTCCCCCAGACCCACTTGGCTGTGCCTGTATCCTGTCTTCCATCATGATGTTTTCACCTTCTGTTTGTTAATCCAAATACAGTCGTTTCTTCAAGTCTTCCATTACCTGACTAACCCTGCTCCATAAGGAACTCCATTCTACTTTAAATTCCCTGATCACTTATTGTTGCAAAGCCTTATGTACTGAATGAAATAATGTTTGCAAAAGCAGGGTACATAGATGTCCCCTTGAAGTGATATTTTTTTCTTCCACTGCTCCTACAGATACCCAAGGAGAGTCACATAATCTTTCTGGATCTCTCTTCTGCAAAATAGAATTAGTACTTGCCCTATCTGTCTCAATGGAATTTATGTAAATGTTTTATTTCTTCCAATACTACCCTCTAGATTAATTTTATGGTAGTTCATAATATAGCAGATGCCTACTAAGTGATTGTTCAATGTATTTGGAAGCCTAAATATGGCAGGGTGCTGTAATGGCGTCGCTGTTTTTTTAATCTTAAAATTTAATTTTTGCATAGATTTCTTAGTCATTTTGTGTTAAAATATTTTATTAAAAATATTCATTTGTAAAGGTTGATCAGTTATGGTTCTGTCATGAAAGAAACAATAATTTGGTTCTTTGGCTGAAGAGAAAGATGCCTTCTGGATTAAAAAGGAAGAATGGGGGAGGAAATATTAATTGCTAAAAAAAGAAAGAATAAAGCCAACTAATAGAAAAGTGAATTTAAAAATCAGTGACTTCATATCAAAATATCCTACTTGTTAACTCAAAAGTTCTCTCAGAAATAGTCAAGAAACTATGTTCTTACTAAACTTAAAAAAAAAAGATATGTATCATAGCACTTTTTTATGGAAGGAGCCTATAAAATTAAGCCTTTCATTGCTTAAAGGAGCTAGATGGATACCAGACATGGAAGGGGTTTGCTGACCTCCAGGAAATGTTTGTAAACATGGAGGGAGTCTAGATGCAAAGCAGTTAATTGATCATGACTTGAGGGTTGGAGAATAACTTCCAGAAAGGTAGCATTTTAGCTGGGTCTTGAATAATGTTGGGGGGAGAGACCGCCCCAGTTCAAGCAAAGGAAAACTGCTAGAGCAAAGGCTAGAAAACCCACAGGTGAAGGAAAGGATAGTTTAATGGAACTCGGTTGTAGTGGAACTGGAAAAATAATTTGGGGCCCAGTCTTGGAAGGCATGGAATGCCATGTTCAAGAGTTTGAATTTGGTCTGTAGCAACTAGGAGTCATTGTAAAATTTTGAAGATGGGCTTAGTCTGATATAAGCTGGAAGCACAACCTCAAATAATAACGGGAGGCAAGAATTTAAATTATTATCCACTGTTAAAAAGAAATTTGCATTTTTCTTTTTAAAGAAAAAAATGCCTTGGCCTGCTTGGGAAGAAAGTCACAGCTACTTCTTTTTCTCCTGTGCATACCATGTTTAGATTCTTGGACTTCCCAGTCCTTCTACCAGCCTTAATGTTGTGTCTTTCCATTTGTTCACTTTGCTGTACAGGAGGCAGTTAGAAGTTTATCAAAGACCTTCTGTTCTCATGAGCATTGTCCTCATACTTGTCCTTTCTTGTTTCAATTCTTTGCAGTTCCTTACATCCTTGTATTGATTCTGGCAAGTATGTGCTGGGAGAATAATGCATTTTAAAGATGAAGCAAAGACTTCATAAATTCAGGGATCTAAAATATGAACTTCATAGCATTCTGAAAGGAAAGCTTTGCTAATCCTGCATTGTTCCAGTGTTCAGGCTTGAGAGTTCTGGAGTTTAGCTACGTGTGGAGCTACTTTGAGTTCATGTCAGTCCCTGGACTGTACCATCACTTGTTATGGCATTGTTAATGTCTTTGGTGTTGATTCTCACAACTTTATTGGGTAGGCATTTAACATCTGTTTTGAAGTACTAGGCTAAAGATCCTGAATGATTTCCCAAGGTCACAGTCACATGGGAAGAAGCAAAATGGCATTATTAACACTTACCCCCCATTAAAAAAAAATTGTTATAGCAAAGTATATATTAGAATAATGTAAGTGGGGGGGTGATATAATTTCCTGGTTTTTGTTTTTTATAAGGAGGCTTTATGATCTGGAAAGTGAATACATATTCTATCAAAAAACCCCAAGAAACTTGTTGAAAACCACATCTTTCCAGATTCTGTGTTGTCTCTAGGAGTGGCCTTCAAGGTGGTTAGTGATTTGTGTGTCCTGGACTCCACTAATAGCGTTAACAAATTAGTTTATGATTACCTTGACACAGAATAGTAATCTGAATCCTACCAAATATTGCCTCTTATAGGATCAGAAAATTCTTTTCTAAGCTCTGACCATCAGTTCCAAGCAGTAACCTCAGGTCTTCTCTTGGTCAGTGTCCAGGCTGTGAACATAATGGTTTCTGCTCTCCTCTTCCCCAAAGATCTTGAATCCCAAACAGGACAAGAGTTTCATTGTTAGAAGGCCTTGGTGTAAGAGACTTGTTCCTAATACCCTTGTTTGTGAAGTTGTGCAACTCAGAGGAGATCAAAAATTGCTTCTTATTAGGTGAAGAAGCTAAGGATGGTTTTGTTTGTTTGTTGCTGTAAGTTGTCCTACTTAATCCTACAGCAAACAGCAGATCTGGTCTTCATTGTCACAGGAAAAGAAGCAAAGGGAACTACCTGGGTGGTTTATGCCAAAATAGCTACTATCCTATGTATTACTGAAATAGTGGCAACAAGAGGAAACACTTTGGGGATTATAGGAGGAGTGCTTTATCTGGTATAAACACATTTGTTAATATAACATGGGAGGAGGGACAAGAAGCTTGAAGAAGTAACACAGTAAAGTGAATGCTCAAGTGTGTTTCTTTTTTATTAGAGCAAATTTTTCAGAACATAAAACAAGAATACAGTCGTTATCAGAGGTGGAGACATTTAGAAGTTGTTCTTAATCAGAGTGAAGCTTGTACTTCGGAAAGTCAGCCTCACTCCTCAGCACTCACAGCACCTAGTTCGCCAGGTAAGCATGTTTTAGTGTGCACCATCCATTTAAGAGTTTGTAAGTGGTAATTAAAATGATGGTTTCCTAAACCAGAATTGATTTCATCTAAAGTAATAAAATTGATAAAGTGTATTCATTGTATTACTACTTATAAATGCTTTTAAAACCATGGAGTCATGAAATTGCAAAAGACCTTAGGTTGATTTGACTGGACTTCCTTCCACCCAATTCAAGAGTACCCTCTATAGCTGCAGCATATAATACCGTAGCCAGTAGCCACAAGTAGCTGTTTAATTTTAAATTACTTAAAATTTAAATTCAGTTTCTTGCTGTGGTAGCCATATTTCAAGTACTTAGTAGCCACGTGTAGCTGTTGTATTAGACAGCACTATAGAACATTTCCGTTACTGCAGAAAGTTGTGTGACAGCACTGCTCTGTAATATTGACAGGTGGTCAGAGAGGATGGCTCAAAAATAGAATCTCAGGGTTGGAGGGAACCTTCATCGTCACATAGTTCAGCCATGAGTCTTGCCTGCCATATCCCTGTAAATAGTCAACAGGCCAGGGCCCAAACATCACCACTGGTGGTGGACTCTGCCTACTTTAACAGTAGAGGAGAATATTTGTTTCCTCACAGAATATTCTACTTTATAACAGTTCTAAGAGTTATTAAAAATTACCTTGATTAAAACTTGTCTCCTTACAGAACACAGATTGATGTTGGCCAGGAGATAGGGGGAGCGGGGAATGGGGACAAACTGCTTAATGGGTAAGGGGTGTTATTTGGAGTGGTGGAGATATTTTGAAACTAGATAGGGGTGGTGGTTGTAGAAATTATGACTATACTAAATGCCACTGAATTGTTCAGTTTTAAAATGGTTCATTTTATGTGAATTTCACCACAAATAATTTTTTAAAAAATTGTCATCTTGGGACTTCCCTTGTGGCACGGTGGTTGGGACTCCACCTGCCAATGCAGGGGACACGGGTTCGATCCCTGGTCCGGGAAGATCCCACATGCCGTGGAGCAGCTAAGCCTCTGCGCCACAGCTACTGAGCCTGCGCTCTAGAGCCCATGAGCCACAACTACTGAAGCCCGTGTGCCTGGAGCCCATGCTCCACAACCCGAGAAGCCACCACAGTGGGAAGCCCACACACTGCAACAAAGACCCAATGCAGCCAAAAAATAAATACATTAAAAAATAAATACATTAAAAAATTGTCCTCTTATAACCCAAAGGTCTTGACCCTCAAATAACACCCTTTCCAATGAATTGCTCTTGCCCATACATGAGTGATAGATCTTTCAGTGGTTGTAGCTAGCACGTCTCTCCTTAATATTCTCTTCGGATTTTAGTAGTATCATTTTGAAGTAATAAAATATGTTACGGGTAGAGAAACAATTATAAATAATTACTGACTAGATGTTTTGCAGATTTTATTTGTAGAGAAAAAATTTTGGTTTAAGCAAAAAACGATTTGTTTCTAGACGTTAAGTGGTTTATAGACTAAGAGGGCTGAAGAAACAGATTCTAGGCTGAGCTTTGAGGAAAACTCAGAACTGGGCTGCCAACAGAGCTGCTGCTTTTATCATGATCAAGAAGCCAATTTCCATCTGGCATCCCAGGGGAAATTTTGGTTTCCAGCTGCAGTCTAATGAACATTTCAAGGGCCTTCCTGGTGGCGCAGTGGTTGAGAGTCCGCCTGCTGAGGCAGGGGACACGGGTTCTTGCCCCAGTCCGGTGCATCCGCAACGGGAGAGGCCACAACAGTGAGAGGCCCACATACCGCAAAACAAAAAAAAAACCAAAAAGCAAATCAACTCTTTGTGTTAATGAACATTTCATTTTTCTCAGCCTAGTTTCAAAAGGGATCAAGGATGAGATGTGTAGTGCCTAATCATCTCCTTTTGTCATTCGTCAGTGACTTAGCTAACAGTTTTTTATATTGGGGAAGTCAACCATTTCTTATCAGAATCACCTGTGGAACTTAAAAGATGCCTAAGCCCTACCCCAGAATTAAATCGACATATGTATCTTTTTTGTTGTTGTTAATTCTACAGATAATTATGATGCACCACCATGATTAAACATAGGTGTAGATGATCTCCAAGGATCTGGGTAGCTCTTATATTGTGAATCTACTTTCTCTGATTCAGACTAGAGGCTTTATATCAGCTTTAACCTTTTTGTTCTTGTTCTTTACCAAGTGAGCATTCTGTATGGGCTCGGATCGTTATGGCATCAGAACTGTTTTTCTGTGTGCAGATCATTTAGCACACCTGAATATACTTTCCTCCTACTTCTTAATTTACCTTCAGCCTTGCCTTGTAGAATGAATGTCAGAACTTTGTGAAACTGTTCCATGTAAAATAGTGGAAAATATCATTTTTCTAAAGAATTTTTATATTCTAGGACTCTTTGCATAGTTACTAATTCAGAACCCTAGAGCTAGAATGTATATGTAAACTAAGTATGTCTTTTGGCCAGGTTCCTCCTGGATGAAGAAGGACCAGCCCACCTTTACCCTCCGACAAGTTGGAATAATATGTGAGCGTCTCTTAAAAGACTATGAAGATAAAATTCGGGAGGAATATGAGCAAATCCTCAATACCAAACTAGCAGGTAGGCTGAGGCAGTGGCTATGCCATTGTTAATAGGGTTCTGTAAGGATTAATCCCAGTTAAGTAAATGGTAACTTAGAAAAAGCGTAACACTTAATTCCAGAAGGTTTAATGAATTGTGAGTATTAATTTTCTCTCTTTGGTTACTCTCTTTTGGATTCTAAACATTTTATTTATACATTATATGGAAGGACTTTTCATTTACATTTCTGAAACAAGATAAGCCAAGCTTTTCTTTCAAGAATTTTCCATATGAATAAAGGCATCAAGTACGTTATTCGGGCAAGCTGGTGGGTTAACAGGTGGTAGGAATCATGCTGACCTCCCAACAGGTGGTTGGGAAGAGTATAGTCTACACATTCAGACTTCCTGGTGGGAGTCACTTTATGGATGTGGGAAGTCAGGCATCCTGTGATTTAGAGGTACTTTAAAGTCTGGAAAGCACCGCGCAGGCTAGAACAAAGAGTGATTAGTGATGGCAACCAGTAGACCCTTTTGTGAAAGGAAGGGATCTAAATCAGGAATAGGAAGTAGTACCTGTTTAGTGAGAGAGGGTGATGTTGTGATCAGAGAGGTTTTAGGCAACAGCTTCTTCCTGTAAGTATTGTTTTCTCATGTGGTGGCCCACACAACAGAATGTTAATTGGTCGGCTTTAAATTGAGAACTGTTGATTTAACAACAGAGTTAAATGAATTTCTTTATAGTAACATTTTTTTGATCCTTTAATATACTAACAATGTGTATTATAAGAAGTAGCTGTAGTATGTCATTCCCCTATTCTACCCCCACTCCAAAATTGTTTAGACCAGCTGGCTGTAAACACTTCTGTGTTCTTGGATGTCAGACTACCTTCTGTCTTTTTACTGAGTTTCCCTTCAGAAGGTACTTCTGTGGAACTGTCTGCAATTAGGTAATGTGGAATTTTCTCTTAGCTTTCTAGCCATTCCACCTCTATCACTCAGTTTGTATGTTGAAATTTATAGAAAAGATAGAGTGCAGAAAAGAGCTTCAAGCTTCATGTCCTATAGGAGATAATACTAAAATTTGCTGGCTTGTGGTAGTGAGCACAGCTGTCTATCTTGGGAAGCCATTAGCAGGAGATGGAATTACAGCAGGGGTGAGATTATTAGGAAAATGTTAGCGATGATCAGTGACCAAACCTAGGAGCCAGGGATTTGGCTCTGGGACCTAAGAGAAAGGAACAGATCTCAGAGTGACCATTATAAGCAGGGCCTGAGCGTGGATAATATAAACTGGGAAGCTAGATGTGATTCTGACCCTTCATTCTTGAAAAACGGCGGGAGAGTTTCTGGGGATAGTATATACTGTCTTTCCCCTCACAGAACAATATGAATCTTTTGTGAAATTCACACATGATCAGATTATGCGACGATATGGGACAAGGCCAACAAGCTGTAAGTATTGCCAAGTTTTTCATTGAATTTTTCAACTTCCAAGAGCAAGATTTTGACACTGAGTACCTTGTCTCCTGAGAGCAGAAAGCCCCTGTGAAGTAAAATAATAGATAACATTTAAAGAATACTTATATGTCCAGCACTGTGCTAAACCCTTTAAATCCTCACAAAGTTTATTTAATCCACAATTACCCTGTGGGGGAGGAACTATTCCTAGTCCCATTTTACAGGTAAGGATAGCATTTAAAGAATTTAAATAATTTGTCCAGGCTCATACAGCTAGTGGTTCAGCCAGGATTAAAACCCCAGGTGGTCTGACTTCAGTGCCAATTTGTTTAATACCTGGCTTTTCCCTCAGAAAGGTAGTTTCAATTGTTAATTTATGAAAGTTGAGTCCTTAAGCTAGCTTATCAAGTGTGTGGTCAGAATTTCTTAATTCTAAACATCTTGCAACTACCCATTACTCAAAACAGAAATTATAAATAGCTATATATGTAAACTGAGTCTGAGTCAAGTTTCTTAAATTCTTGCGAATTTAGGACCTCTTTAGTGGTGGTTGATATCCTCTACTGTTTATCACATTTACCGTTATTAATATTAAAACAGCATGACACTATATTTTTAGTATTCTTACACTCGTTTGTTTTTTATTCCTAATTTATAGATGTGTCCTGAAGCTTTCTTGCATATCTGGGTACCAGGTTTGACCTCAAGAGATGGCTGCTGTACACTTTTTGCAACTGGTTTGATATCACATTTCAGCTCCAACTTTGCATCCTGAGAACACTTAAATGTTTCTGCAGGTCCATTTTATACAACTTGAAAGACCTTAAAACTTTCCGGTTGCCACAAGCATATGTTTCTTTTCTGCTCATCCAATAAACAGCTGTGCCCTACTGTGATAGATTTTCCAAACAAAAATACCTGGAGCAGCAGTTTAGCAAAATATGCCCTCAGTGGCACTCAACAAATGGAGTTTCCCCAGGCACAGTTCTGTAAGAAGTGTGTGTGAGAGTGTATGTGTGTTTATGTGTATTTTAAGTTATTATTTGTATTGTGCAAATTTTTTTGATCTTGGGGATTCTGGCTGTGAATTTGATGCACGACAATTATGGTTAAAAACATTTCCTTGGTCTGCAGAAGATCATTAATGTTTTGTGACCATATAAGTTGTAACAGTGGATTGTTTTCTGTGTAGGTGTTATTGTTAAATACAGGGACTGTTTCCAGGCACAGAATATGAATCATAAGTTAGGATGGACATTAGATGTGATTATGACGACATAGCAAAGGTCTGTGGTCCTAGGTCTACAAATGCGTGGTGAGGAATTAGAACAAACCCGAGACAGGCCATTTGACACATGACTCTGCCTAGCTGTGTTAGAACATTACTTTGACTCCAAGCCTTAAAATACCCACGTGGAGTCTGTGCTCACCTCATTCACACAAGGAGCTCCCTGGACACTGAACCTCTAAGAAGGAAGAGAGTCTCCTCTGGAGGAGGAGCATCAGGCTTCGCTTGGGAGCATGACAAAGGCGAGCATGGGGCTGGGCCACGCCCCTGAGGCACTGCTACTTGGGAGGCGCCACTTCACCTTTGTATCACTTACTAGAAATAGAATTTGGATCCTTTGGTCAGGTTCCCCCAAATTCTTTTAAGAGATGTCCATGTTCAATTGCTTGAGCTTTGTTTTGGCAACCCCCTGCCCGAAGTTGCTTACAGACTGTTCTTCACCTTATTTCCAAGGCTGAGGAACAGAAAGTAACCTCTGTTTTGAGGAGGTGGAAGTTAAGTATACATTTATTTTTTACTGTGACTTGTTCAGGACCACGTTTTACAAAATGCCTTGTTTCCTTTATTATTGTTTCGGAAAGGAAAGTTCTATTAAAATTGTTTTAGTTTGAATATAGAATAGTTTTTTTAATTAAGGCTTATTTTGAAAAAAAAACTGTGTTTAATTCAAATGTATGCCAGTACCTTCCAAAGTAAGGTAATATTCAGAGACAGTTGTCCTGATCAGATGGCTTAGAGAAGTTTCTGGAATATTCACATTCGAAGATTCCTTATTAATGAATGTCTTTGACTTAAATCTAACCAAAAACTGCAACATTATTCTTTGTACATTTTCATTATATAGTGTTAACAAGCTTAGTTGCAAACAAATAAAATACTTAAGCTATTTGTTTACCTTGCCTTCTTAATACTGTGATAATGTTTATTAACTCAAATAATTTATGTGAGGCTGCTATAACCATTTCCCTATTTCAACATTACATTTAAGATTTAAAGACTTTTTAAAGCCCAGAAGTGATCTTTTAATAATTAAAGAATTATTTTTACTTCATATTTGAAGGGCAGTGTGTTTCATCTCTTGTTTTTCCAGGGTAGTCACTTGTTCCTGGAAGAGGAGAATAGCAGTGGCTGTAATGGGAGTGGCCTTACAGTGGGATAGTCACCCTAAAACAAGGGCAGGGCAGCTGTGGGGGCCATCCGAAGTCCTGAAGGATGGGCCAGAAATGGGGAACGCTGCCTCACTGAAGTCTTCTTGTTACAGAATCAGTGTGATATGTTCATTCACTCTTGCAGTTGTCAGCCCCATTCCTACTAAATGGCTGCTGGGTGGGAAATAGAGTAGGTTTCTATAAGGAAAATGACAGACACCCTCTCACTGCACCTAGTGTTGTTAGGCTGTTTTATTATCATATGGTTGCCCTTTGGGGCCACAGAGTAAGACCACGCCACCATGGCTGGGTTTTGGGATCTCCTCAAAAGGGACTGGACATGTTTGTTTAATGTTTTATGCAGAGAGAAGATGACTCCTAGGTCAGAAAATGGGGACCTGCGAGGTAAGCCTTAGACTAGTGAAAGGTGTTTTTTCCTAGACCTTGATTTCTAGGGCTTGAACATAGGGGCATTCCCAGGTAGGGATGTGTCTTTGTCTCATGGAAATAGGTCAAGGCCCAGGGAAGAAGTCAACCTACGGAGACCGTAAGCATGGGCCAGAACCTGTGGTCTCAGAAGATCTGTATCTAGTGAGCTAGTTAAAATTTTTTTCTGTTTGAATTCCATTTATTATCTTTAAGTAAAGTCTTCACCTTAAGGGGAATGAAAGGAGTAAGTGTCCATGCATACCTAGGTCAGAGGAGTACAGGGGAGATTAAAGTTTGTGAGGCAGTCATAATTGTCAAGAGCTCCCAGGAAAAGAAGAACATCAGAAGACACATGAACTTGGGCCAGCCTTCCACACACGGTGAATCTTCTCTGCCCACCAGGGAGGATTGGTTGTTTAGAATAGTAGCTAAAGGAATGGCCTTTGGATGTTTGTAGCCCTAGAGTTTAGTCTGCTCTGCCACTAATTTGCTATGTGAGCCTTGCCAAGCTACTGAACTTTCTGAGCCACGGTTTCCTTATCTGTAAAATGAGGGTTAATTGTATGTACATCATTGGGGTTTGTTTTCAAATAGATTAAATAGTCCATGTAAAGAAAGTATTTATATTTAGCACAGGTTGGGGCATATAATATGCACTTGAAAATGTTACAGCAGGTTTCTTTACAGTGGTCTTCATCAGATCTGAAGACCAAAACCTTTCTTTCTGCAGTGGTGATTCTCAACTTTCCAAAACAAATAGCCCCTTGTTAACATCAAATCTCACATTCTCTTATTAGAATTTGTACTTTTTAAGTGTTTGACAAAAAAATAAAAGATAAATGACAAATGAATTCAGTAATGCCTTTCAGTGAATCTGTATTTTGTTACTCAGCAGGGATCAGCAAACTATGGCCTATTTTTTGTAAATAAAGTTATATTGGAACACTGCCACGCCTATTTGTTTGCATCTGTGGCTGCTTTCATACTGCAACTCCAGAGCAAGAGACAGTATGGACCACAGAGTTGAAAATACTCTCTGGCCCTTTATAGAAAAGTGTGTGGGCCCCTGCACTGTAGCACTGATAGACACTTGAGGAATCTCACAAGGCAAATTTGGTGCATCATGGATGGGGGAGTCACACCTCAGGTTGAGGTATGATGAAAAATTCTGCTTACAAATGTAAACTGGTTGCCAAAGTGAACATCTTACAGAAAGAGCTAATGAACTTTTTAGAGTAATGATTCTCTAGGATGAGGGCAGGGAGCATACCTTTAGAATGACCAGTTGTTGTATCTTTAGTATACTTAACTTTGAAATTTTAGTTACAAAGGTGAGTGTGAGAATTTTATCAGGAGATAGCATGGGTTTAAAGATTGTTAAATACTGTTAAGGAACAGTGACTTCTGTGCTGCCCTGGTGGTTCTTCCCTTGAAAAGGCCTTCAAAGTATGTGTAGTCTCCTATAGCTGCAGTTGTCCTTGTCAGTCCATGAGGCTCCTGAAAGCGTAGTTCAGGCACCCAGGGGCTATTTCCAGATTGGCAAATGCCTTAAGAGAAAGAGATGCTTTGAGTTCTAGGCTCTCTGGGTTCTTATCTAGATTTTGTCTCAGTAATTCCTCATTACCTAGTTAGCCTTTTTATGCTTTTAAGAAAATGATTTTTATATTGCAGCTGTTGTCTAGTTGGTCTTAGCAGTAGGCTGATCCACATTTCCTGAGGCATGGTACCCAGTGTGCCTTCATGTTAATGGGAGAAAAGTAGGGAAAGACATGTTTATTTGGCTTTGAATGTTTTTCAGTCATTCAGCAAGCATTACTGGTGTCTTCTGAGTTATGTATTTATGGAGGACAGATATATGTGTTTAAAATTTTTTTTTTTTTTTTTTTTTTTTTTTGCGGTACACGGGCCTCTCCCGTTGCGGACACGCAGGCTCAGCAGCCATGGCTCACAGACCCAGCCGCTCCGCGGCATGTGGGATCTTCCCGGACCGGGGCACAAACCCGTGTCCCCTGCATCGGCAGGCGGACTCTCAACCACTGCGCCACCAAGGAAGCCCTAAAATTTATTTATTGTTTATTTTTCTGCCACATTGAGCAGCTTGTGGGATGTTAGTTCCCTGACCGGGGATCAAACCCCGGCCCATGGCAGTGAGAGCACCGAGTCGTAACCACTGAACCGCCAGGGAATACCCTATGAGTTGAATTTTAAAAGCCTGACGAGTTCTGTTAAGTAGTCCTAGTCTGTCTTATATCCTCAGTATCTTTTTTTTTTAAATTTTTATTTGGTTTTTTTGGCTGCGTTGGGTCTTCGTTGCTGTGCACAGGCTTTCTCTAGTTGCGTCGAGCAGGGGCTACTCTTCGTTGCAGTGGGCGGGCTTCTCATTTCAGTGGCTTTTCTTGTGGAGCATGGGTTCTAGGCGTGTGGGCTTCAGTAGTTATGGCATGCGGGCTCAGCACTTGTGGCTCTAGAGCGTCAGGCTCAGTAGTTGTGGCGCACGGGCTTAGTTCCTCCGCAGTATGTGGGATCTTCCCAGACCAGGGCTCGAACCTGTGTGCCCTGCATTGGCAGATGGATTCTTAACCACTCTGCCACCAGGGAAGTCCTGTATCCCCAGTATCTGACTTGGAATTAACATAAATAAATACTTAGTCAGATGGATCTTGACTGCTGAGAAGGAGCTCCATCTAGCAAAGACGGTAAGCAAGCGAGGTAAAAGCTGCTAAGTGTTGGGTAAATGGTACAGGTTGTGGACCAAGGAAAAGAAAAGATGGTAGATGGTTCTAAGTAAGCAACAGTGATCCGGGAAGGCTTCATTCAGGGTGGTAGACTTGGAGTGAGGTTTTTTGTTTTTTTTTAACATCTTTATTGGAGTATAATTGCTTTACAATGTGTTCATTTCTGCTGTATAACAAACTGAGTCAGCTATATGTATACATATATTCCTGTATCTCCTCCCTCTTGCATCTCCCTCACACCCTCCCTATCCTGCCCCTCTACCACCCCTCTAGGTGGTCACAAAGCACCGAGCTGACCTCCCTGTGCTATGCGGCTGCTTCCCACTAGCTATTTATTTTACATTTGGTAGTGTGTATATGTCCATGCCACTCTCTCACTTCATCCCAGCTTACCCTTCCCCCTCCCTGTGTCCACAAGTCCATTCTCTACATCTGCATCTTTATTCCTGTCCTGCCCCTAGGTTCTTCATAACCTTTTTTTTTTTTTTTTTTAGATTCCATATATAGATGTTAGCATACAGTATTTGTTTTTCACTTTCTGACTGACTTCTGTATGACAGACTCTAGGTCCATCTACCTCACTACAAATAGCTCAATTTCGTTTCTTTTTATGGCTGAGTAATATTCATTGTATATATGTGCCACATCTTTATCCATTCATCTGTCGATGGACACTTAGGTTGCTTCCGTGTCCTGGCTATTGTAAATAGAGCTGCAGTGAACATTGTGGTACTTGACTGTTTTTGAATTATGGTTTTCTCAGGGTATATGCCCCGTAGTGGGATTGCTGGGTCGTGTGGTAGTTCTATTTTTAGTTTTTTAAGGAACCTCCATCCTGTTCTCCATTGGAGTGAGGTTTTAAAGGGTGAATAGGGCTCAGGCAAAAGTAGTAATTGGGGCTTGAAATAAGCAAAGGCTGGGTGGTGGGAAATCGTGCTGGTGTGCAGGGACAACATTCTTGTTTCAGCCAGAGTAGGAAATGCATGTAGATTGGGAAAAGAGCTAGAAGCTGGGTAGTAGGGGCTAGATAATGAAGGGCTTTTACAACTAGGAGTTTGAGCATTCCTCTTTAGGAATCTGAAGAGTTTGGGGGAAACTGAGGTGAGTACAGAAGGGCAAATACCAAACTAGAGACAGATTGACCAGTTAAGGGCCTCTGTTTTTGTCCAGTCGGAGATAACAAAGGCCTGAACATTGATTGGGAAGGATGATTAAACATGGCTCTGGCTTTGCCTGGCTAAGAGCGTGGTACACATTCCCACTGGGACATTTTCAAAGATCCTTTTTCTGTGGCTTGGCTTGTCTATGCCCCCGATTTAACGAATCCGGCCCAATTCCATAGCTGCTGCTGTTGATGGGTTTTGTCTTGTGTTTTGTTTTTCACAGATTCTCTTAAATCCACCTATTCTTTTTTTTTTATAAAGAATTTATTTATTTATTTATTGGCTGTGTTGGGTCTTCATTGCTGCACGCAGGCTTTCTCTAGTTGCGGCGAGTGGGGGGCTACTCTTCATTGCAGTGCGCGGGCTTCTCCTTGTGGTGGCTTCTCTTGTTGCAGAGCATGGGCTCTAGGCACGCAGGCTTCAGCAGTTGTGGTTCGCGGGCTCTAGAGCGCAGGCTCAGTAATTGTGGCACACGGGCTGAGTTGCTCCGCAGCATGTGGCATCTTCCCGGACCAGGGCTCGAACCCACGTCCCTTGCATTGGCAGGCGGATTCTTAACCACTGCACCACCAGGGAAGCCCAATCCACCTATTCTTAAAGGTTCTGGTTAGCTCTTGCATGGATTATTAAATTTTCCTCTCCAACTGTCATTTTTCATGGTGCTCCTGTTCTTCTGCCTGGAATTAACACCTTCTCACTTGACAAATGGCCTACTCAAGTGGCAGTTGTCTTTCTGCTCCCTTCTTGAAGGCAGTGTTACTTAGTCATTTGATGAATGTTTATTGAGCATCTACTGTTTGCCAAGTACTGTTCTGGGCACTAGGAATATATCACTGAGCTGGACAGACAAGGTCCCTCCTCTCACGGTGCTTAACACTGTTGTGAGGCAAGAAAGGCAAACTAGTACATTGTTTCATCCAAGATTTAAAAGTGTTTGAAGAAAGTAAAATGGGAATGAGAGAGAGTAACTGGATGCCTAAATTGGGTGGTAAGAGAGACCTTTCTGAGGAAGGTAATCGTGTAATGCACTTATGGGTCTACATGACTCTTCCAATATATTGAGCCCTTAGTAGCACCTTGAGCTATTATCTATCTATTCTTGGCTCTTAAATGATGAGTGACTAAATGAATTATGTGGCTACTCCTCCCCTTTTCCAGTAGTCAGTGCACTACCTGAAACTTCCTTAACTCTCAGATCAAATTACTTTAAGCCTTCTGCAGGTTGTCTATGCAGCCAAGGTAAGAGAGATGCCGTCCTTACCCTAGAGAGGCTCCCAGTCTCTGGGCAGGAATGCGATAAAACTTGCTTTGGTAAGTATTCTGTGCATCCGGACAGAGAAATCAGGGTGTTTCCAGGGTAAGGCCACTCTCGGCAGCTTCCCTCCAGGTAGTTTAATTACCTTGATCTGTACTCAGGAAAGGTGACTAGTAAAGCTATATTGGTCTATAAAACCAGACTCCAGTGTGTTAATTTATGATGAGAAATATGTCAGGTGCAGTAGACTTCCCCATTGGCCTTAGTGTGTTTTCTTCATGTAATCATATCACTTGGGAAGCTTAACTGAAGTCAAGAGATAGCTCCACATATCAGAATGAGGGGAGTTTAAGTCTAGGGATGGAATGTTTACCAACATCAGATTACCCCTACCACAAGGCTGGCACAGCTTTCCTCCCCACTGCAGTTTGCTTCAGTGATTCTTGGTTCTGTGCATCTTCGTCTTGATATTTTATCTACCCCCAAATGGCATGATTTTACTTTATTTTTTTGGCCACACCACACTGCATGTGGGATCTTAGTTCCCCAACCAGGGGTGGAACCCACGCCCCCTGCATTGGAAGCACAGAGTCTTAACCACTGGACTGCCAGGGAAGTCCCTTTTTTACTTTCTTAAACAGTCACTCTGATTTCCATTATATTCCAGGCCTTGGGACCCATTACTTTCTCTTTCACATTACTTGGCTTATTGCTTCTGTTGAAAGTATCCTATAGCTCTGGCTTGGGGGTGAGGGTGGGGGTTAAGTTTCCAAACTCACTGACTTCCCCAACTGTGCTAGGATCTTCGGGCCACCCAGTTTATTCAAATCTGTGTGACGGTGGTATCAGATACAGCCCTAAAGTTCCCAATGTGCTAAATTATAGGTGGCCTACCTGTAGAAAGGTAGCGTTAAAAGCTTTTCTCGGGTTATGACTGAGGTGTGTAAACGTGAGGAAATCCTATAGGTCAAGGACAGAAGTCCAGCGAATGGAGACCCAGGGGGACGTTAAACGGCCTGTGACAGTCCACGCAGCAGCTGAGGCTAGTTTTCAGAGGAGTGGGAATAGGGGCCTTCAATTAACATTGAGCCATCCTCTTATACTTTGAAGATGGGAGCAAGGCTCTGTCGCGGAAGAACAGGTCGCTGGACCCCGCGGCGAACGCCTAGTCCTGTTCCACCGGGTCTCCGAGCTTCGAATACAGAATGAAAAAGGCGACACCTCAGGCTTGCCTCTCTGCGCATAAAACCCTTTGATTTTGTTGTAAAACTACACTTCCACGTGAGGATCTTAGAACAAGGAAAATAAAAGATAAATGACGGGCGTTACAAGAGCTGGCAACTCGACCCTAACTTCCGAGTTACAACACTCGTAACGCAAAGCGCAGGAATCCAAGCGGGCGCCCGTTGTCAGAATAGCAACGGCGCAGGCTCCGTTCTGACGTAGGGTTTTCTGGGAATTGTAGTTTTCTCATCTTTGCGGGAGAGGAGACGACCTGTCACCGACATCTTTGCACAGCCGCGCCGACACCGGGTCTGAATGCACGGTCCAGTGGAGGGGGTCGGCGTATCAACAGTTAACAACATCTATAATAGGAAACAATATATAACAGGGCTGGTGGGACCTCAACAAAGGCCTAGTAAATGCTCAGGAATTCGGGAAGCTTTCACAGAAAACCGTGCGATAATCGATGCGGACGGATTACGCATTCGCCTGGGAGACAGTGGGAAGGTAGCAAGTGGGATTATTACAGGCAGAAGAAACTGCTCCTACAAAGTTGTAAGCATGAGAGTAATTCTGGATGGCTGAGAACACGAGGGTATTGAGTAGGGGTTGGTGAACAATGGGATCTGACGATTTAGAAATGGGAAGAAATCAGATCATGGTCTTGAATACCAAACCCAAGAATTTGGACCTTTTCTTGAATACACCTCACACGCAGCCCAAGCAATATGAATGACCCCCCTCCTTTGCGTTCTCCCTTATTTTGTTCATCTTTGTTTTATCACTTACCACAGCATTCTGGCTGTGTCTTCGTCCCAAGAGCTCAACAAGGATCATGGCCGTGTGATAAGAGCTCAGGAAGTGTTTTTTGAATGATCAGATTTCAGTTTTTAGAAAAGCAATTAGCAACATTAAGGAGAGACGGTAAGAAGAGAGCAAGGCTGGATGTAAAAAATCATCAGAGTTTAAAGTAAATTGCTTTTCCAGCCTGCAATTTTCCCTCCAACCAAGGGTTGAAATCTGGCAGCTCAAGGCCATTTCCATCCTGGGTTTTGTTTGGTCAACGCTTTAAAAAAAAGATTAATTGCCCCATATTTTTTTTTTTTTTTTTTTGCCCCATATTTTTAAAGTGGAATGTTTCACACTTAAACAATAACAAAAGATTTCTGGCTTCTCTTGAAAAATTTGAAGACTTGACAATTTGGGGCCCTGATTCTTGACAACAACAGAATGGAGCTGAGTAGCTGCTGCCCCCTTTAGGCAGGACATATGCTCTTCAGTTTGTCACATTCCTCAACACTCCTTCCATCCCTTAAACTGAGGCCAAGTACCAGCTACTATTTATCATGATGCTTTTGTTTTCATTTATTTACAGTGAGCTAGCTCTGTTTGGCCTTGGAGGTGTTTAAGTTGCCCATCTTTGTGCTAATCTATCCTGCCTGGTATCCAAGGAGTGATTCAATGAAATTAGTATTTTAGAAAGATTAGTCAGTGCCAAACAGACTGAAGTGAGGAGCCGGGAGGCAGAAAGGAAGAAAGAAATTGGAAACCTATTGAAGGAATATTTGAAAGAATTTGGCAAGTAATTAAGTATTGGATGAAAGATGAGGAAAAGGCAAAATACAACTTCAGAGTTTCCTACCTGAATGGCTGGGAAGATGATATCACCAACATAAGAAAGTGGGAGAAGTGGAAGGGGTGGTGGTGATCACTACCTTGCTACCTCTAGTATTTTGTGGGCAAGGGCCATGAGTTACCAATTCCATAATCCTCCAGTATTGTGCCGGGCATGCATTAGGTGCCCAGGAAATTCTAGCTGAACTGAAACTGATCTCAGGTGGGCTATACCTGATGAAGGGGGAAGGAAGGGAGAATTGGAATGCTGGAACAAAACCAGAACATCGTGGGAACTTAGGAATTCTCTCCAGAGTGGATGAACCCGGGGCTTGGGGACAGTTAATCCATTTTGGAGAAAAACCTATGCTAAAGTCCTGAAGCAGAGCAGGAATTTGGCATGCAAAAATGGAGACGGGATGGGGGGGAATGGTGTCATTCCAGGGGAAGGGAGGAAAAAAAAAAAAATCAAAGAGACTGGATGGCAGGACTTTTCCTGGAAGACGCTGTTAGAGCAAGCTCTTGGTTGGAGCATTAGGCAGGGGATTTGGGACAATGAGGCTGGAAAGGTTGGAACTTCTCTAAACAGTTTTGAGAGCACATCACTTGAAGAGAAGTCTCCAGCCCCGAGCTGCTGCTGCCCCCAGCTCCCCTGTGGCGGGGAGGGCACCAGGTCACTGCATCCAGAGGGGCCCAGAAGGGGAAGGAGGCATAGCCTCCACCGCAGCAGCTGCACCCACCATGGAGAGCATCAAGTGTAGGGTGGTAGGCGGTGGGGCTGTGGGCAAGACGTGCCAGCTCATCTGCTACACAACCACCGCCTTCCCCAAGGAGTACCTTCCCACAGCGTTCGACAGTTATAGCGCCTGCAGGGCTGGCGCACGGTGAACCTGCACCTGTGGGACACAGCGGGCAGGGAGGAGTAGGGCCGCCTCTGCGCACACTCCTACCCACAGACCAATATGTTTGTCATCTGTTTCTCCATTGCCAGTCCGCCCTCCTATGAGAATGTGTGGCACAAGTGGCATCCAGAGGTGTGCCACCACTGCCCCGATGTGCCCATCCTCCTGGTGGGCACCAAGAAGGACCTGAGAGCCCAGCCTGACACCCTATGACGCCCGAAGGAACAGGGCCAGGTGCTGGCCAAGCAGATCCACGCTGTGCGCTACCTCGCGTACTTGGCCCTGCAGCAGGACGGCGTCAAGGAAGTGTTTGCTGAGGCTGTCCAGGCCGTGGTCAACCCCATGCCTAGCAAGCGTGGGTGGTCCTGTGTCCTCTTGTGACCCTGACACTCAGCTTGGAGGCTGCCCCTGCCCTCCACCAGTTGTGCCTTTGTGCCTTGTCTGCCCCCAGCTGTGCCTTTACGAATAATTCTGGCACCCCTTGCCAAGGGGGCTCCCCGAAAGCCTTTTCTCCTTAAGGAGGCCCACAGGGAAAGGGGCTTTGGGCCCTGCCCCACTCTGATTGAGAACACTAGGTATTCTCGAGAGCTCACCCAGGCCAAGGTCAGACCCCTCCCCAAGAAGCCAACCCAGCGCCCCCTCCCCACTTTCCTCTACTGACGAGTTGATCCAGCTTTCCACACAGATGTTGCTGCCTACTGTGGTGACTTCTCTCAGGTTAGGGGCTCTCAGCCATCCCTAACCTCTCCCTCGCTGCTCTTCAAATTGCTCCCCCCTCAAGATACTCTCTCCCTTCCCCAGAGAAGGAGCCATAGAATCCTAAGATGAATGTGCCCCAACCTACCCCCCCACCCCCGAGTGCTCAGGCCTTTTGCATCCACTGACTGACTCGGCCCCACCCCCACCCCCTCCGGGCTCCAGGGGGCCCCACCTACTCCCATCAGCATCAATAAAACCTCCTGTCTTCAGCGGAAAAAAAAAGGAAAAGGTTTTCGGCCCAAACTTCCCCAAAATAAATATTTACAAGTTATTTATATGTACAACTAATGTAATATTATGCACTTTATAAACATTAACACACAAACAAGAAATTAAAAAACACAAAAATTAGAAATATTCTAGTATTTTCTTCCCACTCCCGCAACGTATCATACCACACACTGCCTAAGTTACCTCCCCCCCCAGTCCCTCCCCCTCCACCATCACTTCGGAGCCCCTGCTGTAATCAAAGGGAGCCTTTGGAGTTTCTGAAACAGAGGAGGGGCATGGTCTCTGACGACTTCCCCGAATCCGCAAAGTAAAAACAGACTGCGACATCAAAGAACTGCAATTGCCTTAGAGCGCTTTCCACGTGCCAGGAAACGCCTCAGTGCTTTAATATAACTCATTCAATCCCCAAAGCAATCCTACTCTGTAGGTACCATTATTGTCTTTTAAGATATTTTTATCTTAAGATGAAACCGAGGCACAGTGAGGTTAAGAAACTTTTCCAGGCTGACACAGAAGTGGCGGAGCCAGAATTGGAACCCACCCTGGGTGGGTCCACACTCCATGAGCTTAACCGCTACTGGAGGGGGATGAGGGGGGCTCCCTTGGTTAAGTCCCTCACCAATCACTGCTGTCGTGAGAATCCAAGGTACAGCACGAGGAGGCAGCAGGAAATCACTAACCCCCGGGCCACCTCTTACTCAGTTGTCTAGGTAAGGTCGGCTTATCCGCAGCCTCTGGAAGCCAACTCAGCCGGTCGCGCAGGCGCAGATCGACAGGCTCGGTTTCTATGGTTCCAGGGCGCGACTGCGGAAGGCAGGTCGGCTCCCGTCGTCGCGCTGCAAGCGTCGCGCTGCGGGCTTCCTTTGCGGCAGGCCTCATTGTCACCTGAGGATCTTCTAGTAGCGGAGTCAGCAAGGAGTCAAGGACACAGCTGCTGGACGGTAGGGGCTGCGTTTGTTTGCGGGACGCTTAAGCCTAAGGAGCTTCCTTCTGAGATCTCTTTAACAGATTTCCTCTTGGCTTGCTGGGTGTCCGTTCTCCCTGGCCGTGTTTTCTGCTTTTCCAGGCCCCTTGGTCCACACAGCCAGTGTCATCGAAGCTTGTAGGCCGCGCCTCTCTCGGCTCTCTTTCCAGGTTAACGTAGCTTTGTGGCGGACTCATACTTTGGCCTTCTGTTTCTTAACCTTAAGTCCACGCTCCTTGTCCCGGCTTGCATGGCCCTGCGGGATTTGGGCCCCGTCAACCTCTTAAGCTCGTTTCGTTCTTCTTCCCGACATGCACTCTGCGCTCCAGCCACGTCTGGGTGCTCAGTGTCCCCCAGACATACCCAGCACCTCCGGCTGTAACTCGTGTTGTGTGTGCCCTACTGGAATACTCTGCTCACGGAGCTTCACTTGGCAAGCGCCACCTATCTCAAAGGCATTTTCCAGTCTCATGGGCAGAATTGGTGCTTCCTACTTCGAGCTCTACCTCTTGTGCTTTTCCATTGGGTTCCCAATTCCACGTGTGTGTCCTCATTTTAGTGCTTAGGTTGCACTGCTTTTCCTCCCCATCCCAGTGTCTGGAACGCTATTACTAAGTAAATGACTGAAAGAATGGGTAGAAAAATTTTAGATTACGTTCATTTGTAAATCTGCCACTCATAGGTAACTATTGACCCTTTTTTGTGCTTCCTTCCAGTCTTCTTTTGCAGACAGTTTTTTTGGGGGGGCATTATTGTAATCCCCCCTTTTTTTCATTCAGTATTCAAGTGTATGTTTCATGTGTGTTCTTTTCCCCTCATGTTCTACCAGATAGGTACCAGATTTGATTATCCGTTTCTCTATTGTTGCACTTTAAAGTTGTTTGAAATTCTTTTTTTTTTCCCCCAACAGTTACTGAGCTCCTACCGGGTCCCTGCCCTCAAGGCACTCATTGTTCAATGGGGGAGGCATTCATGTAGATAGTGCATTACAGGGGTGTGGGAAGTACTATGAAAAGTCGATGATGCTGTGCTAACACAGGAGGGACATAACCATTTCAGGATGGCTTCTTAGAAGTGTCATCTAAATTATATGGATCGGAAAATGTAAAGAAATGTTTTCATGCTTGTGCTTTTTTGTTTATTTCAGTTATTCTTCAGATCTATCTCAAAGAATTGGGATAACTGAGTCAAAATATAAACACTTTTTTTAACTTTTGATAAAAATGACCTTATCAGTATAGAGGATTTTAATGCATTGTTTTTTAGTTCTAGTTGTCTCTTCCTTGAGTTTTGTGAAAGCACAGAAATTGCTCATCTACCATAAACTGGAAGAACCTGTCTAATGAAAAAGTTTGGGGAGAAGTAGTTGGGAGAATAGTATAAAATAGCTTTCTTGAGAGCTATGTATCTAAGTTATTTCATTTTTCTCAGAAGTTTCTCATTTGATTGCAATTTTACGGCATTCTTTCTTTTTCTTCCACTTCAGCCATGCCTTTCTTTGATGTGCAGAAAAGGCTGGGTCTTGACTTAGACCGCTGGATGACAATCCAGAGTGCTGAGCAGCCTCTCAAGATTCCAGGTCGATGCCATGCTTTTGAAAAAGAATGGATAGAGTGCGCACATGGTATTGGTGGTATTCGCGCGCAGAAAGAGTGCAAGATAGAATATGATGATTTCGTAGAGTGTCTACTTCGACAGAAAACGGTGAGGAAGTGATGGAGACAGGCACTGAATTACTTCCTCATTTCTTTGGGGCTACTTTTAAGTATTTTTAATTGGTCACTGGGCATTAGTTTGCCCAATGTGAATTGGCAAAACTTTTGTGGTGAAACTCCTTCCGTACTTAGGTACCATGTCAAGGAAGTTAAAAACCTTCAGATCTGACAAGGGCCTCTTATTCCTCAGTGTTCTTCCTAATGTTCTCACATATTTTCCTTAGCATTGTATCCTGCTGCAGCCACCAGGTTAGAAATTTCATGTGTATATTTCCATTTTTGCGTAGACTATAAAGTAAAGAATACCAACCAGCATTGGGTGTTTGTCCTTGAAAATCTTTGGGTGAATATATTTCAACCCAATATATATATCCAATCCTCATTGGGGAAGAGATTAAAATCCTGTAGATCTATTACATTGAAACTGATAAAACAATCTCTGGATTGATTTCTACTCTGGGGAGGATGGAGGTGTTAATGAGATTGCTTTAGGTGAGCCTGACCAAAAATGCAGGGGGCAAAAAAAGGTTAATGGCATGGTGTCTGCTTCCTCAAGAGTTGAATGTGCATAACATGTAGGGCCCTGTTCTCCCTTAGAGAAGAAATCTTTGGCTGTGGGCCATCATTTTGCTTATTTCTGTGCTCCAGATATAACAAATATAAATGTTTTTATTACTCTTAACTCCTTGGGGTTCAGGGATACAATTTAGATTTTCACTTAAATGTTTCTCAAAGTTATCTGTATCAAAAACTTTAAATTTCTTGTTTTTTATAATCTACTCTTGGCATTTGGATTATGTGAAGCCAAATTTGGAAGGAATGAAGGGGTGTCAGGTAATAATTTTGTATTGATCTCTAAAGGAATATTGATCACTGAGTAATATTGTAGTATTACTGAGGGACAAGGATGGGTCATGGTTGGCCACCTACCAGCTATTTAGTTCACAATATGTCTTAACTTGTCTTCTGCGGGCCCCACTTATTCCTTGCTCAGATTAAGACTTTACTCATTATGGAAAATTAACACCAAGAAGAGACAGTGTGATGAGGCGGGAAGAACATTAGATTGGGAGTTTGGAGACCTTGATTTTGATGCTGGTTTTGCCACTACTAGTTTCGTGACTTTGAGCAAGTCATTTCTCTTGTAGTCTTGGTTTCCTTATCTGGAAATATAAAGTGTTACTCTAAGGTCATTCCTCATCCTGTGAGTTTATGAATAGATACGTTACCATTTTGGAGGTCATCTAAGTGAAGAAGCTAGTGAATCAAGGAATTAGAATCAAGCGCTGTTCTAGGTTCTTAGAATGTAATAATGCATATATTTCTCACAATAATCTCCTGTGAGATGCATTATGTTTATTTTCCCCATTGTATGATTAAAAAGTTGAAGCAGGGAAATATTAAGGCTATTACCTAAGGTCATATAGCCCAGTAAGAGGAAATGGCATTTGAACCTGGCAGTGCTGGTTCCAGACCCTGTGCTTGTATCCAGAACACCAAGTGGTGATTGGTTCTAGGTGGAAGAAAGACTTGACATATGATCGTGTGATAGCTCAGCCATGACTAGTCTGTTGGGAGACTTTTTAATGGAGAAATGTTAAGAATGCAGTTTTTAAAATGGTTATTGTTTATATTAGTATTTAGGATACCTAGAGTTTTTTTTCCTACTGAAGTTACATCCTAACTAATTCTTTAAAGTTCATGGGATGTTTAATTGAACATACTACCTCTTCATGCCTTTGTGAAAACCTGGTCATTCACTCAAAAAATATTTACTCAATCACCTATTCTGTCAGTAACTATTCCAGGTACCGGAAATACAGCAGTAAGCAAAAGTTTCTGCCCTAATGGAGCTTATATGCAGGGCAGTGGGGCAGGGGTGGGGGTGACAGTGAGCGGTGGGATACAGAAAATTTCCAAACAAGGGAAAATAGTGTGTCCGGTGTTGGTAAGTGCGGTGGTGAAAATAAACAGGAGAAGGATAGGAAGCAGGAGAAGGCATGTATGCTCTTTTAAATAGAGTGCTACAAAAAGAGCTCAGTGATAGAAGACATTTGAGCAGACTTTGAGATAGTGAACCACATGCACATGAGGGAAGAATGTTCCGGGCAGAGGAAACAGCAAGTGGAAGGGTCTCTGAGCTGGAGCAGAGAGCCAGGAGAAGGGTATTAAGAGATAAAGTCAGAGACGTGGGCTTTTTAAGTCATTCCAGGGAAGGAGTCAGCTTTTCCTCTCAGTAAGATGAAAGCTGTTGGGTTTTGAGCCATGGAATAGTGCAGTCAGGATTAGTAAGTCTGTTTTCCATGTCACAGAATCCATGAATTAGGGTTCTCATACAATCTTGAATAGCATGGCTTTCCTCTATTGGGAATGTCCTACTGAGAAGAGGCAGAACTCAAGGCTCTGCCTATCCGAGTGACTAGTAGCTGAGCACATACCACGTCTTTCTTTCAGTGTGGTCCAGAGACCTCTTCGGCTATTTCTGCTTCATTCATACCCAGTGAACAGTTACTAGCAGCAGTGCCACCTTCACATAGAGAGGTCAGGAATATATAAGCTGTGAGATGATCTCAGCTTTTAATATTTTAAAAGATTTTAATATGCACAAGTATACCTCTTAAAGCCTTTGGATCTGTATTGTTTTTGTAAATACCTGTATTCCTCTATATCATAGGAACATTTTAGTTATTAGTTTTCAAGGAGATATTATTATATATACCAGAAATTTATTTGTTAAAAGCTTGGGAAATGGGTTCTTTAAAGAAGGGATTTATCCCAGAGGCCCTCTAGGATGAAAGACTTCCATAGTTTAAAAATGAAACCAATTTTGTATTCAGCTTCTCCAGCCCTCACTTTCCAGTGCATATCTCCCCCAAGTTTAAATACTTTCTTCCTTTGACAGATGAAACGTCTGAGTGCCATCGAGAGGCAGCGGGATAAGCTAATAAAGGAAGGGAAGTACACACCTCCACCTCAGCACCTGGGCAAGGAGGATCCTTGACCCTGAGCAGAGCAGCTGCCGGTGGCTGGAGGCTGATTTTCACGTTCTCTCTTCTCTGCTGGAAACTTTACGTACTGAAAACCCTTTTGTGCAAGTGTCTAAAAATAAAGGATTGCTCTCTCCTATTGGTTCTATATTCTCTTGGATCATACTTCTCTGTACTGAGGTTGCAACCTATTTTTTAAGTTTGAGAAAATGCGTTTCTCTTAAAAATTAGCATCTAGGGAATAATAAGCAGCACTTAACGAATGCTTACTATGTAGGTACTTTAAATATGGTAACTCATTTAAGAAGTTGCAGTGTTTGATTCTGGTTTATTTTCTGTAAAGCACTAACTTGGGCCGGGAGGGAGAGGCAGTACAGAGGGTGGTTGTGTGTTTACGCTAAGGTCTGTGAAGTGTAAATTTAAGGCTTTAAGAAAATGCCAAGTTCAGATAACCTCATTTTGAAGAGGCAACACTATTGTTTCAATTTGCTATCAGTGTTGTGTGTTATGTGTGTTATACATTAGTGGTATATTAGTACTTCTAACTGACATGGTTAGGAACATGTTTTCTTTGGTTTTTGTTTTTATTTTATTTATTTATTTATTTTGGCTGTGTTGGGTCTTTGTTGCTGTGCATGGGCTTTCTCTGCTTGCGGCGAGCGGGGGCTACTCTTCGTTGCAGTGTGCGGGCTTCTTATTGCAGTGGCTTCTCTGTTGCAGAGCACAGGCTCTAGGTATGTGGGCTTCAGTAGTTGCAGCACATGGGCTCGGTAGTTGCGGCACACGGGCCCTAGAGCACTCGGGCTTCAGTATTTGTGGCACGCAGGCTTAGTTGTTCCACAGCATTTTGGATCTTCCCAGACCAGGGCTTGAACCCATGTCCCCTGCATTGGCAGGCAGATTCTTAACCATTGAGCCACCAGGGGAGTCCTTAGAAACATGTTTCCAGATGTAGAAGGGAAGGTATGAACCCTAGAAAATTAATGTAAGTGTTGAGAATATAATGGAAACCTCAGATATCCTGCAGCATTTCTTAAACTACTTTTTATTGTGTTAAAATACACATAACATAAAATATATCGTCTTAACCATTTTTAAGTGTACAGTTCAGTGGTATTAAGTACATTCACGTTGTTGTGCAACCATCACTACCATCCATCTCTAGAACTCTTCATCTTGGAAAACTGAAATTATATCCATTAAACAATAACTCCCTGTTCCTCCTTCCCCCTAGCACCTGGCAACCACTATTCTACTTTCTATCTCTGTGATTTTGACTACTCTTAAGTACCTCATTATGAGTGGAATCATACACTCACTATTTGTCTTTTTGTGACTGGCTTATGTCACCTAACATAATGTCCTCAAGCTTCATACATGTAGCATATATCAGAATTTCGTTCCTTTTCAAGGCTGAATAGTATTCCATTGTATGTATATACTACATCTTGCTTATCCATTCATCTGTCAGTAGACACTTGGGTTGCTTCCATGTTTTAGCTTTTGTGAATAATGCTGCTATGAATATGGGTATACAGATATCTCCTTGAGACCCTGCTTTCAATTACATTCCCATCAGTACTGCAGAAGAGTTCTAATTTCTCCACATCTTCACCAGCAGTTGTTATTTTCTGGGTTTTTTTGATAGCCACCTAATGGAAGTGAGGTATCTCACTGTAGTTTTTTTTTTTTAATTTATTTTTAAATTAAATTTATTTATTTGACTGTGTTGGCTCTTCATTGCTGTGTGCGGATTCTCTCTAATTGCAGCGAGCAGGAGCTACTCTTCGTTGTGGTGCATGGGCTTCTCATTGCAGTGGCTTCTCGTTGCAGAGCACGGGCTCTAGGTATGTGGGTTTCAGTAGTTGTGGCTCACGGACTCTAGAGCACAGGCTCAGTAGTTATGGTGCACAGGCTTAGCTGCTCCGTGGCATATGGGATCTTCCCGGACCAGGGATCAAACCCATGTCCCCTGCATTGGCAGGCAGATTCTTAACCACTGCACCACCAAGGAAGTCCTCATTGTAATTTTGATTTGCATTTCCCTAATGACTAGAGATGTTGAATCTTGTCATGTGCTTATCGACCATTTGTATATCTTGTTTGGATATATGTGTATTCAAGTCTTTTGTCCATTTTTGAATTGAGTTGGGGTTTTAAAAAAAATTTTTCCTGAAGTCCAATTTTCTATTTTTTCTTTTGTTGCCTTTAATGTCATATCCAAGAAATCATTGCCAAATCCAATATTGTGAAGCTTTTGCCCTATATTTTCCAAGTTTTATGTTTTTTAGGTCATGGGTCCATTTTGAATTGATTTTTAAAAATATAGTGTTAGGTAATGGTCCAACTTCATTCTTTTGCATGTGGATATCCAGATTTTCCAGCACCATTTGTTGAAAAGACTGTCTTTTCCTCATTGAATGATCTTGGCACCCTTGTCATTTGGCCATATGTGTGAGGGTTTATTTCTGGACTCTTGTTCTGTCTGTCCATGTTTCTGTCTTTATGCCAGTGCCACACTGTTTTGATTACTGTAGCTTTGTAATAAGTTTCAAAGTCAACAGTCCTCCTGATTTGAGTTCTCCAGCTTTGTTCTTTTCAGGATTGTTCTGGCTATTCAGGGTCGCTTAAGAGCCTATATGAATTTTAGGATGGGTTTTTCTATTTATGCAAAAAAATTGGGATTTTGACAGGGACAGAATTAAATCTGTAAATTGCTTAGGGTAGTACTGATATCTTAGTAAGTCTTCCAGTCCATGAACATGAGATTTCTTTCCATTTATTTATGTCTTTAATTTCTTTCAGCAGTGTTTTATAGTTTTCATTGTACAAACCTTTCACCTCCTTAAGTTAATTCCTAAGCATTTTTTTAGATGCTATTTTTAAAATTTTTATTTTATGTTGGAGTATAGTCGATTTACAGTGGCGGTGTACAGCAAAGTGATTCAGTTGTACATATACATATATCTGTTTTTCAGATTCTTTTCCCATATAAGTTATTACAGAGTACTGGGTAGAGTTCCCTGTTCTATACAGTAGGTCCTTGTTGACTAGCTATTAGATGCTATTTTTTTTTCTTTTTTTTTTTTTTTGGCTGCTCTGGGTCTTCATTGCTGCCCATGGGCTTTCTCTAGTTGCAACGAGCGGGGGCTCCTCTTTGTTGCAGTGCACGGGCTTCTCATTGCAGTGGCTTCTTTTGTTGCAGAGCATGGGCTCTAGGCATCGGGCTTCAGTAGTTGTGGCATGTGGGGTCAGTAGTTGCGGCTTGTGTGCTCTATAGCGCAGGCTCAGTAGTTGTGGTGCATGGGGTTAGTTGCTCTGCAGCATGTGGGATCTTCGTGGACCAGGGCTCGAACCCGTGTCCCCTGCATTGGCAGGCAGATTCTTAACCACTGTGCCACCAGGGAAGCCCCTAGATGCTATTTTATTTTATTTTTATTTATTTATTTGCGGTACGCGGGCCTCTCACTGCCGTGGCCTCTCCCGTGGTGGAGCACAGGCTCCGGACGTGCAGGACCAGCAGCCATGGCTCACGGACCCAGCCGCTCCGCGGCATGTGGGATCCTCCCGGACCGGGGCACAAACCTGTGTGCCCTGCATCGGCAGGCGGACTCTCAACCGCTGCACCACCAGGGCAGCCCTAGATGCTATTTTACTTTATTTATTTATTTTGCGGTACGCAGACCTCTCACTGTTGTGGCCTCTCCCGTTGCGGAGCACAGGCTTGGAAGCGCAGGCCCAGCGGCCATGGCTCACGGGTCTAGCTGCTCCGTGGCATGTGGGATCCTCCCAGACCGGGGCATGAACCTGTGTCCCCTGCATCGGCAGGCGGACTCTCAACCACTGCGTCACCAGGGAAGCCCAAAACCATCTCTTCTTTTTTTTTTTTTTGCGACTGCTATTTTAAATCGAATTGTTTTTGCAATTTTTTTTTTTTTGTTTTTTCAGATTGATCATTGTTAGCCTTACAGCATTTTGAGTCATAAATGTAAGCTGTAAGGCTTGAATGTAAGTTCTCCTCAAAAGGGAAAATACATTGTGTCCTAGTCTCAATATTGGAAATAGGGGATTTGGCATTTGAGCGGGCCCTGCTTATTCCTTGTGTTAGCCAAGCAGAGTTTTCTTTTTTTTCCTTTTCTTTTCTTTTATTTTTTTGCGGTACACAGGCCTCTCACTGCTGTGGCCTCTCCCATTGCGGGGCACAGGCTCTGGACGCGCAGGCTCAGCGGCCATGGCTCACGGGCCCAGCCGCTTTGCGGCATGTGGGATCTTTCCGGACTGGGGCACGAACCCGTGTTCCCTGCATTGGCAGACGGACTCTCAACCACTGCGCCACCAGGGAAGCCCTAAGCAGAGTTTTCTTAAACTAATCATTAATCAGTCACAATGGAGAATAAAGCTGGAGGCTTTCCAGCAAGATCCTGTGCTGTGGCCCTGTGTTAGGTTGTTTTACTGTGCTGTAAACACACAAACTTTTCTGAAGTTTTAAAGCCCCAAATGGCTTTTAGGTGCATACATGTTTATGGAAAAGCAGAGGCCAGTTGGAAATGCCAGAGAGGAAAGTAGAATGTTAATCAAGTCTTAAGGTAGGTACATGCTCTTTCATTCAAATATATCTTTTATTCTTGAGCTCTGGGTTGTAGAATGAACGGAAATCCCACAAGATTGTATTTACCTAAAGGTAAAAAATGAGTGATAGAGAACACTTAGTTGTGTTTGTTGGAAAACATTGCCTTGATGTGTTTACAGAATATCAGAAGCCTTTGTTTACATCAGATACCCATAAACACACAGCTCTGGGATAAGCAACACTGCCTCTTGTCTTTGTGTATTTAGCAAACTTTGTGCCTTAATTGCTTTTTTGAGAAAGTAGGACAGCAGTGTTATGAACTGGTGAAAGCAAGGAGCCAGCTCCAAAACCCCTGTTCTTTAAGCATTTGAATAAGAACAAGCAGAGTTGGGGCTGTATCTTTTTGAACAACTACATTGGACTAGAGTAGGACTGAGATTGGGGGGTCAGGAGGGAGAGAAAGCTGTGAGGTGCTTTGCTCTTGATGATTAAACACTAAGTTACTTGCTGCCCTTGCCCCCTCTCTTCACTCTGGTAAATGGGACTCATAAGTTCTTTGGCCTCTGCTTTTTAACCCTGACTGCCACAAGGGAAACCACTAAATATTTTGGCAACTGCATTTCAATTTTTCATTTAATTTTTCTGAATAGGTAATTTATGTGGCTCAAAATTCAAACAGTACAAAGGATATATAGTGAAAAATCTTCCCCAGGCATCCAGTTCCCCTCCCTAGAGGCAATCAGTGTTTTGAGTATCCTAGAGATTCTGTGTCTACACATACATACACACATTTTCTTTGCCCTTTATAAACAAATGGCAGCAAATTGTGCATGTAGTTCATGAATTTTGCTTTCTGTCCTTACTGTATTTTCAAGAATGATCCACAGCAGGCACATGACCCAGTTGGAGCCAATGAATGACTCTTGCTTGGAATCCTGGAAGAGGGGAAGGATATTTCCTCTGGATTTAATGCTGAGGAGGTTTATTACTTATTGCTGACAAGCATAAATAATGTAGTTGTGCACATTCTCAGGGGTGATTACATTCTGGGACCCTATCAGAGTTGACTCTAAAGATGAACCCCAAATATCTAGAAGTGCAACCAACACCTTCCCAGCTCAAATTCTAACAAGATCAAAAAGCAGCACCTAGGAAAGTTGGCATTTAGGTTAATCACAGGTGAAATCAATCTCAAGTGGCAACTCAGCTCCAACCCTCCTCTAGGTAGAATCTGAATGATCACTTCCTTTAATGCTTAGAGGAAGGGATTTCTACTTTTTGGGAAATAAGCAAGAAGTATACTTTATTAGCTTCTATTCTTTTAGAAACAGTATCTGGAATACAATATGAAATTATGAGACATGCAAAGAAGCAAGAAAATGTTTGAAATTTATGAAAGTTTAAGAAAATTGTGACCCATAATCAAGGAGAAAAAGTCAACCAAACTATTGTACATATAAAGAAATTTGTTATGGACAAATGAAAATTCTAGAACTGAAAAATACAATGTCAAATAAACTCACTGAATGGTCTTAACAGTAGATTGGACACTGTAAAAGAAAGGATCAGTTAATATGAAGACAGATCAATGAAAATGATCAAGACTAAAGTAGAGAGAGAAAAAAGATTGTAGGGGAAAAAAAAAGAATCCCTTATCTATGGAATAATATAAAGCAGTTTTGTTGTTGTTGTTGTTTTTACCGTATGATTCCATTTATATGAAATGTCCAGAATCGGCAAATTCATAGAGACTGTGAAAGGTGAGTGGTTGCCAGGCAGGGACTGGGATAACTGCTAAGAGGTATGGGGTTTCTTCTAGGGGGATGAAAATGTTCCAGAATTTTACATAGGTGATGTGTAGGCTCGGACCAGTTCTTCACTGTGCAGGACTCTGTACAAGGCAGGAAGTCCACCACATCCTCAAAAGGCCCAAAGTGTGACAACTGGGTGCCCTCCAGGCCACCCACCACCCCTTTCCAAACTGTCCCTTGGGGGAAGCACTGACCAGGCTTGGGAGTCACTGCTGGGGATGGAGAAGTGGAAGACTGGGCTGAGCAGATCTCAGACTTTCCTTTCTGTTGCCCTCATGGCTCAAACAACTTTGTTCCACACCATCAGGGTTTTTGCTGAGCCAAGTCCAAAGTTCAAAAGCCCCAGAGTCTCAGAAGCTTTCTCACAACTCCAGGGAAGGAAAGAAGCCCCCATCTCAGGCAGAGGAACAATTTACCACCTCCTCTCAGACAGCGTGCCGTGGTGGGGCAACGCCAGGTTTCCAGGAAATCACTCTGCAAAGGAATGTAGGACAGATTCGCTAATGAGTCTGCCAACTCCACCATCACAGGGACAAAAAGGCACATGATTAAGAGGAAAGACAACAGGTACCTGTGGGTGAGATGGATGTCCTACAGAACTTTCTATTGGCTGCACCTAACTGTGAGCTGGTTCATCTGCATGTAAAGCAGTCTGCATATAATGGGAGTCTCAAAAGGAGAGGAAAGAGACAATACAGCATATGACATATTTGAAAACAATCTGAAAATGCAATTAAGAAAATTCCATTTATAATAATAGCTTCATAAAGAATGAAGCAAAAAAAATTAACAAAAGAAGGGTAAAACTGGGACTTCCCTGGTGGCACAGTGGTTAAGAATCCACCTGCCAGTGCAGGGGACATAGGTTCAAGCCACGGTCTGGAAAGATCCCACATGCCACAGAGCAACTAAGCCCGTGCACCACAACTACTGAGCCTGCGCTCTAGAGCCCACGAGCCACACTACTGAAGCCTGCATGCCTAGAGCCCATGCTCCACAGCAAGAGAAGCCACTGCAGTGAGAAGTCCATGCACCACAACGAAAAGTAGCCCCCGCTTACCGCAGCTAGAGAAAGCCTGTGCGCAGCGATGAAGACCCAACACAGCCAAAAATAAGTAAATAAGTAGATTAATTAATTTTTTTAAAAAGGGTAAAACTTATACTCAAAGTACAAAATATTAGTGACGGAAATTAAAGAAAACCTTAAAAATGTAAAGGCATTCATGGATCAGAAGACAATATTGTTAGGATGGCAATACTTCTCAAATTGATCTACATATTCAGTATAATCTCTATCAGAATCCCAGCTAGCTTCTTTGTAGAAATCAACAAACTGATCCTAAAATTTATATAGAACTATAAGGGGCCCAAAATAGCCAAAACAATCTTGAAAATGCAGAAGAAAATTGAAGGACTCTCACTTCCCAATTTCAAAACTCACTACAAAGTAACAGTAATCAAGATAGTGTGGTACTGGTGTAAGGATAGACATTTAGATCAATGGAACAGAATTGAGAGTCCAGAAATTAATCCACGTATCTATGGTCAATTGACTCTTGATAAGAATGCCAAGACTATTTAATGGAGAAATAATAGTCTTTTTAACAAATGGTGCTGGGACAACTGGATAATCCACACATAAAAGAATGAAGTTGGATCCCTAGTTACCATATAGAGTGTCTTTTCACAGACCCATTCTAGCACTGGATAAAATCAAGTTTCCACAAATTCGGGGAAATCAACCAGTAATATAACTGCCTGACAAAACAAAAATCAACTTCAGAAAATAATAACAGAAGTCAGAGTCTGTACAAGTTTTATTATTCACATGTTCAATATTCACAATGTTCAATATACAGTAGACATGTTTACTGTAAACAGGAAGCATAACCCATAGTAAAGGAAAGAGCAGTCAACAGAAACAGACCCCAAGATGACTCAGAAGTCCAATTAGCAGGCCAGGACTTGAAAGCATGTATTAAAATTATGTTCAAGGGCTTAAAGGAAAAAATGATCATAATCCATGGACACATGGGAAATCTTAGAAAAGAAATTAAACACAGAAAAAGAACCAAATGAAATTTTAGAATGCAAAACTACAATATCTAAAATTTTAAATTCACTAGATGGGCATAACAACAAATTGAAGACAGTAAAAGAAAGTTTCACTGACATTAAAGATAGATCAGGACTTCCCTGGTGGTGCAGTGGTTAGGAATCCGCCTGCCAATGCAGGGGGCACGGGTTCGAGCCCTGGTCCAGGAAGATCCCACATGCCATGGAGCAGCTAAGCCCGTGCGCCACAACTGCTGAGCCTGTGCTCTACAGCCCGTGAGCCACACTACTGAGCCCACATGCCACAACTACTGAAGCCCACGCACCTAGAGCCCGTGCTCCACAACAAAAGAAGCCACTGCAATGAGAAACCCGCGCAGCACAACAAAGAGTAGCCCCCGCTCGCCACAACTAGAAGAGAGCCTGTGCGCAGCAATTAAGACTCAATGCAACCAAAAATAAATAAATAAAAATAAAATAATAAAAAAAAAAAGAATCCGCCTGCCAATGCAGGGGACATGGGTTTGATCCCTGGTCCGGGAAGATCCCACATGCCACGGAGCAACTAAGCCCGTGTGCCACAACTACTGAGCCTGCACTCTAGAGCCCACAAGCCACAACTACTGAAGCCTGCATGCCTAGAGCCCATGCTGTGCAACAAGAGAAGCCACTGCAGTGAGAAGCCCACGTACTGCAATGAAGAGTAGCCCCTGCTTGCTGCAACTAGAGAAAGCCCGTGTGCAGCAATGAAGACCCAACACAACAACAAAAAAAGATCAACGAGGGATAGCAAAAAAGGCAATAAAGAGAATCTCAAAATCAGGTCACATGTGAGAAATCAGACACAAGAAAGTATATATACTGTATGATTTTATTCATAGGGATTTCAAGAACAGGAAAACCAATCTCTGGTAATAGAAAACAAAACAGTAATTGCCTAGAGAAGCAATTGGATAGGGATTCGATGGGGGAAAAGAAATGAGAGAACTTTTCTATGGTGATTGTTCTATATCTTGATTGTAGTGATGATTAATGTACACAATCATCAAAACTCATGAAACTGCACTTAAAAGCTGTGTAATTCACTGTATGTAAGGAATTAACCTAAAAGAAGGCAGGAGAAAAGGAATAGGACAAAAAAACAGATGAAATAAATAGGAAACATAGCAAAGTGGTATACTTAAATCCAACCATATTAATAATTAAGAAATGGTACATATATGAGTAAATGTAAAGGTAGCTTTTTTCTTCTTCAATGTCTCTGAAAACTACAAAACGATGATGAGAGAAATTAAAGGTGACTGTGATAGGCTGCTTCTAAAATGACTCCCAGTGATCCCATCCCCTTACATGAATGCCCTATGTAATTGCCTTTTGTTGCGTGTTGACCTGATTTAGTAACTTGCTCCTAACAAATAGAATATGGTGAAAGTGATGGAATGTCACTTCTGAGATTAGTTTACAAAAGACTGTTAACTTCCACCTTGCTGGTTCTCTCTCTCCCTCACTCTCACTCCCTTTTCTCACTTGCTCACTCTGAAGAAGCCAGCTCCCACGTTTTAACCTGCTTAGGACTTTGACACTGCCCCTCCTCCCCAGCCACCACCCAGCAGTAACAAGGTGACCCTCATCCATCCAGAGGATGATTTTGGAAGAGAAGAAACTGATGAATGGAGTTTTTAAACCTGTGTATGAAGTCCAAGGCAGACTCCTGAGTGACCCACATGTCAAACTGAATAGAATCAATATGGCATATATTTTGAGAACTGAATTATAGTGTGGAATATCATGCAGCTTTTCAGATTGGTCTCTGGTAGCACACAAATGAAGCAGATCAGAATAGCACTCAAGCACTATGAAAATGAAATCATGTTTGGAATGATAGCCCACAAAACTAAGCCAGGACCTGCACACTAAACTAAATAGGGTGACTGCCAGCTAAAATAGAAGATTTAAATAGGATCAGAGTTTTATAACATAATATGCAAAATGCCCAGGTTTCAATAGAAAATCACTCATCATCCCCAAAATTAGAAACTTGAATGAGAAAACATAATCAACAGATGCCAGCACTAAGATAATTTAGATGTTGGAATTATCTAACAAAGATTTTAAAGCAGTCATCATAAAAATGCTTCAACAAGTAATTGCAAACTCTCTTGAAACAAAATAAGAATCTCAGCAAATAAAGAAATATATAAAAGAACCAATCTGAAATTACTGAACTGAAAAATAGAGTAACCAAAGCAACCAATTCACTGGATGGCCTCAGCAACTGAATGAAAATAACAGAAGAAAGAACCAGTGAACTTGAAGGTAGAAAAATAGCACAGTTCTAGAAGATATATAATAGAATATATTTGTGGACTGGGGTTGGCAAAGATATCTGACAAGGAACACAGAAATCACTAACCATTATAAAAAATTGATAAATTGGAATTCATCGAAATTAAGACATTGTTCATCAAAAGACACTATTAAAAAAATGAGTAGGTAAGCCAAGATTGGGAGAAATCTTCAAAATACATATATCTGACAAAAGTCTTATATCCAGGGTACGTATATATGTGTGTGGGGGATGGTGTATACACACACATATGTATATATTACTTATATTTCTGCAAATCTATAATTAAAAGGCTAACAACCTTGGGTGTTTTTTGTTGTTGTTCTTGGTTTTGGTTTTGGTTTGTTAATGGCCAAAGACTTGAATAAATACTTCCACAAAGGAAGATATACGAATGGTCAGTGAGCACATAAAAAGTGCTCAATATCATTAGTAATCAGGAAAATGCAAATTAAAACTATAGTGAGAGGGAGTTCCCTGGTGGTCTAGTGGTTAGCATTCAGCACTTTCACTGCTGTGGCCTGGGTTCAATCCCTGGTCGGGGAGCTGAGATCCCTCAAGCTGTGTGGTACAGCCAAAAAGAAGAAAACAAAACAAAACAACACATAGTGAGATACCACTTCACACCCATTGGAATGGCCAAAATTGAGCAAACAACTGACAACACCAAATGTTGGTGAGGATGTGGAGCATCTGGAACTCTCTTGCACTGCTGGTAGAAGTATAAAATGGTGTTGCCACTTTGGAAAACTATTTTCCAGTTTCTTATAAAGTTAAGCATACATTTACTACATGATCAAGAAATTTCACTCCTAGATATTTTCTCAAGATAAATGAAAATACGTTGAAACAAAGTTCATAGCGTTCATGCTATGAACATGAATGTTCATAGCAGCTTTATACATAATAGTGAAAAATCCAAATGATCATCAGTATAATAAACTGTGGTATATCCATATAATGAAATACTATCTAGCAATAAGAATGAATAAACTATAGAAACACACAAAAACATAGATAAATCTTAAGATCTTTATGCTGAGTGAAAGAAGCCAGACACACAGTGCATGTTGTATGATTCCATTTATACAAAACTGTAATAAAGACAAATGGAACTTAGAGTGATAGAAGGTAGATCAGTGGTCGTGGGAGGGAGGAGGGAAGGGGACTGACGGGGAACCAACACACGGGAACATTTGGCGTTAATGGAAATGTTCTATATTTTGATTGTGGTGGTGGTTGCAAGAATGTTTACGTTTGTGAAAACTCACAGAACTATATTATTTATTTATTTATTTTAATTTGTTTATTAATTTTGGCTGTGTTGGGTCTTTCGCTGCACAGGCTTTCTCTAGTTGCAGTGAGCAGGGGCTACTCTTCGTTGCGGTGCATGGGCTTCTCATTGCGGTGGCTTCTCTTGTTGCGGAGCATGGGCTCTAGGCATGTGGCCTTCAGTAGTTGTGGCATGCAAGCTCAGTAGTTGTGGCTCATGGGCTCTAGAGCGCAGGCTCAGTAGTTGTGGCGCATGGGCTTAGCTGCTCCACGGCATGTGGGATCTTCCTGGACCAGGGCTCGAGCCCGTGTCCCCTGCATTGGCAGGGAGATTCTTCACCACTGCACCACCAGGGAAGTCCCAGATCTATATACTTTAAAATCTGTGCTTTTTATTCGTAATTTTGCCTCAATTTTAAAATATTTTGGTTTATGGGACTCCAAAGCTTACATTTTTGAAAGGTATTGAATCCACATCTATCTATCTATTAGTATTCTTTGGTTAGAGCATTGTATTTTGCAGATTTCTCCCAATCTTGGCTTGCCTATTCACCTTTTAAATAGTGTCTCTTGATGATTTATCAATGGAAATAAAAAATAAATTCTGTCCTTTGAGGGACTTCCAATGTAACCATAATTCAAAACAAAATAGGATAAATACAACTGGAGAGCCACTTTATTATGTTTTTCATTTTTTTGGCAGCACAGCTTGCGGGATCTTAGTTCCCCAACCAGGGATTGAACTCATGTCCCTTGTAGTGGAAGTGTGGAGTCTTAACCCCTGCACCACCAGGGGAGTACCCCCTTGGAGAGGTACTTTAAAAGGCTCTGAAGAGGAGCTCTTTCCTGAATTACCCTCTACTGAGCTTTATAGTTAAGTCACTTAAGCCTATCTGACTGATGTCCTAACATGAAGGGGGTTTTGGAGTGGATCATGTCTAAGTTTTCTTCCAACACTAAAGTTCATTGATCTATGAACTCCCAGCTCATCCAATGCAGTTGCATTGAGGCCTTGAAAGACAGGGCAGGATTTCCACTGGTAGACTTGTGAGAATGGCTATGCTGGCAGAGCATTGCATGGGCAAAGGTGTGGTCACTGGAAGCACAAGCTCTGCTCAGAGAAGAGCAAGAACTCTGTCTTTAGAGTGAAGGTTAGATGTGTGTTGGGGAGCAGTGGGGAGAAAACTAAAAAGGTGGATGGGGCCCAACTGGGGCCATGACTGCCAGGCTGAAGACTCTTACCCAAGAGTACAGGGTTCCAGAAATATCTGGGAAAGAGGGGTCAGCAGAAGGAAGGCAAACAGGCAATAAATTTAGTCCTTCCCTACGTGCATGTCCCTCTTACTAGTGCTTACCTATGGGAGAAAGGTCGCAGATCTGAAAGATACTGCAGTCTTACTCAACATCAGTGCTGTATTTGACCTAAAGCAGGTTTCTAAATGTTATCCTTGGTCATATGAAAGACAGTCGCATGAGGATCAGGCTTTCAAAAGGAATTTAGAACAGCATTTCCTAAGTGTGCTGTAAAGAACTGCTTCTATGGGATTTCAATAGGTATTCTTTGGGGGAGTTGTAAGAGGTCAAATACATTAATGCTGAGTAAGCTGAGTTATTATCTTTTAACTGTAGAACATCTTAGAACCTTAACTATGCTAATATGTTTTGTGAATCTCCAAGAAAAGGGTAGAATATAGCGTTGCCCTGTTGTATTTGGAGATAGAACCCATTTTTGATGAAGCATCTCCTGGGTCTAGTGTTCTATTATACACAGTTTGGAAAATAAAGAGATAGAAATTTCTTATCCACAAGGATGAAGAAGAGATTGGCCAACCTACTTTCATTTACCTAATATTTTTATTCAAGACATGGGATTAAGCATGAAACCAAGTACAAGATACTCTGTTGGGCTTTGTGGAAGAGTTAAATGGCCCTGCCCTCATGGAGCTCACAGTACAGTGAGAGAGAAAATATGGGCAAAAATAAACAGTTCATGGTAGAAAGTACTTTTCAGTTTCACGAGGGAAACACATCTGCCTTGAGAGTGATTCTGCTGCCCCACTGGTGCCTGCAGGTTTGGGCACTGAAATGGCAGAGCTGACCAGGCTCTTGTTTGAATCCAGAACTACTTGTTTGAATCCATGAAGAGAAATAGAGCATTTTTATGCCTCTCCTTGGAGCTATTGAAACTTTCACATTACCAGGATCACCAGTCTGGCTGGAGCCACAAACACAGCATTCTTTGCTGTTTTAGAACACAAAGCTGCTTCCCCTCGGGGCTTTACTTTGCAGCCACTGAGAATCTAAGGCTTTTGCTGACCTACATGTTTCTATGGGCCAACTGGCTCACTCTGTAGGGCTTCCACAAGAATGGGCTGGGAGCTTAACTCTGGGTCATGTCCTGATTAGGGGTTTCTCAAGAGGAGGAATGAGCTAGCCGTTTCCTGAGATGAGTGAGGGGAATTTTCTTTCTCTTACTGTAACTACTCGGAACAGCGTGTGCTAAAGCAGGGTTTTGTGCTGGGAGAGAGTGAACATTTCTGCAGTGAGGTAGCAGGATCCTTAAGGATTCTGCCAATAGCTCCTTTTCTGGTGTCACATCCAATCTTTGTTGTGGCCAACAAACACTTCCTGGAAATCAAACACAAGTTCTGAAACAGAGATAGCAAGTCCAAACTCCTATGGTAATGTAAGAATTAGAAATACAAGCCTTTTGTTGGTATAAATACAGTCATTGCAAGAGGAGCGGGACCTGTGGTCAGCTCATTACAGTGTCGTTACATAAGCTCATCAGAGGGTCAGGGGATGCCTAGCTCCTGCCAATCGTTACCAAGCAGAAGTGCAGGGCAGGGTGACTTAGCTTCCAGTGTTATATGAGAAACCAGAAGTCTACATTTTTATGGGAAATATGTGATTTCCAAGTGTTGCCTATAATTTTTTAAAGGATGTGGAACAACTTCCACTTCTGGAAAGATGGAATAGATGTACCTTTCCCTATTCCTCCTACTAAGCACAGATAAAAATCCTGGACATTATATATTAAACACAAGACTCTGAAAGAGAAGAAAGCCGATGGGCTAGGGACCTCAAGACCCAAGGAATGACTCAGCAGTGAGTTCCCTGAGTTTTCTTTTTGCCTCATATATGTCAGACTGGGTACTGGAGAAGCCAGCAACCCAAAAATGCCAGTGGGTACAGGCAAAAGTCCCAAGAGAAAAGCCTGCTTTCTCTGGTCAAAGTACCAGAAAAGGAGAAGCCTAGAAAGACAGACAATCCTTAGACAATATTCCCTCTACTCCAGCCCCTCCTCTGTACCCATCAGCAAAGGTCAGGTGGAAAGCCTAGACCTCTACCCTCCCCAGGCTATAATGAGGCGTCTCCTCTCCCCTCTAGAGTGGTGCCAGAAGAGGCCTAGTTATCCACTCAGGATTTTCACCACTGATCAGCAGTAACAAGGTCATCTCTCCCCGCAATGCCAATGGAGGAAGTGAGGAGGACCTCTATCCTCTCTCAGCCAGTGTGATATCAGTGAAGACCTAATAGGACACCTGAACTCCCACCCCTTCCCAGAAATAGGTGTTAACAGAAGCCAAGTGGAGAACCTGGACTTCCACACCCACCTGGCAGTAATGAGGCAGCATCCCCCCTTTCCCACAGAAGCAATGTTAGAGGAGGCCTCCTAAAACATAAGATATAAACGAGATTCAGAGTCTTACAATATCCAAAATTTCCAGGTCTTAATCAAAGGTTACTTGTCATACTAAGACCAGAAAAATCTGAACTTGACTAAGAAAAGATAAACTATAGACCCCAAAACCAAAATGACACAAACTATAATTATCGGAAAAGGATTTTGAAACAACCATCATAAAAATGCTTTAGGGGCTTCCCTGGTGACGCAATGGTTGAGAGTCTGCCTGCCGATTCAGGGGACACGGGTTCGTGCCCCGGTCTGGGAAGATCCCACATGCCGCGGAGCAGCTGGGCCCGTGAGCCATGGCCGCTGAGCCTGTGCATCCGGAGCCTGTGCTCCGCAACGGGAGAGGCCACAACAGTGAGAGGCCCGTGTACTGCAAAAAAAAAAAAAAAAAAAAAAAAATGCTTTAATGTGTTCAATGACAAACACACTTGAAACAAGTGAAAAAATAGAAACTCTCAGCAGAGAAATATAAAGCCTCAGCCAATAAATAAGAACCAAGTGGACATTTTAGATATAAAAATATACAATAATGGAAATCAAAACTCAATGCATGGGCTCAACAGCAAAATGGAGAGGAGAGAGGAAAAAAATCTGAACTTGAAGACAGAAAGTGAGTAATTACTCAATCTGAACAACAAAAAAAGATAGACTGGAAAACAACAAAGCAAAACAAACCCAAAAAACCAATACATTGCCTCAGGGACATGTGGAACTATAACATGACCTAACATTCATGTCATCAGAGTCACAGAAGAAGAGGAGAAAGAGCATTCAAAGAAATAATGGCTGAAATTCCCCCCAAATTTGGCAAAAAACCCATAAACATACAGATTCACAAAGCTGAGCAAACCTCAAAAAGGATTTTTATGCCAAGACACATCAGAGTCAAACTTGTGAAAATTAAAGTCAAAGGAAATAACCTTGGAAGCAGCCAGGGAGAAATGACACATTATTTATAGAGAGAAAATGATTCAAATAATGGCAGATTTCTTGTCAGAAACCGCAGAGGCCAGAAGAAAGTAGCACAAGATTTTTCAAATGCTAAAAGAAAAGAACTGTCAATCTAGAATCATAGCTGGTAAAAACATCTTCAGAACTGAAGAAAAAATATCGAGACATTTCTAGATGAAGGAAAACTAGGAATTAATTTCCAGCAGACTTACCCTATAGGGACTGCTAAAGGATGTTGTCTAAACCGAAAGGAAATAGTAACAGAAGGAATCTTGGAACACTGGGTAGGAAAAAAGAACAACAAAAATATAGGGACTTCCCTGGTGGTGCAGTGGTTAAGAATCTGCCTGCCAATGCGGGGGACACAGGTTCGATCCCTGGTCCAGGAAGATCCCACATGCCTCAGAGCAACTAAGCCCATGTGCCACAACTACTGAGCCTGCACTCTGGAGCCCGTGAGCCACAGCTACTGAAGCCTGCATGCCTAGAGCCCGTGCTCCGCAACAAGAGAAGCCACTGCAATGAGAAGCCCGCGCACCACAATGAAGAGTAGCTCCTGCTCGCCTCAACTAGAGAAAGCCCCGCGTGCAAGGGGCTTTCAACGAAGACCCAACACAGCCAAAAATAAATAAATAAATAGAAATTTTAAAAAATAATAAATAAAAAAACAAAAGTGTGTGGACCAAACAAAATATGTTTTTTTTTTTTTTTTTTTTTTTTTTTTGCTGGACGCGGGCCTCTCACTGTTGTGGCCTCTCCTGTTGCGGAGCACAGGCTCTGGACGCGCAGGCTCAGCAGCCATGGCTCACAAGCCTAGCCGCTCTGCGGCATGTGGGATCTTCCCGGACCGGGGCACGAACCCGCGTCGCCTGCATCGGCAGGCGGACTCTCAACCACTGCACCACCAGGGAAGCCCCAAAATATGTTTTTAACCTGAGTTTTTTCTAGACCAAACACTGGTATTTTCTACCTTCTGCCACCCAGTACCTTACAAATCAACATCTATTACTGAGCGCTTCAATGCAAGGGTTCCCTTGCCTTTCCAACATCTGACAGGGTATACAAATAGGTCAGTGTTTACCAATGAAGTCATGTAGAGGCCTGGTGGAGAGGAGGTAGAGGCTCTGACCTCCCCCATAATAGCATAGTTCAGATTGTCTCTTGCTAACATATCTGGAGCCATTCCCTCTCCTTGTGGTCCAAAGAGTAAGCACATAAAACCAGCCAATCTTAGGTTATATCCTCTCTGTCCTAGAGAACAAATGCTCCAGGACATCAGAGAAGAAAATCTGGACCAGGGGCGATTACTCTTTGTATCATTCAGGTTGTTATTTCTCTCTCTATGTATTGTTTCCCTATTAGACTGTGAGCTGGAGGGCAGGACTTTCCGATGTCTTTCTAATCCTCTCCATCCTTACAATACAGCAGTCACTCAAGAATCCTTTGCCACTGATGAATTGTAATGCCATTTGTTCAGGGGGATACACAGCTATTTATGATATGAAAGGGAAGTTCATATTTAAGAACAAATTGGTGAGTGGACTTGTTTTACATGAAGACAGTAGGTAAAATACTTAGATAGAAGCCTTTCATGTCCCAGACCAACCTACTTAGCTTCAGACAGTTTATCATTTTAGCAACCAAAGACCACTTCTAGGAATAGAGCCTAAAGAAATGATAGCATACCTACATAAAAATGCATGTAGAAGAATATTTGTTGTAGCACTGTTTGGATTTAACAAATTGCAAATAATCAAAATGTCAAAGAGGAAATAATGAAATAGATTATGGCATACCCCAAATGTCATACTAAGTAGCCATAAAAAGGGAGAGGCAGACCTTGAAAAATTTCTACATTAAAAGAAATGCATGACGTTTAAAATAACGAACAAAAACATGATTGGCGAAAGATTAAAAAAAAAAGAAAATGCAAGCTTCAGAGTTCAGGTATATTACATGCATATATTTTCTTTGAAATTAACTATATAAATATGTGAACTTGGGAAAAAGTCTGGAAGATACAGAATAACACTTTGACAGTAATGGATTTGGGGATCTAGGACTAGAGGCAAATTTTTACTTCTTACTTCAGGGAATTTTTTTTTAACTAGTAGGATTTAAAGATATACACTTAGGGCCTCCCTGGTGGCGCAGTGGTTGAGAGTCCGCCTGCCGACGCAGGGGACGCGGGTTCGTGCCCAGGTCCAGGAAGATCTCACATGCCGAGGAGCGGCTAGGCCCGTGAGCCATGGCCGCTGAGCCTGCACGTCCGGAGCCTGTGCTCCGCAACGGGAGAGGCCACAACAGTGAGAGCCCCGTGTACCGCAAAAAAAAAAAAAGAAAGAAAAAAGAAATACACTTAGAGTCATGAAAAGATGCTCACTCTCATCCACAGTAAGAGCAATGCCAGCTAAAACTAAACTGGCATTTCATTTTTCACCTTTCAGACTATCAAGGATCAAAGATTTTGGTAATATTGTTTTGGTCAGAATATGGTAAGCAAATCTTCTCATACACTTCAAGAGGGAGTATAAATTGGTACATGCTCAATGCTGAGGCAATTTGGCGATTTCTATGAAAATTATAAGTGCATATACCTTTTATACCTTTTGACCCAGGAATTTCACTTCTATAAATTTATATTTCAGATACGACACATGTGAGAATTGACATACATGCAAGGTTATTCATGGCAGCACTGCAATAGCAAAAGATTTGAAATCACCTAAAAGTCCACCAGTAGGGTACTGGTTAAATTAATTATGATACAACCATACAATGGAATAACATGCAGCTGTTTATTAAAAATAAATTGATTATTGTGGTCAAGAAATGCAATGTCTTGATTGGCTTAGGCTTAGCTTACAAGATCCCTCCCACTGGGTTGGGGAAGAAGGCCTGAGCTTGAATCCTGGACCTTTGTCTCTTTCCTGTAACCAAGCCTTACCTTGGGCCAGCTCCGGGCACTTGGTCCCTGCCTTGTACTCTTGTCTGATTTCACTTCAATGCCTCCCCTCTGGGCTTTGACCAGCCCTCTCAGAGGCTAGAGTCTATTCATCCATCCATTCAATAAATATTTATTGAGCACTATTATGTGGGGACTGGGGGTATAGCAGTGACCAAACAGGCCCAAATTGCCTTCATAGAACTTACAATCTCCCTTGGAACCAGTCCCCATGGCTGAGCTCCATTTTCTGCTGCTTATGTCCACAGTCCTTTGCCCAAGTGAGAAAAGATCTGCAAAGCATCTATCTTTATTCCTGATACCTAAAAGACAGTGTGGCATCATAGAACGTAGTCAGTTTTGGGAGCTTATGACTTCCTTATGGCACTTACAAGCTATGAGACCTTGCACAAGCCACTTATGCTTTCTGAGCCCTAATTTCCTCATCTGTAAAATGGGATGATGACAACACATACCTTGTAGGGCTGTAAGGACTGAATATACTGGTATTTGTGAAGCATGTGGCACCGCACCGTGCCTGAACAGTAAGGGTTCAACACACGGTAGATGTTTGAGTTTTGTATGCCAGAACCAGGAGCCTTGTGCAGAGGGCTTGGAAGGGAGAGTGACTCAGCATGCAGGAACTGGGACAAGAGAACAGAAGAGCGTAAAGGAGAAGCAGGCTCTAGGCAGCTGTCCCCAGCCGGAGCACAGGAGCTCAGAGCGGATGGAGAAGCGGCAGACGGTGGGCAGCAGCCCTCCCAGGATCATCTCTGTTCTGGGGGGTGTCTGAGAGCAACTAGCAAAGAAGAGTGGGCAGCAGGGCTGAGACAGCCCATGGGTCCCAGGAATCCAGATGGCGAAGGGACAGGGGCTACAGAAGGCTGGAACAGAGGCAGCCGAGCCTGCCGCCAGCAAGTCCCCTACCATCATCCCTGCTTACCCTTCTTCCACTCTGCAGCCGGTCCCTCCCACTTCTGCAGGAGCCTCACGTCATCTGTACATCATTCTTTCCAACTTCCCCCTCTTTATTCTTTCAGATCAATACTTGAACATGCTCAAATCTTTCCCTGCTTAAAAACAAATAAGCAAACAAACACCCAACTCCACATCCCCTCTGTCACTACCCTACCATTCCTCCTTCCCTTCACTGCCAAACTTCTCTGTCTCCTTCCCACTCGCTCCAGCCTGGCTTCTCCCTGCAAAACTCTGCTGAGGGCTCAGTGGTTGAGAGTCCGCCTGCTGATGCAGGGGACACGGGTTTGTGCCCCAGTCCGGGAAGATCCCACGTGCTGTGGAGCGGCTGGGCCCGTGAGCCATGGCCGCTGAGCCTGCGCGTCCGGAGCCTGTGCTCCACAACGGGAGAGGCCACAACAGTGAGAGGCCTGCGTACCGAAAAAATAAAATAAAATAAAAATCTGCTGAGCCTGCTCCTGCCCAATCACCAAGAACAATAGAAGACTTGCTGTGCATCCTGGTGCAGGCCTTCTATGTCTCTGGACCTCTAGTGTACAAATGAGAAACGAGAGGTAGCTGGTTTCCTTATGCAGCAGAAGAGGCATAGAGGACCCCACACTGCCTCCCCCGTAACAGGAAACAGTAGAATGATAAGGAACATCTGCACTGCATTTCGTGTCACAATGGGACAGAATATGTTCCCTGCTCAGAGCCCTTTAGCGGTTTTCCAATCACACTCGGAATGAGCCTCAAACTGCTTGTACAAGGCCTCCCAGGGACTATAGCTCCTGCCCTTCTCTTCAACCAGCCTCGTCATCTGTCACACCATCCACTTACCCCTCACTCCTTTCTGTCCCTCCTGGCTCTCCTCAAACACACACAACGTACTCTTGCCACTCCTGCTTCAGCACTTTTGCACTTACTGTTTCCTTTGCCTGAAACGGTTTTCCTCTACGTTCTCCAGTGCAGAATCTACTAGCCCCTGGTGGCTCCCGAATACCTGAAACGTGGCTCCTCCAAATTGAGAGGGGCCATAAGTGTAAAATGTACACGGAATTTTGAGGACTCAGTTCACAAAAAAAGAATTTTAAATATCAAATGAATGCTTTTGATATGGACTGCATTCTGAAATGATAATATCTGGGGTATGTTAGATATGTAGGATTGTTGTGAGGACCTAATATGCTGATATTCGAAATATATTATTGAAATATATTGTTAAAGTTAATTTTACCTTTTAATTTGCTTTTTATTTTTATTTTTTAAATAGATTTTTTTATAGCGGTTTTAGATTCACAGCAAAATTGAATGGAAAGTACAGAGAGTTCCCATATACTTCCTGCCCCCATAAACGTGCGATCTCCTCTACTATCAACATCCCACATCCTGTTACCTTCAGTGAACCTACATAAACACATCATTATCATCCAAGGTCCTTAGTTTACATGAAGGTTCAGTTTTAGTGTTGTACGTTCTATGAGTTTTGACAAATGTGTAATGACATGTGTCCACTATACAGAATAGTTTCACTGCTCTAAAAATCCTCTGTGCTCTGCGTATTCTTCCCTCCCTCCCCCATAACCCTGGGCAACTACTCTGCTTTTTTACATTTCTAATGTGCTACTAGAAAATTTAAAATTGCAGGTGCGGCAGCAGTATATTTCTATTGGACAGCACTGCTCTGGATGGTCACAGGGCTGCTCTCTTCCTCTCTGTTCAGATACCTCCTCCATGTGACTCTCTCTGACTACCCACCCTATTTAAAACAGTAGCTCGCATGGGAGTTCCCTGGCCGGCCAGTGATTAGGACTTGGTGCTTTCACTGCTGTGGGCTGCGTTCAGTCCCTGGTAGGGGACTTGGCTCCCAAACTAAGATCCTGGCCGTGCATGGCGCCGCCAAAAAAAAAAAAAGAAAGAAAAGAAAAAGCATCTCCCACTCTCATGTTTTCCTTTCTACTTTATTCTTCCTCATAGCAGTTATTATTAACTGCACTATACTGCAAATTTAGCTATTTGTTTAATATCTGTTTCCCCTATTAGAATTTAAGTTTTATGAGGGCAGAAATTTCTTTGGTCTTGTTTATCACTGTATCCCCAGCTCCCCTAACAGTACCTGGCACACAGTAGGCTCCCAATAAGTACTTGTTTAATCAATTAATAAGTGTAATTGTCACGAAATCCAAAGGTCTCTTGAGTCAAGTAACTGAAATGACAACAGGGACAACAGGAACGAAATGATGACAGCAAGAAAAGCAACAGCAAAAGTGTCTCCTGGTAACTCTCTTGAGAGTAAGGAATCTACCAATGTTCTTTGTGTCTCTGGTCTAAAGTGGTCCCAGGTCCATGCCAAAACCAGTCCCCATGGCCACAGGAAAACCCATCACTGACTGGGTTAGGTGATGTCAATTTCATTCCTTTTCTTTTCTTTTTTTAAAATTAATTATTTATTTACTTATTTGGTTGCGCCAGGTCTTAGCTGTGGCATGCAGGCTCTTTTAGTTGCGGCATGCAGGATCTAGTTCCCTGATGAGGGATTGAACCCCAGGCCCCTGCATTGGGAGCACGGAGTCTTAACCACTGGACCACCAGGGAAGTCCCTTTATTCCTTTTCAAGTTTAACTTTTCAACCACTCCCTTCTTACTAAACGTGGCCTTTCCATTGTTCCATGACTCTCCTAGTTTTTCTCTTACCTCTCTGGGTTCTTCTCTTCCACCTAACCCTTAACTGTTGATACAGCTCAGGGCTCTGTCGTCAATCTTCTCTCCTCACTCTTCATACTTGTCTTGGGTGGGTACAACATGGATTCACTTTCTATCCTTATGCAGACAAATTCCCACATCTATTTCCAGACCTGGCCTTTCTGCTGAGCTCCAGGCCTGGAGATCTCCACTGGGTAGCCCAAGGGCACTTCAAAGGGAACATATCTAAAAATGAACACAACATCTTTCTCCCAAACCTGCTTCTCCTTCTATGAAACCTTAGAGAATGACACTATTAATCTGCCTGAGACAGAGATCTGGAAGTCACTCTTTGGCACCTCTTCTCCCTCACCCCCCAAGGGAGTCATCCTTAAGTCCTGTGGATGCCATTCTCTATACCTTTGATTCTATGCACGTCTCCCCATCTTCACTGCTATCACTCTCATCCGAGATCTTGTCCAATCTTGCCAGGACATGTTCAAATGTCTTCTAACTAGCACCTATTGGTGGCTTTCTCACACTCAATTTAGGCTTCCTCTAGTCTGTTCTCCTACAGCACCCAGAGTGGTTTGTTTTCTAGAATGCATATTGGATGAAGTCCTTCCCTGTTTCAAATGTTAGAATGGCTACCATCAAAAAGACAAGTGATAACAAGTGTTAGGATGGGGAGAAAATGGAACTCTTATGCACTGTTGATGGGAATGTAATTTGGTACAGCCGCTACGAAAAACTATATGAAGGTCCCTCAAAATATTAAAAATAGAACTACCATATGATACAGCAGTCTCACTTCTAGGTATACATCCAAAGGAAATGAAAACAGAATGTAAAAGAGATATCTTCACTCCCATGTTCATCGCAGCATTATTTACAGTAGCCAAGATATGGAAACCATCTGAGTGTCCATCAATAGATGAATGGATAAAGAAGATGTGGTATATATATATATACACAAGGGGATATTATTCAGCCATGAGAAAGAAGGGAATTCTGCCATTTATGACAACATGGATGGATCTTGAGGGCATTATGCTTAGTGAAATAAGCCAGACAGAGAAAGACAAATACTGTACAGCATCACTTATATGTTCAATCTGAAAAAATAAAGAAAAAAAAAGAAAAGAAAAATCAAACTCATAGAAAGAGAGAGTAGAAAAGTGGTTGCCAGGGGCTGGGGGGTGGGGGAAGTAGGAAGAGGTTGGTAAAAGGGTACGAACTTTCTGCTATAAGATGAACACGTTCTGAAGCTCTAATGTAAAACATGGTAACTGGGCTTCCCTGGTGGTGCAGTGGTTGAGAATCTGCCTGCCAATGCAGGGGACATGGGTTCAAGCCCTGGTCTGGGAAGATCCCACATGCCGCGGAGCAACTGGGCCCGTGAGCCACAGCTACTGAGCCTGCGCGTCTGGAGCCTATGCTCCGCAACGGGAGAGGCCGCGATAGTGAGGCCCGTGCACCGCGATGAAGAGTGGCCCTCACTCGCCGCAACTGGAGAAAGCCCTCGCACAGAAACGAAGACCCAACACAGCCAAAAATAAATAAATAAATTAAAAAAAAAAAAAAAAAAAAACATGGTAACTATAGTTGATAACACTATATTGTATAATGGAAATTTTCTAAGGCAGTATAACTTAAATGTTCTCACCCCTCCAAAAAATAAAAAGACAAATATGTGAAGTGATGGATGTGTTAATTAAGTAAATGCAGGGAATCCTTTTACAATATATGTGTTAATTAAATAAATGAGGGGAATCCTTTTACAATGTATATGTATACCAAATCACCATGATGCACACTTTAAATATCTTACAATTTTATTTGCAGTTAAACCTCAATAAAGCTGAAAATAAATCAACTCTCCAATGGCTTCCCATGGAACTTGGAAGAGAGTCTGAAACCCAACATTCTCCAGCCTCATTTTGGACAACTTATTCCCATAGTGCTCTTTATGCCAATTATTCTGAACTTCTTCAATTCCTTGAGCACCCTGTCCTCTCAACTGCAGGTCTTTGTACATATTGATCTGGTTAGTCTCTTCCTCTTCTGTCCTCACTTCATTGATCCATTTGATTCAAGCTTTCATTCATTCAACAAGTATCTGTTGAAAGCCTACCATGTGCTCGGCACCGTAGGGATACAGCAGTGAAGAGCACAGACACGGTCCTCCCTCTCATGAAGCATCCTGCAGGGGGAGACAAAAAATAAACCAGTAAACACATAAGCAAGATGATGGCAAAATAATAAATGTTAAGAAGGAAATAGGACTTCCCTGGTGGCGCAGTGGTTGAGAGTCCGCCTGCCGATGCAGGGGACACGGGTTCGTGCCCTGGTCCGGGAAGATCCCACATGCCGCGGAGCGGCTGGGCCCGTGAGCCATGGCTGCCGAGCCTGCGCGTCTGGAGTCTGTGAAGGAAATAAAACAAGGTTTAAAGGAAGTCGCTACTTTAGATGGGTGGTCAAAAACGCCTCTTTGTGAAGGTGACTTGTAAGCTGAGTCTTGGATGATGAAAAAGCCACCAGTTATGCATAGATTTTAGGCAGGATGCAGGAGGGGGGTGGATTTCAGGCGACCAGAACAGCTTTGTGAAGCCCTAAGATGAGAAGAAATGTTTATTAAAGGAACAGGAAGGTCTGATTTGTTGGAATCCAGTGACCACGGAATCTTGAGATTAGGTCTAAGCAAGGGCCGGATTGTATAAAGCATTATGGACAATTATATGGAGTTGATTTTTATTCTAAGTGCAAATTGGAGCTGTGTATGACATGACATGATTTATGTTTAAAAAGATTCACTTTGGCTGCTTCGTGGATTGAAATGAGGTGGGAGCCAGAGTGGAAACAGAGATGATTCAGAAGGCGAGCGCAGTTGTCCAGGTGAGCGATGGATTAAGGTAGTAAGAGGAAAATGGAGGAAGTGGATGAATTCAGGATACATTGTGGAGGCCTTTTGTCAGACCTTCCTGATGGGGCTGAGGGGAATGAGAGAAAGAAAAATCAAGAGTAACTACTAGGGACTTCCCTGGTTGCGCAGTGGTTAAGACTCTGTGCTCCCAATGCAGGGGGCCCAGGTTCCAGCCCGGGTCAGGGAACTAGATCCCACATGCATGTTGCAACTAAGAGTTCGCATGCCACAACTAAGGAGCTCACCCACTGCAACTAAGGAGCCCGTGTGCTGCAACTAAGACCCGGTACAACCAAATAAATAAATAAATATTTTTTAAAAAATAGAGTAACTACTAGATCTTTGACTTGAGTAAATGGGCAGGTAGTGGAGCCATTTTCTGAGATGGCCAAGACTGGGAGAGAAACAGTTTTGTAGGTGGTAGGGGGCAGATACCAAGAGTTCTATGTGGGACATTTTGAGCTTGAGATGCCTGTGAGACATCCAGGTAGTGATGGGGATGTCAAGGAGGCAGTTGGATGTGACTCTGGAGCTAGGAGGAGAGAGATGAGAGCTGGAGCTACAGATGGGACATAAGTCTGGATGTCATCAGCGTATGGATGGGGGGGAATCAATCAGAGAAAGATGGAAGGAAAACATTCTAGGCAGAGCTTAGAAATCTGTAAGGTCCCACCCAGTTTGGGGATTTTGTGCTACTTCCTCTATGTGGATACTTGAACTTCACAGGGCTCCAGCCTCTACCCATGCTCACGTTTCATCTTCACCTTCAGTCAGACACCTGTCTAATTCCAGAGGGTCCAGAGGAGCAGGTGGGGATAGAGGCCAACAGTGGAAGGAGTAGCCACTGTTGAAGAGCAAGCTTTTGCATGAAGCTGGATGGCTGAACTTTTCCACTGGAACAAGAACCTAGAAGGACAAGGATGAAATGCCTGGTAAAAATACCTGGCCTCAAGCTTCTAGAAAGTGTCCCTTCTCTGTGATCCCTTCCAGGGTATCCTGTACTTTCCCCATCTCAGCATGAATCAGTAGAAGTATAATTGCCCTTTTGCTTGTCTATCTCCCACCTAGGCTGTGAGCAACACAAGGACAGGGGCCGTGTTCTTCTGGTTCGTTTTAAAAGTGAATCAGCACAAAGCTTAGTGCTTGGCCCTGAGTCGATGCTTAATTAGTGTTTGCTGAATGGAGAGTGAGTGTCATTCTTCTGATGTGTCTGGAAAGCTGGTGGCCCCAGCAGCAGTCTGGGAACCTAGTTCAGGACTCCAAATAGGATAAAAAGTTGTTCTGGCAACCCTCTGAGGAGAGAACTCTGCTCAGGTGTACAGGGTGTGAGGTTCCCTAGTTCCAAGGCCACTAACTTCTGGAGGAAATCGGCAGAGACCTCCAGTTCGTGAAATAAGGGACAGTAGAGGTGTACACTTATCAGGCCCAGAGGACATTTCAGAAGGGAATCATTCTTTTTTTAAGGCTGCACTGTGTGGCATGCACGATGCAGGATCTTAGATTCCCCAACCAGGGATCAAACCCGTGCCCCCTGCATTGTGAGCTCCGAGTCTTAACCACTGGACTGCCAGGGAAGTCCCATAGAAGGCAATGATTTTTAAATGCCTGCCCCCGCTATCACCCTGTGAATCCTCAAGGACAAAGACCTGATCGGATTCACATCTGTGTTCCCAACAGAACTCAAAACTGTCCCCAGCACGTAGTATTCCTCAATAAAAAATTGCTGAAATGAATCGAAGCCCAGTAGCCCAACGTTCCTGGCCAGCTGCCAGCTGCAGAAAGCTTGGCATGTCTCACCAGCAACTCAACCCCAGGGTAGCACTGCTGGAGCTGGAGCCCCAGGGAGACACAACTGAATGTCCTAAGTCCAGAAGCTTCCGGAAGCTCCACCTTCTCACAGCCCACAGCATGAATAATTCAGGATAGGATTGGTGGTCAGATTTGGGAAGGACACTGAGGTTGGAGAGAAGGAAAACCTTTCGATGTTCTCTAGTCAGAGAGGCTGGGACTGCAGGTGTCCTAGGGGACTTGACAGCCCTCCCCCATGAGCTCCCCTCAGCTGGCCCAAGGTCCTGCCCACAGATCCCGGCACCTGTGGAGACTCAGCTTCATCCCCAGGCTCCCCACACTCTGGCTATGCTTTCAGCTGGTCTTCCCCCTCAGCACCCATGTTCCCGTCTCACCAGGGAAGGGTTTTTGCACTCATTTCTAAGTTGAGAGTGATTCCTTTATTGCCTCTTCAGCTTTTTGCCTCAAGGCATAAAGGAACTTTAGAATCAGGCTGAAGAATTCTCCTGGGCTGAGGCCTCTGCAGGTTTCTGTGGAGAGATATCCCACACAGGGACCTGCACTACCGGCCCAGGTACCGTTCAGGTTACAACTGTGGACTCCTGACCTTTCTCTGGAAGTCTAAGCGGTACCTGTGGTCCAAGGAAAAGAACACTTGACAGAGTCAAAGGACTTGGGTTCCTTGCTTTGGCTTCAGACAGTGGAGACTGATGGTTAGAGTATGAGGTTTGGAGGCAGGCCTGGCAAGCCTCAACACTAGTTTGCTTTGTGGGCTTTAGTAAGTCACATAACCTCTCAAAGTCTCTATTTCCTCATTTGTAAAATAAGGATAATAAAGGTACCTACTGTTCAAGGTTATGGGGAGGATTTAACAAGATAATATATACAAAAATACCCAGGGCATCGTCTAGTTCTTAGTAGGATTTTAGAAAGTGATAGTTCCTTTCCCTTATTTAATGGGGGAGAATGCGTGCAAACAGAAATCTAGAAGGTTTCAGTGAGTGGAAATCATCCCTTCCCATCCCCACTGTCCCTACCTGGGATCAGAGCTTCCTTACCTTTTGCTGGGACTATTGCAGTAGTCCCCCAGCATAACCATCCACGCTTATCTTGAGCCTGTCCTTGGTTTATTTCACTCTTCTGCTTTCCACCTTCCTTGGCTGCTCATAACTATATAATTTAGACCAAATTTCTTTTTTTTTTAAGTATCGGTTTTTAAAGAAATATTTTATTTATTTTTGGCTGTGTCGGGTGTTAGCTGCAGCCCGTGGGCTTCTCTACAGTTGAGGTGTGCGGGCTCAGTAGTTGTGGCAGGGGGGTTTGCCCGGTGGCATGTGGGATCTTAGTTCCCCAACCAGAGATGGAACCCACATCCCCTGCACTGGCAGGTGGATTCTTTACCACTGGACCATCAAGGAAGTCCCTAGACCAAACTTCTTAGCTTGAAGGTCAAGGGCCTCAGTAATTTGGACCAACCCACATTTCCCCAATAGTTACAGTGAAAAAGAACACAGGACGTGGGGTGTGAAGACACAGGTTCCAGTCTTGGATTGGCTCCTTTCTTCCCAGATGACTGATAAATCATCTAATCTGTTTCCACATCCAGAAACTGAAGTATTGATCTTAACACTGCCTCATGGGATGCACTATGATTTACAGCTAATTGTCCATCTTTATTGCTAACCCAGTGGAGCCAGCGGGCAGGGACCATATGCATCTTGCTCATCACTGTATCCTTAGCGCCGGGCACAGGGCCTGGCACAGGGTACATATTTGTTGAATGAATGAATGAATAGCATGGTGAGGAATAGGTGTGGCATGACCCAGGTGAAGCACCTTGCACGGTCCCCAGGAGGCACGCCCAAATGGTAGCTGTTGCTGTGCAGGCTACTAGTGAAGTGACTTTAGACAAATACCCTTCCTTCTCTGGACATGTACATGGATCTGTACTAGGAGAGCATTGAAGGCACTCTTTCTTGGCTCTTATTTACTGTATCACTAGGCAAAGCATACAGAAGGAGCTTAATAAATGTTTTCTCAGTGGATGAATTCTCCTCCAAGGCTCTGAATGGGGCTACTGCTGTCTAAACCAGAGTCTGAGTTTCTTCCTGGGGCCTGGTTCCCCTCTGCCCTTTACCCCGCGGGGAAGACGGGGCCTCCTTCTGGTCCCTCCTACATTCAGTTCCCGAAGCCCGGCGTGTAAGTGGACCCGCAGGGCGCTCTTGGAGGGGGAGCTGGAGCCCCAGGAGTAGGGACGGAATATGGGTTTAGGGGAAGCAGGCAAACGGGGGGCAGTCAGGGGGACGGGCTGTTCGAGAACCGGGTCCGGGCTGAGAGACCGCCCCGCAGCCTGGGAGAGCGACCCGGGGACCTGGGGTGAGGCGCTCCAAGGGGGCGGGCCGCGTGAGCCAGGCCCGGGTCAGCGAGCGGCCGCGGGGCCGGCACAGAGAGGGCGCCGGAGCCGAAGGCGGGGAACGTGGGTGTGTGAGTTGGCCCCGGGGACGCGGGCGGCCGCAAGGGAGGAGTCACGGGGGGAAGGACCCTGAGGGAGGACACGGGGTCAGTGCCGAGGGCTTGCGGGCTCGAGGAAGCTGCCGCGGGTGGGGTGCAGGGCGGGGAGCGCGCATCGGGGGGTGGGGGCGGCGTCAGCGCCGGGGGTGGGGGAGCGGGTTGGGCGGCTGCGCCGGCTCCGCTTCAGCCGCCGCCTCTAGGGCGCGGGGGGCGGGGGGCTCGGCGCCGCGAGCTCGGCCATTGTGGGAGCCGCTCCCCTCGGCTCCGTGGCGCTCCCCTCCGCTGCGCTTCTGCCCGGGGCGCGCCCAGCCGCCGCCGCCTTCGCTGCCGCTGCCGCAGGTCCTCCGCCGCTCCGGCTCCCAGGGTAAGGCACGGGGCGCGGGGCTGGCGGCAGGCTCCCCGCCCGGCTGCACGGGGTGCGCGGCGGCGGCCAGGGCGCGGTGCCTGATCTCGCGGGGCGGCCGCGCCCGAGCCCGAGTAGCGGGCCGCAGCGGGAGGGCGGGTTGACCGGCACGGGCATCGCGGCAGTCCGGGCCTCGCACCTGCAGTCCCGGCGGCGGGCAGCGCCGAGCGCGCGGACCCGGGGTTTCCCTCGGCGGGCGCTGCCCGGGCCAAAGGGAGGCGTGTTCTCCGGGAAAATGGGACACCGAGCCCTCCCGGGCCGGGCGAGAGACCTGCGGGGGCGGGCAGGGGCGGGCGGGGAGGGTGGCTTCACTGTCCCAGGTCTCGGCAGCTGGCCCAGGCGCCTGCTGGCTCCCTGGTCGCGCGTCCGCATGGCGCGGCCCCGCTCTTTGTCAGCCGCGCGCAGCGGGCACGCGGACCCACCCGCGTCGCCCCTGGCTCCTGGCGCGCCCCTCCCCTACCGTGGGGAATGGGACTAGGGGCGAGAGGGAGGGAGGCCCGCCACCGGAGAGCTCCAGGTGAGGTGCCCGTTGCCGGCCTGGCCTGCGACCTTCGGAACGGGTTGGGGGCGTGGGCACGCGCTCCATTAAATCGGGAATTGATGGAGTGGCTCAGGTGACCGAGGGGTGGGGCGGCAGCCCCGAGGTCGAACAGGTGTTTGTGAGGGTCCGGAGACTGACCCGGGTCGAGCCGAGGAGGGACGGGTTCACAGGCAGGAGGCCTTGGCTGAGCGGGCCTTTGTAGTAAAATGGGCGTCTCGGGGAGGGAGCAGGTGGTCTGAGAGGAGAGGCGTTTTCCTGCCCCGGGCTGAGGGTAGGGGTGGAAGCCCGGGCTGAATTTCCCTGCGATGGGGGCATTCATTCATGCACCTGACTAGGCTATACGATGTGGGAGGCAGGCACCAGAAGGTAATGGGGGTTACATGCTAGGATAAAAGGCAAAGCTGTGCCAGGACCTGGGTCCTTTCCTTTCTGCCTTCTGGGGCTGGATTCCTTCTTGATCTTGCACGGGAAGAAGGCCCAAATGCTGCTGGCACAGGAGGTGCCCTGGCAGTGCTGTTCTGCCTGCTGGAGGCTGCTTAGAAGCCTTCTGCACCGTTGGATGTTTCTTTTGTTATCTCTCCTCACTCTGTGCCTATGATAGGGATATGCCAGTGACCCAGGAGGTGTTTCTGACCCTTGCTGCCTCCAGGCTGAGATTCCCAGAATCCAGGAGGGGCTGTGCCCAGAGACCCATGGTGTCTGGCCATTTAGGCCACCTCACTGTCTTCACACAGCCCTGTGTGCAGGTATTCCCCGTAAGGGAAAGGCGATAGTCTCCTGCCCGCCCTGGACCCTGGAGCCAAAGTGAGAGTTGGTTACTTGGGCTGGATTTGGGGCTTGCAGGGAGGCTGGTAGCTGCGGGCATGCGCCATCGGTGGGCTCTGACGAGGCTGTTGGGGTGGTGGGCCGTGTGCAGCAGACGTGGTTCCGGGCAGTGAGCTTGGCCTGGCCGAGGGAAGGCCGCCCAGTCTGGCTGGTGGAGCCCAGCTGGCCCCAGAGTGGTTGTATTTCCACTCAGATCCCTCCATTGGCTAAACTGACCAGAAAAATGGACTTTCTGTACCACCTCGCCCACCCCCACGCTATGCCACTTACTTCCACAGCAGCCCCTGGAATAGAATAGGCAAATGAACATTTTATCTAATGCCTGTTTTGTGCCACACATGGCACCAGCCAGTGTTTTACATTTGCATTTTGCTCTGTTCTTAAAACGTCAACTTAGAAGTTGAAATATTACCCCATTTTGCAGATGGGGAAACTGAATCTCCAAGAAGTGAAATGACTTGCCCCAGATCACACCAATTTTTAGTGGCCAAACCGGAAGCTATACCCAGGTCTGCCTTACTTCAAGTTTAGTGCTTTTTCTAATCTCTGTCTTTTGCCAGAGACAGTACAGGAGAAATCAAGAATTTCTGTCTATTCTAACTCATGCTTTATTGCATGCCTACCACTGAGATTGTGCTTTAGCTTTTTGAAAATACTTCCCATCTGTTGCCCATTTTATCCTTATAACATTCCCAGGAGGTAAGTAGAACAGGAATGTAATAATAGATGCTGTTTGTTGAGTGCTTATTGGACACCAGGCTCTGTTAAGCACTTTACCTGCATGATCTCATATATTCCTTGCAAACAACCCTGTGAGGTAGGTGCTATTACATTCCCATTTTATAGATGAGGATGCTGAGGCTCAAAGAGGTTAAATGGCTTCCCCAGGGTCACACAGCTAGTAAATGTTGGGGTAGAATTTGAATCCATATCTATCTGTAAGACTTGAAAGCTTAATCCTCCACAAGTACTAAGTAACAAAAATAGTGGTTACTAATAGCTAACTTTTTTGGTGGGGGTGGGGAGGCTCGCGGCATGTGGGATCTTAGTTCCCCGACCAGGGATCGAACCCGTGCCCCCTGCAGTGGAAGCGTGGAGTCTTAACCACTGGACTGCCAGGGAAGTCCCTAATAGGAGCTAACTTTTACATAGTGTTTTAAGATTTATAGGCACCTTCACATATATTACTTCACGTGATTTCCCCCAAACCCCATGAGTTAGTTTTGTCATGTAGTATAATTATCCCCATTTTCCAGATAAGGAAACTGAGGTTCAGAGAGGTAAAGAAATCAAGTCAGTGGCAGAACCAGGACTAGAACCTCCGCTTCCCAAGTACCAGCATTCCTTTTGTGACCCCTTCGGTTTGTTCACATGCACTCCTCTCCCCTACAGATCACTTCTCCCTGGGCCCTAGGCCCTTCTGCTGCAGCCCCTGCCTGGGCCATGTCTTCCTCAGATGAAGAAACGCTCAGTGAGCGGTCATGCCGGAGTGAGCGGTCATGTCGGAGCGAGCGGTCTTACAGGAGTGAGCGGTCAGGGAGCCTGTCTCCCTGTCCCCCAGGGGACACCTTACCCTGGAACCTGCCACTGCATGAACAGAAAAAGCGGAAAAGCCAGGACTCGGTGCTGGATCCTGCGGAGCGTGCTGTGGTCAGAGTCGCTGGTAAGGAGACCCCGAGTGAGCTGGAGACCAAGGGTGTGCTGGATGGGGGTGGGGGTGTGGAGGGGCCCTCCCCGGGCTCTCTGACAGCTGGAGTCCAATTTGGTATTATTACTGCTGGAAAGATGATGAAAAGACATTAAAGAAAAATTTGAAAGAGGAAAGTCTGCCACTTCTAATGCCTGTGTGCTAAAGCCAGCCCCGTTTTCCTTTTTTTATCTTCTTCCCTGTCTCTGTCCACATGCAGTTATATTTTCCATGTAGTCGCCTTCATGGCTCATGTACCATTCTGGATCTGACTTTTTTCACTTAACAACTCCTACATCGAAGATTTTCCATGTTACATCTTAGGCTTTATAGTTACCATTTTTAAAGGCTGTGTAATATTTCATGATTTAAAAAATCCTACTCATTTTTCACTTTTTTTTTTTTTGCCACAATGGACAATGCTGCAGCGAACATCTTTATGAATAACAATACTTGACTTCCACTGAGTTATTTCCTTGGAATAAAGTCCTTGGAGAAGGCAGTTTCACGCACATTGCCTTCTAAAAATGTGGTCCATGTTTACCCTTTCTGCAGGGCAAGGGCTGAGGCTGCTCCCCCCTTGCCAAGCAGCAGAGCAGTGCAGTGCAGTGGTCACAAGCCCAGACTTTGGAGTCAGGGAGGGGAGGTGCTGGATTGTGGCCCTGCCACCGACCAGCCGTGTGACTGTGGGCAAGTCTCTCACCCTGCCTAAGCTTCACCTTCCTCATCTTGAGAATACTTCCTGTGCAGGGCTGTTTGGAGGATTAGATGAGATAATGTATGTAAAGCCCTTCGCACGGCTCTTGGCTCTGTAAGGGGGAAGTGCTCTCTCTGCTGCTTCCACCAGAGGCATCCAGAGCTGCCTCCGTGGGTTGTGTTCAGCATCTCAGCAGGTGCTGGTGCCAGAGTGCAGACAGAAAGACAGACAAAGCAGTGCCTGTAGTGAATTCAGTGACATCGCCCACTTGCAGTCCATCACCAAGGCCTGTCCTGCTACCTCCTTTGTGTCCCTCCAACAAGGCACCCTGCCTGCCTCCACTTTGTCGTCTCTCACCTGGACCTTCCAACCTCCATCTGATAGTTCTCTTCCTTCCGGTCTTGCCCCACTTCCTCTACATGACTGACAGAGTATTTTGTTCAAAAATGCAGACCTGATCCTGTTACTCAGCTGCTTACACACCTGCTTTGGCTTTTCATCCCTGTGGAATAAAGGCTATGGCATGAACACCCATCAAAATCAGCCCTACTTCCAGGCACCCTGCCACATTGAGCTGTACCTCAGCTCCCACAGGCGTGCCTCCTGCAGGATCAGGCCTCCATGCCTGAACTTTCTTCTCTGCGAGGTGCCGGGAGCCCCTCCTCCTGTTGTAAGGGCCGCCTCCCCTCTCCCTATTACCCGCTGAGGTATCCAGAGCTCCCTCCTCCGCTCTCATTTCATACTTTTCTCTCCTCTGTTCCCTGGTACAGCATAGCAGTCATCCCACGGGGGTGCCCGTCACTCCCTTAGGACTGTAAGCAATTCCAGACCATGTCTTGTTTATGTTTTTACCCCCAGCTCCTTTCACAGGGCCTTGTGCATGTTGGAGATCAACCAGTATTGAATGAATGAATGCAAGGAGTGCTTAGAGGACAACATGTGACCGATTGTGATCCAGGAACAGGCAGTGGGCTGTAGTGGAAAGCTAGGCGGGGAGAGGGCTATGTGGGCTCAAGTAATCAGGAAAGGATCTGAGAGGGGGTGAGCTTCAAGGGAGGAGACGTGGAAGACAGGCTGGAGAGCTTGAACCCCTTCTGTGGGCAATAGGAAGCCCTTGAGGAAGGACTCTTTAGTCCTTCTCGAGACCTTTGGGCCTATGGCATCAGGCAGTCAATAGAGTTTCAGAGCTGTCCCTACGATGCAGGAAGGGCTTTATTTGTCTCCAGCCTTGAAGGGTCCCCACTGAGGGGCCTCTGGACACACAAACCCCTCATTCTCCTGAAGGCAGCAGAGTGGAGGCCTCCTTCTCCCTTCCTCACACCCTGCAGCCCCATCCTCCATCACACATGAACACAGTGGGCCTTCCGTATCCATAGGTGTGGAACCCGCAGATATGGAGGATCAACTGTATGACATCAATTTGGATATAAGGGACTTGAGCATCCGTGGATTTTGGTATCTGCTGGGGTTCTGGAACCAATCCCCCCGCACATACCGAGGGATGACTGTACTTATAGATCCCTTTGTGATGAATCCCCTTCCAGTCTTCGCTGAAGAACCCCAAGGGATGATTTGCCTGCTGTTTAACATTCCGAGTCTAGAACAGAAATGGAGTGGACCCAAGGGGGCTCAATGCCTCAGAACGCTGCTGGGTCCACTGAGCAAAGGGATGGGGGGTTGCTGTGCTGTTTCCGGCATCCGTGGCCGATCTTCTTTACGTCCTAACACTGCCACATAACTGTCTTGAGAAGGGGGCTGGGCCAGTGAGGCTGAAAACGGGGAGACTGCCATGGTTAAAAATAACTTGGGCGCTGCAGTTGGGCGTGTTTCGTTAGCAGGAGAGAAGAGAGGCAGCAGAGAAGAGGCGGGACCGCTACTTCAGGGCCTGGCTGAGATCTTCCTGTGATTTAGAACATCATGGGGGTTCTACCAGAGTAATTAAAAAGGCAGCCTTCCTTCTTCGGGGATTGCTTCCTGTGAGGTGCAGGAAGGGCACGTCTGGGAGTCCCTATGTGCGCTGAAGCTCTCTGAAGTTAGAACTTACATTCTGGGAGGAAATGAAGTCAGTCTCATCCTGGAAGCCAGCTGTGGCCTGTGCAGTTTTCTCCTCCCCATGAGCCTGGGTTCTGAAGCCAAGCAGGGGTGTCTGAATCAGTCTCACCAAATACACAGACCGCCCCCTTCCCTGGCCCCATTCAGTGTCCTGGGCTGGTCTCAGGGCCTCCCCTATGCTGGAGAGGCCGGATGGGGGACCCCTGCTGATCACACGTGTCGGATGGAGAGGCACGTCAGGGCCGGGAAAACTGCAGATCTCAGTCTACAAAGTCAGAACAGGTTCTAGGCGCCCCACGCATGATGTAACCCTATTCTTCCCATCCTTATCCTTTCCCTCCATTTTTTCTTTTTCTCGTCCTTGCTAGCCCTGTTCTCAACTCCTTAAGCCCGGCCACATTGAGGTGGAATAATAGTCATTAACGAGAAAACCTTGTTTTTGTTGATCACAGAGATTTCACAGTGACAGTGCGTTAGGTGGAACACGTGTTAGGATCTGAGGCCCAAAGGGTTTAAGGGACTTGCCTATAGTCATACAGAACCGGTAGACCCAGATCTTCTAACTCCGGGTACATTGCGATTTCCATTCCCTTAGGCAATAAGCTGGCAGCCAGGCCAGCGGGAAACTTCTGCAGGAGACAATCTATCTAAATAGCTGCCTTGGTCTCCAGACTCACCAGAGAGTCATTCTGGTCACTTCTGGGAGATGCCTCAGGATCCTGACCTATAGAGAAAAGCAGAGACAAAGATCTAGTAAACTGACCCTTCGAAGCCCTTTAGCTCTCTGTTATTGAATAGAAATATCCTTATTCATTGGTGGGGTGGCGGGGTGATAGGAAGCGGGGAGCTGAGGAGGGTACTTGAGCAAGGAACACAACCCCATAGCGTAGAACGGGAGAGGAGAGAAGGCTGTATCCCTCGGGGCTTATGAGGAGTGGGGGGAAAAAACAAGAGTACGGGACCATGTCACATGGTTGTACACTGCACGACTCTAGGGGGCACCATTCATACTTTTGTCATTGTAGGTTTGTATTGTGGCAAATTTCCTGCAGATGGCAGTAAAGTATCTGGAGGAAGGGACCCTGTTTGGGCAGGGCTGGGTGCAGGAAGGATTCTTTATCTACCTATCAATCAGGTATTCAACCATCTTAACATCACATATTCAGGACCCTCCCTGTTCTTGGCATTTATACTTAAGGATGACTGAAGATGTGATCCCTTCTTCATGAAACTCAGTCTAGTTAAGAGGACAGGAGGGACAGAATAATTACATTCCTGTATGTATTGGGAAAGAAGGGAGCGCAGGGACTCAGGGCTAAGGACTGGCCTCCCGGTGAACCAGTAGAAATCTATAGGATTTGTTTTTGGGAACCTCTCAGCAGGTGCTGGTGAAGTCATCATCCTCAACATTTGCTTCAACGTGGTCTCCTCCAGGAAGCCTTCCCTGATCTCTCCAGTCAGACAGCAATCGTATCTCTACCCAGCCCTTGTTTCAGCTGGCCTTATGTTAAAGTTCATTGTTTCCACGTATGTTTCCCCCTCCAGATCTCGCTGGTGAGAGCATGCTGTAGTCAGGAGGCCCATCTCATCCTTCATGGTGTTGCCCCAGGATCTCACTCTGAAAGCGTGGGCTCTAGAAGCTAGAGGCTCAGGGAGGGCTGTGAAATGCAGCTCGGATGCTGGTGTTTGCTCCTGCTTTCAGAGCCTAAGCTCAGCTGCTGCAGTCACTCAGGGGCTCACTCCTGGGGAGATAGCCTTAAGAGCTTGTGCCTGGTCAGAGGAAGAAGCCTAATCCTCTGTGCCCATGTGTCTCTCCTCCAGGATGGAAGCTCTCAGAAGGCGCCTCTCTGCTTCTTCATTCATTCATTCATTCATTCAGTTTAAAAAGTGGGTTTAGCCCCAGCTATGTGCCAGGCACTGTGAAGACAAGTGGATCTGGTGTCAGAAAACTTGGGCAAATGACTTCACTTCTTAGGGCTTCGGTTTCCTTATCTGTAAAGGGGAGATAATGACATCTGCTTCGAATGATCATTGGATGAAAGTCAGAACATACTAGACAAACATGGGTTAACATGTCTATTACTGCACTTAGTGTGTCATTCTTTGTATCTTCCCTGGGCAACTAGAAGAGGCAGTGGGGACTCCAGGAAGCCAGTAGTTTCCTAGGCGAGCGAGGAAGTGGCCCCAGGCCTCTTAGTCCTGTCCCTTTCTTTTGTTCACTCCAGGGCTTTGTCAGAGAGCAGATGGAAGTGTGAGTGTGTGTGTTTCTGGCCAAGCCATTATGGGAAAAAGGGGATGCAGGGGTGGAAAATGGAGCCCTAAAAGCAATTCTATTGGGAATCCCTACTCCTGAGCCCAAGGCTCCTCCTCCTTTCTAGCTTCTCTGCTTCTTCCTGGCAATATCCTCAGAGTCCCTGACCCTGTCCTGGAGCTCCGTTTCAGTAGCAGGAGAGATGAACAGGAGAGAGTCCCTGAAAGTGGGGCAGAATGGATTGCAGCTACACACCACCGGCTCAGCTCCAGCTCTTTGAAAGTAAATGTGGGTCACATTAGCTGCAGGGATGGAAAATGACCACGTGGGCAGAATTCTGTGCAGGCAGCAGAAAAGACAGCCAAGCTATCCTTTTTCTGAGGCTCAGGGTCCCTGTGGGACCGCAGCTAGTCAGGGAAGGTGGTTGTCACATTGCAAGGTGCCGTCTTTATGCCACTGGATTCCCGTCATGCTTTTCTAGTGACTTCCCCGGTGACACAAAGACAGGTTTGGAATGTCAGTCTGACTCACGCCTTTCTGTTCTGGAGCAACCTAGGACTGAGGTTAGGAATGCGGAGGAAGAACGGGTTAATTTGGGGGCTGTGGAAAGCTGTCATTTGTGGGGTTAGAGACTTGATGCCTCCAGAGGCGCTGACAGTGCAGCAGGATCTGGGGCTGCACTTGTCTTTTATTCCAGCAGTCCTCCTCCTGGGGAAAGGTCTGTGAACACACCTGGGTGTGAGTGTTAAGAACCCATCGTCACCAAAGTGCTATCCTGAGCCTGGCCAGTTGCTGTTGCTAGGACCTGCTGTGATTTGGCCCCTGGTCTGCCTGTTGCCACCTGTCGGGTAGAAGCCAGCCAGCTTCCTGGCTCTGCCTTGGCTCTCCTGCAGAAGCAGAACTGGTGTCCCTGGCTCGAATCTCCGCCCTGACTTAGGATGCTGCTGCAGAGAAGGTCTGGAAGCCCCTGTAGCTTGAAGAGTGATTATGGGCTGAAGTTTCTGTTCTCAGCTGTGTCCCACCCCTACCCCAGAAGGTACCAGGCTTTTGCCTTGTGGTCAAGGGGAGGATTCTGCCTGGAGCCTCAGTGGGTGTGTCTCTAGGCATCCTCTTCCCTTCTCATTCCCTCTTAAATCTTCCATTCATTCACTCCAGGGAATGGCTTTGGGAGTCAGCTGGAGTGCCAGTTCCATCACTTCATCAGTTGGGTGACCCTGAGAAGTTACTAACCTCACTGAGCCACACTTTCTCACTGGTAAAATGGGGGGGCACGAGTGCCACTGCCAGGTCTTGCAGAGTGGGTTAAATGAGATAGTGGGAGTGAGGGGCCTGGCCCATGCCTGCCATGCAGTCAGACTTGATACGTGTTAGCTCTTCTCATTAATATCATTCATTCACTCATACACTTGTTCACTAATTCATGACTGCATTGATTCATTTCTTTGCTCATTCGTTGATCATGCACATGTTCATTTAACACATATTCCTAGGACTGCTTTATGCTAGGCTCAGACTAGGCTTCAGAAGGCAGCTCCCACCTGTAAAGGCAGCTAGGATGTGACATGAGCTGCGCACATTGTAAGCCCAGAGTTGTGAGGACGTTCTGAGAGGGAAGGGCTTCTTCCTACTTCTGCCCTGCCTCCTAGCTTAGAGCAATGATGGCATTTGATCTGGGACTTGGAAAAGAAATAGGAATTTGCCAGGACAGTCTGAAAAGAGAGGGCACGTCCCTGTTGCTATTCTTGCTCTCCTTTCTTTGGCCTCAATAGAAAGGAAGGAAGGGAAATGAAGAGAGAACAGCTGGTGGGAGTTAGGAGTTAAAGAATCCAGAGGTTAGTCTGGGGAGTTGAACTCTGGACTCAGTCCAGGAGCTCCTGAGAGCTGATGCCAGCGGGGATCCCCTCGTAAATAGTAGTTGGAAAAGCTCCTGTGTATTGAGTCTGAGATGTGTGCCAGGCATTTTCCATATATCGTTGAAAACTCATGGAACCTTGGGAAGTAGGTGCTATTCTCCCTGTTGACAGAGAGGAAAGTTAAGGAACTTGTTTGAGCTCATACACTTGGCCAGTAGTGGAGCTGGGGTGCAGCATTGCTGAATGTGCACAGCGTCCCCTGAAACACAACACGGGCATGTGCCCTTTGGAATTGTTCATTGCTGGGGTTCAGGTTGGCCTAACTCCCAAGTTCCCAGCTTTCTTCAGAACACTTTAAACGTGTACTAAAGTAGTGAGAATACAATGAACCCCTATCCATCACCCAGATTCAAGAGTTATCCATTCATGGCTAGTCTTATTTCATACACACACCCCAATTCTGCCTCCCCAGTTACATAGGTGGAAGTTCCAGAAATCACATACTTGCACCTCCCACACTTTTAAACTCTGATATTATATTGCCTTTCCCCCAGTAGGAAATATTTCAGTTTATGTGCTCAGTAGTTCTATCTGAAGTCTGGTCAAGTTCCACTGAAGCATTTCGCAGAAATATCAGGAGGGATCCTGCCTCCTGGCCCAGGGGTGTTTCAGTGTCACTTGTCTGATCCTCCGTTCCTTCCAGCTTGAGGTTCATGCCCTACTCCCAGAAACACAGAGCTAGGCTGGAGCATACCTGGTTCTGGGAGTGAACTTGGTTTCTGAGGAATGTGTCTGTCTGTTTTGCCTAAAACACTTCAGATCCGCAGACCCTGGGTTTGAATCAGCGCCCTGCCAATGTACTTGAGGAAAGTACCCCTAACCTAGATTTTGAGGATTCTGTCTTGAGAGACTGAAGTTGAGATGCAGTAGGAGTGAAGTCTTTTAAATCTCAGAGGGAAGGAATTTTGTTCTTGTGGGAGGGGCCTATGCCCCAGGCCTGCCCTGTTGCTGGTGAACTGTTCCTGAGGGAGTACTGGTTGGGGAGATGTTGTGTTAACTGGAGGGAGCTTCGTACGAGCCACAACTCCTAATCTGGGGAAGCTCCCGATTCCCCAAAGGGTACAGACTGCCCGTGGCCCTGTTTGGTAGGAACTCGGGAGGCCCCACACAGGATGAGGCCCTCCCCTGCCCCAGAGCAGGAAGGGAGGTTGGGTGCGGTTGAGCAAATAGGGCTCAGGTTGGCCTGATTCCTTAAAAAGGGAAAATGGAGCAGTTATATTCCCAGAGACTGGGAGCTAGGCGAGGGGCCAGTACCTTTTCCAGCTACTATTGATATGTTCCAAATGCTGGGCTTTGTGCTTAGGATCTTACATGCTATGTCTGACCTAATCCTCAAAATAACTTTAGGAGGCCGACGTGCTGGAGTAGAGGAAACAGAAACCCAGAGAGTTGGGTAACTCAAGGTCTCCCAGCCAGTGAGGGGACCAAGCTGGGAATGGCACTAGCTCTGCCTAGGGCAACCCACTGCCTTCCCCATTACAAGGAACAGTGGTTTAATGACATCTAACATCTGTGTGCCACTTCAGGGTTCACAGAGTGCCTTGACACCCATTATCTCCACTGAGCCTCGGGAAGCCGAGGGCGGGCAAGGTGTTCCACGCCCCTTTGGGACAGCTGCCTATCAGGGGTCCAGCTTCTGCTCATTTCCCCCAGTAAAGAGGTAAGATTCTTTGGCATTGGCTCTGACAAGCCAGGGGAGAAGGCCCAGGGAGAGGCTGAGGTGGAGAGACTTGGCCAGTTGCTATGGTAACCCAGATGGCTGAGTAACCATTTTGAAGGTTGCTATGGTGACGGGGTGACGGGCTGCCCGGTGGCTGGGATCTTGTCTTCCTGGGTGGCTGGCACCATCCCGGCCTCTTAAATTAGCAGTTTTTCACTTTCTGAACAGAAGAGGGCAGCATGATAGTAGGCAAAGCCTTCCTACCCCAGAGCAGATTTGGGAACTTGAGGCAAAGTTTAGCAAGCGTTTCCAGGGTCTGGGCGGAAAAGGAGCTTTGGCTGGGATTGGCTAAAGCTGGTGTCTAAAAGGATGGTGGGGCTGAACCTGGAGACGGGTCTTCTGAGCCTAGAACTAGATTTTCTCCCAAGAGCTGGTCAAAGGATAGGGCTTGGGGCAGCCCCTTCAGTGTCTGGCTGTCTGGTTCCAGCTACTATTAGGGCACAGGAGACAGTTAACCCCTTCAAAGAGGAACAGAGAAAAAAAACACACACACACACACACACCCCCACCCTACTAGCAAAGAATTTATTTATAAAGCATCAATTAACACATGTAAAATAATGCAACGTGAGTCAAGCTGAAGAAGTGCTAGGAGTAAACCTTCCAGAGATTGGAAGAGGAGCAGTAACAGGAGAAATGATTTTGCACTTCCCTCTTTCCTCCCTGCACATGAAATGCCGTCAGCTCTTGGCCACTGAGTGGACAGTATATTGGACTCTCAACTGTCTTGAATCGCAGATCTAGCTCACACCCCCATCTCCGTATGTCTTCAGAGAGGCATCCACGCCTTCAGCAAATATTTACTGAACACCCACTAGGTGCAAAGCATTGTGTTAGGCCCTGTGATGAAGAAGGTGAAATAGATGCCTGCGCCTCAAAGAACTTATGAACCAGGAGGTTAAGGAGGCAGCGATGCAGACATGCACAGTGCGTGTGGTTGCCCGAGGAATAGGGGAAAGAAAATGCAGTTGGGATTTTGAGGAGAAGAGCCTCTTCTACCTGGATTGACTAAAAATAACTTCAAGTCGTTTCAGGTGAGCTTTCAAGATGGGTAGGGGTTCAGTAGGTGGAGTTGAGGGTGGAGGACATTCCAGGCAAAGGCTCCGAGTTTGATTACAGGGGAAGATGCTGAATGTGAGGGTATAAGGGGAGATCAGACTGTAAAGGAAGGTGGATGTCAAAATATGGAGGACTTTGAATGCCAGGCAGAGATAAGGGAAGCTGTGAGAGAAGCATAGTCTCTTCTTGAAGACGCTAGCCTTCTAGCTAGTCAGAAGCTACGGGCAGCTGAGTATTTTAGGATCATCTGGTTCAGTCGTTCATGCATTTAATCAAAAATTAAAACAAATATTTAATGAGTGCCCTCTATGCGCCAGGTCATTTGCTCAATGCTAAGGACCCTGTGGTGAGCAAGACACACAACAGCCGCAGCCCTCAGGGAGCTAGTGATTTAGTAAGGATGAAAGACACTGAACCTGTAACAAACCAAATAACTTTGGCTATTACCAAAGGGGAGTAGAGAGGCAGGAGGGCCTGCTAATCTGGGGGATGAAGGCAGGCTTCCCTGCGGGATTTTCAGCAGAGGCCTGAGTAGGAGTGAGCCAGGTCCAAAGAGGAGAGCAGTGAAGGGTTCTGGCCTGGGAGAAAAGCAGGTGGGAAGGCCCTGAGGCGAGAGAGCCCCTTGGAGGAGCTGAAAGAAAGAAGTTGAGCTTCAGGGAGAGAGGCACCTGGTGAGGCTTAAGTGGGGGAGGACACTCAGAGAAAAAGAGCTTTATTTGCTTGCACTACCCCTTCCCCCCACTAGATGCCCTTCTGAGTACACCCTGCCTCCTTCAGCTTACCCCCATTGCAGCCTCTTTAGAAATGCAACAGCATTCTCACCATTGGAGCAAAGGAAAATCATAGACCAAAAGGAGAAAGCCTCAGAGCTGTCCCAGTTGTGTGGTCTGGCTATAAATTTAGACTGTTGCTTGGAAAAACCCAAAAACCTCCCCTTCCTATGCTTCCTTCTTCCCATCCCCCCCCAGCAGCCGCTTTGTTCCTCTATCCTTGTAAAATTTTCTCTATATAAAACAGGAACATCAGCCAAACATGTGGACTTCCCCCTTTCCATTCATTAGAAGAATGCATTACTTCGAAATCTCTTAGGAGCATTTAAATGCAAATCTTGTCAAGAAAGCTACTTGAGTCTGAGAAGCCCTTCTAGCCACAACCCAAACCAGAACTTTCTTCCTTGATTACCATGCTTCTTAATGGTAATCTCAGCCCCTTGCCCTCTCCCCCAAATCGCCCCCAGGCCTTCAACAAAGCCTGGTTCCCAGAACAGACTGTTACTCCCTTCCTGCCCTAGTCTTTCCTCACCTTTGGCAAACCTCACTCACAATTCTTGAGGAACCTGCTAAGTGGTGTATGTAGCAGCTCCAGGAAGGGATGGAGGGACTTTCCTATTTACTGTGATGAAAATGAGGAGGCAAATGTCTGTTTGGGGACGAGGGTGGAGGTGTGTGCCTGTGTCTGGGACTTCCTAGCCCCACTGGTATAAAATAATATAGGAAATGCAGATGACTCAGCACTGATACAGTCAAGATCCTCAGAGTTAGCATTTCTGTATTCTCTGCTGTTTACGAAAAATGTGCTTATGCCATCAATCACCGACTCCTTCATTCTGCATTTTCTACTAAAAGCTGCTTATTTATTTTAAAAAGAATAAACCTCAAGCTTCTTCTCTTCCTTTTCTTAAACTGAGCTCATTAGCCACTGATGCCAAACTGCAAACTAGCTTTTTTTGAGCACACAGGACTAAACTGGAAGGAAATGAGCATTTGCCCAAGGATCCTCCCTGTCCATCCTCTTTCAGGCCTTTCCCTGTATGGTCTCTATGCCTAGAACTTGGGCAGGCCAGCAAAACTTGATGGAAAAAGATATGATTAATGACTTGCTCACCCCATTGCTGATCATGGTATGATGTGGAACAACCGTCGTGCGCCTATTAGTGAAAAGCATCATCTCTTTTTTTTTAAATTTTTGGCTGCGTTGGGTCTTCGTTGCTGTGCGCAGGATGTTCTCTAGTTGCGGGGAGCAGGGGCTACTCTTTTTTTTTTTTTAGGGACTACTCTTTGTTGTAGTGCGCAGGCTTCTCATCGCGGTGACTTCTTGCAGAGCACGGGCTCTAGGTACGCGGGCTTCAGTAGTTGTGGCACGTGGGCTCAGTAGTTGTGGCATGTGGGCTCAGTAGTTGTGGCACGTGGGCTCAGTAGTTGTGGCTTGCGGGCTCTAGAGCGCACGCTCAGTAGTTGTGGCGCACGGGCTTAGTTGCTCCATGGCATGTGGGATCTTCCCGGACCAGGGCTCGAACCCATGTCCCTTACATTGGCAGGCGGATTCTTAACCACTGCGTCACCAGGGAAGCCCTGTCATCTCTTCTTGTTATTAACGTGCTTGCTGAGCATTGACCAAATACTTGGCACTACTCATAGCGTACAGAGATGCAGGCCTTGCCCTGGGGGTGAGAAGCTTCTCTTAAAAATCTCAGAACGGGAACTGAAGTGGAAGCCTGAGTCCCAGTTTTGTCTGCTCAGTGTCACATGAATTCTCCTTTTACTTGCTAGCGTGCTGTTACTATGAGATCAGCCAGCCTAGCTTTCAACCCACAACCACTTTTCCACCTGCTCCCCCCATCCCCCAAATCAACAGGCTTGTTGAGGCTGGGGAGGATAATGGCTGGATGGGGGTAGATGTGGGCAAAAAATCACCTGCATTTACCTGAGTTCCTCGTTCACTGCTCTTGGCCCCAATGCAGTCTGTGAATATTGGGTCTGAAGGATACACAACTGAATGCAGGATCAGAGGATACTGGGAACTCCCTTCTCAGAATTGTCCCCAATACATCTCTACCCATATTTACCAGCGTCCTTTCTTCATTCTTTCCTTTTCCCTGATGACAGAGAATAATTGGCTTCCCTTTTTCTTCCCTGAGCAGCTATGCTCCAGAATTCTTTTCTTTGTTCCATAGCAGTCCTGATTCAGTCTCAGGTTCCCACATTTCTCCCTTTTGATCTAAGCCTTTCTGTGCCTGAGGCTGTCACAGTATAATAATCCTGTTGCATCTTTTCCCCATAGATGTGTGTCCTCCTGTCTCTCCTCTTATTCACCCCACGGTGCAGTCAGAATCCTGTTTTCATTCCCTCAGTTGTCATTTCTCAGGCTCTGGCTCCTCGTTCTGGGCCTGGTTTACTTCATGGTGCTGGGTAGGCTCTCGCATTTCGAGTTCAGTTTCTTCCGTTTCTGGAAAACCCTTTGTTCCTGGGATTCTTTGTGGTCTGAGTGTTCCCTTGGCCTCACCCGGCAGCCCGTCTGGATCTTGCCCCGGCCTCATTCGGACCGCGTCTGGCCCTGCGATCTATCTAGGTCTTTGGCTCGCTCCCTTCCGTTCAGTGTCTCTGGGTTCTTCTCCAGCCGCCGCACAGGCCCAGCTCGGTTTCTCTCCAGCCAGCGGGCTCCCTCCTTTGTCCCGGCTCCGGGTGTGGGTCCGCCCCGAGCGGGGCAGCCCTCCCGCCCCGCGGAGTGGGCCTCGGCCTCTCGCGGCCCCTGTGGCCGGCCAGGCCTTTCATCCCGACGCGCCAGGGGCCTCCCACCCAGCGGGGCTCCGGCGGAACGCCCCCGCGGGGGCTGGCCTCCCGGCCCCCAACCTCGGCCCCCTCTCCTGCCCGGCCGCGCGGAGGTCCATAGCCCCTGGTGTGTGTGTGTGGTGGCGGAGGGGGGGGGGAACCTGGGGGGGCCGCCCCGGGGCCGAGGACGCGCCGGGCCGCGGAGGCGGCGGGAAAAGGGGCGGGGAGCGGGCCGGGCCTGGCGCTCCTGACGGGAGGAGCCGCTGCCGCCGCCGCGGGCGGGGTGGGCTGAGGGAGGAGCGGAGCCGAGGGGTGGGGAGGCGGAAACGCCAGCGGGACCGGCGGCGGAGCGCGAGCGGGTTGAGGAGCGGAGAGCGAGCGGCAGGCCGGCAGGGCAGGCGCGGAGCGGAGAGCCGAGAGCCAGGGCGCCGCCGCCGCCGTCCCGGGCCGCACAAAAGGCCGAGGCTCGGGCCGTCGCCTCAGCGCGCGGACCTGCAAGCGGCGCCCGCCGGGGCCCCGGGAGAGCGCGGCGCGGGCGGCCATGGCCGGCTACGTGCCGGGTCAGCAGCCGGCCAACCGCAGCCAGGAGAAGGAGTTCGTGCAGGCGTACGAGGATGTGCTGGAGCGCTACAAAGGTGCGGCGGCGGGCGGGCGGCCCGGGGACTGGCCGGAGCCGGGGCCCGCGGCAGGTGGGGCGGCGGGCGGGGTGGCGCCCACTGGCGCTGGGGCCGGGCCGGAACCGCCGGGGGCCGGGACCGGCTCGTTTCCAGAGTTGAGATGAGCCTCCGAGCCTTCTCCCACCTGGGACGGCGCCTTCACAGCACTAGTTACATTCTAGTGCCCTGTTATCTGGCCCCCGCTGGAAGGAGGCGAGGCCGGGCGCTGTTTCGGAGACCTAACGCGGCGGGGAGTGCGGGGAGGGGGAGGAGAGAGGAGGAGCTGGGGCGGGAGAAGCCTCCCGTTCCTGGAGAGGCTCGGACCTCCGCGTGCCCGCCGAGGGTCCCTCGTCCCCTTTTGTCTCCCTCGGCCTCTGCTCAGTCGCGTGGCAGCCGAGGTTATGAACCACCTTGGTGACTTGGGGGTCGGGGGGGCAGCGGTCGAGCGTCGGCCGGGGTCGGTGAATGTGCAGTTCTGGTGGCGAGGCCTCCTCCCACCCCCAGCCCCTGGGCTTCCAGCCTGATCGAGGCAGGGGTCTATGCTCCCCCCTCCCCGCCCCCCCCCCCCAAAGATTTGTCTTGGAGCTCGGATTTCCGCCCCTGGAAGCTCTTTTGCTAAGCACTTCTGCAAGTTAATGCCTTATCCAAAGCCCGGGTATCTGCAGAGAAAGTTTTGACAGGCCCAGAGTCTCGGTGGACCGCATTTCCCTAACTGCTGTAGGTGCCCCTTAGTGGAAGCCAGGGATGCGTGGCCTTAGGAGGCCCCTGCTTTGATCTTTAACATCCAGTTCTGGGGTTTTGCTTTGTGTGGCAGTTGTGCTTTCCACAGACATGGAGATTTTCCCAGAAACTACATAGGCAGCACTTTCTCCTATTTTATTCAGCTGGGGCCCTTGTGACTGGGCCTTTAGTTTCTTTTCATCTGAAGGAGAGGAAACTTCAGCCCTTCTGACCGAGTCCAGCATACTTGCTTACGGCAGCTACTCAGTGAAGGGAAACTAATGAAGAAGCTGTAAAACGTTTTTTTTTTTTTTCCCCTCATGCCTTTAGAGTTCTGCTTGGGAATGCAGCAGAGAGAGAGAGAGAGGGAGGGAGGGAGAGAGGGAGAGAGAGAGAGAAAGGTAAAATGCTGAAATGGACCTGCTTGGGAGTTCTACTTGTTCTCTTCTGCATTAGCTCCTGTAAGCTGTCCAGGTTTTCCTGCCTGCAGCAAGTTTTCTGTCACCCCCCTGTGGTCTTTCTTTTAAGAAATGTGGTTCATTTCAGAGCACAAAGAGGTTAGATTGTGCTGCTGAACTTCATTGAAAAAAAATACTGCTAAGTGGATGGTTTCATTAAGTTTCCTTTGCAGGCTTTTGAGCAACTCTGCGTTCTTCAGAGGGAGGACCCTCTGAGCCTGTCTCGGCTGTTACAGCTTTAAAAACCAGCAGAATTAAAACAAAAATAGGTGAAGAAATCCAAGTACCTCAATGAATCATATTGCTGGTGGCCTCCAGCTGAAAGGAAGTTGAATTGCTGCCATATGAAACTAGGAAAGAAGGGGGAAGCAGAGCGTATTCCAGGAGAGGCTCCTGTGTCCAGTCCTTTTAGCTGTCTCTCTCAGTTTGGCCTTCCTCTGAAGGACTTTGATCAGGTGTATAGGAATTTGGTCCTTCCCAGACCCAGATCTCTCTCTTGAGGGGAAGAATGAGTCAAAAATGGTTGGCCAGAGTAAATTAACTTGAGCTGTATGAGTCTGTTGTGCAGTCTGCTTTATGATAGGTGTAGAAGAATTTCTCTTCCCCCCACTGCACCATTCTCACTGGGAAGTCAGGGTGGATTAGCACCCTGGCCTTTGTTACTTTGCTGTGTGGAATTTCTGCATTTTCCAGATTTAGAAATCCCCTTACTACCTTATTGGAGAACTGTTTGCCTAAGCTGGAATCAATAGAGTGAGCTGGGGAGGTAGTTTGTGAGGTTAAAGCCAGGAATTAGATTTGGAGAGACTTGGGGAAAGAGATATTGATGATGATGGGGTCCTAGACACTCACTGTTTGGCCACTAAATTACTTGGATCTCTCTTTCTGCTGCTATTAATTTGTAGTCACCTCATTTCTACAAATGAAGTAGGATTTTTGTATTCTGAAGGAGAGCTAAAGTTTTCAGCTGCGTAAACTGCCCTGGAAGGGGCAAAGATGAGAAGGGAAGTGATGCATTTGCATTGTGAAGGAAATAGAGCAGTATGTATTGCAGCTGTATTAAGGATGGTTTTCAAGCACTGGTTTTCCAGAATTGTGCTTGGCAACCATTTTCCTGTATGCTGGTCATGAGCATGGTTTTGGCAGGATTAGATGATTTAGCATGGACGTAAACACTCTGTTTTATTTCCTAAATATCCCAAAGCCTCTTTCAGAGCCTGACTGGCCAGCAAACAGGAGGTATTAGGTAATAACTCTGGATCCTAACCTTTCAGAGTGGGCAGCACCCCGACAGTGTCAGGGTAGGTTCTTCATTCTTCCAGTCCACCAACCAACAATTGTTATATACCTGTTAGAGATAACACAGCGTTAGCCACCGGAGATGCCAGAATTATGAATGAGATCTGGATCCTGCCCTTGGTTATTCAATCTAGCACGGGAAAGATATATGCAAAACATGATAAATGCTAGAACAGAGGTGTGGATAAAGTACTATGGAAGTAAGAGGAGGGATGAATACCCTACTTGGGGTTCACTGGGAGATTTGACAAAAGTGGTGACACTTGAGAGGGCCTTTAGGGATGAATGGTATTTAGACTGATGGAGGGCGGTAGGGAGGGGAGAAGGCAGAGGGAATAAATAACACGTGCAAAGGCATGAAGGGATGAACGGTTCGAGGAACAGGAGTAGTTGGATGCGACTGAAGGGCTAGAGTTTTGTGGGAGCAGATGATACTGTAAAGAACTCAGAGTCCAGCTTGTAAAGATTCTTTTGTGGCTTTATTCCATAGGCACTGGGGGAGTCAGTCATTGAAAGTTAAAAAAAAAAAATAAAGCAACCATTTGTATGCCAATTTTATTACTTCATAATAGAGGACATACCTGTGCAGTGATTGGAAATATTTACATTGCTATCTGGAGCACCCTTTTCCTTATACCAAAGTGCTTATGAAGCTTGCAATCAGATGGTTGCTTGGTAAACATGAAAACAAAGAAAAGAGGAATGTTTCATCCAGATGATGATATGGGCCCATCACAAAGTTCTCTGCTCTGTAGACTGAGGTCCCTGTGAACACCAACGGAAACTAAGAAAGAACAGTAGTTGAAGAGGTAGGAGGACCCGGATCTGATTCTTTTCTTAGTGTAGAGTCAAACTCTATTCTAGGCCACATATGGACAGAGTTTTAGGTTTTAGGGAGGAGGTTTAAAAACAAACACAATCTGGATTCGAGGTGGTTGGTTAAGCAGCATGGGTAATATGTAAGTTGGTTCAGGAGGAATTATACTTTCTGTTTTCACAAAGCCCTAAAGACTGAAAAGCCTTCACATGCCAGGCTGGACTAGGAATAAAAGAGAACATTCACATTTCAACGTTGGTAACATGGACTGTCTGGTACTTAAAAACTTGAGTTCTCACTAGGTTTATATGAAGCTAATTAGGACTGATTTTTGTTTATCATATCACAGAAAAGAACTTAAAAAACTCACCGCACAGAGAGTTGGGAGTGAAGGGTCTACCTACTATTTAATATGTAAAACCAGCAAGGCAGTATGATATAGTAGAAAGAGACAAGGTTTTGAATTTCTTCAGTCCTACTTTTGCCACTTACCTTCTGCTGTGTGACCTTGGAAAAGTTGCTTAACCTCTGATCTTTGTGTTTCTCATCTGTTAAAATGGGGATGATAATACTAACTCCTTGGGATTCATGAGAGTATAAATGAGCTCTTGGCACATATTAGGCCATTAATGTTTAGAAAAACCGTCATGTATATAGTACCTTGTATTTTACAGAGCAGCTTCATATTCATCATCTTATTTGACCTCCATAATATCCTGTAAAGAAAGTGTTATATATACACCTGGGCAAATTTAGGCAGAGACTTAAATTATTGCCCAAGAGCCAGAGGATCCAGGCTTCTAGATGAAGGTTTCCTATTATAATTTCCTATTATAGAAGGAAATTTAAAAATCAGAGCAGTGACTTGGTTGATTATGACAGTGCTTTAGTTGTTAGTATCATTGTATATAAGTATCATTCTTGTTATCAGTTTTTAGCCTCTGAACTACAGTCACACACCTTATGTGGCTTACCGGATCTCTGAACTGTGAAGGATTTCTTTTATTATGGGAGAGGTTTCATGGTATATAAATCACTTTGAAATTTTTATACAAAAGCAGTGTAGTGCAAAGTGATAAAGTTTTGTTAACACAGTGGTTGGAAAATACAGGCTTAGGATTTGGTATTGTTTAAGCGATACTCTGAAGCAACCTCTTGGGTAAATGTACACTCAGTTTTTAAGTTCCTTTTTAGAACACAGCCCATGAAATGGAGTGGATAGCTTCTAGACAGAACAATAGACTAATTGCTACTTTTGGACATGAACACTGTTAATTCAGAAAGTGAGTCAAGTCCGTCTGCTGGGAAATCACAAGCTTTGGCCACGTTCATGCTGTTGAAATCATAAAATGTGTGCATGTGCTAACAGTGCTTATGAGAGCTACTGCTTGCTTGCTTGCTTGGCAGGTGACATCATGAACACCAGGGAAATGCATCAGCTGAGGCCTTATTGTCCTGGTACTTTTCAGTGCCAGTTTCAGGTTTTAGAGATCACAGTAGAGAGAATACTTCAGAGTGCACATCTGGGAACAGGATCAAAGTCACAAGTGAACAATTATGGGTTGCACAATGAGTTGGTAGTGTTTTCTCAATGATCTTGAAAACACTCAGGCCCTCCTTTTACTAAGTAGGGTTGGCCCTTTCTGCTTCTGGTAATTATATGTTGAGCCACGTTGCAGCTAGGTTGTGTGGTGTGCTAAAGCTTCTGCTTCTGCTCTTCATGGTTTTGATTGGAGTTTAAGCCTCTGTTCTCTTGCTTCTGTCAGGGGCATTTACTAATTTCCTGGCCTGTAGGAGCCCTTTCAGCCCCATTGGCTTGGTTTGCAGTATCTAAGAATGTTTATTCCAACTTTTTTTGCTACTTCTAATAAAATATTATTTTTCCTTCCAGAACTCCTCAATTCCTGGAATAAATTACACTGACTTTCTGATTCTTTGTCTCCAGCTTTTGGGGCCTTCCATAATTTGACTTGTCCTGCATACCTAACTATATCCACTGTGACTGGTTCTCTGCTTCATTTGGGCAGGTCTCAGTAATCCTTCCCCCGGGTCCTCATACCTGCCTCTGTGTCTTTCTGTTCTCTCTTCCTGGAATGCCCTCTCCCTTTCTCTCTGATTCTTCAAGTCTTATCTCTTTCTTCTTAATTAAAGCTAAGCACGAGCCCTGTGTCCTCCATGCATGTCCTCCTCTCTTCCATTCCTCTATCAGACATTCATCTCTCCGTTCCCTGATCTCTTAGAATGTCTACCTCATAATTAGTTCTTTAACTATATACTGTTTTGTGTTATTCTTGCATTGCCTCATGTCTGTTAGAATTGTTTCCCTAATGAGGTTTTATACTCTTACATTGTAGGGACTTTTTATACTTCTTTTGCATGTGGTCGATTGGCAGGGAATTTCTCTCAAGAGAAAGGGCAGTCATAGCACTTTCAAGTCATATTTTAAAACAATTTTATTTTCATATTGTAAAAGTAGTATGTGTTTAATGTAGAAAATGGTAAAAAAATACAGGACAGTGTATAGAACTTTAGATAATATGCCTTCCGTGTGTGTGTCGGGGGAGGGGGGGCGGGGAGTGTGGAGGGGCAGGCCAATTAACAGATAGATGTGCTTTAGCTGGAGAGAATGCAGCTCTCAAGGATAGGCCCTTTTTAGCCAGCCTGGGATCTGATACCCTTAGCTTGCTTTTGGCTCCATACATTTGTGTTACATTGTGAGTCTACTTTCACTGGGCCCAAACACTTATTTTTCTTTCTCTGTTCAAAACTGCTTTCTTCTGCATGACCATGTGTCAGTCATCAGGGATGTATGCCTGTTATCAGGAATGATTTGGGTTGTTGCCTAGGACAAGTTAATTAATTGGTCAGTCAGCATCTTTCTTTTGGGCAAGGGCTTTGCCAGCTGTACTGCTGGCTTCCCTCTTACCATAGCAAATTTCTCTCATCATTTTTCCTCAGAAATGTAAACACAGTTCCTTTGTGTTGATGAAAAGAACAAGCTTGCTTGAAGTGTCTTTTGGAGTTCAGATGGTTTCAACCCGCAGGAGCATGTTGGATTGAGATATATAGGAAGGGATTTTTTTTTTTTGGCTGTGTTTTTCAGTTGGTCACTCACAGTGAATAAACTCACTGCGTACACTGTATTCTACCAGTAGCTATAAGCAGATACTGTGTTGGGGAGTGTGTTAGTGGGGAGGTGGGAGGCACTTAGGAGCATTGAAAAAATATTAAGATTAGGGGTGGAGGGAAAGAAGGTCCTGTGAATGTTCATATGGGGAGCCTGAGTTTTATGCAATGGACAGGATTAACGTAGTGGCTGTGTAAATGATGGATGAGAGCGGAGACTGACTCTCTAGGAGGTCACTGTTGTAATTGAGTCAAGAGGTTAGATTAAGGGTTATTAAAGAGGGAGTGGGCATATTTGAGAGACATTTTGGGCAGGTACAGGGACTTAAGTTCAGATACTATACTAACATTGCTAACTCTTTTCTAGAAGATTTTGCCTTAAAAAAAAGAATTAACTACCCCTCACGCCAGGGCTATTCCAAAACAAAATCTTCTTTCTTGTATAAAAATCTTCTTTTAAAGATTTTACTCCATTCTGAACTTGTTAGATAGGGCTGTGCCTTTGAACCTATGACTTGAGGTTGTGTTTCTTCGTCTTTACTTCTCATTTAAACTAGCAATGCTGAGTGCCTCAGAATACCTATTCTACCCATTGTCTGGACAACCTTCATTGTATGCTTCCAGGAATACCTGCCAAGAATTGCATAAGAAATCCTCTTAAATCCCTTCTAAAATCTTCCGTTATATCTTGAAGTGCTAATCTCCCAGGGTGTCAGGGGGCTTGTTTGGAGGATCCATTCATTCATTTAACTAGTAATCATTTATTGAATGTGTCTACTCTGAACCAGGCAATAGGCAAGGTGCTGAAGGAGCAAAGATACTGTCCTTGCATCTCTATGACCTTACAGTTTAACAGGGAAAACATATTGGTGAACTGACAATTACTGTCCATTGTAGGGAGTGCTATCCAACAGATGAGTCTGGTGCCATGGTAGTGAAGAGGAGTACCCATGACAGCCAGGGTGGGAAGGGGCCAGGGAAGGCATCCAAGAGGAAATGACTGAGCTGTCACCTAAAGAATTCAGAACTCTAGGCAAAAAGTTCAGGTAAAGGGCATTCTGGGCAGCATGAACAGAAGTAGGGATGAGAGAGCCTTAGGAGAGGAAATATGGAATCTTAGTAAGGTTGGAGTGCAGGATGTGAGGGAAGGAGAAACGAGATGAGGTAGGAAAAGTAGGCAGAGCTAGAATGTTGACTGGCTGTGTATATCATACTGCAGAGTTTAGACTTCATCCTACAGGCTTTTGGGAGCCATTGAAGGATCTTAGGCAAGGAAGACTAGGGTTGGGTTTACATTTTAGAAATATCCCTGCTCTGGCAGAGTCGTGAAGGAGGTTTGGAGAGGGGCAAGTCTAGTGACAGACTAGTTAGGAGGCTGTTACAGTAACTTAGGAGTGATTAGAGTGTAAACTAAGGTTGTGGACCTAGTAATGTAAAGTGGACAAATCAAGAAACGTTAAGGGGTAAAATCCATGTATTTATTTATTTATTTTTTTGTCTGTGTTGGGTCTTTGTTGCTGTGCGCGGACTTTTTCTAGTTGCTGCGAGCGGGGGCTACTCTTTGTTGCGGTGCGCGGGCTTCTCATTGAGGCGGCTTCTCTTGTTGCAGAACACGGGCTCTAGGCGCATGGGCTTCAGTAGCTGTGGTGCTCGGGCTCAGTAGTTGTGGGTCACGGGCTCTAGAGCACAGGCTCAGTAGTTGTGGCGCATGGGCTTAGTTGCTCCGCGGCATGTGGGATCTTCCCGGACCAGGGCTCGAACCCGTGTCCCCTGCATTGGCAGGCGGATTCTTAACCACTGTGCCACCAGGGAAGCCCCCATGTATTTTGACACCTATAATTGAATGTGGCATATGAAGGGAGAGGGAAGAACCTAGGATGACTTGCAGGTTTCTGTGTGGGTGGGGGGTGTCATTAACTAAAATTGGGAGTGTAAGGAGAGGAAGGTTATTTCCAGTGATGTGGTGGCAGTGCTGGTGCAGGGGATGGTACTGAGTTCAGCTTTGGTTGCATTGAGGTTGAGGTTTCTGTGGGATGCTGGCAGAGGTGCCCTGCAGTAGGTGGTTGTATACAGTGTGGAGCTCAGGAGAGCTATAGATGGGGCAGCTGTCAGCTTCTGGAATCAGAGCCACAGGAGTGGACGGACCAGGAGATTGCTGAGCAAGTGTGTTTACAGTGAGAAGAGGTTTGAGACAGAAAAACTCTGGGGAACTCCAAAGGGAGGGTGGTTTGGGGAACAGAGGAAGGGGATCCTGTGAAGGAAACTGTCCACCAAAAGGGAGTGGCCAGAGATGTAGGAGGAAGAGGAGAGAAGTGAGTTCTAGAAGGAAGGTGTATCATACATTATCAGATTATATAGAGGTCAAGCGAGGTAAGGGCTGCAGGCTCTGATAGAAAGGTCACCTATCCTGGAGCATTTTCAGTGGCAATGTGGGAAGTGCAGTCCAGAAAGCAGTGGGCTGGGGAGTGAATGAGAAGTGCGTTTTGAAACCTAGACTTTGATGGAACAGAGAGGAGGAAGGCATGACTGTGTAGAGGGGAATGCAGGGTAGAGGGCGTTTTGTTTGTTAATTGTAACGCAGAAGAGACTTCAAGCGTGTTTAAGTGCTGTTTGGGAAGAGTCAGCAGAGGAAAGAATAAAGTTCAAGGGAGGGAGAGAATAATCGATGAGAGCATGGAATCTGGAGTCAAAAGAGGAATGTGCCTGATGAGAAAGATAAGAGGGAGGAAGGCAAGAATGCAGGTGGTCAAGTTGGTTGATTAGAGGCGAGGGAATTTCCCCTGATGGCTTCTGTTCTCTCCAAAAGTAGGGGGTGAAGTTATCTGCTGAGAGTAGGGGCTGTGTGTGTGCGCGAGTGCAAGGGTGCATTCGTTCGTTCTTTCCCTCTGGCCCCCGAAGCACTCAACAACCTGAGTGTAGATACTGAGAAAGCAGACAGGTGGATTGATCCAGGATCCAAGTTTTCCAGTGTAGGTTTGATGGAAGAATAAGGGGTCCTTACAGAATAAGGGGTCTTTCTAAAAAAAAAAAAGTAACATCTGCTTTGTTATAGATTGTATTCTCTGGCTGACTTGTATTTTGTGCCCCCAGCAAAATTGTAAGCTCTTTCAGGGCAGGAACCATATATGTAACTTTTGTATTCTTTTATATCATTTACTAAAGTGCATGTCAGAAATTGATTTTTCTCTGTTTGTTGACTTAATCTGACTTTTGTGGTCAGGGGCATCTTGACTCTTGACATAGAGAGAGGCTTTTGTCACCTGTGGTCTTTAATCCTCATCTCACCGTCTGATACGGAGAGTGGCTTAGCATCGGCATACACCTCAGGGGCTAGCTTCACTTACTCTCCCCAGGGCAGTTGAGTTTAGGAATGTTTGTGCTTTCCGTGAAGACTGCAGGATTAGTATTCCCTATTCTATTTGGACCAGGCTTGTGAAGATCAGGTTCTTTGCAAGACTAGACAGAGTGGCTGTTGTGGGGGATGCAGCCTCCTTTTTGTTTATTTTGGCAGGCGGACAGCGAATGGGATGGATTTGTTCGCATGACTCAGAACCTTCCCTGCCTTACCTTAGCAGGTTCAATATAATCACTACTTTTCAAATCATGATAGTGTCCTTCAGAGTTTATCTGACCTTTATATCTACAAAGTGTATTAGTTACCCTTTCCTTTGTCCTCTACTTGCTTGGGTTCTTCACCTTTAGTCTACTATAGAGGATATTTCGTAGTGTGTTAGGTTACCTTCAGAGTTGACTTAGGTCTTACTCCTTTGACCCACTCTACCTGCTTTAGCTGTTAACTGGTATGTTCTCCACTTTGTGACTTGTTTTCTGCTCTTTGTTTTGTAAATTTGGACTCTGTGTTGGGTAAACTTGATGTGAGTCACCCCTGGGAGTGGAAGGTGTGTCTCCACTAATTTGGAGAATCTTTGATCTCATTTCTGTCCCTGGTTTGGCTGATCTGGTACAGTTTCTCTCTAAGTCCTGCAAGAGTTGTGTGTGTATGCTTGTTCGTCCCTTGCCTCTGGTTTCACAAAGTGCAGTGGACGGTCTACTCCAGGGCAGGCTGCTTTGCATGTATGGACGCCCTCTACTATCCTTGTCATCACCATCAGCAAAAATGCCTCTGTTAAGAGCCTCTTTGAATGTAGTACAGTATCTACCACTGAATAAGTAGAGTTCATAAACCCTCTGTCTGCCCCCGGGCGTTAAAGTATACAACAGATGATACAAATGACAAGAGACAATAAAGAATGAATAAGCAGTTGAACAGATAGTAGATGGCTGCTCCTCGTGCAGCTATCATCTTCCCGGTAGAAGGTTTCCTAAAAAGTGACCTCGTGCAGAGGGAAAGGGGTTTGACAGAGTCAACGCTTATCTTCTGTTCCAACCAGAGTGACAGGGAGCTCCCATCCATGGCCCTTTGGTGCCAGGCAGTTCCTCTCAATGTCCTTTCTAGTCATGCAGGACCTTACTGTCTTGTTCCCTCTCCATACAGCTGGGTCAGGATCCTAATGGGGCCCTCATTCTCCGTGACCTGTGGCTGGAGTGGTAGGCAGGAGAACACCTGGAAGACCTGGGTCCTCTGTACAATTGTAACGTGAGGAAATTCATCCCAGACCTACTGCAAACGCTCGTGTGCACACAAACACCAGAAATGAGCCATGGGGTTAGTGTTGGGTTGGAAAGAAGCTGGTCTGGCCTGGTCTGGGGCACCTCTGGGGGTAAGAATGTAGGACCCATCCCAGCCTCTGTTGGTTAGTTTCCCAAACGGAGAACAGGAACCAGACTAGTTCAGATGGGGTGCTTTGAGATCCTCACCTCTCCCAGAGGACTGATTCATTGTTTTTATTGTTATTATTTTTAATTAGTATAATAACACTATTCATGTAGTAATGCCTTTATTAGGAAGAATGGGCGTCTGTGAGGGGCTGGAATTTCCCTCCACCTTCCCTGTGGAAGACAAAGCTAGAGGGAGCATTAGATTCCCATCGCTCAGGCCTCCTCAGCCTTTGGGCGGCTCCAGGGAAGGGGTGAGGCGGTGGAGGCCCTAGCGTGAATATGCCATTGAGAAGGGATGAGAGGCAGGAGCTGACGGAGCTGTGGCACAGTTGGTGTGTTAATAAGAGACGATCGGTGTGGGGGGCAATACTAAGGGGGCTAATAGAGGCAGCGTATAATAATCCTTGTGGCTGTCGTTAGCTGCTTCCCTTTGCCTTTGTCTAAAAGCAGAGCCAAAACCCCTGCATTCTTTGCTCCTCTACGTCCTCCTGTTGATTACATCTCATTTTCTGACTTGTAAAGATGTATAATACCTTCAACAAATAGGCTTGTGATGATATGGAAAGTTGAGTAAATAAAAGCTCCAGAGATTAGAAAGCTGAGTGGGGATGGATTTTTTTTTTTTTTTTTGGCTGCGTTGGGTCTTTGTTGCCGCATGCGGGCTTTCTCTAGTAGCGGCGAGCGGGGGCTCCTCTTCGTTGTGGTTGCAGGCTTCTCACTGCGGTGGCTTCTCTTTGTTGCAAAGCACGGGCTCTAGGCGCGCGAGCTTCAGTAGTTGTGGCTTGCGGGCTCTAGAGCGTAGGTTCAATAGTTTTGGTACACCGGATTAGTTGCTCCGCGGGATGTGGGATCTTCCTGGACCAGGGATCGAACCCGTGTCCCCTGCGTTGGCAGGCGGATTCTTAACCACTGTGCCACCAGGGAAGTCCTGGGGATTTGATTATTGTGTTCAAGTATAACAGATAATTTTCTTGCAGTTCATCACAAACCAAAATTGCCTTGTAGCATTTCTTGGTTTTTTTTGTTACTTAACTTTTTGTGTATATTTGTCTGAACTTTCCAACCTAATTGTGATCTTGTTCAGGGTGTAGATTGTGTCAAATGAGATGCATATGATGCACTTCACAAACTGAACCACTTTGCAAATGGTGGGGGTGGTCATATTTCTTGGTTTTTCCGGCTGCTTCCAGCACCCGTCTCAGTGGGTTTTTCCACACGATTGTCCCACAGACATCTCAAAGTTGATAACGTCCCAAATGGGCATCATTGTCCTCCTCCCTGCTCCCAGACCTGCTTCTCTTCCTGGGTCCCCCAGCTCAGTGAAAGCCTTCCTCACCCATCCAGTTGTCCAAGCCAGGACCCTGGGCTTCATGCAAGCCTCCTCCCTCTCCTGCATCCTGCCCAGGGGGCCAGTCTTTCAGCAAGTCCTGCGGATTCCATCTCCTACAACTCTCTCCACCTGTCATCTCCTCCAGCCCCACTGCTAATAGATGAGTTCAGGGCCTTATCTCTTACTGGGACTGCTGTGATTGCTCTTAAGTGCTCCAACGTCACTCTTTCTTCCAAACTCCTACCTGAAAAAAAACTTCCAAAAGTGCAAAACTAATTACATTTGGTAGTATGTTAATAAGAGAAGATAGTGTGGGGGCAGTTTTAAGGGAGCTAATAAGGCAAGAAGTATTTGTTGCTGTTATTAGCTGTTTCCCTTTGTTTACATATTTGTCTGAGAGCAGAGCTGAAGCTCCTGCATTCTTTTGTTTATTAACTCTTGTATTCCTAGCACCCAGAAGAGTGCCTGGTATATAGCAGGTGCTCAGTAAATATTTGTTGAATGAGTGAACTGGAAATGATCAGTTCAGCTCACTCCTGTTCCTTGGAAGGAAATGAAATGAGGCATGGAAAGGGGCAGTAACTTGCTCAGGGCCATGTACCAATTGGTGCTACATACAGCCAGATCTCACCAGGTGAGTGGTTTTTTTATGAGACCATGCTTAATCACATTCCTTTGTGTGATTTGATACTGATGTGCATTATCAGCTTAACTGTATATCCCTGTGAGCAGGGGTGGGGAGAGGAAACTAACGTGTATTAAGGCCTTACTAAATGCCAGGTGCTTTATCTCATTTAATCATCACAAATAGCATCCTATGACAGTCCAATGACATTGATTGATACTACAGAGGAGGAAACCAAAGCTTAAGGAACCTAAATAAGTTCCCTGAGGATCACACAGCTGGTAAGTGACTGCATTGGGTTTTGCACCCAGGCCTGCTGAACTCCACTGGCCCTCTTGCCTTAAGGGGCAGTATAAATTTTGATTTTGTAGTCTAAGTTGCTTTAAGATTTTCAAGTCAGACTACTCTTGAAAATGGTCTGATTTGAACTGCTCAAACAGAGTTGCAGTATTGTTTACCTTAAGACAGGCCCATGGAACAGTGGAGTCGTGGTAATAAAGAGGAGTCTGCAGGGCTCTTGAGTCGCAAACAGTCCTGTGCTCTGGGTAGTGCTGTATCCCTCCATTCAGTTATATCACGTATAACTGAATTTCACAGTTGTTTTCTAACCCAGGCATCCAGGACCACTGTAGAAAGGCTCGTGCAGTGCAGCACTTCTGCGTGTGTTTGGTAGAGCTAGTAAACACTAAGAGCACAAAGACAATGCCTAAAATGTAGGACAGGTAGAGCAGGAGAGGACTGAGCCCGATTGAAACTAGCTGTTTCTGTAGTAAGTAGGCAGACCTTAATTACCTGTGTTGCTCAGAGACCTGAGCTGAGAGTGGGGGTGGGGAGAGGTCACACACATTATCTTTGGAGAAATGATGGGAGTAAATAATCCTTAGTTTTCAGTTTACTCCAGAAACTTTTGCTCACTGTTCAGAGTCACAGTAGTCATGTGGACTTCGAGGTGGCACCTTGTCACCCCGGATCATCCAACCGTAAGGTTAACATTTTTTTCGTTAGAGGTCTCCTTAGGTACGGCAGCCGTTCATTTTGAACTCCCTATTAGCTTCTCTCGGTAGCTTTGTGTAGCCTGCCTTAGAAAGGAGAGTGGAGACTGAGCTGAGGGGCCCAGGAGGGTAGAGGAAGGAATAGTGAAGGTGGCAGAGAAACAAAGGCTTAATTAGAAGGTTCCTCTGTCTTTTGGGAGTTAACATCCTTTTCATTAGCTGATTGCTGAGATGAGGGTGGAGACCCAGGAGGGGGAGGAGGAGGAGTTGTTGTAATGGAAGCAGAATAGTTGGTGGTGATCCAGGACCAGCAGCATCTGTAGCACCTGGGAGCTTGTTAGGACCGCACAGTGTTAGGCTCCACCCCAGACCTGCTAAATCAGTTTTTATTTTAGCAAGATTCCCAGGTGATTCCATGCACATTAAAGTTTGAGCAGCACCGAGTTGGTAATAAAGTGGTTCAGTGTAAGGGGTTTTGGAGTCTGACAGATCTGGGATTGAAACCCAGTTTGGCCATTTGAATAGCTGTGTGACCTTGGATGAATTCTTTAACCTCTCAGTGTCTCAGTTTCTTATCTGCAGAATAGGGGAACTCTCTACTTCATAGTGCTGTTGGGGAGAGTAAATGAAATATTGGTTCTTTCTGCAGTTGATGGTGTCTTAGATTTAATGAAATTTAGTAATGGCTGTAACATACCAAGTACTGAGCCTGGTACAGAGTAAATAATAAATGTTATTACTAATAACTAAGTTAGGCAAATTTACAGGAACAAAGAGCCTCTTTCTCTTTTTCCTCTCTTTATCTGTCAATGAGTGCATTTGTCTGCAGTTTTATAAAATTATAGTCAGTGTGTATATACTCTTTGGTGTTTTACTTAGCATTATTTAATAATAGTTGTAGCAGAAGTAGTTAACAAACATAATGCTTATTAATGTGCCAAGCACTATTTTAAGTACTTTATGTATATATTCATTCAGTCCTAAGAGTAACCATGTGAGATAGGTATTACTATCTCCGTTTTTAGATGAGGAAACAGAACAGAGAGGTTAAGTGACTTGCCCAAGATCATGCAGTTGGAAAATTGCGGAGCCAAGATTTGAACTGAGGTAGTCAGATTCTAGCATCCATGCTGTCTATTTTCATGTACTGCTGTTGTCCTCAAACTTATGTGATGGAATGGAAATCAGGAGGCTTGGGTTGGATACCTAATTCTGACACTAACTTAGTTGTGACTCTGGTCAAGTCAATTTACTTCTTTGGGCCCATCGCCTTACTGTAAAAATGGGAGAACTAGATGGGATTTATAAGGTCTCTTCATTGATTCACTCAACACATAGTGATTGAAATCAGAAGTCTGGTAGAAAATCATATCTAGGGAATTGGTTCAAAAGTACTTGTTCAAGCGGATTGGTTTAGTTAAAAACAAGGGTTTTGAATCTTGGCTCAGCCACTTTATGGCTGTATGATGTTGGGCAACTTACTTAACCTTTCTAAGCATTGATTTTCTCACTAGTAATGGGGAGAATAGTTCATACCTTGCAGGGATGTTGTGAAGTTTGAATAAGATAATGTGTATTAGCACCTAACATGTGAGGCACACAGTAGATACTCGATGTACAAGAGTTCTCTTACCTTCTTTCTTTTCATCCAGCAGTGGTTAGGGAAGCAGATATACCAGATTCAAAAGGAGTAAGAATCTATCTTGGTCCTAGTGTCTTTTTCCCACAAGGGTATTTTGGTTGGTAGATGAGAATTAGCAGAGGAAAAAGTATACGTATAGTCAGGTCCTGTCATTTATTTTATTGTTTAATTATTTTTTTTTTTTTTTTTTTTGCGGTACGTGGGACTCTCACTGTTGTGGCGTCTCCTGTTGTGGAGCACAGGCTCCGGACGCGCAGGCTCAGCGGCCATGGCTCACGGGCCCAGCCGCTCCGCGGCATGTGGGAACTTCCCGGACCGGGGCACGAACCCGTGTCCCCTGCATCGGCAGGTGTACTCTCAACCACTGCGCCACCAGGGAAGCCCTATCGTTTAATTGTAAAAAAAAATATTTATTTATTTATTTGGCTACGCCGGGTCTTAATTGTGGCACGTGGGATCTTCGTCGTGGCTTGCAGGATCTTTTAGTTTTGGCATGCACGCTCTTAGTTGCGGCATGCGGGATCTAGTTCCCTGGCCAGGGATTGAACCCGGGCCCCCTGCACTGGGAGCGTGGAGTCTTTTTTTTTTAACATCTTTATTGGAGTATAATAGCTTTACAGTGTTGTGCTAGTTTCCACTGTATAACAAAGTGTATCCGCTATGTGTATACATATATCCTCATATCCCCTCCCTCTTGCATCTCCCTCCCACCCTCCCTAACCACCCATCTAGGTGATCACAGAGCACTGAGCTGATCTCCCTGTGCTATGCAGCTGCTTCCCACCAGCCATCCATTTTACATTTGGTAGTGTATATATGTCCATGCCACTCTCTCACTTCGTCCCAGCCTACCTTTCTCCCACCCTGTGTCCTCAAGTCCATTCTCTACGTCTGCGTCTTTATTCCTGTCCTGCCCCTAGGTTCATTAGAACCTTTTTTTTTTTTAGATTCCATATATATGTGTTAGCATTCGGTATTTGTTTTTCTCTTTCTGACTTACCTCACTGTGTATGACAGACTCTAGGTCCATCCACCTCACTACAAATAGTTCAATTTCGTTTCTTTTTATGGCTGAGTAATATTCCATTGTATATATGTGTCATATCTTTATCCATTCATCTGTCGATGGACACTTATGTTGCTTCCATGTCCTGGCTGTTGTAAATAGTGCAGCAATGAGCATTGTGGTACATGTCTCCTTTTGAATTATGTTTTTCCTAGGGTATATGCCCAGTAGTGGGATTGCTGGGTCATATGGTAGTTCTAATTTTAGTTTTTTAAGGAAACTCCATACTGTTCTCCATAGTGGCTATATCAATTTACATTCCCAGCAACAGTGCAAGAGGGTTCCCTTTTCTCCACACCCTCTGCAGAATTATTTGGTTATAGAATTTTTGATGATGGCTATTCTGACTGGTGTGAGGTGATATCTCATTGTAGTTTTGATTTGCTTTTTTCTAATGATTAGTGTTGTTGAGCACCCTTTCATGTGTTTGTTGGCAATCTGTATACCTTCTTTGGAGAAATGTCTGTCTAGGTCTTCTGCCCATTTCTGGATTGGGTTGTTTGTTTTTTGATATGGAGCTGCGTGAGCTGCTTGTATATTTTGTAGATTAATCCTCTGTCAGTTGCTTTGTTAGCAAATATTTTCTCCCATTCTGAGGGTTGTCTTTTTGTCTTGTTTATGGTTTCCTTTACTGTACAAAAGCTTTTAAGTTTCATTAGGTCCCATTTGTTTATTTTTGTTTTTATTTCCATTTCTCTAGGAGGTGGGTCAAAAAGGATCTTGCTGTGATTTATGTCAGAGTGTTCTTCGTATGTTTTCCTCTAAGAGTTTTATAGTGTCTGGTCTTACATTTAGGCCTTTAATCCATTTAGAGTTTATTTTTGTGTATGGTGTTAGGGAGTGTTCTAATTTCATTCTTTTTTTTTTTTTTTTTTAAGAAGATGTTGGGGCTTCCCTGGTGGCACAGTGGTTGAGAGTCCGCCTGCCAATGCAGGGGACACGGGATCGTGCCCGGGTCTGGGAAGATCCCACATGCTGCGGAGCGGCTGGGCCTGTGAGCCATGGCCGCTGAGCCTGCGCGTCCGGAGCCTGTGCTCCGTAGCGGGAGGGGCCACAACAGTGAGAGGCCTGCGTACCGCAAAAAAAAAAAAAAAAAAAAAAGATGTTGGGGGTAGGATTTTATTAATTAATTAATTTATTTTTGCTATGTTGGGTCTTCGTTTCTGTGCAAGGGCTTTCTCTAGTTGCGGCAAGCAGGGGCCACTCTTCATCGCTATGCGTGGGCCTGTCACTATCACGGCCTCTCTTGTTGCAGAGCACAGGCTCCAGACGCACAGGCTCAGTAGTTGTGGCTCACGGGTCTAGTTGCTCCGTGGCATGTGGGATGTTCCCGGACCAGGGCTCGAACCCGTGTCCCCTGCATTGGCAGGCAGGTTCTCAACCACTGCGCCACCAGGGAAGCCCCTAATTTCATTCTTTTACATGTAGCTGTCCAGTTTTCCCGGCACCACTTATGAAGAGGCTGTCTTTTCCCCAGTGTATATCCTTGCCTCCTTTGTCATAGATTAGCTGACCATAGGTGCGTGGGTTTATCTCTGGGCTTTCTGTCCTGTTCCATTGATCTGTATTTCTGTTTTTGTGCCAGTACCATACTGTTGATTACTGTAGCTTTGTAGTATAGTCTGAAGTCACGGAGCCTGATTCCTCCAGGGAGTGTGGAGTCTTAACTGCTGGACCACGAGGGAAGTCCCCAGGTCTTGTCATTTTTAAATAACCCACCTTTTGATTTTAAATTAAAATTCCTTTAAAAAATACATAGTTTAGGGCTTCCCTGGTGGCGCAGTGGTTGAGAGTCCGCCTGCTGATGCAGAGGACACGGGTTCGTGCCCTGGTCTGGGAAGATCCCACATGCCGTGGAGCGGCTGGGCCCATGAGCCATGGCCACTGAGCCTGTGCGTCCGGAGCCTGTGCTCCGCAAAGGGAGAGGCCACCACAGTGAGAGGCCCACGTACCGCAAAGAAAGAAAAACAAAAAAACAAAAAACAACATCGTTTATTTATAATAGGATAAATGCCAATTAAAAAAAAAACATGGTGTATTATTACTTAACTGGGGCTGCCATAATAAAGTACCACAAACTGGGTGGCTTAAACAACAAAAATTTATTGTCTTACAGTTCTACAAGCTGAAATCAAGGTGTCAGCAGGGTTGATTTCTTCTGAGGGCTGTGAGGCAGGATCTGTTCCAGGCCTTTTGCCCAGCTTCTGCTAGCCTCAGGCCTTCGTTGGCTTGTAAATGGCCTTTCTCTGTGTGCTTTCACATCACTTGTATGTGTCTGTCTTTGTGTCCAAATTTCCCCTTTTTGTAAGACCACCAGTCTTATATTGGGTTAGAGTCCACCCTAGTGACCTCATTTTAACTTGATCATTTGTAAAGACCCTATTTCCAAATAAAATCATGTTCACAGGTGCTCCGAGGTAGGACTTCAGCATCTTTTGGGGGACACAATTCAACCTGTAACAGATAGTTTAGTTTAGCTACTTCTAACCTGGAGAGAAGAGCATGTATGAAATTAACTTTTGCTTGTCTCATAGCACTTATTACTAAGATTCTTTTGGTAGGGACACGGGGAGAACCCAGGTTCACACCTTGTCCTGCTAATTCTGCACCTGGTTTTGGCATCCTTTAGGAAAGAGAGTGGAAATGGATCTGGTACATAGCGTTGGTGGGAGATGGCTTCCTTTTATGAACCGAATGGATTAATAATAATAATAGCTCCCATTAGTTGAGTTTTTACCGTGTGACAGGGACTGTGTTAAGCACTTTATATACACTAGCCCATTTAATTCTCATAACAATGTCGTGAAGTAGATATTATTATTATCATCATCATTTTACAGAGGAGAAAAGTGAGACTCATGCCAGTGAAATAACTTGCCCAAGGTCACATCTAGTAAACGGTAGAGTAGGAATTCAGATCTAACTCTGTGGGACTATAGAACTCCGGCAATGAACCACCATATTATACACCTCCTTGGATAGAATTGTCTGGCCCGAGTCTCCTTCTTTTCTCTAAAAACTCCTAGTTCTGGAAACATGCCGAGTGAAGGGTCAGGGGAGTGACCTTTACGTGCAGTCTTGGGAGCTCTTATTGTTTGTGAGTGGGAAAGGGAGTGTGACTTTAGTTGGCACTTTTTACCTAGTGGTTTAAGTCTTGCCAAGGGGCCCTAGTCAGGTGTGGGACATTGTGAGTTACTTTAAAACAAAAAATACTGTTCTAGAACTGAAGAGGAAAAAACACAGGCTTTCTATGCTTATCTAACTCTCTTTCTTATTACTACAGAATTACACGTGCTTATTGTAAATTTGAGCAGTACAAAGAAAAAGGTAAAAGTTCTCTTTTCTAGTCTTTCTCTATCTAGTGCCACTGGTTAGGGTAACTGGAGTTTAAGTTTAGTTTGTATTCTTTCAGCTTTTTCCTTGCCAGGCTTACTTTTTTTTTTTTTTAAATTGAAGGATAGTTGATTTACAATGTTGTGTTAGTTTCTGGTGTACAACAAAGTGATTCAGTTATATATGTATACATATATATTCTTTTTCATATTCTTTTTAAAATTAATTAATTAATTAATGACTATATTGGGTCTTCATTGTTGGGTCTTAGTTGCTGTGAGCGGGCTTTCTCTAGTTGCAGCGAGCGGCGGCTACTGTTTGTTGAGGCGTGTGGGCTTCTCATTGCGGTGGCTTCTCTTGTTGCAGAGCTTGGGCTCTAGGTGCATGGGCTTCAGTAGTTGTGGCACGCGGGTTCAGCAGCCGTGGCTCACGGGCTCCAGAGCGCAGGCTCAGTAGTTGTGGTGCACAGGCCAGGTTGCTCCGTGGCAGGTGGGATCCACCTGGACCAGGGCTCAAACCCGTGTCCCCTGCACTGGCAGGCAGATTCCCAACCACCGCGCCACCAGGGAAGTCCCTCATATTATTTTTGAATATACTTTATTGTAAAGATATTGAATACAGTTCCGTGTGGTATACAGTAGGACCTTGTTGTTTACCTATTTTATATGTAGTAGCTTGTATCTGCTAATCCTAAACTCCTAATTTATTCTTCCCCTACCCCCTTTCCCCTTTGGTAACCATAAGTTTATTTTCTGTGTCTGTGAGTCTGTTTCTGTTTTGTAAATAAGTTCATTTGTATCATATATATATATATTTTTTCCTTTTTTAAAAAATTTTTTGGCTGGGCCGTGCGGCATGCGGGATCTTATTTCCCCGATCAGGGATCAAACTTGTGCCCCTTGCATTGGAAGCACAGAGTCTTAACCACTGGACCGTCAGGGAAGTCCCTGTATCATATTTTTGATTCCACGTATAAGTGATATCATATGGTATGTATCTTTTTCTTTCTGACTTACTTCACTTTGTATGATAATCTCTAGGTCTATCCATGTTGCTGCAATGGCATTATTTCATTCTTTTTATTTTTATTTATTTTTTATTTCATTGTTTTTAATTGCCAGGCTTACTTTGAAACTGCCCCTCACCCTCCTTTACTCTTTTTTTTTCCTTTACTCTTTCATGTTGGTCATGTCTCCTCTTATCTCAAAGCCTGACCTCTATTTTATTTATATCTATATTATTTATTTATTTATTTACTCAGGGTGGCATTCACCTACGTACCCTGTGAAAAGCAGCCTTTTATTGGGAAGGGCTATGTAGGAGAGATAGGCTGTAGATTGTATGCCAGTATAGCATATGGCCGAAATCTAGTAGAAGACACGGTCTCTCCACACCCTGGCTACTCACTGCATTTCTTGCCTTATACCCCTGTAATCCTTTGCTGTATTCATACCCCTCTGCATGCAGTTTACTCACACTCCAAATTGTTTGTAGTTCATTTGTCTTGCTCATATTACTGCTTATGTCTGCAGAGTCCTCCTAAATCTGTTCTCTTGAAAAACTTTTCCTTCCTTACTCAGTCCAAATGTTATGTTCTTAATGATAACTTTTTGAGTCCTTTTGAGTGGATGAATTAGCCACTCTCTTCTCTCTGCTTTAATATTCCATGCATGCATATATTATTTTTTTAATCATAGCATTTATTTATTTATGTATTTATTTGTGGTACGCGGGCCTCTCGCTGTTGTGGCCTCTCCCGTTGCGGAGCACAGGCTCCGGACGCGCAGGCTCAGCGGCCATGGCTCATGGGCCCAGCCGCTCCGCGGCACGTGGGATCTTCCCGGATCGGGGCACGAATCCGTGTCCCCTGCATCGGCAGGCGGACTCTCAATCACTGTGCCACCAGGGAAGCCCATAGCATTTATTTTTAATGCAAATGTTTTAGTATATTTTTCTTATGTTTATTAAGTAAATAAAAAACCCATTATGATTATTATTGCTTTATGCAGACAATATTCATTTAGATTTACCAAATATTTACCTTTTTGAAAAGTTGCTTTTCCTTTCTCCTAGCATGTCCAGTCTTCCATTTGGGATAATTTTCCTTCTGCCTGAAAAACTCCCTGTACTAATATTCTTTAGTGTGCCCTGCTGGGTGATATATTCTCTTAGTTTATATTTGCCTCATTTATTTTTGTTGCCATATATCTGGCTTTCTTTGGGGCCTTCGTTTGGTATTTAGGACTTGTGCCTCCGCTAGAGCCATCCCCTTTTCTGTGAGGTCTTTTCTCACTTCGCCTAATGAAATCCTCCTTGTCTTTGGAGCTCAGCTTGAGTCCTCCCTTTTTCCATTAATCCTTTGCAAACCACACTAACCTGTGATAACTCATTCTGCTTCTGAACTCACAGTGTTAATTTCTGTCACTCATTGGCCAGTTGACCATGTATATCATCACTTGTATTTTATCATTTGTTATTTAACTTCCCGTGTATTTGCCCAGTTAGATTGTGTTCCTGGGGCTCACAGATTATTTGTCATTTTGCCTAGCACAGTGCCCTACATTTAGCAGGTATTCACCAAATGTCAGTGCGATTGGATTTTCTTAGTACTTCACACCCTGTTAAAGATCAGGTGCTCAGAGCTGGTAGCCTGAGGATGCGTTCAACCGATGACATCACGTTGGCTGCCTGTCATGAGGGGTGTGTGCCACTGAGGAGTGTTGGCAGATGAAATACTTGTGCAAGAGCTTATGCTTCCTCCTCATGAATGGGATTCAGACTCCACATTGGGGAAAAGAGATAGTAAGTGCAGGAGGAGGGCTGACAAGGGGATGGAAGGGAGGATGCTATATCATTAGATATGAGGATATGACTTTATTAAAAACATAAATAAAAGGATGGTGTAAGGCAGAGAGAAGCTTCTTGGAACCAGTAGGCTGATTAGGTAAACCAGCTTCTCTGGTGCTAACCAGTTATTAATTGCCATTCATTTTCTTTGCCATAAAACTGTACCACCCAGCTACTTGCTTTCTCATTAGGGTGAGTCTGGAAAGAGGGCTTAGTTTAGAATTAGGAAATCCAAAAGAGATGCAGAATAGTCAGAGTGGGCAAAAGGGTGGGGATATTCCTTTCATTTGTCTTTCCAGCCCTGGACCTTAGGGGCTGCCAGAATCTCCTTGAGTTTGCTAGCAAGTGGGGGTTGCTACTGGAGTAGCATAAAACCTCTTATTTCTACCCCTACTTCTTCTTTTTGCCCATCTTTCTTTCTTCCTTCACCGATGCCCGCCTACCACACACACTAGTCGTCAGCCGCATCTCTGAGGCCCAGGTATGCAGTGGACATTCTGCCGTTAACTGCCCAGGCCTTGAATGTAATGTCTTTCTATCCTCCACTCCTCTGCTCTCCCCAAATGGTAGGAAGGTAGAGAAAAGGAAATAGAGTATGATAGTTTAAACTCTTCTGTGGCTTAGAGAGCAGAATGGTTTTTGGGGTTTTTTTTTTTGGTTTTATTTTGTTTATTTGGGTTGCGCTGTGTGGCATGTGGGATCTTAGTTCCCTGACCAGGGATCGAACTCGTGCCCCCTGCATTGGGAGCGTGGAGTCTTAATCACTGGACCACCAGGGAAGTCCCAAGGGCAGAATGCCTTTTTGTTTTGTTTTGTTTTGTTTTTTTTGTTGCGGTACGCGGGCCTCTCACTGTTGTGGCCTCTCCCGTTGCGGAGCACAGGCTCTGGACGCGCAGGCTCAGCAGCCGTGGTGGCTCACGGGCCCAGCCGCTCTGCAGCATGTGGGATCTTCCCAGACAGGGGCACGAACCCGCGTCCCCTGTATCAGCAGGTGGACTCTCAACCACTGTGCCACCAGGGAAGCCCGGGCAGAATGTTTTGATTGCTTGATTTAGGGGTTTTGGGGTCTCCTAATATGAGAATCTATTCTTTTGTTGATAGAAAGGTCTCACTTCATTCTTCATTCTTTTTCTGTGAGTAATGTGGACCTAGAAAAAGTCTTGTGTTGAGGGTTTGGTACCTGCCCCCAAAGGGAAAAAGATCACTCTTGGACTTGATTTTTTTCCATTAGTGGTTTCTCATTATCAGAAGTTGAAAATTAGTGCTTTGAATGGAGTATAGAGTATAACAGTATAAATATAGCTAAGACCTTAGTACGTTTATAGTGATTGTGAGCGAGAGCTACTCTTCGTTGCCGTGCGCGGCTTCTTGTTGCAGTGACTTCTCTTGCTGTGGAGCACGGGTTCTAGGCACGCGAGCTTCAGTAGTTGTGGCATGTGTGCTCAGTAGTTGTGGCTCACGGGCTCTAGAGCACAGGCTCAGTAGTTGTGGTGCACGGGCTTAGTTGCCCCGTGGCATGTGGGATTTTCCCGGACCAGGGATCGAACCTGTGTCCCCTGCATTGGCAGGCGGATTCTTAACCACTGTGCCACCAGGGAAGTCTGGGGCTTTGGTTTTAAAAATACCTTTTTATAGTACGTTGTTTTAGGCTAAATGTCTCCCTACGTTTTGTGGGATGATTTAGCTGCGGACTAATCTGGAGGGAATAACAATACTAAATGACTTTTTTTTTTTTTTTTTTTTTGCGGTACGCGGGCCTCTCATTGCTGTGGCGTCTCCCGTTGCGGAGCACAGGCTCCGGACAGGCAGGCTCAGCGGCCATGGCTCACGGGCCCAGCCGCTCTGCGGCACGTGGGAACTTCCCGGACCGGGGCACGAACCTGTGTCCCCTGCATCGGCAGGTGGACCCTCTACCACTGCGCCACCAGGGAAGCCCACTAAATGACTTTTAAATCATCAAACATTGTGATGTTACTGTCTTGGTGGGGAGAGCTTTGGTTCACAGGAATAATGTGGGTTTCCTTTCTTTCCCTTCAGATAAATCCTCCTATGTGTCCCATTCTCTGGCTATGGGAAGGATGGACAGTGGGCAAAAAAGTTTGTACACTCATCTCATTGTTCAGATCATTTCCTGGGTGCGGTTCTGCAGAGCTTCCTCTGAGAGCTGACTCAAGAGTTCTCTTCCATAGTGTTCTTGTTTTTACATGCCATACCAATTTATAGCCTTGGCAACAAATTTGAGTTTGGGGCAACATCATTTGGAGGTGTCAAGTTGGGAATGAGGAAAGTAAAAATATTTTCAGAGGTTCCTTGAGAGAAAGGTTCCTTTCATTGGGCACACCAGTTCTCCCTAGATGCTATGGCTTGAGAACTGAAGCATTCTAAGCGTATGTTCTTCCTTTTTGATGTCACTGATCCCTCTGAATAACAGTTATTTGTCTTTCTGTGCCCCATGAGAGTGTGCATCTTGAGAGCTAACATCTCATCCATCTTTTTGTCCCCAAAGTTTAGCGCAGTGCCCAACTTGAAGTAAGTGTTTACAAATGTATGTTGAGTTGAATAATGGAGGGAGGCTTTGAATGCATTGTGTGCCGGCAGATGCACACCTAGCATATTGAGTTGGGAGGCATTAGTAGAAAGCGGAGATAGGAGAGAGAGATAAGTAAAGGAATTTTTGTGAATAAGACATAGGGAATTTTTGTTGCTGAAGAATTTCTTGAGAAACAGTTGTTTTGCAGTCTTCCTTTATGTGAGAAAGCATTTAAAAGTTGAGCGTTAGGAGACTTCCCTGGTGGTTCAGTGGTTAAGACTCTGCCCTCCCAATGCAGGGGGCCGGTGTTCGAGCCCTGGTCAGGGAACTCGATCCCGCATGCCGCAACTAAAAAAATCCCACATGCCGCAGCCAAGACCCAGCGCAGCCAAACACACAAACAAATAAATTAAAGAAATAAAATAAAATTTAAAAGTTGAGCGTTAGTTCCATCTGACTAGCTAATGACCTTCCATAAGGCTTCCAGTCACTGACCTTCTTTGTAGCAAGGACTAAAGATACGTGCCTGTACCTCTTAAATGGAGGGATTCAGCAAAGGGAGGGGATCAGGATTAGATTGTGCGTGGGAAAGAAAGCATTGAGACCCTGCTAGCCAGCACTGTGGAAATATAAAGCTGTTATTATGGTGGTTGCTGTTGGCAAACAGAAAGTCTCAGCCTCTTCCCTGGTTTGTACCCCATGCCCAGCCACAGCCTCAGATTGGGTGGATACAGACTTTAAATACTGGGGTCACCTGTACCTGTTGGCAAATGTCCCTTGTGGTTTCTCTGAGTATTGTGCCAGCATTACTTTTTGGCTCTTTCCTACATCAGGAAAAAGTAGGAAGTTTGTGGAGTTGTGCTTTTGGTTGGCATTAGGGCATGAGGGGCCTTCATTTTCCACTTTTAACTAGTAACTATCTAAACTAGTGAATAGCTACAACAAAACAGCCCTGGCTTGGAACTTCTTACCTAGGTAGTGACTGAAGCTTGAGAGGAACTTGGCGTTCCTAAGCCCCAGCATTGAGAAGAGGGCTGTCATTTCCCTGACATGGCTGGGATCCTGGTCGGCTGATTTCCTGTCTCTATAGGGATGTGATTCCTCCCTCTTCCTTCTGGAAGAATGGGAGTTTTTTCATTTCCTGTTGGATAGCATATTTTCTGAGTACCAGGAGACGCTTTCCGGCTGTAAATCATCTGGGTTGTGGGGTGGGATGGAAGCCGCTTTTGTTTTCAGCAGAACTGCTTTCGTCTGAGGGATATACATACACACAAACCTAAGCTTCCGCGTGCCCGTGGGAGAGACACAGGGCCCCGAGGGATTGTTTTGAATCCTTTTCCTGGGCTGTGCCTACTTGACCTGTGGTAGTGGAGCCCCTTCTCCCACTTAGGCTAGAAGAGCTTGGCCCCTCACGGGGCCAGCATGCCGTGGATTCCACTCTTGCCTCATCCTCTGGTCAGCCCTTTTGGTGCCTGAATCTACTGGGGAGCAACTGTTGGTCCCTGGTGGAAGTGACACCATTCTTGGAATGGAACCTGGCAGGATGCCCCCCTGAGCCCTGACAGAGTGACATAGGCTGGGACTGGAATCTGGCCGTCCAGATTTCCTGCCCTGTGTCCTTACTTGCAGCTTCCTCTCTGGTGGCGTGGGAGCTGGTCATTAACAAGCGGGGCCACCTGTGGACCCACAGCTGTTTCTGTTCTGCCCATCCAGACCGGCCTGCTCTTCATCCATCTGGAGTGAGAGCAGAAGACAGAAAAGGGAGGAGTGGGGAGGTAGTCACTGTGATCCCCTTTGCTTCTCCTGGAGTTTTGCTTAGTGTCTGGGGACCTGGGGTTTAATTTTGTGGCACACTAACTCTTAGGGTATTTTTTCTTGACTTTGGAGAAGTCCTTAAAAATTCTTACAAAATAGGACATTGCTTGGTAGGTTATGAGAAATGTCATTTCTGGGTTTTGTGTGTAACACAGCTTTTCTTAGTGTGCCAGGGTTTACATGACTAGGTGATTGGTATATTTAAAGTTCTTAGAGGTCATCAGAGGAAGAACAGCCTTAGAAGTGGAATTAGTGAGCATGCTGTGACTTGTTTTTAAAAAATAAATTTATTTATTTATGTTTTGGCTGTGTTGGGTCTTCGTTGCGGGTTTTCTCTAGTTGCGGCGAGCGGGGGCTACTCTTCGCTGCAGTGCGCAGGCTTCTCATTGTTGTGGCTTCTCTTGTTGCGGAGCACAGGCTCTAGGCGTGCAGGCTTCAGTAGCTGTGGCACGTGGGCTCAGTAGTTGTGGCTTGCGGGCTCTAGAGCTCAGGCTCAGTAGTTGTGGAGCACAAGCTTAGTTGCTCCGCGGCATGTGGGATCGTCCCCGGCCAGGGCACGAACCTGTGTCCCCTGCATTGGCAGGCAGATTCTTAACCACTGCGCCACCAGGGAAGCCCCATGCTGTGACTTCTAACAGTAAATTCTTCCTTTTACCTCTGACCATGTCACCCTTCTCCTTGCTCTAGGGGCTTTCTGGTTTATAGCTATTTTATAGTATCATATAAATTTCCCCTCTAGGGTGGAGAGCAGCATCTTATAGTGGAAAGGGTGTAAATGTTGGAATCCTGGTTATGGTACTTACAAGCTCTGTGACCTTGGACAGTCACTTAACCACTGGGTGTGATTTTTCTGACTCCTCATTTGCAAAATGTTAGTGATAATAACTATCTTGTAGGGTTTCTATAAAGGTTAAATGAATTAATACATGGAAAGCATTTTGCTTGACACATTGTAGGTATGCAGTTGTGACTTTTTATTAGTAAGAGTCATGATAAAATATGCTTTTTTAAATAATTTTTAAAAATAAATTTCTTTATTTTTTGGCTGTGTTGGGTTTTTGTTGCTGGGCGCGGGCTTTCTCTAGCTGCGGCAAGCCGGGGCTACTCTGTGTTGTGGTGCACGGGCTTCTCATTGTGGTGGCTTCTCTTATTGTGGAGCATGGGCTCTAGGAGCGCGGGCTTCAGTAGTTGTGGCATATGAGCTTAGTAGTTGTGGCTCGTGGGCTCTAGAGTGCAGGCTCAGTAGTTGTGGCGCACGGGCTTAGTTGCTCCACAGCATGTGGGATCTTCCCGGACCAGGGCTTGAACCCGTGTCCCCGGCAGGCGGATTCTTAACCACTGCGCCACCAGGGAAGTCCTAATATGATTTTTTTAATGTGGTAAAATGTACATAAAATTTACCATTTTAACCATTTTTAAGTGTACAGTTCAGTGGCATTAAGTACATTCACACTGTTGTGTAACCATTACCACTGTCCATCTCCAGAACATCCCAAACTTAAATTTCATACCCATTAAACAGTAATTTCCATTCCTCCCCTCCCCCAGCAACCACAATTCTGTTCTCTGTCTCTGTGAGTTTGACTATTCTAGGTACTTCATGTAAGTAGACTCATATAATATCTATACTTCTGTGATTGACTTATTCAATTAGCATAATGTCTTTAAAGTCCATCCATATTGTAGTATGTGTCATAATTTTATTCCTTTTTAAGGCTGAATAATATTCCTTTGTATGTATGTACCACATTTTGTTTATTCATTCATCCATTGGTGGACCCTTAGGTTGCTAATAATATGATTATTTTCAGTAACAGTATTGTTGGATTGATTCTCTATAGTTAGAACTCCCAAAGCTGGGAGGAACAGGTTGAAGTGAGGGAAGATACCAGTTTGTGTGTCGACGTCATCTCTCTGCGTTTTGGTTGCAGGACATGTTTTGATTGGAGTCTGACAAATAATGGAGCCCATTCTGATTGGAGCCCATATAGAGGGTCCAGGTCTGGCAGAACTCCAGGGGGAAATGTATTGCTTCTTAGCCTAAGCAAAGATTAGGCTTTTCCCCAGGAATAGACTGCTTTTCAGTGCCTTGTAGCTCACCAGGTTTGCCTTTCCTCCTGCCCTCTTCTGCTCTTACTGGACTCTTGCTGTTGTGACATACCTAGACTCTTAATTTGTTTTACACAGGTCAGGGCCTGAGGGGGAATTGTCGTATGACCGTACAATGAACGGCCAGCTGTGTGCCAACTGGCTTGTAGGATTTGTACACACACATGTGTGTACACGTATACATATATATGTGTGTGTTCATATATATGCATGTGTATATGCACACACATATCCTGTCATTGACAGTTGACACAATATAGAAGCTGCACGCTCTCCTTTGGCTTCCCCTGAACCAAGTCCACCACTAAAATGTGTACATTGGCAACAGGGGGTCCCAGGATGATGGGAGAGGTCTCCAAGGGGATTGAAGCACAAGAATCTTAGCATGGTGGTCTTGACAGCTTGGCTAGTCTCTTGCAGTTTCTACCAAAATTCTGAAGAGAGTACTCTGCAGCTCTGACTTCTTTGCCCATCTTCAGGCCTGAGTTTGTCCAAGAGCTCAGGCTTCTGCATCCTTCACTTATGCTGGACATAGTGAGTGGAGGTCGAGGAGAGGCAGCCCCTCCAAACTCCTGGATCCCTCTGTGTGGACTCTCTTGTTTGTTTATAGGGGTTAAAGGACAGTCTGTACTGATTTGTCCCCAGTCCCTCTCTGTGCTTAAGGGGACTTCAGTGTCATTGGGGTTTTTTGCCCCATTGTGTCAGGGATACAGGGGCACATCCCCTCGGTGCACTCCTCCACCCATGTTGATCTACCTGCATGTTTCCTGTTCCATACCTTCATTGTCTTATACCAGTTATCTTTCAGAAGCTATTCAGGATGATTTTATGTTGTCAATATAATGTGAGTGAACTAATTCTATATTAAGTTAATGAAGATCACACTTATTATTCAGTTCTAGTTGTATAAATACTTATGATTAACGAATTATGGTCATGCTTTGTGAAGGCTGCTACAGAAGAGGATCTAAAAATAAACCTTAAAAATCTATTCTAGAGAAACATAGATTAAATATGAACGACAGTAGGGGGCACTTGTATGACAGTGGAGTAAAGACAAGCACAAGTGTGTTCAGTTTGATTTTTGAACTTTAAGTTGTTCCTTGGAAATTTAATATTTTTTCCTTAGGCAGTCCTCTTTAGGTAAAACCAACAGTTGAATTTTAAAGATAAAGATATTTGGCATGATCAACAAGTTATAGTTACCCTTTGTTGACTAAAAATGGACTTTCTTCAAAGTTTGTTAAGTTTATTTTCTTCCTTTCATATACTCTTTGGCAAGCAAGAATTACTAGGTTAAAATTATATTATTTCATTCAACTATAACGACATATAAAGCTTTAAAAATTTGTCTGAAACAATCTATCGGAAGCCTCAATTTCTGTATCAACAAATTTGTGCTACTCTAGATTATGCGCTTACCGGTCATTCAAGGATCTTGTTTAAACGCTTTCTCCTCCAAAAACAATGAGTGAAAACAAACAAAAAACCAAAGTAAATGTACTCGTGTATTTAAATAGAGGTACCAACAAACACTTGAAAAATGGCTAAGAGGGTTGAACACTTTGCACTTCATTTTGTAGCTGGTGTTAGGTGAACAAAGATTAGTCTTAATTGAATAATGATGTCGAATGGTCCGAAAGTCCCAGTCTTTGTGAGCTCTCTCTCTCCTGGATTCCCGAGGAGCAGCTTTGATGAGGAATAACAGTATCGTTTTCAAGCTGGCCCCTGCACAAACTACATAATTATAGTTATTCCATTTTCCACACATACAGTATAGCTGGCTCTTGACCCCTGAAAATGGAGCAGAGGCATGCTGAATGCTTCAGGCTCATAGATAAATCCTGAAACTAATTTTAACCCACTCTTTCATCATTTACTCCTGCTTTAAGTACCAAAGATGCTTATAGGAGGAATAGTGAACAGTGAACAGATTCTTCCCCCTTGTTTGCTCTTTTCCTGCCTTTTTAATGTTATCTCCCATTATTCCTTAGAGCTGGAATGAACTAGTGTGGGGCCCCCCCCCGCCCCCCATATATGCCCTGTGTTTTCATGCCTTTGCTTATGCTCTTTCTTCTACCTGGATTTTCCTTTCATTTCCATATCTTACTTGTCCTTCCACATCCATCTCTCATGTCACTTTTTTTTGGTGCAACATTTCCTGGTCCCTTCAGGTACAAGTCATATCTTTCTAAACTTACATAATATTATTGAAAGAAATTCACTTAAAAGTAATAGCAATAGTAACAACTGACAACTGACATTCATACGGCCTTTTACAGAATGCTTTCGCATGTATTAGCTCTTTTGTGCCTCACAGGTAGTTATTTTGCTTGACAGCCCTGGAAACTAAGGCTCAAGGAGGTAAGGTGACTTGCCTGAGGTCACACATAGCTGGAACTGAGTCTAAATATTGTGACCTCAAACGCAACGTTCTTTCTGTCAAAGAATGCTATCTGCTGATTCTTATCACTTGCTGCTATGTGTTGCAGTTACTTCTGTAAATGTCATGCCTGATGCACTGCTTTGTGCTGTCCTTAAAGGAAGGGTTAATGCCTTGTTGTTTGTGGCCCTCATAATCCCATAGCACAGAGTACTGCATGTAATAAGGCATCGATAAACATTTGAAAGGCTGATGATGTGTTGGGGAGATGTTGATGAATGCATGTACCTGGCACAGTGCCTGGCACATAGATGCCTAATAAATATTTGTTGAATTTAATTGTAAAATGAATCAAAGGCCATAGTTAATAAGAGCGTATATGGCACTTACCAGGTGCCACACACTTTTATAATTGCTTTGCCTGATACCAAGTAATTTAATCCTCAACAATAAAATGAGGTGGGTACTGCTATTTCCATTTTACACTTGATGAAACTGAGCAACAGGAAGGCTAAGTGATGTGCCGAGGTCACACAGGTGGTAAGCAGTAGAGCTGGGCTTTACACTGACGGGCGGTCGGCCCTAGAATCCGCACGTACTCTAAAGCATCATGCCACAGTCAGTTGTTCGGGATATTTTTACACTGTTAAGTTCCTCCTGAACTCCTTTCCGTCTTGGGTGTGTCTCAAATAAAGCAAGCAGAAGCAGCACAGCTTGTGAATTGAGCAGTGGTTCTCAAACTTTAGCCTACATCAGAATCACCTGGAGGGCTTGTTAAGCCATAGATTGCCGGGCCCCACCCCCAGCTTCTGATTCAGTAAGTCTGGGGTAGGGCTTGAGAATTTATATTTCTAACAAGTTCCCAGGAGATGCTGCCGGTGTGGGACCACTTGGGTAGAGTGTAGGTGTTGAGAGCATGGACTCTTGAAGTTAAGCTACCAGGGTTTGAATCTTAGCTCTGCTGTTTACCATCAGTCCTCATCTGTAAAGTGTCTGCACTGATAGCACCTACATGGTAGGATTCTCATGGAGAGCGAACGAAATGATACATGTAAAGTGCTTAGAATGGTGCTTGGTTCGTAGTAAACGTGCATTGTTAAATACAGTAATGGTGATAAGACATGGTTCCTGCCTTTGTAGAGTTTGCAGTCTAATGACATACAGACTTAAACCTAATAAATGATAAAATGATGTGAAATTAGGTATTAGTTCACGAGGTTCTGACTGTCAAGGGCCTTAGAGGTGAAGTGTGTGTATGCTGTGGGGCTGGAGAAGCAGTGAGGGAACAGGAGGAGGAGAGGTACCCGGGACAAGGAGGTAATGGAAAATTACACAGAATTGAGGGAGGTTGGGGCGGTCAATGGTTTCCGTTTTACAACCAGAGAATTGGGGGTGGGGGTGTTGGAGAGAGAGACACAGAGAGAGAGAGACTGAGGGACACAGAAAGAGAGACTGAGACACAGAGAGACTGAGAGACACAGAGAAAGAGAGACTGAGAGACACAGAGAAAGAGAGACTGAGAGACACAGAGAAAGAGAGACAGAGACACAGAGAAAGAGACTGAGAGACACAGAGAAAGAGAGACTGAGAGACACAGAAAGAGACTGAGAGACACAGAGAAAGAGAGACTGAGAGACACAGAGAGAGACAGAGAGACACAGAGGAAGAGAGACAGAGAGACACAGAGAGAGACTGAGAGACACAGAGAAAGAGAGACTGAGAGACACAGAGAGAGACTGAGAGACACAGAGAAAGACTGGGAGACAGAGAAAGAGAGGCTGAGAGACATAGAGGCTGAGAGACACAGAAAGAGAGAGAGACACACAGAAAGAGACAGAGAGAGGCTGAGAGACACAGAGACTGAGAGACACAGAAAGAGAGACTGAGAGACACAGAGAAAGAGACGGAGAGAGAGAGAGCTGCTTGCACTCTGTTGGCCAGAGGGAGAACTAACTCCTTTTCCCCTTTCTCTGCTTAGAGCTGGTAGCTGGTCTGAAGGTGAAGCTGCTGGCAGTTCGCTCTTTGTTGGGAACAGTGGCTAAGGAAGTGGTTTGCTACTGGCTTCTGGAACTGGGCTCTGCAGCCTTTATCCTCCACAGCTGATTCACATACTTTTGATTCTTGCTGAGAAAGGCAGTTGTTAGATTTGGAAGTTTTCAGATTCCAGCGCCAGCTGGACAGCTGACCCTCTGGTAATTGTTTCCCCAACTGCCAGCCCTCTGTTGCCTCATCTCCCTGGGCCCCTTCTTTTCGACTTTGAAGCCATATCCTATATTTAATGAACTAGCCAGTTAGGGGTTGGAGGAGGATTGACGGGGAGTCTCCTCCCCCTCAGAATTCTGGGTGGATGGAGTATTTGGGCCTAGGAACAAGATGTATCCTGCTTAAAAACTTTAACCCCTTTGTCGGGCATGCTCAGGTGACAGCTTACAGTGCTAAGAACGTGCCTCTCTCTAGCTCATGAGTAAGGAAGGAGCAGTGTTTATTTTTGGGTGTCCTGAAGAAAATATTTGGGAGAAGGAGTGGGGAGAAGCCCAGACAGCTCCATTTATGGTTGAGCAATGCTTGGTATTCTACAGAGGGACCGTATGGGCCGCGGGGAAGAGCTTAGCAGTCTCGTTGTTCACCTCTTGCTCCCTCCATTCAGGGATGATCAGGGACACCGTATGAGCCATCACAGTGGGACAGGTGTTCCTTGGGCCGACACGAGCCTCACCCTCAAATCCCGGGCGTCTTCTGCTCCGCCAGCCTGCTGAATCACCACCCAGGAATGGCGGTAGCCAGGATGCCTCCTGCAGTGCCTGGAGCACTCTCGGCATGGTGCGCCATTGACTGGTCTTGGTCTCCTAGACACGGCCCGGGCCTCTCCAGGCCTGCTGGAGTGATAGGCTGGGTCTTAGCTCCCCTTCCAGCTTGTTCCACAAGGCGATGACCTACTTTTCAGAGACAACTAAGTGTTTGTGAGCAGAAGAAGGCGGTGACCTGAGTGAAGGTGAACCAGAGCTGCATTAAACAAACATTGGGAGTTACTTTTTTGTGTCTCACATAGCAGGGCCCACCCACCTCAGTCCCAATGGAACGGCTGACCAGGCTGATGTGTGGGGGCCAAGTTCCAGAAGCTTATGAAGATAGGCAGCCACCCTTGAATGCTCGTTTCTTCCATCGATGTACTTTAGTGTAAGAGAGAGCCTTTTATAATGATTGTACACTTTGTCTTTTGGGTGATAGGCGAAGGCTTGAAAGGAAGTTGGGGCTCTTACAGTGAGTCAGCGCTATAAGCCAGCAGTCCCTTCTGGTGACAGTATTCTACTTCATTTGTAGCCCCTCTGAGAGGATTTGTATCTTTTTCTTTTGTACAGGCTGGGATAATAAGCTGGATGGGAGCCCAGATCTTTAGGGAACAAGTGAGTAGCTTGTTTAGGTTTTCCTGTCCTTGTGAGACAAGGTTTAGATTCAGTTTTTGCAAGTGAAAGGAAGTGAACTCACTTTTCTCTTCCCTGGATGTCACTTACCTTATTACCAGACCTCCAACTTCTGCTTCCCTGTTGAATATGATTATTATACTCGAGTTGTCACCCTTACAGTTGTAAGTTAGCACTGGGGGAAGGATCCAAGGCCCTGACATGAGATGGACAGTGACTCTTGTCCTATATCAGCTGGCTCTAGGGCCCTGGGGGAATTGCTAAACTTGCAATTGGGCCATTGCCTAAACTTTTATTTTCAGCAACTCCACACACATGACAACTCCCAAATCGCCCTATTAATAAAAAGAAGAGTTACTGATGTTGCACCCAGAGATACAGATCAAATCTTAAAGTCCAGGAAGGAAGATGCTTAGGAGAAGAATTCAACCCTGCCACTCTCTCCCTGGAATTCCTTCTGATAACCTTAGAGGTGTCAGTCCCATTTGAAGAACTAGTTTACATATCAGAGCAGGGCTTGGAAGGCAGCATGGCATCAATGTTGGTCTTGTAGATGGCTAAGTTTCTTGGGGAAGAGATTTGAGGCGACCTGAAATTGCCCCCGCTCCTCCTAGGAATCCCAGAATCTGGTCACAACCTCCTTTCTTCCACTTTTCCCATCCCTTTATGCCCAGGAAGCCTGGTCTCTGCTTATTTCGTAGTCTCTCAGCCTCTTCGTGGTGTCATTGTCCTCCCATCTGTCCTACATGGCCACTCTTGCACTGACGTTCTCAGGTCTCTTTCTTTCTGCCACACCTTCCTGTCCTTCCCGGCAGAGCCGGACCCATGTTCACTTTCCCCACGGAGCTGCTGAGTTCTGCTGCATAGCATTGTGCTGACGGGCTCCTTCACAGGTTCATGAGCTCCAGCCATAGCTTGACTCTCAACCCTGCCCTGAAATCTCTCTGTTCTCTCCTGGGTGACTCCCATTCCTTTTCCTTTACAGCAGCTATTCCAGACTTGCACCACTCTCCTTCAACTTGCTGCTCCACCCCACCTTGTAAACTCTCAGCAAGCCATTTAGCCTTTTACTGTCCACAGCTCTGCCTCTCAGCTTATCTGTAATCTTCCCCAGTCCTCACCTCATTCCGTCTTGTTTCAGAGGCAGTCCTCTGGGCATGTACATAGTTTGTATTCTTAGTGTCTCCCCACCTAATGACTCTTCATAAGTTTTTTCCATCCTAAGGAAGAAACATCTTTTAAGCTGTCTCTTCTTCGACCTAACTCTGCTTTTTATTTTTTTAAGCCCCTAAACCTCTTTAATAGCCTTTCTTATATTCCTTTAGTCATCTTGACCCACGATAGCATGGCTTTTGTGCTCGTCGGCCCAGCTGAAATCGCTCTCACTTACGATGACCTACCTTCAGAATTCACTGTTTCTTTTCAGTTCTCATGTTTGACCTTGTTACAGCTTTTTTTTTAAAAATTTATTTATTTATATTTATTTTGTCTGCACCAGATCTTAGTTGTGGTGCTCGGGATCTTCGTTGAGGCGTGCATGCAGAATCTAGTTCCCCAAGTAGGGATCGAACATGGGCCCACTGCATTGGGAGCCTGGAGTCTTACCCACTGGACCACCGGGGAAGTCCCTTGTCACAGCTTTTGACACTATATTTGGGCCTCTTTTTTTCCCTTCATTGTGTGCTCTCCCTGGACGAGTTTACCTACTCTGGTGATTTCATTTATCAACATTGTCTACGTGTACAGTGATGACTCTCAAATCAAAATCCCTGAATATGAATTTTCCCCTGAGGTCCAGAATTGTATTCCAGATGACTATTGCCTTTTTCCACTTTGAAGTCTATAGAAGTTCTAAGGTAATGTATCCAAAACCAAGTTTATCCTCATCCCCCTTTTTTTCCCTGCCCAAACCTGCTTCGCTTCCTATTGATATATAAACTATCTCAGATACCAGTATCGCTCTCTACCTGTTTGCCCAAGCGGGGAAATTCAGGTTTGTTTGTTTTTTTGTCTTCCTTCGTTCTCCACATCTGACACTAAGTTCTATTCGTTCTAGTGCAGAAACATCTCCACATCCATCCTTTCCCTCCCATCCATCCTGGCTGGACCCGCTGCCCTATTTTATTTTATTTTCATTTTTTAACATCGTTACTGGAGTATAATTGCTTTACAATGTTGTGTTAGTTTCTGCTGTATAACAAAGTGAATCAGCTATATGTATACATATATTCCCGTATCCCCTCCCTCTTGCGTCTCCCTCCCACTCTCCCTATCCCACCCCTCTAGGTGGTCACAAAGCACCGAGCTGATCTCCCTGTGCTATGCAGCTGCTTCCCACTAGCCATCCATTTTACATTTGGTAGTGTATATATGTCAGTGCTACTCTCCCACTTCATCCCAGCTTACCCTTCCCCCTCCCCGTGTCCTCAAGTCCATTCTCTACGTCTGTGTCTTTATTCCTGTCCTGCCCCTAGGTTATTCAGAACCTTTTTTTTTTTTTAGATTCCATATATATGTGTTAGCGTACGGTATTTGTTTTTCTATTTCTGACTTACTTCACTCTGTATGACAGACTCTGGGTCCATCCACCTCACTACAAATAACTCAATTTCGTTTCTTTTAATGGCTGAGTAATATTCCATTGTATATATGTGCCACATCTTCTTTATCCATTCATCTGTTGATGGACACTTAGGTTGCTTTCATGTCCTGCCATTGCCCTGTTTTAGGCACTCATCATCTTTGGCTGTCAGTGATCATGCCGTAGCTCTTCTTAAAAACTCCAGTGCTCACTGCCTTCTGTTCTTACACAAGGTAAAGTTCAGACTTGGCTTGGGTATGATTCTCAGTTGCATCCCTTGTTTATGTTGTTTCCTGTGCCTTGGATGTTCTTTCCATTTTATCAGCTTCACAAACTCCTATTCTTGTTGTTAAGTAATCTTCATCCCAGCTAAAATAAACTAGCTTTTTATGATGTTCCAGCTTCTTTCCTTCTCTCTAGGAAAGATTTAACTTACCTCCTCATCTGAGTTTTCATGGTACTTTATACATCCCTTTGTGATAGTACCTATCGTCTTGTTTTACAGTTGTCTGTGTAATTGGCTCCCCTAGACCATGAACCATGAGTTCACTGAGGGCAGACTGTGCCTTCTTCCTTTTTTTTTTTTTTGGTACTATAATAATTGGTTGAATTGTTGGGTTGGTTGAATTGTATACAAAGGTCTTGCTATCTCTAGATAAAGGATGTTTGGAAAGTCTAAAAGAGCTATGCTGCTGTTGGATATTAGCTGTGGTAGAATCTGCTCTATTCTTTATATTTCACAAAATACCCTTGTTTATTGTATGAAAATTATAAAACAATAAACAAAACTATGAAATTAAACTCACCTAAAATCCCACCACTTTTGGATAACCACTGTAAGTATTTTGCTGTATTTTCCTTCAGACATTTTCTTCTGCAAATATATACATATAAATACACATTTTGTAAAAATATACTATTTGTAACTTGTTTTCTTCACTTACTGTATGGTGAAAATCTTTCAGTGTCAAAAATATGTATTCTTATCATAGTTTACCTTGTTGTCAGTATTCCTGTGTGTGGTGCAGTGAGACTTGAGATGGCCTCCTAATTATTGGACTTTAAGTAATTTTGCATCATTTGATGTTATAAACAGTGGGATGAATATATTTTGTGTGTGTGTGTATTTGCACATTTAACCACATTTCCTTTATATAAATTCCTAGGCGTGAAGTTGTGTCAGAAGTTATTGGACACTTAAAAATTTTTTAGGTACATTTTGCTAAACCCCTCTCCATAAAAGTTGTACCATGGGGTTGAGTTTTTATACTTCATTGAGATTTTTTCTGCCTGTGGTAGGTTTTGTGTTTCTGTCAGAGGTTTTATCTATTGGAATGATTGAATTAAGGCTGTGTTTTAGGAAGACTGATCTAGCAGCACGTGCAACACGGATTGGGTGAGAAGGAGGGAAGTCCTTTTCTTTTTCTTTTTAAGGCTGTTTAAGCAATCCAGGTGAGAGGTAGTGAGAATTAGACAGGAGAGGTTGACTATTGAATAAAGGAGAAGGTGACTGAGAGGTATTTGGAAGAACCGATAGGACTTGATAGTGGCTTGAGCAAAGGATGGTGCCATTATTCAAAGGGGGAAATTCAAAGGAGGCATTGATTTGAGGAGGAAAGATGTGGATTCACTTTTAATAACTTGAGTTCTAGCTGCTGTGGCATGCTCGAGTGGAAATGCCCCACAGGCAGCAGGCACTGCAGAGCAGCAGTCAGGAGAGAGGCCGGGCTCAGTCTCCTCCGCCTGATCTTTAAAGCCCTCCATAATAACCTTCCCAGCATCCTCTCCAGCCACCTCCTCACATCGAAGCCCGACAAGACTGTCTTTCTGGAGCGTCTTCACTCACTGTGTCTGCTGTACAGATCTTACCCCTTGTCCATAACCCACCCCAAAGTCCTCTAGGAAACCTTCTCCGATCACCCCACTGGAAGTTAGTTCCTAGTTTCCTAAAATCTAGTGGTAATTTTTTAAAGTATCATTTATATTGTACTTTAACATCCTATTTGTACGTATGCTTTATTTTCTTCTGCAAGATTGGAAGCTCCTAGAGGTTGAGGACTATATTGTAAACTCCATTTTATCTCCAACATTGCCAGCTCTGTATTTGGCACATAAGTGTCCCAAAACGTTTGGTGATTTATGGAGTAAGTGGAACCAGTTTTAATGTGGTAGTAGTAATACACTGGATTATTATCATTCTACAGCTAACAACTAATAAAGTGCAAACACTATTTTTTGTGCATTTTCCTACTTATTTTTCTTAAAATAATCATCAGATATATCAATATTATGGGAGGGGAAGTGGAAGACAGGAGCTGTTAAGTGAGAATCCTCTTTTACTTGTTCTTTGTTTCCCCCAAGATTCTTAAGAGTAGTAGATATCTGACCTTTAGCTTTTAACCCCCTCTGCTCTCCTGAAATTGCTGTTGTTAAGGTCACTAGTCATCTCCTAATTGCCAAATCCAATGGTAATTTTTCAGCCCTGATCTTACCTGACCTTTCTGTGGTACTTGACACCATGCAGTGAAACACTCCGTCCTCCTTGAAAGCTCTCCATCTTTAACCTTTTATGACCTCATCCTTCCCTGATTTTCTTCCTTCGTTTACAGGTTTATCTTCCATTAAATAAAGGTGCTTTCTGGGATTTTGTCTTTGGCCCTCTACATAGTGTTCTCGAGTGACCTTATTCATACTCATGGCTTCAACTGTTGGGCCTGATCTCTCTCCTGAGCTCCAGACACGTGTCTCTGAGTGCTGGAGGACTTCTTTTGGATACTGTATAGGTAGGTATCTTTTACTCAACATGTTCCAAACTGAACCCTTCATCTTCCTTCCAGGAAACCTGCTATTCCTCCCTTTGTTTAAGGCATTGTCTTCTACCCAGTCACACAATTGACTTGACAGTCTTCCCTCTCTTGGTCCATCTACCCTACCCCACCCTAACTCAAACAGTGATCAAATGCTGTGTAATTTTACTCTCACATTCCTTCATTTCTTCCCATCCTCAGTACTACTTTCTTAGTTCAGATTCTATTATTTCTCAGCATACAACCATAACAGTGTCCTAACTAGTCTCCCTCCCTTCTGTTTTGCTTCCCTCCTTTTCACTGCTGCTAAACGCTCTTTCTAGAATTAAAATCTGATCATAAAAAAAGTCATTCCCAAGCTTAAACCCTTTCAATGGCTTTCCATTGTCTTTAGGATGAGATACGGTTTCTTTAGCATGGCATGCAAAGCTTACATGTCCTGCCATCCTTCTTCCAGGGCAGAGTGTACCCTGCACGCTATCCATATCAAACTTTTTTTTTTTTTTTTTTTTTTGGCGGTACGTGGGCCTCTCACTGTTGTGGCTTCTCCCATTGGGGAGCACAGGCTCCGGACGCGCAGGCTCAGTGGCCATGGCTCACGGGCCCAGCCGCTCCGCGGCATGTGGGATCTTCCCGGACCGGGGCACGAACCTGTGTCCCCTGCATTGGCAGGCAGACTCTCAACCGCTGCGCCACCAGGGAAGCCCTACTTATTGTATTTTGAGGATTAATCCATATCAGCCCATATAGACCTTTTTTTCCTCCTTGCTTATTATTTCATTGAATGGATGTACTATTATTTATTTAGCCAGTTCCCTATTGATGGACATTAAGGGTGCTGCTAATCTTTTGCTCTTACAAAACGCTAAAATGAAAAACTTTGTTGTACACTTGTCGTTTTACATATATATATCTTTAGGAAAAATTCTTAGGTGTGGAATTGTTGGATCAAAGGGTATGCATATTTGTAACTTTGATGGATAGTTTCATGCACTGCTTTAACTTTTTATTATGACTATTTCAAGCATATAAACAAGTATAGATGATCCTGTAGCATGTACATATGTATCCTCTACATATGTACCCACTACTCATTAAACAGGTGTTTTGCCGACACCCTCATTGAGGTTCTGTCTGCTAGGTGCTTTTAGTACCTCCTTAACATTGTAGAGCACTCCAACAGAATGTTATCTTAGACTCAGAGTAAGAAGTGTCTCAGAACTCATACCCTGCCATCCTAGAGTCACCACTAAGCAGTCTATCTTGAACTTAAAAAAATATGTATAACCTCATTGTTAGCAAAAGACAGCCTCAGAGGAGAATTCCAGTGTGTTATTTTTAGTACCTGCAATCTGACTCTCAAAAATGTTTATTTTGCTTCCTTTCTCTGCTCAAAAGCAACAAAGAAATGTTACCGGAAGTTGGTGGCCTGTCTTTTTGGAGACTTGTTTTATTTGCTGGTGGAGGAGCCCAGGTGAATTGAGCCAGAAGCACAGCATCCCACCCCGCTTTGTCAGAATAACTAAATGTGGTTCTCCTTAGCAGGCGCTTACCTTTAACTGACTTGGAGGTGCAGCTGTGTCTGGGTCCTCATGGAGTTGATGAGAGAAACTGTTCTTGGAGGGGGGAAGCTGTTGATCTCTATTACACCTGCATACCTGTAGCTGTTTCAGTAGCCTTTTGTTGAAATAAATTTCCTTCCCTCCCATCTCTCTGCTGGAGACCTCTAACCTTGTTCCAGTGGTAGGTGACTCTTGCTTCTGACCTTTTTTGTAGGTCCTCAGAGTGCCCAGCAGTGAGGTTTTTACATTATTTTATGAATTTATAAACCTAGTTTCAGTTGGGGCTATTATAATCTGAGGTCATGCAGGTTCAGATTCACCCTAGAAGCAGGTATTTCTGCCTTCCCTCCCAATTGCTCATTTTTTTTTTTTTTTTTTTTTTACTTTGTTTGGACTTGTACTATTATGTAATCACGGTAGGGAGGAGAGGATGCATAGGATTCACCCATTTCTCCATGGACCACACAGCCAAGAAGAAAAGGATCAAGGAGAGGGAGCTGGTTTGAGGGTCCGTGGCCTAAAGCACAAACCCCCTTTAAGCCTGTTGTCGGGCCTTAGTATAGGTCTGACCACACAAAGTACCTCTCCAGGCCACAGGCGAGTGCAGGGTGGGCAGAACTCCTTGGGTGGGCAGAACTCCTTGGACCCACACTTAGTTCCCGTTACAGCTTCCCTTTGTCTTGCCCTTTCAGTCCTTTCCTTCTAAGCAGGAGGTCTGACTTCTTTTGTCTTCAGTTCCTCAGCCCTGCAGAGACAGCCTTGGCCCTGGGGACAACCCTTCTTCAGATAGTAAACTCATTTTCTCTGTATAGGACCAGTGGGACAAGGTGTAATTCAACCCCGTGCTCCATCAGACACTGCTGCCAGGAGAGACAATGAAGAAAGTGATCTTTGTTGCTCCCTGAATAGGACTGTGAACCTGGCACCTGCTTTTGTTACTGGCTTCTTAAGTCACTGGAAACATTTTTGTTGTCTTCCTGGGTCAGCAGCTGCTTGGGGGTAACGGTAGCAACTGGCTGTCAGGGTGTCAGTCCTGCCTCAAAGAAAATGATGTCTTCAAGCAGCATTACCTTTCTTCTTTTTTTAAAATTTATTTATTTTTGGCTGCGTTGGGTCTTCATTGCTGCACGCGGGCTTTCTCTAGTTGCGGCCAACGGGGGATACTCTTCGTTGCGGTGTGGCAGCTTCTCTTGTTGTGGAGCACAGGCTCTTGGTGCACAGGCTTTAGTAGTTGTGGAGCGCAGGCTCAGTAGTTGTGGCGAACGGGCTTAGTTGCTCCGCGGCATGTGGGATCTTCCCAGACCAGGGATCGTACCTGCGTCCCCTGCATTGGCAGGCGAACTCCAAACCACTGCGCCACCAGGGAAGTCCCAAGCAGCATTACCTTTCATGTCTCTATCAGGGCTGGTGTTGAGAATGAGCAGCTGGGCCTTCACTTTGACCACCCGTGACCCTTATCTTCTCTGAGTCTGAGGAGACAGTTTCCTTCCTTTTTCCTTCTGCTCTCTCCTTAGGCTCTGAGTTCCGTGTTCCAGGCACGTAGGTTGGGGCCTGGTGCATGGTGAGTATGCCGCAGATTTGTGTGGAATGGGTGAATTCCTTAACTGACTGTGCATATTTCGTGTCACTGACCCTGATGACGTGAGGGTGCCTTGTCGGCGGACAACCTTTGTTTTTAAGAGAAAGGTTGTCTCAAGGGAATATGGAAGGTCTTGATTTCTAGAGGCTTTGGGGAACTGTGGGAACTCCAGCATAGGACTTGTTCTCTCCTTCGGGGCCTCGAACTTTCTCCTCAGCTGAAACTCTGCTGGCGGACTTGCCCTCCTGTTTCAGGAGTAACATCCTGAATCTGACTCAGGCCTTCTCTCTCCCAGGGCTCTGGCGTCCCTGAGCCCACCCGAGGGCAGGGCAGGTAATTCCTTTTTAGCTGTCATCCTGTCACTGTCCTGTCATGGCGTCCCTGAGGACCACACCTCATGCACTGAAGTCTGGACTTCCTGATCTGCATTCAGTCACGCTCCACTCAGCTCTTGGGTGTCTACGCCTTTGTAGAGGCTGTTGGAGACAGCAGGGCTCCCCCTTGTCAGCAGCTGGCCAGAGTGCCTGTTAGACTGCCAGATTCTGAGCCTTTCACGTTTGTCTTGTCTCTGTCTGGAACTTAGGCAGACTCTCTCTTACCACCCGAGGTTACCTCTCACTGTTCGCCATCATGGGACCTATGAGGATAAAAGATGAATGGCCACGAGGAGCACAGAGAAGTGTTGGACTGTGGTGCTTTGAAATGCTCTGATTCTGGGGAAAGGTCCCTGGTGTGCAAGAAAACAACTGGAGTCTGGGCCACTGTCCCCCCTCCCCCCTTCCCCCTTCCCAAGAGCCTCAAGTTGGAACCATCACTCACCTCATAGTTCTAAACATCCTTTTTTTTGTTTAATTTTTATCTGATAAAATGTTACTAAACAATTTCAATGGTGAAACACACAGAGGAAATGACAGACTAGCATGTGTTGCCTTTTAAATGCACTCAGTTCAAGTGGCTATTTTAAAAGTCAGTTGTTCCTGCTGTTAGATTCCTGTTGTCTGGGCTGCTTTCCTCCCTTAGGTGGGAGGAGTCTCAGATAGAATTTTACAGGCGCATTAAAGGAAGGGGGCTCAGCTCTTCCTCTGCTGATTGATCATTACTTTACGCCTTGTTCTTTTCAGTACTTATATTCAGATTGTTCTATGTTAATTGCTCTCAGATCTTGACACAGACTGAGGTCTTAGAAATCAGTTCAGAGGTTCTTTACCTATGGTTCACTAACCCCTATATCTACATGTAAACAACAGTTTGTAGGTAGGTGAATGTGTGCCTTTTCCTAGGGGAGAGTATCTTTAGTTTTCATCATATTCTGACTGGAGTTTGTGGCCTAAAACAAAACAAAACAAGAACTAGCATTTTATAGGAATTTGGAGCTCCTGCTCACATAGTTAACAGCAAAGTTGGATCTAGAGATAAACTCTGGAATCCAGGTATCTTGACTCTGTAACCAAAGTTATTTCCACTGTGCTCTCTTATCCATACTCTTCCAGGGGAAATAGTAGAATAAAGACAGGAAACAGACATATGTGATCTGAACTGTCATTTAATGTTTGACTTTCTCATCCACAGCTTCATTTCACAGATTAGGAATCCAAGGCACCTGGTCTGTTGGACTAGGTGACCTCAAAGACACTTTGAGTCTCACAGTAGTATGTTGTAGAATCTATATTTGGTGTCGTGCGTGTATGTGTTTACTGTTTCCCACTGTCTGTTATGCTCTGTAAGCATCAAACTCCCCCTTTTTTTTTTTCGGTACGCGGGCTTCTCACTGTTGTGGCCTCTCCCGTTGCGGAGCACAGCCTCCGGACACAAAGGCTCAGCGGCCATGGCTCACGGGCCCAGCTGCTCCGCGGCATGTGGGACCTTCCCAGACCGGGGCACGAACCCATGTCCCCTGCATCGGCAGGTGGACTCTTAACCACTGTGCCACCAGGGAAGCCCTCAAACTCGCCCCCCCCCCTTTTTTTTTTTTTGCGGTACGTGGGCCTCTCACTGTTGTGGCCTCTCCTGCTGCGGAGCACAGGCTCCGGACGCGCAGGCTCAGCGGCCATGGCTCACGGGCCCAGCCGCTCCGCGGCATGTGGGATCTTCCCAGACCGGGGCACGAACCTGTGTCCCCTGCATCGGCAGGCGGACTCGCAACCACCGCGCCACCAGGGAAGCCCTCAAACTCCCTTTTAACCTTGCCCATTAAATGGTTCTTTTAGAAAAGAAACCATGTGTTGTGTGCCCCGTGACTCCTAACACTCAAGATCTGCACAGTGGCTGGCTACCTTGTTGGCACTGTTGACTGACTAGTAGCATTGGAAGGCACAAAAGCTTGGGTTGGTTATTTTTATTATCCAGAGATTTTCCCTTTCCGTTATCTTAGTAGCTGTTAATTTTATTTAGCCTGATCTTTTCAAGTAGACATACTCCCTTTTCTCTTTGTTTTCACAATGCTACTTATATGCAGTTTCTCCACCTGCATCCAGCCTGCATCATTGGGAGTTCTGTGGAACATTGTATTTGGCACACTGTGAGTTCTTCCAGGTCACTGAATGGCAGCCTGCCTGGCAGGTTACTCTGAAAAACTTCAGGCCTGGGAGAGGGGTGTCTTTCTTATGAGGGGCTGTTCAGTGGAGTCTGACTTGGTTGTTGCTCGTGGACACTTAGCTCAGGTTTGGGAAATGTATGTTCTTATCATGCTGTCTTATTGGCCTGATGTGTGACTTTTGGATAGTTTGCTTAACCTCTGTGTATTTTCTCATCTGTAAATGAAAATTACATACTTTCATATGTATGTTAACATGTTAACTTTCATAAAAACATTTTCAAAGACGAATATAACAATGCAGATGAACTACTTCGCCTTACAACAAAGATGCTAAGAAATTTAAAGATGGTAAGGAATTTGAAGAAATTTGCTAATTTTTTCCTCTAATTGTAATCTGTGTAGCTTATCCTCAGAGCCTGTGACAGTTGTGGGGTTAGTCATCTTTTTGAGGCTGATGGAGTAGAAGGAAATTTGCATCAGCTACTGACATCACTAAAGCAAACTAAAAACAAATTAGGTGAGTGAAACAGTCCCCCAGAATGGGGAGAGTGCAGATGGTGTCTGGGCTGCATTTTCTCCCTTGTTGCTTTTGGGGAAGATCTTGCCTCCCTGAATTGGGCTTTTAGCATTTGGGGCGTGGCGTCCCAGAACAGTTTCCGCTTCTCTCTGGACTGTGTTCATATGCAGTGTCTCCTCCGTGTGTAGCTGTATTCCAGTCTGTAAACGTGACTGCTGTGAGCAGAGTGCAGAGTTAGTTGTTTATTTTGTAAAACCTTTCTCATTGCCATGTGATATTTGCCCAGGAACTCATGTTGTGACATTCTTGTCGTGAGTGTGGCCCTTTAAAAGGTTCATTCTCAGATGTTAGATGAGCCCCTAACTGGTGTCCTGAGAAGCATTGAAGCCTCTCTCCCTAGAGTTTAAACCAGAGGAGCAGTAATCCCAGTGGAGCCTGGGCTGGGGTCTAAAGAGAAGGTAGCAGATGAGGTGGCAGATGATAGGCAGGGGCTGCTGCGGTCTCCCGACTTGCACAAAGGAGGGGCTGGCCTCTCCTGGGGAGGTATTTCCGCTCATTGCAACAAATGAGGGCGCACAAAGGGCTGTAATGTAATGAGGCTCCTCTGGTGACGTCACTTGCAAGTGTGGTCAAAGTCCAGTTCTTGGGGGCTAGGAGACGGCAGTGGAGCTCTCCCTTCTCAGCTGTCACTGTGCCATGGTGCCTACTTCCAGCCACTGAGCCAACACAGCTAGGCCCGGGGCATGAACGCTTACAAGTACCAGAAGTTCCTGGAGGGGCTCAACAACCTGAGAGGTATTCCAGGGCTTCTGGCTCCCTGCCTTTTGTCCTTGCTGTTTGTGTGAACACTTGCTGTGGTGTGTGTTGTATGGGATCTTTACTCTCCATCAATCCCTAGGGGCTTAGAAAGGCCTCTGACTCAGAGCTGGCCATAGTTTTTTCTGTGTTTGGGCAATTACATAGAAGGGATAGAGTTTGTAAACGCAGTAGTGGGTGACGGGAGGGAATCCTCTCAGCTGCTCCAGCCGCAGCCTGTTCTTTTGCTTGAATGGGCACTGAAGCCACGTTCGGCCCCTTGAACTCAGCAGCGCTCAGGGCGCTCCCGGCAGGGTGGGTGGAGGGCTCCTGCTTTGGGCCCTGCGGCCTCACCTAGGTGTAGCTGGGGTTCTTGGGCCAGATTTTCCACTTGCCTGTGTCTACAGTGAGTCAGAGCCCCATCTGGAGAGAACAGGGAGTCGGGAATGGTTGTGGAGGGGAGGAGGAATGCAGGTTGATAGGGTAGAGACGCCACTGTAAAGGGTAAATCAGTGACTTTAAAGGGGACAGCTTTTTACTAAAATAGTATTTAAGGGGATTAGTGTTTGCTTTGCATGGTTGGCAGACTTTTCACTCATTATATAACATATGAGAAAAATGCTCCCAGGTATGATAATGCAAGACTCTTTTTGGCTATTAAGGAGGAAAATGAATGAACTCTTTTTACTTCCCTTTTTCTTATTAAGAGGTAGTTTTATTTCCACTCTTAGGAAGGTGCTGAAACCATCCCTCTTCCATTGGCAGTCAGGGTTCTGGATCCAGAGTGACCATGGGGTGTGGAGAGAGTCAGGGGAAATAGAGGAAAAGGGTAAAGTTGCTTCCTTCAGGGTTGAGGGGAATGGCAGGCGATCTGGATTCACATCCTGCCGGGGTCTATAGATACTTTACTTTCTTTCATTATCTGTAGAAGGACAGTTTCTAAGAGAACATATACATGAAGAGCTTTGTTTGCTACAAAGGGAGATACAACTAAAAAGTATTGTTCCATTGATCTCTATCTTCTCTTCCCTTGTCTCTCCCCGCATGCCATACAAACATTTTTTCCAGAACTTCTGACAGCTGGAGCCTGTCGCTTTTAGGTTGAGGGCTGTTCAAGCTCAGCTCATCACACATCAGACAGGTCTCAGCAAGAATGAGCAACATCAACTGTTGCTTCCCTGTCAAAGGAAGTGTTGAGAGGACAGGAAGAGTCTGAACTGCTTTATCCAGACTCATTGGGAAGAGGTGGCAGGTGGGGACAGAAAACAGTGGCGCTTCTCAGTGACTCTTCCAGTTCCTGGGCCTTGTTGCGGTCTGTGTGAAGGTGCAGGACTGTACCCTTGTCCCATACAAGAGCCCCTTTTCTTGCCCTCTTTCCTGTCTTAGGGGATCCTTCTATATTCCTGGGCATGAAGCCCACCCAACAGCAGGAGCCTTTTTTCCCCTGTGTTTACAAAACTCATGGAAGGGTTATCAAACTTAATTAACCTGCATATTCCTTCAGGAGAGGAAAAGCCTCAGAGTAGGAATCCTAGGCCTCTCCTTGGACGCTGATCTCCTTAATTTAGTTTTATTCCCTGTTATCCTTACTGTCATTCTTCTGATAAAAGGCCAGAACTTTCTCAAGACGTATTGACGGTGGGTGGAAACTATAGGAGGTTAATATAACTTTTCCTTTTGGTTCCCCTTTTTTCAAGGGTTTAGAGGAGCAGTGAACCACAATAGGATGGCCACAGCCTATGTGGATCAGGTTTAGCAGTGACCTAAGTGGATTCCTGAGGTTCTCAGGAGACCATACCACTCATAACTCTGTCTTCCTCTGCTGTATGTGCTTCAGGAACAAAGTGCAGGTATGAGGGGTCGGGGGCACTTCTTGTTCTCCTCCCATAAAACATGCATGGGATGTTTACTCCCTAAATAGGAGTTGTTTTGGTCCCCAGTTTCCTGTAACTCTCCTGACTTTCTCAGGGGACTAATGGAACAAGTAGCTCTTGATTTGATCTTCTCAGGGCTGTAGAGGTTTGAAGTTACACCCTACATATATATTTTTGCTTTTGGAAGACGTTATATTGAAACCAGCTTGGCAATCATTTGTTTTCTCAGTTCACCGATAAAGTTTGTTTGTTTTTCTCCTTTGCCCTGTTTTTACTAGGAATGAATGAATAACATGGCTAGGAATGAATGAGTGACAGACTAGATGTACCCTGTCATAGTGAGTGTCCTGTATGGGGCTGAAATCAGAGAAGAGAAATGACCACAACAGCAGCAGCTCCCACTCCACTCTTCCTACCCAGACACTGGGGCTCTCTGCCGTGTTATTTTGGCTCTGCACGTCTAAGGTGAACTCAGAACACTTACTGCAGTGGACACTAAGTAAGAAGACATATGCACTTAGTTCAGTGTCTGGTATGTGCTTGGAATTTACGAAATGTTCTGCCTCTTCTTTCTCCTGTTCCTCCCTCAGACTTCTTTGAATCACAGTGAGTCTTGTGCCTGCACTGGTCCAGGATGAGCTGGATCAGGGCACCTTCTGACTGAGGAGTTGTAGCCCTAGTCACCCATCCACATGTTTGGTTCCAGGTCTTACTTGATCTCACTGATTGTTGAGACTGGAAGACAGCAGCACTAGTGATATTCTTAAAAATATTATGCACTCAGCAAATGTTAGTTATGGGCTAGGAACTGTTCTAAGCACTTCCCTGTATTAATCCATGCAGCGCTTATAATATTCCCATAACATAGGCCCTTTACAGTGGTATAACCAAAGCTTGGCTGGCCCGAGAACAGGGTCATCTGTCCTGCTAAGGAGATGACAGTGCCTGGGAGTATAGCAGCCAAGATGGCTATATTGTATAGCTGTCTGATACTGGGGACCATATGAAGTAGGGAGAATACCCAAGTCTGACTGGGTACCAACACACTTGGTACCTTCCTCTGAGGGACAGCAGCAGTATGGTGCTTTGGAGTGAGGGCAATAGATCTTCTCTCTCCACACTAGCCTCCTTGAGCTGTGTTCTGTCTTCTAATCCTTCATTCACATATATACACTATATAATAGTCTTTTTGGCATAAAATGTATAATATACAGCAGTTTGTCCTGTTCACTCAAAGAAAGCATCTGATTAACTCCCTTGTCTCTCAGAACCTGACTCTTTTTCGGGTGGGAGAGGTGCCCGTAACGAGGGCATGTAGTTGTTTTGGTTTAGTCCTTATAATCATTTCTGGAACATTGCTACAGGTGTTAGATAAGTATTCCCCCAACTCTGAGTTGACAGGCCAACATTTAGACACAAACTGTGGCCTTTGTCAAACTCTCCTCTGGGTTGAGTTTCACCCACTGTCCCCTGATTATGGTGAATAGCTACTCCCCTTCTTCATTTCACCTGTACCTTTGTGTATTCTGGAGGGCCTGACGGAAGCAGGTAATTGGCTCCCCTCTTTGTTTAGTTACTGACTTTGCTTTTCTTGACATGGTTCAGCTTGCCGCCACTCCTCCATCCAGTGGGTAACTGTTGAAGGGAGCCCTGTGGGAGAATAGAGACATTGTGTAAGTCTTGAAGTTCCTGTCTCCAATTTCCTGTGACTCTTTGATGCTTTGATGCCAGGATTGAGGTGCAGTATATTCCGTTGCTGCTGTTTCCTCTGGAAGGCTTTGACCTTTACTTGTCAAGCTCGCCAGCACCCACAGCTGTTGAATGATTTCTGCCTAGATGCACCACTTTTGTGGGCACGACAGGTTGAACTGTTGGCCCAGGTCCCGCCCTTTGGCAGAGCCCAGGCCTGTGCTGTGGCTGGTAATTAGGGATTAATTAGGGAGGCAGAGAGGTAGGTGAGGTTGAGTAATGAGAAAGTGGTTCTCTAGCCTTTGCTAAGAAAAGTTTGTGATAGGTCTGTGGGATAATAGCTGACTTTTTAAAGCAAATGTACCCCAACATACCCATGTACTTTCACCCTTCTCTTCCTTTGCATATATATACTGTCCTGTTCCCTCTGCCTGGAAGACCACTGTCCTTTTCTCCTTGTGTCAAACTTCTATTATCCTTTAGTGCCTAGCTCAATCTTACTACCCCCCCCCCATGGTTTTTTGTTTGTTTGTTTTGTTTTGTTTGCAGTTCCACATATAATTTATTCTCTCTTTCTCATCTGTGTTACTATAGCACTTTAAACATACTTACTTTAAGGATATCACATTATGGTATAGTTACTTTATTAAACATTTGATTTTTCCTGCTAGTCTTTACTTCTTGGGCAAGTTTCCTGTAACTTCTGTAAGCCTCAGTTTTTTTTTTCATTTGTAAGGTGGGGATGATAATAGAATTTATCTCACCAGTTAAATGAGACAGTAAATGTAATAACATATAGCACAGATTAAGATCCCAGGAGATGTTAGCTATACTGTTGCTAAAGGTGGGAACTGTGTCTCATTTATTCTTGTATCTTTCTGACCCAGTGTAGTGCCTGGCATATATTAGGCATGAAAGAAACATTTGGAGAACTGAATTACACTAAACTCATGTATCCAAATGTCCTTCAGTAGTCACCAAAGACAGTTTTAAAAAAGAAAAATACCAAAATAACTCTGACAATGGTGCCCATGCTCTATATATTTATAAAATCCTTTTTGTAGTTTTTCTCTTCAGTGCCAGATTGTGATGCCCATAAGAAATTCCATACTCATTTTACAGTCGTACCTAATTTTTGGTCAAAACATGATATTATCTGGTGCTTTCCTGGTGGTGCAGTGGTTGAGAATCTGCCTGCCAATGCAGGGGACAGGGGTTCGAGCCCTGGTCCGGGAACATCCCACATGCTGCGGAGCAACTAGGCCCGTGAGCCACAACTACTGAGCCTGCGCGTCTGGAGCCTGTGCTCCGCAACAAGAGAGGCTGCGATAGTGAGAGGCCTGTGCACCGTGATGAAGAGTGGCCCCCGCTTGCCGCAACTAGAGAAAGCCCTTGCACAGAAACGAAGACCCAACACCGCCACGAATAAATATAAAAATAAATAAATAAATTTTAAAAAATGATATTATCCAAGATTGGCTCTTTGAAACATTAACTCCAGTCTCAAAGAATGAAATGTACTGCTCTGGAGGACATTGGAAAGATGGTACTACTAGTCTGTAGGCACTTCCAAAAGAGGGGTTCCAGGTATATTTTGGGCAGTGGCAACGTTGTTGAATAAGTGAACTAGGTGACTCCTAAGGAGGCATGCTCATTTTTGGTTCTCTTAGTTCTGATGTGTTTGCCAAGTCATCTTTCTCATTATCTTACAGCTTTACTTTGGACATCCACTCAGTTGACCAGCCTGGAAGCCTGTTCCAAGTTGGCACATCTGGGCTAGCAGGACAAGCCCTCACATCCTGACATGTGCCCTCCCAAAGTGGCCTTTTGTGGGGGACTTTTCTCCCCTCTTCAGTGTGACTAATAAAGAACCCTAGGAAAAACAACTTAGATTCCCCCCGCCCCTCCCCCCGCAATTAAATAGATGTGGTATTTTGTCCTTATAGAAAGAGTAGAAAAACAAAACACCCAAATTACCAAAATCCTACAACCCAAAGATCACTATGTTCCTATTCTATCGTATTTTCATCAAGTCTTTTTCTATCTCTCTCTATATATAATGTTGTGTTTGTATATATTTGTTATCATTGTAGTTTAGTTCTGTCTTGCCCTTTATTATTTTGTGAGCATTTTTTTAATGACTTTAACTGTTTGTCTGCAATATCATTTCTTAACAGCTGTGTGGAATTTCATCAAATGTAAGGGTCATTTATTTAACGTCCCCCAGTTGTGGGGCGTGTACATTGCTAATTTTTCAGTGCTATAATATGATAATGAACATCCTTGTAAATAAACTTTTCTGTGCATCTCTGATTATGTTTTTTGGATAGATTTCTAGAAGTGGAATTACTGGTCTTAATACATATATTCAGAGCTCTGGATGTTGGTTTTTAACTTTATTTCACCTTTAAAAGCTACTGAGGTTACCTGTAACCCTTTGAATACCTTTCTGATAGCTCTCGGCCCTTGCCCTCCGGGGACAGCCCCGTCTTCTGGCTTAGTGGCCAGCTGGTTCAGTTGTTTTATTATCCAGTTAATTTCATCATGGGACACGTGCCAAGCGTCTCTTTCACTTAGTCAGCAGCTCCCACATGTCATCATCACATCACTGCACTGTCTTACTCTGAAGCTTTTTCCCCAGCAGCTCCAGCCTTCATTGAAAAATGGCTTCATTGATTCTCCCCACCGTAGTACCTTTTCCTTTTCTATCAGGAGAGATCCATAATGTTGATCTGGAAACTGTAGTACCAAGAATGACCTAATCAGTGCTGTATAGAGATCCCACATTGGAACCCCAGATTGGTACAAGGTTGAGATTCTCTTTTTCTTTTGCTGTTGTTACTGAGCTAGCATCTATCTACCTAGTAAATTGCGCCAGCTTAACCTGATATAATAGGCTGACAAATTCTACTGTCTCGTCACGCTTGCATATGGTAGGTGTCTGCCTCTGGAAGAAATGGAAATGGTGCTGTGTGTTTAAATCAACATGTTGCAGTCGAGTGCACACTGCCTTCTGTTACTTGGGACTGACAGCCCTTAGGGTTATTATTATGGACATGATGAGAGTACAGTCTTGTTTCTGACTTGGAGTTGACATCCTGCAGCAGACAATGTGGGGTTTTCCAGCTGATGATAGACTGGATAGACGGTGTTTGGAGATTAGCTTGAGGACTGAGAGAAGGAAGACATGTGTGGGGCTTTGTGTGCCGGGGTCAATAAGAACATCCCAACAGCATCCAGGATGGTGGAAAATGGCTTGAGTCACCCCCAGGATTGCATCCTTCCCAGTTAGAACTGCCTGCCTCTCCCATTCCCAGAGCCCTTAAGCAAGCCTGTCCCAATGGGTTGGTTCTCTCCTTTGCAAGGAATTCAGGAGTGTGCATGCTTCTGGGGTGAGGCCTGCCAACACCTTTTACACCTCCTAGACCCTCAGTACATCCTATACTTTTTGGATGCTTGGCAGTTTTGTACTGTTAATGTTTATCCCCTCCTTAATTGTATATTTTTAGGCTTACTGATTGTCACTGGGCTGGAGAGGGGCATTCTGTGCTGGTTTGAAATGTGTGGGGAATATGGGGTTCCATGGTGTAATGGTTAGTACTCTAGACTGTCAAATGTGTGGGTTAGTTCTGTGGTGGGATGGAGCTTTTTGTTTGGTTACAACAGGGGATGAGTGTTACATTCTTCCTCTTTCTTAAAGAGTGAGCCTATATGCTAACAAAGAATAAATGATCATTTCCCCCCCATCCTTGGTCTTGTGTTTTTTTGAAGTAGGCAGTTCTGAAAGGTAAGGCTCTTGTCTGCACTATTCTGCCACAGTTTCTTTTGGCTACTCTCCTAGAGAAACCCCAGGCTAGTTGTCCTAACTGTGTATGTTCCTCGTTACAACAACTGTGGGGATGGTCCCTCTGAATGAATACCAGTTGCTAAACAGCGTCCTTTGCTCATTGTGGGGTGGCAGGAACCTTTTAGACTTCCTGGTTTGATGTATTTTGGAATATTTTGATGTGGAAGATCATTTTTTACAATTTGTTATCAATTAACTATTTCACTCGCTGATAATGTTTCATGCTTCCTGTCTCTTTCACTCGAAGCCCCCATATCCGTCTCCTTCCTTCCTTTCGTTGAGAACCTTCTCTGTGCCGGGCCCTGTACAAGGCATTGGGGATATGAAGATAAATGACAGTCCCTGTTCTTGAGGGGTAGTCAGTCCTATACACAGCCTAGTGGGGATAGAGATATATAAATACATTTGTGGCCGGTGCTATTATAGAAATATGAACAAAGTGCTGTGAGGACAGAGGTGGAGTGATTACTAGGGGCAGATGGTGGGGGATTGGGAAGACTTTACAGTGGAGTTGGTATTTAAGCTGAATCTTGAACTTAGATAGAGTTTGCCAGTCAAAAAGGAAGAAAAGGTATTCTGGGAAGACAACAGGGTGTGCAAAGGAATAGACTCATGAAGGTCTCTGTTTCCTCTGGGGAAGGTGAGAAGTGTTATGAAGTAGGAAGCTGGAGAGAATGGGTAGTTGTTGGAATGGAAAGTTGAGCCTCTGTTATAAAAGGCTAAGGAATAATGTAGGTAGTAGGGGGCACTCAGTATTTTTAAGGCAAAGGAATGATACAAACAGGAGTTTTTTTGGTGGGGGAGAAGTATAACTCTGGCGGCAGAATGAAAGGTCATTTATAGGGAGGTAAGGCTGCAGCTAAAGTAGGGCTGTATGTACCTGATTTTATTTGTCTAGTATAAGAGAAGAAATAAAGAGAGCAGGCATGTGAAATTCTTCTAAAAGAGAGTTTGGTTTTAGAAACAAACGAATTTTTGTTGAACTATAGCCTGAGTGGAGATCCACTTTCCCCACAGCTCAAGTTGAACCCGACCCCGGGTTGTGCAATGTTCTGTGTTTGGGTTGATATTTCCTGGGACTGGTCAGATGATGCACCTTGGCATGAGGCCTGTGCAGTAGCTGAGACCAGCAGCCCCAGGTGTCTGTCAGTGATAAGAGGGAGAGAAGAGGCCCATTTAGGTCTGGGTAGGACTTTTGTTTCTTGGAAATTCTCTGGGCTGCAGTACCTGGCCCAGGGCTCCATCTTTACATGACTCTACAGAGAGATTTCACGTGTTGACGTCGTTCTATGTTGAGTGTTGGCGTTTGACACTGTTGATCACATCCCTGCCTATTTAAAATATTCTGTTAGCTTCAACGAGGGCATTTCTTGGTTTTCCTTTACCTACCTGATTGCTGTTTGTCTGCCTTTGCTGGATCTTTTCCTTCTTCTGACTCACTCTCATAGTTTCCTAAGGGGTGAGGCAGTGTGGGGAGGTGGGAAGAACGTGGGCTTTGGATCCAGGCTAGGTTGGGTTACTTTCTATGTTTACCAGGTGAGTGACTTAGACAAGCTACTCGCTTTCTCTGAGCTTCATTTTTCTCATCTGTAAAACAGGGATAATAATATCTCCCACATAAAATTATGAGGGCTAAAGTAATGGCATAGGAAAAGCTCCTAACAAGGCTGGCACGTAAACACATAGCAAACACAGCTGGCGTTATTAGTAGGCTGCTCTTGACCTTCTTTTCTTTCTCTAGCCATTTCTTCTGACTCCAGCTTTTCTCTTAAATTGCAAACTCCCATATCTGTCTTTACTGTTTAAAATCTCTCAATTAAAAATTTTAAAAAAATTGTAGTAAAGACCATTGAACATGAAATCCACCCTCTTAAGAAATTTTTATTAACTGTATGAACATTTGTTGTACAGGAGATCTCTAGAACTTTTTCATCTTGCAGGACTGAAACTCTGTACTGGTTGAACAGTAACTTCCCATTTCCCCATCCCCCCAGCCCCTGGCAACCACCATTCTACTTTCTGCTTCTTAAAGTAGTCAGACCTCATAGAAGTGGAATCATGCAGCATTTGTCCTCCTGTGACGGGCTTATTTCATTTAGCAGAACATCCTTAAGGTTCATCCGTGTTTAGCATATGAAGAATTTACTTCTTTTTAAAGGCTGAATAATATTCCATTATGTGTATAAAAATCTCTCAGTGTTTTAATCTCTCTTTTTCCAATTGCGTACAGGACATCCATACTTGGATACTGCTTCGAACTCAGCTTGGTTTCCCCCCTTCTTCCCCATTTTGACAACTGTGCCCACATTCTCTAGTCTCTGAGATCAGAAGCCCTGGAGACATCTTTGACTCTTCTCTCTTCATCAACCCCCATTTTCATTCTGTCATCGAGTTCTTTTGTTTCTTCAGAATTTCTCCTAAATTTGCCCTTTCCTCCCCATTCCCTTTGCCAAGACTCTTGTCCGGTCACTCATTACCTCACGCCTGAATTACTGTGACAGCCTCGTATTTTGTTTCCTGTGTCCTGTCTCTCCCTTCCAGTTAACACTGCCAGCTACTTCCTACTGTTTTCTGTTACCCAAAGTAAGACAGACCTTTTATGCTCTGACCCCCTTCCTCCTTATCAAGGCTTATCTCACATGATTTCCTGGAACACCTTTAGCCCCAGACAGATCCGCCTCCTCATCTCCTCCTGCCCTTTCTGTGTGGTTCTCTTTACCTGGAGTGTCCTGGTTCTTTCTACTTCTCTGAAATCCATCCATTCCTTCAAGCCTCACTGCAGGTCTTTCTTCTCCTCGAAGACGTCTGTGATTACCATTGTCCATGTCGATGTGTCACTTCCCCACACTCTAGTTTTGTCTGCCTATTGAAACTGAAAGCCTTTTGAGGAGACTGAGCACTTATAAGGCATGGTGACCGAAAGCAAATCCTTCTTTCAGTTGACAAATATTTATGAGCACCTGCCATGTGTGCTGGGCTATGCACAGGGGTCCAGCAGTAAACCACATAGGGAGGAGACCAGTTACACTGTATATAAGCAGATAAATACTGGTTGGTCAACTGAATTTGAGGAAACCAGGTCAGACTCTTTAAGTGAGGACAAATGAAAAGAAGAGGGAGACTTCAGAAAACAAGGCCTAAATGAAACAATTATTGTAGGACAGAGGCATTTAATGGATTCATCGAGCAAATAGTTTACTGAGTATCCACTGATATCGATTTATTCTGGGTATTAAGGATATACCAGAAGACAAGATCAAGTCCCTTTCCTGGTAAAGCTTATATTCTAACATTTAGAGGCATTTATTTTTTTTAATGAAAAGCACTTAATATTGGGTGAAGCCCATCTGTAAGAGGTCAGCAGTGAAGGAGTTAATATGTTCGTAGGGCTCTAGGCTTTGTTGAAACAGATGGTTTCTCAGCCCTAGGGAGTGTTTTTAAGGGGGATTAGAGGACTGGACTGAAGAGGGCCTGAGACCTCTCCCCCTCACCCCATAGCACACACACCTGCTGTTTGGCGCCTGATGAGCTGTGGAACTTGTCCCACACTTGGGTAGGCACTTGTTTGCAGGTTTGTGATTGTGGCTTTAGGGCTGGCTGTATGCTTCGGGCATTTTTATTTTCCTTTCCTGATTTTTATTTATCATTTAACATCAGCGAAGTCCCACTTTAATTTAACAGATGTTGGGACTTGTCAGTGTTCCTTTCTGATCCATATTTACTTTTACATAATTATGATGCTGGTCTCTATATACATTTTTTTTCAATCCAGTTTTTTTATTATGGTAAAATACTCATGACATAAAATTTACCATTGTAACAGTTTTAAAGTGTACAATTCATTGACATTAAGTACATTTACAGTGTTGAACAACCATCGTGACTACCTAGTTGCAGAACTTTTTCATGACCCCAAATGGAAATCCCATACCCATTAGGCAGTCACTCCCCTCCCCTCCCCTCCCCTCCCCTCCCCTCCCCTCCCCTCCCCTCCCCTCCCCTCCCCCAACCCCTGGCAGCCACTAATCTGCTTGTTCACTTGCCTGTTCTTGATATTTTGTGTAAGTGGAATCATATAACAGGTGGCCTTTTATATTTGGCTTCTTTCAGTTAGTTGTATATATATATATATATATATATATGCCTTTTTCATGTGACATTATAAGGATTTTTTTAGTATTTCCTTATAGTCATTATAATTTTACATTATAATGTTGATAATGGTTTCACTTAGCCATTATGTTAAATGTTGAATATTTGGATTGTTTCCAAGTTGTTGCTGTTATCAGAACTGCTGCAATGGACGTCTCCCTGACTGTGCTCTGCCTTCTTTCAGAGGACTCTGTATGTTGCACACCAGCTACACAAGAACCGTTGTCATCGATTAGGATAGTGTGGCCTCTTAGCCAACTCTCAGGGAGAACAGGAGAGAAATGATTTTTATACAGAAGGGAGCATTATACTTTGCAACAGAAGAGCTTGATCGCCAGGGAATGGCAGGGAAAAGCAAGTTTTTTGGTTTTTTTTTCCCCGTACTGTCTAGAATTCTTCTCTGACGCTCCCTCCACCCCCTTGGGTGTAGGAAGGAACTGAGTAGCAGTTGAAGATGAAATGTCTTATTAATTTATTCATTCAACAAATATTTGAGAGCCTACTATATGCCAGACATTTGAAGCTTGCCAGTGGTTTGAGCCTGGCCAGGCAGTACCTTTTACTCTATAGGCCTTTGGTCCTGCCTGGGAGCAAGATGCTGGACCTGCTTTCAGGGCAATCAGGATTCAGAGTCCTGAGCCACACAGGACCTTATTACCTCTTGGTTTAACACCTCAAGGTTTGGGAATGCTTCCTCCGGGGGATTTTACAGCCAGGCTGGGACTCCTCATACACAGCTACTCTTTTTCCCCATTGTGACAGAGACCTGGCTGCTAGGAGATGTGCCATTGGGCCTGTGGCCTCAGAGTGGTTTTATTCACAATATCCTGGCAAAGCAGCAAGGGGAAGGTGCTGTTGCCTGGGTCTAAAGGCTTCAGGCACTTCGTTACAGTGAAGTTACCATGTTCATGCAAAGCATGGGGGCTGGAGTGTCAATTCTGAGTTTAGCCCAGATAGCTCTGGGATTAGTGCTGCCGAGACCCTCTTGTCTTCTGGCAGACTGTCCCCCCACTCCTTTTTATTTCCTTACTGACCCATTTTATAAAACAGTCTTAATTTCTCTTTACCCTGCTGGGAAAATGTCTACCACTTAAGGCCATTTAGGGCCACACTATGTCTTTAAAATCCAGTGTAAGTAGAGAAAGCACTGAATTGCCAGATCTTAACAGTTACACTTAAGAAAGTGCTAAAACTCTGAATTGTTGTTGACTTGGGGTGAGAAGCACAGAGGTTGGTGAGAGGGCCGGAGTTAGGCCTAATCCCTGCCCCTTGCACCTACCACGTGTTGCATTTCTTTCACTGTCAGAACTTGATCCATTATGTGTCTGTATCTTCAGATGCAATTTTCCTAGTGTACTTTTAAAACTGTTGAACATTCCTTCTCAGGTAGAGGAGAAAGGAGTTAGACCACCAGGAATAGAGACTCTGCTGTCTCTCCCCCTACACCATGGAGTTAAGGGAATTGACCTAGAGTTGCTGAGGGGCTGCTGTGTTTGTGTTTCAGTGGGCTGGCTTTACTGAGTGGGACACAAAAGCCCAAAGCACAAGCCATTCCAACGAGCCTAACATTTTCATATTTCTTTCTCTGCCAAAGAATCTTTGGTTAGGGTTAAGAATAACCAGTCTGTCTGTGGAAATACCAAGGGCTTTTGTTTGCCAGAAGAAAAGGGCTTTTGATTAAGGCTGTCTTCTCTCTCTCTTTTTTTTTTTTTCCTTAAGCTGCTGTGAGAAGACTTCAGAGCCTCTGAAGGTGCTGTGCTTGGGGGAAGGAAAGATAGCTAAATAGAACCAGGAGAGACTTAATCATGCTCTGCCACCCATTTGTGAAGAGATTTAAAAAAAAAAAAGAAAAGAATAAAGTCAGTCCAATTTTTGGTGATTGCTTTTACTAGCCTTTCTTCCTGTCTTTTATGAAATCCATCCAAAACAGTAGTTCCCCAAGGACCTACCATACAGACGTCCTTGAATCCCACTCTATCACTTAGTGTGACCGTGGGCAAGTTATTTAACCTTTCTCTTTAGGTGAGTTTCTCAGCTACAAATTGAGGATTATAATAGTGCTATTTTCATAGAGTTTTAATGAGGATTGAATGAGGTAATATGTAGAAAGTACTTAGAACAGTGCTTGGCACATAGTAAGTGCTCAATAAATATCAACAACTATCTCAGTAAATACTATTACTCCTATCTGTATCAAATGCTGAGTGTAGCTTTATTTTCCTGATTCCAGCTGTGGCTTCCTAGGGCTGTCAGAGTCAGGCCTTTGTCTTTTTAGAGTGAAAAGGAAGCAAACATTCCCCTTGGGCATGATCTTTTTATCAGTCAAAGGGAAAGATTTATTCTCTGTGGACACTTCTTAGAGGCTCAGTGTGTCCTTAATTGAATGTCAGTAAGGGAATCCATTTCATTAGGAGGAACTTACTATTCTTTGGCAAAAGCATTTCCTGTTTGTTGGGTGGGAGTGGGTCATGACTAAAGCAGGTAATGACTTTCTTTCTTGGTCTTTGACTGAGGATAGTGAGGTTTCTTGTGCCCCAGGAGAGCCTGAACTAAGCTAAAGAGGAGGGGCCTCTGGTCTTTCAAATATACAGCAGTGGGAGAAGCAGGAGGCATGTTAGTAGGGAAAGGGGGCATCCTCAGGGCTGGGCTGGTCCCAGTGACTTCAGTACCAGGTCTGGGAGTGTCATTAATGGAGGCTCCGAGAAAGTGCCTGGCCACTGCATTTCCCTGGCCGTAAGTAAGTAAGCGACCCGCTGAATGACTCACCCTAAGCCTCTGAGCTGTTTTATAAAGCTACCACCTCCTTTCCCAGATGGCTGGGGGTGGCTAAGGTAGTGACACAGAAATTTACGTTTGTTGTCTCTTTCTTGCCCTTGTCTGTATTGCCTTTAGCTTTTAGGAAGGATTTCCATGTCTGGGCCCCCCCCCACCCCATCCCTCAAGGTGAAGTCTCATCTCACCTCTTGCAGGAGGTTTGTTTCTAAAGTTAGCACATAAAGTGAAAGTCCCAAATAATCAAAATTATCCTTGAAAAATATCTCAAACGATCCATAAATCCAAGTATATAAACCTGGTTTTGTATACATGCCAGGAGAGTTGGAACACCATATGAAGTAGTTGGCCTGCAATCGGGGAAATTTATATGAAAGGATAAGTGTTCTCAAACACTAGAATTATATTCAGGATTCAAGGTGCTCATAATGTGAGAGGTACACTGGAGCCAAGACTTGCTGATGTCTCAGATTCAAGTCCTGTCACCTCATGTTCACCTTGTACATAACCTCACCTTGGTGTGAAACCTCATTGAATGGAGTTGTGAGTAAACCTCTGCACGTGTTTAAATTATTTTTCTCTCTCTCGTCAAGTTTCTGTAGTTCAGTGCAAGTGTGTTGAGATTCTCCAGTATCCTTTTGTGCTTTCTGTTTTTCTTATTTCACTTTTTAAATCTTTATTTTCTTCTTCTAAACATGTTTTATAGCTCTCTGCATTCTTCTCATCCAAAATGCTTATCTGTGTGGCTGCTTGTTGCATTTCTTAATTATTTTCAGTGTTCAGGATTCTTTAAAGGGGGTTTGGGGGAGAGAGCGCGAGTGGGAGGGGAAGGCCTCTAACAGTCTTCATTTAATTCTGTAGTCATAGCTTCCACTGTCCTCCGCTCTGGTCCTCTGCTAACTTACAGTTCTTACCCCTTGCATATAAGGCCCTTTCTTTCCTTCATTTTCTTCTCCCTTTGGGTCATTCTTCAATAGAAAATTTCTGCTTGTGTTAGGCCAGTTAGAAATGAATTCTTGTTATACCTACTGTGCATCACTGTTTTAGCTCTAGATGATTAGTTGGTTCATGGATCAACCCCCAAATCATAGTATCATGAAGAGATAGATGACGAATGCAGCCCACCTAGAGAAGTCAAAGGACACTTTCCCCAAGTCACACAGCTGATTATTGACAAGCTAAAGTCATGACCCAGGTTCCTGACTTGGAATTGAATTCCTTTTCCCCTAATCACATTGCTTGCCTTTGAAGCCTTGGATGGGAGCAGTCCTTTGTAACTGTTTTTTTTTCCTTCTCCCAGCCTTTGGGGGATTGTGACTTCTTTTCTTTTGTTTAATTTTATTTCAGTTCCTTTCCTTAACAAAAATGCTAGATAATATGAACTTCAAGAGGATTACATTTAGTTCCTTGTCAAGGATCTATTTGAGAATTATGTGGCATCTCTTGACAAAAACTTAGAGCTGTGTTATGACTTCTAGGACTGGGAATCACTGTCACGGGCATAGAGGTTTGAGACAAGGGAGTTTGGTGACCATAGTTCCAGGAGGGCGAGGGTTTGTGTAGGGAATCAGCTGGCACACAGAAGGATAGTCAAAGTCAACAAACATTTGTTGAATTCCGCTCTTTGCAAGGTGCATGACTAGGTGTTGAGAATACACAGTCCCTGCTTTCAAGGGGCTCATGGTCCCTTGGTTCAACTTGAGGGAAGAAGGTAGTATGTGTATTTAGAGAGAGAGCTCAGCGAGGCTGTAATTTCTCTTGTCCTGATTTGGTCACAGAACTGGAGGAGATGGAATTGCTGTTCATTGGGACCTTGAAAAAACCTGAAAATATAAGGTACTGAATGCTAGTTTAGTACTCAAATAGGGCAAGGTAGGGTTTCACAGGGTCTCAAGGGCCGGTTGTATTTACTCAGTGAAAAGGTTAGGTGGAGAAAATGGAGTTCTTTATACCCTTTCCTCCCCCTTTCTACTGGTAAGTATTAAGCTAAGTACTTTCTAAAAAAAAAAATTTTTTTTAACTATTTCTTTTGAGCGGAGGGTCAGGGGGGTGGCTATCAGAAAAAAATAACTAATGAGAAAAATGATTTGCAAAAGATAACCCTTGCTTCATGTAAATCAAGCAGTCAGTCAGGCCCGGGAGAAGTTTATGCAGTGTGTTCAGACACTGAGGCAGCAGGAGCTTCTGGCTGGGAGGAGCATACAGTTGTTCTGACCTTTGCAACCCTGCCCCAGCCATCCATTGTGAGTTTGCCCAGCTCCTTCAGTTTTGTTGGTTCAAAACATCACATTGTAACAAAGTTCAAAGCTGTAGTCCTTGTTTTCTCAATCCTAAGGAAGGAAAATGGGTTATTTTCAGCCAGGTACCTACCTTTCTTCTTTGTCCCAGAAAAACTGTTAAAACTAAAAACAAAACAAAAAGATGAGCAACTAAACCCTCCAATAAAACAAAAACTTCAACAGCTGTGATAGACTTGTGGAGCCTCTGGTGTTGGACCACCTAATGGGGTTTCTTATACTACAGGAGTTTTCCAGATTGATGACTAATGTACAAATAACTGTGTCAGGCTCTGGCTGTCATCATTTTGCTGTTCAAGAAGGGAACATCAAAGAGGGGCCCAGGAACCACTCCATGTGACATGCTTAACATTTTTGTTGTTCACCGAGAGGGGGCTGGTGGTGGTGGTGGGAGTGTTTGGTCATGTAGAGGAAGGTAGGTGCACGGCCCATGCCCAGTTTCTGATTGGCATCCGTAATGCAGCCTTCTGTCAGAGAGCTCCAAGACGTGACTTTGTGGAACAGTCTCAGTTCTGCTCTGTGCACTGTTTACTTTGCTATCTCCACCTGCCGCTGTGTGAATGGGAGAGCCATTGCCTTCTGAAGTACCCTTAGGCTGTTCTCACTGACCTTCAAGTCTTCAGAAGTATTTGGGTGAGAATAATGCTAAAATCCTTTAGCTATTTGGCTCAAAGGAAAAGCTGCACTGCCATAGTGATAAAGCTCCCAGTTGAATAAGGAAAATGGCAATTTCCAAGAATCTGGGTGGTAGTTATTTTAATCAAGTTGAGAAATGGGAATCTTTGAGAAGGGGATTTCCGCAGAACCTAGGCTGTCAGGGAAACAGTTATTCCCGTCTGCCTTCTGTTTACAAATTCCAGGAGAGGAGCATGAGGCCTAAGGTTGTACCCCTGTCCTCAGTAAGACAGGCAGTCCGCAGGGGCCTGCCAGCGTACTGCCTTACAGTTACACTGTAGTGTTTCCTTTAAAAAATACTTTATATACTGAACATAATCTTAGTATCCGCACGTGTATGAACATCCTTCCTAAAATCTGCAAATATAAGAAATATAGAAATACACTGTAGTCCATAAGCCTTTGTTCTTGGGGAAGCCAACTGGGGATTTCCCTCATCTTTGTGTCCTATCAGACTCCTTGAGAGGGGTGGCAAGAACATTTCTCTTTTTCCCCTCTCTTTCATTCACCCTAACGGGACAAATAGTTGCTGGATTCAACAACATTCTTTCCCAAATGATTCTTAAGGCATGAGGGTCACCAAGATTTATTTTTAAACTAATAACCTCAGGCTGAGGGAAAGCAGTTGTCCTTACTGAATTCCCTTGGGGGCTTTCAGCTGCCCAGACGACCCACATCTTTATGGGGCACATTCCAGCGGTCTTAAAGCCCTGGCCCTCAGAGTGAAATCTGGTCTGGCGTCTCACTCATGGCATCCCTGCATGAGCCACGCCATGGCATGAAGTAGGTGTCAGATTGGAAAGCTGAAGGAACAGGTGGCCTGTGAGCTTAATCTAATACTTCCGGCTTGGTAAAGTGGTTTTGGAGTCTTACGCTTGTTGAAAGTTTCCTTCTGCTTTCTTGTCAGCTTTAGCCATCTCTTGATGGTTTCTTTAGTTCCCTTCCTGGATGTTTGAGGAGCATGCTGGAGACTGTCAGAATATAAGGAGTTAAAGCGCAGTGAACTTGTGGAGAATAATTAAGCAGTGATTAAGTGATATTTTAACTCCTGTTTACAGGGGAGAAATGGAAATCATCAGGAAAGAAAGTTTGACTGAGGTCATCTTTGTTGGCCAAAGTTTGTCTGCCCTTATTCAGTTTCATTTTTAGCTGTAAGGGGAACTCCCACACATACATCTTTACTGATGTCCATCTTTGTCTTTGGTCATATTTCTCCCTCTTCCCCTTCCCCCTTCCCCCTCTCCCCTTCTCTCTCACCCCACTTCACCTCTGCCTCTTTCCCTACCTCCCCTATGTTGCTTTAATTGGTCTGGGAAAACCAGTTTCACCCAGAACAGTTGGAGTGGGACTCCCTTCTGTGTCTTCTCTTCCTTGAAGGTCTTAGGATAAAGCACAGATAGGTGATTGGGATATTTGGAAAGCCACTGGACTAGTGGGAAAAGCACCAGATAAGGAATTGAAGATGCCTGGGTTTGAATCCCAGCTCTGCTACTTATTAGCTGTATAATCCTGAGCAAGTTACTTTATCTCTGTAAATCTCAGTTTCCTCTTCTATAAAATGGGCGTGATAATTCCTACCTGAAAGAGTAGGAATTAGGATTAGAGTTATGTATGTAAAGATCATTGTCTGGCACACACAGTAGGCGTTTAATTGTGTTTGAAAGTAGGAGCTTTGTGGGACTTCCCTGGCAGTCCAGTGGTTAAGAACTCCACGCTTCCACTGCAGGGTTGTGGGTTCGATCCCTGGTTGGGGAACTAAGATCCCACATGCCAGGCGGCCAAGAAAAAGAAAAAAAGTAGGAGTTTTGCTGTGTGACTGGAGAGGTGAGAGTTGATGGTAGGGTTTAGATTGCCTTTGATTAGCTTTTTGCCTATTTAACTACATGTAATTGTATAGTTTATATATTGTAATATGAAGTTATGTTATTCTTTGCCTTTATTCCTGTCTGGCAAGTGTAGTAGCAACCCAAAGGAGAGCTAAGAGGGCCTTTAGCCCCCCTCCCCATAATCTTCATCACCTCCCCCTCCTCAGCCACTCTAAATAAACAAATTTAAGGGACAAGAGTTTATATATAAATGTAGAATTAAGACTTACTATGATTGCTTCTCTTCTTCCAACTGGATTGCTACATTCGAGTCCATTTTATATAAAATTTCAGTTTTCCTACTCTAATACTGATGCAGAGGTTTATTTCTCTCAGGAATGATTTGTGGCCAATTTGTATAAAGGAAGATGTTAATTTCTGAACACTTTTTATTTTGTCATATTTGAGGCATTTGTGGTGGAGAAGTGGCTCATGGTTATTCCATCCTTTTTCCTTTACTGAAGTGGAATGAGCCAAGGCCAGTGGGGCCCGGCAGAGCACAGGGCCTTTGCTGTTCCTTTCAGCACTAGTATGCTTGGCTAAGTCTCTAGGTCTTAGGACTTTGGGTGCTCAGCTGTCTTGGAAACTTGTTATACGGCGTAATATGTTGCTTTGCAATATAAAAGACATGTTGTGGCTTTAATCAGTATCTTTTAGCATATCACTTGTATTTATTTATTTAATATTGTCTTATTTTATTTTATTTTTTGGCTGTGTTGGGTCTTCGTTGCTGTGTGTGGGCTTTCTCTAGTTGTGGTGAGCGGGGCTGCTCTTCGTTGCGGTGCGTGGGCTTCTCATTGCAGTGGCCTCTCTTGTTGCGGAGCATGAGCTCTATGCGCGCGGGCTTCAGTAGTTGTGGCTCGCGGGCTCTAGAGCACAGGCTCTGTAGTTGTGGTTCACGGGCTTAGTTGTTCCGCAGCATAGCATATCACTTCTTTTGGGGAGGAATCTTCAAAATCAAGTGTCTCCAGTATATTTAATGTTTGATAAAGTATAAGGAAATTTGAGTAGTTTTGTCTCAAAGTATCAGAAAACAGTGGCTAAGATTCCTTTTTATTTTATACGTTCATGAATCGGACGACTTAATATTGTTAAGATGGCAGTACTCCCCAGATTGATCTACAGATCAATCAATCCCTACCAAAATCCCTGCTGGCTTTTTTTTTTTTGCAGAAATTGGCAAGCTGATCTTAAAATTCATATGGAAATGCAAGGGACCCGTAAGAGCCAAAATAATCTTGAAAAAAGAGGAACAAATTGGAGGACTCACACTTCCAAATTTGAAAACTTACTCCAAAACTACAGTAATTAAGACAGTGTGGTAATGGTATAAGAATAGAGATTTAGATCAATGGAATAGAATTGAGAATCTAAAAATAACCCCCTACATTTATGGTCAATTGATTTTTGACAGAAGTGCCCAAGACAGTTCAATGTGGGAAGAATTCTCTTTTCAACAAATTATACTGGGACAAATGGATATCCATATGTAAAAAAATGAAGTTGGACCCGTACCTCATACGATGTACAAAAGTTAAGTTGAAATGGCTCATAGACCTATGTGTAAGAGCTAAAACTATAAAACCGTTAGAAGAAAATTTAATAATAAATCCTTGTGACCTTGGATTAAGCAATGGTTTCTTGACTATGACACCAAAAGCACAAGCAACAGAAGAAAAAAGTAGATAAATCAGATTTGGTCAAAATTAAAAACTTTTGTGCTTCAAAGGATACTATTAGGAGAGTGAAAAGACACCCCACAGAATGAGAGAAGATATTTGTGAATCATATATATAATACGGGACTTACATCTAAAATATATTAAGTCCTCTTAGAACTTAGCAGTAGGAAGAAAAATAATTTAATCACAAACGGGCATGAGATTTGAGTAGACATTTCTCCAAAGAAGATATATAAATGGCCAATAAGCACGTGAAAAGATGCTCAACATCATCAGTCATTAGGGAAATGCAAGTCAAAGCTGCTGTGAGGTACCACTTCATACACACTAGAATGGTTACTATAATCAAAAAGACACAGAGAGGATGTGGAGAAATTGGAACCCTCATACATTGCTGGTGGGAATGTAAAACGGTGTAGCTGCTTTGGAAAACAATTTGGTGTTTCCTCAAAAAGTTAAAGACAGAGTTGCCAAATGATCCAGCAATTCTACTAAGTATATGTCCAAGAGAAATGAAAATGTATATCTGACAAAACTTGTACACAAATGCTCATAGCAGCATTATTCATAATAGCTAAAAAAATGGAAACAACCCACATATCCATCAACTGATGAATGGATAAGCAAAATATGGCATATCCATACAATGGAATATTATTCATCAATAAAAAGGAATGAAGTACTAATTGGTGCTAACGTGGATCACACTTGAAAATACGCTAAGAGAAAGGAGCCAACTTGAAAACGTTCTGCTAAGCAAAAGAAGCCTGACGCAAAAGACCACATATTGTATGACTCCATTTACAGAGTAGGCAGATTCATTGAGAAAGAAGTAGATTAGTGGTTGCCAGGGGTTAGGGGAGGGTGGAATGGGAAATGACTGCTGATGAATATAGTGTTTCTTTGGGGGGTAATGTTCTAAAATTACACAGTGGTGGTGGTGCACAATTCTGTGAATATGCTTCCATTGAATTATATACTTTAAAAGGTATGGGTATAGTATGTGAATGAAATTCAATAAAGCTGTTATGCCATAAACAAGATGAAAAGACAACCCTCAGAATGGGAGAAAATATTTGCAAACGAAGCAACTGACAGAGGATTAATCTCCAAAATATACAAGCAGCTCATGTAGCTCAATATCAAAAAAAACAACCCAATCCAAAAATGGGCGGAAGACCTAAATAGGCATTTCTCCAAAGAAGGTATACAGATTGCCAACAAACACATGAAAGGATGCTCAACATCACTAACGTTAGAGAAATGCAAATCAAAACTACAATGAGGTATCACCTCACACTGGTCAGAATGGCCATCATCAAAAAAGTCTACAAACAGGCTTCCCTGGTGGCGCAGTGGTTGAGAGTCCGCCCCCCGATGCAGGGGACACGGGTTCGTGCCCCGGTCCGGGAAGATCCCACATGCCGCGGAGCGGCTGGGCCCGTGAGCCATGGCCGCTGAGACTGCGCGTCCGGAGCCTGTGCTCCGCAACGGGAGAGGCCACAACAGTGAGAGGCCCGCGTACCGCCAAAAAAAAAAAACAAAAAACTACAAACAATAAATGCTGCAGAGGGTGTGAAGAAAAGGGAACCCTCTTGCACTGTCGGTGGGAATGTAAATTGATACAGCCACTATGGAGAACAGTATGGAGGTTCCTTAAAAAACTAAAAATAGAACTACCATATGACCCAGCAATCCCACTATTGGGCATATACCTTGAGAAAACCACCATAATTCAAAAAGAGACAGGTACCACAATGTTCATTGCAGCACTGTTTGCAATAGCCAGGACATGGAAGCAACCTAAGTGTCCAACGACAGATGAATGGATAAAGAAGATGTGGCACATATATACAATGGAATATTACTCAGCCATAAAAAGAAACGATATTGAACTATTTGTAGTGAGGTGGATGGACCTGGAGTCTGTCATGCGGAGTGAAGTCAGACAGAGAAGAACAAATACCGTATGCTAACACATATATGTGGAATCTAAAAAAAAGAAAAAGTGGTTCTGATGGACCTAGGGGCAGGACAGGAATAAAGATGCAGATGTAGAGAATGGACTTGAGGACAGTAGGAGGGGGAAGGGTAATCTGGGAGAAGTGAGAGAGTAGCATGGACATATATACACTACCAAATGTAAAATGGATGGCTGGTGGGAAGCAGCTGCATAGCACAGGGAGATCAGCTCGGTGCTTTGTGACCACCTAGAGGGGTGGGATAGGGAGGGTGGGAGGGAGATGCAAGATGTAGGAGATATGGGGATATATGTATATGTATAGCTGATTCACCTTGTTATACAGCGGAAACTAGCACAGCATTGTAAAGCAATTATACTCCAGTAAAGATGTTAAAAAATGAAAATAAAACAGGGCAGGTGACTTGCCCGAAAGCCTTTCTCAACTTGAGGTGAGAAATTATATTTGCAGTTATTTCTTGCGGGAGAATAGCTGATGGCACTTTGTATCAGGAACCGAATCTTTTAAGGTGAATGTTCTGAGGTTGAAGCCTTTGCAAGTTTTAAGTGTGACTGTGTGTGCCCTACCTTAGTGCGTATTTATCCTCTCAACTGTGTGTCCCACTGGAATAGATAGTTTATGTTTTGGGTCCCAGGCCCCATTCCCACCTCCACCAAGAACCTTGATTCTTTTCATTTCTTACATTTTTCCTCCTGGCTGTTGATCTTGCTCTGAGGCATTCTTTCCTGGGAGGTATGGAGGTAGCTGAAGGAGCCTCTGGGTGGCGCCTTGACCCCAGAAGATTGACACACGAGAATGACTTGCCTGATAGAGGCTTAGGCCTGTGTTGGCAGGAAGAGGTGACTCATTTTTCATCAGAGGAATTTCAAAGAAAATATAATGACAGGATGATGTCAGAGGAGCAGGTGGAGACAGGAACCTTGATTGAGGTGCTGGAGGGAGGTGTTGGGTAGTATGGTTGCCAGGGTAGTCAGAATGATTGACTGGCATGGATCACAAGAAATGTCACCTGTTTTTCAGTTCCTTTCTCATGAGCCCTGGTGCGGGCAGTGCTGTTCAGTGCCTTCAGAGCATGCAAGTCTATGCCTGTCTTAGGTGTACTGTGTTTCTGTCTGGGTGAGACATCTCATGACATCCGGTGCCAGTCATGGACTTATTTCACACATGGTGTGGTGTGTATGGGCTCCTGTACTCTGTGCGTCAGCTCCATGGCTTGTAGGGTCTGTATCTTGAGAATTAAAAATCACATGCTCATGGTGGCTCGAGGTGTGGCATTTCCCCTGAGGTATTATCAATAGATACAGGAACTTGCCTAGCTATCAGAAGGTCAGATCTCAGGGACTTTACCTTATTGCCAGAAGTGCTCTGGTTCCCTCCAGTGTTTTGGCAAAGGCTGGATCTTTGCTCTAATTTTAGTTAAGTTTCCTGTTTTTTATTTTTCTTCTTTGAGTTGGTTCCCCTGCTTGGTGTGTATGGATGAAGCTGGTTAGTGAGGGAAACTTACAGTCAGGAGGACGGATAGATAAGTTTTCGAATCTTTTTATATAAGCACTCAAGTTGGTTCAGGCTCCCATTTACATTAAGACTGTAAGGAGTGCTCCTTGTCATCACTGTGTTTTAGCACCTACCAGAGTCTGTGTGATTGTGAGGTTGGAGGCTAAATCAGCAGTTTACAAAAAGGTAAAAGAGAGGTATTTATTGCTAGTACTCTGCCTTAGGATTCAGGTCTCAAGGAATATCTGGGGAGAGACAGCTTTGCAATATCAATTTCTGCTTTTGTGCTTTATGTATTGTTCATCTGAAAGTGGCGTGGAGATAGGGACCTTTAGGTAGCATAGGATGCTGCCAAGAAATAGGAGGTATTGCCTCTCTTTAAGATATATCGTAAGCAAGAAGAAAAAATAAAAACAAAAACAAACCCTCAAACAAACAAAAAAGAAAACCCCTGAAATTGGAAAGGGAGGGAGGACAGCTTTATTTATTACTTGGGGCTGTCTTTAATTGTTGCATCCTCTGGCTGATCATGAGTTCTGTTTTTGGACAATACTACTAGGTACACTGTGGGACTAAGGCTGATCTTTGGAGTAGGGTATGAAGGATATGAATCAGACAGCTTGTTTCTTAGAGAAGGGTGCTGGGCTTCCTTGGGCCCCAGTTAGCACTATTCCTCCTCCCTGCTAGTTGTGCTTCTCTCTGTATCTCTCCATGAAATAACAGGTCATTAGAAGAGACTTTTAACTTGAAGTGCCAAAGAACCCAGGGGAAAATATTCTCTAGGGTGGGTTTGATATGGGAGCCCCTTGAGGATAATTTGTGATGACAGTGTTTCAGAAATTACTACCTGACTCACTGAGCAGAAGCAGCAGTCTTGACCTGAACATGTTCTTTATATCTGCCCCATAATACATACAGGTCCTCTCTCCCTTTGGTTATGAGCTCAAGGCCTTTAATCATGAGGTTGAGCAGTGATAAGGGAGAACTATTCTGATATGCCAATTAACCAGAATGTTAAGAGTCCACGTATGAGCTGGGATCCCAAACATCTCTTTGATTTTTTTGGTGGGGAAGGAAAAGGACTCCTTTAGGGGCTCATTATCACCTATAGAATAAATAAAATCCAAACTCATATTGTCACTTAAGACCTTTCATAATCCAGTGCAACTTTCTATAAAATTGTATTTAGCAAAATGATATTTATTCTAATTTTAAAAGGTCAAATATTACTGTGAGGCTTCTAACAAAAGTAATCTGTTCTATCCCTCCGCATGTCTGAGAACTGCTTCCAAGTCTTCTAGCTGTTTCTTTTAGTATTTTCCACTACACTTCTTAAATATACCCTTCTACTAGTTATTCTTGAATTTTCAGTTTTAGACATTATCTGTTGATGTTCTACTCTAGGAAATTAGGGTTTAGTTCTTTCATCCCTGTCCCCTTTACACAGTCCCCCTCCCCCTTCTTTCTGCTGTTATACATTACTACCATTGCCTGGTACTCAGTGTTTAAAGCTGAGCCACATAGTATTCTATAATTACGTTTCCTTTCTTGACCAACTTTTAAAATTTTTTTCCTGGAATTAATAATTGCCCTATTTTTATCATTTGCCTACTGTTCTAGGTACCTATCTCCACACTCTCCTACAGGACTCTAAGACAACTCTTAGTATGTTGGAACATGTCAGATAATCTTTTGGTTCAATATTTTCTTTGGAGACATCCCGCAAGAGCTTTGTGTTCTCCACCTGTAGCCTTTAGTAAAGCTGTCACCCTGAGACTTCCCTTCATCATCATACTAGGAAATTCCTTTGCCTCTTTTCTGTATTGGATGCCATGTTTCCTGGATCTCATGCAGTCAGTTTTCTTGGTTTACTCCATCTCTTCATTGGAATATATCTTAGAGTAGCTTCCTGAGAAAGGATACATGAGAGGTTAATATTTTTGAGACTCTGCTTATTTGAAAATGTCTTTATTCTACTTTTCATTTCATGAGGGGTTTGGGCATAGAGTTCTAGGTTACAAATGACTTTCCATCAGAATTTTGAAGGTGTTCCTTCTTCTGGCTTTCAGTGTTGCTCTTGAGAAGTCCTGTGCCATTCTGGTTCCTGACTTTTGTGATCTGTTTTCTTTTGATAGCTTTTAAGATTTTATTTTTATCCCTGGTATTCTGAAATATTATGATGATGTACATTGCTGAGGATCTTTTTTCATTTGCTGAGTTGAGTTCTCTGTGGATCTTCTTTATTTGAAAACACATCTTCCGTTTATTAGTTCTTTGATAATTTCCTCTCTTCCATTTTCTCCTTCTGGTATTAGTTGGGTATTGGACTCGATTGATTTTCTGTCCTCTCCCCCCACTCTATATTCCTCTGTCTCTTTTTGTTCTTATTTATGGTGAAGATCCTCAGCTCCACCTTCCAACTCTTCTTTGAATTATTTATTTTTTCTCTCGTAGTTTTTATTTTAAGCATTTCCCCACTTATTCTCTTCATGTTCCTTTTTTATATACTTGTTCTTGTCTTATAGCAACATTGCCTTTTAGGGCTCTCTGAAGGTATTAATTGTCATTGTTTTCCTCTGCTTCCAGTATTGTCTCTGTCTCAAGCTCATTCTGTTTGTTCTTTTGGTCTCTGTCTTTCATGTTAGAGACTCTGAATGTCTGATGTTTCTTGGTGATCTTCATAATTAAGAGTTAGCCCCTAAAAAGCTGATTGGTGGGGCTTGTTGCCTGGTATGCTCTACTGAATGACCAGCTAGGGGAGGTCCATTTCCCCAGGGAGGAACTAGCCGGTCTCCTCTCTGGGACCTCTTTAGCCTGGAAGCCAGGTCTCTGGGGTTGCCAAGCAGGGCAATAGGGCAGGGGGAGAGTCTTGTTGTTCATTATGTCAAATTTCATTTAATGTTACTGTTCTCAGTGAGGTGCCTCACTTCTGACCTCATGTGAGCCTGAAGATATTCAACCAGCCTGTGTTCTGCCTCACCCTGCAGCTCTTCTTCCCCTCCCCCCAGGCCTTCAGGGGTACTAGTGCTTCTAATTCTTGAGTCTTTCTGGAGTCCTGCGCACTGTTTGCCTCGTCGCTCCCCCCGCACCCGCCCCGTCCCCCACAAGCACTTAGCAGAAACAGAAAGCGGAAATTTAAATCAGGTACCATTTATCTTTCCATTCTCCAGTTTGTCAAATTTCTCTTGATATTTTGAATTCTTTATTCCTGTGGTTTTGTGCCATTTTTATTCCTTTACTGTCATTTTTCTGAGGTTTCAGAAGGGAGTGGAGATAAATGTGCATATTAAGTCTGCCATGTGTAACCTAAGGTGGGCAGAAGTGAATCTTCCCAACTTCTCCTTCTCTCTCTCAAATACACAAACCCTGTGTTCTAGCTTCGCTTGTTTCTTCCTCTTTTTCCATAATCTTGCTTGTGCCATCTCTCCTCCTGGAATGTCTACTCTTCTCATTTCAGACTGTTGAAATCCTACATATTCTTCCAGGCCCCCAATCCATGGAAGCCTCCCCGCCCCCCCCCCGCCCCCGCATAATGACCATTCCATTGACTGAGTTACTAAAGTTCCGTTACTGAATTTTTGTGGTCTTGCCCTCTTCATGACAAAGCATATATTGCCTTATACTATCATTTTTTATACACTTACCGCTTCCCTGTTGGATTGTGAACTCTTAAAGGATAGTGTAAGACTAGTTTGTAAATTTTCTGTTGTTGGTAACAATTAACATAGAACCTAGGCAACTAAATATTTCACAGAACCGTAGAATTTTAGAACTGGAAAAGAATTTAGAGATCTAGACTATCAAATCATTTTATGAATAAATAAATAGATCCAGTGTGATTAAACGATGCTAGAGTCATATAATAAGCTAGGGACTGAACTGGAGCTGTAACCTCATCATCTAGCTCTCAAACTGCTAAATGTAGTGATAAAATCTGATATATGCTTAATTAAATATTCTGGTTAATCCAGAGTTAACCAGAATGCACTTTCTGTTTCGTTCTTGTTGAAAATTTTTATACATATCTTTTGGTCTTAGTAATGTAGGTAATTTTGTCGTAGGTAATTCTTTTTTTTTTTTTTTTTTTTTGACAAATCAGGGTATTGAATATTCTGAATTTTGTCAAAAACTGAGTTGCATAATAGTTTTCTTCCAAGGCCTCAGGGACCCATGGATTATAGGTGAGAAAAATATAAGCAACTGAACTGCAAATGCCCTGATTTCAGGAAAATTAAAAAAAATCCGGTTATGATGTTATGTGGGGTGATTCTTTTTCTTCTTCAGTAGTAGAGTGCACACAGTAGGGGGCAGACCCAGTCTAGTTGGGTCCTAGTTAAAATTTTGCTGTTTGATAATACATCAAGGATTATTGCTTGAAGTACTTCAAGGTGAATTGTCTGTGTCAAAGATCCTCTTTGATTTCCCTGAGTTATTTAGCTCTTGGCAGTCATTTCCAGAATGTTTGAGATGGCTCCGTAGATTCATCATGTCTAAGGGGTTAGAAGAGCTAGGAATATCTGTTGGGAGAAAGTTGAACAATAGCTGTTGTCCATTTAGGATTTATTGAATATCAGCTGTACCAGTCACTAATCAAAAAAGCCAGGTGCCATTCTTTTCCTCACTCCCTACTTTGGGCACTTGAGGGTGGATGGGCAGGTAGTTAAGAGGCTGAGCCTCTTCCTCTGAGATGTGGTTTTCATCATGCATTTTGCCTCACAGTATAAGGCTGCATGATAGCAGATGGTCTGATGCTGGGGCTGGCTTGCAGTCTCCATTGGGCAGAGCTGTTGCTAGACAAGCAGTCTGTGGTGGAATGAACCAGAACTGACCAGTAGGCTGGGCTGGGCTCTGCTTCATGCGCATCCTTTTTGGTTTTATCCAAAATAGAAACCGTGGTCCTCAGATTTTAGATGTACTCATTGGTGTTTCTGCCTTTGCCTGTTTCTTCATTGCCACTTGGCTGTCATCGGAGGGAATTCACTATAGCTCTGAGTCCCTGCAGGGGGTTGAGAGGAGCTATCACTGTTTGCAGGACGGGGTGTGTGTTGTGTGTTCTCTTCCATTAAAACTGTTACCCACATTTCCTTTTATTACTCGTTAAGTCAGAGGCAGCTGGGAGGATGCATTGCATTACTCACCAGGCACACACAGTGGCCCTGGCTGCGGGCGGGGAGAGTGAGAGTGAGTCAGCTCAGGGAATGGAAAAATTGCAGGGTAGCGGCAGGGGGGTGGGGTGGGGGTGGGGGTGGGGGTGGGTAGGAGTTGTGTGCCAGTGACTGTTCTTCTCTGCCTGTGCTTTTCTCTGTAAGGACTCATCACAAAGCTGTGAATACTGGGCATCCAGTTGGGGGCGCCAGTAAGCCAACCAAATTGTGGTGATGATGTCTCCTGTGAAAGGAATGAGCTGACAGTCTTTTACATTATGGGTGTATGTGGGTTTTGAGGCAAGCTTGAGCTTGTGTAATATTAAGTTCTTTGTGTAAGGGTTTCACTAGAATAAAGCAATCACAGAGTCTCTGTCTTGGTTATAAAATTCAGTCTTCTGCATCTGTCTTCGTCCAGTAGGGGTCACTGGGATATTAAGCTCTAAATGAGAGAAACTCCTAATCCTATGATAGACCAATCAGATAGATTCCTTGTCTTTATTGTACAGAGTACTACTATTTTTTTTTTTTTATATTAGAGCAGAAACAAAAGATGTGAACTTGTTTTAAGAACGTTGTGGATGGGCGTCCCTGGTGGCACAGTGGTTAAGAATCCGCCTGCCAGTGCAGGGGACCCAGGTTCGAGCCCTGGTCCAGGGGGATCCCACATGCTGTGGAGCAGCTAAGCCCGTGCGCCACAACTACTGAGCCTGCGCTCTAGAGTACATGAGCCACAATTCCTGAGCCCACGTGCCACAACTCCTGAAGCCCGTGCACCTAGAGCCCATGCTCCGCAATGAGAAGCCCGCGCATCACAACAAAGAATAGGCCCCGCTCGCTGCAACAAGAGAAAGCCCGCGTGCAACAGCGAAGGCCCAATGCAGCCAAAATAAAATAAATACATTTAAAAAAAAAAAAAGAATGTTCTGGATCATTAAGTATTTGAAGAGCAGATTATTCCAAAGGCTGAGATGGAATTGATTTTATGAGTAAGATTTGAAGAGCAATTTTTAAAGAAAATGAAAGGAGATAGGGGGAGAAAACTGTTAAGTATCTGATGTATACCTACATACTTTACATATATTCCTTATTTAATCTTAGCAACAATGCTGAGAAACAGGATTTATATACACATTGAACATATTAGGAACCCAAAGTTCAGAAACATTAAGTGGCTTCCCTAAGGTCACATAATTATGAAGTGATACTGTCAGGAGAGATCCTACTAGCCATGTTTCATTTGACTTTGGTCCTTGGACCCAGGTAAGGGGTCACGAGAGCAGAAGGTTTTATTAGAAGGTAAGCAGAGCCTGGTGGTGGACTCTCCTGAGAAAGACTAAAATAAATCTTGTGTTGAATTAGGGTTTGGAGCAGGCTCCAAGGGTTCACAAGTGGAAAGAAGCTGACAAATCTGTCTTTGTTTTCAGTGGGCAAGTTCTACATCTTTTTCACTTAGGGCTACTGCCAGGATGTGGAAAACTGTCTCAGAGAGATCTAAAATTAGCTCTTTGTTTGTGTGCAAAGCTTGGTTTCCATGGATAAATAGTTTAAGTTGGTCTCTCTTACCTACCTCTTATCTTGGCCTGGACTCTTCTTCTGAGCCTTGAATGTTGCTACCTTAGGCATTCTCAAGCCTGTGCAGTTACATCGTTGTTGAGCTCCTGACCCCTCTGTCAGCTGCATGCTTATTCTACTCTCTTGCGTTCTTGATTTTCTGGTATCTCAGGAAAACGGGAGTTGATCACGTGTTCTTAGCCAGACCACACAAAAAGACATTTCCCATTGAGACCATTTTTTGTTTTTATCTGGAAAAGCATTTAAAAAATGCATTTAGGTGGGATATGAGTAAGATGCTAACTTTCCTTCAGTGTGCATTTACTTGGAATGACAGATATTTCTGGACAAAAATAACAGCCTTGGCAAAATTCACAAGCAACCCCCATAGACAGGGCTTCTTATTCTTGTATCATCTTTTCTCCATTTACTTAAGATACTGACTCTCGGAGTATCCTGGAAAAAGTTTAATGGCTAGATCTTATTATTTTTACTTTCTTGGGGGAAACAGAACCCCAAAGAGAGGGATTATTTAAAATGGTAATATGGATACTATGGTTGACTAATATTCTTGTCTTTTTCCTTTCTGAAGCAGTGCCATTGAAGCTCAATTTGTTTTATTCATGGAGTTGGTGGTTTAGAGCTGTTAAATACCACCCACTTTGCTTTGACTTACCTCCTTGCATTGGCCACTGAAGATGATTTGATGCTTTGCTAGGGCATAAATGTTCTAGTGTAGGAACAATGATAACAATAGTTATTTATTAACATTAATGAGGGAATGTTTAATTTTTAAAAAATAGTTAATAGTGCTTACTGCATGCCGAATAGCCCATGCATTTTCTCACCTACTTCACACTGTAACACTGTGAAGAGGTAATTTTATTATCCCCATTTTACAGATGGAGAAATTGAGGATTAAAGAGATTAAGTAATTGGTCCAAAGATACAGCTAGAAACCATGAAGTCAGAATTTGAGTCGAGGTTTGGCTAACAGATTATGTTAAGTTTAGAGTTCTGGGAAGAGGGAGAGAGAAGGAAAGAGAAGAACGGGGCTTGGGGAGAGTTTGGTTGTTGGACAGGATCCGTATCTGGATAGACTTCTAGAAGTGGAATTTCTGAATCAATAAATTAACTTTTTCTCTTAAACTAGAGGAGCATATTGAGTTATTTCTGCCGTAAGATGAACAGTTTTCCAGGCACTTGCTCTCTGGTGTATGTTTTTGTGGTGAAAATAGATGGATTCTCAAGGAATGCTTATATTTTGGGAATCTTCATGATTTGTTGGACCCAGTTTTACTCTTTCTAGTTTGCTCCCCCCTCGTACTCCTGGCCCTCACAGTGCTCTTCAGATCCTCTTGCTCTTTTTGTTCATTCATTGATTCATTTATTCACTCATTCTACAAGTAGTTATTTAGTGATGAGATTTTATACAGGAGAACATTCATCTAACTTCAAAAACTTAAGTGGAGTCAAAATACACACACAACTATATTATAAAGTAGAAACTGCTAAATATTATGAGAGAGAAACATTAAAGTATAAATTCAAGGGAGGTGTTTACTTCTAACTGGGATGGAGGGAGTCACCAGGGAAAATTCTGTGGAAGTACTGGTTTAAACTGACCCATAGGAGTGGGACTTTGACTTGCGGAGATGGGAAGGAAATACAGTACAATCCAGGGTAAGCGAGGGAAATATTGTAAAGCCAGAGAGTTTTGGACTTAATTTGCTGACTGTGGAGAATTGAAAACTTCAGAATTAAATTACAAATGAGCATTTATTGAGCATTTAAGATGCACCAGTCATTATGCATGCTTCAGGGAGATTAATCTCACAGTGAATGAGGATAGGGTTGGCAGGTTGGAGACTGGGATCAGGTAAATTAGATTCGGTAATTTTGGTTATAGGTTAGGTAAATTATCAGTTTACCAAGGTTTTGTAAAGTCTGAGCAGTATTCAGAAGTCTTGTGATCAGATGTAGTTTGTTTGCTGTTCCTCCAAATAATGATAATAATAGGCAATATTTATTGAGCACATACTATGTGCCAGGCACTATCTAAACACTTTAAATACATTAACTCATTTAATACTCACTACAACTCTGTGGGACAGGTACTATTACTGTCATCATTTTACAGGTGAGGAGATTGAGGTTCCTTGAAGTCATTTAAGTAACTTGCCCACAGGTGCTAATGTGGCATATATAGTAGAGTCTGGATTTGAACTCAAGCAGCCTGGCTTCAGATTGGGCCTGTAATTGCCATTCTACTAAAATACTTATGGCATCTAGGTTACTGAGCAAGAAATTTGGATATTTTCCTAACTTTATTGTATTTGGTGACTCTGGGGTATATAGAAAATTCTTTGCAGGCATTCTGAGCCTTTGCATGTTTATTGTTGTCTCAATACCATATTGCTAAACCTTAGAGACAGGAATCATGGATGTCTCCTAATTAGCTCCTATGAAGCCCACATCCTCTGCCTTCTGGACTCACAGAATGAAACAGATGACAAGCGCTCAGGCCAGGTTTTGAGGGCTGGACCTCCCATTTCCAGAAGCCCACGGTTTCCAATCCTATTAGTCATATGCTAGTCTCTCCACCAAAATTTTAATCTCAGTTATATATATATATTTTAAAGTCTCTCTTTGTACGCATTATTTTTCTAAATTTCAGTCTTTTAATCATATGGGTCTTAAGTTTTCAGTCAGTATCTGCTGAAGTTCTGATGCTTGTGGATGTCAGTTAATTTTGAGACCAGGTATACTCCATGACAGTTTGAATAAAACATGCAGCCTCCTTTCTCACAGGCTTGCTTTCATCTCAGTCGCAGACACTAAAGTGATTCTGGGGTGTTACCCAAGATTTCTTGTGGGTAATGGTTGTGGGTGACCATCCTAAATTCTGGGGAGTGAAGTAATCTGATAGAAAGGCAGGTCTCAAGTCTTAATGAAGTTCAGAGTCTTGCTTTTACAAGGCTTTCTGATGGTTTGGGGCCCTTCCCCATTGGCTGTTAGCAAGGGATATCCTGGTGGGTGCTAAATATGTCTTTAAATGGCCTATTCTTTGTATATGAAATGATCTCTAAAAAGAAAAGTAGTCGCTCCCTCCTGCCAGCTTCTAACCACTTCCTGTAAATGACAGCACACAGATCCATCTTAGTTTTTCTGAGTGAAAAAGTTACTTTCACAAAGGCAGTTCCCCTGCTCATTTTTCTTCCTTTAAACATGCATACATACCTATACACAAAGGCTGGAAACAAACTTTTTAACCTGTCATATGTAGAAAAATGGTGTATCCAAGGTATAGCATGTCATCTTATAAAGATCTTATGAAGAGTAAATTCCTTTGGGTGCTTTTCACTGTCTTCTCTAATAATAACAGTAGATTCAGAATGTATCTTGATATTTGAGTCCCTGAATTTTTTTTTCTTCAAATTTCCTAGGTGTTTTTGAATGGCACAAGCATGGTATATGATTTTCTAATTAAGACAGCTTTGCAATGGCTTCAGGTAGCAGAATAAGGCAGAGAAATGGCTTTCACTTTGGGAAATGAAAATATGGTGAAGATATTTATAAGACTGCAAAAAGTGTGGTACAGTGGTGACACAGACAGCACTAGCACTGTAACATTTTGTGTTGAAATTGAGATTCTTCCCTTAGAGCTGGGTAGAGCCATTTACAGGCTCTTGTCTTACAAAGAGGAAATATTCCAAACATATAAATATCTAAAATTGTTTAGCTTCAGGTTAGCATACTGATTTTGCCAGAACTTTTCAGCAAAGGGAGGCAGTGTGATTAAAATATATTGATTTGAAACCAGAGAGATAAAAGTTCAGATGTCAGTTCATGTTCTTACTTACTTTGTGACCTTGGGCAAAATAACTTGAATTTTCTGAGCCTCAAGTTCTTGATTTATAAAATAGGGATATTTTAGGGGATATTACAGGGATTACATTGAAATAACAGATTGAAGATGCTTTCTAGTAGCTGCTTAATAAATATCAGTTTCCCTTCCAAGCAAGTCTGTCTTCTTTGACCATCACAGCTCAGGAGCTTCTCTACAGCAAGAGGGGTGTCATCATCATCTTTGTGTCCATTGTGTCTAGCATAATGCTCCATATTTTAAATTGAATGAATGAATAAGAGAGCCCTGCTCCAGAGGGAGCTCTGGCTTAGTCTCCACTGGATTGCACCATCAGTTTTTCCTCCCTAGTGCTATTCCCTTCAGCAGACACAATTATTGACACATTTCACATGCCAAGAAAAATTCTCTTTTGAGCCTACATCCCTCTTTCTGCTCCCTTTTACAGCAAAATTCCTTCCTAAAAGAGTTGATGTTCGTTATTGTCACTGTTCCCATTCTCTCTTGAGTCACTCCCGTTGGACCTTTTCTCTGCCATGCCATCAAAACTGCCCTTGTTAAAGTCACTAGCGACCTCCACATTGCTAAATTCAATGGTCAATTCTCAGTCCTCTTCCTGACACATTAACAGCTTAGTTACTACTTAGAGCACATCCTTCACCTGGCTTCTGGGGCAGCATGCTCTTTTGGTTCTTTTAATCCACTGGCTTCTTTTTTTAGTCTCCTTTGGTTGTTCTTCCTCTTCCCTACCTAATGTTGGAGAGTTTCTAGGGCTTAGTCCTTGAACTTGACCTTTTCTCTCTCTGTGTTTACTCCCTAAGTGATCTCATCTAGTTTCCTGGCTTTAAAGCAACAGCCTGGGTCTCTCCCGGAACTCTGGATTCGTATATTAAATTGCTTATTCAGAATTCCACTAGAATGTCTACTAGGCATTTCAAAGTTAATGTATCCAAAATGGAATTCCTACCCCACTCCCCACAAAAACCACCCCAAACAACTGCAACCAGCAGTAAACCCCAAACCCTCTGCTTCTCTGGCTGCCCTTCCCATCTCAGTAAATAGCAGTTCGGTCCTTTTAATTTCTCAGGCCCCAAACCTGGAAGTCATTCTCAACTCTGTTTTTTCCCTGCTCACCCCACATCCAGTCTATCAGCAGATCCTGATGATTCTTTATATATATATATATTTTTTTTAATTAATCTTTTAAAAAATTCATTCATTCATTCATTCATTTATTAATTTATGGCTGCGTTGGGTCCTCATTGCTGCATGTGGGCTTTCTCTAGTTGCGGCGAGCAGGGGCTACTCTTTGTTGTGGGGCGCGGGCTTCTCATTGCGGTGGCTTCTCTTGTTGCGGAGCATGGGCTCTAGGTGCGCGGGCTTCAGTAGTTGCAGCACGTGGGCTCAGTAGTTGTGGCTCTCGAGCTGTAGACACAGGCTCAGTAGTTGTGGCGCACGGACTTAGTTGCTCTGCGGCATGTGGGCTCTTCCTGGATCAGGGCTTGAACCCGTGTCACCTGCATAGGCAGGCAGATTCTTACCCACTGCGCCACCAGGGAAGTCCCTGATGACTCTTTAATTTGTCCAGAATATGACCACATTTCACCATCTCTACCACTGCACCCTGGTCTCAGTTATATCTCAGGCACTAGTTTTCACTTAGATTATTGTAATGGCATTATAACTAGTTTCCCTGCTCCTGCTGTTGTCGCTCTCTAGTCAGTTATCAATATAGCAGCAAGAGTGATCCTTTTAAAACCTAAGTTAAATCCTATCACTTGCTCACAGGAAACCCTCCAAAGGTTTCCCATTTCACTTAGAATAAAAACCAGATTCTTTACGAATGGCCTGTACAGCCATAGATGATCCGACCTCTCTCTGGCCTCATCTCCTGACACTCCCTTAGCCGATCTGGTTTCCCTGATGTCCCCTGAACACACCAAGCCTAATTCTGCCTCAGGGACATTGTACTTGCTCGTTTCTTTTTTGGGCTTATCCTTTCTCTAAAAAGCCACATGACTTGTTGGTTTGTAATGTCATCTTAGTAGAGAAACCTTCCCTGACCATCCTGTACATAAAACTGTAAACATCCCCCCTCTGGCTCGCCTTTCTCCTCTTCATCTCTTTTAGTATATGTTTACTTGTTTATGTTTATTTTGTGTATTCTCCTATTCTCCTACTAGCATATAAGCCCAATGAAAGCAACATCTTTGTTTTGTTCACTACTCTGTTCCCAGTACCTAGAACAGGGCCTGGTACATGGTAAATATTTGATGAATTAAATGTAGGTTAACACAAAATCGTAGATGGTCTTGATGCCAGGTTAAAACATACACATTGTAAATATTAGTTCCCCCATCAAGGGCCCTTTGTCATCTCTCTGGTGAGTAGATTGTTCAAATCTAAAACCCTTCCCTTTTATTAAAAAAAAGAGGGTGTAACTTTAGAGATATTAAAGCAGGTTGCATTTTTAAAGCTTATTTGTGGTAAGACACCATGTTTATATACCATAATGTAAAAGGCACTGTAGAAATAAATAAAAAAGTAGTTTGGTAGAAAGATGAGGCCATAACCCTTCTCTGAGTGAAGGGTCCTGGGTGTTAGATGTACTCTTGGCCGTTGGGTCTTCTGTGTTTTTGTGTGTCCACACTTCATTTTATATAGTATCTCTTCATAGAAAAGTAGATGAGAAGAGGGGCAGTGGTACTGCAAGAACTTTGCATATTCAGCCTAGGTTGTACAAAGTTCTTTCTAGTCTTTACATGTGTTCCTTAGGTTTATTGAAATATAATTTATATACAATAAAAGCCATCCATTTCGGTCTACAATGTGAGTTTTGACAAATGTATACAGTCGTGGAACTATCATCAGAGTCAGCAAATAGAACATTTCCATTACCCCATAAAGTTTTCTTGTGTTCCGTGGTAGTCTGTTCCCTTCCCTCACCCTGAGCCCCTGGCAACCACTCATCTGATTTCTGTCCCCATAGTTTTGCTTTTCTAGAATGTCATATAAATGGCATCGCACAGCACGTAGCCTTTTGTGTTTGGCTTCTTTCATGTAGCATAATGCTTTTGAGATTCATCCATGCTGTTGTATGCATCAGGAGCACGTTCCTTTTTTATTGCTGGGTTGTGGTCCATTGTATGGATGCACCACAGTTTTTCTTAGTTCACCAGTTGATGGACATATGGGTTGTTTTCAGTTTTAGTTATTCTGAATGAAGCTGCTGTAAACATTTACGTACAGGTTTCTGTGTGGACACGTTTTCATTTTTCTTGGGTCAGTATCTAGGAGTGATACAGCTTGGTCATCCTGGTATGTATATGACTGTTTTCTAGAGTATTTTCTAGAGTTGCCAATTTCATCCCCCACCAGCAGTGTATGAGAATTCCAGTTGCTTTATATCTTGCCAGGACTCTTAGTTTTATTCATTCTACTGGGTGTGTAAGTGTTAAAGTGTTTCCAGTTGCTGCTACAGTGTCCATATCAAGTTTTCATTTGCAAGCAGGCTTTAGTTTTGTTGAAGGCATTCTTTTCTGTGGAGCTTGTTCTGCACGTGATCCTCTCTGTGGTGATGTTTGGGTCCCTTACCTCCTCCTCCCGGGTTGTGGGTGTGGAAGGGTTGCCCTCCGACTAGGCCGGGGAACTTGTGGACACTTACACATCCCTGCGTACTTCGCCTCCTCCCTGCAAGTGGTTCCCTAGTGTTTCTGCAACTTTTTTCTTCTGGCTCCATCCCAGCCAGGCTGGGAGAGGAAAGTTAAGAGTGTGGCGTCCTCTGACAGCCTCCCTTCTTGTAGAAGGGTCTGAGGCTTGTTTGTTTAAGCTGAACAGAGGATGCCAAACATAGAGTTTGAGTCAGCTCAGCAGTAGCTTAGACGCCCCTTTTTGCTCTCCTGGTTCCTCCTTCCCTTTCCCCTCCCCCTCTGGCCAGTTGTTTCCTGGGCTTTGTCTGAGACACACTGTAGAGTTTTAGTCCCCATCTACTACTGCCTGCTGTAAAACAGAGACGAGATGGAGGAGAAGCCACCAGGAAGTGTCTGACAACACTGAGCTGCGGGCCTCTGCCTCTGTACTGATAGTACAGGACAGCAGTAACCTCAGGAGAAAGGCATTTAGAGTCTGCGCTGAGCTGTGGGCTTGTGGCTAATTCAGGGGAGGAGAAAGGACGGGCCTGGAAATGCCTCTCTTAGATTCGTCTTATTTGCCACCAACCATCTTTATTTTGACGCACATTCTTGGAATTGCCGGTGTTCTGTACTGGAAGAGATGTGCCAGAGGCAGAGCAGGTAATGGGTGCCCAGTGCTTCTTGAAATCTGCTGTGGGGCTTTCGAGGGTGGGGTAGATGACGGAGGCCTTCCCAGTTGCCTTCCTTAAAGGGCCAGTACAGCCTCTGGGCTGGGTGCTGTCAGACCTGAGTGCGTGTGGGATTTACTGAGGAAACCAGACTGTCCTGGGACCAGTTTGGGACCTGGACCCTTTACTGTTTTGTGAGGTTCGTCTGGCTGGAGGGTGCTGGTTGGATGAGGTGATGTCTGGGCTGGAGGCTGAGGGAAGTGGCAATTGTGCTGACTTTTGTCCTTCCTCAGAGAATCAAGCCCTTCCATTCTTTACTTTCTCAGTCTCAAAGTGGTTTTTGATCTTTTTTTTAAAAAAAACAAAAACAGAGTAACTCTATCACCCTCCTTCAGGTGTAAATGTGGGAGAACTTGTGGGGTTAGAGAAGTTTCTAGATTTGGTGTATATTTGGGTGAGAAAAGGCAGAGGAGGAAAGGTCAGTGAGAGGAAAGGGTCACAGGGTGTCCTTGCTGAGGTGCATTTGCGAACACGGGGGTGCCTCTGTTCTCTTTGATAGGGTTGAAACTGTTCCTTTCCCCTCAGGCAGCTACACAGTTTACTCTCTGTGTATCCAAGCCATCCTGCATCCTGTTCAATGCAAGGAAGTTAACTGTTCTTTCCCCCAGGTGAATATTTGGATCCTGATATTAAAAATTTTTTCTAAGTGGTAGCAGACCCCCCACCCCCACCCCTTATTATTTGTTACATTATATTTCTTTGGCTTCTAAATGCCCAGTGCTGGGATCAGCCCCGTGTTTAGCTGATTCTAAATCTCCGTAGTTGAGGAATAGTAAAGTCCAGCTTTTGCTGGAGTACACCCTTGGATCTCAGTGCCTTTAGTCCTGTCTTTGTGACCTGCTTACTGCCTTCAAGCCAACCTATTGAGACACTTGTTACTTGTATCTTACAATTAAGATGGAGGTTTGATGACATTACTTAGTATCTTATTAGAAGTTCATGAATGCTTGACAGAATTAGAATTAGATTCAGTCATCCCCCAGTGTCTTTCCAGTAAGTCCCAGAAAAGCTTATGACTAAATACTCAGATCCCAATGTGTGTCTGTATCAGCAAAAGCAGACGGACATTTAGAAATATGTTTGCTTGTGTAGTGGTGTGTTTTAAAAGGTAGCTCAAAGTGGCTTTCCTGAAATGTAAGCCTGTATTTGAGCTTATAAGGAAAGGAGTAGACAGGCATGAGTTATTTGGCTGTATATACTGTGTCATATATAATGAGAAAGTAAATATTATTTAGGCAAAGGTTGCTGCTTTCATTTTCTTGTGCATTATGGTAATGGCGTTTCTAAACCACTAGTTGATTAATATTTTAAGAAGTTTATCCTCAGTATAGGATTTGCTATTGAACTTAGAAGTCGTAGCCCTATCTTTGAAGTGCTTTCTTGTTTATGTTTTAGAATATTAATTTCATAAACAGCTGTAAATAACATTGAAATAAACAGAAGAAAAATAGATTGTAAAAGCTTTTTATTTTTATGAAACAATATTGATTCTAGTACCTAATAGTTATATTGGGAATGTGCTATGTTCAGTTTATCTGTAAAATTAGAGCAGTGGTTTTTTTAATTGGAGAGTATGGATTCTAAAACTTTCACAGGAGTACTTAAGAGCATCTGTACCCATTTTATTTTAATTTCAAGTTTAAGATGTATTTTATCTGTTAAAGTGTGTTTTTAAATGACGTGTATACTCTACTGTACTGCCAGTTGGACATCACCAGAATAAAGTTCCTCCGCCATCTCTGTATACTTGATTTAAAAAGGTGAAGATTGTGTCTTCTAGTCTGGTCTTTTTTTTTTTTCTTCTTCTTCCCCTAATAGGAGGTGTGTACACTATTGCAGAACATACTGTACCACATAGGTCCTGTGCCTAATAAATTCTAGGCAAGTCTCAGGTGTTCAGTCCTTAATAGTTAGTGGGTAACACATTGTTAAGTGATAAGTGATAACATTGTAATATTGGTTTAGTGTGTACCACAAGGTTTTGTGCTTCTTGTTCCACTTTTCTAGTCATATTATAGGATGAACATAGTTTTTAGATATTGAAGGTATTTAACTTTGAAACAAAAATTTCTGCAGTTCCTTCATGCTCTTGTATTAATTTATTTGAATAATATCCTGAGGTTACAGGCAAACTATGAAACTGTTACTATTTGTTTCTATTTGTATAAAACAGTTTTTTAAAAAATGGTTCCCTATAGTAAAGCACAGTACAGAAATAAACAAGATGCTGAGACTGATATAACTGTAATTCAGTAATCTCTAATTTCAGTCAAAATTACCTGATTGGTTATGTCATTTGGCTTTAAAATAAGTAACATAAATTTGAATGTATAAAATTGATTTATGCTATTTAATACTGAAATTATATGTTGAGTTTCATGTAAGATTTGTTTAAAAAAGTGCTCTGTCGGGCTTCCCTGGTGGCGCAGTGGTTGAGAGTCCGCCTGCCGATGCAGGGGACACGGGTTCGCGCCCCAGTCCAGGAAGATCCCACATGCCGCGGAGCAGCTGGGCCCGTGAGCTGTGGCCGCTGAGCCTGCGCGTCTGGAGCCTGTGCTCCGCAACGGGAGAGGCCACAACAGTGAGAGGCCCGCGTACCGCAAAAAAAAAAAAAAAGTGTTCTGTCAGAGTTGAAAACTGCTAGGTTCCTTTTAGTGCTACGGTTCTAAGATACAGTGTTCTAGTAAATCTTCATTGTGTTTGTATAGATTTCAGATTTCTTCCCTTCTTAAAGTTGATAACAAATTCTATATTGCTCTTAGAGCTGGAAGGGACCTTACATATCAACCAACGCAACCTCTCACTTAGTACCACTCTTGTCAGAAGTTATTCTTCCTTTGCATGAAGGCCTTTGTAGAACATACAACCGATGGACTATTTGTTATGTTGGTAATGGAGAAGTTCTTTTTTAATCTGAAAGTTGCCTCTTTGTAACTTACGCCCATCAGCCAAGTTCTGCCTGGCAAAGATCTAGTATACCGATGGTCCCCAACTAGATTGGTTCGACTTAGATTTTTCGGCTTTAACGATGGTGTGAAAGCAATATGCATTTAGTGGAGATCATTCTTTGAATTTTGATCTTTTCCCAGGCTAGTGACATGCAGTACCTAACTCTCTCCTGATGCTGGGTAGTAGCAGCAGCCGCAGCTCCCTTTCAGCCATGTGATCATGAGGGTAAACAACTGGTACAACCATTCTGTACCCATACAACCGTTATGTTTTTCACTTTCAGTATGGTATTCAGTAAACTGCAAGAGTTATCCAGCACTTTATTATAAAATAGGCTTTGTGTTAGATGATTTGCCTAATGTAAGTGTTCTGAGCACATTTAAGGTAGGCTAAGACAAGAGTTGATGTTTGGTAGGTTGGATATATTAAATGCACTTTCGACTTTGGATATTTTTAACCTGCTCTGGGTTTATCGGAATGTAACTACAGCATAAGGAAGATCTGTCCTCCCTCTTTTAGGTGTCAGGCTTGCTTATACTTGAAGGCTATCTTTGCCAGCCTAGACACTTCCCTTTCTAATACTACATACAATTTCCTAACCCCTTATCATTCTAGTATTCCCTTTGGACAGTTAAATTGATTATTTTTGCTTTGAAAATGTGGTGGCCGTGTGTGTGTGTAGAGAGGTGAGGGGAGTACAGCAGGAATGTGGGGAAGGAATCTCTGATTACTATTTCTTAGCTTTCATTTGCTATTTTTTTCTAGGTGTTAGGAGTCCATTGGTGAGATCTAGTTATATGATATTAAGTACATGGCTTTAACAACGGTGTTCCCAAGTCACCGTCTCTTCAGCAGATGTAAACAAGAACAGGAAGACACAGTTTGTACTGAAGCCATAATACCTGTAAGACAGAATTTAGCACTCACTTAGTATCAATACTTGGAATTTCAAATAGCTTTCAGTACACCCTGTCCACACTTGCATTCACATATATTATCTCATTGTTCCCCAAACTTCCTACTGTTTTAGCTTGCATCATCATTTTTCTTTTCCAGGACTGTTGAAATAATGTTTCGCCCATTCTCTGTGTTCCCTCCACCCTCTCGCCCCTAGTCTGTCTTCTACCTGTAGCCAGAATGATCTTTCTAAACTACAGAGCTGTCTGTGTCACTCTTCTGCTTAAAATCCATTAAAGCTTTCGTTCTGCTTTTAAAAGAAAGTTCAAACTCTTCATCAGGAGATAAAAGGGTTTTCATGATCTGCCGCCTGCCTATTTCACTAGTTTCACATCCTGTCTTGGCCTTACAAGCAGAACTCCGTACTCAAGCATCATTTAAAAACTTGTAGATCACTACCCGAAATGCCTGTATCTTCTTTTTAACTAACAACTTGATGCTTGTCCTTCAAGATAAGTAGTTATCATTTCTGGAGAGCCTTCCTTGACTGGAATAAAAGTTCCTCTTCTGCGTTCCAGTAGCATTCTGTTAATACTTCCTATTCAAACCCGTGTGGTCATCTTGTTCAGCTTGTTTCTTTCCCCACTAATTAGATTTTATTAGACTGTAAGATCTTTAAGAACAGGAACTCTTACTCATCTCAGTTTCTCAAGTGTCTGTGACAAAATAGATGTCAGTGAATGTTACTTGAACAAATAAATGAAGGAATTAAGATATCATTAGATTAAGCTGTAACAGGAACCATACCCTGTTCATGTGTTACTTACAGGGCTTGGCTTAGCTTGATGTGTGGCCTGAGGTGAGTGCTCAGTATAGGTTAACTGAATAATATAGAGTTGCCCTGTGTATTAGTTTATCAATATCCATGTCATGGTAGTGTAAATAGGAAAAGGGCTTTATTTATATACTTGAGAAGAACATTTGAATTTTTTGTTTGTGAAAGGACAGACTAAGGTCTTGCTTTCTTTATCTGTAAAATGAACGAGTTGGACAATCTAATCTCTTAAGGTTCTTTCCATTTCCAGCATCCCACTAGGAGGACCAGCTATAATCCCTGGATCTGGACCATATGGAGTACAATCTAGAATTGTACCATGTCTTTTTTTTTTTTTTTTTTTTTAAAGCAGCTCCATTACACTATTGAGTCTCATTAACCTAAGACAAGTTATAAAATGGCCAGACCTCGTGCATGAACTGTTGTTGTCTCCCCTCCAGAGGCTGCTGTTCCTTTGGTTTTCTTGAACCTTCAGCATAAGACTTAAAGGCATCCTAGTTAAATCTTGTCCTATGAGATTTGGTGTAGATTTTTGCAGTTGCTTTGAATTTTAATTCCTCCATTTATGACTTAGCTGTGCATCCTCCGTTTGTAGTACCTAAATTTTGTTACGCATGTAAATAGACATGCAAATATTTAAACAAATGGTCATATACCTAATATATCTTTGCTCAAATAACTAAAACAATAGGTGTTGTAGTCAAGATGTAGTCTTTTTCTTTCCTTAGCTATTTTTTTCTAGATTGTTCAGTATGTAGGAAGACCACTGAACTTCGAGTCAGAAGATCTGGATTCTAAGTCCTGGCTTTTCTGCTTACTACTATGTGATGTTAGGTCACTTAATTCCTCTGGACTTCGAATTTCTAATTGGCATGAGAAGAAAAAAGACTAAAGTCTCTAGTTTTTTGCAATTCTGGCAGTACGATTATCTGGCTGACACTTGGATGTAGTATGGAATTGTGGTTGAGAGCTTGTTGAGAGTCTGGGGTCAGACTGCCTGTGTTTTCATCCTAGCTCTGCCCTTACTGGCAGAGTGACATTAATCTGTCTGGGCCTCTGTTTCCTCATCTGTAAAATAGGGTTAATAATACTGCATGGTTGCTTTGAGCTAGTTCTTAGAATATATTCTGCACATGGTTAAGGACTATATAATTGTTTGCTATCATTATACTTTTTTTTTTTTTTTTAGCAAAACAAAACAAAAGATATCAGTGAAGACATTGCACTCTCCTGTGGGCTCCTGGGACAAAATATAAATGCTTATTTTTACAGTTGGGAATTTAAAAATGTGGTAGAAGCCAATGTGGAAGTGTTTAAAAAGTTAGTGATATATTATGAATCAGTATCTCACACATTAGAAGGAAAGACTACGTCTGCTTTACTAGCCTCAATAGTGGGTGATTTTGATGTTTTAGGAAATAAATTGAATGTATAGCTTCAGTTTTCTGTACTAGTAAGAAAGCCGGTAGCTGTAAATTCTTAGATAACTTCTAGCCATGTGTGGAAATATTGGCTTGAATCTCTTCCTTCCATTCAGCATTTTAACGAATCTGCAGGTAGCAGCCAGATTCACCTTTTCTTGCCTCTCACATCTCTGGACTTCTAGTGAACTATGAAATGGCTCAACATTGGGCTAAAAAGGAAGTGGACTGGCCCGGTTAATCACTATACATGCTGATTTCCTCTGGGTAATTAAGAGCTGACTGTCCTCATCAGGGTCCTCTCTTTCCCGTTAGCAGCGGCTTCCCTTTTGAGGCTCAGGATCTCCTAGGATCCTAAAGGAAAGGCCTGTCTCCTGGTGGCTAGACTGACATTGTCCCCAAAACTCTCTCCTACTATACTCAGTCTATAGTACCTTCCGGGGAAATAAGTTCTGCCTAAATGCCAGAGGAGTGAGAAAAAGGGCACGCTTTGGTTCACCTTCCTTAAACCTTACCCAGTAATGATTATTTTGATTTTTGGAGACTGTGAAATTATTTAGTATTTCTAGAAGTTGCTCTACATACTCATTTGGGGTATGCCTTAAATCTTCAGTTGGCCGCAGGTAAGTGTTTTTATTTCTTAACTTGCCAGGAACATTCTACCTCCTCATATATATAGCTTCCCTACCCCAGTTTAGTTACTCTGGTTTAGGTCCCTCAAAGACAGCAATGGTGCAGCAGGAGGCCTAGCTTCGGAGCAGGACAGATGGGTATGTAACCTTGGTCTAGTTATTTAACCTTTTAAAAGTAACTTCGTCTCTAAAATGGAACTGATGATACCTTTTTTTAGAGAATTGTTGGGATTAAATGAAATGATATTTAAAGTTTTTAGCACATTGCCTGTGAACTAACAGTAGGTGATCAATTAATTTTAGCCTTAAAATTAATTAATTGGGTTATCAAGTGCCTTCTAAATGTGTTAGAGACTAGGCTATGAAGAAGACAGTCCCTGCACTCAAGGAATTTAAATCTGATAAAGGAAAAGGTTACTAAATATGAATCAGGAAATCTTTATTCCCTTTTATTCTCTCTTCCCTATTTTTTATGCATTTCTTTTCCTAGGTTAAGGTAAATTCTAGGAGGACCCTTCCTCCAAGAGTGACCAAGGAGTCTCTAATAAGAGGAACAAACTGAGTAGAGTTGTCACAGGTTATCGGGGTGACTGGGAGCTTAGTCAAGGAGGGATAAAGTCAGCTGTTAGTCCCGTTATTAGTAAGTAGTAACAGGATTATTACCAGTTTGTAGGTGGGAGAGATGCCTAATAGGGGGTAAGGAAACTGTCAGGGAACTGAAGCAGGTCACAGGGCTTGTTTATACTGTGTGACCTGCTAGGTAAACTTGTGTTTACTTTTTTTCCCACTTGCAGTCTTTTGGGCTAATTTCTGGAAACCTGCTTTCCTGGGTGCTGCCCCTCCCTCCCTGTCTTCAGGAACGGGATTGGAAGTAGCATTAGCCTGAAGAAGTTGTTCTATTTAGGGAGCTAAAGCAGAGGGCCAGTGATTAGGCCCTTATCTGCAGTGGGGCCTTTCTGAGTGGTGTGGGGACAGGATCAGAGCATCTGTCCTGACATCAACAGAGGCTCTGCTTTTTCTATTCCCTGGTTGCATCACAATTATGAAGAAGCACTGATGGGTCGGGCCATCTGAATGAAAAAGCCCTTCATTGTGTTTCTTCAGCATTCCAGTGTCTGGTACAATTAGCCAAGACTCAGAAAACAAGTTGGACAAACAAGCAAGCAGCCTTCCACTGAAGGATAAAGGGATTTCTGGCACAGCTGAGTTAAGTGCGTTGACTGCAGAGACAAAGTGGGAGGGTCTGGGAAGAGGAAGGTGCCTTTGGGATGACATTCCTGGCTGGATGAGGGGAAAGAATGGAGCAAACAAGCAAATCGTATTTTTGAAGCTGATGAAATCTGCTGTGCCAGATCTCCTAGAGGCTGGTTGGGGCTGGGCTACTCTATGAGGAGGTGGAATCACTGGGGAGAGACTTTTGACTCTTTGGGCAGCTCAAAGTCGGAACATGAAGCTCCCTGTGGAATCTAGGAAATCCGTTGGCAGCGGACAGCGTGTGGGCTTGCCCCGTGATAGCCTCCCCGACCGTGGGGCTTTTTCAGTTGGTTAACACTTTACACACACTTCAGCCTGAGAAGAGTCCAGCCCCAGCAACAGGTTGTTGGGCAGTGGATGCACTGGGCCTGTCTCGGCAGTTAAGCCATTTTACCTCACCAGCCCTCCTGCAACTGTCTCAGATTCACCGGGTCACAAGCTTCTGCTCTACAAGTGGAAGGTACCTCAAAGACCGGCTTCTGCCTGCGCAGGCTTACTCACTCACTAACTCGGCTGGACTTCTGCATCCGAAGCGCCCACCTCGCCTGCTGCTGTTGGTCTGAAAACACTGAGCTAGCTGGTGGCGCTTTTGAATAGGATGCCTCTTGCATGAAGACCTGGACCCAGTTTGGAAGTGCCCCAGGGAGGAGCTTCCTCTCTGACCTCAAGGGGAGGGAGGAGGTCAGTAGGAAGTGGTGGGTGGAGCCACTTCTCCGAACTTCTGCTGTCTCTGTTCACCTCGAAGCCTTTTTTAAGGAGCTGCAGGGCGTGCACAGGCCCCTAGCCGGAGCTTCTTTGGCACACCTTCCTTCTAGGCAGGGTCAGCAGACGCTGGCGACATGTGGCCCAGTTACCAAGATGAGCACGAGTTCAGCACCCACCTGGTTTGCCGCATGTGCTGCATGGGTTAGTACGTGAAGTTTTTTTCCTTGTCTGGGCCTGAGGATCCCAAATAGCCCTTACTCTCACTGACTCATAAGAACGCATGGGCTCTGAAGCCTTGGAGGCGTTACAGCTTTGGGGCTTGTTAAAACGTGCAGTGGGAGAGACTGGGGTGCCCGGCTTTCTGGGGAACTTAAGCTTGTAGTGACTGGCAGTTAAGAGCCTGAGCTTTGGGTGTGGCACTTTTTTATAGAGACTGAATTCATGCTCATGCTTCTGTCTGTATCAGGAAACCACTTTTAAGTTATGTTGCATAGTTCTGAAAGTCCAGGGCGTATTTTTAGGAGAAGTTGGTTGGTTACAGAGTCCACCTCTGAGCAGACAGGATTGTGGGAGGAGGGGAGGGTGGAGTCATGACCCAGGTTTCCTCTTTGGGGCTGATTGCTAATTCTCTTACGTTTACTCTCTTGCCAGCTGTGAGGAGGGAAAAAGGCTTGAAAGTGGTCTGGGGATGGGGATCTTAGGAAGAGTTGGAGGCTAGGAAAAGAGTCTTGTTGGCTTAGATCTCTCTTGATAAAGGAGAGGAGTTCATTTAGATAATGTTCTGTGACCTTGAGCAAGTGGCCTAGCCTTTTTTGGCCATAGGTTTCCTTGGCTTCCAAACTGGAGGGTGTACAGACTGATGCTGGAGGTATCGTCATCAATTTCCAGTAAAATGGAAAAGATAAGGAAAATGTAGTGTGCTTTTCATAAAGATAAACTTATTTAAAGAACCTGTCCTTTATTCTGAAAGTGCCCTTTCTACTTTTTTGATGTTAAAATGTCCATTATTTTATGAAAGAATTGTTGTCAGATGGTAGTTTGTTTTTAGATATCTTTACTTAGCAAAATAAAAAGTTGACAACTTTATATTAGGTTTCCTAATTTATTTTGGAATATTTACCCGTTTGTGAAATCTAAGTTTAGGAACTACTGGATTGATACTACTACTAATATCTTTTGGTTTTGTGTTCTTAGTCTCTAAAGCAGAACAAAATTGTGACCCAAACAGGCAGATTTTCACTAAAATTGAGATTGCTGGTTGTTTGATCAAGAGGAGACCTCAGAAGAAATCTCAGAAGGGGAGTAGCAGAGCCAGGGTTCCGATCCTGTCTCCTGACTGCTAGACTAGTACTGCCAAATTTTTAAGTGCTTTCTGAGAAAAAGGGTTGGTACTATAATAATGTTTGGGCACAAGGAGTAGCAGTTTTAGTCAGTTACTGCCATGGAGTCTAGCTTTTTATCTTTCCAGTATCATTGAGATTCCTTCCCTGAGATCTAGAGGAAAGACTCTTCCTGCATCTGAAAATGCTTAGAGATAAAAGGGCCCTTTTTCTGTAATCAACAGAAAAGTATAAGGAAGTCTTGAATCTTTATTGAAATTTTCAGGGCGAAACATCATTCTCCTAGCTCATCCTACTCTGTTTAATCCCCTGGAGATATATATATATATATATATATATATATATATATATATATATATATACACATACACACACACACACACACATACATACATACATACAGAGAGAGAGAGATTGAAATAGGCCCTAATTCATACAGTCATTATGAGGAGTATATGATATTAAAGAGCTTAGCTCAGTGCAAGCTCCTCTGCTGATTTTTTTTTTTTCCTCTGCTGATTTTGATATTGTTGATTCACAGTTGGTATTTGGAAACCATTGACCTAGTCCAGACTCCACACTTTATAGATGAAACTCAGGCTCACAGAGGGCAGATGAGTATCCTATAAGGTAAGCCACAGAGTAGAGGCTAGGAAATCCAAGTTATAGCCCTGATTCTGCCCCTCTGTAACCTTATCTAAATTCTTAAATCTGGGCTTTGATTTCTTCGTCTTTAAGATGATTTTTTTGAGGATCATTAACCCCTATATCTCTTTGTATCTGTGAAGTATTTTATTTTTTCTGAATGTGATACTCCATTAAATATTCTAGAAGCTATTGTGTTTTTCTCCCTCTTCCCTTCTCCGTATAAGCCTCTCGTTCTATTTCTGTGGCTCTTTCTTTTGCCACCAGGCTTACTACTGGCTTATTTCTTTATCTGACTTCTGCCTTGTACTCTCTGATTCCCAGTAGGGCAAAGAATTATTGGTAACAAAGTTCAGATTTTCCTAAGAAATAACATAAAATTTTAATTTTGCACTGAAGTCCCTAGTTATCACTTCCCTAAATTCCCATGTCTCAATCCTCATTGAGACATTCTGAGTCTTCACCAAGTCTTGGTGACAGATACCTTTCATGAATCCCTATTATAGTTATAGTTTACACCTCTCCTCTTCCCTTCATTATAGGACTATATTGTGTTGCCTTCTGATAATTTCACAGTGGCAGGAGAGTGTGGTGGTTAAAAGTCCATGACAGACTTGGATTTGAATCTCAATTCTACTACTTAGTAGCCATGTGACATTGGGCAAATTATTAATAAGCATTTCTGAGCCTCAATTTGAACTATGAAATGAAGATAAATAATGTGTACTTGATAGAATTGTGAAGATTAAGTCAAATATCAATACTAAATGAGACAGGCCTTGCACAGTGCCTGACACAGAGTAAACACAATAAATATTGAGGTCATTCTTACCTCCCAAAGTTGACTTATATACTTCTAAGGAAAGGAATCATTTATAATACTGGTGCCATTGTATATTATTGGTAAACATTTTAATTGCTTGATCTCCACTTCAGACCATTTTCTTTGAGCTCACATTAAGTGGTGTGAAGTCTCCTGGGTGTAGATGTGGCAAGAAGAATTTAGAAAAGCTGTAACTGTGGAAGGGACGTCTGAATGGAGATCCCTGCTCTACGCTGAAAAGCAGTCTTTTAATTATCATTTGAGAATATTTTTTAGTCTGACTTTGAAAATACCATCATAAAGTATCCATATAGATACAACCTTGGCACACAGTGGGCTCTCACATAGTATATATGGTTAAATAAATGAGCATTCCTGAGTGCCTCCTATTGTCCTAAATGTTGGATATTTAATGAAATTTAAAACATGGTTCTTGACTCCAAAGAACTAAAGTTCAGATAGAGAAATTGGATTTACATGTAAAGATATCTAACAATAGATTTTATATATTCGGTGCCAAGTAAATTAAATAAACACAGGCATCCAGAGATGGCTGGGATAGCCAGAAAGGTGTGAAGGAAGAAGTTGACTTCAGCTGGACCTTGTAAGGAGGCTCTAAGTTAGATAAAACAAGAAGAGAGGGTAGATATTTCAGTAGGGAGAAATAGGTGAACAAAGGCAAGAATGTGCAAGGTATGTTTGGAAACTGAGATCAGAATGGTTGCAGTTGAGTCATGCAGGGGAGAGTCTAAAGATAAATTTGGAAGAGTTGATAGATTGTAAATTTCTTCAGGTTAGAGGCCATGTCTTATCTTTATCTCTTCCAACCACCTAACACATAGTGAATAAAAACTGGAATTGAATTTCAGAGGGTTGTAGTAGGCAGTAGAAACAAAGGACTTGGGCTTGAGCCTCTGGTCGTCTGAGAGCCACTAAAGGATTTTGAATAGAGGGGTAATACGAGCCAAGTGGTGATTTAGGAAGACTTGTTGAAATAGGCTGGCCGTACTACCTGCCACGGCCTCAGCTATCAACTGTTAGCATCAAATCTGTATCCTCAATTCTGCCTGCTCTTCTGAACTCTAGACCTAAGGTTCCAGCTGTCTGCAGGAAGGGCCTGCTGACATCTCATTATGTTTCTTCTACTTTACCCAACCTATCCTCACCCAATCTGTGCCACCTGTTTTCCTTATCTCCAGGTACCACTCCTCCCAGTTGCTGTGACTGGAAACTTTTTTTTTTTTTTTTGTGGCTGCGCTGGGTCTTCGTCACTGTGCACGGGCTTTCTCTAGTTGCGGCAAGCGGAGTCTACTCTTCGTTGTGGTGCGCGGGCTTCTCGTGGTGGGTTCTCTCTCTTGTGGAGCACGGACTCTAAGGCACACGGGCTCCAGTAGTTGTGGCACGTGGGCTCAGTAGTTGTGGCTCGCCAGCTCTAGACACAGGCTTAGTAGTTGTGGAACACGGGCTTAGTTGCTCCGCAGCATGTGGGATCTTCCCGGACCAGGGATCGAGCCCGTGTCCCTTGCATTGGCAGGCGGATTCTTAACCACTGCGCCACCAGGGAAGTCCCTGTGACCGGAAACTTTAGAATTATCTTGAATTCTCCCTTTCCTTAACATCTAGCCAGTAGTTAAGGGCTATTGTTTCTTCCTCTACATTGGGGTGGGGATCTGGCTGCCCCTGCCCTATTCATGCTCTTAGATTTTTCTTGGTCTGTCACACACAGTAGGCCTCTAATTGCTTCTACCTCTTAGTGCGTCTCTGCTGCAGTCTGGCCTTCCGTCCAATGCCAGATTAATCTTTCCAAAACACCCTCTGGTTCAGAAAATTTCAGTGGTATCCTTTTATCTACTGAATTAAGTAGATGCTCCTCATTCCTGCTCTCTGGAGTGATGTGGTCTCAGGTGACCTTGTTAGCTTCCCTTCTCATTACATGGCTAACTGTATGCTTTGTGTAGCCACACCATTCCTTCCAGTGTATCCTGTGTACTCACATATCTCCAAGTCACTGCTCGTGCTTATTCTTCACTTTGGAATTCCTTAACCTCTTTTTGGGCTGCCAAAATCATACTTGTCACCAAGGTTTACTTCAGATACCACACCTTTCATGAACTCTTCTCCTATGCCTCTGTCAGAATTAATCAGCTTTGTTTATCAGCATGATTTTGTGCAGCTTGTATCTGGTGTGCTATTTGCTTGGTGTTATTGTTAATTATTTATTTACATATTGGTCTCTGCCACTAGATTGACCTCATGTGGTCAAGGAACAGGCCAATTCCAACTTTCTATATATTTATTTCCCTTTTGTTTATTTATTTAAAAGATTTATTTTTTATTTATTTATATTATTTACTTTTGGCTGTGTCGGGTCTTTGTTGTGGTGAGCGGGCTTCTCTCTAGTTGTGGCGTGTGGATTTTTCTCTTCTCTGGTTCAGGCGCGTAGGCTCCAGGGCGCGTGGGCTCTGTAGTTTGCCGCACGTGGGCTCTAGTTGAGGCATGCGAGCTCAGTAGTTGCAGTGCGCAGGCGTAGTTGCCCCGCGGCATGTGGGATCTTAGTTCCCTGACCGGGGATTGAACCCACATCCCCTGCGTTGTAAGGTGGATTCTTTACCGCTGGAGCACCAGGCAAGTCCCAGGTATCTCATTTTTAGATTTTCAGGTGGTTGGTGCTTCTTGGGCTTCTTGAACCACTTGTAATTTTTCTGTGGCCCTCAGGGAAACAAGCAGAGGCTCTTCTCTCTTTGCTTTTTTAATGATTCATGATGCTGTGTTGGGCTATGTTGGAATAGAACACAGAACTGTTTGCCTCAAATGCAGGCTTTCATTCCGACCCCAGGCCTATCCTCAAAATGCTCCAAGTAGAGTAGAGTAGGACAGATGGACAAGCAAACTATGATACCTTGAAATAGGCACAAGAGGGAGATCACTCAACTAGTGTATATAAGGGATGGAGGAGGTGATAGCTGAGTTGAATGCTGAAGAATGAGTAGTCAAGGAAGTGGGGGAGCTGTCCTCCATTGGCAGAGAGAACAGTGAATGCAAAGCATGGAAGTGTGAGAGCACATGCCTCATTTGGGCAAAACGGTACGTTCGGCAAGGCTGGAAGTTAGAGTTTTTATGAAAGGGTGGCGAGGGAAGAGTGGCCACATATGGGGCCTTAGATCCCAAGCTAAAAAGTTTAAATATTATCCTGAATGCAGGCATCAGGCTTTAGAATCCAGCAGAGCTGGGTTCAGACTTACCTTGTGATCTCCGACAAGTTACTTAGCCTCTGTGGGCTTTATCTTTCCAGTAAAATAATGCCTCTCAGGGTTGTTGAGCATTGGAAACAATATACGTAAGGTACCTGGCATATAAGTAGAGACTTGGTAAATGTTATCTGTTAATATTATTAGGATAAAGATTCAGTGTGGGCAGCATTGTCCACAGTGCCGGCAGCGCTGAGGAGGGTGGTGTCTTAGTCAGTTTGGGCTGCTGTAACAAAACCATAGGCTCAGTGGCTTAAACAACAGACACTGATTTCTCACACTTCTGAAGGTGGGGAAGTCCATGGTCAAGGCACCTACAGGTTTGGTGTCTCGTGAGGGCCTCTTCCTGGTTCATAGACAGCTAGCTGTCTTCTTGCTGCACCCTCACATGGTGGAGCGGGAATGAGAGAGCTCTCTGGGGCCCCTTTTGTAATGACACTAATTCCATTTATGAGAGCTCCACTCTCATGACCTAATCACCTCCCAAAGGCTTCAACTCCTACTTCTATCACACTGGGGGTAAGAGTTCAACATATGAATTTCAGGAGGACACAGACATTCAAGCAGTGGCAGATAGTTATAGCAGGGAAACCTATTAGAAGCAGAGAGGGAGACAAGAAGAGTTCATTTTTAGACAAGTTGAGCTTGAAATGAGCATGAAATTTTTAGGAGTCAATTGGACATATGAGAGTGGTGTTTAGGATAAAGGCCTGAGCTGAAGATATGGATTGGGAATTGTCAGTGTACAGGTTACAGTTGAAACTGTGGAAGTAGATTAAATCATTCTGGGAGAATGTAGAGAACAGGTATTATTTACTTTTTTTTGAAATCTATAGGTTTTTTTTTTTTTTTCCCCATCCCATAGTGTACATAACACCAAAAATTTTGCATGCGATTTTAGGTGGTTTATGACTCCCCCCAACCCCACAAATCCATTTAGGGACCCTTAGGCCCATGGATATCTTAAGAAGCTGTAGTAATACAGAATAAAAAGGAAAGAGGGCTAAGAATGAGTAAACATTTAGGGATGAACAGAAGAGAGGGAACAGTTAAAGGGGAAGGAGGGGAAGGAGGGAAACCAGGGTAGAATGAAGTCTCAGAATCAAGAGGGAGAGTGGGTTTAAAAGGTAAAGGAATGGTCACCAGTGTCTTCTGTGTTGGCAGCTGGGTGGCTGTGGGGAGGGCAGTTGCAGTGAATTTGTGGGGCAGGAAGCCAGGTCACATGGTGGAGCAGGAGGTGCAGCAGTAGAGAAGTGAGTGCTGTCATCACGCAGGTCCGGAGCCCAGGGGAAAGGAGAGGAGTAGTTAAAGATACACAAGCTAGGGGGTGGTGGTTGGATTAAGTTCTCAAGAAGGGAAGATACAGGATCCAGATTTCAGAGGGAAGGACTTGCCTAGGTAACAAGGAGGGACATCTCTGCCAATGAAACTAAAAGATAATTAGGGTAGGTATTGGTAGCTTGGTGTCCTGTAGTGGTCTTAATAAAGTTGGAAACAAGTAGTAAATCCCTCTAATTAAGCAACCCTCGCATGATTAATTGGTGCCTCAACATGTTCAGTCTGAGAATTTCGCAGTGGCCTGTTGGGTTCTTCGTGGTCAGTTCATAGCCTTTGGTGAGGCTGAGCTTACAAGGAGCATCTAAAAGAATATCACCTTTCCTGTGATTGACTGTTTTCTTCTTGCATAAGGGTACCTTCTTAAAATTCTATCTCTAGTGTTAGGTAGAAAGATCTTCACTAGGCCTGAATTAAATGAAGGATTTATGTGTAGGGAATCAAACCTAAAACTTCTTAAAAACTTTCAAAGTCTGAGCCGTCTGGAGTGTTCTGAAGGTCTATGTAATAAAGTTGCTCTTTGGCTTACCTGATGAATTTCCTTGCTGATATTAAGATCTTAAAATCCAGGCATTGCAGTATCCTCTTATCCTGCTTAAATCAGGAGAGAACGTTCATGTAATTGATTGGTCTGCAACATAGGATCCTAAAAAAGGATCCTCCAGCTTTGGGGCAAGGTTGTTCTATAAAACCCTTTCCTGAGGAACTTATAGCTTGGCTCTAAGCAGGCTAGCTGCTCTTGGGAAGGACTTGTAATCATGCTGCTTTTAGTAATTACGTTCAGAATTAGTACTTGGACCTCTTCCCTCTGAATTGAAAGTCAGTTTTTTAGCTATTCGAAGCATGACTGATTTGAGGCCATCCGGTTTCCCTAGTGCATTATCCCCATGAGAGGGCTCGGTAGGTGAACAGCATAACTATGGGTAGTAAAATTTAGAAGACTCAATTGTGTTAATCGCATCTTCAGGTCTAAAAGAAACGAGGCAGTGGACTGAACTCTTACAAGTGGCTTGGCTTTGATTTCATTCTGTGTGTTTCTTTAGCCAGTCTTCTAATCATATATTGGCCAATCAAGAATGTTTATTTATTACCTATAAGAGTCCAGTCCAGGGAATTCCCTGGTGGTCCAGTGGTTAGGGCTCAGGGCTTGCACTGCTGGAGCCCGGGTTCGATCCCTGGTAGGGGAAATGACATCCCATAAGCTGCGTGGTGTGGCCAAAAAAACAAAAAACAAAATAACTGTCCAGTCCAATATGTAAAAACTCAGATACACCAGTAAGTATCACCTTTTTGCTGGGGCCTGCAAACATAATGGAAAAACAGTATTAAAGCTAACTAAAAGTTCTGCCCGCCACATTTTCACCAATGCCAGGTCCACTCTGCTTTGCTCTATTTATTACCCTTATAACCAAGAATAGTCTGTTTCTAATTTTACAAAGTTCTCACTCTGAAGACAACAGGTTTTGTTTATAGAATTTCTTTTATTATAAAAGTAATATGGGCTTGCTATAATAGGTTAAACAATACATAGATGGAAAAGAAAAAGTTAACAGATTTCTTTTTAAACTAGCCAATATTTTAAAGAGGTGGAATTCATGTGATTTCTTTTTAGTCCACTGCCTCAGCTCTTTTAGACCTGAAGATGAGATTAACACAATTGAGTCTTCTTTATTTTCTACCCATAGTTATTCTGTTAACCTACCAAGCCCTCCTATGGGGATAAGGCACTAGGGAAATCAGATGGTTTCTCATCAGTCATGCTTCCAATAGCTAAAAAGCTGACTTTCACTTCAGGTAAGGGGAAGGATTTATTTTAGTCTTATAATGTAGAGCTTTAGATGTTAGAAGCTATGGGACATGCAGAAAAGTAAAGCATGATCTCTTTCCTCAAGGAGTTAATGATCTCATTGATGAGTAAGAATGAGCACATTAAGAGATCAGAATTTATATAATTATATAAGTATGGATTGAGTGATTAGCATAGTAAGTACCATAAAAATTTGGAGAACAAAGAGACTGTTGAGAAATGGAATTGTCGGGAAAGGCTGCCAGAGTAATTTTTCTCAAACACAAATCTCACGTGTCATTCTTCTATTTAAAATCTTTCAATACTTTCCCTTACCTTCCCCTCACCAGTTTCTTGGTGATAAAGTTTGGACTCCTTAGCTTGTCATGAAAGGCCGTGATTTGACCCATGCCATTCTATCCAGTTTTAAGTGTCACCACTACCTATTACACGTCCTGTCTTTCAACCATCCTTAATTCTGTGCAGTTGTCTGAACATGAGCTCCTTCTTATCTCCGTGATTTTGCACTAGGTAGAACTTCATGTAGTAGCTTTGTCCCTTCTCTTTCTGGCTAACTTGTACTCATCTTTTAAGGTTTAGTTAGTCACTCACCTGGAAACGTTCACTAACCTCCCATGGGTCCCTCGTCTACTCAGACAGGTTAGCCATTTCTCTTACGTTCTTGAGCTCTCTGTGCTTACCTCTGTTAACAGCACTTGTCAAGCTGCATTGAAGTTATTTCTCCTTTCTGCTAGACTCTTTTAAAGGTAGGGACTGTGACTTTGTGTAGCACAGGGTATTCCAAGCAGCTAGCTCCTTGATAAGGACTTATTCAGAGAATAAATGAGTGAATGAATGAGCTGAATTTTAAAGAATAAATAGCATTTGGAGAGGTGGAGAGGAAAAAAGTAGCTTGCCATGAAGAGAAAACAAATGTCAGTGATTTAGATGAGATTGTAGCTGCAAGCTGATTCTGATTCAGTCTGCAGATGATAGAGGCTTGGAAAGGATGATGAAGAGGTCAGATAACTGAATCAGCATCTAAAGAAGATCGAAAGATCAAAATATGTTGGAATGACAGTGGTCACATCTAATAAATATTCTGGCTTCAAATACTTGCAGCACTCTATGAAGTGAAAATCAGATAAGACTTAAAAAAAAAAACCAACAGTTCCAAGTGAGCGCCAATAGGTAGAATTTATAAGGATGCAGATTATGACATGTTATGGAACTATTAAATTAGTATGTGTTGCTTTATGAGGTAGTGAATTCTCTATTATCTTAAGTTTTAAGAGTCAATAATATTGTAGATGTATGCAAGATTTGGACAGACCTTTCAACTCTGAACATATGATTCTTTGTTGTTGAGGGGATTTGTGAATCAGCAGGGAATTAGACTAAATCCATTCTAATTCCTAAGTTCTGTGGTCTGTAATAGGAAGAGATCACTGTTCCTTGCAAATAAAGCAGGAAAGGAAGAGGTGGTAAAGGTAAGGTTAGAGAAAGAGATGAAGGAGCACTTACTGGATGGCTCTAGATTCAGAAAAATAAGAAGATAGAGCATCCACCTGGAAGTGGAGAGAAAGCCTTAGTGTTGTTTGGAATGGTACCTATGTGGCTTTTACTTGGGAGTCAGTAAGAAGGGAATAACTGTGGCAGTAGAGAGAGAAAACCTAACTGAAGTTTGTGTGAATTACTAGTGAGCCAGAGTTACTGGCTCGTATATAATTCTGCTACTTTCTTCTGAAATTTCTCTGAGTTGGAGAAGAAGTGGAGGAGTCAAGCCATGGTAGTCATTCAGGTTTGGGGATTGTCCTGGTGAACATACTAGTAGAAGGTTAGGCCCGTGAGACTCCCTGGGGTATTAGTGACTGCAGCTTTGAATTGCTTAACTATGTTGTCTAGCACAGACTGGGATGATCTTAGGTGTTCTTACTAAACAGGGTAAAATAAGAAGGGAGTGATTGAAGGTTGAGAATGATGAGGAGCTATGAAAGATTGATAAAGATGACTGCTAAATAGGTATGTTTGGAGAAGGAACGAGGCTCAGGAAGTGGCATGGTGGTGGCTGGCTGTGAATTGGAGCTGAAGGTCAGTGGAGCCAAGCAGGCTCACATGCATTGTCCACACATATGCTGAAGTAATTTGAGGATGACACCATAGGATACCCTTGGAGCTAGTAAATGTGAACCAAATTGTTAAGAGAAGTTAACGTAGATTTGCCACGTGGAGGGGGCAGGCAGCAGGGAATGGTCGATGACAGAAAGGATGATTTGAACAAGATGGTATAGTGGAGGGCAAGGGCTTCAAATAAGTAGAAAAGGAACGGAGCTGACGAATCAGTGGTCTGGAGGTGGCGTTGTGGGAGAAGGTGAGTTCTCCACAGGATCAGGCCTCTGTGGCGCAGTCACTGTCAAGTGTTGACAGTCATGTTTCTGTTAAAGAGGTGAACAGAATTGAGAATGAAAGACAGTTTGCCTACAAAAAAAAGTGGGGCTCTGTAAGACTTGGGAGAAGGGAGGGAGGGAGGAGATGTGTGGGGCAGGGCATAGTGGGCAGCTCTGAGAGCTTGGTTGGTGAGGCTGGGGAAGAAGCTGGAGTGAGGGAGTACTGGGGAGGAGGGGGTGGGAGGAGAGCATTGGTCAAGAGGACCAGTGTGTGGAGGGTGAGATGTAACCCTGCACTATAGGTGTCCCGAGCGCCAAGGGCACTGCACCCCTTCTGTTGGGGGTTTTCACAGCTTTGGCTTTTTGGAGCTTGCTGGGGGCAGGGGGAGCAGGGAATCACTGTGCTCCCCGGAGAATTACGATGCGAAGGAGACTTTGCCATGACAAGATTCTTGAGGCACATGATTCTGTCTAATGCATAAAGTGACAACATGGTAAGGACAGAAGAGGAAGTTCAGACAGACTGAACCTTCCCAACAACAAGACGCTGTCTCATAGTCCTGAGGAAACTGTCTCCACTGTCCTGGAGAATCTGGGTGTGGGCAAGGCAGTGGTTGGGGAACGTCTTGCCGGGTAGCGCTAAGCCAGTGCCTTCTCCTTGTTTCCTCACAGATGAACGGGACCGTGTGCAGAAGAAGACGTTCACCAAGTGGGTCAACAAGCACCTGATGAAGGTAGGACCCCTTCGTGGATGCTGCCCTGGCCCCTCTGGCTGCTCCTGGTCTGGATCTATCAGTCCCTTCTCTCAGTTCATGTTACTGGCCATGTGCTCCAGTTGATGGGGATACACATGACTCTTTTTTTTTTTTTAATATCTAACATAGTCCGAATAACGTGGAAACTTCCACTGATCAGTTTCTTGGTGAAGACAGTAACACCTCCATTACCTGAGGAGGCTGAGGTTGAGGATACCGTGGCGTGATTCCTGGGATTTCCAAGAACACTTTGCACCAAACTTTACATACTATTTTATAAGCCCCTTTCTTGCTTTAAATTTTTTAACCTGATTAATGTGGAAGGATGGGGCAGAGGAGATTTTGTTCTCTCTCTCAAGGTATGCAGATCTTGAATGATCAGTTTAATGAATTTTTAAAATATGTATATTCAGGTGTAACCCCCATACAGTTTAGAATACAGAGCAAAATGGCTAGGGTTGGAGGGAGATCTTATTATTATTTTTATATTATTATTTTTAAATAGAGGAAAATCCAAGGCAGAGGCATATTAAATACTCACCTAAGGATAAACAGTATGACTAATGTGGCAGTCAGATTTGAAAACAAAGTTTTTAAGTTACAATAATTACTCAAATAACTGTGAGCTATAATAATTACTGCTCTGGGAAAGATTACCAGTGACCTCTCAATTGCTGTATCTAGTAGCCTAGTTTTATCTTCTTCTCTTTTGATTTCTCTGTAGCATTTGACAGTGTTGACCAACTCACTGCTCCCTTTGTTTTTTTTTAAATTTATTTTATTTTACTTTATTTATGTATGTATTTATTTTGGGCTGCATTGGGTCTTCATTGCTGTGAGCGGGCTTTCTCTAGTTGTGGCGACTGGGGGCTACTCTTCGTTGTGGTGTGCGGGCTTCTCATTGCTGTGGCTTCTCTTGTTGCAGGGCACAGGCTCCAAGGGCACGGGCTTCAGTAATTGTGGCTCATGGGCTCTAGAGCACAGGCTCAGTAGTTGTGGCGCATGGGCTTAGTTGCTCCGCAGCATGTGGGATCTTCCCGGACCAGGGCTCGAACCCGTGTCCCCTGCATTGGCAGGCGGATTCTTAACCACTGTGCCACCAGGGAAGCCCTCACTGCTCCTTTAAAGCTGTCTTTTCTGTTGCCTTCTGGGACACTGCTTTTTCCTCAGTTACCTCTTCCCTCCATGAATGCCTCTCTCACTGGCTTCTCTTGCTCCTTCTGAGTCCTCCATGTTGACGTTCCCTGGGTCCTAACCATTGTCTTGTTTTCTACTCTGTATTCTTTGGCAGTCTCATTTGCGTTAGCCACGGGGATCATTTGGTTGCATGGAATGCAAGGAATCATAAGTTGAAAGGGTTACAGGGTGATCTCCAGAGTCTGGTGTCTGGATGCATCTGAGCTTTATGAAGACTAAACTTTATTGGGCAGTTACTCTCTCTTTCTCTTTTTATGAGGCCTTGTGTTTCTTCATTTTTATATCTTTCTGTGTGTCTCCTACATTTAGTTCTCTGCATTCCTGCCGTTGCTTGTGTGTGAGCCATGGTGGCTGTCCCTCAAATGGTAATGTAAACCCCTGCAGCTACATGATTCTAAAGATGCAAACACAAGCAATCTGGTTGGCTGAGGTTTTCTTCTCCTCCATGGGTCAGTGGTCTATCTATTTAGTTCCGTAAACTATGGCTGGGGAGATGGTTACATAAATCAAACATGGCTCGTTAGGGCCACTTGTTTAACTACAAATGAGGGCGATTTTCTAACTACAAGATATAGATAAGGAGGTGATGATAGAGCCTTTTCCTGCATTCTTTCCTAAGCCCAGGACCTGTATCTCACAGTGTACTTGACACGGTCATGTGGATGTTACCCAGACATGTCCTGTATTCAACACATCCCAAATTGCCCAGTATTTTCACTCGTGTACCTAGCTGTCCAAGTTAGGAACCTAGAACATACTGTATTTAGTCCTACCCATCATCTCTCCCTGTCACCAACTACAATCAATCACTTCGAACTCAGAAAGATGCTTGCATCTGGTTTCTCTTCTCCATCCCCATTACCTCTGTTCTAGCCCAGGGCCTCTTCATCTCTTGACTTGGCCATAATACTTTCCTAATAAAGTTTTCTATAAGAACAAATATAATGATAATGGTAGTAGTTTATTGAGTGCTTACTGTAAATCAGACTTTCTATACTGAGTCTTTTATATGGATCATCTCATTTAATTCTTCACTGACCTTATGCTGTAGATTTTATTAATAGTCCATTTTATCAGTGAGGTTCAGAGAGGTTAAATAACCTGTTCGAGGTCATACCACTAGAAAGAAGAAGAACTAAAATACTAGAAAGAAGAAGAACTAGAAAGAAGAAGAACTAAAATACTAGAACTCAGGCAGCCTAAAGTCTGGCACCTGTGCTCTCAACCTCTGCACTGCTGACACCAGTCTGCCTACCTTTCCAGGCTCATGGTGTCATATTCCTCTCAGACCTTAAGCTCTTGCTGAACTGTTTGCCGTGCTATTTATGACACTGTATCTTCGCTCATGGGGCTCCCTCTGCGTGGATTACCTTCCCCATCTCTGTTCTGCCTGGACAACACCAACTTAACACCTCCTCAATAGATACTTTCCTGACTCTCCCACCTGGAATTGACTGGCCTTTCCTTTGTGCCCTCCCTGTATTCGTTATGTACTTCTGTTATAGCACCTGCAACATTCATCTTTCTGCCAGATTGTAACTTGCAGGTTGATGTTGTGTCCTGTTTTTTTTTAGTCGGGACAAAGGAGGAAGGGAGAGAGACAGGGAGAAAAAACCCTGCAATTTTCCTCTAATTTCTTCAACATTTACCAGTTAGGTGCCTCTGGTTTGGTGGCACATAACTCTGTCATGGTGCAGAGCCCTTCACAGCCTGTTTCCAACCAGGCATTGTCCCCTGCATAGCCTGTGCTGTAGCCGTACGAAACATCTCACTGCTTCCTAAACACTGTACTTTCGTACCTCTTTGCTTATTCATTTCTCTCTCGCTTGAATGCATGTCTTGTCCTCCTCTGCCTGGCCATCACCCACTTACCCTTCAAGACCCAGGTCCAGTATTCCCTTCCTGAGGCTCTGACCTCCATCCCTTGGACTAAATTAATTGCAACTCCATCTCTGTGCCACACCACTTTGAAGAGATGGGCTTGTGTGTTCACACGTTGTTGTCCTCTGCTCTTTGAGGTCTAGGACTTGTGCACTGTCTCAGCCAAGTACTGCACCCGGAGCATGAGAAGTATCCAGTAAGGATTTGTTACCTTGAGTAAATAATAGCTCAGTAGTCTTTTTAGCTTACAAAGCATATTCTAGTATGACTTGATCCTTACAGTAACCCTGAAGGAGGTAAAGGTATTTTATCCTTTCAGTTTTAACAGTTGAGGAAAGTGAGAATTAGAAGAATGAAGTGACTTTCCCAAGGTCATACAGCTAGTGAAGGATGGAGCTGAAGAGCAGGCATGAGGCTTCTGGCCAGAATTACTTGCTGTTACTATTAAATATGCCCCCACCTTGCTCTGCTTTCATACCTCATCTCTTAACAATTGGAAGAACTGAATTTATCCTGCCTCAAGCTTGCCCCCCTAAACTCTGTAGCTGGATGCAAGTGCTCTGCCTCCCTGCTCTTCACTTGCAGCTGATGTTGCCTGTTGAACTTCTGCCTCAGTTCTGTGTGATGACAGGAGGCCCAGGGAGGGAGAAACTAGACGAACACATAGCATTGTTAGAAATTGGAGGCCAGCCAGAGCTTTACTTAAATCCTTGGCAATTTTTCATCTCTTCTCAGGCCCCCAGCCTTACAGTTCCAATGGCATTTTCTCATCTTGGAATATTTCACAGAGATTCACTGCTCATCGGAATCATTGCTCCATGTTGGAATTCTTTGAACTTTGGGCTGAGAATTAGGGATCAAATCTGTTTTTTGTAATTCAGGCATCCTTTGCTTTGCTCCCCAAGTACACATGAACTACATTAGTGTTGCCATTGGCAAGTAGAATGATGTAAGATCAAAACAGCCAAGCCCCTCAAGTGCTAGATTTAGTTGACCTAATCTCTTGGATTCCCAAGTATCTCTTTAGGAAACAGTTTGTTCTTGCATAAGCAAATCAATGCCTCTTTATTAGCTGAGAACACTGTTGGTCCAATCATAAAAGAGATTTAAGGATGTAAGCATCTGAAATATATAAATAACCTAATTTAGAACACAAGTCCTACAAATCGAAGAGTTCTGCTCATATGCCAGAACCATCACAAATAAAAACCTAGGGCTTCCCTGGTGGCGCAGTGGTTGAGAGTCCGCCTGCCGATGCAGGGGACACGGGTTCGTGCCCCGGTCTGGGAGGATCCCACATGCCGCGGAGCAGCTGGGCCCATGAGCCATGACTGCTGAGCCTGCACATCCAGAGCCTGTGCTCCGCAACGGGAGAGGCCACAGCAGTGAGAGGCCTGCGTACTGCAAAAAAAAAAAAAAAAAACCCTAGAGCTTTAAGTGAGATTTTATTCACATTATCCTTGATATATCTCTGGGTTCTGGTAGCTGATAAAGTATCCCAAAGAGAACTTCAAGAAAGGCTGAAACGATGAGACAGAACTGAGAGCATGAGCTCCTGAAAAGGAGGAGGAAGGCTTTCTCTGGTCAGTTTCTACTGACTGCGGAGGTTAGTGGGTAGAAAGGAAGGAAAGCATTTAAGCTAACAGATGGACTAATTCTTTCCATCTTTAGTCATGTATGCAGTCTAGAAGCAACTGGCCTTCCTGGAATTTTAGTTAAGAATTCCAGATAAACCAGCAAAAGTTTTTAACTCCAAAGTTTTACTAATGTTCTCAATTTTTCTCCGCCTCTTTAAGGCTCTCTAGCTGAACACAGGGTGGGAGAATGCTCTAATGGTTCCAGGCACTCTCTCTTGCGCAGCCTCTGTGCTGTGGCCACATGAGATGGAGACTGGCAGTGGAGTGTAATTTAAGAGATTGATGGAGTCGTGCTGGTCAGATGCTGAGGAGAGGAATGTTTCCTTTGTTGCCCAACTGTGACTGTATGGTGGTGGTTTGTGACCATGTCTGCCTAGACCTGAGTTTTCAGGGCTTGATTTCACCCTGAATGCATCTCGACCCCCACTGAAGGTTTTGGTTCTACATTGGGACTTGGATTCTCTACTCCCTGAGCATTAGTGCCTGCCTATTAAGTAAAGATACCCTTGGTGGATTTTAGAATCCTCCTCATCCGCAGAGAATCTTTGTTAATCAGGGTTGGCTGTTACCACTGTCAGATTCCTTAAAACTTAAGGAACTTTCAAAACAGGCGATAGGATTCTCATCTGCAAAGAGCCTCACACTTTGCTCCCCCATCGCACTCTACTTACTCCAAAAGGGGCCCTCAGCCCCCACTCTTATTCCCTGTGTTCGAGCACAGTTCTCTCCAGAGTGAAAAGTCTGTGACAACTGTTATCTGTTTTTTTTTTAGTATTGGGCTTTTCTGGAGGATAAATTTGGCCTTTGAATCAGTATAGAATTTTCCCTCTTACAGTTTAGAAATCTATAAATTCAGAAATCCATCTGAAGCTACCAGGCTCACTCTTACTTTCCCTGTATCTTTTAATAAGTATAGATGAGAGTAAATAACATACTCTTCTCTTTAAAACTTTCTCCTCTGACCTATATATTGTTCTTCAACATAATGTGGATCAAGGAAGTTGAGCTGCTTGTGTTTTCTTTTAAGAGTCTTCGAGCAAAACTTTTCTAGATCAGGCTTTCTGCAGGTGTTAAAGAATACTGCATGACAGTCGTTAGTTCTTTTTTTGTGGGGGGGCTCTTATAATTTAATAATGTTGTTAATACGTTGTTTCTACCCTTCAAGCATCATGGAAGCCTTGTGAGGGGAAAGAGCATTGAACTCAGAGTCAAGAGACAGTGATCTGACACTTTCCAGCTAAATGGTCTTACAAAGTTATTTAACTTCTCTAGACAGTGCTTTTCTCATGTGTAAACTGAGTGTATTAGAGTTAAGTAATCTTTAAAGTCCCTTTGGGCTCAGATTCTGATTCCAAGCACTTAAGTGCAATATATTCCCTTTGCTAAAGCCACTTAGAAATTGGGCGAAGCTGTTTATTTTTTCATAACTTCAAGCCAATCTTCTAAAAATTGGGAGAGCAGAGTTTTCCTTGGCTTACTAATGCATGGTGATTGGGGAGGATTGGCTTGGTCTCAAAATTTAGTCATTCATTAATTTTTTTTTTGGCTGTGTTAGGTCATCGTTACTGTGCGTGGGCTTTCTCCAGTTGCGGTGAGCGGGGGCTACTCTGTTGAGGTGCGCAGCCTTCTGATTATGGTGGCTTCTCTTGTTGCGGAGCCTGGGCTTTAGGCGCGTGGGCTTCAGTAGTTGTGGCACACGGGCTCAGTAGTTGTGGCTCACGGGCTCTAGAGTGCAGGCTCAGTAGTTGTGGCACACAGGCTTAGTTGCTCCGTGGCATGTGGGATCTTCCCGGACCAGGGCTCGAACCCGTGTCCCCTGCATTGGCAGGTGGATTCTTAACCACTGCACTACCAGGGAAGCCCCATTCATTAATTTTTAAAAATAGCTATGTTGAGATTTAATTCACATATCACATAATTCACCCATTTAAAGTGTACATTTCAATGGCTTTTATTGTATTCACAGAGTTTCGCAGCCATCACCACAATCAATTTTAGAATATTTTCCTCATCCCCCAAAAGAAACCCTGTACCCTTTAATCATTATCCCTAACCAACCCCCCATCCTCTCCCCCAGCCCTAGGCAACCACCAATCTACCATCTGTCTCTATAGATTTGCCAATTCTAGATATCTCATACAAATTGAATCATACAATATGTGGTTCTTTGTAAGTGGCTTCTTTCACATGTCATAATATTTAGGCATTTGGATTATTTTCACTTTTTGGCTGTTGTGAACAATGAATGCTGCTATGAACATTCATTCATGTACAAGTTTTGTTTTTGTTTTTTTCTGGACATGTTTTTAATTCTCTTGGATATATACCTAGGAGTGGAATTACTGAGTCGTATGGTAAATTGTGTTTAGCCTTTTGAGGAACTGTCAGACTGTTTTCCAAAGCAGCTGCATCATTTTACATTCTCACTGGGAATGTATGAGGGTTCCAGTTTCTCTATAGCCTCATCAACACTTATTATCTGTCTTTTTTTTTTTTGCGGTACGCAGGCCTCTCACTGTTGTGGCCTCTCCCGTTGCGGAGCACAGGCTCCGGACGCGCAGGCTCAGTGGCCATGGCTTACGGGCCCAGCCGTTCCGCGGCACGTGGGATCTTCCCGGACCTGGGCACGAACCCGCGTCCCCTACATCGGCAGGGAAGCCCCTATCTGTCTTTTTGATTGTAGCCATCCTAGTGGTTGTGAAGTGGTATCTCACTGTAGTTTGATTTACATTTTCCTTATGGCTAATGATATTGAGCATCTTTTCATGAGTTTGTTAGCCATTTGTACATATTCCTTGGAGATTTCTAAAGAACTAATTTTGATGGTGATTTTCACAGGGAGTACAAACAGGTAAGGACCTGGATAGTTGAAGTTTTTCACTCATCTTGTTTGCTAACAGCAGCATGATTATTTGTTGGAAAGAAACATATATATGGATGCTTTCTGAGCACTCTTGGCTTCACTTGGCTGCCTCTAATACTTTCCTGGTGCTTAGTCCACCAGACTTTTTCTTAGGAGATTTGTGGAAAACTTCAGAGGCAATGTAGCATGTACAGAAATGGTGACGACTTTAGAAGGGGGCAGACCTGGGTTTGGTTAGCCTGGTCATTGAGCCGTATGATCGTGGGATGTTAATTGAGCCCTCCAAATCCCCCCTCTGCATCTGAACATTTTTTGATGTAAAAGCACTAGTAAGTGTTAGCGAGTTCTTTTTTTTTTTAATTATCATAGTTCCTTATTTTTTATTATTTATTTTTTATTTTTGGCTGTGTTGGATCTTTGTTGCTGTACTTGGGCTTTCTCTAGTTGCGGTGAGTGGGGGCTGCTCTTCGTTGCGGTGCGCGGGCTTCTCATCGCGGTGGCTTCTCTTGTTGCGGAGCATGGGCTCTAGGCGCACGGGCTTCAGTAGTTGTGGCTCACGGGCTTCAGAGCGCAGGCTCAGTAGTTGTGCACAGGCTTAGTTGCTCTACGGCATGTGGGATCTTCCTGGACCAGAGCTCCAACCCGTGTCCCCTGCATTGGCAGGCAGATTCTTAACCACTGCGCCACCAGGGAAGCCCCTAGTTCTTTATCCTTCTCTAGGCAGAGCTGTGTCCAGTATGCTTCAGAAACAGACTACTGTTCTCTGTTGAAAATTATCTGAGAAAAAAAAAAATCTTACTATACTCCCTTCCCCCATTACTTTTGTCTATATCTCTCTACTGGTTTTCATAGTTACTTAGTTATTATAATCACACAAAGACTGAGAAACAGTAAACTAGGACTCATGTAAATTTCTTGTAAGGTGGTTGAATTTTGCTATTCACAGGTGGAAAACATTAACCGGAATTTTCAGAAGGAGATATTGGGGCCTTGATGTAAAACTAACTTTACATTTCAAGTACTTCCTTTTTCTTGGTGTTTGGTATCCTACTGATAACACGATCTCACCTGGTCCGCAGCCCTGTGTAATTTATTTAAATAATTACTTGATGACCACTCCCGATTTTTATACCCTATGTTCAGGTCTTACCTGTCAATAATAAGTCCCTCATTATTGTTTCTTCTCTTCTTTTTTTTATAAATTTATTTTATTTTATTTATTTATTTTTGGCTGCACTGGGTCTTCGTTGCTGCGTGTGGGCTTTCTCTAGTTGTGGCGAGTGGGGGCTACTCTTCATTGCAGTGCGTGGGCTTCTCATTGCGGTGGCTTCTCTTGTTGTGGAGCACGGGTTCTAGGCGCGCAGGCTTCAGTAGTTGTGGCACGTGGGCTCAGTAGTTGTGGCTCGTGGGCTCCAGAGCGCAGGCTCAGTAGTTGTTGCACATGGGCTTAGTTGCTCCGCGGCATGTGGGATCTTCCCGGACCAGGGATTGAACCCGTGTCCCCTGCATTGGCAGGCGGATTCTTAACCACTGCACCACCAGGGAAGTCCCTGTTTCTTCTCTTCTTAATCCTAATAACAAGTATTTAATAATTTCTGACTTTTTAAAACCTACTGTTCATTTAAAATCTGATTTCCATTCCACCACTCTCTAGAAAATTATTCTCACAAAAAGCACTCTTATTTGTAGGAAAATTCAGAAAGCCTTTCTTAGTTTTCGCCCTCCTTGTCCTGTAGCATTTGATACTGGTGATCATCTCTTCCTTGATTATACTTTCTTGGTTTGTTGCCTACCTCTTTCACTGCCTTTTCCCCTACCCACCCCGCCTCCTTTGTTGATTGCTTTCCCATCTCCTGCCTTCTAGTTTTGGCTATTCCTTCAGGCTCAGTCCTTAGCCCTCCGCTCTTCTTTTCTCCCTAACACTGAAAGCCCAACATTTCCCATGTCTTTGGCTAGCACCTCTATGCATATGACTTCTAAACTTAAGTTCTCATCTGCCCCAGATTAAATTCTGGTATTTTCAGCTGCTTCAAGAACATTTCCATTTGTAGCTCCTTTGCTGTTGTTTTAAATTCAACATACTTCAGATTGAACTTGTCAAATCAAACTTCCTTTCCAACTCTTATGACCTGCTGATTTCTTGAGTGGTGCACTGTGGTTGAACCCTTGGACCCACATGAGGGAGGGGTCTTGAAATCTTAGAGCCACTGGTGTGTTGGAGTCAACTGTCATGGGCTCGTGAGAGCCAAATATTAAACTTTCAGGAATTTTGTGAGCTATATTTGCTAAGCACAGCCATTATTAAAAATTAAATTATGTAAACTTACAATTAAATAAATTGTATTTAAAATAAAGGTAATAAATATTCAAAGCTCATCACTTCAGTTACTTTACTATGTTATTACCATCTGTGCTCTTGAGGTCAGTTATGTCTGTTGTATCTCTCTGATGGAAATTATATATATTGGTGTGCTACTGTACATTTCTTCCCAACATTGCTTTTAGTGATATTATATTAATAGCTTGAAATTGGTCATTTCAATAGAGTATTTACACCATGAAAATCAACAAGTGATACAAGTCTGGGGTAAATGTATTGTTTCATTCATTGTCTAAACTTAAGAAAGTGAGGGAGAAAATGTTAGTATTGCAGATTAAACTAAAATATGTGTCATATTGTCAGTAGCACAAAAAAATTGAAGAAATATTCTTTAAATATTTGAAACCTATATTTAATTTTTAAATATTTGAAACCTATTATTCAATTTATCATGAACCATTTTCTCCAGTTGGGTTATCTACCTGTCAACTTCTTATTCCTTCGCACACACGTACAAACATGCATGTCTTGCATGTTTCCACCCCTATACCTAGCCTTATGTGGTTTTCCCCTGCTCTTTCTTTCTATCAAACATTTTCTAATCCTTCAAGTCCTTTCTTTTCTAGGAAGTTTACTAAGATGTTTCCACCCTTTATCTTTTCTGATTTGCAATCTGTTTTGAATGCTAGAATATTATAGTTGGAAAGGACTTATAGTTCAATCTTCGACGTGAATGTAGAAATTCCAATATCCTAGTCTCTGCTTGAAAAACTCCAGTGACTAGAAATCCACTATTCTGAGAGTAAACCCTTTCTCTTATTGTCTAGAAAATTAATTATGTTGAAAAGAATCTTCTTCCTTGTAATTTCCAATTGTCTTCTGATTCTGTGTTTGAGCATATCAGTGAAGTTGTCACTAGACTTGGAATGAATCAGTCACTTTAGGCACTTCCCACAGCTATGTGACCATAACTTCTCAGAGCCTTAGCTTCCTCAGTTTCTGTTATAGAATGGGAGTAATAAGTAAACTTCACAAGGCAGTTGTTTGGATTAAGTAAATAAAATGAGATTATGTCTGATTACAAAGCATTGTAGTAATGGCAAAGACTAATATCAGAAAGACCAGGGCTTCCCTGGTGGTTGGGAGTCTGCATGCCGACGCAGGGGACACGGGTTCGTGCCCCGGTCTGGGAAGATCCCACATGCCACGGAGCGGCTGGGCCCGTGAGCCATGGCCGCTGAGCCTGCGCGTCTGGAGCCTGTGCTCCGCAATGAGAGAGGCCACAACAGCGAGAGGCCCGCGTACTGCAAAAAAAAAAAAAAAAAAAAGAAAGACCAAACTGAGGCCCGTCTTTCCACTTGTGACCTTAGGCAAGTTACTTAACCTCTTTGTGTCTCATTTCCTCATGTGTAAAACAGGAATAATAATACCTACCTTATGGATATGAGGGATAGATGAGATAACATCTAAAGCATTAGCACAATGTTTGACATTACCCACACATTTTTCTAAAGTGATATCTATTTGTTTTTGCATAGTTTCAGTTATAAAATTAGAATTGTTTTTTCCCAAAAGAAAAGTATTTCTCAAGTTCACTATTAGAAGTGTTTGGTAAGGGGCTTCCTTGGTGGCGCAGTGGTTAAGAATCCGCCTGCCAATGCAGAGGACACGGGTTCAAGCCCTGGTCCAGGAAGTCCCACATGCCATGGAGCAACTAAGCCCATGTGCCACAACTACTGAGCCTGCGCTCTGGAGCCCACCATCCACAACTGCTGAAGCCCATGTGCCACAACTACTGAAGCCCTCGTGCTTAGAGCCCATGCTCTGCAACAAGAGAAGCCACCGCAGTGAGAAACCCATGCACCGCAACAAAGAGTAGCCCCCACTCTCTGCAACTGGAGAAAGCCCGCACGGAGCAACGAAGACCCAACTCAGCCAAAAATAAATTAAAAAAAAAAAGTATTTGGTAAGAAAGGGGTTAAATTAAGGTACACCGTATGGAATACTGGGTATCTAGCATTTTAGTTTCCTTCGTAGCACTCTGGAAGGCTTTTCTGACTCTGACTGGTCTCATCTGTCCATCATTGGCCGTCATTTCACATTTTGGTCCATAATAATTCCTGAGATGTTTCAGGATGATTAAGACTCCCCATCCCTAGTCCAGACTTTCTGGAGTATTTTTCATGGTTGGCTGGAGTATGTAATGGATCTGGCTTCAATTTACTTATTAATTATAAATTTACTTATTTATTTTATATTTATTTTTGGCCGCGTTGCGTGTTTGTTGCTGCACGCGGGCTTTCTCTAATTGTGGTGAGTGGGGGCTACTGTTCGTTGCCGTGCGTGGGCTTCTCATTGCGGTGGCTTCTCTTGTTGCGGAGCGTGGGCTGTAGGCACGCGGGCTTCAGTAGTTGTGGCTCACAGGCTCAGTACTTGTGGCTTGCGGGCTCTAGAGCACAGGCTCAGTAGTTGTGGCGCACGGGCTTAGTTGCTCCGCGGCATGTGCGATCTTCCTGGACCAGAGCTCGAACCCGTGTCTCCTGCATTGGCAGGCGGATTCTTAACCACTGTGCCACCAGGGAAGTCCCTGGCCTCAATTAAAAGAAAAACACACATACACTTCTGTTAAGTGTTACCATTTCATATGTATTATACTCCAACCTGAAAATTCCTGAATTTTTTGTTGTTTCCAGTTTCAAATTCTTTAATTTGTGTTTACCTAGGACCAGAGATTCTTGTGTAGATAATAAAATAATTCAAGATAGAATAAAAATCAGTCTGTTTCACTCTCATGCACAGGTCCGGAAGCACATCAATGATCTTTATGAAGATCTGCGGGATGGCCATAACCTGATCTCTCTGCTGGAGGTCCTCTCAGGCATCAAACTGGTGAGCTTGTCTCTTCTCCTAATCAGTTGACCTCACAGGTGTGGCCCTATTAATGACATATGGGTCCACCTTGTTGAGTGCTGGGGCAGTGACTGTCACTGTGTCCTCTGTTACATGGGAGGAAAAAGTAGAAGAGGTAATTGGTGTACTTTATAACTCAGACTTAACACTTTATAAATGCTGTAATTTCATCTTAATTTAACCTGATGTATCATATATTCTCATTTCTTGATGGAATCAAGTATCAGTTCTGTTCCTTTCATATTTGCATGTTTTCTCCTTACTTGTTCTTTATCTATTTATAGATGCTAGTGTTTCAGGAATAGCAGATTTACATTTAAAGGTTTTTGAATAAGGTGTATTTTTCTTCCTACAGCTTTATTTCTAGTCTATATAGACTCCTCCTATTTTTGCTTCTACCTATGAATTGTTCTATTTCTATATTCAACAAAGACGTGAAATTTACATTTAAAAGCCCAGGTATTTAGAGTCATTTTTTTCCAAATCACCTCACTCTCTCCCTTCTGGGATTCACTGTCTTTCACAGGGTCGGAGAAGTGCTGAAGTTGCTGTCTGAGCATAGCCCCAGACGGAGTACATCTGGGCTCCTTGGATAATTAAACATGCCTGCTTCCTCCCCAGATGTATTAAATGTGGCTTGTGGAAACACTTACCTGTCTGAGGGCAAAGGCTGTCTGAACCTCTTGGCTCATGAGTTCTTATCTTCACTTTGTTTGAGGGATCAGCGTAACCTCTCTGTGGGCTCATTGTTTCCTATATGGGAGCCTAATGGAAGCCTGTGATCCTATGCAGCTCCTGCTCTAACTCGAGCGTTGCAGACAACATACTTTTCATTTAGAAAAGGCCAGGGCTGAATACTGGAAACACCTGTGAGGGAGGAGCGCTCTGGAGAGGCACACCGCTCGAGGAGCTGGTGGAGCCAGCGTGCTCACCGCCTTTGGTGAATTCTTAGTCATTGTTGGTTGTGTTTCAAGAGCAGGATTTGGCACATTAGATTTCACTCCCTAAGTAATAGCTTCTTCCACGGTTGGAGCTTGCCTTCCCCTGGGGCCTTTGTTTTGGTTTCACTTTTTTTTTGGTCTTACAGTAGAATTAATTTTATAATGTTTAGTGGCCTAAAATTGACAGATGCTTTTATTAACATAGCCAGTACATATGATTTCTAGTTCTTCTCTGGCCCTCATTTATAAATCTCCTAAATAATCAGAATTTTACTTTCACTGTGCTGGACTTAACAGTGCTCACAAAGTTATATTTTGGGCAGTTTGGTTGGTATATTTGATGAACTTGTAGTGATTTTATATTGAAAAGTGATTCTTTTCAGTGATGTTGCTTAAAAAACAGGTTAAAACCACTCCAATCTGATTTCTTTTTCTAACCTTTGAAAACCTACAGGTGTTTATGGAGATAGTCATAAAATATCATCTTTTCACCAAAAACCACCCAAATATGTCTTTCATGGTTATTCTCATCCTCCTCTCTGCCTTACTTGATTCACAGAAGTAGGGAGGGTGGGTGGCCGTGGAGAATTAAAGCTGTGTTTCAACAAAAGAAGTGTTCAGTATAACCATCTGCTCTGGTCTTAATTTGGTTTTTGCATCTTTCTGGAGGTGGGAGGGTATTTTCATATTTATTTTCACCTTTTTTTTTTCCTGCATTCATTTCCTTTTCGTTCATGTGTTGTGAATTTCCTGTTTCTCTGTCATGTCTTTCTCTTGGTTGGTGGCCAAAGGAGCCAGCAGGGCTGAAGACCCTCCGTCTGGTGAGCATGCCCTCCTGGCGCCATACAAACAGCAAGGAGCAGGAGGAAGATGATGATGATGATGATGTAGTAGGTCCTCCTGGGGCCACCAGCATCCCAGCCGCACTGCAGGGCCATCAGAGAGTTTGGGGTTCTCTAGGTCTCCAAGTAGCTCAGTTACCAGTTGCCTTCGTCCCTGTCCGCCTGGGAATTTGGGTCCCAAAGAAAGTGGTTAAAACTAATTGTGCCTCTTGCCACTGTTAGATGATCCTGGAGTGGGAATTGTTTTGCTTATCTGAGAGTAGCTGGCACGAAAAGAATAAGGGTGTTCGGTGGCATCAAGTCCCTTTGTGACCTGGAGACCCATGGCTTTCTGGTGGCCTTGCTATGTTGTCTGAGTCGAGATCACAGAATCGTGGAAAGCTTAGTTGACAGCACGACAGTTATTGCTTATGACTCCACACTCCGGACTAACGGGGACTGTCCATCTCTCTGGCCTCCAGGTTCTCACCACGCACCATGTCATTTGTTTTCAGAAGAGCCTGGTGTTTGCAAACCACTCACTGCATGGAGATACCCTGCTTGGTCAATAACATCTCTAGTTGCTGTAGAGGACAGATATTTAACTTGCATGTTCTTAAGCATATTTTTGGTGGGGAGTACTTAGGAGTAAAGATTAGAGTGTGTAAGAAGGCCCTTTTCTGCTTGCAGGCTCTAAGCTATAGCCTGTGATCTTTCTCCAGAAAGAGGGCTTAGGCAATATCCCCATTCCCTGTCCTCTTAAAGTCATCTTTTCACCTCATTGATCTCCCTTCCCATTGCCTTAGAGTCTTCAGTTTCACAGGCTGTGTCATCTTCTAAGCTATAGTCACAATTAGTTTAGCTGAAATGACTGAGAAGAGGTTCTCACTAAGAAGATTTTTCCTAAAACTTTGACTTTGAAGTTATTCTGTTTCACAGAGAGGCCTCATCCTCTCTGTCGATTACTCTTGTTTGGAAGTTTTGCTTAGAAGGGCTAGGGGACCCCCACAGAGATGCTTCCACCCCATCTTTCCATGTGGTGGGTTACTTTTTGCCCATTTCAACCTGGGGCAGTGTTTCTTCTGTGCAGGTGCCCACAACAGAGCTACCTTGTATTTTATTGGCCTTTAATTAGTACCAATTTGACATTTACATATGAATTGGGTATGATCTAGTGAGAGTAATGTTTTAGTCCCAGTTGTAGTAAAATAAAAACAACATTGGAAAGTGAGCAGGAGAAAATGTTCCAGAGGTAGGTAGCAGTCCCTGTACCCACTGGGGAAACACTTCCTGCACTTCTGGATGGATAGGAGTTGAGCAGTGGACGAGGCAGTGGGGACGGGCACCAGGGGCCCTGGGTGAAGGTGGGCCTCTCCCCCGTGGCTGTTATGACATCCAGGACTGAGTGACTGGCAGGAAATACCTTTCTTTGGAGGACTGTGTTGAACAGCCCTACGTCATCAAGGTCTTTTTTGCTCTGGGTATTTCATACTGGGGTAAAGGGTGGCTTTGCTACACCAACACCCATCTTCCTAGAAAATAGGTTTCTTCCTGATTTCTGCCTTCCATTCTAGGTTTTTTCACTTGCTTGTTGAGCATGTGTAACTCCTCATTCCCTAGTATAAAATTGGCTACCTCTAGTTTCTCTTGCCAGGTTTGTAATACAGTTGGCTGTGTCCATTACTGTGCAGTATGCAATTAGGACTTTCTACCGTTCCTTACAATAGCATTTAACTGCGATTCTGGGAGCCATAGAGGCAAGTCTTTGTTCCCATTAACGTCACATCCAGAATCAAGTTCTGCCACGTACGACTGCAGAAGAACCCGTAGAGGAGCTGCGGCACTGCCTAAGCATTTGCATTCACACGGGCTGTGTGTTCACGGGGATCCTAGTGGTAAACAAGGCCTTCTGGGGCCTCAGCAAGCATGGTGAAAACACACACAGGTCCTGCCCTGGGGGGTGCTTTATGGGATGCTCCCACGCCTGGCTTCAGTCATGAGGAATTCTTTGTGGTCTTTTAGTCCTTGAAATGAAAGAGGAAAGTGGTCTGCACGGGTAAATTGGTGTAGCTGAAATTAACATCCCTTTTGTTTGTTTGTTTGCAGCCCCGGGAGAAGGGCAGGATGCGTTTTCACAGGCTGCAGAATGTGCAGATTGCTCTGGACTTCCTAAAGCAGCGACAGGTAAGAGTGTCCCGTGTGTTCCCCATTCTGCCAGGGAATGTTGGCATCGGGTCCCTAGATGTTCTCAGTGCCCCTGGCATGTCCTCAGTAAATCTGACCGATGCAGTTCTGAGTCTTGCTTCCTAGTGAGCAGCTGTATTGTGTTTGAACAAATCATTTGGTGGTCCTTACATAGAGTTTGTGGCCTGTCTGAGGGGGGGAGAGTCTTAGAGAAGAGCAAGGTATGAAAGATTGCCTCACCTCGGGTGGAGGTCAAAGGGAAGATGAAAAATAAACCAGCTCAGAAGATGGGAAAAGGTACATCGTCTCGGAAGAGGGAAAACCAGAGTGCTCCATCATCATGAGAACTGGGTGAGGGGATGGTCAGGATAGCTGAACGGCACATGGAGCTGAGGCGAAGCTCTCAGCTGTGCAGCACTGATGACTTAAGAGAACAGCCTCAGTAGAGCAGAAAAGTGTTTAGGACATAGTAAAGAAGCTTTTCCCTCTTTACTAAATAAGGAAGGGAGGATAAAGAAGCAAGATGGCAACATATTTTTAGACATAGGGAGAGAAGCCAACGAAGAGAGGAGAACAGAATGAGAGCAAGGAGGAGTACGAGTCAGAGCCTGTTACCCTGGAAGGTGCCTTGGAGATCCTCTAGTCCAGCCTTTTTGTTTCATACGGAAGGAAACTGAGAAATGACCTGCCCCAAATCACACAAGGTAGAGCAAAGCTGGGACTTCCACTGAGGTCTCCTGACACTTGTTTAACGCTCCTTCCGTGCTGCTTTCTACACACGTTTCCTCCTCCCATTGCTTCCTAATTGATGGAACCAAGCCCAGGGATAGAGGGATGAGATACAGAGCACAGCTGACGTGGTTTCTTTGAAAAAGAAAGGAAAAAAATGCCTCTTCTGTGATACAGGGAGGAGGAAGGAAGGAGGGATAAAGACAAAAGAGAAAGTTTGTGGAGAGGAGGAAGGTGGATGGATGAAGGAGTCAGAGATAATCTGCCTAGAGGGCTGTTTGGAGAGACTTGGTATAGCTGCAGTCGCCAGGCAACAGCACCGGTCACGATGACATTAGATGGTACACATATTTTTGGAGTTAGTTCATTTCTGTCACTCTTATCGGTAATTCTCATTAACTTGGGAAATTCTTTTTCTGTGTACTCCTGTAGCAGTTTGCTTCTAATATAATACTTATTACTTTATTGTTATTTCTGTTTGCTGTAATGCATTGTAGGCCCGTGAGGACAGGGAACGTGATCTTACTTAACATTTTTATCTTCATCACCTGTCATCATGAATGGTCCATAATCAGCACTTAATAAATATTTGTTGAATAAATTGATAAATGAAAAGAGGTAGGAGAATTGGAGGCTGACGTGTTTAGGGGACCAGAGAGAGCAGTGTTGGAATGTCTGTATGTAGAGTTACAGGAAACCAGAGAGGGCCTTAATGGGCAAAAGGTGAATTGAGAAGAACTGATTAGCTAGAAATATAAATAAGGATGGAGAGGAGATTGGTTACTTGGCTACAGTAAAAATGTGAGCGGTTAACCGTGGACACAGAGAAGGGCAGAGAGAGCTCTAGAGCAGTTCTTGCTTATGGTGAGGTTGTAGCTGTGCAGGTGTCCAAAGCAGAGTGAAAATGAAGGTCATCAGAAGTGGGAAGGCAGACAGGTTGTACAGATGGGTGATACTTGGGTCATCGAGATGAGTGTGACAGTTATCAAGAAAGGTGGTAGAAGATGAGGTAGGAAAGGTAGGAGTTAGGTGTGAAGTCTCCAAGGAACAGATTGGCAGAGGTTGGAAGGTGGCTTGGCCAAGGAAGGTAGACTTCAGAAAACAAGGGGAAGGCTGACAGAGTTGGGACTGAGGAACGTGGACTTGGCTGATACTGCCAGCCTGCCAGCTGTGGGCTGCTTGTGATTAGAAAACCTGCACTCAGACCAGAAGCAGGTTGTCCCACTCCCAATATACAGAAGAGGAAACTGCGATACAGAAAAGGGAAAGAATTTGCCCAGGTGTCTTGGTCGTTCAGGTTGCTGGAACACAGTATCACAGCCCTGGTGGCTTATAAACAACAGAAACTTATTTCTCACAGTTCTGAACGCTGGGAAGTCCAAGATCGAGGCAGATTTGGTATCTGGTGAGGTCCTGTTCAGAGATGGCTTTTAGCTGTGACCTCACATGATGGAAAGGTCGAGGGAGCTTTCTGGGTCTCTCTCTTTTTTTTTTTTTTTGCAGTACGTGGACCTCTCACTGTTGTGGCCTCTCCAGTTGCGGAGCACAGGCTCCGGATGTGCAGGCTTAGTGGCCATGGCTCACGGGCCCAGCCGCTTCGCGGCATGTGGGATCTTCCAGGACCGGGGCACGAACCCGTGTCCCCTGCATCGGCAGGTGGACTCTCAACCACTGCGCCACCAGAGAAGCCCTCTGGGTCTCTCTTATAAAGATACTAATTCCATTCCCTCAAGGCCTAATCACCCCCAGAAGGTCCCACCTCCATATACCTTCAGATTGGGTGTTAGGATTTAACATATGAATTTTGGAGGAACACAAGCATTCAGTCTACAGCACCGGTCACCATAGTGTAAGGGAGAAGTGAGGCTTCTGTTTGAGGTCACTAGGTTCTTTAGTACATGAAGATTTCAGTTCAATTGAAGAGATAAAGGAAGGGCAGCTTCAGGACGGTTTGCCACAGTTGTCAGGACCTCCATGAGGGTACAACAGACACTCGCAGGGGTGGAGGTGGAACTGGAAGTAGGCTGGTTTTCCAGCCTACTCTCGGTTTCAGCACTGAAAGGCCCACGTCCCAGGAAACCCCTCAGTTTCCAGCAGCCAGGGATGGTTGGTCACCCTGGTGGGGGAAGGGCCTGTGTGTCTGTGCACATCGTGTTGCTGGAATGAGATTTTAGGAGTAAAGCATATGCTATGGGAGGTGTGGGTAGGTGGGGATGTCTGCGACAAAGGAGGGGAAATAGATGGGAGCAGGCCAGAGACCAGTGAGGGACAAGGGGCAGATCTCTCTCTCTCAACCTTGAAGAAATAAGAAAGAAAAAGAAAAAAGTCAGGGCTGTGGTGACTTAATTAAAAAGCAACTCATAATAGCATGTGCTTGCAAGGTTGCTTTGCTGGTGGGATTGCAAAATGGTACAGTCACGCTGGAAGATACTGGTTGGCCAAAAAGTGCGTTCGCTTTTAAAGTAAAAATCAGACACATTTTTCGTTTTCGCCGAGAACTTTATTGAACAAATATATTCGCCCTTTTGTTCCACTGCTTTCTGCCATTTTTCAGGCAACTTCGTAATTCCATTTTCCCAAAACTTTTTATCTTTTTGAGCAAAGAACTGTTCCAGGTGCCTTTTACAGTCTTCCAGGGAATTTAAATTTTTTCCATTAAGAGAATTTTGTAAATACCTAAATAAATGGAAATCTGAAGGTGCACTGTCTGGTGAGTACAGTGGGTGAATCAGAACTTCGCAGCCAAGCTGTAACAGTTTTTGCCGGTCATCAAAGAAACTTATGGTCTTGGCGTTATCCTGATGGAAAATTATGAGTTTTCTGTTGACTAATTCTGAACGCTTTTTATCGAGTGCTGCTTTCACTTGGTCTAATTGAGAGCAGTACTTGTTGGAATTAACGGTTTGGTTTTCCAAAAGGAGCTCATAATAGAGGACTCCCTTCCAATCCCACCATGTACACAACATCACCTTCTTTGGATAAAGACCGGCCTTTGGTGTGGTTGGTGGTGGTTCATTTCGCTTGCCCCACAATCTCCTCTGTTCCGCATTATTATACAGTATCCACTTTTCATCGCCCATCACAATTTATTTTGAAAATGGGACGTTTTCATTACATTTCAGTAGAGAATCACAGGCGGAAATACGGTCAAGAAGGTTTTTTTCACTTTACTTATGTGGAACCCAAGCATCAAAGCGATGAACATAACCAAGCTGGTGCAAATGATTTTCAACACTTGATTTGGATATTTTGAGTATGTCAGCTATCTCCCACGTGGTATAACGTTGATTGTTCTCAGTTAATGTCTCTATGTGATCGCTATCAACTTCAACTGGTCTACCTGACCGTGGAGCATCGTCCAGCGAGAAATCTCCAGCACAGAACTTCACAAACCACTTTTGACATGTTCGATCAGTCACAGCACCTTCTCCATACACTGAACAAATTTGTTTTTGCGTTTCAGTTGCATTTTTACCTTTCTTGAAATAATAAAGCATAATTTGCCAAAATGTTGCTCTTTTTCTTCAACATTAAAATGGTTACACAGAAATTCACCAATTTTGTTAAGTCTTTTTTTAAACGCACACTGATATGACAGCTGTCACATACAATCTAACAAAATTGTTTTGAATGAAGTTAAAGACAACTAAGTGCTACTAGAGCCATCTGACAGAAAAAAACGAACGACCTTTTGGCCAACCCAACAGTTGGGCAGTTTCTTATAAAGCTAAACATACACCATATGACCCAGCAATCCCACTCCTAGGAATTTACCCTAGAGAAATGAAAACATGTGCTCGCACAAAAAACTGTACATGAATATAGGAGCTTTATTCATAATTGTCCCAAACCGGAAATGGCGCAAATGTCCTTCAATAGATGAGTGGATAATTACAGTGTAGTGTATCGGTATAGTGGACTACTCCTCCACAACGAAAAGGAGCAAACTGTTGTTACATGCAGCAACTTGGATGGGGATCTCATGAACATTATGCTGAGTGAAAAAAAGCTATTATCAAAAGATTACATACTGTGTGATTCCATTTATATGACATTCTGGAAAAAGCAAAATTGGGAACAGATCAGTGGTTGCCAGGATTTAGGGCTGCGGGCAGGGTTTGACTACAAAGGGGCAGCTTGAGATCACCTTTTCGGGTTGACGTACCTGTTCTGTTATCCTGATTGTGGTGGTAGTTACACAAATCTGTACATGTGTGAAAACTCAGAACCAATTTAACTGCAAAAAAACCAATTTAACTGCATATAAATAATGAAAATCTATAAAAATGAAATCAAAAAAGTCACAGAGCTCTGAGACCAGCTTTTGTTTCTTTTTCAGGTGAAACTAGTGAATATTCGCAACGATGACATCACAGACGGCAACCCCAAGCTGACCCTGGGCCTGATCTGGACCATTATTTTGCACTTCCAGGTAGGGTCTATGAAGTTTGTGGTCCTGGTTGCTTGGTTTGGACATGGCCTAGAAAGAGTTAGAGGTTGCTCTGCCTTCCAAGGGCACACTGAGGCTTGCTTCTCCGTATTTGGCAGTGAATGAGGGTGAGAGTGGGAGTTGGAAAGGAAGATTAGGGTGGCCTGGAGGCAAAGCTCTTGCAGTGTAAACCCAGAACTTCCTCATCATTTGCATGATGAAATGGGATTTTTCACTTGTTTGTGCTTTGGCCCTTTCATTGGCAGTCTGGTTATTAAAAGTCTGCTCAGCTGAGTCAAAACTGTCTCTTCAGGGACTCAGAATGTGAAGGGTGGGGAGAGATGTTGGATTTGATGCTCTAGAAGGGTGGAGCGAAGCCTTATAATCCTTCCTTGTTGTAGACTTTTCCTCATCTCTAATGATCTTAAACAAGCCTAGTTAATTGTAGCACTGTCTTAGTTATTTCGGGCTGTTATAATGAAACACCATAGGCTGGGTGGCTTAAACAGCAAACATTCATTTCTCACAGTTCTGGAGGCTGGAAGTCTAAGATCAGAGTGCTAGCATGGTTGGCTCCTTGGTGAGGGCCCTTTTCCTAGTTACGCCCTTGCATGGCCTTTCCTTGGGGCATGCATGCAGAGAAAGAGATCTTGTGTTCCTTCATCTTTTTATAAGGACATCAATCCCATTATGAGGGCTCCACTCTCATGACCTCATCTAAACCTAATTACCTGCCAAAGGCCCCACCTCCAGATACCATCATATCAGGGTTAGGGCTTCAATATATGAATTTCGAGGGGACACAAACATTCAGTTCATAGCAAGCACCTTGGTCTCTGGGTTTGTATATGTGTTTATAGTCACAACCTTGTAGCATCCATCACACCCAAGAACAGTGGCATGTTGGTAGTGTTCACATGGTCACACAGCCTTCCTGTTGGTCCCCCCTAAGAAGATAAATCCTTTTCAAGTCTGGATTGCTATTGGAGAATCACAGCCCTATTTTTATAAGTAGACTATCTTGAATCACGTTAGCTCAACTAAACAAAACTATTTCTCAGACAGTTCTCCTATACCCAACAGCTGTACACAAGGCTGATCGATTACAGGGAGCACTTCTTTTTTTTTTTTTTAATTTATTTATTTTTGGCTGCGTTAGGTCTTCGTTGCTGCATGCGGGCTTTCTCTAGTTGTGGCGAGCGGGGCTACTCTTGGTTGTGGTGTGTGGGCTTCTCATTGCGGTGGCTTCTCTTGTGGAGCACGGGCTCTAGGCATGGACTTCAGTAGTTGTGGTGCATGGACTTCAGTAGTTGTGGTGTGTGGGCGCGGTGGGCTCAGTAGTTGTGGTGTGGGCTTTTAGTTGCTCTGTGGCATGTAGGATCTTCCCAGACCAGGGCTTGAATCCGTGTCCCCTGCATTGGCAGGCAGATTCTTTACCACTGCGCCACCAGGAAAGTCCCTGGGGAGCATTTCTTGAGCAGGTGGGAAAAGAAGGCTAATATAAATATCTCAAGGCAGTGACTCCCAGGGCTGTGGCTGCTGTGATGTCCCAGTTGGGGGGTCAGCGCCACCTGCTGGATGAAGGCAGAACAGCAGGTGTCCCAGAATTCCTGAGAATCTGGGAAATTCTGAGAGCTCAGGGTTTATTTCTTGGCGCTCTGGTTTGGAACCAGTGCTGGCAATCTGCAGCATAAGTAGGCTTAGGAAAGTGTGGAGGTAACGTGTGTTTTTGTGGAACCACAGGGTGTCCTCAGGCATACTTCGGATATAGGGATAACCACGAACATGAACTTGGCAGTGTGCCTTGGCAGGGTGGGAACAAGAACTTTGCTGAGCTTTCATAGAGTTACCCTCTTGGCACCCTTATGAACAGAGGGGTTTTTTAGAGAAACTTTGTTGGTTGTTTGTATTTCACCACAGACCTGCCTTCACTTTGAGAGACCAGTGTTATTCCTCATAGGTGTGAAGTAAGAGGAAGCTGTCCACTGGGTCTTTGTTTCTCCTGACTGCAACTAAATTCAACAAAAGGGAAATTCAGGGGTCAAGGAATGAAAATTGAACTGGCTAATTAAAATTTTCCTGGGACAGAGGAGATGGTGGTAATGTTCCTTAACTGAACACTGCATCAGGAAAATGTTCTCTCTTACTTTCTCTTTAAAAATTTGTTATGAAAAATTTCAAACATATATAAAAGCAGAGAAAATAGTATAGAACCACCATGTACCCATCACCTAGCCCTACAGTTGCTAACTCATGGCCAGTGTTATTTTGTCTATATCCTGATCCACTCCTCAAACCCCCAGGAGGTTATTTTGAAAGGAGTCCCAGACATCATATAATTTCATCTGTAAATATTTCAGTGTGTATCTCTTAAAGACTCTTCATTTAAGCAAACCACAGTGTTATAACACTGTAAAAATCAGTAATTTCTTAAAATCATTGAATATCTGAGCACTGTTCAGATTTCCCCAGTTATCTCATTTAAAAAATGGCTTGTTTGAATCAGAATCCAAAGTCTACACATGTGTTAAATTTTCCCCTCCTCTTTTTTTCTCCTTTTGGTTTGTTGAATAAATCAGGTCTTTTGTCCTATGCAATTTATGTAAAGATGCTGGTGGCATCTGTGGGATGTTTTCTAACAGCATCCTCCATCCCTCTCTTGTATTGCCTGTAAACTGGTGTTTTAGACCTGAGGCTGGATCATACTTAGTTTCCCTTTTTTGTGGGGCGGGGGGGGGGGGGCAGGCAAGGATGCTGATGTTGAGTTGTATACTTTTTTTTTTTTTTTTGGCTGTGTTGGATCTTCATTGCTGCGCTTGGGCTTTCTCTAGTTGCAGCGAGCGGGGGCTACTCTTCGTTGCGGTGTGTGGGCTTCTTATTGCCGTGGCTTCTCTTGTTGTGGAGCATGGGCTCTAGGCGCATGGGCTTCAGTAGTTGCAGTAAGCGGGCTCAGTAGTTGTGGCTCACAGGCTCTAGAGCTCAGGCTCAGTAGTTGTGGCGCACAGGCTTAGTTGCTCTGTGGCATGTGGGATCTTCCCGGACTAGGGATTGAACCTGTGTCCCCTGCATTGGCAGGTGGATTCTAAACCATTGCACCACCAGGGAAGTCCCGAGATGTATACTTTTATTGCTACACATCAGAAGGCACATAATGTCTGTTGTCCGTCTGTTTGTGATGTTAAGCTTGATTAGAGAGTTCAGGTGTTATCAGCCTGATCCATCCATTGTAGATCCACTCACTGTTAGCTCTTCACCTAAAACTTTAGCAGCTACTGTTTGTCATTGCTAGTTCCATTATTTCATTAGAAGTTGCAAAATGGTGATACTCAAAATTCTATAATTCTTTTGTAAAGTAGAATTTTACTTTATCCATTACCCTGAGAGATAGCTCCTATAGGAAAGGCAAGATAAAATGATAAATGCTTTCATCTTTCCCTCTGTTTTACCAGTTTTCAGAGTAATTAGTTTATCCTCTAAGTTTCTCTAAAGACCGATGAAAGTTTCTTTGTTGATATTTATTTTCCTTTAGTATCAGTGTGACTCATGGATTTTTAACAGACTTAAATGTGTTCTAATCAAATACAGCTGTCATTTTTCTTAATACTCAGCTCCGTCTTTGGCCAATGACTTTTTTCAAGTTGACTCTGAGTCCTTTGTCATGATCCCCATAGTCTTGATAATGTGCTTTATTTCTTGTGTGAAGAGCTGTTCCAGATATTTTTTGTATATTTCCTGTTTCAGGCCTGGGATTAGCAATTTCTCCAAGGAACTGAAATTCTTTGTTGACAACAATCTGAGTGCTACCGGGTTGCTCACTGTCTCTAGGCGTTTTCTGTGGACAGAGCTAGCTAACACTTGTATTTTTCTCTTTTAAAAAAATCAAGAATTTATAATGATGTTTCTAATTCAAACTTAGAATTACAGAGTTTTATTCAACTTCTTTGACTTTATGTTTGTATCCTTTTTTTTTCTTATGCTGAAAATCTTGATGCTATCTAAGTAACACATTACTTTTTCCCTTTTTCATACACACACAAGCACACGGGTGCATGCATACATAAAATCATATATATATTATGGCATATATAGAAAGTCACATATATTATATGTAATATATTTGAATCAAAATAACAATGACTGTTATTATTAACAACACGATTACTGAAAAATTTGTGATTTCTTTGCAGTCCTTTATGTCCTTAGTGTTTATCTCCTAAGGACGTACAAATAATCTTGTTTTATAGTCATTTGAAGTAACTTCTCTCTGTGTTGTTAAGCCATTAATTCAATACACAAGTTCATTTGTTTTTATATTCCTTCAGTTTTTAGGGATTGTTTTTTCCCTTTCAATTTTATTTTATATTTTATAGACCATATACATTGTTCCAAAGGGAAATTTTAAAAAGTGAACACAAGGTGTGTTCAGTGAAGTCTAGCTTTCATCTCTGCCCCCTCCATCCTGTTTCTTCCCTTTCCATATAGTTAGCTAATTGTTTTAAAACATTTTTTGGTTATCATTCTATTGTTTGTTTAAGAAAATACATTCTTTTTTAAAAACAACTTCATTGAGGTATAATTTATGTACCATAAAATTGATGCATTTTCATTGTGTAATTCAGTGATTTTTATGAGTTGTATAACCATCACCATAATCCAATTTTAGAACATTTTCATCATCCCACTAAGGTCCTTCTTGTCTATTTATAGTTATTCTCCATTCCCATCCCCAGCCTTAGGCAACCACTAATATGTTTTTTGTTTCTACAAATTTGCCTCTTCCAGACATTTCATTTAAATGGAATCTTACAATATGTGCTCTTTTGTGTCTAGCTTCTTTCACTTAACATAATATTCTTGAGGTTCATCTATGTTGTAGCATGTATGAGTACTTAATTCCTTTATTGCTGAGGAGTATTCTGTTGTATGGATATACCATATATTTTGTTTATTCAGCAGTTGACGGACATTTGGGTTGTTTTCATTTTTTGGCTATTATAAATAACGTTGATTTGAATATTTGTGTGGATGTATGTTTTCATTTTTTCATTTCTCTTGGCTATATACCTATGGGTGGAATTGCTGGGTTATAGGGTAGGTTTATATATAACTTTTCAAGAAACTGCCAAACTGTCTTCCAAAGTGGCTGAACCATTTTATATTCCCACCAGCTCAATTGTGAGAGTTCCTGTTTCTCCATATCCTTGTAATTGTCTGTCTTTTAGATTATAGCCATCATAGTGGGTGTGAAATGGTATCTCCTTGTGGTTTTAGTTTGCAGGAGAATGTATTCTTTTTTTTTTTTTTAAGGATTTTATTTATTTATTTTTTGGTTGTGTTGGGTCTTCGTTGCTGCGCACGGGTTTTCTCTAGTTGCCGCGAGTGGGGGCTACTCTTTGTTGCCCTGTGCGGGCTTCTCATTGTGGTGGCTTCTCGTTGTGGAGCACGGGCTCTAGGTGCGCAGGCTTCAGTAGTTGCGGCATGCAGGCTCAGTAGTGTGGCTTGCGGGCTCTAGAGCGCAGGCTCAGTAGTTGTGGTGCACGGGCTTAGTTGCTCCATGGCATGTGGGATCTTCCCGGAGCAGGGCTCGAACCCGAGTCCCCTGCATTGGCAAGCGGATTCTTAACCACTGCGCCACCAGGGAAGTCCCGATTTTAGTTTTTAATTATGAAATTGTTAATTACCCAGAGAAGTACAGAAAAGTATATAACAGATCTTCATGTGTGTAGTCAACTTCAAAATTAAACAGATGTTAATATTTGCTTTTATATATGCTTTTGTTTTTATTTTCCAGTATATCTTTCTTTTTTCAGTCACTCTGAGAAGGCCAGTATGACTTACAGTGTTGTGTGACACATACTGCTTTGTAACGTGGTTATTTGTTTCACTCAATAAGTACTTGTTAAATGAATGGATATTGTATGAAATTGGTCTCCTCGAAGCTGTGGGGTAGGTAGACCAGATAAATAGACTGTGGTGTGTGTTTTCCTGTGCCCATTGTTCAGATGAGCAAACTGAAACACAGAGACCAACTGACTTTTTTAGGTTATACATCCAGATACTAATAATAGGATTTCTTATCTCTTGGTTTTGTCCAGGCCTGTTTTAAGGTACATGTTAGGATTTATGATTTTTCTAGAAGATAAGTTCTTTAAAAATCAGAATCTGACAAAATTAGCTTTCCAACTTTCACATGTTTATTAAATACTAGTGTATGTATAGCACTCTGAAATTTAAGAAGTCTGGGAGTTTAGGTCAAGAGTGGTCTTAGTTGGGTTTACATTTGTGTGTACTTTATGACACTTAGTGCTTGGCATGTAGATGAGGCATCATTCATGCTTGCGGAGTGAATGAATGAGCTTTTTTGCTCTGGAGTCTTTTATGCCCGCTATCTCTATGGGAGACCTATGGGCAGTAAACAGTTAACTAGAAAAAGCCAAAGGATAAAACATGAAAAATATGTGGGCACTAGAAATCTGCTCTCCCAAAAGGCAGCTGGCCATGTGTTCAGAGTTCAGGCTAGATGAGAAGAAGGTCCAGGGGAAAGTCCTTGTGATCAGAGTTAACTTACTCAGTAAACTAGGGGAAGCAGCGCCCCTATGGAGAAAAACAAGCACCTAAACTTTGGACGTTAGAACATAGCTACTACTTTCCTTAGAGCCTAATCAAGAAAAAGAGTATATTAGGACCCTGGTGGTGGTGGAGTGCCTCATACCTCTTAGCTCCAGTAGTAAATGAGGAGAAAAGGGACTTAACATAGACCAGGCAGTTTCAAGACCGAGCACTTTCAAGACACCATCCCATGAACCCTCTCTACAACCCCATTAAGTAAGGGGTAGCATCCATGTTTTAGAGGCAAGGAGACTGAATCACTTAGCAAGATAGTTACTTAGCGACTGAGTTAACAGAACTGGGAATTTGAACCTAGGTCTACCTTGCTGAACTCTCTGCTCGTTTCCTAGATCAGTTTTCCTCTGGAGCAGAAGGAAATGAACGCCTGATTTGCCCAACATATGCAGAAGTTTAAGAAAGAAAAGGCTCCTAGAAGTAATCTGCTCAGCTCTGTCAGGCCCGTCTGTCAGAGAAAACTGCAGCAGCAGCAGTCATATCCAGAGGCTGTCTCTCTTGTCCCTGAGTTGATCGTTTTCAGGAATTCAGTTTGCTTGTATTTCATGAGCAAAATTCAAGCTTGAGCCTTGGGGTGTACATCTGAGAAGTTCCACAGTTCCAGCGCTCTTTGTTGAAGGAGTAGAGGCCTGGTACCTGCCTGGAGAATTATATTGTAACATCAGATTTTTTGCCGATTAAGTGATTTTTCTGGAGTCTGACTGAGTTTCTCTCTCACGCTAACCTCCTTGTCTTGTTTCTTGCTGTGGTTTACAATGGCCATCAGATGGTGCTACAGCTTCACAGTCAGCCTTTGTAAAGGCTTAGGGGAGAAAGGACACCTCCTGCAATGGTGAGGCAGATGGGGCATCAGTAGGGTCTCAGAAGTGCTGTGGAAGAGCTGTTGCTTAAGGGTCCTTATTGCTTTCCTTTGGTGGCGGGCATTTTTCAGGTCTCCAGGAGAGGTGGGTAGGCTTACGTAGAGCCAGGCCGACTTTTTCTCTCTGCAGTGTGGTCTGGATCCTTTCGGTATAGAATAAATAGATTTGACCAGGAGGAAACACATAAAAGCTCTGTCCTTCCACTCCATTTGGAGCCCTTTGGATTGTGCTGTTATCTCACCTGTCACACGCTATGCTAAAAAAACTGTGGTGGGCAAATCCCACTGGCACAACAGGGTGGTTTTTGAATCCAACGTTTTAGACTTTTATTTTTTTAAAGATGAGCTTTAAAGTAATTCCTGTAATTATTTTTTAAAATATGTATTTAATTTATTTGGTTGCACGAGGTCTTAGTTGTGGCTCGCGGGCTCCTTAGTTGTGGCATGAGAACTCTTAGTTGCGGCATGCATATAGGATCTAATTCCCTGACCAGGGATCAAACCCGGGCCCCCTGCATTGGGAGCACAGAGTCTTATCCACTGCACCACCAGGGAGGTCCCACCAACTTTTTAGACCTTTAATTCAGACTTCCTGCCCTGCTGCAATTTGAGTAAAAACCATCTGGGCCTCATTTTAGTGACTTCCTGTTACTCCCAAAGAGCAAGAGTTATCTTTTTGTTTCAGCCCTTGGTCCATGTGAGTCTAGTTGCCAATTCAAAACAGTGGAGTATCTTCCTGTTTTACTTAACTGAGTACAGACTTCCATCCCTGCTGCAGGTAGAAGGCAGTGTAACAAGGGTTTGAAGTTCAAAGTCTTAAACAGGGGTTCATGTTCTGGCTTTGCCACTTTGTGTAGCCTTGAGCAAAGGAATCCACTTTCTTGAACCTCAGTTTCTTTATCTGTAAAGTGTAAAATAATAGTTTTGACTTCATTTGGTTACTGTGGGAATTAAATGAGACAATCTATAGCTTAGCATGGGGCGTGGCACATGACAAATGCTAAAAACATGTTAGCTGTCAGTAGCAGCAGTAATTACTGTTGGACATTCGTGTCAAGTATCGTTCAGCAGAAACGCTGCTTCTCTGTTGTATACGAAGTGGTATCCTTTTTACCGAACATCCATATACTGTACTCAAAGCCGATTTCCGGGTTTTTCCTCCGTGTGTCATTGGCCAGCAGAATTAACAGATGTCTCTCTCTCTCTCTCTCTCTTTCTCTCTCAAAAATAGGGAAATAAATGCTACAGGATACTAGATCTTTAAAGCTTGTGTTTCTTTTTGTAACTATGAGGATTACAATGCTCTGGTCTCTCTTCTGGTTATAATTTTATTGTTTCTGACCTGAAAAAATCGGGAGTATGTTAATCCTGCTTGATATTTTCTTTTGGACATCTTGGTGCAGCAGTTGAAATCTGTTTCACTTCACAGTTTGGGGGCCATAGTCCCCGGCCCTGGTTCCTCTTGGCCCTTCCCTTCCTGGTTGGTACCAGCCGCTGGCTTGCTTTTCCCCTCTTTCTCCTCCTCCTTCCTTCACGTTACCTTCTCCCAGGGCCTCTTTTCTTTCCCCCTCCCTTTTCCATTTACTCTTACATTCCCTCCCTCCTTCCTGCCCTCCCTAATTCCTCCCCTCCCCTGGTTTCTAGCTCCTTTTTGCTTTCTGTTTGTGTTTCTGAAGGCAGTGCTCCAATTACCTCATATTTGGAGAGAGGAAGCTGTAGCCAATCCGGTTTCTGTCTGCTTTTAGGTCAAGTGATTTCTGAACTGCAGTGAGATGCTTTGAATTTGTCTTGTTGCAGCTCTGAGCCTGTAAGATGGCTGTCTGAATCGGCAGCGGCTGGAAGAGACAGAGAGAGGCGGGGAGGGAGGAAGAATTGGAGGGATCGCCGGCATAGTGCATGTTTTTAAATGTGCATCTAATCCGATGAAGCCAAGGTTGGGATTTCTCTGGGATCCCAGGACTGGCTTAGCTGCGTTTTTGCTGAGATTAGGAGAGGAAAGCGATGGGAAATTCGCTGGGCTGCGTTAAGGAGCCGAAAGATTCAATAGCTGTTCCTGAGAAGACTCCCATATCTCCTAAGAAAAGGGTTCGGCTCAAAAGGAAGTGGAGGGGGAAGAAAACCTCTACTCCAGAGGTCCCTCGCGAGGAAGAACCCTTGCAAGGAACTGGAGTCATCGAAGAGACGGAAACCCTGACGAAGTTAACAGTGAGTCTCCAACAGGAGGAAGGAGTGGGAGGGGTAGAGCCACCCCCCACAGACATTTTACTGCCTGGGGACTCGGCCCCCGACTCAGGGGTGGGAGATCAGGGGATGATCGTACAGGTGAAGGAGAGATTCCAGGGGGAGATCCAGACTGCTCAGCTTTTGTTAGAGAATGAGTCATCAGTTGCCAGAGGGGTCTGGGATTCCCTGGAAGAGGGGATGACTGTCATCGCTCACCTGCTCGATAACCCCGCAGAAAGGAGCTGTGAGAAGTCAGTGAGCCAACTGGTGGAATTTCCGAGGACAGCATCCTGCAGCAGCAGGGCTGTGCTGCTGCCTTTGCATGGAGGGACTGCAGTGGAGAAAGGAGATACTCAGCTTGGATTTGGGAGCAGCACTTTCCCCAGGACAGACTGCCCCACCGACACAAGACATCAAGACCATCTTTCCGACGGATGGAGTGTAGGGGGAGGAACCAAGGGTATTTTAAGTGCCCCTCAGACAGGTGCCTGGATTGTGGAACGTTCTCCTTCGTCACTACCGGCCCAGTCGAGAGGCCAGAGCTGCACAGAGCCTGCCCACGTGGGTCGAGTGCCCCCCCAGGTTCCCAGACTGCCTGCTTCTCAGAGTGATTTATCCATCAGTGGCCTGACTGAGAGCATCTTGCCCTCCTCCTCTGGCTATGGCAGCGATGGGCTGCACTTACGAGGGGTCCAGCCTAAAGATACAGAGCCTGAAAAGAGCTCCACGTCCTTCTCAGAAGAGGACGGCACCCTTTCTTTGGAGGCAAGCCCCACCCCCTTAGGGGGTCTGGAGGAGGTAGGTGGGCATGTTCAAGGGGTAGTCACACAGCGGGTAGTCACACAGCGGTTTGTATTACTGGCCTCAAACTTGTGAAAGTGGAATGTGGCGAGCAGTGAAGAGCTTGGTGCTGCTCCTCAAACTTTACCTGTTAGTCAAGTACTAGTAGTTAGCGACTGCTGCGCTTGGCAAGCGAAATCTATTTCAGGTCTGCCCCTTGATGCTTGAACCTATCTTGTTGTCTCTGGGGGATCCCTGACTCTGGGTAACCATGCTATATAATTGCTGGAGCTATCTGGTGGGGTTCTCTCTCCAGGTGCAGTGCTAGGTAATACTTAACTCTCAGGAGGTCTGTTTATCAGCGTCCCTGCTGTAGGAGGTTGTGGTATGGCACGGAGGTGATGGGGAGGCCTAGCTGATTCCAAGATGAGTGTGGAAGGGGTGAGGGCTGAGGCACTGACTTCGGTGTGGTTGTTCTTCTCCTCTGGAGAATGATGTTCTTATTGGAGCTGATGTAATTCCCCCCCTTGGGGACACTGCTAATGGCAACACCCATTCAGTATGTGTTTAGGTGGAGAGGCTAGTCCTCCTTTGGTTCCTAATTCCAGCATTAGAGGAGAGGGGCATGGATTTATCTGGAGATTAGTCCAGAGCTGGGGGGAGGGGGTAGAGAGGGAGTTAGGGCAGTCTGAAAGTTCAAGGCTAGAAACAGTTTGTTTTCTGATTGGACTTGTTTATGGCTCTAACATGTTTTTGTTTGTGAGATATATATTCAGACATAAGTGGAGGTGGTGGTAGTTTTAGGTGGTGGGTGTTGTGAGGGGTCAAGGAGCAAGTGAGAATTCAAGAGCTCTGAACACTGAGAGGGAAGGAGACTCAGCAAGACCTTGGGTGGCACAGGTTCTGGTCTGTCACACAGGGGTGTGATTGTGTAGGTGACTAAAGTTATAATTCATCATTGACGGAAGAACTTTTATTGGCATGTCAGTCTCTGCAGCAGAAGAAATAAAAACTTAGGCTCCCAGAGCGGCAAGAGGTGGAAGATGGAACATGGCATTTTCCTTGCTAGGCTGTGGGCAGCTGCCCTGGTGTCTGCAGAGCAGACACTGTGGCCCACCTACAGGTGCCCTGCTAATCATCAACAGTATGAGGCTGAGGAGAGACGTAAATTTTAAGCTGATCTGTGCTTAAAATGACCTTTTGGGTGATGAATTTCCCCCATGGATAGGCCCATTTCAGTGCCCTTTGTTATTATAGAGTTTGGAGACTCCGAACAGTTGGAGGAAAAGATGGCCATTGAAAAATATTTGTTATGCGGTTGGGCAGGAGGCATCCTTGGGCTTTTCCATATAAAAATGTGTGTGTGTGTGTGTATGCGTGTGTGTGTGTGTGTGTGTGTGTGTTAAAGCGGGAAGGGAGGCAGTGAGGCTGCTGGGGGGTGGGGTGTATTTGAGGTTCATCGAATAAGAGGGAATGTCAAAGTCAGCCTTTATCTTTGTACAGAACAGATGGAGAGTAATTGTGGCAGAACCAACTGCTGAACTGACCGCTCCTTTGATATTCCTGGGGTTAAAGTTGAAGCTGTGGAGGCATCACGATGATTTAGGATACGTGCTCATAATTCGGTGTGAGACTTTCAGAAAGTTTGGAGTATAAAATGTGAAGGGACTCCTAGTGGAAATCAGTTCTAGATAATGGCCCATAAGTGACTGTGGTGCTTTTGGTGTGGGATCTCCACCCGGAGCGGGAAGGTTCTGGACAACTCTGTGAGGAGTCTCCAAGAAAAGATTGGTGGGAGTAGACTATGATCTGTAGTTTAACAGAGTCAACAGCAGTGTGATTCTTGGGCTGTTCAGTATGAGAATGATACTGGTGTGTGGCGTTTTCTGGGCAGCCAGGCTCTACATCCCGTCCCAGCTACCCCTTGAGAGGAGACACAACCAGACTACTCAGTGATGGCCCAGGCAGAAAAACTAGGTGGCCCAGAGTCAGCTCAGAAGGCTGACACGTCTCTGAGGCTCTGTGTCCATCAGGTGATGCAGGGACCACAGACTGACCATTCTGTATGACAGATAAGAAGTGACTTCTCAAGATAAATGTGAAATCCCTTCGGGATGAAAGTCCTTAAGGTCACAGGGGCCTCAAACCCTCTTTGGTCTCTGAAGGCATTGTCTTCAGGGAGCTGCCCCCTCCCTGGCAGGCTGTTCACACGGCCTGGGGACAGCTGGGCAGCTCGAGAGACAGGGCAGTGTGTTTTGACACTGCAGACCTCCTGTGAAATGTGGATTGAACCACAAGGTGAGAGCATCTGACTGGAGTGAGAGCCCTGGGAGGACACGGGGGTCAGAAGAGCCCACCGCTGCTGGTCACACACCAGCTCCTTCGCGGAGACGGGCAGCAGGCGCTTCAACAGGTTTGAGTTTTTGTTTGTTTGTTGGTGCTCGTTTTGTTTTGTCTTTAACATGTCAGGGTAGTAACCCTCCGTAGAAACAGTTTGAGCTTCAGAATGGTGTCTGTCCTTGGCATAACTCAGGCCGCCTTGTCCCTCCCGTTGATCACTCCAGGGCATGATGATGGGAGTGGGGCCAGGCTCCGGCTGCACAGAAACTTGGCAGTGGGTTTGTTTCTTTTCAGGATGGAGAGAAATGGGAACTGATTCTGATGCTTGCTGAGTGCCGGGTTTAGGTAATAGAAGACAAATGGTCTGCTTTTCTGTTCACCTGGTAGAGCCGATTCTTCTCTTGACAGGAAACAGTTAACAAGAGAAACAGGATGACAGGGGCCAGGGGACAAAAATGGTTTTCAGAATAAGTAGACTGAGATTTGGAGCCAGATGGGAGCGAGTTAACAGCAGTTGTACTTTGATGTCAGACAAAGGCCTTCGCTGGTCCATTCCATCTCTCAGGAGGACTCCCTACTCCCAGCTGCCATCAATAGCCGTAATACCTGGCTTAATGGAACAAGGAAAATTGTTGAAAAACCCTTTCTTTTCTCTGTCTTGGCTCCACTGCCAATTGTTAGTGGATTGTGTTGATGGAGAATTGGCTGTATACCATTGCCCTTGCCACAAATCCTTAGATTTCAGGTGAATAGTCAGATAACTCTGGGGCTAGGAATGATGAGAAAGAAATCAGTTGGTATATTATTTTCTGGGCTGAGCCTTTTCAGTTATAAGTATCCCTTTCCCATTTCTCCTCTTTCATTATAGGGAAAGTAGTTTTACTAATATTGGCTTTGTATTACAAGAAGAAAGCAAAATTAACCAGATGATACTATTGGAGGAATGTAGCAGTTAAAGTTACAGTTAGAGCTTCATTTAAGAAAGGAATTTTCTTTAAAAAAAAATTTTTCTTTAAAGAATGTATTTATTTATTTTTGGCTGCGTTGGGTCTTTGTTGCTGCCCGCGGGCTTTCTCTAGTTGCAGCAAGTGGGGGCTACTCTGCGTTGCGGTGCGCGGGCGTCTCATTGTGGTGGCTTCTCCTGTTGCAGAGCGCGGGCTCTAGGTGCACAGGCTTCAGTAGTTGTGCCGCATGGGCTCAGTAGTTGTGGCTTGTGGGCTCTAGAGCGCAGGCTCAGTAGTTTTGACGCACGGGCTTAGTTGCTCCGCGGCATGTGGGATCTTACCGGACCAGGGTTCAAACCCATGTCCCCTGCATTGGCAGGCGGATTCTTAACCACTGCGCCCCGAGAGAAGTTCCTTTCAAAAAATTTTACTTAATTAAAAATATTACCAAAGAATCATTATTTTTCAGGTGTAACAATGGTGTTGTGGTTATGTTTAAAAAAAAAAGTCCTTTTAGAGATACATACTGACGTGTTTTTGGAGGAAAGGATAGTGTGGGCTTTGCTTCATAATAATAGGGGAGGGGTGAAGTGGGTGGAGTGTAGATGAAACAAGATTAGCTATGAGTTGATATGGTTGAAACTGGGTGATGGGTACATAGGAGTTCATAATACCATTCTGCCTTTTTATTGTATATATTTGGTATTTTCCGTTTCAAATGGAAAGTTGTTTTTCTGGGTTTTGATTTGCTTTTTGCTGCTCTTCTCACTAATTTGTTTTGGAAAATGTATTTTTTGTCAAATTGTTATTTATATTAACATGTAATATGTTTATTATTATTGTCTTTTTTTAAAATGTTATCCCCACATGTACCTATGGCAACCACCAATCTGTTCTCTGTTATCTATGAGCTTTTTTTTTAAAGATTCCATGTATAAGAAGGATCGTACAGTATTTGTCTTTCTCTGTCTGACTTATTTCATTTAGCATAATGCCCTCGAGATCCAGCCATGCTGTCGCAAATGGCAGGATTTCATTCTCTTTAATGGCTGAATACTATTCCATTATGTGTATGTGCCACAATTCCTTTATCCATTCATCCTTTGATGGATACTTCAGCTGTTTCCATAACTTAGCTATTGTAAACAAAGCTGCAGTGAAGGTGCATATATCTTTTCAAGTTAGTGTTTTCATTTTCTTTGGATAAGTACCCAGGAGTAGAATTGCTGGATTGTATGGCAGTTCCATTTTTAAGTTTTCGGGAAACCTCCATACTGTTTTCCAGAGTGGCTACACCAATTTACATTCCTACCAACAGTGCACAAGGGTTCGCTTTTCTCCACATCCTTGCCAGTATATGTTATTTCTTGTCTTTTTTGATAAGAGCCATTCTAATAGGTTTGAGGCAGTATCTCATTGTGGCTTGGGTTTGCATTCCCCTGATGATTAGTGATGTTGAGCATCTTTTGATGTACCTGTTGGCCATCTGTATGACTTCTTTGGAAAAATGTCTATTCAGATCTTCTCCCCATTTTTAAATTGGATTGTTTGTGTTTTTGCTGTTGAGTTGTATAAATTCTTTCTGTATTTTGGATGTTAACTTCTTATCAGATGTATGATTAGCAAATATGTTCTCCCATTCAGTGGGTTGCTTTTTCATTTTGTTGATGGTTTCCTTTGCTGTGTAGAAGCTTTTTAATATGGTGTAGTCCCACTTGTTTATTTTTGCTTTTGCTTTTAGTGTCAGATTAAATACATCAGTGCCAAGATCTATATCAAGGAGATTGCTGCCTATGTTGATCTATATCAAGGAGATTGCTGCCTATGTTTTCTTCCAGGAATTTTATGATTTTAGGTCTTAAGGTCAAGTCTTTAATCCACTTTGAGTTAATTTTGGGATATGGTGTAAAACAGTGGTTGAGTTTCATTCTTTTGCATTTGGCTGTCTAGTTTTCCCAACACCATTTATGGAAGAGACTGTCCTTTCCCCATTGTGTATTTTTGGCTCCTTTTTTGTATATTAATTGAACACATATGCATGGGTTTATTTCTGGGTTTTCACTTCAGTTCCATAAGCCAAATACCATACTGTTTTATTACTACAGCTTTGTAATGTTGTTGGGAATCAGGGAGAATGATGCCTCCGGGTTTGTTCTTTTCTCAAGATTGCTTTGATTAATCAGTGTGTGTGTGTGTGTGTGTGTGTGTGTGTGTGTGTGTGTGTAGTTCCATACAAATTTTGGGATTATTTGTTTTATTTATTTGAAAAATACCATTGGAATTTTGATAGGGATTGTACTGAATCTGTAGATTGCTTTGAGTAGTGTGGACATTTTAACAGTAATGATTTTTCCAGTCCATGAGCACAGAATTTCCTTCCATTTATTTGTGTCTGAAATTTCTTTCATTAATGTCTTATAGTTTTCTATATACAGGTCTTTTACCTGCTTGGTTAAATTTATTCCTAGGTGTTTTATTCTTTTTGATGCAGTTATAAATGGGATTGTTTTCTTTATTTATCTTTCTGATAGTTTGTTATTAGTGTATAAAAATGCAACAGATTTTTGCATATTGATTTTGTATCCTGCAAGTTTATTGAATTTGTTTATTCCAATAGTTTTTTGATGTCTTTAGGAGTCTTTGGGGTTTTCTGTATATAATATTCTGTCATCTGCAAATAGTGGCAGTTTTACTTCTTCCTTTCCAATTTGGATGCTTTTTATTTCTTTTCCTTGCCTAATTGCTCTGGCCAGGACTTCCAATATTATGCTGAATAAAAGTGGAGAGAGTGGGCATTCTTGTCTTGTTCCTGATCTTAGAGAAAAGACTTTCATCTTTCCATCACTGAGTATAATGTTAGCTCTGTCCTTTATTATGATGAAATACATTTCCTCTATACCTGCTTTGTTGAGAGTTTTTATAAATGGCTGTTGAATTTTGTCAAGTGCTTTTTCTGTATCTATTGAGATGATAATACGATTTTTATTCTTCCTTTTGTTAATGTGTGCTATATCACATTGACTGATTTATGGATGTTGAACCATCCTTGCATACCTGGAATAAATCCTACTTGATCGTGGTGTGTGATCCTTTTAATGTATTGTTGAATTTGGTTTGCTAATATTTTTTTAAGGATTTTTGCATCTATGTTCATCGGGAATATTGCCTGTAATTTTCTTTTCTTGTGGTGTCTTTGTCTGGTTTTGTTATCAAGGTAATGCTGGCCTCATAAAATTAGTTTGGATGAGTTCCCTCCTCTTCTGTTTTTGGAAGAGATTGAGAAGTATTGGTGTTAATTCTTCTTTGAATGTTTGATAGAGTCTATCAGTGAAGCTGTCTGGTCCTGGACTTTTGTTCGTTGGGAGGTTTTTGTTTGTTTGTTTTTTGTTTTTTGCTGTTGTGGCCTCTCCCATTGCGGAGCACAGGCTCTGGACGCACAGCCTCTGGACACGCAGGCTCAGCGGCCATGGGTCACGGGCCCAGCCGCTCCGTGGCATGTGGCATCTTCCTGGACCGGGGCACGAACCCGTGTCCCCTGCATCGGCAGGCGGACTCTCAACCACTGCACCACCAGGGAAGCCCTTGTTGGGAGGTTTTTGATTACTGATTCAATCTCCTTACTAGTAATCAGTCTGTTCAGATTCTCTGTTTCATCATGATTCAGTCTTGGTAGGTTGTATATTTCTAGGAATGTATCCATTTCTTCTAGGTTGTCCAACTTGGTGTGTAATTTTTCATAGCAGTCTTTTATGATCCTTGGTATTTCTGTGGTATCACTTGTAACATCTCCTCTTTCATTTCTGATTTTATTTGTCTCCTCTGTTTTTCTTGGTGAGTCTAGCTAAAGGCTTGTCAATTTTGTTTATCTTTTCAAAGAACCAGCTCTTAGTTTTGTTGATCTTCTCTATTGTCTTTTTCATCTTTATTTTATTTATTTCTGCTCTAATCTTTGTTATTTCCTTCCTTGTACTAACTTTTGGCTTCATTTGTTCTTCTTTTCCTAGTTCCTTGAGATGGAAAGTTAAAAAAAAATAATGGTAGAATTATATAGTGCATATACTGAAAAAGGATTAATGTCCCGAATATATGAAGTGTAGTATAGGTGACGTGGTTAAGAGTGTGGAGCCAGGTTGGCTGAGTTTGAATTCCAGCTCTACTACTTAGTAGCCATGTACCTTGGGGCAAGTTACTTAAATTCTCTGTGGCACAGTTTCCTCATTTGTAAATTGAGGATAAGAATAGTATGTACTCAATGTAGGGTTGTTGTGAGAATTATGAGTAAATTCAAGTAAAACACAATAGATGCTTGTTACTAATATTATTATTTAAATAATTCCTATAAATAAGAAAAAGGTAAACACACTAGTAGAAAAATAGGGGAAAGCCCAGGAATAAGCAGTTCATAAAAAAAGAAAACCCAAATGCCTCATACACAGGAGTCTTTCTCACTAGTAATCAAAGATGTAAAACTCAAAACAACAACAGGATCCCATTTTATATCCCTCAGACTGGCAGAAAATAAAAAGTTTGAAAGTACAGAGTGTAGGTGAAGATGCAGAATAATGGAAAAACCTCTTCACACCCTTGTGGATAGAAGTATAAATTGTTATTGTTATTTGACAGTAGTTTGGCAGTATTTAGGAGAATTTAAAAATGCCAGTAGTCTGTGACTTAGGATTTCCGTTCTAATTGTATTCCCCAGAGCAGCAGTCGCCAGCCTTTTTGGCACCAGAGACCAGTTTCGTGGAAGACAGTTTTTCCATGGATAGGGGTGTGGGAGGGGGTGGGGGTGTTTCAGGTGGTAATGCGAAATGTGATCGGCAGATGAAGCTTCGCTCACTCGCCCGCCGCTCACCTCCTGCTGTGCGGCCCAGTTCCTAACGAGCCGCGGACCGGTACTGGTCTGCGGCCTGGGGTTGGGGACCCCTGCCCTAGAGAGACCTCCATGACTCTGAACTTGAATATTGAAAGGAGTACCCCGGATCTTTACCTAACTCTTCTGTAGGTAAGAAACACAGCTGCCATGAGATCCTTCTAGCCAGGCATTTGTAATGAATTATTGCATTGTGCCCTCACCTGTTTCTTGAATGGAAGTTTTCAAAGTCTGATGCCTTCACTGTAGCGGGATGAAGTCAGCTAGAAACTTCAGGACATGTGAATCAAGTATCTGTTAGCTCATTACATCTGGTTTCATTCCCTGAGACTTATGCAGACTTACAAAGTCCAAAATCCTCAGCCTGGTATTCCAACCCCTCCATAATCTCTCTAATCTTCTCTCCTATATCAGTTCCCAGTTTGAGCTTTCATGTCTTTTGTTTTTAATATGCTGAAATTTTTATTTTTAATTAATTAATTAATTAGGCTGCGTTGGGTCTTTGTTGCTGCCCGTGGGCTTTCTTTAGTTGCGGCGAGGAGGGGCTACTCTTCATTGTGGTGCGCGAGCTTCTCATTGCGGTGGCTTCTCTTGTTGTGGAGCACGGGCTCTAGGCGTGTGGGCTTCGGTAGTTGTGGCTCGCGGGCTCTAGAACGCAGGCTCAGTAGTTGTGGCGCAAGGGCTTAGTTGCTTTGCGGCATGTGGGATCTTCCCGGACCAGGGCTCGAACCCGCGTCCCCTGCATTGGCAGGCAGATTCTTAACCACTGCACCACCAGGGAAGCCCTCTTCTTAGATATTAAAACTCAGCATAGATGTTGTCTTATCATCTCTGCAGAGTTCCTCGACACTGCTAGTTTGGGTTACTTGCTTACCTCTGTCACAGCATTGATCTCTCTGATTGGTATATTGTCTCCCCTACTACATTGCTTGAGCTTGAGGCCCAAGGTTGTGCTTTCGTCTTGAGATACCAAGAACTTGAACACAGCTCCTAGAACATAGGTATTGCTCAAGAAATAACAACAGAATGAGTCAGTCCCATGGTGATTGACTTTTTGTTGTTGTTGTTCTCCCTCGTCCTAACATATGGTGTCTGACATAGTGTGAAGCACTGATGAGATGTTGTTCAGTAAAAACTAACTGACTTATTAGGAACATGCTCAGTTTCTAGATAATGCTTCAGAGAAGGAATTAATCAAGCCATGGGAAGTGTGCGTTGAAAGAAAACTCAGGTAGATGAGTTTAGTCTCTGAGATGGTAATGAGGCTGTGCTGTCTCTCCAAATGGTTCCTTTTAAACATCCAGATGAGGGAGAAAGCTCCCTGACACTGAAGCTGGAATTCCCCATTTGGGAGATTAAGGTAAAAGCTTCTATGTATCCCAAAGGACAGCACTGTGCAATCCCATGTGAATATTACATGAAAAGATGGACAAAAGCCAAATTTAATTATTGAGATGATTGTGATGATAATCCCATTTTTCTCATCCAGTTCACAATCTAGGAAAGGCCCTAATCCAAACAGGGTATTTTTCCTACCCCTGAGGGATCTAAATATTTCCCTGTCTCATTACAGCTATGTGGAAAATCTGAAGTACAGCTGTTCATTGAACAGTTTCCAATGCAATATACAAAGATACTGTGATTGGCAGACAGGAGATGCCATCGGAGATATTGACTGTGATATTGTGGAGATACAATATCAGTTGACTAACTGGAATTTCTTTTTTGGGTAAAGAACCCAAATACTCACATTTCATTTTGCTTATTCAACTTCTGTCCCTTTTCACTTCAACAAATCTATCTCCTGTTCCCAGCAATGTTTTGCCTTAATATGTATGTGAAGCACTACAGTGGAAGAACTGGGATATGTCAGTGTGGGTGGCATGTAGCCACTGAAATAAATAGCTAGAAATGTCGTGGAGGAGAACTGGCAGAGAATTGGTGCCGGTGAGGGGCTGTTTACACTGGACTCACAGGCTGATGGCGTGGGCACCGGAATCCATCATTAGGTCCTTGGCTTGTTTGCTTATATACATTATATATGTTATTTGCTAGGCAAGTTTGCTGTCAATAAAGTAATGTGTCTCAGGATTCTAGGTGGGTCTTACCCCCAAGTACATTTATTTGTTTATTTTTATTATTTTGTTTATTAACCAAGTGATTATTAATTAAAACATGTTAAGTGTCCACCATATGACCAGTACAGCACTAGGTGCAATACAGAAGGACCTTGATCACTGAGTCTCAGAGATGCATCCCAGCTTCTGCTGGGACATATCCTGTGTTGAGGAGCTCTCCTTCATAGCAGCTGCTATGATTTTAGGTCGTTCTGATAGTTAAGATGTAGTATCAGCACCTCAGGAAGCCTAGTCTTGGGGAGATATTAAATAATAAAAATACATTAAATAATAGCCAGTTGCAAGATAGCATTTAATTGATGATACAGACTGACAGTGCTTTGGGAGTTAGACAGCAGTAACTGAAGGAGAACCACCATTTATACAAGGAAGAGAGAAGGGAACTTTGTCGAGCTTAGCCCCGTGTTTGGGCTGGGCACTTCACTGTATAATATCGTTGATTGTCACAGCTATCCTGAAAAGGTAATAGGTGTGATTCCCACTTTACAGATGGTATAACCAAGGTCCAGCTTGTAGTTGGTGAACTTGAGATTCAACCCTAGGCTTGTGTCGAATCAAAGGCATGCACTTTTCTCCTCTCTCAGACTGACATTTCTTCAAAGTAGGTCCTGTGCTAGATTTTGGAGGTTTCTTAAAATAACTTTTTTCTAAATATAAAAATATACATAATGTAGAAAATTTGGGAAACATAAAAATCATCTATAATGCTACCATTTAGAGATAACTATGATTACTAATTTGGTTTTTATACACATACATATATGCATCGACCACATACATTATGCATATATATGACTATTACTTAACTATATATTGTATATTTTTCATGTAAAATCAGTGTTATTATATATTATTTTGTTTGTATTCTTTTTCTTTTTGTAAAATATGGTGATCATTTTCCTATCATTAACGTTTTCTAAAGCATATCTTTTTTTTCCTTAAATAAGATTTTTTATTGGTAATAAAATCAGCAAACTTTATATGGTAGAAACATCTCAGAGTATTTTTACACTAGAGGAAGACTTAGCAAAGGCAGCCAGTTTATTTGACAACACATTTCCTTTTTTATTTTATTTTATTTCATTTTATTTGTTTATTTTTCCTCATCAGTTACTTCCTTTTTTACTAAAGCATACCTTTTTAAGTGCTACAAAGAATTCTACCATGTATATGTGCTATAATTTATAACCAATCAATCACTCGTTTTAGTTTAAGCTCTTTATAGCTTTTTGCTATAAAATATTTATCATATTTTGATAAGCATTCTTGTGACATATTTAAAGTGTACATCATGGTGATTTGATACACAGGCAGACCTTGTTTATTGTGCTTTACAGATACTGCGTTTTTTACAAATGTTTGTGGCAACCACGCGTTGAGCAAGACTGCTGGCATCATTTTTCCAACAGCATTTGCTCACTTCTTGTAATATTTCAAACCCTCCACCAGCAAAAAGATTACAACTTGCTGAAGGCCCAGACGGTGGTTAGCATTTTTTAGCAATAAAGTATTTTTTAATGAGTATACATTGTTTTTTTAAGACATAGTGCTATCGCGTATGTATTGATAATATAGTATAGTGTAAACATGACTTTTATATGTACCAGGAAACCAAAACATGCATGTGACTCACTTTATTGTGATTGATATCTCCTCTATTGCTGTGGTCTGGAACTGAACCTGTGGTACCTCCCAGGTGTGCCTTTATGTGTATATTGAGAAAGGATTCCCACCTCTAGTTAAGTGCTAACACACCCATTACCTCACTTTTTGTGTGTGTATGTGAGAACATTTAAGTTCTACTCTCTTGACAAATTTCAGTTATACAATACAGTGTTATCAACTGTAGTCACCTATCTTTTACATTAAATCATCAGACCTTATTCAACTTATAGCTGAAAGTTTATACCCTTTTTCTGTCCTCTTCCTATTTCCCCCACCACTATCCCTTGGCAACTACTATTCTACTCTCTGTTTCTATGACTTTGACATTTTTTCTTTTCTTTTTTTTTTAGATTCCACATATAAGTGATATCATGCAGTATTTGTCCTTGTCTGGCTTATTTCACTTAACATAATGCCCTCCAGTTTCATCCATGTTGTCACAAATGACGGGGTTTCCTTTCTCATGGCTGAATAATATTCCATTGTATATACCACAGCTTTTGGTGGACACTTAGGTTGTTTCCATATCCTGGCTATTGTGAATAATGCTGCAGTGAACATTGAGAGTGCAGATATCTTTTCGAAATCTTGTTTTCATTTCCTTTGGATGTACCCAGAATTAAGGTCTCTAGATCCTATGATAGTTCTGTTTCTAATTTTTTGAGGAATCTTCATACTGTTTTCCAGAGTGATTGTACCACTTTATAATCCCACCAAGAGTGCACGAGTGTTCCCTTTGCTCCAGATTTTTACCAGTACTTGTTATGTCGTCTTTCTGATGACAGCCATTCTAATAGGTGTGAGGTCATAACTCATTACGGTTTTGATTTGTGTTTCCCTAATGCTTAGTGATGTTGAATACCTTTTCGTGCACCTGGTGGCCATTTGTATGTCTTCTTTAGAGAAATGTCTATTCAGATCTTCTGCCCAATTTTAAATCTGATTGTTTCTTTCTTTGTTTTGAGTTGAATGAATTCTTTGTATATTTTGGATATTAACCCTTTATCAGATATATGATTTGTAAATATTTTCTCCCATTCCGTAGGTTGCCTTTTCATTGTGTTGATGGTTTCCTTTGCTGTGCACAAGCCTTTTAGTTCGGTGTAGTCCCAATTGTTTGTTTTGCCTTTGTTGCCTTTGCTTTTTGGTATTGATAAACATTCTTGTATAAAATTTTTTGCAGATTTCTCTAATGACTTCCTATCAAGTGTATGTGTATTTTAAGACTTATTAAAAACCGTCCTCTAGAGAAATTATGCCCTTTATACTCTCACCAGTGGCAGTGTATGAGAATCCCCAATTTCAGATATTCTTTCCAATACTGAGTAGTATCATTAAAAAAAAAAAAAGAAAAACTATTCTAATGTGACAGGTAAAAAAGTGACCTCTCAAAATTTTAATTTGCATTTCTTTGACTACCAGATAGGGTGAATATATGTTGGAGTTGTCATCTTGAAGTGCTGCCAGCCTTGGATCTCCCTCTTCTTCTAAGAGCCATAATGTATGAAGAGAAGGTTTAAAGGCTTCATCTTATTTACACTAAATTACTTCATATCCTATCTTTTGGCAGATCTCTGACATCTACATTAGTGGAGAATCAGGGGACATGTCAGCTAAGGAGAAGCTGCTCCTGTGGACCCAGAAAGTGACAGCTGGTTACACAGGAGTCAAATGCACCAACTTTTCCTCCTGCTGGAGTGATGGGAAGATGTTCAATGCACTTATTCACCGATACAGGTAAATACAGTGAAGTTTCAGTGGACCTGGAGAGGCTTCTTCTCATCTCTTGTTTGTAATCAGCTGTAATGCCACACTTCCCCTCAACCAACAATCCAGGCTCTGATTCATTTTATTTATTTTAAAAAGGAATATGTATTGAACTCCTACTGTTCCAGGCACTGGGCTCATATAGCAGTGAAGAAAACAGCTAAATTCTTGCCCTCATGGAGCTTACTTTTCAGTGGGGAAGATAAGCAATAAACAAATAAGTGTATGCTGTCTTACAGTGGTGGGTGCAGTGGAGGGAAAGAGAATGATGGAGGTTGTGGCATTTTGGACAGGGTGGTCAGAGGTGGTCTCTCTGGTGAAGATGTTGGAGCAGAGTCATGGATGAGGAGTAGTGGGCCATGCAGGTCTCTAGGCTCAGCATGTCTCACTCGGAGGAGATAACAAGTGCAAAGGGCCAGTAGTGGGGGACTTGCTTGGAGTGGGTGAGGAAGATAGGAATTCTGAATGATGAAAATCAAAATTTATTGTACTCTTAGTGGTCATAAACACTCATAGGGAAAGTTGATACCTTTCCCTTGAAATCCAACAAACCTACTATTATGTAAGTTTAGAATTATGGAGCACTGGGCTCCTGGAGTGTGATTGAAAGTGGGACTAGTGCGCCTCTAAACCTCTTGCTTTCTCTCTAACTCATCCAGTGTTTTTCAGCTCTGAGTACTTTTAAGAGGGTTTCTTTGTGTGAACTCCCATGTGCTATGTATCTGGGGGCCTTTCATATACCTTGGTGGACTTTTACAGACCTGACCTGGTAGATATGGAGAGGGTACAGATCCAGAGTAACCGAGAGAACCTGGAACAGGCTTTCGAAGTAGCAGAAAGACTGGGCGTCACCCGGTTACTGGATGCAGAAGGTGAGAGCTGACTGAAGTTGATAAGTTGATGATGTTTGGCATATATTCATTATTCCTTCCCCCAGCGGGTTCCTTTGTTCTAAGAAATTTCTTGCCTTTTGTCTCTCAGATGTGGATGTGCCATCTCCAGATGAAAAGTCTGTAATCACTTATGTGTCTTCTATTTATGATGCCTTCCCTAAAGTCCCTGAGGGTGGAGAAGGGATCAGTGCTACGGTAAAAGAACACTTTCCTAAAATACCTTCTGGCTATGATTTGTTTGGGTGGAATGTATTGATTAGAGTAGGTTTCTTAAGCACTCAGTGTATACAGAGCACTTTTAAACAGAGCGAACTGAATCCACATCATCTTGATACATGGTTATTGTCCTTGGTCTGTGGGAATGAGTCTAGATATCACTAATTTTGCAGTGTCCAGCATAGGCTATTCTAGGTGTCAGGAAATTAAATCCCATCTTGAGAGTCCTTGAGGAGCTTTGAAACTGGGACTCTGAGCATTAAACTGAATGGCGGTGTCTGTGTAGGCAATTAGAGGAAAAGATTTTATGTGGTTTGGGATGGCCTGAGCTACTTTCTCCTGTGCTTGTCTTGCATACTGCTAACCAGCAGGTGTGTGATATCTACCTTTTGGCAATAGGAAGTAGACGCCAGGTGGCAAGAATACCAAAGCCGAGTGGACTCCCTCATTCCCTGGATCAAACAGCATACAATACTGATGTCAGATAAATCTTTTCCCCAGAACCCTGTTGAACTAAAGGTAAAGTCATGGACTTAAATTGTGTTTTGTAAATTCACTCTGGGGAGTAAGTCTCAGAGCTTGTTGCTGCTGGCTTCTGGGTGAGGTGGTATGAAAAATTAGACCGGGTTGCTTGCATTCATTCACCAAATATTAATTTTGTAGGCACTTTATAATCAATATATACACTTCAAAGAAACAGAAATTCTGGCCAAGGAGAGAGAAAAAGGAAGAATTGAGGAATTATATAAATTATTAGAGGTAAGGAAACTTATCCTTTGCTGAGACTTAGGGTGTGCTGGTGTGCTCTTTGTTGCTTCTTTGTTAGGCAGATTCCCTGCATCTTCTTCCGAACCTCATTATAACAGCAATATTCTCAGGGTGACAAATCGAGCATCACTCTCAGGCTGCTCTTGAAAATTTACGGTAAAGGGGGAGTGTCAGCCATCTCTATTTTTTAAAGGGCCTGTTGAAAAATGGCATACAGTTATTCAGAAATCTTGAGTTTTGTACATGTTTTCCTGTTTCTCAGAGGGAAGCTAATTCTTTCCCTAGGATAGAAAGAAAAGAGACTTTCCTTCACATTTTGATTCCTAGAGAATTTGAAGCTGTGGAGATGGGCATTTAACCTTTCCACAGTGTGGGGGAGAGGGGTATGGGGAGGACAGGAGGATTTATGGAAAGTATAGAAGGAATGGAAGGATTTCAAGCAAGTGGTCTCTGTATTTTAGAGGTAATTTTTTAAAAAATTTATTTATTTATTTTTGGCTGTGTTGGGTCTTCGTTGCTGTGCACGGGCTTTCTCTAGTTGTGGTAAGTGGGTGGCTACTCTTTGTCGTGGTACGCAGGCTTCTCATTGCGGTGGCTTCTCTTGTTGCGGAGCATGGGCCCTGGCCTCACAGAAGCACATGGGCTTAGCTGCTCCGCTGCATGTGGGATCTTTCCGGACCAGGGGTCGAACCCGTGTCCCCTGCACTGGCTGGCGGATTCTTAACCACTGCGCCACCAGGGAAGCCCCCTAGAGGTGATTTTTTTTCTCATCTAGAGGTGAGGTACTGCTAAAATATTTGGTTGTTTTCTCTTATTAGTCAATGGAGAAAACTGCTGAATGCCTGGGTAAAGAAGCAAAAAATTAATTAAAACTGGGACCTGAGGGCATGGCTGTGTTTTTGGACTTAAAGGGTTATCTCTGGGTTTTTTAGGTATGGATTGAATTTGGCCGAATTAAACTGCCTCAAGGTTATCACCCTAATGATGTGGAAGAAGAGTGGGGAAAACTCATCATTGAGATGCTGGAGCGAGAGAAGTCACTTCGACCAGCTGTAGAGAGGTGGGTCCAGAGCCTGAAGGTGACATTACTTACTGGGCTGCTTTGAGGCCTGCACTTGACTATGGTCTTGATCTCATTTTAGGCTGGAATTGCTGCTACAGATTGCAAACAAAATACAGAATGGTGCTTTGAACTGTGAAGAAAAACTGACATTAGCTAAGAATACACTGCAGGCTGTAAGTCTGACTGTTCTATCTCACTTCTTATGTCACATGTTTTCCACTTCTAACCTTGTGCTCTAATGGTTGAAGTCAACAGTTAAGGGATCCAGCTTCCTTTCTCTTGGAATTGCAGTGGACCGCGTGGCTCCCTTGGTCCTAGTGGGTGGGAGCAATGGGAGTTTTCCCACTCTTCTTCTCCCTTTCTCTCTCAGGACGCTGCTCACCTGGAATCAGGACAACCAGTGCAGTGTGAGTCAGATGTCATCATGTACATTCAGGAGTGTGAAGGTCTCATCAGACAGCTGCAGGTGGATCTCCAGATCCTAAAGGATGAGAACTACTACCAGCTAGAAGAGCTGGCTTTTAGGTGAGAAACATGGGACTTAAATGGAGGGCTTGCTTACTGCTGAGGCTCAAGGATCAAGAGTCGGGCACTGAATCTTGGAACCTGGATGCTAGAGGTCAGCGTCTCAGTGGGGATGTTATAGGTATTTGGGGCAGGAAAATTCTCATGGTAGAAGACAGTCTCCCTTTACTGTTGGCCCTGCCCACTAAGTACCTGTAGGGTTCCCTAATCTTTGTGTGGCATCTTATAACGCCCCCACACGCTTCAGGGTAACTGCAGCCGTGTGGGACCACGTCTGCTTTAGAACTGCTGGGGTGATTCGATGTAGCATTTCATGGAGGAGGAAACCAGCACCCACAGAGGGGATGAGGATCTTTGTACAGAGCCGAGACTAAGAGCCGCATCTTTTGACCCCTAATCCATGGTTTATTCTGTTATATCATCCAAGAGTTGTAAGAACTGGTATTGATTTATTGCCTTGAGTTAATGCTGTGACTTGGCATTTGCCTCAGTGACAGCTCTGAACGATGAAGATGTTAATAATATCACCTTGCATTCACAGAACACGTTTTCTTTCTCAAAACACTTTTCCTAATGTGATCTCAGTTTTATTTTTACCTCATCTTTGTCAAGTGGATAGGGAGGATTTTATCTTAAAAAGCACGTTACAGATAATCTTTTCTTTCTCGTCTTCCATTTCAGGGTCATGCGTTTGCAGGATGAGCTGGTTACCTTGCGTCTAGAGTGCACGAACTTGTATCGGAAGGGCCATTTCACTTCACTTGAATTGGTTCCACCCTCTACTTTAACCACTACTCATCTGAAGGCAGAAGCCTTGACCAGAGGAACCCATTCTTCTTCTACCTCCTGGTTCCGAAAGCCCATGACTCGGGCTGAACTTGTGTCTATCTCCTCCTCTGAAGATGAAGGCAACCTCCGATTTGTGTATGAACTACTGTCTTGGGTGGAAGAAATGCAGGTGGGTGTACATTCCAAGTGCTTATGCAGTGCACTGAGGTTTACTGGATACAGCAGCTTGTCTCAGAGGGTTAGGTTGCTCTATGCCCCTTGTATAGATCCCCTCAATTATTGCTGCTACCTGGGGCCCAAGCCTCCTTCTCTATTAAATTTTGAAAGGATAGGATCAGTTCAGATCCTCAAAATCCCATACTAAATGCATAGGCTTTTCTAATTTGAAGCCCTTCAGGAATCTCTTCCCTTCAGCCAGCTGTGCTCTAAGTGAGAGCTGGTGGAAGAAGTTGCAGAGTCTGTAAATCTGTTATCTTTTCTGAAATTCTCTCATTGTCAGAGGAGCTGCTTCTCTACTGTTGTTTTTGTCTCAGCTCTTAAGAGTAAGCAAGACTGCTGTGTTTCACAGTTCTCAGGGACATTATTTACATGTATTCTAGGATAATGGTTCAAGTTCAAGATTTTCCTGTTATCCTCTAACCCTTTTGTTTTGTATTAAATTCTTCCCATCGTTGGATGATGGATTTTCCATGTACCAATAAATAAAAATATTCAAAGGCAAGCTGTTTTACAATTATCTTCCATTGGCCAATAGTTGGTGGCATGAATGAAGCTTAGTATTTACAGATATTTATTTCTTATCTCCATTCTGATTGTGAAATGGAGAGACCCCATAAAGGGAAATGCCTAAACTATAAAGTTAAGCATTTCAGCCTGTGGGAATGCCTTTCTGGTTGGTAAATGCAGGGATGTATTCCCATAATGCAGCAGCAAAAGGCTGCTTCTGCTGCTCTAGGTGGTGGGGTTTATTCTCCAGCTCCTTGGGGGTGGTTATGGCATACTTTCCTGTAAGAGACCAAAATGGAGATAGTTTAGATGTCCTTTTTCTCAATCCCCTCTCCCCAGTCCCTTTGTCCAAACTGATTGTGACAGTTTTCTTTTTCTGCCAACTTAGCAGTAAATTATGTTTGTAATTTTTCTTTTTTTCAGATGAAACTGGAACGAGCAGAGTGGGGCAATGACCTGCCTAGTGTGGAGTTGCAGCTGGAAGCACAGCAGCACATCCACGCCAGTGTGGAAGAACTGGGCTCAAGTGTCAAAGAGGCCAGGCTATATGAGGTGTGTGGCATTCAGAATCCATTATGGGAGGCTGGGGTGGCTGTGCGCGATGGGACAGTGCACAGCGCAGCTGTCCATGTGGAAAAGAAGGATACCCACGAGCAGCACTTGACCACAGGTCCCCTCAGCACATGAAGCGTCTCTTGCTCTTTGAAATAACCTTGTGAGAAAGGTGTTTTTTATTAACCCCTTTTTAGTAAAAAGAATAGTAATACTGAAAGCTAAGGTCAAAATTAGTAAGTAGTGAATGCAGTTTCCAAACTCAAGCCCTCTGCTCCAAAAGTTCATGCTCTTTCCACTTCACCATCTACCTGCAATAGAGAACTGGAGAGAAAAACTATTCACTTGGTCTCTCCTCTCCCTCACTCTTTCTATCTTCCCATTTTAAATTTCAGCTCTCCTCTTCCAAAAAGCAGCTGAGTAGTTGGAGGAATCACCAGGTATAGGTTTTGCTTAGAAACCTCCCAGAATTACTAGAAGCACAAGACCATGAGGTCATTCAGTTGTGCTTACTCTGCTGGACTGTTCCTCACTCAGTGCTGCTCTGAGCTATGCAATCTCACCTGGAGATTTGCTGTGCAAGCTTCTGTTTTCTCAGAATAACCAATCTCCATCTATGTGCAGACATAATATTTACATAGTTGAAATCATGCTGTAGATATAGTTTACTTACTCTTTCTCTAATATATTTTTATTTCATTCCTTTCTTATCAGGGAAAAATGTCCCAGAATTTTCATACCAGTTATGCTGAAACTCTTGGAAAGCTGGAGACACAGTATTGTAAATTGAAGGTGAGTTTTGGCTAACTCTCTTTTGTTCTGTTCATGGAGAATGTGGTTCCCTAATTCAGAAAGCTCTTGGTTTGAGCCTGTTTTGGTTTTCTGTTTATTAGTTTTATATTGTTCACTGTGCAGTTGTTCATATATCATAACATTTTCTCAATTTTCTTAATGGATCAAAAACCACTGCCCCAGAAAGTTTTAAGTAAGTAGAGCTTATCCTAGTTATCATACTTCACCAAAGCAGTGGGTGTATGTGCTCTGAGGCATCAAAACTAAGTCCCCCCCCGCCACCACCCCCGCATGGCTTGCGGGATCTTAGTTCCCCAGCCAGGGATTGAACCAGGGTCCTCGGCAGTGAGAGCATGGAGTCCTAACCACTGGAACGCCAGGGAATTCCCAAAAACCAAAAGTTTAAGATTGACAGGGAGGGGACTCCTCTTCTGTCTGTTGTTCTTCATTCCTGTCTTTCAAGATGTCCAGAGTAGGACAGTTCCAGGATCATTCTTTATCCAGGGAGCCCCACACAGGCCTGGCGTGGGATTGACACGGGCTCTCTGGGAGTCCCATACCAAACTTGTACTAAATTTAAGTCTGTGGAGAAGCACCCAGAGATTGAAAAATCAAGGCTAAGTTCATTTTCTCAGCCATTCTTTGCTTTGATGTCAAATGTGATATATCGTACAGATGAAAGCCTAGCAGTCTAACCTTGTAATCCTGCCTTTGTCTAGGAAACTTCTAGCTTCCGGATGAGGCACCTTCAGAGCCTGCATAAATTTGTCTCCAGAGCTACAGCTGAGTTGATCTGGTTGAATGAGAAGGAGGAGGAGGAACTAGCATATGATTGGAGTGACAACAATCCCAGTATCTCAGCCAAGAAAAATTACTTCTCTGTGAGTCTAGCACAACAGACCTGTCATATTTTGTAATAGCAGCAGAAGGAGCCAGAGGGGCTAGTCTGCTGAAAGCTTGGGTTTCTGGATTTGCATTTTGTTAGATAGAAATAGGAACCCTGCTTAATGCATCTGTTCCTGTGAGAAAGTGTATATGGAGAAGAGGGGAAATCGAGCCCTTGAATGAATTTATTGAGAATGCATTTAGAAAGGCAGTGTCTTGGGTGAAGAGAGCAGCAGTCTGCAAATTGAATCATTTCAGAAGCAGTATAACTTTGTAGTCAAGGTTATAGGCTTTGGAATGAGATAGACCTAACATCAAATTCTTATTCCTCCACTTACTAGCTCTGTGACCTTGGCAAGTCATTTACTCTCACTAGACCTCTGTAAAATGGGATAATAGTAGCACTTCAAAGCATTGTGTAAAAGGTTAAGTAAGATTTAGTAAGTTAATATAGCAAAGCACTTAGTATAGGGCTTAATGTTGTTTAACTGAGGTATATTCTTGGCTTCTTACAAATTCTGAATTCTCTTTAATTCATTCAACAATTGTTTGGTCTCCATCTCTTGGTTTGTAAAATGGGAAGGAAAATTCAGCATTGGCCAATGCAACACTGCTTTTTATGCTTTTCAGTGAAAGATAGAAAGTAGGATTGTTTTTTTGTTATTTTCAGTTTGCCCACATTTCAGAGAATTTTTCAGGATATTATGAACCCCATGAAAATAGGAAGAGTTTTAATAGCACTTAAAACTTCATTAGAGAGTGGTATATGATTCTTCTGAAGTAAAGAAGAAACAGTAGATACTGTAATACAGTAAACAGTCTGTATGAGAACAGAAATTAGGCTATGATAGAGACGTAAAGAAAGGGAGCATCGAGGAGAAGGGGTCAAATCTGATAGAGAGGATCAGTACCCAGCTGCACAGAAGAGCTGGCATCTAAACCAGGTCCTAAAGTGTTAACGGAATATAGAGGCGGAGCAGGGCACTGCAGCTGAGGGTACAGTCTGAGCGGAGCCAGCCAGTCGGGGATGCGGATCGGGTACCGTGTTCTGTGGGTGCTGACCTGAACCATCCACACCAGCCACGTTCCCTCCTTTCTTGCCTTCAGTCTCATGCTGTGTGACCCCACTTACTCAGGCCTGGCTCAGATCCCATATCCTTTTGAATCATTCTCCTGTAATTCCAGCACTTGTGCTCTTCTCTGAAATCCTCTGGCGTGTACTGTTTATGACTCTCATTTTGGCACTAACCCTGGGTTGCGGACTCCTATAAAGTAGGGCAGGGAGCACAGTTTTTTCTTTATTGCTACTCCTCCCTTAACAGCACTTACTGAATAAAACTGAATTCAATTTTCAGGAATTGACAATGGAACTGGAGGAGAAACAGGACGTGTTTCGGTCTCTACAAGATACAGCCGAGCTGCTGTCACTTGAGAACCACCCAGCCAAGCAGACTGTGGAGGTGTGTGACTTGAAGGTGTGAGGGTCAAGTGCTCAGAGGTTGTTACTATACAAGTATTCAAATCAGAGACTTAGCTCTGCTGAGGGACTTGGACCAAGTGTCAGGGAGTCATGTGTCTTGGGTCTTCTCCCTTTTCTTCCCAGCCCCCAAAAGACTGCAAACAGTTTTGTTAATAGTCTAAGGAGGATACTACGTGAAACAACAGAAACGATACTGACTCCTTGCTTCACGGGGAAAGTGACTTGAACCGTATTTTTTCTTATTTTTAAGTTTTTTTTTTTTTTTTTTTTCTCCCACGTCGTGAGGCTTGTGGGATCTTAGTTCCCTGGTCAGGGATTGAACCTGATCAGCAGTGAAAGCGTGGAGTCCTAACCACTGGACTGCCAGGGAATTCTGAACCATAGTTTTTCAGATAACTGTCTAGACAGACTCTGTGTGCCTTTTGGTGTGGTGCCTGTGTTCAGAGAAGAGATTCAGTGGAGGAAGCCAGGAGAGACTGGCCTAGGCCTGGGTTTTGCTGACCAGGTCATTTAGTTGCAAATGAGTGTGGAAGAGGCCTTTTCTGGGTAACCCTTTCTAATAAAACCATGTTGGATGAAAGACAAACCTCTGTCTCGTGGGAAGCTTTGAGCAGATGCCAGTCAGGTATCTCCACTTATCCTCTGTTGGCCTCTCTGGCATTAGCAGAGGTGTACTTGGAAGAGTGCATCACACATATGTAGCAGGTCTGTTAAACCTATGCCCTTCTGTCCGTGTACCTGGTTGTTGCAGGCTTACAGTGCTGCTGTCCAGTCCCAGTTGCAGTGGATGAAGCAGCTGTGCTTGTGTGTCGAGCAGCATGTGAAAGAGAATACTGCTTACTTTCAGGTACGTGGGCTATTGTGTGTGTGTGTGTGTGTGTGTGCGCGCGTGTGCGTGTGTGTGTGCGCGCGCGCGCAGAGAGGATGAGGAGAATATTTTTTTTCATTCAGGCAAGAGACTGTGAGTGTGATTGCGTGTGTTGGTGTGTGCCTGCAGGCATGTACACGGGAGGGGTGAGGTTAGAAACACATCTATATCAGTTACCCTTTACTGTATAAACCACCACCCCAAAAGTTAGTTGCTTAGAGCAACAACCGTTGGCTCAAGATTCTGTGAGTTGGCAGTCTGGGCTAAGCCCAGCTGAAGGCTTTTATTCATCTTGCCTGGGTGACACGTGGCTGTAGGCAGTGGGCAGGCAGGTTGGGGGTTGGTTGGCCCCAAATGGTGACACTCACACATCTGACATTTGGTTGGGGTGATGGGGTACAAGTCCACATGCAAGTCTCTAGCATCCAGTAGGCTATCCTAGGCTCCTTCACAGAATACCTGTGTTTCACAAGCAGCCAGAGAAGGCAGGCCCTGGTGCACAAGCATTTTTTTCTGCTCTCACGTGTATTAATGTGCCATTGACTAAAGCTAGTGATGTTCCCCTGCCCAGCTTCGGGGAGGTGGGGGGGGAAATAGACTCCACCTCCTGATGGGAGGGGCTGTAAAATATTAGAACCGTTTTTTGTTTTTTTGGTTTTTTTTTCTTTAATCTGTTGCTACATCAAGAACATACTGCTTGGGCTTCCCTGGTGGCGCAGTGGTTAAGAATCCGCCTGCCAATGCAGGGAACACGGGTTCGAGCCCTGGTCCAGGAAGATCCCACATGCCATGGAGCAGCTAAGCCCGTGCGCCACAACTACTGAGCCTGTGCTCTAGAGCCACGTACCACAGCTACTGAAGCCCGCATGCCTAGAGCCCATGCTCCGCAACAAGAGAAGCCACCGCAATGAGAAGCCCGCGCACTGCAACGAAGAGTAGCCCCCACTCACCGAAACTAGAGAAAGCCGGCATGCAGCAACAAAGACCCAATGCAGCCAAAAATAAATAAATAAAATAAATAAATTAAAAAAAAAAAAGAACATACTGCTTGTTTTCAGGTGAGGGTGGGAAGAGGAAATAAGCTGTTATCTCTTTTTGGATTTGCTCTTAATTATATAAGCTCCCTGATCATTTTGTAATCATATCAATGAATTGAGATACTCAACCTCTAGGCTTTTTATGAAATAAACCTGACAGTCAAGTGCTGCCACTAGCCAAAACTCAAGGGGAAAGATCAGTGATTTCTGAGGAGTGAAGCAGACTAAGTGTTCTACTGGGTTCAGTGGGCTTTGTGGCAGTTGTCACTACTGTTTCCCTGGCATGGCATTTTGTAATCCAGGATTGTGTAATCAGCAGGCACGGTAAGGTTGTTTTTTCTCCATTATCATCTTGGTGTTGTGATGTATTGAGCACAAGGCACCCCTCCCTCTTATCCCCACAGTTCTTCAGTGACGCTCGAGACCTGGAGTCATTCCTGAGGAACCTCCAAGAATCCATCAAACGGAAGTACTCCTGCGACCACAGCACCAGCTTGTCCCGCCTGGAGGACCTGCTGCAGGACTCCATGGTGGGTGTTGCATCAGTGGGATGATTGCTTCTGAGAAACAGAGTAAACCCTTTCAGCTGCTGCTCTTTATATCCTTGAAAGTGCCAGGGCTGTGGGTCACCATTACAAAGTTTGGCTCACATTCAATTAGAGTTTAATCTGTGTTGTTCTTTTCCTTTTCTCTTTTCTTAAAGAAGTTGCTAATGAGTCCTTTGGGTATGCTGTTGAAGTAAGGGCCTAGCCATGTGCCCCTGAGGCACGTAGTGCTCAGCACAGTTTCTTTGCATTGTTCCTATTTTAATTCAGTCGTTGGAGCCAAAGATGGGGGTGTAGAGCATGAAAAATAGGGTTGACGGGATTAGCTGACACCAAATTCTTTTTCACTCTCTCACGCAAAGAGAATAAAACAAAACACCAATGAACTAGACCTGAGCCAATTGTTTCCTCCTTGGGAATTTTCTTTTGGTAATGATGAGGTATTTGAAACATTAAAGTCTTATGTAGGTGTAATGCAGTATTTGCTCAGTTTATTTATGTAGTGGTATTAACTTTTTAAAAATAGTTTTGAAAGTAGTATTTAATCCAGATCAGTTTTACATTTATTTTCTCCAGTGAACTATTCCTTCAGGGGTGGTGGTAGTCAAATCACCAGCAGACTACTTATAGTTATTGAGCATATATTAGAGAGTTCGCAAGACAGGGCTCCAGCTACAACTCTGATTAAGATGGAAATGTATAGGTAATAGGGAAATTACTTTTCCTGTGTGAGAAATGCGGGTAGTCTCACATTTCAGTAGAAAATTATAAATAAGAGAACCAGAATAACCCAAAACAGTGTCATTTTATTCGTGGGTGAGACTTGGGAATTAGTGAACATGAGTTGATTTTTTAAAAAACACTTTCAGGTATTGTAGAGCTATGAATGGGTTTAGATTCAGTGTTTCACCTGAGCAAATAACCTGTGAATTTAATTAATTTGGAATGAAGGGTAAAGACCTGACTTTTCCGATGTTGTCTCTAGAATGTCGCTCTTAGAGGTACATCAGGTATGAAGGAGGAATCTAATAATCCGTGGCTATTATCTCCTCCCTCCCACAGAGTACCTTCCTGTCATAGGGTAACTCCTCTGCAATTGTTGTCATATCTTCTCTTCTCGAGGGTCGCTGCTCTGTTCCCTCCTCTCCAGGTCAGGGGCATCGGGTTGGCGGCGTCATCGGGGCATGAAGTCACCTGGGTCTGCTCCTCAGCTTGTCCTCAGCTTGTCCGTCAGGTTCGGGAGCATCTGTTGTGGCTTCTGGTTCTTTTCAGACCTTTTACCACGCTGAGCACTTGGTCTCTGGAGCTTGAGACGTTTGGCTGTGGGTTAGACAGAAATTGACATCTTTATTGCAAGGAAACTGAAATGGGTAGACCAGCTCTCAAGAATGGAACAGTGTGGCTGTCTCCCTGACCTATTCCATTCCTCTTTCTTAACTAATAAGTTAAAGTTGTATTTCTTCCAATCATGCTCCCGGGGACAGGCACAGGTAGTTTATTTAAGCATTTCTTTTTTATTTACTTGCATATTCTTAATTCTTTAATGGCATTTCTTAACATTATTAACTCTTTACTCTCATCACATCCACTTCCATCCTAAGAAAGCCCTCTTCTGGGGACTTTTTTATACCTCAAAATGGGCTTGAAACATCCTGGTTAAGAGATAAAGCTTATCTTTTACTCTTTAATGGAATTGGTAGTAGATTGCTACCCATTTCGTTGACAAGAACTTCATTAGTTTTTAAGAAAATTGGGTTTGCAGAGACTTGAGTATTTCAATTTTGCATGAGACCTCTTTCAAATCAATCAAATTTATATAAATACAGCACACAAGACTCTAAAAGGTAAACCTTAAGTCATTTGTCCCAGTACCTTCACCAACAGCATTGGTTTATAGATTGTTGGTTGAAGAGCTAAGATCTTTCTCTAGAAAGTTTGATTCAATTTAATAAAGGAAAATATTTGTAATAGAGCTTGGGAGATAACATTATTAAAAAAAAATGTAAAAGAGTATAACTCTAACTTCTCCTAAGCAGAGAGGCAAGAACTGGCTTCTACCAGTGAGAAATTTAATAATAATAACAACCACAGCCTAGTTATTATCATGGTTTTTAACTTCCATGTTCTCTGAACCTTATTTGGCAAAATCCTTTGTTAGCTGTATAGCTGTATTTGGCAGCTAGAAATTCTTTTTTTTTTAATTTATTTATTATTTGTTTTTGCATGTGGCTTTATGTTTCATTGAAAAAGACACAGGGAGAAAGCTGCAGAATTTGAGTATAAAAGCGCTTGGTAGCAGACAGAAGCATCCTCTCCTGTTTTCTTTATCCCTGTGTTTCTAAGATGGCTCCACCAAGGATCCCTACTTAACCGAGAAGTGACATTCTCGGAGGGAGTGGAGCATTCAGTTTTCTTTGTTGACTGAGTCTCCCAAGGAGCAACATTAATGTCTTTTTCGTTTTCTTCCCATTTTGTAGGATGAAAAGGAGCAGCTTATACAGTCCAAGAGTTCCGTTGCCAGTCTTGTTGGGAGATCAAAATCCATTGTTCAGCTAAAGCCACGCAGTCCCGACCACGTGCTAAAGAGCACCATTTCCATCAAGGCCATCTGTGACTACCGGCAGATCGAGGTGAGGAGGTGGAAAGGGTACTTCCCGCTCCAGAAGGAAGCAAGGGAGAAGGGAAGCCTTCAGTTAGGGTTATGGTAACAGGGAAAGGTCAAATGATAGAGCTCTTCTATTAGAACTTAAACATGCTCAAATCTCTTCTATCATGAAAAAAATAAGCCTCAACTCTATGATCTTGACCTGCTCCCTGCCTCAGTAATTGGCATCATTATCCACCCAGTAGCCTAAGTGTAGATAGAAACGGTGCTTTGTAGCAGCTGGGAGAGATCCATGACTCCTCTCCTCTTAGTCCCCACAGCTAGTAGGACTATCAAGTCAGTAGTATCAATACCTTGTAAATAAGTATCCCTCAAGTGTACTTCTTTCTGTCCCTGCTGCTACTACAAGTTAGACCCTAAGTTTCTTTCACTTGGATCATTACATCAGCCTACCCATTCAATGCATTCTTTATCCTACCACCAGCATGGTCTTTTTAAAAATTAATTAATTTTGTTTTGGCCACGCCACACAGCATGTGGGATCTTAGTTCCCTGACCAGGGATCGAACCCATGCCCCCTGCAGTGGAAGCGCAGAGTCTTAACCACTGGACCGCCAGGGAAGTCCAGCGTGACTTTTTTTTTTTTTTTTTTTAACCATCACTCCCCTGCCTAAGTCTTACAACAATTCCCCATTTCTGTGTAGAAAGTCTAAATTCCTTAATGTGGCTTTAAGGTCCTGAATAATCTCTTTACCTCTCTAACCAAGACTGGGCCTCGTGCCTTCCATGCATTCCCTGGTAAATTGCATTTGTCACACAGTGTTGTAACCAAATAGTGCATCAGAATATGTGGAATATAGACCATGGTTGTTGGCTTACCATTTTTACCTCTAATGGCATGACATACTTCCAAGCACCTAATAGGCTCAATAATATTTGTTATACAAAGGAACAAATGAACTTTTCCTGTACTTTTCTTTGTCTCAGTATTTCTGTCTATAAAATAGAGATGATATTGTTGGTTACTCGTCTCCTAAGAGAAAGAATTGGTGATTTCAAAGGCTTAAACATTTCAGGGATTTGGGTGGGGTGACAGGAAGGGAGGAGGAGGAAGTATCAGAAATACAGAGTTGTGAGTATTATGTCCCTTTAAGTTTTACCCTGTTGGTTGTAGGTTCAGAGAGATTGCTCTTGCAGGTCTTACAGTCTCCTTATAAATTTCATATACTGTGTTACTTGACATGTAACAGGCATTTAATAAACACTTGATTTATTTCATTTCACAACCTTCCCTAGGTTGTTTATTTATACACATTATCCTTTTGTCTAAATCAGAAACTCTCCCTAGGTGATCTCCAAATGATTGGAGATCTCCAAAACAATTTTTCCTTAAGGATTTCGTAGCCTTGGGATCAGCCACCAGGTAATAATAGGTTGTTGGTTTATCCATTAGCAATGATTTGTAACTTTGTCTCTTCAGATCACTATTTGCAAGAATGATGAGTGTGTGTTGGAAGATAATTCACAGAGGACCAAGTGGAAAGTGATCAGCCCCACAGGGAATGAGGCAATGGTACCATCAGTCTGCTTCCTTATCCCCCCACCCAATAAGGATGCCATTGAGATGGCCAGCAGGTAACTCAGCTCAACTGCCACTCTGTACTTCCACCTCTGCTCTTTGGCTGGGTGAACTGATGGAGGTTATGAATCTGCGTTTGTGATTTTGAACAGAGAGACCAAGTTTTGAAGATTCTTTTGGGAAAGACCTCCTATTACGATATCAAGTCTTGCCCTGCCAGCCACATAGTAGATTTTCAGTAAATGCTATGGTCAATTGAGATATATTCAGTGATAATTCTTTTTTAAAAAAAAAAAAAATCTTTATTGGAGTATAATTGCTTCACAATACCTTGTTAGTTTGTTACACAACAAAGCGAATCAGCCATATGCATACACATGTCCCCATATCCCCTCCCTCTTGAGCCTCCCTCCCATCCTCCCTATCCCACCCCTCTAGGTCATTGCAAAGCACCGAGCCAATCCCCCTGTGCTATGCTGCTGCTTCCCACCAGCCAGCTATTTTACATTCGGTCGCGTGTATGTGTTGATGCTACTCTCACTTTGCCCCAGCTTCGCCTTCCCACCCCATGTCATCAAGTCCATTCTCTATGTCTACCTCTTTATTCCTGCCCTGCAACTAGGTTCATCAGTACCTTTTTTTTCCTTTCTTTTTTTAAGATTCCATGTATATGCATTACATACGGTATTTGTCTTTCTCTTTCTGACTTACTCCACTCTGTATGACAGACTCTAGGTCCATCCACCTCACTACAAATAACTCAATTTCGTTTCTTTTTATGGCTGAGTAATATTCCACTGTGTATATGTGCCACATGGATCCAACCTAAATGTCCGTCAACAGGTGAATGGGTAAAGAACAGTGATAATTCTTTTTTAAATAATTCTTGGTTATAAACAGTTTACTCTCAATAGTTGATTTTTGTACTGACAGCTAACTTTCTTCTTTATATTTCATTGAAATACGTATAAAGATTTTAAAAAGTTGAATTATACCACGAAACTTATAGTAAAAACTAGCAATCATCTCCCCCACCCCAGAGTTCTGCTTCCCAGAGTGAACTATTTTCAACTCTTTGAGCAGATTTTTCTGGTTTTTAACATCAAATGTCTAAATAATGTGATTTTTTTCCTGTTACTTAATTTTTTTTCAACTTTGGAAATTATTGACTTCTTACTCTAGGAAATTAATGGTTTTCTACACACCTGTAATTCACTTCTCCTTTACCCATCTTCCAAATGTAGTTATGTCATGATTTTTGTTTAAAATCAGTATCTTGTTTGTTATTTTTACATTAAGTTGTTTACAGCTGAACTGCGTAGTACTCTAGGGCATATTGTAAGCCTTACCCAAGCATGTCTTACCTCTCTAAATCATCCTTTGCCACTGTCCTTGCTTGCGCTCAGCTCCAGTTTCTCAAGCACCACAAGCATACTCTTGCCTCAGGGCCTTTGCATTTCCTCTGCTTGCTTCATATATTGACGTGATTCACTCCCTCACATCTTTAGTTCATCTAATCACATTCATATACTACCACCCCACTCACTGCCTATCACTCTCTATCTCCTCTCCCCATCAGAACACTTTATTTTTCTCCAGAACACTTAATACTGTCCAAAAGATTATAAATTTGTTTATTGCCTTTCTCCTCCCCTTAGAAGTTCTAAAAGAATAGATTTTTGTCTGTTTTGTTTACCTCTGTATCCTCATCACCTAGAACCTGACATGTAGTAGGTACTCAATACATGATTGTTAAAGAAAAGAATGAACGAGTTAGGTGATTGAATATATGTATGAACAAATTATTTTGTATAACTTTATGTTTCCTTGGAGCTGATAATTGTTTTGTTTTTAAGTTTGCTTAGTTGTCTATTTGTATCTTATGAATTTATTCCCAAACTCTCCTATTTTACTGTAAAAGCCTTCTTAGTGTGGCCAAACACCAGGTAATCTTCAATTTTATTTTCTCTTGGAAACGTCTCTTCTGAACCATTCTGTCTTCCTTTTCCAGTCTGAACCTGCTCTGTAGGCCTGCTTCATTACTGCCTCCCTGGCATTTCCCTTCATCTTCACCCTGAAGATTCCCTTTACATCTCTTCTGTGTTGGACCCTCTGCTTCCTAGATTCTAAGTCTTATTTATTGGTTTATTTCCTGGTTTGGGAGAGTACGCTCTCCAGTAGCTTGCTGAAAAAAAGTGCAGGAGAAGTAAATTTTTTGAATCCTGTCATATCTGAAAATGTCTTTCTTCTCCCTTCATAATGAATTGGTCAGTTACAGAATTCTTCTGGAAATTCTTTTCAGTCTGAACCTTGAAGGCTCTGTCCCACTGTTTTCCAGCATCCAGGGTTTGTTGTTGAGACGTACAGTACGATTATCATTCTTTAAGTTTATGTAACTGTAAAATTCCCCTTTTGTAGTGAGCAATACTGTTATTTTGACAAATGCATAGAATTGTGTCCTCTATCACAGTCGTGATACAGGACAGTTTGACACTTTAACCTTTTGAATGAAATCTTTATCTCTCTGAAGATTTTAAACTCCTCTCTGTCTTTAATCTTTGAAGGGGATGCTGTGTCTTCAGGTGAGCCTTTCTTGTGCTAACCCTGAACACAAACTGGAAACTCATATCTTTCAGATCTGGGGAAATTTTTCTTGGATTATTTCTTTAATTATTTCCTTTTCTATGTTTGTTTTCTGTTCTCACTTTCAAGAACTCCCATTTGTCAGCTATTGGACCTCCTAACTGTTTCTCTCATTTTCTCTTATTTTCTTTCTGTTTTTTATTTCTTTGTATTTTTATTTTTCTTTGAGATTTCCTGAACTTTTATTTCAACCTTACAGTCATTTTAGTGGGATTTTTGGAAAATGCAAAGATAAACTAATGGGTTTAATGTCTGACATCCTAGCTTCTAGTTTTCCATCCTATTCTATATATCTTACATTTCTTAACTTGAAGAAATTCAAGGTAATTTGGTGTGTGTCGAGTGTGTCTGTGTATCTGAGTTTGTAAGTCATCCGTAAGTTGAGATTGAGTTAGGCATGGGATGCTAAGAAAAAGATCTTCTCAAGCCCTTCACACTACAAGTTTCGTTTTATATGCCAGGTGAACTTCTTAAATTGCTATTAACTTTTAAACATTTTAGCAGTTTTGTAAAAATATAGAACACAGCAAATCGCTTTTTAATCATTGTTGTCATTTTTCAGCAATTTCAAATGGAGTTATTTTGTCTCTATTTTTCTCTATCATTGCTTTCCCTGGGTATTCCTCTCTCTAACTTCTCATAATTATATTACATTCAGGTAACATTTATGAGATTGCTAAATATGTGCTGACATAATGTATAGAATAGTGTAGCAAATTGCTTGAGCATCTCAATTTATTTAGGTCTAAAGATTCCTGTGTTGTTAGTATTTGACTTGTTGCCTTTCTCTGCTCAGCATATAAGCTCAGTTCTGCTAAGGCAATCACATTTTTTCCTTAGAAGGTCTCTAGTGTGGAGCTGAAGCCTTAGAAAAGCTATAGCCAGGTTCTGTGTTGTTTGTAGGGTGGAGCAGTCTTATCAGAAGGTGATGGCCCTTTGGCATCAGCTACATGTTAACACCAAAAGCCTTATCTCCTGGAACTATCTGAGGAAGGACCTTGACCTTGTAAAGACCTGGAACCTGGAAAAGGTAATTATGACAGCTTTACCGCAGGCTCATAACCTATTGGCAGGTTTTTTTTCGGAAGGAACTTCTTACTGTGAGACTCCTCCTCACCCGATTGGTGTAAAATGGAGTCAGGTATACTGTTTTGGGGTTAGGGGCTTGAGGCTCTTAGGAACCAGAAACTTTTGCATAAGTGTGTGGAGTAGGGGAATACTGGTGAATTAACCATCATTAAGGCTTACATCCAAGAGGGCACAAAGAGTGCTTCTCAGATACTAGTAACGTCCTGTTTCTTGATCTGAATGCTGACTTCATGGACAGGTTCAATTTGTGAAAAGTCAGCATGTTTATAATTATGGTTTGTGCACTATTTTGTATTACGTTCCCATTCCACCGAAATGTCCTCTGGCTTTTTCTCTGCAGCTCCGCTCCTCAGCACCTGGGGAGTACCACCAGGTTATGAAGAACCTGCAGGCCCACTACGAAGACTTTCTGCAGGAGAGCCGTGACTCGGCGCTCTTCTCAGTGGCTGATCGTCTGCGCTTGGAAGAGGAGGTGGAGGCTTGTAAAACCCACTTCCAGCACCTGATGAAGTCCATGGAGAATGGTGTGTGCCTTGGGAAGAGGGAGAGGGAAGTGGAATGGGAGCCCTGAAGGGTGCTGCTGGACCCTTCATATACTCTAGACAGCATCATCACCACCTTTTTACCACTTGAGTTGCTAAAAAACTTGAGATAGAGAAAAACTTGTAGAGATGAATTCTCAAAATGAGATCATGGAAGAAGAGGCTATATTTCATTCATTATTGCTTATCAACCTATCACATTTTCCTGTGGAAATTACGCGTTTGGATCCTTAAAGAGTAGTATATGATGCAGGGAGTTTGGGAACAGGCAGAAGGTTCCCCACATAAGGCCTTGCTTTCATTCATGGAATATCAGGTCTGCTGGAACCAGTGTTGTTCTCAGGTTTGCTGATCTCTGTTGTCGTGCTTAATGGTCTTCTGTGCTTGTGCATTCACAGAGGACAAAGAGGAAACTGTGGCCAAGATGTACATTTCAGAGCTGAAGAATATCCGGCTGCGCCTGGAGGACTGTGAACAGAGACTAATCAAACGAATTCAGTCCCCTGCCAGCTCTAGGGCTGACAGAGATGCCCGGCAGGACAGTGCATTAAGGATCGCAGAACAAGAGGTAAGCCCTAAGAGCAGCGGGTGCTGGATGCAGAGTAAACAGTTTCAGAATGAATTGGAGGGCAAGAGAGTCTGGATCCTAAGGAATAAGGCAGCAGACTCATGGCAATCGTACTCCAGAATTCTTCCCTGAAGTCTGTAAATGCCTTTCACCCATGGAAGAGCGTAGTTTCAGCTCCCAGGATATTGCTGAATGTTGATTAGTTTCCTACACAGTTGGGAAGGCAGACACTGGCAAATTGTTCTCAGCGCTGCTTTTGGACTACATATTTTAAGACTACTTAGTAGAGATGCTGCTCTCTGCTCTCTCCCTTATATGTATTGATGTGTATTATATTCTGTGACACGGTTACTGTCAGTCACATGACTCCAAAAATAGTAAGGAAAGACTCAGATTCTACTATGGCTCTGGTACACACTTCTCTGTGACTGAGCAAATTCTCTTCCTTAGTTTCCTTTCTTATAAAATGGAGATAGTAATATATGAGTCACACAAGTTGTTTTGAAAATTAAGTGATATGGTACATATCATGAGCTTCCTGGAAAAGTAGAATGCTGTAAAAATATGGGGTTGTATTCTTGACATAAAAGAAGCAAATATTAATTGCTTTATTAAGTTCTCATGGGCATGCAAAGAAAGTAAGCCAAAGCCCCTTGCTTTTGGCTCCTAGTGTAAAGAAGAAAAGGTTAAAGTTATAGTTAGAGACTTCAAGTATAAGAGATGTCATAGGATAGTACCTAGTGTACTTCCAGATTGCCAAGCAAACATTGCTGTAGGAATGTGGAGTGTTACTGGAACATTTCTACTTGGGGTGTGATGAGGGAGCTCTATGAAGAATGTTAGATTTGATCTGGGAGGTTAAAGGAAATGGAAAGCAGTGCCTAATGAGGAGTGAGTTTTCTCAACTTGAGAAATTTCTCAGTAATTCCTAAGCCTGAAGAAGAGGATGTGAGCCCAGTATAATTTCTTTTGGTCAAGAAGGATCTAATATGTCTGTGTGAGGCATGTCATATGTACCTGCAATTCTCATATTAAAGTGTTTTTACTCTTCTGTAGTCATGCAAAATAGGTCAGTCAAAGAAATAGAGGTTAATATTGAGCTCTTCTAAAGGACCTTTTTTTAAAAAAAATTATTTTGGAATAGATTCAGATATAGAGAAAAGTTTTTATTCTCATATAACCGTCACCTAGATTCCATAAATGTTAACATTTTTCTACATTTGCTTTATCATTTTTTCTACATATGTATACATAATATTGATAATAATCTTTTTTTTTTTGAGAGTAAGTTTCAGACATGATGCTCCTTTACCCCTGTATAGTTCAATGTGCATTTCCAAAAACAAGGATAGTCTCACATAACCATGGGACAGTGATTAAAATCAGGAAGTGAATATTGGTATAATACTGTTATCCAAGACCTTAATTGAAATTTCTTCAGTTGACCTAATAAATGGCTTTTTGAGTAGTACCCCCACTCCCCTGATTCCCCCCCCCAAAAAAGAATATTTTGGTGTAGGATTCAGTGCAGTATCCCACATTGCATTTAGTTGCTGCGTCTCTTTAGATTTCTTAACCTGAAACAATTTCTTGATTTTTCATCATCTATCATGACCTTAATATTTTTGCAGAGTGCAGCCCATTTATTTTATAGAATGTCCCCCTATTTGTGTTTATCTAAGGCTTGTTCAAGATTAAATACAGGTTACACATTTTTGGCAGGAATACCATAGAAGTGATAGTATGTCCTTGGTGCATCCTGTCAGGAGGCATGTGATGTGGATTTGTCCCATTACTGGTGATAGCTTTTATCACTTGTTGCTGTTTTCCTCATTGTGATTACTAAGTATCTTGTGAGGAGATACTTTGAGACTATGTAAACATCCTGTTTTACATCAAACTTTCACCAAACTGTTACAGTATCTATTGTTGATTCTTTTTTTTTTTCTGATTTTTTTAAATCTTTATTGGAGTATAATTGCTTCACAATACTGTGTTAGTTTCTGTTGTACAACAAAGTGAATCAGCCATATGCATACATACATCCCCATATCCCCTCCGTCTTGAGCCTCCCTCCCTCCCTCTCTATCCCACCCCTCTAGGTCATTGAAAGCACCGAGCTGATCTCCCTGTCCTATGCTGCTTCTTCCCAGTAGCTAACTATTTTACATTTGGTAGTGTATATATGTCCATACTAGATACTACTCTCACTTCGCCGCAGCTTCCCCCTCTCCCGCCGTGTCCTCAAGTCCATTCTCTATGTCTCTGTCTTTATTCCTGCCCTGCTAGCAGGATCATCCTGCCCTGCTACTAGGTTTTTTTTTTTTTTTTTAGATTCCATATATATGTGTTAGCATATGGCATTTGTTTTTCTCTTTCTGACTTACTTCGCTCTGTATGACAGACTCTAGGTCCATCCACCTCTCTACAAATAACTCAATTTCGTTTCTTTTTATGGCTGAGTAATATTCCATTGTGTATATGTGCCACATCTTTATCCATTCATTTGTCAGATGGACATTTAGGTGGTTTCCACGTCCTGGCTATCGTAAATAGTGCTGCAATAAACGTTGTGGTACAATGTGGTACAATGTCTCTTTTTCTTTAAATTAATTAATTAATTTATTTTTGGTTGTATTGGGTCCCCGTTTCTGTGTGAGGGCTTTCTCTAGTTGTGGCAAGCGGAGGCCACTCTTCATCGCGGTGTGTGGGCCTCTCACTATCATGGCCTCTCTTGCTGCAGAGCACAGGCTCCAGATGTGCAGGCTCAGTAGTTGTGGCTCACAGGCCCGGCTGCTCCATGGCATGCGGGATCTTCCCAGACCAGGGCTCGAACCCATGTCCCCTGCATTGGCAGGCAGACCCTCAACACTGCACCACCAGGGAAGCCCACAATGTCTCTTTTTGAATTATGGTTTCTCAGGGTATATGCCTGTGTGGGATCGCTGGGCCATATATTAGTTCTATTTTTAGTTTTTAAAGGAACCTCCGTACTGTTCTCCATAGTGGTTGTATCAGTTTACATTCCCACCAACAGTGCAGGAGGCTTCCCTTTTCACCACACGCTTTCCAGCATTTATTGTTTCTAGATTTTTTGATAATGGCCATTCTGACTGGTGTGAGGTGATAACCTCAATTGTAGTTTTGATTTGCATTTCTCTCATAATTAGTGATGTTGAGCATCTTTTCATGTGCCTCCTGGTCATCTGGACGTCTTCTTTGGTGAAATGTCTATTTAGGTCTTCCACCCATTTTTTAATTGAATTGTTTGTTTTTTTGATACTGAGCTCCATGAGCTGTTTGTATATTTTGGAGATTAATCCTTTGTCTGTTGTTTCATTTGCAAATATTTTCTCCCATTCTGAGGATTGTCTTTTTGTCTTGTTTATGGTTTCCTTTGCTGTGCAAAAGCTTTTAAGTTTTATTAGGTCCCATTTGTTTATTTTTGTTTTTATTTCCATTTCTCTAGGAGGTGGATCAGAAAAGATCTTGCTGTGGTTTGTTTCAAAGAGTGTTTTTCCTATGTTTTCCTCTAAGAGTTTTATAGTGTCTGGTCTTACATTTATTCTTTAATCCATTTGGAGTTTATTTTTGTGTATGGTGTTGGGTAGTGTTCTAATTTCATTCTTTTACATGTAGCTGTCCACTTTCCCCAGCAGCACTTAATAAAGAGGCTGTCTTTTCTCCATTGTATGTTCTTGCCTCCTTTATTGTAAATTAGGTGACCATATATGTGTGGGTTTATCTCTGGGCTTTCTATCCTGTACCATTGATCTATATGTTTTTGTGCCAGTACCATACTGTCTTGATTACTGTAGCTTTGTTGTATAGTTTGAAGTCAGGGAGCCTGATTCCTCCAGCTCCGTTTTTCTTTCTCAAGATTTTTTTGGCTGTTCAGGGTCTTTTGTGTTTCCATATGAATTGTAAAATTTTTTGTTCTAATTCTGTGAAGAATGCCATTGGTAGTTTGATAGGGATTGCATTGACTCTGTAGATTGCTTTGGGTGGTATAGTCATTTTCACAATGTTGATTCTTCCAATCCAAGAACATGGTATATTTCTCCATCTGTTTATGTCATCTTTGATTTCCTTCATCAGTGTTTTATAGTTTTCTGAGTACAGATCTTTTGCCTCCTTAGGTAGGTTTATTCCTAGGTATTTTATTCTTTTTGTTGCGAGGGTGAATGGAATTGTTTCCTTAATTTCTCTTTCTGATTTTTCATTTTTAGTGTATAGGAATCCAAGAGATTTCTGTGCATTAATTTTGTATCCTGCAACCTTAACAAATTCATTGATTAGTTCTGGTAGTTTTCTGACCAAATTAATTATTAGTATGACTTTTGCCAAAAGGTGATTTTCTAATTCTGTCATTCCTTTTACATTTAAAATTTTCCATTCTATCAAAAGCGAAGCGCTTGCCTCCCCCGTTCCCTCCTTTCTTCCTTTGTTATGTCAGTATGAACTTATGGATTCTTATTTTAGTTCAGTGGTTTGTATAATAATTTGCTACTGTCTTTATTTTGATGTTCAAAATTTCCCAAATTTAACCATTGGGAGCCCCTTCAAGCTGGGTCCTATGTCATTTTTTTTTTTTTTTAAGATGTTGGGGGTAGGAGTTTTAGTAATTTATTCATTTATTTTTGCTATGTTGGGTCTTTGTTTCTGTGCGAGGGCTTTCTCTAGTTGTGGCAAGCGGGGACCACTCATCATCGCGGTGCGTGGGCCTCTGACTATCGCTGCCTCTCTTGTTGTGGAGCACAGGCTCCAGACGCGCAGTCTCAGTAGTTGTGGCTCGTGGGCCTAGTTGCTCAGTGGCATGTGGGATCCTCCCAGACCAGGACTCGAACCTGTATCCCCTGCATTAGCAGGCAGATTCTCAACCACTGCGCCACCAGGGAAGCCCCTACGTGATTTTAACATGCCTCATCATTCTTTGAGTGCTTTCTTATTTCTCAATAAAACAGGATATTCTGGGTTCCTCTTGCCTTTACCAACCCCAACCCTAGAATCAGCGTCTCTCCTAGGAATTTTGCTTCCTTTAGGTTCCTTTATTTAGAAACCAAGATCAGGTGCTGAGTGTGCTTATTTTTATTGGCGTGTCCACTTCTAGGCCTGCTTAGCAGATAGAGCGTACAAGTGATCACAAATTCATATATCTGTTTCCATCCAGTTCCAAACCAGTACCTCAGGGCTTATTCTGTTCTTTCCTTTTTCCAAATATGTAACTCCCCCAAGAATAAAAAACCTCCTTCACATTATCCACAGTAAATTTATTTATTGCTCAATTCTAACATGTACAGATAATGGTTTCAGAACTGCTAACTCATAGTATTACAAAAAGCAAACCTACTAACTAGAGTTTAATGTAATTCTTTTTGTGTTTATCCTGAAGGTATGTCTATAGTCAATTCTGTGTTCAGAAGTTACTTGTCTGTATTCTTTCCCCAGCTCCCCCTGCATTGCTGTTTCCTAGTTGATTCCATCATTCTCCTATATATGGCATTTGGTTTGTTTCCAATATTTTGCTATTATGAACAAGGACTTCTTTTTAACTTCTTTGTTCAATTCTTTCTCTGTGTTTGTTGTGTGTCTTGTTCCTGACAGCACGCCCAGGAGGATTTGCAGCTACTGAGGTCAGACTTGGATGCTGTTTCCATGAAATGCAGCAGCTTTCTCCATCAGTCCCCATCTGGTTCGAGTGTCCCAACTCTGCGCTCAGAACTCAGTCTGCTGGTGGAGAAAATGGAGCATGTGTATGGTCTCTCCACTGTCTATTTGAACAAGTGAGTGAGCTGAGAATTCGGGTCCAGAGGGCAATATTTTCGATTCAGATGAAAAAAAAAGTGCCTGGAATGTTTCATGAACAGTTCAGGGAGAGTGCACCCATAAAAAGAGCTTGTACCCATAAAAAGAGACCTTGGCTTTAGTTTCAAATAACAGGGAGTGGGTTCATTTGGTCTGCAATGAACAAATGCCAGGAATACAGAAGGGGAGTTGATTTACAGTTTTAGGACTATTTTGAACCACGTTTCTGATTGATTAGATACCTCTTTTGAAAAAGAAAAAGGGACGCTAAAGAAAGAAAAATTTTCATCTAAACTAAATACTAGGCTTTGAGGGTCTTTCCTCTACCCACCCATTCCTACCCATGACCTTGAGAAGCAAGATCTTAGAGTCTTCATGATATTGAGTGGATTTCTGGCCTCATGCCTTTTTTCCCATGAGACCACCGTGCGTGCGTGTGTGTGTGTGTGTGTCCGTCCCAGTGCCACCCAGAACTTCATTTGTGTGTGTGTGTGTGTGTGTGTCCGTGTCCCAGTGCCACCCAGAACTTCATTTGTGTGTGTGTGTGTGTGTGTGTGTGTGTGTGGTACGCGGGCCTCTCACTGCTGTGGCCTCTCCCGTTGCGGAGCACAGGCTCAGCGGCTATGGCTTACGGGTCCAGCCGCTCCGCGGCATGTGGGATCTTCCCAGACCGGGGCACGAACCCATGTCCCCTGCATCGGCAGGTGGACTCTCAACCAGTGCGCCACCAAGGAAGCCCCAGAACTTCATTTTTAATTGGCTTAAATTGGCGGCACTACACCATGCTTTCTTGTTTTTATGAAACCCTGTCATTATTTAGTAATGGCAAAGTTGATCTTTTTTTAAAATAAATTTATTTATTTATTTATTTTGTGCTGCATTGGGTCTTCGTTGCTGCACACGGGCGTTCTCTAGTTGCGGCCAGCAGGGGCTGCTCTTCATTGTGGAGCGCCGGCTTCTCACTGCGGTGGCTTCTCTTCTTGTGGAGCACGGGCTCTAGGCGTGGGCTTCAGTAGTTGTGGCTCGTGGGCTCTAGAGCGTAGGCTCAGTAGTTGTGGCGCACGGGCTTAGTTGTTCCACGGCATGTGGGATCTTCCCGGACCAGGGCTCGAACCCGTGTCCCCTGCATTGGCAGGCGGATTCTTAACCACTGTGCCACCAGGGAAGCCTGCGAAGTTGATTTTGACAGTTACGTTTGGTGAATCTCTCTGTAGTGCTCCAGGTCTGTAGCTCAGCTTTTAAAATGTATGTATTAATGGAAGTGATTTTATCCTCACAGACTAAAGACAATCAGTGTTATAGTGCGTAGCATCCAGGATGCTGAACTCTTAGTCAAAGGTTATGAAATCAAGCTGAGTCAAGAAGAAGCAGTACCAGCAGATCTCTCAGCTCTGGAGTCCCATCGGTCTACGTTACAGGTTGGTTGTTCTCAGTTCTTAGGTTGACTTAACGTATCCATAGCTTGGGGTTAGCAGAGAAATGCAGTTTTGGATGGCATGACACTGATGTAAGTTTGCATTTGAATTAGGCAGAATATCATACTTAATATCTTTTGATGTGGGTCCAAAGAAGAAAGGATTGAGAAATATGTCTAGCTAGAAAGGGGAGATAAAGGACTATGCTTCTCTATTTATTTCTTCCTATTTCTCCCCAGTAAAGTCATAGTTTAATTGGATATAATCAGTGGTTGTGCTATAAGTTTGTAAATCACTTAGCTGTTATCTCCTTTGATTCTCACAAGCAACTCTGTGAGGTAGATAGAGGAGGGATTTTTATCTCTATTTACATATAGAATACCAAGATTCAGATTGGCTAAGTGACTTATCATGGTTTCATAGCTTATAAGCGGTAGAGCCAGGTTTCAGACACAAGTTCTTTGCACATTTTCTGTACTCTACTGACTGAGCAGTTTGCATGAGGACTGTGGAGGCATTTCTGGCACAAACAGTATAGAGTCTAGGTTCCGAACCACAGATGTAATATGGAGCTGGCTGTAGACAACGTCCTTGTTTTTTACCTTAGTCTGAGTCCTTTTTTAGCGTGGAATATATTTAACCTGTTGCTGTGCTTGTGTTTTTATAGCACTGGCTCAGTGATGCGAAGGACAAGAATTCAGTGTTTTCAGTCCTGGATGAGGAAATTGCGAACGCCAAGGTGGTGGCAGAGCAGCTGAGTCGTCTGACCCCAGAGCGAAACCTGGATTTGGAACGCTATCAGGAGAAGGGCTCCCAGCTGCAGGAGCGTTGGCACCGGGTCATTGCCCAGCTCGACACCCGGTAAGTGGCCGCCCCACCCTTTTCTTCTCTTAGGGTTCAGGAGCCAGGTTTTAAACAAAAATAGAGTTATTTCTGTGTATGCTTGTTTAAAGGCAGGAATTGATAGGGAGGGGTAGAAATTAAGTGACAGTATACCTTCTAGACAACGTACGTGCCAGGAGGTTGGGACCACCAACCCCAAAGCAGTCCTGAGGCTTGCTTTTGGGGCACAGTGTGATGGTCCTATTAGCAGTGCTTCTCCTGTGTCCCTGGTCTTAACC